>NC_141675.1:31575171-32800171 GCF_028749965.1 Puma concolor | reverse complement strand
AGAAAAACCACAACTGATACATTTCTGTCAAGACTCAACAACCACCCAATGAAAAAACAAAGAACTTAGACATTTCTCCAAAGATATATAAATGGCCAATAAACATAGTAGAGGATGCTCAACACTGCTTATCATTAGGAAAATGCAAACAGAAACCACAATGAGCTAAAACCCTATACCCATTAAGATGGTTACTATCAGAAAAAAGAAAGAAAGAAAGAAAATAACAAGGGATTGGTAAGGATTTGGAGAAATTGGAATCTTTGGGCACTGTTGATGGAAATGTAAAATGTGCACTGTTGGTGGGAATGTAAAATGGTAGAGATCTTTCCTAGAGATATAAACTTGTAAAGCATCCACCTATTGATACTACTTAAAAGTCACAGGACTGAGTATAAGAGGGAAGTAATTCCAGAACAAAGTTCTAAAATGCCAATATAAAAAACTAAGCAAAGGAAAGATATCACTTATTCAACTCCAAATTCCTTGCAAATTTCCTAAATTAAATATGCAGACATCAGGTATTCTATTAATTTCACTGTCATACAGCTACCAATGCCTTCTTACCTGGTACAATCTGGACTTACTGCTCTTTTATTAGATAATCAGCATTCAGGGAATCCTCTTTACTATCACCTTAGGATTCCCTTTGTCTCTCTAAAATCTGATTTCCTGTTTCCTGTATCTTTCACCTTCTCTTTTATGGAGGTTTTCTCCTTCCTTTTGGTGGGTAGAACAAATCACACATTAGCTTTCTGAGAAAGGAAGTAGGGAAGAGAAATTTGTGGAGACCTTGCATGTCTGAAAATGTCTACACTCTAAACTTATGCTTAATTTGACTGGGAAAACAATTCTAACTTGGAAATCATTTCCTCAGATTTTGAGAGCATTGCTCACTACTTTCTGGCTTGTGAGTCTGCAGTTGAGAATACTGAATCTCTGTAATGACTCATTTCCCCTACCTCTGGATGTTCTTTGTTCTATGTACTTCAAACTTTCATGAGGACATACCTCAGTGTCTATGTGTACTAGTTAGTTATTGCTCCTGGCTTCAAACCTAGTTCTCTACTCTGCAATGTTGGGAGGCTGGAACCCTATAAATCACATATCTCCTTTGCTAGCTGACTCCCTATCAGACTCTGTATTCTCCATACAAGAAAGACACTAGAAGACTAAAGGAGGGAACAAGGAGATACTCCTTCAGGTCAGCATCAACCAACAACCATCAACCAACAAACTTCACTCTGGCAACAGCAATGATTCCAGCAGCAGCAACTGGCTCCAGTTGGCAATTTTTTTTTGCTTTTGTACTTTTCCTGCCATTCACAGACCACCCTAAAATACCTTTACTTTCTGAGCAGGTAGCAACTCCTCAGAAGTTTCAGTTTCGGCTCCTCCAGACCACTCTTCATGCTTCTAAATTCTAATAATCCCAAGATCTTCTTCCAGCCCTAGAAGCTAGTAATTTACTTCTTATAGTTACTATCTGTATGATACCTGAGTATTCCCTTAGTGTCTTTTCAGTTCTCCAGTTATCTAGTGTATTGGTTTTTGAGGGCTGCTATAACAAAGAAACACAAACTAGGTTGGCTTACACAAATATCCATCTCACAGTTGTGGAGGCCAGAAGTCCAAAATCAAGGTACTGGCAATGTTCTAGGTAACTAGGTAAGGATTTGTTCTAGGACTCTCTCCTAGCTTGTGGTAGCCTCAAGCACTCCTTGGCCTATAGATGGCCATGTTCTCTCTATGCCTGTCTTCATCCAAATTTGTCTAAATTCCTCCACTGTTATTAAAGAATGCCAATCATATTGGATTAGGGCACACTCCACTCACCTCATTTTAACTTGATTTACCTCTGTAAAGTCTGTATTTCCAAATAAGGTCACATTCTGGGATGCTGAAGGACTAGGACTTCAACATATCTTTTTGAGGTGACACTATTCAACCCATAATATAGCTAAACAACTCTTTAAATTCTGTTATAATAAGTAATGTGGTCTCCATTTTCCTGACTAGTCCCAGATTGAAGGTATGCATTTATTTTCATCCATTTTCCTGAGTACCAAAAGGCCTCTCAATTTGTAAAATGAGGTTCCTCAACTCTGGGGATTTTTCTTCATTATTTCACTGATAATTTTTCTCCACTCTTTTCTCACTGGCATTTCTGTTATACGGAAATTCACCTCCTGGACTGACCTTTTTTCTTTTTATAACCTATTTTCCATATTTTCCTCTACTTTATTAAAGATCTCTACTTCAACTTCCTTTCTTCTACTGTTTTTTCTTACTATTATGCTCTAATTTTAAAGAATTATTTTTTGTTCTGACTGTTGCAAAAAAAATTTTTTTTTTTAATTTTTTTTTTTTAACGTTTATTTATTTTTTTGGGACAGAGAGAGACAGAGCATGAACGGGGGAGGGGCAGACAGAGAGGGAGACACAGAATCAGAAACAGGCTCCAGGCTCTGAGCCATCAGCCCAGAGCCCGACGCGGGGCTCAAACTCACGGACCGCGAGATCGTGACCTGGCTGAAGTCGGACGCTCAACCGACTGCGCCACCCAGGCGCCCCGAGATGTTGTTCATTTTCTATTGGTTAAGAGATGAAACTGGAGCAAGATATGTTACTAATAAGCAAAAAAAATCTTCACCTATACTATGATTTCATCAACCTTACTTGGATAAATTCATGCACAGCTGTACTCTTGAACAGACAAGTTGAACAGACAAGTTGATTGACCAGCAGACTCAAGAGGAATTGGAAACAGTGGAGATCTCAAAAGTTCAGTTGGTCTGTTAACAGCAGCCATTTCAAATCACCAGCTACCACAGGAAATGTCAGCCAGGCACTGGCTTTGGTTGGAGAAGGCTTGTTATCAATCTACCAGTAGCTATGGTGGTCAAATCTTTCATTTGGAGACAAACTCTGTTTATGTGACGATAAGCTGGAGAGACTGGGTCATCTCCTGAAACAAGACTGTCTTACAGAAGTCTTAAGCTCTTGCATGGTCTTTCTGTGAAGGAAAACGAAAAGAGTTGTGGGATTATCAGGGGATACCAGTAAGTGAAAGGCTATTGTTCCAGATAAGATGGTAGAAATCTATCCCACTATGTAGAAAGAGCTCTGAAAGAGTGTCCAGACCAGGGAAAAATCTAAGTGATGGAGCAGCATTTTCAGGACAGGATGCCTGTCATAGTTGATTATTGCTTGCTACTACAGCGGAAGGATCGTTTATTTAGCCAGATGTAAGACAAATAGAATTCAGGGGTCAAGGAGTGTTTTTGGAGTGCTTGAGTCATGTATTTTAAGTGATAAATTGGCAGGGATGACCCCCCCGGGTTATGAAAGATTTGTTAACTTCCAAGATAAAAAATTCATGGAAAATGCAGAAGTCCTCATTGTCCATATGGGTATCACCAGCCTAGATATTCAGCAGGTGTTTAAGAGAAAATTTATTAATATACGGAACATCATTCCTTTATTGATTATACTTACCTGACTGATTTGGCCTCACTTGCCTTCCATCAACCCCAATTATTTACTGAGAACTTCTGGTAAGATGTTTCTTAAACTTGTCTTTGTCAATGTATTTCTTAGGACTGTTCTTTAATTAAAGCTAGATTATGAACTCTTACAAATCATGAGTCTTCTATTTCTTTGACATCCCACAGAGCATTTAGCATAAAGTTTACATTTGGTACTTGTTCAATATGTTTATTATATGTATATGTATGTGTATATATAGTAAAGTAAAATAAAATAATAGTAAGACCCTAAAAGCTGATGGTGAATTACAGTTTTTCCTCTGGGGCTAGTTAAAAGAAGCATCCTGTAAGTTCCTACCTGATAGCCAGAATTCTGGGAGCCAAAAAGGAGAAGAGGCCTTAATAAGGGTCCCAACATTGAGTACATTTACTTCAGGTAATTCAGGTGTTTTCCATGGGACACCTCATCTTCAATTATGTCTAGTGCCCACCCCTCTCTCAGAGACACTATTTTGTCCTTTACAGAGGATAAATCTTCAATCTCCTGCTGAAGCAGGAAGAGAACAGGCACTTAGCTATACAAACTGATGAAGCGATCTAGGTTTGAGCAGCTTTTTTTCCTTTTTTTTGGTAATACCTTACTGAGATATAACTCACATACTATACAATAACCCATTTAAAGTGTACAATTTAATGGTTTTTAATATATTCAGAGTTGTGCAACCATCAACACAATAAATTTTAGAACATTTTTACCCCACCAGAAAGAAACCCATACCCTTGAGCAGTCGCACAAAACACTACTTAGCAATCAAGTGGAACCTGGAAATGAATTTGCATTTATAATAATCCTTATAATAATCCTTTGATTAGGTATCATCCCGTATTACAGAGGAGAAAAAAATGAGGCTTATAGAGGTCTAACCCCAAACAAACAGTGATGAAGCCTACAGTGGAATTTAGGCTGACTCCAGAATCTCTAAATTAGAAAATAAGATGTAGAATATGAGCTTATTTTTTTTTTTAACTTTTTTTTTTCAAAGTTTATTTATTTTGGGACAGAGAGAGACAGAGCATGAACGGGGGAGGGGCAGAGAGAGAGGGAGACACAGAATTGGAAACAGGCTCCAGGCTCTGAGCCATCAGCCCAGAGCCTGACGCAGGGCTCGAACTCACGGACCGCGAGATCGTGACCTGGCTGAAGTCGGACGCTTAACCGACTGCGCCACCCAGGCGCCCCTGAGCAAAATTAAAAGTGAGCATGAGTTTGTATATTCACAGAAATAATTCTGGAACATACAAAAAATAACAGTGATAAATACTAAAACAAGATACCATTTATAGGAATTAAAGATAATTATACAAGCAATCTGTGATGAGACTGCTCATACAATTAAGACTAAACAGGGGCGCCAGGTGGCTCAGTAGGTTAAGCGTCTGACTTCAGCTCAGGTCATGATCTCACAGTTGGTGAGTTCAAGCCCCACACTGGGCTCTGCGCTGACAGCCTGAAGCCTGGAGCCTGCTTCCAATTCTGTGTCTCCTTCTCTCTCTGCCCCTCCCCCACGCTTGCTCTCTCGCTGTCTCTCGCTCTCTCTGTCTCTCAAAAAATAAATGTTAAAATTTTAAAATATAAAAACCAATTAAGACTAAACATAATTGAGTTTTTTGGCAGTGGAACTTAAAGAAAAAAACTTTTTTTTTCCTACAACAATGTAATCCTGTTTCTCCCATTTTGACATGTGGCTCAAATGAAGTCTCCCTCTCATTTCTGGCATCAGGTAGAAAAATACATATATATATGTGTGTATATATATATATATACACATACATACACACACACACACTTATATGTGTATATATATTACTGCCTAGAACAGCCTCTTGCCTAGAGCCAAAACTATTCTGCCAGTTATGATTTACCAACTAGAGAGGGCTGATGAACAGGGCTCATTTTTTTTTTTTAAATTTTTTTAACGTTTATTTATTTTTGAGACAGAGAGAGACACAGCATGAACAGGGGAGGGTCAGAGAGAGGGAGATACAGAATCTGAAACAGGCTCCAGGCTCTGAGCTGTCAGCACAGAGCCCAACGTGGGACTTGAACTCACAGACCGCGAGATGGTGACCTGAGCTGAAGTCGGCGGCTTAACCGACTGAGCCACCCAGGTGCCCCGAACAGGGCTCATTTAAAATAAGACTTGAGCCTATTGTCATTATGACAACTGTCCCTCTTCCCATTACTAAAAGTACTGGTGCCTAAATTCTGCACTTAAGTGACAAAGAACAATGTATCTATGTATATATTGCATGTTCCATGACTTATTTCTTCAATATTTTGCTATCCTACTCCTTGAGATTTTACATTACAATTATCCCACATCTCTGATAATTGAGTAGAACCTACCAATTCTTAGTCATAACTTCCATGATGTGCACTAGACTAAATTAAAATAAACAGCTTCAGGAAGTTCCAAAATTGTAAACTTAAGCTTGAGTGGGAGTAAAGTAGTAGTCTAGAAACAGCTTTATTAAAGGAAATCAGAGGGGCGCCTGGGTGGCGCAGTCGGTTGAGCGTCCGACTTCAGCCAGGTCACGATCTCACGGTCCTTGAGTTCGAGCCCCGCGTCGGGCTCTGGGCTGATGGCTCGGAGCCTGGAGCCTGTTTCAGATTCTGTGTCTCCCTCTCTCTCTGCCCCTCCCCCGTTCATGCTCTGTCTCTCTCTGTCCCAAAAAAAATAAATAAAAAACGTTGAAAAAAAAAATTAAAAAAAAAAAAGGAAATCAGAAACTATAACAAGGGACAGGGCAAGCCAACTTTTCTCTAAAGGACCAGATAGTAAATATTTTGTGCTGTGTGAGCCACAGTCTCTGTCACATACTTTTTTCTTATAACCCTTTAAAAATGTAAAATCATTCTTAGCTTAGGGCAGTACAAATAAGGTTTTTGAGAGGTTTCAATCAAAATAGTGGATTTAACACTTAATTTTTTTTTGAAGAAAATTAACACAGAAGGCAAAACATACAGGAAAGCAAACAATAGCAACAAATTTTTGTAACCAAAAAGAGACAACTGGTAACTACCTCAGCGAATTCCAGAAAGGTGAAGCCTAACCCAGTAATTGAAAAACCCAATTTATACCTTGGAAACCTCAAAGGAGTCAGGAACTAGGAGCACCTGCTACTGCTTAAACTAAGAAAAGAGGGAGTTAAGTAAGGAAGACTGGGTGAAAGCTAAGAAGTGGTTAAAAACTTAGAAGTTTCCTCCCCAAATCTACCTGATGGTTGGCTACCTAACTCTGAACTGGAGGATCACCAGATATAATTAAAGATCTGTGTACCCTACCAAATGTGGGGAATGAGAAACCAGTCCCTTACACCAAAAAAAAGAAGGCAGTCAAAACTTTAGCCTTCAAACAGAACTGTTTTCCCTTAAGAAAAAAACACCTTCAGGGTTTTCTAAAAAAAAAAAAAAAAAAAAAGGCTCACTTGGACCACCATGCAATAAAGTTCAAAGTCTTTAAGTCCCCATTAATTCAAGCTTTCAATCTCGCGATAACATCCAAGGATTACTGACACCTGAAGCAAACCTCCAACATAAAACTTAGACCAATTTAGAAGAGAGTCTCCAAGAACAAACAAGAAACAAGGGGAAAAAAAAAAGACAAAAACAAAACAAAAAGACATTTTATAGTCTCAGAAATTAGAGAAGAAAATGTATCTATGAAACTAGCACAGAATGCTCCTTATTAAAAAAAATTTTTACGAGAACAAAGAGTTCTTGGGAAATCAAAATCTTGCTTGCAAAAATGAAAAATTCAACAGAAGGCTCAGGAAATAAAGTAAACCTCTCATATAGAGCAAACAGAGTAGGAAATGAAAAAGGAGAAAAACAAATACTGAAGGAGTAGTCTGATATACAAATAGACTAGCAGAAATAAAATTTTCAGAAAGAAAAAGGAAGGAGAGGAAACCACTGTTATAGAATAAATTGTTTCCCCCTCTCCACATCCATCTTGAAGCTCTAACTCCCAATGTGACTGAATTTGGAGAAAGGGCTTTTAGGAGGTGTCATAAGAGTGGGGCCTTAATCCAATTGGACTGATGTCCTCAGAAGCGGAGCAGGAAGAGATAGACTACTCTCCTTACAGAAAAGCCTTGTAAGGACATAGTGAAAAGGCCGGTCTACAAGCCAGGAAGAAATCTCATGAGAAGCCAACCTTGATAGCACCTGGATCTTGGACTTCTTACGCTTCAGAACTGTGAGAAAATAAATTTCTGTTGTTTAAACCACCCAGCCTCTGGTATTTTTTTATGGTAGCCCTAGCAGACTAATATAATGATCAATGAAATAATTCAAAAGAATTTCCCATAACTAACAAACATAATTTTGCGGATCTGGCTGGAACAATCAATGTCCAGGAAAACGCACAAAAATACATGTACACCAAGTCACACCCTCATGAAATTTCAGAATACAAGAGATACAAAATTCCAAAAAAAGCAAAAAACATTAGGATCAGGAATCAGAATATCCTCGAAATTCTCAAAAGGATCACAAGCCAAAAACAATGGCGAGGTCTTCAGAATTCTGAAAGTAAATTATTTCCAACCTAAATTCATCACTCACCAAAATCACGTGGGAAGACCAAAAAAAAAAAAAAAAAAGATCTTGCATTCATTCATGCGAGATCTCAGCCTTTAACAGCAATCTACTGTGGGGTCAAAGCGACATGATTCACAGGAATTAAGAGATTTAACACAGGAGAAAGGCAAGGAGGATCACTAGCCTTATGGCAGAGAGAGAAATCACCAAAACTGCCATGGACAAGACAGAAAGCTGCTCCGAGCACGTTCAAAAACTGGTAGACAAGAAAATAATTATACTCCCAGATACATACACAAAAGAAATGAGTGTGTATGTCCACTGAAAGACTCGTAAGTAAATGTATATAGCAACTTTATTCATAATAGCTAAAAAAAAAAAATTGGAACAAAGTATCCATTAATGGTGAATTTTTAATTGTAGATTTCATCAACAGAATACTACCCTTGGTAAGAAAGACCCCACTACTGCTACATCCAACTTCATAAATGAATCTCATAAGCACAATATTAAGCAGAAGTAGTCACCCACAAAACATGTATAGTGTATGGTTCTATTGATATATGAAATTCAAAATCAGGGGAAAATAACCTGTAATGATACAGGTCAGAACAGTAATTAACTTTTGGGGACAAGAAATAATGATAGGGAGGACATATGACAGAGCCTTCTGGAGCACTGGAAATGTTCTATACTTGACCTGGGTGATGGGTGTATGTCTACAAATATAAAAACTCATTGAGTTATACAATGAAATTTGTGTACTTTGCTATTTTAAAAAATTTAACCATATTTTCTCTAAAAAGTTTTTAAGGAAATTAATGACATTTTCAATTGCATCCCGTAACAGGAATTAATCAAAAGGGGGAAAAAATTAAGGCTTTATACACAAAGATCTGTATTTCACAATTATTTACACTACGGAAAAAAAAACACCTGGAAATAACATTTAGTAAATGAGTGCCACACAAATGCTGGACCTCTCTGGTGTGAGAGAGAAATTATTTGGCCTCTTTCTATTAGCAGCAGCCAAATTTAATACTAATTGACCTAAGGGAGCCATCTGCCCATAGGAAAGAGCATGTTCACAGGTTCCAAGACCAAAAAAAAAACCAAACCCAGCCTGGCAATAGAAGGCCCAAAGAGCAGCCTAAAGGAAAGGGAAAATGGCAAGAGATGCAGCTAGAAGTGGGCAAAAGCCAAATAACGGAAGGCCTTATAGGCCTTTTTAAGAATACAGAAGGGCACCTGGCGGGCTCAGTCAGTGGAGCATGCGACTCTGGATTACGGGGTTGTGAGTTCGAACCCCACAATGGGTGCAGAGATTACTTAAAATCTTTAAAAAGAAAAAAAAAGAATATGAAAAGGAAATGGGAAATAAAAAAAAAACACAGAAAAATTAAAGTGACTTCCCTGGGCAGCACAATTGGGGGGGGGGGGGGGCGGGGGGGAGCGAATGGGACTGTACACGAAGTATTCTAAATGTTTCTAAAAATAAAAAATGTTATCAAGAACATGTAGTACCTGTAAGCAATCAAAAATTTCTAAGGAAATTTTTCCAATGCCTTGTTTAATTAATGGAATATTTCTCTTGTAAATATAAATTTTTATTTTGCTAGAATACTCAAAATACAGGGCATATTAATTCTTTGTTATATCAATTATTTGAGTTGATCTAAATGTAACATGATTTGGAAGTATGTACTGAAATTTTTGGAAGGCCAATTCTTAAAACAACAACAATAACTAAAAACCTTTTTAGACATATCCATTTTTTAAAAGCCATATTCTCACTGCTTTATTCAATTGGTCTGTTTGAGGAAAAGCAGAAATTATTCATACCATACTTCCATACAATTCAGCAATCCTTAAATACAATTTCAGGAATACAGAACAAGATAGTATTTCAACAGTTTATTTTAGCAGATTATTTATTTTTAAATGTTTATTTATTTATTTTGAGGGGGGAGGGGCAGAGAAAGAGAGAGAGACTCCCTGCTATCTGCGCAGAATCTGACATGGGGCTCGATCCCAGGACCGTGACACCATGACTTGAGCTGAAATCAAGAGGTGGATGCTTAACCAACTGAGCCACCCAGGCACCCCACAGCAGATAATTTATTTAAACAAATAAAAAACATGCAATTATAGGGGCACCTGGGTGGCTCAGTTGGTTAAGTGTCTGACTTCAGCTCAGGTCATGATCTCATGGTTCATGAATTCGAGCCCCACGTTGGGTTCTGGGCTGACAGCTCAGTGCATGGAGCCTACTTTGGTTTCTGTGTCTCCCTCTCTCTCTGCTCCTCCCCTGTTCACGCTCTGTCTCTTTCTCTCTCTCTCTCTCAAAAATGAATAAACACTAAAAAAAAATTTAATAAAAAATAATTTAGAAAACAATTATAAACCAGGAAATAAAAGAAAAACAGCTTCTAACCTGTTTCAAACCAAAAGAGGAAAACATTCCCTCCAGAGATATTTCACCGGACAGTTTTCTGTTCTACATTACACCATTTAACTCTTACTACATAAATGTAAAAAAAAAAAAATACCAAGGCAACACTATGCTGATGCTATTAACAGAAACTTTAGAGCCAAAAGGAGAAAAAAATGTCAAGAACAAATATAAAAAAGCTTTGACTCCCGAAATGGAAATGTTTGCAGAATACTTTGCTCAATAAGCAGATTGCTCAATAATCTGCTTCCTGACAGATGAACAAGATGACAAAGTAGAAAAATGTAAAAGTGTTGCTGTTCTAAGAAACTAAAAGAGAAAAAGAACATTTAGCTAGATCATTAAATATAGTTATGTGATAAACCCTGCAGATTTCCTCCAAACCATTGCAATGTTCACATTTACTCTGAAGACACCCAAACATTCAGTCTCTTTGAGTCAAGAGAGTCAAGCAAACTAACCTTCAGTAGTAATAGTTCTAAGAGATCCACTCACTTTTTAATGAATCATGGACTCAACTATAGAGATGACAATATTATTTTTGTTAATGCTGTTAATACAGCTAACAAGCATAGAAAAAAGACTTTAAATCAGTTTTAATGATTAAACAATCCAAGTCATAAAGACTCCACTGCCCTTACGTACAGGTTTTGAATCTAAATGAGAAGGCATAAAAACACAAAGTGCAAAGTAATGTGAAGCAAATAATACAAAACTACATTGCAAAATATGAGAAGTAGTATAACTTCATAAGAAATTCACAGAAGAGCACCTCGGTGATTAAGTGTCCAACTTTGGCTTAGGTCATGATTTTGAGGTTTGTGAGTTCATGAGTTCCAGCCCCCCATCCAGCTCTGTGCCGGCATCACAGAGCCCGCTTTGGATCCTGTCTCCCTCTCCCTTGGTCCCTCCCCTACTTGTTCCTTCTCTCCCTCCCCCCTCTCAAAAATAAATAAACATTAAAAAAAATTCAAAGGAAAAAAAATTTTTAAAGAATACAAAGAACTTGGGGCACCTGGGTGGCTCAGTAGTTAAGCTTAACAGCTCTGATTTTGCCCCAGGACATCATCTCACAGTTCCTGGGCTCAAGCCCCACATCAGGCTCTGCACTAAGACTGTGTGATTGTTTCTCTCCACCCCTCCCCTTCTCGCGCTCTTTCTAAATAAACTTTAAAAAAAAAAAAAGAGCACTTGGGTGGCTCAGTCAGTTAAGCATCCGACTTTGGCTCAGGTCATGATCTCCTGGTTTCTGAGTTCTGCCCCGAATTGGGCTCTGGGCTTGTGCTGTCAGAACGGAGCCCACTTCAGATCCTTTGTCCCTCTATCTCTCTGCCTCTCCCCTGCTGGCACGTGCATGCATGCACACTCTCTCTCTCTCTCTCTCAAAAATAAACATTAAAAAAAATTAAAATTGAATAAAAAAAAAACCAAATACACAGAAGTTGACTTAGGAAATCAATGTTTGGGTTTCAGCTCTGCCATCATCACTAGATGTGTGAATTTTAGTGTAGTTATTCTGTATGGATTTCATTTTCCTTACCTATAAATCAAATGGTTGGAATTCCAATGTCATATTCCTTCATATTGCTTCATATCATGACACAAGCCCACATTAGATTAAAAAAAAAAAAAGGAATGATAAAACAGTAAGGCTATGGGTTCAAAGGAAAGCAACAACACAGGGAACAGAAAGTTCTGGAAGGCTGCACTGACTTCAGGACTAAAAATTAAATTTCAACAAAATAGGATTTCATTTGCTACTTTGGTAATAATCTGGGGGGGTTTGAGGGGATTTCTTTTAAAGAATAAGAGGGCTATGGATAGGCAATCAAATTTTCAACAGATACGAAGGTAGACAAACACAAAGTCTAAATGAGAATGAGAGATTGGTTTAGTTAGGATGGACAGCTCCCATAGAGAAATACCACTGTCATATGAAAAAAAGTAGGCTTTGAGCAGACTATCAGAAGATGAGGAATTCTGAAGTATACTCTGTAGGTAACAGGGAGCTATTGCTGGTTTCACAGTGACGGACGTGCTGGAAGCATTATTTTAAGATTAAGGCAGAAGGCAGAACATACTGAATAGAGAGAAAAGGTAGGCAGAAAACCTAGTTAAAAGCTAAAGGAAAAGATATACGAAAGAAATTTCCAAAAAAATGGTGGATGAAAATTTGCCGATGTTATATTAATGAAAGATGTCAAAGACACAAGGTTTGTGTCTGGATAGCTGAAAGTATGGTATACCAAAACAAAGCATATATGGAATCAGTAAAATGAGGATCATCCAGATAGAATCATTGCCTTAAACGATCTTTAAACATCAGTTGTCTTCCTAAAACAGCACAGCCAAGTACTTACAAGGAATTTGTTAAATGCTTAGTGATTTCACGGAGTTTCCTCCAATTTTACTTAGCAACTAAATAATCATTTAATCTCCTGATGTAGGTAGAGAACATTTGGTATCTTTCCACATTATAAAGGTAAGTAAATTGTGAAACTTGTTAAACTGTGATACTACGATAGGAAAAAATGGACTGTATCGTGTATTTATTTTTTAATATGTATTCTTTTTGACAGAAAGAGAGAGAGAGGAGAAAGAGAGGGGGACTGAGGATCAGAAGCAGGCTCTGCACTGACAGCAGTGAGCCAGATGTGGGGCTCGAACTCATGAACCGTGATAGCATGACCTGAGCCACCCAGGCCTTTCCAACAAGAGATTTATAACAATAATCACATCAAATCTACCTTGAGCTTTTTGGCAAGAAAGCTCTCAAAGGTCCAAAAGAAAATAAACCCATAGGCATAAAGTATCATTCGGTATCTAACAAAACATTCTGTGTATGTGTGAAATTTTATTTACATGGACCTGAAAGCACTGGTGAAGCCTGGATTAAAAGATAATGTGCAGAAAAATAAAGCAGAAATTTAAAATGTAATATGTGAACAAGGACAGCTAAATCTTGAGTACTCTGCAAATAGTGTTTACAGGTATTATAACTATTTCCTCCAGATCACAATTTTCCCAAAAAAGAAAATTCGAGTCTGTGATCAAGATGGAATAAAACTACTATTAAACAACCAATGCTTAGTTCTTGAGTTACTATCAAACTGTGAATGGGAGCCTATTTAAGAACTGAACATTACTGACAATTATCAAACAAACAAAACCTTCTTGGCTTATTTCTCCATTTACTTTGTGACCTCGATGAAGACTGAGATTCTAAAAAAAGTGCTTTCCAAATGCTTAACAAATTGTATGGTTGGTTTTTCATAAATTTACCAAAGTAGGCCTTCTAAAAATGAGTACCTCTTGCAACATTTACCCGTTTTGATCAAACAGTGATCTTCTTCGCTCACCATCCAAGATGGGATTAGAAATTCTCAACTTCATTCTTTCCTAACTCCTACGGTTTCTTACCAAATCTAACGGGTAAAATTATTTTTAGGTGACCAGCTCATCCGTTCGACATTAACTTTAGCTCCTATAATGTTACAGTTCTCAGCCCTAAAAAAAATCCAGCTTCCCAAGCTTCTAACTGCAAATTTAACTTTTATGGAAGCGCCTAAGAAAACAGTACAAAACCAACTATTGAGATTTCTTTCTTTTACCGGGTATATTACACTTAAAGTCAAAAGCTCACAGCGCAAGCAACAAGCAAACGTACGTATATACAGCAGGACCACACAGTTAAAATAACCCAGATTTCCCGAGAACGAGGGAAACGGCGGAGGGGGGGAGGGGAGGGGCACAGGGCGCATCCCAAGGATGTCCACCCTCAACACAGGTTGCGGGTCCTTCCCCTTCTCTAGCGCTGGAGATGAGCGTGCCCCTTCCCTCCTCTACCAGGTCCCTACCTTCCCGGCCTCGGATTACGCCACAACAGCCAACAGGACTTTTTAGGGAGGAAAAAGAACCGGGGGAGCGCGCACGCCGTACCCTCGACCTCCCAGCCTTGCAAGAGCGGCCGGCCAGAGCGAGGCCTGGGGCTGCGCCACCCGAGGCACTGACCAGAGGGTCGCGCGGAGCCGCGGTGCAAACGCCCAGGCCCGGCCGAGCGGCCTCCCCGCCCCCTCCGGCTCAGCTCCGGGCCGGCAGACGGCGCCCGGGGAGCTAACTTCGCCGGAGAAGAGGAAGCGACGCAGCGAGTAACAGGCTGTGTGGACGTACGGGGGAAGGAACCGCTGTCTGCCGTCTGCCTGTCGGCAGGACTGTCTCACCTTCCCTCTGCTGGGTCCGTGCGGCCCCAGCTCACCTCAGGAGGGCACCGGGACGCCGCCGCGGCCGCCGCGATGGCCGTTACGGCACGAGGCCTCCGCTCTGCCGCCGCGTAGCTCTCGGGAGAGGGGCGGGAGGCGCGCGGCGAGCGGGCGGGGCTCCAGCACCGACTGGCCGGGAGGCGGCGGGCGGATCCGCGCGGGCAGGAAACCCCCTCCCGGCACAATCCGATAGGCTCAGTCGCTCCCTTCCCTCCTATCCCTGAAGCGAGGGCTGTCTGCGCCGCGCTCGGATTGCTCGTGTCCGCATGTCAATCAAGCGGTGTGTAGGGCGTGGAGCTAGCTGAAGCAGCTCCGCGGGGAGAGAGCGAGAGGTTGGGAAGCGCTTGGCCTGACCCTGACTCTTTTCGCTTTTGCCTCTTCGGTTGCTCTGGCTGATTACTTTGGGCCTTTCTTCCTCAGTGCCACATTAGGGACTCCACAGCAGAAATTATTGCTTCCCAAGTTAAGCCCCAACTGTTCTGGGAACTCCCTTCTGGTTTCGGCACCTGAAAGAGGGTCTTGCCAGCAGATTTTTAAGGGCGGGGAGCAAAAACGAAAAACAAACCAAACGGCCTGAAATGACGACTTGAGAGAAAAATAGAAGACGTATGGTTAATTTGGGCCATAAACCGAAATAAGCTGAGTCTGAGGGCCTTGTAAGTGCCCTGGTGCGTGGATAGCTTTCCAGTCTCTGTGGTAGCCATTCTGTGAGGAGGACAATGACCTTCGGTGCCAGGTGTGCCCATTCTTGGGGACCCAGCCCCAGCCACCTGCCGGGTCATCAGTAAGTTGGTTCTCCCCACGCCGGTACTACAGCCCCTCGCCCTCAGCGGGCATTATTACTCCCGAACCAACTCTGTGGCTCCGCTTCCTTGCCTCCTCAAGGAAGCTTGCTGTGTTAGGTACCTTTCATGAAGCACTGGTATTTTCCCCACCCAAGCTGTTAAAAGAGCTTGTCCGTATCCGTACCTAGAAGGTAAACTCTATTAAGTCAGGAACCATGTCAGTATTGTTTTTCTCCACTGCCTAGTACTTGATAGATCGTTAAGTAAATATAGTTTAAGTAAAAATTAATACATTTTCCTATCCCTTCTTTAATCCTGGCCCTGACCGTAACTCCCAAGAGTTCACACTTTTCTGCATTTAACTTCAAAATTATTCATTTGAGTGCTGATATGTATGGTTTGGTTGCTATTATTTAGGATCACAAGGTCAAGCACAAATCACCTATTGACCCCTTCCTGGCTTCAAGTTGGCTCCAGCAAGTAAACCATGAAACTCTTGACAACAGCTATTCTATGTCTATATCCCATTATTAGCATCCAAAATGAATAATGGAAGTGATTTTAAATTTATTCTAAGGGTCTAAATACCTTTGCATATTTTATAGTGGCTGTTGCAGTTATATCCCCTCCCAAAATTTGTATGTTGAATCCCTAACCTCCAATGTGATTGTATTTGAATATAGGGCCTTTAAGGAAGCACTTAAGACTTTTTGAGATGATAAGAGTGGGGACCCAATTCTATAGGATTAGTGTTCCTATAGAAAGAGATAACAGAGAGCTTGCTATCTCCACCATGAAAGGACAGTGGCAAGGGGGCCATGTGCAAGCCTGGAAGACAGCTCTCCCCTGTAATTGACCATGCTGGCATCCTGATGTGGGACTTCAGCTTCTAGTTGTTGGTATTTTGTTATTGGAACCCAAGCTAACACAATAGTTTTATTTGTTGATACATCTTATAAAGTTATGGATTGAGATACTATTATACTCATTTTTGAAGCTGGAGAAAGGATTGTTCAAAGGTTAAAGCTGTTTCTCCAAAATCATACAACAAACTATTAGCAAAATGTGGCTCAGTTCAAATCTACTTACATATTTGACATGTGATGCGGTTGGAGGTGTTAATACAAATACTACAGGTAAAGTGGTTCTTGCCATCAGGTAGCTCTGTCTTAACCACTGCCTTAAGTAGGGAAAATAAACCCAGAAAAATATGCTGAAGTCATAAGTTTAGATTTTATTGTGTAAGGGAATATGTATGTCTTGAGTTCTGTGTGTCACCTATTTAAACAATAGAAGAAGTAAGAGAAAGAGTTTTTTAAAAAGGCTTTTAGTTCCCTATAAACATGTTTGTTTTGTTTTGTTTTTTCCTTTTAGTGGTCCTTCTTCAAGTTTCCTCATCACCCATTCTTACCAGGACATCTTAAAAAAAAAAAAAAAGAAAAGTTCAAAAAAATATGAAAAGGAGAAAAAGTTGAATAAAAATAATGATGAAACAAAAATAATGATGAAACAAAAAAGCATTGGAAAAGGGTAGATAGGCAAAAATCATGTATGAAATTGCATTATGGTGACTTAGAAGGAATGGAGTACATGTTGTCATGGGGTGGGAGTTGTCCCAGAGACTTCCTTTCACACACTCTCTTTCCCCAACTTCCAAACATAAACATGCGCATGGCTTCTTCTTCCTCTCTTTTAGCGGAACTCAAACCAAAAATGGGAATCACCCCTGCTAATTAGTGCTGAGTGGACCAGGCACTAGCCAGAATCAGATGACAATAAAATTTGGGCCAAAACATATGACCTCTGGACTGGAAATGGGGCTTTGGAAATGTAAGCAATAGCAGGTCTAGGATAAAAACATGCAGGCAGCTCACTTCATTAATCCCAAAGGAAAGGATTTGGGAAGACAAAGAAGGGAAAATCAAGCCTCCATATCTCAAGACTTTTCCCAGGAGACTTGATAGCTTATAGTTAGAAATGATGAGACAATGATCTGCTTCAGCATCACTGCTGGGTAGGACAGTTTAGGACAACAACAATGAAAAAAAAGTCATACCTGCTAATCAACAAGAAGTAACTAATCACAAGCTTGACTGTGAAGTATAGAAATTAGGGGACCCTGGTAACTAAATTTAATATCTGGACTGAGTATTGTTATGCCTTTACGGGAATTAAATTCAACAAAAATTTATTGAGTCCTCTCTGTGGTAGGCACTACAATAGGTGCTAGAGATCTGAAGATCAGTCTTAAACTGAAAGGAGCTCAATCCAGTGTCAGAGAATGAGCTTTAAATATATTTATTATTAATATAGTTAATACAGCTATAGATACGTACAGGGGAGCATTAAGCCACAGGGAGAGTTGTGTGGTCAGGCTAGTCAGGCAAATAAGAAGGCAAAGAAGAGAAGGGTTTTCCACATAGAGGGGCCTGCACTGAAAAAGGTATTACACAATCAAAAAGGTATTACACAATATTGCTGGAGCTGAAGATGACTAGAAATGTAAGCACTAGCAGGTTATAGAAATTAAGGACTTGATTCTATAGGTGACAGGAGCCATCGAAGAGGTTTTTTTGTTTGTGATTGTTTGTTTTCAGCACTTTAAAATTTCATTCTGTTGTTTTCTGGCCTCCATTGTTTCTGATGAAAAGCTAGCCGTAAGTTTCATTGTTTTCCTGTATGTCTTCCCCCCACCCACCCCCACCCTGGCTGCTTTTAAAGTTTTGTTTCTAGGTTTTTCAGCACTTGCACTATGTTTCTAGGTGTGGCTGGTTTTCTTTGTATTTATGCAGCTTAGAGTTCACCTATTTCTCTAGATCTGTGGATTGCTGTTTGTTGTTGCTGTTTCCTTTTATCAAATTTAGAAAACTTTTGGCCAATATTTCTTTCTGCCCCTTTCCCTCTCTTTTCTGAGACATTTACATTTATGCTAGACTTCTTTGTCCTTAGTACCAGTCATTCTAGGCTTTGTTCATTTTTTTTTTTTTCAAATCTTTTTTCTTCTGTGCTTCAATTTGGATAATTTCTTCAATTTAGATAATTGAGATCCAGTGTCTGGTAATTCCTGAAAATCTGAACATTAACATTTTCCCAAAAGCACAGTGACCCTATTAATGACTGCGGGTTCCTTTGAGGAAAGTTTAGAGACATATTAGTCAAGAAGACAGAAATCACAAGATATTACAACAGAGAGAATCTGATATTGGGTACTGAAGGACTGAAAAAGCAAAAAGGGAGCGCTGCAGTAGACCAGAAGGATAACTGTACAGAGCAGCTATGACCATTAGGGCAACTGAAAAAGAAGGGTCAAGGCTGGACTATAAGGTCTCAGACACTCAGAGGAATGACCCAGCTGAGCAGTAGCTCAGTTCCCTGAAAGGATGCTGTTTAACTGGTCCTCCAACCACTGAGAGGGATAAGATGAAGCTGGTTGGGGATGGAGGAGTGCCAAAAGAAGCTCAAGGCTGAGATCAATTGCTGCTGCTGAAGCAAAGGACTATTGCTTACCGCTGGGTAACAATGACAGAAACTGCAAACAAATAGAAAGGTGGAAATCCTTTCTCCCCTTCTGTCCTCCAGTCTCCCTCCAATGGCTTTTATTGGTGGGACCTAGTGAGACACCAGCTGGCACAGGAAAAATATTCTTTGCAGGGTCTGAGCCATTGCATCACAGAGAAAAGTACAGAAGGGTGAATTTGGAGCTAAGATACCTCAATAACAATATCTTAATAACCATATTAACATTTGTTGTGCTAAATTAGTAAAAATTGCCCAAATTAGACCCAAATTAATACTTTTACAGACTTGTATGCTTTTATACTGGTATGCTTATATGCTTTTACAGACTTGTATGCCCCTCTGAAAAGAATTTCAAGTTACCATGTTATAACAATTTTCTGCTATACTGTGATTCCTGTTACTGTCTTTAGTAAAGAGTACCTTTACGGCAGCTCACATATGTACTTGCTACAAAATCAAAAACAAGGACAGTTTTGGAAAAGATGTGTAAAACTGAGGATAAATAGACCCTGCTCCCACATTACGTCTCCCACAATTAGGCACAAAAAGGCATAGACCAAGTAGAGCTGTCAAGAATCCAGTCTTCTCCCTACTTCCCTTTTGTATGCATTACTTAATGTAGCCTTAGCAAAGAGAAGACAAATTTCCTATTTGAAAGTAGGACAACCACTATGGTCATTGAAAAAGCAACACTATTCCTTTGTTCCCTCTTGCCTCAACTCAAGCTTCCTTACCCAACCCAATCACCCCTAGTTTTCTTTTTTCTTTAAATGTTTTTTTTTTCCAAATGTATATTTATTTTTGAGAGATCTCAAGCAGGGGAAGGGCAGAGAGAAGGAGACAGAAGATCTGAAGCAGACTCTGTGCTGACAGCGGTGAGTCTGATGTGGGGCTCAAACCCACAAACCATGAGATCATGACCTGAGCCAAAGTCAGACACTCAACCAACAGAGCCACCCAGGCACCCCTCACCTCTAGTTTTCTAATATAAATAGGTGACAAAACAGGGCTTGGTATTAAGCATTTTACCTTATTGTGTACTTTTCAAAAATGAATATTTTTGAATATTGAAGGATTTTTGTTGAACACTTGTAGAACATTGGGCATGAACATTTTTTTAGGACAACAGACGTTCCATTCAAAAGGGGTCATTTCCTCAAGTCTTATGTTCTTTAGTGATGAAAGTTAACATTCTCCTACCACAATTACCTTTTGTTAATAACAGTAAAGACACTGGGTTCATGATGTTTCACATATTTATTAATATTTGTTTTTGAATATATTAGACTAGAATTTTCTACATCTGCATATATTAATTATATATTATATAGCATTCTGTCACTTATACAACACAAAACATTTATAGGTAAACATTAAAATGGCAGTGTACCTATGAATAAGTGAATGTTAACAAAATAATAATCAAGTCTTCACTTGATGGGAGAGTCTAGGATTTCCTGATAATCCTGCCTTCTTAAATTCCTCCAATAAAGTTTATAACCAGCAAGGACAAAAACACTAATCATAATGATTACCCCTCCAAAAACATCATAGACACTAGGAAATATGTGTAACACTAGAAGCTGCAAGACCATAGCTACTACAATCTCCAGGTGTTGCACTGTGCTGACCAAAGCTGGATGGAATTTGTCCAAGGCATAATAAACTCCTAAGAATGCTGCAGTAGAACAGACACATATGGCAATGAGGTAACTCCAGGTTTCTCCATCTAGTGGGATGATGGGTTCTTGAAGAACAAACATAGTAGATATTCCCCAGATTGTCCCAGTCCAACCAAAGGTAAATAGTGCAGTCCACATGCTAATCTTCTCTTTAATGGATCTGTATACTATCATGGAAAGAGCAGTGGTCAGTCCAGCCATCACAGTCATAGTATACCCAAAGGCTTCTTTCCAGGCATTTAACAAAGAATTGTCTTCATCAACAATGTTGGGGATCATGACAAGACAAACACCTAAGATGCTGCAAACAACAGTAGCCATGTCAACATAAGCCATTTTCTCATCCACAAGTAAAAAAGCCAGAATGGCACTGAAGACTGTGGTTGTGGCTCTCCACATAGTGGTCCCATTGCTGGGAGGAACTATTGAAAATGATGTATAAGCACAGGTGATAGAAATGACGTTGCATACACCATAAAAGAAGAGTCGTAATCTGTATCCACTGGGTCCAAAGGGTGCCTCCTGGTAGTAACACACAACTAACACAGACAAGACCTGCAAGACAGAACGGATAAAAATCAGTTCTAGAGATGGAACTTTAGAACGGTCAGAAACAAGCCTAGTGATAAGAGCTACACATCCATGAGCCAAAGCAGATCCAAACAGCACTATCCACATTTTTCTGGATTGAAAAATGTTTTTTTCTGCAAAGCTCTGGAATTGTCCAATATCATCCGTCATTGGGTCTTCCGTTGGTGGAGGTCGAGTATCCATGGTTCCAAAGAAAGTTCTTCCTTTTCTTTTCATTTCACTCAGTAGGCCTTTCTTTGGATTTTCTTCCATAAAATTTCCATAGTCTTCATTGATTTCTTCATATCCATCATCCCCAGGCTGGGGATAATGAGAAGTATATTTCACCATCACAGTGTTGGGATGTATTTTCACCCGTTTTTTAACTGGATGTTTTTTGGAGGGAGAGGTATCCATTTCTTCAGATAAGCAATTCTATTTAAGAAAAAAAAAGACAAATGTACATATTCATTTGGTGGAAATTTAGTTTTAATTTCTATTATAATCATACACACCAATTTAATAATAGAAAGTAGAGGTTGTAACAGGAGTTTTTAAAAAAAGTAATAGGAAGAGAAGATCTGGCTGTGCCTTATTAGATGTAGGAGGCCCAAGGAAATCGTCTGCACTTTTTTCACTTTTATTCTATGTCTGCCGCTATTTCTCATTCTGCTTATTCTTTGTCTCGTGCAGCCCCGTTGCTTATGTTTACACCTCAAACAACTGATATTTTCCCATCTTTTCATTCCTACGTGTTTCTCCACTCATCCAATAAGAAAAACACAGAAAAGTAAATAACAACTTAGATAAAATCTTTCCTTTCTACTGTGTTCCTTGTCTATTATAAATTTTAAATGGATAAGTCCAATGTTTTTTGAATAATCCCTTCTGTATAATATCACATTTAGCTCTATATTACTAATTATTGTCTTTTAAACATTTATTCTGGGCTCCCCATACATATTTAGATAGACAAAAATTAGAAAATAAATAAAATGGGAGTGCCTGGGTGGCTTGGTCAGTTAAACATCTGACTCTTGACCTCAGCTCAGATCTTGATCTAGGGGTTATGAGTTCAAGCCCCACGATGGGCTCCGTGCTAGGTGTGTAGGGTACTTAAAAAATAATAAAATAAACAAACAAACAAATAAATAAGTGGATTTAGTGACAGTCATGCATTGTTGGTGTGTATTACATCTCTGATGAGCAATTGGTTAATATGTTTTAAGATTTTGACTGAAACTACTCTTTAACTCAGCAATATCACTTCTTTTTTTTTTTAAAGGAGCTTCAAGGTTTTTTGTTGTTGTTGTTGTTGTTGTTGTTGTTCACTGTTTATTTATTTATTTTTGAGAGAGCACAAGTGGGGAGAGGGGCAGAGAGAGAAAGGAACACAGAGAATCTGAAGCAGGCTCCAGGCTCTGAGCTGTCAGCGTAGAGCCCAATACGGGGCTCGAACCCATGAACTGTGAGATCACGACCTGAGTCAAAGTTAGACACTTAACCAACTGAGCCACCCAGGCACCCCTCAGCAATATCACTTCTAAGATTTTATCCTGAAGAATTGACCACAAGATGCTTTTTATCTTATGTGTTTAAAAAAGGAAAAATAATACATTTTTATATGTGCTTATATAACATACAGAAATTATGGAAAGATACAAAGTAAACTAACAATTATTAGAGTAGAACAAGGAACAAGAATGGAGGAAAACATTTTTACTGTATACTTTTTTGTATTTTTATTTTTGAATCACAATATTGTTCCAAAAATTAGATTATAAACTAAAACAAAATGTTCTGCTATTTTAGAAAAAGAGCATACAAAAAATTATGGAAAAAAATGTATGAATACGAGGGTTCATTGTAGCTTACCCCAATGTCCCTTCATAAATTAAAATACTATGCTATACATCCATTAAAAACAAGACAGATCTTTATTGACACTGAAAGATGTCCATGACATTTTGTTGAGTAGGAAAAAAGCTTGTTGTAAGGATTAAATGAGATAATGCATATAAAAAATTTGGCACAGTGCAGGCACATCATGAATCCTCAATAAATGTTGACAAGAATTCAGTTTCCTTTTACCTATAATTAACTCTCTTAAAACACTAGGTATCTTCTACATTGTTTCTTTCTTCAAGACTTGTATCTGTTCACTCAGTTCTCTTTTCTGTTCATTCTCTGTCTCTTTTTCTAAGAACAATTTCCTATTTCCTTCCCAATGATTTCTCCCTTCTAAAAAAAAAAAAAGGAAACCTTTTTATTTTTTTGTCCGTATAACATACTCCCTGTCCTTGCCAAAAACTCACCAGTTCCAGGATCTTAAACCATGGTCTAGAAATCAAATCCTATTTTGTTCTTTGACACCATCTGGGTAGCCAACTGTTTCATTCCTCTTTACTCTTTTCTCTTCTAAACAACACCATCTTCAGTTGGAAGAAGTCATTTTAAAAAACACCACCTGTACATCCAAGTTTTTCACTTTCCTAGCCTGGACCTCCTACTTGCAGTCATTCCTGCATATTGCTATCAAGCCAATATGATGTTCTTTTCTTCCAACTTTTTTTAAAATTTATTTTGAGAGAGGGGCGCCTGGGTGGCGCAGTCGGTTAAGCGTCCGACTTCAGCCAGGTCACGATCTCGCGGTCTGTGAGTTCGAGCCCCGCGTCAGGCTCTGGGCTGACGGCTCAGAGCCTGGAGCCTGTTTCCGATTCTGTGTCTCCCTCTCTCTCTGCCCCTCCCCTGTTCATGCTCTGCCTCTCTCTGTCCCCAAAATAAATAAAAAACGTTGAAAAAAAATTTAAAAAAAAATTATTTTGAGAGAGAGAGAGAGAGAGAGAGAGAGCACACACACAAGTGGGGGAGGGGCAGAGAGAGAGAGGGAGGGAGAGAGAATCCCAAGCAGGCTCCACACTGCCAGCGCAGAGACCAACGTGGGGCTCGAACTCATGAATTGTGAGATCATGACCCAAACCAAAGTGAAGAGCCAGATGCTTAACCAACTGAGCCACCCAGGTACTCCTTTTTTCTTCCAACTTTTATCATGTTGTGACTTCAGCTTCAATAATCCCAAATTGAATAGTCTTCATCTCCCACATAGATTTTCCTTCCCTAACCTCCTCATTTTTGTTTGCGATACCACCATTTCTCCAGTTCCCCAAACTAGAAACCAGGGAATACTCTCAATTATCCTTTTTGCTGTTATACTTCCATTTGGTCATCAATCTTACTGTTCTTGTCTTTGAAATATTTCTGATTTTTCCTTTCTTCTCCAATTCCATTTTACCTTTGTGATTCTGGATCAGGTTATTGTGAATTCCTATCTAGAATATTGCAACAGCATCCTAACTAGACCCCTTAAATCCTAACCCTTCTCCCTTAAAATCCGTCTATATTGTACCACTGCCACTTAGGCTGTCTTTAAAAGATTCAAAACAAAACAAAAATTTCCCTTAAGCTTTCCCCACTTAAGAACCTACAGTGATTTTTTTTTTTCCTGGCTACCTCACTGAATCTCAACTCTTTTGCTTGGCTCTCCAGACCCTACCTCATCTAGCCCCTATCAGTACTTGCCTCCTTAACACACATACTGCTGTGATCAGTCCAGTGCCCTCCCTGACCTCACTCCCTACATGTACATGTCTAAGTCTTATACTCATGAGTTTCCTCTGCTCCAACTTTCTAAACACTGCTCATTTTTTAAGAAGGGCCAGTCCAAATTTTGCCTTTTAGAAACAAGCCTTCCCTGGTCACTCTAGCCTCTTATTTTTTTCCTTTCTTGTTTAACATCTGCAGTAGTTCTTCTAATTTTTGTAATCTAATCATTTTATTATTTAGTTGTCTCAACTCGGTGGCATTTCATCTCCAGCTACTCTACTCAAATTTCTATCTTAAAATCTCCTTTCCTTGCAGGGCACCTGGGTGACTCAGTAGGTTAAGTGTCCAACTTCGGCTCAGGTCATGATCTCACAGTTTGTGAGTTCGAGCTCTGTGTCAGGTTCTGTGCTGACAGCTCAGAGAGAGGAGCCTGGCTCGGATTCTGTGTCTCCCTCTCTGTTCCTTCCCACGCGCACTCTGTCAAAAATAAAGATAAAAAAAATTTTTTTTAATCTCCTTTCCTTGCTAGTCAGCAAGTATCTTGATGACATCTCTGTTAGAATGCATAACTTCTCATGTGCTACCCATTGTTAAAGTTTTGTCTTATATCCATTAAAAGCTTTCTCCTTCCCATTGCAGGCCAGATTTATAGCTCCAGGGGCACGGGCAGGGAGAAAATGTGTTCTGCAATTTTGCTCCTTCTCCCATTCCCTCCCTTTGGAGTCTGTGGGACGGTGGTGACTCTGCCTCTGGGACACCTCTTCCATCTCCCTATTCTAGGCTCTAGCTCCCCTGGTATATTGGCACAGGGAGAAAGGAAAAGGAAAAGAACACATGTTTTATATTGGCTCCAGTTATGTGGCTTTTTGATGTATAAACTTGGCTGTGCCGAACTACATTCCCTAGTTATTTAATCGAAACTAATCTGGGTGTTGCTGTGAAGGTATTTTGCAGATGTGAGAAAAATCCCTAATCAGTGACTTTAAGCTAATCAAAAGAAAGTGTACTCTGTATGGGCCTGACCTGATTGGGTGAGCCCTTTAAAAGAGGGCTTAGGCTTTTCTTGGGTTTGGATATTCCAAATATTTAACTCCCTTAGGGTTACAGCCTACTCTCGATCTTCTTTCCTCATTGCCAGTGGGCAAAGCTTCAGCCTGTGCTCATGGGATTCCAACATGTTCTTGATCTTCTCTTCCTGACTGCCTGCCCTACAGACTTCAGACTTGTTTATCCAGTCCCCACAATTATATTAGCCAATTCCTTGTAATAAATCTCTTACTGATTCTGAGTCTCAGGTTGAACCTGATTCTGACAACATGTTGGAATTCATTCTTTAATTGTTGTCTTTGTTTCTCTGTTAGCTCTGATAGGTCACTGGTACTTTCTAGGTTGTAGGTATCCAAATTCAGGCTATCTTCGGAAAATTCTGTAGGGCCTCCCCAGTGCATAAATCCCTGATGTGACAGCACCTCCTCCCCTAGGGCTTATGGCCCACAGATTTTTGCTGCTAGGTCCTCTTCCCTGGAGGACATCTCTCTTGGGCAGGCACCAACAGTATTTACCGGAAACACATACCCTTACCACTCAGTGGAGTGTGCCTCTGTCCCCTTCTCTCCAACTTTATTTCTCTTCATTCAAACAAGCAAAGGGCAAATTAAAATGTGCTATCTAAGCAGACTTAGAAATGGAGAATGAGAAGGCACACTCAAGCATCATACATAACGATCTGGTAACCTTTACCCTCAGTCAGCTATAAGAGGGGACTTGCCTCTCCTTTCTCCCATTAGGAAAAAGCATAACGTTTTTCTTAAACCAAAGACCATAAAGATAATATGATCCCTGTGACAGATAGTATTTTTCAAAGAGAACCACAAATCTAATATCTCCTATACTACATGTTTGGTTGTGTTTTGTTTTGTTTAATGTGAATTTGACATTATTAAATAGAGAGGTAGGGTCTATATCCCCTCCCATTAAAAGTAGGTAGGCTTCCGTGACTGTTTCAACCAATAGAGTATGGCACAAGTGGCATATTGTGACTTCTGAGGTGAGGTCATAAGAAGCGAAACCGCTATGCCTTCCTCTGGTAGCTCTGAGGCTACCAAGGTGTGAGGATGCTCAAACTAGCCCATGTAGAGAAACCACATAGAATGGTTCTGAAACTATATAAAGAGAGAGAAATGCCTGGCCACGCCCCAGCCCCCAGCTGCTCCAACTGTAGCTCCCTTGCTGTTCCAACTGTAGCCACCCATCTGATTTCAAGTATATAAGAGACCCTGAGTCAGAATCTCCCTGCCAAGTCCTTTCCAAATTCCTGATCTACAGAAACTATGACAGATAATAAAATGATTGTTGTTTAAGTTACTCAGCTTTGGAGTGATTTGTTACCTGTGGTAGATACCTGGAACACCAGTTATCCAGTGCCTTCCCCAGTATTTTAAGGAATGGGAAGGAGTAGGGATCTCAGTGATAATTAAAGGAAAGGCCTCTTATATCTGGCCCTAACTGATGGACTTTCAAAAGTGGAGCATTTTGCCCTCCATTGTAAGATCATGGACACTAATTCCAAGATAAAAGTTTTATTCTACATCCTATTAGGCATACATTAGTGCATTTAACCTTAGTCCACCTGCATACTTTAAACTATTATTCGCATGGTGAACTTTTTGTTCATTTCTATTCATGAATTAGTTTATGACAGATATATTACTGGTATCTGTCAACACTATTAAATTTATATTGTGTCCCACTGATTCAAAAACCATCTTATAGGGGTGCCTGGGTGGCTCAGTCAGTTAAGTGTCCGACTTGATTTTGGCTCAGGTCATGATCTCACAGCTCATGGGATTGAGCCCCACACTGACAGCATGGAGCCTGCCTGGGATTCTCTTTCTCCTTCTCTCTCTGCCTATCCCCCGGGTGCATGGGAGCTCTCTCTCTCTCTCTCTCTCTCTCTCTCTCTCTCTCTCTTCCTTTCTGTCTCAAAATAAATAAACAGTTTTTAAAAAATACAAAAGCAATCTTATACTAAAGAGATACATAATAATCTTCTTCAGTCTCTCTAGTTTTGATTTAATTATAGTTTTCATAAAAAACAGTTTTTGAAAAGAACCTGAAATCCTGACTAGTTCTTACATTTTTGCACATGTAAGTCAACATGTATTCACTTCAATCAATATTAATTGAGGTACCATAAACTCAGCATCATGCTAGGCTCTATAAATATAAAGACAAAATAGGCACGGTTCCTTCACTCAGAGAGCTCATAGACTAGTGGAAGAGACAAGTAAAGTCAAATTTATTATTTTAATAAGTTAATAATGCAAGCAACTATATGAAGTTCAGGGAGAGGCTGGAGCACATACAAAGGGCATCTAACTCAGATAAAGGGGAATCTTAGCAAGTTTCCAGGTGAAAAGGATACCTGAATTGGGACTTTATGCATATGTGACAATTCGTCAAATAAAAAGGAGAAAAAAATTTTTTTCTAGAGATAAGAAATTTAAAAGTCAGAAAAGTTGGTTTTTAGTTCTGGCTCTGCCACCAGCTAAAGTAATAATTATTCTATTTCAAGAGAAAGAGTTTTAGATGGTATTCATTGTGATCTTTTGATTCAACTCTCTTTAAAATCAGTTTGTGTTTTTTTAAATGTTTATTGATTGATTGATTGATTGATTGACAGAGAGAAAGACAGACAATCCCAAGCAGGCTCTGTGCTGTTAGTGCAGAGCCTGACACAAGGCTAAAATGCTTGACACAAATGGATTAAAAGGATGCACAGTTTGGTGTCTGCTTGAACAATGGGGACAAATCAGTGTGGTCAGCCTGAAATCAATATTTTTTTCCAAAAGAGGCTCTGTTTCCTAAGCTACATTCCGCAACATAAGGCCCATCATTAATTCTCTCCCAAGTTTGAGAAAATTAACACTGACATCCCTACTGTCTTGGTAGGAATCCTTGGGTCAATACCCTTATTATACTTTAAGCAAATGCTACTTGGTAGTGAGAGTTTCTTTCTTTAGTGACCAGACTG
Source organism: Puma concolor (assembly GCF_028749965.1). Classification (NCBI taxonomy): domain Eukaryota; kingdom Metazoa; phylum Chordata; class Mammalia; order Carnivora; family Felidae; genus Puma; species Puma concolor. The sequence goes on along the minus strand of NC_141675.1, from coordinate 32,771,174 downwards.
ATCCCTACAGTGGTAAAAAGTATTAGCTATAAAACTGGCAACTACAATTTGATTATAATATTAGTGGTTTAAATGTAGGTACTAATGTAACATTTGACACATATGAATAAAATTGGCTTTTAAATAAACAAAAAGAACTAATAGGTTAGTACCTTAAACCTGAGCAGCCTCGCCCTATAATAGCTTATTAACCCGATTTGCTTTGACAGTCTTGCCCCTGAGTGAAAATGATCACCTAACCGATCACCTAAAAGGGAGGACACAACAACTACCTTTCCAGGACATCGTGAGACATTAGGACATGCACAGGTTCTGTGCTGTTAAATATACCTCCTAAGAGAAGCCATTCCTCCATCCAAAATGATGATGGGGGCCCATGTTCTGAGGCCCCAAGGGCTGTCAGCATGATTCTACCCATCCTTAGGCTGAACCCTGGCTGGCATAACTCTTAACACCACTCTTTGAATAAGGATTCTTCTCCCTTCCCCACTGCAATTCCTAAAGGTCAGGGTGGCTAGAGGCAGCATTTAAGTTTGCTTGTAATTTATTAATACTCCTTGAGCCTGCACCTCTGTGTGCAAAGGCACACTGCTTTAGAGAAAAAAGAACTTGCTTCTAAACTCCCATCTCTCAAACTAGAAAATCACTTCTTAAACTAATAGAGTTTGAGAGACAAGAATATTGATAATAAGTGTGAAATAACAGAGTAGAAGATAAAGGACATGCCTTTTCTTGCATCAGGCACACTTAGGAAGTGAAGAATTTATCAGAAGTAATTGCCTTTCTTATAAGGTGTGATAATATTCATGTTGCATGTAAGTAGCAAATAATAAAATCAAATCATGAAACTGAACAGTTTATGAAGATGTAAAAGAGGGCCTACAGGAAAAGTTAATTGTGTAAGACTTCAATCAAATACTCAGGTTATATAGGAGCCCACCATAGGCAGATTTGACAGAAGAATAAATAATAAAAGAGGAGACATATAGTCTCCTATAGTATAGACATATACTACAGTCATATAGTAGTCTCCTATGGTGAACCAACTGAATATTACCTCTATAAAAATATAAAAGGAAATTTCTGGAGCAAATTCTGAAAATCAGATGTATTACTTAGGACATATATAGTATATGTAGTGGCAGAACTTGTAATACAAATATCACTCATATTGCAACAGTTTATTGCTTGACAAAAAAAAGTCCATCGACCTCTCACTTAGGAAAACAAAATATAAGGCAAATAATCATTTCCCCTTTTGTAATACTTAGATTAAAGCATCCTTGCAATGAGCTATCAGAAAGAGACTAAGAAGACACAGAAAACCTTGATCTAGCCAGACACCACAACAATATTTTCAGCACTCTAACAGAAACAATCAAAATAGGATAAAAGCAAGAATGGAAAATCAAATAGAATAAAGAAAGGCAAAACTAATGGCTCTAAAATCTAGTGAAAACAGAAGGAAGAAGGAAAGGTGGAAGAAGTCAGTAACAGTAATAACATCAATAGCCAGGTATACTGATATTTACATTTGTATAGATACCGTGCTAAGCACTAAACATGGGTTAACTCAGCTTTGAGAGGAAGTGAAACCTTAGGAGGTTTAGGAGTAGGGAAGCATTGAAGAAACAATTAAAAATTTGGAGAAAGCTAATGGCCTACCTCACTTTGAACTGAAAGAACTTAAAAGGAGGTAAAAGAAACTAATTTGGTAGACATTACTGAACACACTCCATGTGAAGGACACCAGGTAGGCTATGTGGCACAGAGCAGGTCAGTAGGTTCTATTGTCGAAGAGAATTTGTGCCAGAGGGTTGTTTAGAACTTTTTCACACAGTACCCAAAATTAGTCTCTCCTCCCTATTCTGCTCTCCTTTCCTCTTCCCAATTCCCTCCCTCTTCCCCTACTTTACATTCTCAATTTGACTCCTGTCTCCCACAGGAGCCCTGTCTGACATTCTAGCCTGGAAGTAGCTGCTTTCATGCAAATAATCTCGGGAAAAATATTTATCTCGTTGCCTTAATGACAAAGTATTATCACCATCAGGATCACATTCTGCTTTCATAGTAGACAAAACTATTTTCATTTTCCAAAAATCGTAAGTTTTCTGATAGGTAATAGGAGTGATGATGACAAAATACCTGTATGGAAAGTAGGAGAAAAATCTCAATCACAAGACCACTTCTGCCACAGAGAATCCCACCCGAAAACATGGCTTATTGCCATCCAAACTAGTTGTACACATTTTCACTCCTTTGGGCCTTTTCCCTGTGCCACTTGGTACTCAGCCTCTGCCTCCTTTTGTCATTTTGTTCTCTTTGTGTATGACAATGTTAAGTTTTAAAAAGTAGTGGTTCCTGGGGCATCTGGGTGGCTCAGTCGGTTAAGCATCCGACTTCAGTTCAGGTCATGACCTCATGGTTCATGAGTTCAAGCCCCGTGTCAGGCTCTGTGCTGACAGTTTCGAGCCTGGAACCTGCTTTGGATTCTGTGTCTCCCTCTCCCTCTGCCCACCCCCCTCTCTTTCTCTCTCTCTCAAAATAAATAAACATTTAAAAAGTTAAAAAACTAAAATAAAATAAAAATAAAAAGTAGTAGTTCCCCCATGTGTTTTTGGTGGGCAGGGTTGGGAGCAGGAGAGGACAACCTATGTGCCCGAACAGATGAATGGCTAAAGAAAATGTGATATATTCATACAATTGAATATTATTCAGCCATAAAAAGGAATGAAGTTCTAACAAATACTACAACATGGACAAACCTTGAAGACATTACGCTAATTGAAACAAGCCAGACACAAAAGGATAGCTATTGTATAATTTCACTTAAATGAGGTATTTAGAATAGACAAATTGTTAAAAACAGAAAATAGATTAGAAGTTACCAGGGGCTGGGAGGATGGGAAATGGGGAATTATGCTTAATAGTTACAGAGTTTCTGTTTGGGATAAGGAAAATGGTTTGGAAATAGTAGTGACAGTTGCACAATATTGAGAATGTAACTAATGGCATTGAATTATATACACTTAAACATGGCAAATATGGTAATTTTTGTGTTATGCATATTTGACCACAAGTTTTAAAATTAGAAAAGGCATGGGCACCTGGATAGCTCAGCTGGTTGAGCAGACTTCGGCTCAGGTCATGATCTAGCAGTTCATGAGATCGAGCCCAGCATTGGGTTCTGTGCTGACAGCTCAGAACCTGGAGCCTGCTTCAGATTCTGTGTCTCCCTCTCTTTGCCCCTCCCCCGTTTGCATTTTGTCTCTCTCTGTCTCTGTCTCTCTCTTTCTCGAAAATAAATAAAAGCATTAAAAATTTTTTTAATTTATAATTTAAAAAGGCGGGGGTGGGGCGGTGTGTGAGGGAGTTGTGGTTCCTCCTGTGTGGCTTGGAGGTGAGGGGGGAGGCAGTGCTAGGCACTGGTATTTTTTAAAACCTCCCTAGTTATCCGAATGTATAATTTCCTTGTGCAAGAACCACCTGAATAAATTATCCAAGGGCCCTTCTGGTTTTAAGATCTAACGAATGTGTTACTGCATAACTGAAGAAGACAGTAGCACAGGGCTAGAAAGTTACAACAAATCAAAACAAAACAGATAGTGAAGCCAGACTGCCTGGATTTGGATCTTAGCTACAGAACTTATTAAAATTATGACTTTCAGCAACTTGTTTTAACCTCTTTGCCCATTTCTTTTTCTGTAAAATTGTGGTAATAATATTACCTCATAGGGTAGACGGAATATTAAATCAGTTAATACAAAGACTTGGTATCTGACATCGAGCAAGTGCTCAATTAATTTTAGTTTTTCTTCCACATTATTCTATCTGCCTGGAATGATCTGGTCCTCCTTTTTGTCCTTGTCTATCTATTGAGTTCACATGTGTGCTTTAGTGGTTTGCCCAAGTGTTACTTCCTCCTTTGCAGTCTTCCTTGACCTCTCCCACCTTTGTGCCCTCACTATCCCTACATTCATTTGTTTCTATCCTATCTTTCCCACCAGATGGTACACTTCTGGATAGCAGACTTTCATGCCATTTTATCCTCAGCTCCTAACACAGTAGCTGGCACATCCTGGCACTCAGTAAATATTTGTTGGCTGGAATGAAATGGATTTGAAAACCAAGAGGGAGACATGGAAAAGAATAGGGAATGATGTTAAGACTACTGACATCTCAAATAGCAAAAGCGAACTTGAGAAAGAAGAACAAAGCCGGAGATGTCATGCTCTCAGATTTCAAACTACAGTACAAAGCTACAGTAATCAAGACCCATATATCAATGGAATAGAAAAGAGATCCCAAAAATAAATCCACACATATATTGCCAATTAATCTATAACAAAGGACACAAGGGTATACAAGGGGGAAAGGCAGTGTCTTCAATAAATGGTAATGGGAAAATTGGACAGCTACATGCAAAAGAATGAAACTGGACCACTGTCTTACACCATATACAAAACCAAATTCAAAATGGATTAAAGACTTGAATGTAAGACCTGAAACCATAAAATTCCCAGAAGAAACCATAGGCAGTAAACTCTTTGACACTGGTCTTAGAAATATCTTTTTGGGCTAGTCTTCTTAGGCAAGGGCAACAAAAGCTAAAATAAAGGGGATTACATCAAGCTAAAAAGCCTTTGTACAGCAAAGGAAAGCATTAACAAAACAAAATGGCAAACTCCTGATTCAGAGAAGACATTTACAAATCATACAACCTATAAGGGGTTAAAATCCAAAATATATAAAGAACTTATTCAACTTAATATTTAAAAAAATAGGTTGAAAAATGGGCACAGGACTTGAGTAGACATTTTTCCAAAGAAGACATACAGATAGAAAACAGGCACATGAAAAAATGCTCAACATCACTAATCATCAGTGAAATGCAAATCAAAACCATAATGAGATATCACTCATACAACCCACATATAATCAGATTGGCTATTATCAGGAATGCAAAAAACAGTAAATGTTGGTGAGAATGTGGAGAAAAGGGAACCCTCGAACACTGTTGGGAATGTAAATTGGTGCCACCACTATGGAAAAACGGTGTGAAGATTCCTCAAAAAATTAAAAATATAACTACCATACAACCCAGCAATCCCACTTCTGGGTATTTATCTGTAGAAAACAAAAACACCAATCTATGTTCACTGCAGCATTATGTACAATAGCCAAAATATGGAAGTAACCTAAATTCCCATTGATAGATGAATGGATAAAGATGTGATATATATATATATATATATATATATATATATATATATATATATGGTATATGTATATGTGTATCTATATATATGGTGAATATATATATATATATATATATATACACCACAGAATATGACTCAGCCATTCAAAAAGAATGGAATCTTACCATTTGTAAGACTGGACCTAGAGGGTATTATGTTAACTGAAATAAGTCAGATAGAGAAAGACAAATATGATATGATTTCACAAATCTAAAGAACAAAACAAACAGATTCATAGATACAAGAAAGAAACTGTTGGCTACCAGAGAGGGGAGGAGTTTGGGGTGGTAAAATAGGTAAAGAGTATTAAGAGAAACAAACTATTTTATTTATAAAATAAATAAATAAGTCATGAGGATGAAAAATACAGCATAGGGAATATAGTCAATAATATTATAATAACTTTGTATGGTGACAGATGGTGGCTAGACTTATTGTGAGGATCAACTTGTAATGTTTAAAAATATCAAACTGCTATGGTGTATACTTGAAACTAGTAGAATATTATATGTCAAATATACTTCAATAAAAAAGATAAAGGAAAAAAGACTACTGACATCTCTATAGGATCTCGTAGGCCCAGATATCCACTCAATCATTAATAGTCTTGGGTGACTGAAAGCCTTGCTTCCCTTGATAACACTACAGAAATTTTCCCTATTTTGTGCCTTTACCCTCTGTATTAGTGAGGATTCTCCACAGAAACAGAATCAATAGGATGTGCATATCAGCCATATGTTGGAGAAATTGAAGGTTCAGTTCCAGACCATCCCAATAAAGCAAATACTGCTATAAAGCAAATCAAACAATTTTTTTGGTTTTCCCATGTGTATAAAACTAATGTTTACAGGCACCCTGGTGGTTCAGTCTGTTAAGTGCCCAACTCTTGATTTTGGCTCAGGTCATTACTTCATGGTCATGATCTCACATTTTAAAAAAATGTTTATTTGAAAGAGAGAGAGAGTGAGCAGGGGAGGGAGCGTCTCAGTGTTGATGGCTGCTGACAGATCAGATGGTGATTGCTGAAGTTTGGGGTGTCTGGTACAATTTCTTAAAATAAGACGACAATGAAGTTTGCTGCATCTGTTAACTCTCATTTAACAAATGATCTCTGTAGCACGTGATGCTGTTTGATAGCATTTTACCCACAGCAGAACTTCTTTCAAAATTGGAGTCATCCCCTCAAATGATCCAGAGACTAAGTTTATGTGATATTCCAAATCCTTTGTTGTCATTTCAACAATTTTCATGACATCTTCACCAGGAGTAGATCCCATCTTAAGAAACCACTCCTCTGCTCAGCTATAAGAAGCAACTCCTTAGCCATTCAAGTTTTATCATGAGATTGCAGCAACACAATCCCATCTTCAGGCTCCACTTCTAGTTGTCTTGCTATTTCTACCACATCTGTGATCAACTTCCTCCACTAAAGTCTTGAAACCCTCAAAGTCATCCACAAGGGTTAGAATCAACTTCTTCCAAACTCCTGTTAATGTTATTCTGACCTCTTCCCATGAATCACCAATGTTCTTCTTTTTTATTTTTAGTTTATTTATTTATTTTTGAGAGGGAGAGAGACAGCATGAGTGGGGGAGGAGCACAGAGAAGAGACAGAATCCCAAGCAGGCTCTGCACTGTCAGCATGAAGCTGTATGTGGGGCTCGAACTCACAAAATCGTGAGATCATGACCTGAGCCAAAACCAGGAGTCAGACGCTTAACCAACTGAGCCACCCAGACACTAATTTAAAAAATATTTTTAACACCAACAATGAAGCAACAGAAAGAGAAATTAAGGAATCAATCCCATTTACAATTGCACCAAAAACCATAAAATATCTAGGAATAAATCTAACCAAAGAGGTGAAAAATCTATACACTGAAAACTATAGGAAGCTTATGAAAGAAATTGAAGAAGACACAAAAAAATGGAAAAAGATTCCATACTCCTGGATAGGAAGAACAAATGTCAATACTACCCAAAGCAATCCACATATTCAATGCAATCCCAATCAAACTTGCACCAGCATTCTTCTCAAAGCTAGAACAAATAATCCTAAAATTTGTATGGAACCAGAAGAGATGCTGAATAGCCAAAGTAATCTTGAAAAAGAAAACCAAAGCAGGAGGTATCACAATCCCAGACTTCAAGCTATACTACAAAGCTGTAATCATCAAGACAGTATGGTACTGGCACCAAAACAGACACTCAGATCGATGGAACAGAATAGAGAACCCAGAAATGGACCCACAAACGTATGGCCAACTAATCTTTCACAAAACAGGAAAGAATATCCAATGGAATAAAGACAGTCTCTTCAGCAAGTGGTGCTGGGAAACCTGGACAGCGACATGCAGAAGAATGAACCCAGACCACTTTCTTACACCATACACAAAAATAAACTCAAAATGGATGAAAGACCTAAATGTAAGACAGGAAGCCATCAAAATCCTCCAGGAGAAAGCAGGCAAAAACCTCTCTGACCTTGCCCACAGCAACTTCTTACTCAACACGTCTCCTGAGGCAAGGGTAACAAAAGCAAAAATAAACTATTGGGACCTCATCAAAATAAAAAGCTTCTGCACAGCAAAGGAAACAACCAGCAAAACTAAAAGGCAACTGACAGAATGGGAGAAGATATGTGCAAACAACATATCAGATAAAGGGTTAGTATCCAAAATCTATAGAGAACTTATCAAACTCAACACCCAAAAAACAAAGAATCTAGTGAAGAAATGGGCAAAAGACATGAATGGACACTTCTCCAAGGAAGACATCCAGATGGCCAACCAACACATGAAAAAATGCTTAACATCACTCATCATCAGGAAAATACAAATCAAAACCACAATGGGATGCCACCTCACACCTGTCAGAATGGCTAACATTAACAACTCAGGCAACAACAGATGTTGGCAACGATGCAAAGAAAGAGGATCTCTTTTGCATTGCTGGTGGGAATGCAAGCTGTTGTAGCCACTCTGGAAAACAGTATGGAGGTTCCTCAAAAAATTAAAAATAGAACTACACTACGACCCAGCAAATGCACTACTAGGTATTTATCCAAGGGATACAGGATGCTGTTTCGAAGGGACACATGCACCCCAAAGTTTATAGCAGCACTATCAACAATAGCCAAAGTATGGAAAGAGTCCAGGTGTCCATCAATGGATGAATGGACAAAGAGGATGTGCTATATGTATACAATGGAGTATTACTCAGCAATCAAAGAGAATGAGATCTTGCCATTTGCAGCTGCATGAATGGAACTAGAGGGTATTATGCTAAGTGAAATTGGTCAGTCAGAGAAAGACAAATATATGACTTCACTCAATGAGAACTTTAAGACACAGAACAGATTAACATAAGGGAAGGGAAGCAAAAATAATATAAAAACAGGGAGGGGGGCAAAACATAAGAGACTCTTAAATATGGAGAACGAACAGAGGGTTACTGGAGGGGTTGTGGGAGGGGGGATAGGCTAAATGGGTAAGGGGCATTAAGGAATCTACTCCTGAAATCATTGTTGCACTATATGCTAACTAATTTGGATGTAAATTTAAAAAAATAAAATTAAAAAAATATTTTTAAATTTATTTAATGAATGTTCTTAATGGTATCTAAAATGGCAAATCTTTGGGGTGCCTGGGTGGCTTAGGCATTAAGCATCTGACTTTGCCTCAGGTCATGATCTCACCGTTTGTGAGTTCAAGTCCCACATCAGGTGAGCATGTACCCCGCTTTGGCAAATCTTTTCCAGAAGGATTTCAATTTACTTTGCCCAGATCCACCAGAGAAATCTCTATGTATGTCATCTATAACCTTATGAAATGTATTCCTTAAATAATAAGACTTGAAAGTAAAAATTACTCCTTGATCCACGGGGTTCAAAGTGGATGTTGTGCTTTCTTTCACCGTACACAAAAATAAACTCAAAATGGATGAAAGACCTCAATGTAAGACAGGAAGCCATCAAAATCCTCCAGGAGAAAGCAGGCAAAAACCTCTCTGACCTTGCCCACAGCAACTTCTTACTCAACATGTCTCCTGAGGCAAGAGAAACAAAAGCAAAAATGAACTACTGGGACCTCATCAAAATAAAAAGCTTCTGCACAGCAAAGGAAACAACCAGCAAAACTAAAAGCAACCGACAGAATGGGAGAAGATATTTGCAAACAACATATCAGATAAAGAGTTAGTATCCGGGGCGCCTGGGTGGCGCAGTCGGTTAAGTGTCCGACTTCAGCCAGGTCACGATCTCGCAGTCCGTGAGTTCGAGCCCCGCATCGGGCTCTGGGCTGATGGCTCGGAGCCTGGAGCCTGTTTCAGATTCTGTGTCTCCCTCTCTCTCTCTGCCCCTCCCCCGTTCATGCTCTGTCTCTCTCTGTCCCAAAAATAAATAAACGTTGAAAAAAAAAAATTTTTTTTTTAAAATAAATAAATAAAGAGTTAGTATCCAAAATCTATGAAGAACTTATCAAACTCAATGCCCAAAAAACAAAGAATCTAGTGAAGAAATGGGCAAAAGACATGAATGGACACTTCTCCAAGGAAGACATCCAGATGGCCAACCGACACATGAAAAAATGCTTAACATCACTCATCATCAGGGAAATACAAATCAAAATCACAAGGAGATACCACCTCACACCTGTCAGAATGGCTAACATTAACAACTCAGGCAACAACAGATGTTGGCGAGGATGCAGAGAAAGAGGATCTCTTTTGCATTGTTGGTGGGAATGCAAGCTGGTGCAGCCACTCTGGAAAATGGTATGGAGGTTCCTCAAAAAACTAAAAATAGAACTACCCTACAACCAGCAATTGCACTACTAGGCATTTATCCACGGGATACAGGCGTGATGATTTGAAGGAACACATGCACCCCCATGTTTATAGCAGCACTATCAACAATAGCCAAAGTATGGAAAGACCCCAAATGTCCATCCACAGATGAATGGATAAAGAAGATGTGGTATATATATACAATGGAGTATTACTCAGCAATAAAAAAGAATGAAATCTTGCCATTTGCAACTACATGGATGGAACTGGAGGGTATTATGCTAAGTGAATTTAGTCAGAGAAAGATGAATATCATATGACTTCACTCCTATGAGGACTTTAAGATACAAAACAGATGAACATAAGGTAAGGCAAACAAAAATAATATAAAAACAGGGAGGGGGACAAAACATAAGACACTCTTAAATATGGAGAACAAACAGAGGGTTACTGGAGGGGTTGTGGGGGGGGGGGAATGGGCTAAACAGGTAAGGGGCATTAAGGAATCTACTTCTGAAATCATTGTTGCACTATATGCTAACTAATTTGGATGTAAGTTTTAAAAAATAAAAGTAAAATTAAAAAAAAAAAAACTAAAAAAAAAAGTGGATGTTGTGTTAGCAGGCATGAAAAACAACATTAATCTTGTTGTATTATCTTCCATCAGAGCTCTTAGGTGACAAGGTGCATTGTCAATGAGCAGTAATGTTTTGAAAGGAATCTTTTTTTCTTAGCAGTAGCTCTCAATAGTGGGCTTAAAATATTCAGTAAGCCATTGTATAAACAAGCGTACTGTTGTCCAGGCTTTGCTATTCCATTTAGAGAACACAGGCAGAGTAAGTAAGCATAATTCTTAAGCTCTCTAGGTTTTTCGGAATGGTAAATGAGCACTGGCTTCAACTTAGAGTCACCAGCTGCATTGGCCCCTAACAAGAGGATCAGTCTGTCCTTTGAAGCTCTGAAGTCAGGCATTGACATCTCCTCTCTGGCTATAAAAGCCTTAGATGGCAACTTCTTCCAATAAAAGGCTGTTTTCATCTACAATGAAAATCTATTGTTTAGTGCAGCCACCTTCATTAATTAACTTAATTAATTAACTAGATCTTCTGGATAATTTGCTGCAGGTTCTATATCAGTACTTGCTGCTTTGCCTTGCACTTTTATGTTATGGAGATGGCTTCTTTCTTTAAACCTTATGAACCAACCTCTGCTAGTTTCAAGATATTCTTTTGAGAATAGCTTCCTCATCTTTCTCAGCCTTCAACGAACTGAGGAGAGTCAGGGCTTTGCTCTGGACTAGGCTTTGGCTTAAGGGAATGTTATGGCTAGTTTGATCTTTTTGGTTTTTAACATTTTTATTTTTTATTTATTTCTGAGAAAGAGTGTGAGCGGGGAAGTGGCAGAGAGAGAGGGAGACACAGAATCTGAACCAGGCTCCAGGCTCTGAGCTGTCAGGACAGAGCCTGACGCAGGGCTCAAACCCATGAACAATGACATCTTGACCTGAGTCGAAGTCAGATGCTTAACCGACTGAGCCACCCAGACACCCCATGGCTGGTTTGATCTTCTATCCAGACTACTCAAACTTTCTTCATATCAACAATGAGGCTGCTTTGCCTTAACATTTGTGTGTTCACTGAAGTAGCTCTTTTAATTTCCTTCAAGAACTTTGCCTCTGTATTCACCACTTGGCTAACTTTTTGGCACAAGAGGTCTACCTTACAGCTTATCTTGGCTTTCAACATGCCTTCTTCACTAAGCTTAATCACTTCAAGCCTTTGTTTTAATTGTTTTTAATGTTTATTTATTTTTGAGAGAGAGACAGAAACAGAGCACAAATGGGGGAGAGACAGAGAGAGAGGGAGACAGAATCCTAAGTAGGCTCTAGGCTCTGAGCTGTCTGCACAGAGTCTAACATGGGACTTGAATTCACAAACCATGAGATCATGACCTGAGCTGAAGTTGGGTGCTTAACCAACTGGGCTACCCAGGCACCCCTCGAGCCTTTGTTTTAAAGTGAGAGACGTGCAACTCTTCCTTTCACATGAATACTTACAGGCCATTGTAGGGTTATTAATTAACCTAATTTTAATATTATACCTCAGGGAACAGGAAGGCCTGAGGAGATGTGGGGGAACAGCTAGTCAGTGGAACAGTCAGAATACATATAACATTTGTTAAATTTGCCATCTTATATGGACACAGTTCATGGCACCTCAAAACAATTACAATAATAACATAAAAGATCACTGATCACAGTTCACCATAACAAATATAACAATAATGAAAAAGTTTGAAATATTGTGAAAATTACCAAAATGTGACACAGACATTAAATGAGCAAATATTGTGGGAAAAATGATACCAGTAGACACAGGGTTGCCACAAGATTTCAATCTGTAAAAAATGCACAATAAAGAAATGTGCAATAAATTAGGCATGCTCATATACATATGAGAGATTTATTTTAAGGAATTGGCTCATGTGATTGTGGTGCCTGACAAGACCAGTATCTTCAGGGTTGGCCAGCAGACTGGAAACCCAGGGAAGAGTTGCAGCTCAAGTCCAAATGGTCTGCTGGCAGAAGTCCCTTCTTTTCAGGGGATAGTAGTCTTTTCTTTTACGGACTTCAACTGATTGGATGAGGCCCACCCACATCATGGCAGGCAATCTACTCAATTCCACTGATTTTTTTTTTAATGTTTTCTTTCATTTGTTTTTTTAAGTAGACTTCACACCTAGGGCAGAGCCCAGTGTGGAGGCCAGCACAGGGCTTGAACTCATGACCCTGAGATCAAGACCTGAGTTGGAAAAAAAAAAAAAGACCTGAGCTGAGATCAAGAGTCAGACACTTAACTGACTGAGCCACCCAGGCACCCCACAATCCCACAGATTTAAGCGTAAATTTCATCCAAAGACACCTTCACAGAAACATGTAGAATAGTCTTTAGCCTGCCAAGTTGACACATAAAATTATCACAGCCTCATCCTCTGGTTGTCCTCCACATGCACAAAAATTCTGGCTATTTCAAACTACAGGAAACTCTTTCAAAATGTCATGCTATTTCATACCTCTGGATTTTTACATATGCTATTCCTCCTTTATGGAATACTTTTTTCCTGCTTTTTTACCTTGTAAATTCCTGCTTATTCTTCAAGGTGCAGATGAAATACCACCTTCTCTGCAAAATTCTCTGGCCTACCTCTTACCTCCATCTACGTTATGTGCCCACACCCTCATTCTTTCATTATACCTTCAATAATAGAATTTACTGCACTGAATTACAACTATGTTTTTGTCTTTCTCTTCCACTAGACCCATGAGAGTTTTAACCCCACAGGTATTAAAATTAGGCATTTCTAATTTTTGTATTTTCAGCACCCACCACAGTGCTTGGCAACAGACAGGTGTTCAGTAAGTGCTGTTGAATGAATTAATGGACTATTTTTTTTTAATGAAGCAAATTTTGTTAAGAACAAAGTTAAGTAACATATTTAAATGGATTTAAATGGCTCATGTAACTCAAGTAAGGAACTGTATCCACTAAAACACTTTACAGTCCTTAATAATATTTCAAGAATACACATTACAGTGTGCAGTTTGGCTATTAAGATAATTTGTTTATTTAGCTTCTCTACCTCTGCCTCTGTTTCTGCTGATACGTCTCCCATATTTCTTTAATATTAAATTTCCCAGGCATAACTGGAGGTGTTCTTTAAGTAATGTGTATTTCCTTTTCTTAAATAAACCATTTTCAATACTGAGGAAGGGTGCTGAAGAAACATGTCTCTCAGCACTTCCAGGCTGAACTTAGCTGCTATGTCCCTGCTTCCCAGTGCACACCTCACAGCTTGGCCCAGTCAGGTAAGTCCCACCACCACAAAGTCACTGCAGTCCCTCATCAGGCTTCCCTGGGCCTGTCAAAACAAGCTTCTGACTCAGAAGCTATTTATCACCATCAGATCTCTACATTAAAAAAAAATTGTATTCTTATTATAAAAGCAATATATTTTTATTGTACAAAATTCAGAAATGTGGAAAAGCAAACAAATAAAACAAAACCACTTGTAATCGCCCAGAGATAATCACTGGTCCTTCCAGGCCTTTTTCTATTTGTGAACATTTTTTTTTTTTCCAAAAAAAAAAAAAAAAAAAAAAAAAGGCATCAAACACTATATCCCAGTGTATAACTTCCCCCATTCTACTTATCAATACATTGTAAATATTTTTCCATGTCACTAAATATTCTATAATATCATTTTTAATGGCTAGTTAACAAGGGCTTTGAACATAATAAGTCACTCATTAGCTTTCTGAGAGCTAAAAGGCAAATGGGATGACCACTGTCACTGATTCTTTGTGCAGGGATACATCCATAACCATCATGGGAAAAGCCACATACGTGAAAATGAACAGAAAAAATTGTGAAGTTTTCCCACTGAATGTAAATGAAGAAATAGGTTTTGGTGGCTAGGGGAAAATTGTGAAAGAACAAACAGGAGATAAATCAAGATTATTCATGTTTGCTTCTTTGGTCTCCATTCACAACATCATCTATGGAGAGAAACTAGCTGAGACTAAAAGTAAAATAAAGTGTGTCTTCATTCATATTTTGTGTGTTTATTTAGGATCAACACACTGGTTTTGAAAGGATTTGCAGTAATCATTCAATGAGGGTTAAAAGAAAAATAAAACCACAGGAAATATCAAGCAGAGACACTTCCATACACCTGGGATGCACTCTTTTGGATTGTTTGGTCCTGAATATGGCTCTAGATTCTCTAACTATAATGATAGCTATGTTTATTTAGCCCTATCTCTGTGCCAGGCATGTGCTAAGAACTTTATTTCTCAATTAAAGGTAAAAAACAACTCTATGAAGTAGGTATTATAATTTCCATTCTACATATGAAAAAATGGGTTCCGAAAGTTTGGGTGACTTGCCAGTTAGTGAGTGACATAACCAGTTAATGATATGGACAAAATTCAGATCCAGATCTGCCTTCCCAAGCCCTTTCTTCTGTACTACTCTGCAAAGTAACCATCCATGGTGGGCAGAATAATGCCCCACTCACATCCCCACCAAAATGTCCACATCCTAATTCCCAGAAGCTGTGAATACATTACCTTATATGACAAAGGGGAATTAAGGTTGCAAATGGAATTAAGCTTTTAATCAACTGCGTTTAAAATAGGGAGACTAGCCTGGATTATCTGATTGGGCCTAATGTAATCACAAGTGATTAAAAGTGGAAGACAGAGACAGAAAAATCAGAGATGTGACAACAGAAGCAAGGTCAGAGTGATGCAATGTGAGAACTCAGCCTGCTGTTGCTGGTACTGAAGACAGAAGGGGGTCATAAGCCCAGGAATGTGGACAGCCTCTGAAAAGCAAGGAAATGGATCTTTCCCTAGATCCTCCAGTAAGGAATACACGCTGCCAACACCACGGTTTTAGTCCAGTGATATCCATACTAGACCGCTGACTTACAAAACTGTAACATAATATTCCTGTAGTTTTAAGCCACCAAGTTTGTGGTAATTTGTTATAGCAGCAAACAAAACTCATACAACCATCATTCTGTGAGTGTCTAAAGATCCAATTGTATTCTTAGACAGAAGACCCACACATTTAGTACAAATGTGAACAAAAAAATTGCCTGCATGTAAACCCATGAGTTTTCCTACAAAATAATTTCTGATCTTCTTAAGATCTACAAAAATGTTGGATAAGACTACAAAGTTCTAGGTCAAGTGACATGGACAAGATTATTTTGGCCTAAGATAGAAACTACTTGCTGCTTGCTTGCCCCCTGAAATACTGTCTGAAAAGTCTTGTTTTTAAGAACCACATCCTCAGGGCACCTGGGTGGCTCAGTTGGTTTAAGCATCTGACTCTTGATTTTGGCTCAGGTCATGATCTCACAGTTCATGGGATGGAGCCCCATGTTGGGCTCTGCACTGACAGGATGGAGACTGCTTGGGATTCTCTCTCTCCTTCTCTCTTTCTCTCTGCCCCTCCCCAACTTGCATAAATAAATAAATAAATAAATAAATAAATAAATAAACTTAAAATAAATAAATAAACTAAAATAAATAAATAAACTTAAATAAATAAATAAACTTAAAAAAAAAGAACCACATTCACATGGATCATCTAAAAAAGAGTGAATTGGGGCGCCTGGGTGGCTCAGTCAGTTGAGCGTCCGACTTCGGCTCAGGTCATGATCTCACGGTTTGTGAGTTTGAGCCCCGCATCGGGCTCTGTGCTGACAGTTCGGGGCCTGAAGCCTCCTTCTGATTCTGTGTCTCCTTCTCTCTCTGACCCTCCCCTGTTCATGCTCTGTCTCTCCGTCTCAGAAATAAGTAAACATTAAAAAAAATTAAAAAAAAATAAATAAATATTAGAAAAGTGAATTATAAAACATCTCGTTTTTTAAATTTTTAAAAAATCTTTATTTTTGTGAAAGAGAGAGAGGCACACAGAGTGTGAGCAGGGGAGGAACAGAGAGAGAGGGAGACACAGAATCCAAAGCAGGTTCCAGGATCTGAGCTGTCAGCATAGAGCCCAATGCAGGGCTCAAACTCACAAACTGTAAGATCATGGCCTGAGCCAAAGTTGGATGCTTAACTGAATAAGCCGCCCAGGTGCCCCAATTATAAAACATCTCTTAATGGTTGAGCTAACTGGCCTGCTGGATGTAGTTATTAAATGTTGAATCAAAACTTTGGTTGGATGCCATCAAATAGGATTTTAGATTAATAACCAATATTGGAAAACAAGTCTAACCAATTCTGGAGGCAGCAAATCTGCGTTTGAATTATGCCTCTATCATTTTCTACCTGTGCATACATCACCTAATCTTTCTAAACCTCAGTTTCCCCATCTGTAAGATTGGTTGATATTACCGACTTGAAAAGATTATAAATAAGGATTTAATGAAAATATAGATGAAAAGCATCTAGAACAGTTCCTGGCACATAACAGGTGCTCAATAAATACTAGCTTTCTTGCTTCCTATTTGTCAAATACTATGAAGATTTTGACATTAGCATAGAAGAGAGGCTTATTTTCCTCTCTGCTGTTTCTATAGCAAGAAGGTTATTATATACAGGTTATGAATTGCTAGATTAAGAATTTTTTAAGGATAAAATCATGCATTCAGGGAAGTATGCCTGGAGGCCCAGCTTGAAATCTGCTCCTCCTCGGGCGCCTGGGTGGCTCAGTCCGTTAAGCGTCCGACTTCAGCTCAGGTCACGATCTCGCGGTTCGTGAGTTCGAGCCCCGCGTCGGGCTCTGGGCTGATGGCTCAGAGCCTGGAGCCTGCTTCCGATTCTGTGTCTCCCTCTCTCTCTGCCCCTCCCCCGTTCATGCTCTGTCTCTCTCTGTCCCAAAAATAAATAAATGTTAAAAAAAAAAAATTTTTTTAAAGAAATCTGCTCCTCCAGCCCTTCTACAGATTTCAGAAACTTCAGATTCCTTGTATTATATCTCTTTCTGATTTAAAGAACTTCTGTTACTTGTAACTAAACCCTGTCTCATACGCATATACATTAGCATCCCATGTAATGTTTAAAATTGAATCCCATCAATCAAGGAACCTTTTCTGCCTATTCTGCTCTTAACAATACTTATTTTAATACAGATGCTAATAAAGCATTAATATTTTGAAATTTATGGAAAAGTATTCATTCACACATAATGGTGGTCTAATGAATCAAACACTGAAGATAATGCCTTAAATTATTTTCTTGATGGCATAGGATGATATATAACAGTAATTCATAGCAGACAATTTGTCTACATTTTGATCCTCATGTGGTTATTGTTTGGGGAAAATAGCCTACAATTTACCAAGAAAGCTAGAGTAGATATTTGAAAGAATCAACCAGAATTGGTTGGCAGTCTGGCATAATAATAAGATTTCCTTGAAGATGGGTAGACAGCACTTTGAGCTGATACTGAAGAAATACATGTCAATTATGGTAAATAAGGACTTAGGGCTGCTAATTACAGGACAGAATCTGAATAACTCCTTCAAGCCATTTTCTACTGGGAACCTTTTAAATTTTATGTGATTAGTTAGATAGTTCTCTGGAAATGCAGTTATCAAGATAATTTGATTTCTTTTAACTCCCTTGCACACTCTATCTACTCT
Source organism: Puma concolor (assembly GCF_028749965.1). Taxonomy (NCBI): domain Eukaryota; kingdom Metazoa; phylum Chordata; class Mammalia; order Carnivora; family Felidae; genus Puma; species Puma concolor. Next base: position 32,752,971 of record NC_141675.1, on the reverse strand, counting down.
CTCAAACACTTTTTTTTTTTTCTTTTTTTTAAGTAGGCTCCACACCCAGCATGGAGCCCAATGCAGGACTTGAACTCACAACCCTGACATCAAGCCCTGGGATCAAGAGTCAAATGCTTAACCAACTGAACCACCCAGGTGCCCCTCCCCTAAGCATTTCTACTCAAATCTTCATCTAGGCCCACCTAGCAAATTCCATGCCAAGGGGCAAATATTAAAATTCACTCAGGGGGCGCCTGGGTGGCTCAGTCGGTTGAGCGTCCGACTTCGGCTCAGGTCATGATCTCATCGTCCATGAGTTCAAGCCCCGCATTGGGCTCTGTGCTGTCAGTTCAGAGCCTGGACCCTGCTTCGGATTCTGTGTCTCCCTCTCTCTCTGCCCCTCCCCCGCTCATGCTCTGTCTGTCTCTCTCTGTCAAAAATAAAAACATTAAAAAAAAATTCACTCAGACCTCTTTTTTTTTTTCAATGTTTATTTATTTTTGACAGAGAGAGAGACAGCACAAGCAGGGGAAGGGCTCTGTGCTGACAGCAGAGAGCCCATTGTGGGGCGTGAACTCACGAACAGTGAGATCATGACCTCAGCTGAAGTCAGATGCTTAACCAAATGAGCTACCCAGGTACCCAGACCTCTGATTTTTATTTATTTATTTATTTTTTAATTTTTTAATGTTTATTTTATTTTTGAGCTAGACAGAGACAGAACGTGAGCAGGGGAAGGCCAAAGAGAGAAGGAGACACAGGATCCAAAGCGGGCTCCAGGCTCTGAGCTGTCAGCACAAAGCCCTAAGTGGGGCTTGAACTCACAAACTGTGAGATCATGACCTGAGTCAAAGTTGGACACTTAACTGACTGAACCACTCAGGTGCCCCCAGACCTCTGATTTTTAAAGTGCTCTTTCTGAAAAGGCTCAGAGCCACAGAAAAGTTAGAAGCTGCCATTGTATGACTCCACCTCCTCCCACATTCATGCTGGGCAGAACTTGTCAACACATCCCAAGTGATCTGGATTGTGCACAGCCTAAGGTGGCTACTTTAATCTGCCGCATCCACTCCCTCAACAGATTCAGGTCCATCTAAAGGGAGCATGCCAAAGTCAGTATCTCCTTTGTGGCCTGGGAGTTCCATGAATAAGAGAGGGAGAGTTCTCATTAATATTTATGTTCCTAGCACACATAACACATTTAATAAATGCTCATATGGGGAAAAAAAAAAGGTCAGTCCCGAACTGCATTCTACAACTGCTCCTAGAACTCTGTCCCATCTTGGTATCAGTTCTCACAGTCTCACAGGTCTGCTGCTCATTCTACTTCTGTCCTGATTTTACTTTTGAGATCGTCCTCACACTGTTATCTTTGTCATTTAGCTGCAATTTTGACTCTCTGTGTTGGGACACTGGCTCTACATCGCTGAGGAATCCTTCCTGGTCTGGGTTGCCCTTGAGTCTATGTTGGCCCCATGCTGGCCCAGAATTGTCAGAAGAACCCAGCAAGGATTCACCTGGGAGAAGGGACAACGTCTCTGCAGAGTTCTTGGGTTGAGAGAACTTTCATTTGTGCTATCTCATTGAAGAGTTTTCAATCTAAAAATAGGAAAGCCCTTGAACCTCATTTTTCATATCTCCTTGTCATTTGAAGCTGATCCTGAACTATCCAGCAAGGAAGAAATAAGGAAATGGCAATAAGATCAGATTGAATGAATGGAGTAAGCATATTCATGGAAAGACTGGCATTAAGTATTTGGAATATAAAAGACCAAAAAATTATTGGTGTTACTATTTTTTCCATTTTCAAAATGTTTTGGTGGCTAGAATAAGCTATACTTTGAATTCCCTTAAGGGCAACAAGTATTAATATATTAGACATAGCTTTATGAAATAAGGGTAGTATCTTCCTTTATTACAAAACACTTCAGTCATCATCTAAATATTTACCAGAAGTTTTATGACATTTTATTAAACTCTGTGTTAAATATGATTGCTTAATTAGTACCTTTCATTTATACTAGCCAGAAGTGATTACCTTCCACATTTTAGATTTTTTGGAGTAAAAAGATACATTTTTTTAATGTTTCAAAGTTTTTATTTAAATTTTATTTACTTAACATATAGTATATTCATTTCAGTAGAATTTAGTGATCCATCACTTACATACAACACCCAGTGCTTGTCACAAGTGCCCTCCTTAGTACCCATCACCCATTTAGTCCACCACCCCCCACTATCCTCCCATCCAGCAACTCTGTTCTAATTTTAGAATGGACTTTAAACTGGCTATAAACTTGAGTATTTCCCATATGATTTGTAGACATGACTATATGGTGGAAACTCTTTAGGTACCCTAAAAATGTTATTTGGGGGGTTGCTGGGGATGAATTCTGGTCTTTATGTTCACATTATTTACCAGTAAGAAACATCTTGGCTCAAAAATTAGTAGGATATGAAAGTCTTTCATGCTACACATAAGCATCTTGTTCTTGAGGGAAAATAATTTACTTTTAGAGTCTGAGGAATGGCAAATTTGTTGCATTCTGGAATCTGGTATTAGTTCTCTCACCTTGACAGCCCAGCCCTTAGATAAGGCTCAGTTCTGTACTACTGGAGCAATAGCTAGCTTTTGTTTCTATAGCCACTGACTGCACCTCCTGACCCTGATGACCATCTTACAAATGCATCTTCTTGCTGAGAAAAATCAAAGGAAGAAAATCTGGGTGGCTCAGTTAATTGTCCGACTCTTGATTTCAGCTCAGGTCATGATCTTGTGGCTTGTGAGACCAAGCCCAATGTCAAGCTTTGCACTGACAGTCCACAGCCTGCTTGGGATTCTCTCTCTCCTAGCTCTCTGCTCCTCCCCTTCCCCTCAAAATAAGTAAATAAACATTAAAAAACAGAAAGAAAGAAAAATCAAGGGATGAATGTGGAAGAATAAATCCAATTGCCCTGTCACCACTATACTTTGCTGGTGACAGGTCAATGAGGTGACAATTCCTGTGAGGTTCATTCCCTGCAGTGCTAATAAATGCACAACAGCACCAAAACTGCACGACAGCTCACCCATTCCAGGCTAGAAATAGATTTGAGGCACACAGACTCAACGATAAGCTCTTCAGCATGTTAGCTAACATAAGCTCAACAAAGAGATACTTAGGCATGAAAGAAACCTTATTCTGCACTGAAAAGCAGAAGCTGCCCAAGAGGGTGTGGGTTAAGGCTGCTTTGATAGGGCTAAGCCAGGCTGAAGCCAGGGGTATAGCAGGATGGGCTGGGGATGAAGGCTGCTGAATTGAACTAGGAAAGGCAGTGGACACTGGATTCCAAAGGGGGCCCGACTGGGAGGAGCAAGGGAGCTGGGAGGAAGTGAGCTAAGGTGTGGGATATGAGAACATAGGAGAGAGACCTGAGGATTTTTCTGGGCTATGTCAGTCTAGGATATATATCCTAGACAGTTTTTTTCCTGGAGAGGAGAAAATTACAGCTAAGAGACTTGGAGATAAGGTCAGGTAAAGAGATTTGATGGGATGGGTGTGGAGTCGGGGCGGGAGATAGAAAGGAGAAATGGGAGAGATGCACCAAACAGGAGGCTTAGCCCAAGTTTGAGCTAGAGACTCAGTGGACAGTTCTAGGGCAGAAAGTTACTGAAGGGATACTCGGGGATTATCAACGGTGCAAGAGCTGCTAGGAATCAACAGCTAGCTCTGGGAGGAACAAGTGAGAAAAAGAAAAGAACTAAATAAGAGCAGAAAGTGGAGGGGAAAAGGGGTGGAAAAGGGGAAGTAGGGAAGGGAGTTATCAATCTGGTGAGAGCTAAGCTAAACATTCTCTCCTGCCATCAGCTTGGAAGCAACTGCACCTGTTGCTGTGTAGGCAAAATCAAGGTGAGGAGCCTGGTTCCTCTATACTCAATTGTGGTTGATGACTTTAGTAGGCTGTAATGAACTATGCACACCAAGAAAGGAAAAAGTTAACTGAGATTGAAAGAAAGCCTTATTTGGCAGTTTTCAAACAAGCAGGTTGATTTGGCTTGTGTGAAGGCAATGATGCCTGATTTGGAGCAGAGCAATTTATGTTGTACCGTTTTAAAATCCAGTCTGGCACACTCTGATGAATATGTCGGCTGGCAGCTAAGAACTTGCTGGAATGTAAGAGTCTTTCACCATTTATAATCGACACTTCCCTTTCCAGGAAAGAGCTTTTCTAATCTCTGAAGCAGTGGACCTATCAATTTGCATAAACTATGACATTCTCAGTGAACACTGAGAATTTGAACACTGTGAATTTGAAAGATGAATTTATCCTCTACCACTTACTTTTCTACAGTCTTTAAAAAAAAAGCAGCATCAGTCTGCAGTGAATCAGCACCTTTAAAAATCACTTGTGCTGAGTAAATCTGTTAAGAGTGGCAGGGAGCCATCCTTAGAAGGGGGAGGGGCAGGAATAAAATGATCCTTTTCTATTTTTGTACATGCCTAAGTGGTTAAACCACCAATTACATTAGATGCTAATTAAATGTAAAACAGATTTTAGGGCTGTTCTGATTTGCTTGTTGAAGTATGATTGCTTGCTTATCCTTCACCTAATTCTCATGAGAAAGTATCAAACAGTCCAGGTGAGTTCAAAGAAGCCTACCAACCCCGCCCCCCCCACCCCCCCCCACCCCCCCCACCCCCACCACCACAGGACTTGCACCAGTCCCTGAACAAAAAAAAAAAAAAAAAAAAAAAAAGGAACACCAAGGATCAACAGAGTCTACTCTCAAAACCCTCAAATGCTACATACACTACCTGGTCACATTTGCCCTGTTCTTGCTGCTGTTTATCCATGAGAAAGCCAAGCCTGAAATCCCTCTTGAGGCTAAGACATATGAAAATGCCAAATGAATCAGATCAAAATTTCACAAATTTGGTTTCATTTAATCATATCTGATTCTGCACACTATAGACATCACTCCATGAAATTACATTAGTCATATATACCATATACTATAATTCATTAAACTCAAATAAGAAAAAACAATTAAGAAATGGGACCAGGGGTGCCTGGCTGGCTCACTCAGAAGAGTGTGTGATTCTTGATCTCGGGGTCATGAGTCTGAGCCCCACGTTGGGTGTAGAGATTACTTTACAAAAGAAAAAGAAAAAGAAAGGGTGACCAAATGTCATCTTGCTCCAAACCGAACCAAAAATCATATTTTGAGTGAAACCTGACAACACCTGGTTGGTTAAGCTGCATACCTAGATTTATTAAAATCACTCCCTTAAATGTCTATTAGAGAACACACACACATATTTATAATACTACTGCAAAGTTGAAAAGAGACTTTGCAAAGTCTCATCATTAGCGGAGACACTGTAAATGAAGGACAAGCGTAGTATAATCTATCTCAGTAAGAGTTACTTTTACCAGCAACATGTATCAAAATTTTAAATGTGTGTACTCTTTGACCCAGGAATGCCATTTATAGGAATATATCCTAAGGAGATAACTAGTGAAATATATAAAGATGGCATGCAAGGATATTCATCATGGCTTTCTTTACACAATAAAAAAAATTGAAAATAGCCTCATTAACCTTTAATGGGGGACTGGCTAAATGAAAACATCAATGCAATATTATGCAGTCATCCAAAAAGAGAATATATGCATACCTGATGACATAAAAAAAAAACTTCATGTCACATTGCTAGTAAAAAAAAAAGGCATAAAAAACTATTCATAGTATGATTTTTTTAAATATAAAACAATTTATACTGTGGATGGTAGAACTTCAATTTTTTGGTACTTAATACTTTTTAAAAAATTTTCTAAGTATGTGTTTACTTCAAAACCGGGGTGTAGGGGGATCAAGCTATTTTCATCAGAGGAAAAAAAAATCATTATTCTATATTTCAGTCAGACCAGAATAGTCACCGAGAAAGCCAAATGTAGCTCTTGTGTGTGTGTCTGTACCTTCTGTTGAAAGCAAAACTGTGGATAAACAGTATCACAGAATTTGAATGGATGGTGTCTAGAATACAAAACAAAACAGAAGTGAAACGCTACATAAACTTAGGAGGATGCCTTTATCATACATAGTATTTGAAAGTAATTCATTGTGCACATTTGTGTGTCTATTACCATATTTTCATGGCTAACAAAAAATAATGATGATTCCAAATGGCAACAAATAATATAACTACCATTGGTTTTTTTTTTTTTTTTACATAAGTTACCACTCCATAAGTCTTTGTGTTGGGGAAATCTGACCTGAACAGATGGACCTCATGCTGTTTTCTAAAACATAAACAGATTTCTGATCTTCTGGACCAGGAAATGAAGTCAGCACTAAAACAACAGGCACTATCATCCATCTCCTAAATTCAATTTCAATTTCAATTTAAGAAGCTCCTAATAAAAGCAATATTTTCCTCTTTAGAAAGTGATAAGTTTCTGTCTTAATGGAATGTGTTCTTGACATAGTAACAAAACATAGTGAGAGATTAGTGGCACTGGAGATAGTGGTTGACTGAACCCTGAACCAAACCAATTTTGGAGAATTCCTTCATTGTGGTTTTTGGCCGGTGGTAGCATTTGGCTGTCTCCACCCTTCATTTTCCAAGTTTCTCACAGAAGGGGCATCCCTGAGGACTGCCACTCTACCTGGTTAAATCTTCATCTCATTAGCTAAAGGGCCCTTTTTCCTTACAACATCTTTACAGGAGCATTTTCACAAATAGATGCCCTTGGAGACTCAAAAAAGGACTCTCTGTCAAGTAATTAGCAGCGTGTCAGAGTTTTGGGGTTTTTTTTCCTGCTCTACCACTTTCCAGCTTTGTGACTTAAGGCTGTGAGGAGGCTGGAGGGGCCAGCAGGAAAGAGTCTGAGGAGGAGTTGGGGCCAAGGAGGTGGCCCATGAGGCCAGGGTATTGGTTATATAACAGGAGAATGAACCAATAATTAAATATTGAGGATAATGGGGGCCAAAGTTCTTATCATCAGAAAGGAAATTACAAATAGACTGGAATGAAGCCTGTGGTATTTAGTGGAGTTGGAGATATTAGACTAAACTCATGGGTTTTAATATAAGTAGATGAAGAGATATAGAAATAGATATAGATGCATGTGTTTATGTGTTTGTAAGTTTCCTGGCTCTGTCTGCTAGGATGGTCTAAAAGTGATGACACCCCAGTGTTAATAACCACACCTAGCACCTAGATCTTGCATTGGCTACTAAAAGGAACCATGGCTTCCTGAAGAAATAGCTTTTGAAATGACTGCAATGGTTGGGTAAGAAAAGTACAAGATAAGCCTGAAACATCTTACACCAGAAAGTACTCCAAGATTAAAATAAGAGATGTCAAAAGAACCCAAGAATCAGCTTGAGTGAGATTTGAATGGCCAAATCTCTGACCATTTATTTTAGCATTGAAATCAATAATGACAGTCTGTTATAACCCATTGAATAAAACAGAAATCTACAAATCATGCTGGTGTAAATAAGTGAATTAATAAATAAATAAAAAGGAAGAAGAGAAAACTCTTCCTTATATAATAAAATATCAACTAATGAATAAAAAATAAATGTTGGAGGGGTACCTGGGTGGCTCAGCCAGTTAAGCAACTGACTCTCGATTTCAGCTCAGGTCTTGATCTCAGGGTAGTGAGTTCAAGCCCTGCATTGGGCTCCACACTGGGCATGAAGCCTACTTAAAAATAAATAAATAAATAAAAATAAAAATTGCAAGTACTGTTTCTACAGAATGCATAGGGCTTTTGCACCATCATACAGTAGAAAAATTATAAGTCAAATCATTTTTCAACGTTTATTTATTTTTGGGACAGAGAGAGACAGAGCATGAATGGGGGAGGGGCAGAGAGAGAGGGAGACACAGAATCGGAAACAGGCTCCAGGCTCTGAGCCATCAGCCCAGAGCCCGACGCGGGGCTTGAACTCACGGACCGCGAGATCGTGACCTGGCTGAAGTCGGACGCTTAACCGACTGCACCACCCAGGCGCCCCAGTCAAATCATTTTTAAGTCAGGGACCATCTGTATATCCTCTACTGCATCTCCAGTGGACAGACAGCATTGACGCTGTTTGAACACCTACAATGACAGGAAGCTCACTCCTTCCCAAGGCAGCCACCTGGGAGTCATACTGATCGCTAGAAAATTATTTTTTTAACATTGTGTTAGAATCTTTCTCCATATAATTTCCAGAGGCTGTTCCTATGTATTTCCTCTGGGGTCACTGATCAATTCCATCTTCCACATGACAACATTTCAATATCAGGAACTATTTCCTGCCTTCTGCCTTCCCTATTGCAAGTCCCCCATTATGAGTTTTCTCCAAACTGAAAACCTCTTTTTTTTTTCAATTATTTCATGTGTAACCATGGTTTTCAGTCCTCTCACCATCTTAACCACTCTTCTCTGAACATACACCAGGTTTTTATAATCTCTCCTATTCAGGAGACTCTGTTTCTATGGGGGCAGCCTGAGATCACACCAGGTATTCTGGCAGCCTCATGCATTCATATTTATTCCTTCATTCAGTCAATATTTACTGAGTGCCGGGGCGCCTGGGTGGCACAGTCGGTTAAGCGTCCGACTTCAGCCAGGTCACGATCTCGCGGTCCGTGAGTTCGAGCCCCGCGTCGGGCTCTGGGCTGATGGCTCAGAGCCTGGAGCCTGTTTCTGATTCTGTGTCTCCCTCTCTCTCTGCCCCTCCCCTGTTCATGCTCTGTCTCTCTCTGTCCCAAAAATAAATAAACGTTGAAAAAAAAAAATTTAAAAAAAAAAAAAAATATTTACTGAGTGCCTATGACGTGGAAGGCACTAGTCTGAGACATTATGAGAGATAAGATTAGGAAGACATAAGCTTTCTCTTAAAAATGCACGTTAGTTTGGGAGAAACAATATATAGTTACAAATGCCACAAAACAGACATGGAAACTTCTATATACAGTAAAAGGAAGGAACATCAGAGTTAGACCAGAGTCTAACATCAGAGTACTAAAGGACAACGCTAAAGTCATGACAGTGCCACACTAGGCCTATTTTGTTTTGGGACAGTAAGAGAATTGATAAAAAGCAGAAGGTTGGGGTTTAAGCTACATTAAAAGAGAAAATTCCAAATTAAGAGAATTATCATACAGATCCGGAAGACACAAAGAGTTTATATAGTCCATTTTGCCATTGAAAACTCTGACAAAAGAATCAAAAATCAATTGTCCAGAGTGATTTACATGCAGCTCTATAAAGGCAAAATAAACAAATAAACTAGACTACTACAGGCTTATACCAAGTGCTTTACATGTAATGTTTTACTTAATCCCATAAGAACCCTAACAAGGTAGGCACTAATATTATTTGCTCTTAAAAAAAAAAAAAATTAAGTGAACCTCAGCCAGGTACAGTGACTTGCCCAAGCTTCCAAAGGTGCTAAACATGACAGCCAGGCCTCACATCCAAACCCTCAGCTTCCAGCCCAACTTGAGGCCATCAACCCCACAAAGCAATCTCTGGCAAATCTCTAAACACAACCTCACAATGCTCCTGGTGAGTTAATTGGAGAAGCCTCTCAGTAACCAATTGTTCCTCCCTGTGTTTAAGAACACTTTAGGTGCACCTGGGTAGCTCAGTCAGTTAGGTGTCCGACTTCGGCTCAGGTCATGATCTCACGGTTTGTGGGTTCGTGCCCCATGTCGGGCTCTGTGCTGCCAGCTCAGAGTCTGGAGCCTGCTTTGGATTCTGTCTCCTTCTCTCTTTGTCCCTCCCCTGCTTGCGCGTTCTCTCTCTCAAAAATTAATAAACATTAAAAAAATTAAAAAAAAAACAACACTTTCTACTGGGGGCACCTGGGCAGCTCAGTTGGTTGAGTATCCAATTCTTGGTTTGGGCTCAGGTCCATGGTCCCATAGTCATGGGATCAAACTCCGTGTTGGGCTCCATGCTCAGCATGGACCCTGCTTGGGATTCCCCCTCTCTCTCTCCCCTCTGCCCCTCTCCCTTGCTCATACTCTCTCTCTCTCTCAAAAAAAAAAAAAAATTAAAAAGAAAACACACTTTCTACAGGACTCTGTTAGAGTCCTTGCCGTATGGTATTGCTGTGAGTTGCATATGTAACTTATGAATTATATAATCACCAATAAAGTGTTACTGTTCCAAGAACTCAACAAATGTTGGGAGTCCTCTGACATAGCTGGCCTGCTTTGCAGAAAGTCACCCTCTTAACAGAGACTTCTAATACTGGATCTGATTAGTTGTGGTGCTGAGCTTTGGTAATCATACTCCTGCAACCTGACTCTATCTTCTATCTCCTAACCCTAATTTAAGGGAATCCAAGAAGTAATGTGAGTATCTGGCTTTGGTTCACCACCACCCTCAGAAGCCTTACCATTGGGATTCTCACTCCCATTTAGAACAATGGCTCAGCTAGAGTTACACAGAGACCAGGGCAAAATAAATGGGAAATTACCTAATATTTCTTCATTGCTTCGTCAAGTTCTTAAAGTTAAAGTCAAAGTTCAGTAAACCTGCTAATACTTTGGGATCTTAGATAAAAGTAAAGAGATACAAACCAAGTGATTTTGATATAGTCAGAAAATGATTAAATGAACTTTAGTAAAGATGACAGGTATATGAATTAAGTTCCTATATAATTTTAACTATGAAATAGTGTTAAGTGCCCATTGATCACATACAATTCTATTACAGCAATGACTGTAAGAGAAACCAGAATTAATAAACAATCTAACATGTGTAATGGTATATAAGCCAAAAATTTTAAATTATATATGTATATTAAAATTTAGGGGCGCCTGGGTGGCGCAGTCGGTTAAGCGTCCGACTTCAGCCAGGTCACGATCTCACGGTCCGTGAGTTCGAGCCCCGCGTCGGGCTCTGGGCTGATGGCTCAGAGCCTGGAGCCTGTTTCCGATTCTGTGTCTCCCTCTCTCTCTGCCCCTCCTCCGTTCATGCTCTGTCTCTCTCTGTCCCAAAAATAAATTAAAAAACGTTGAAAAAAAATAAAATAAAATTTATAGGGCAAAATAAACTTTTGGTCCTCAGAAGAAAAAAAATAAAACTGTGACCTCAACTTATCTCTGACATTTCCTACCAAATAGAAGGCTATTTCCTGTGTCTAGACTAGAAGGTAGATGGATGAAAAGTAAGAAAGGAGATACTAGAGTGATCATCATTTTCCTTTCCATACCTAAGCCAGGAGCCAGCAGACAGTGACTGTTGATGTAACACTTTAGTTACTTGGAGAATTATTACTAAGGGCAGGATGGAAAAAAAAAATATGTGTGGTGATAATAAGGGTACTTTGCCTGATTTTACAATCAAAATAATGCAGGAGAAACATGAAATAAGAAGGAAGATATAGTAGTGGCCCATAACATCCTGGAACTATGATTTATCAGAGTGTTTAAGAAATACCATCCATAGTGCAAGGTGGCCTCAGCAAGGAAGATGAAACAAGACTCTCACTGCCAATGAAGTGCTTAAAAGCATTCAGGGGCACCTGTGTGGTTCAGTCAGTTCAGCGTCCAACTCTTGATTTCCTTTGGCTTGGGTTATGATCTCACAGTTTCATGGGTTTGAGCCTGGAGCCTGTTTGGGATTCTCCTTCTTTATCTGCCTCTCCCCTGCTCGGGCTCTCTCTGTCTCTCTCAAAATAAATGAATGAATGAATGAATGAATGAATGAATAAATAAATAAATAAATAAATAAATAAATAAATAAATAAAATAAACATGAAAAGGGGTGCCTGGGTGGCTCAGTCAGTTAAGTATCAAACTTCAGCTCAGGTCATGATCTCATAGCTCCTGAGTTTGAGCCCTAAGTCAGGCTCTGGGCCGACAGCTCAGACCCTGGAGCCTGCTTTGGATTCTGTGTCTCCCTCTCTCTCTGCCCCTCCCCCACTCACACTCTGTCTCTCAAAAAATAAATAAAAACATTAAAAAACTTTTAATAAAAAATTAAAAATGTATTATAAAAAAATAAGCTTAAAAAAAGTGTTCAGAATAAAAGGGTTGGTTAGTTAGAGTAGGATTAATGACATCATCTTTTCCTCACCAACAAATTCCAATGCCAAACTGGAAAATTATATTTCTACTCAGGTCACCAGGAGGCAAAGACTCTTCAAGCATCTAATAATCGGGGGTGGGAGGTGTGTCTAATCCTCATGATAACCACAAACTGTCAGATTGCTAGATAGGTCAACAACTGCTGAGATTAGCTAGGTCTGAAGCATGGGATAGCAAAGCTATCCAAGTTAAAAGGTACTGGAGAACTCAGCTATTCACACCTGAATTAAAATATTGTGAACCTTACAAAAACTCCAATCAAACTTAAATTTAATAATTGAATTATTTACATCTTTACATTTTCTCATTAATTTTGTGTCTTTGAAAAGACTCTAATTTATATAAAAATATGGAAAAAGGTATGATTAATCAATCTCCCTGACAGTCTCCCAAATACTATTTTCTCTTGTGACTAAATTCACTAACTCCCATTTCTATTAGGTAAAGCAAAAATGTTAACCATATTAGTTAAATGAAACCAGTGTGTGACCATTGCCCCTCTTCAGGTCGTTTGGCCCCTCTACTTACAACTACCCACCTCTTGGCTGGAGCCAATTGATAGATCTACCAACACAAATAAACAAAACTTAATAAATCCTATTTAGAAACAGAATTGGTGATATCTAAATATAATATGGTTCTAAGTTCTACTCCTTTGAAAATTTAATTGTGCTCTTTCCCTCACCAGAGAATATTTTTATAATCTTGGGTTGGGGAACTAGAATAGTGTTCTCAGTGTAACACCAAGGTGAAAAATCACAAAGAAAAAATGGACTGGTTTGACTCCATGAAAATTTAAATCATCTATGAAAAAAAAAACCATAAAAAAATTTAAATGACTAATTAAAAACAACAATAGCAACAAAGGGTTAACATCTTTCATACAAGATGGGCTCTTAAAAACTCAAAAAAATTGCACAAAGCCCATGAATAGGCAATTCACACAAAAAAATACACATAACCAATAGACATATGGAAAGATGCATATATGCACATTTCTATAAAAGAAAAACAAGAATTTAAAAAACAGTGAGATACCTGTTTTGCCTCTTAGGTGAGGAAAATAGGAAAAGCTGATTATCTCTGGCGTGAATGAAGAATCTAGAACATCATGCACTATTTTTTGCAGGGCAAATTGTTATAAGAATTTTGGAGAATAGACAATATGCACCAAAATGTTAATTTTGCACCAAAAGTATTAATTCTCTAGCCTATAAATTTCATTTAAGAATTTATCCTAAGGAAGGAATATCATTACACAGATGTATATTAAAAGAATATTCAATATGGCATTGTTTATATTATGCAAAAGTTGTAAATAATCTGAACTTAAATAGGATGTTGATTAATTCAATACTTACATGTATCAGATAAGAACATATCTATAGCTGTGTGGAAAAAATACCAGAAAAATAGATACAGTATGATTCTATTTATGATACACCAAATTTAACATGCACATTTTTTCACATTCGTAAAATTAAAATGCATCTTACAATTGACAGCATCTTGGGGCGCCTGAGTGGTTCAGTGGCTTAAGCATCTGACTTCGCCTAGGTCATGATCTCCCGGTTCATGAGTTCAAGCCCTGCATCAGGCTCTGTATCGACAGCACAGAGCCTGAAGCATGCTTTGGATTCTGTGTCTCCCTCTCTCTCTGCCCCTCCCCCACCATGCTCTGTCTCTCTCTCTCTTTCTCAGACAAATAAACATTAGGGCACCTGGGTGGCTCAGTTGGTTAGGTGTCCAACTTCGGCTCAGGTCTGATCTCACAGCTCGTGAGTTCGAGCCCCGCGTCAGGCTCTGTGCTGACAGCTCAAAGCCTGGATCCTGCTTCGGATTCTGTGTCTCCCTCTCTTTGTCCCTCCCCTGCTCAAACTCTGTCTCTCTCTCTCAAAAATAAATAAACATTCAAAATAACTGTAATTAAAAAAAAACAATTGACAACATCTTACATTCAATGAAATGTATCATTATTTATAAATTTAATAATCTGGAAGTCTTTATTCCAAACCAATATGCATAGTTACCTGTGGAGAATGTCTTACTAGAGGGTTTTATTTTCTATTCTGATGTTGATCTCATTTTTTATAATCAGCTACATCTTAGGATTTATTCCATAATAACAATAAAATTATTCCCATTTTGCTGTTCTAAAAGGTTTTTAAATCCCAGGAAAAAAATAATACAGAATAGCTCATCAATGCTCCAATAACCAATCTTTTGTTTTTTGGAAAAAGTTATTTTGATCCATGACAGATACCAAAAAATAGTATTTTTTTTTAATTTTTTAAGGTATTTGACCAAACTTATGTGTGCACATTCTTATGAATTTCAATGACATCAATTCTTAATTTGGCTAAAAAGTAGACTTTGTCATATTTTCCTTCTTATACAAATAACAAAATACAAAAAGAATAGCTCCTTTTTAAAAAGATTGCATACTAACAGTTTAAAAATACTACAGGGGTGCCTGGGGGGTTCAGTCAGTTAAGCATCAGACTTTGGGTCAGGTCATGATCTCATGGTTTGTGAGTTCTGTGCTGACAGCTCAGAGCCTGCAGTCTGCTTTGGATTCTGTGTCTCTCTCCTCCTCACCCACTAGTGCTCTATCTTTGTCTGTCTCTCAAAAATAAATAAACATTTATTTATTTATTTATTTATTTTTATTTTAATGTTTATTCTTGAGAGAGAGAGAAAGAGACAGAGACAGCATAAGCAGGGGAGGGACAGAGAGAGAGGGACACACAGAGTCCGAAGCAGGCTCCAGTTTCTGAGCTGTTAGCACAGAGCCTGACGCGGGGCTCGAACTCACAAGCTGTGAGATCATGACCTGAGCCGAAGTTGGACACTTAACCAACTGAGCCACCCAGGCGCCCCCTAAAAAATAAATAAACATTAAAAAAAAAATGTTTTTAAATACTACAGACTAGGGGCAGAAGCGTCTGACTCTTGATTTCATTCAGCTCAGGTCATGATCCCAGGGTTGTGGGATTCTCTCTCATAGGGCCCCTGGGTGGCTCAGCTGGTTAAGCGTCTGTTGATTTCGGCTTAGGTCATGATTTCATGGTTCATTAGTATGAGCCCCAAATTGGACTCTGCACTGACAGCCTGTTTGGGATTCTCTCTCTCCCTCTATCTGCAACCCTGCCCCTCTCAAAATAAATAAACTTAAAAAAAAAAGAAAAGATTCTCTCTCTCTCTTCCCCCTTTGGCCCTCTCCCTGGCTTGCTCTCTCGGTCTCTCTCTCTCTCAAATAGTAATAATAATAATAATCATCATCATACAGACTAAAAAGCATTTTAAGGAATAATCATACAGACTAAAAAGCATTTTAAGGAAAAACACTTTCATTAAGTATCTAGAAATTAAATACATCATGTTAAAGAGCTCAAACTGAGTGATATGTTACCTCTTATAGAGGACATGTGCATATGTGAGTTAAAAATAAAGAACTACTTTTTTTTTTAATTTTTTTCTTTTTTTTTTTTTTAGCGTTTATTTATTTTTGAGACAGAAAGACAAAGCATGAATGGGGGAGGGCCAGAGAGAGGGAGACACAGAATCTGAAACAGGCTCCAGGCTCTGAGCTGTCAGCACAGAGCCCGACGCGGGGCTCGAACTCATGGACCGCGAGATTGTGACCTGGGCCGAAGTCGGCCGCTTAACCGACTGAGCCACCCAGGCACCCCAGAACTACTTCTTACAAAGCAATCGTCAATAGAATTTTACATTTAGCAATGAATTTACTAAAAAGGAAGTATAACCTAGAGTCTAAAATATAATCTTTTATAAAACCATAAAATATGGCAGATTATCTTTTAATACAGAAAAGTGAAATACTGATATAAATGCCAGAAATTAAAAGAAAATAATATATATATAGTGTATATATAGTGTATATATATATATGACTACATAAAAATTAAAATTTTCTATGGCAGCTTAAATACCATAAACAAAGTTTAAAAATAAAAAATCAAGAAAAAATTGCAACATATGTAACAAAGTCCTCAGTACACAAAGAGCTCCTACAAACAAGAAAAAATACAAGCACACCAATAGAAAAATAAGGCTGGAAACTCACAGAAGAAACAATAAGCATGACCTATACAAACATATGGAAAATATGTTCTTTTTGGCTTATCCAATTGGAAAATACTTTTAAAAGATTGATAAAACCTAATAACCTAATTTTGGTGATAGTGTGAGGATACCAACATTCTAATTCAGTATTTATAGTGATATACACTAATACACACTTTCTGTAGCACAATCTGGAAATAGTGTTCTTCCAATACATATTTCATGAATACTTATATATCTAGCATTGTTGTAGATGCTGAGAACATGATAAAGAATGAAACAGACAAAAGAGGAGACAGGAAATTACTGAACAAATAAATGAACAAATCAATGTGTTTAAAATGTACCTACCCATTGAACTGACAATTTCACTTCTAGGAATTTGTTCTAAGAGTAGAACAAAACAAGTGCACAAATGTTTGACCAAATATGTCATTTGCAGAGGTGCCTGAGTAGCTCAGTCAGTTAAGCATCTGACTCTTGATTTTGGCTCGGGTCATGATCTCATCATAGTCCAGCCCAGTGGGTGTCAGGCTCTGTGCTGGGCCTGGTGCCTGCCTAAGATTCTTTCTTTCCCTCTCCCTGTACTTCTCCCCGCTTGTGCTTTCTCTCTCTAAAAAAAGAAAGAAAAGAAAGAAAGAAAGAAAGAAAGAAAGAAAGAAAGAAAGAAAGAAAGAAAGAAAGAAGTAAAAACAAATATGTTATTTGCAGAGCTGTCTGTAATAGCAGAAAACTGGAAATACATAAATATTCATAATTATGGCATTGTTTAAATCAATAAATTATGTTCTATCCACATAGTGCAATATTATGCAACCCTTAAGAATGATGACCTAGTTTTTATATGTATTGTTTTGAAAGATATTGGTGATAAATTTTATAATGCAAATGCAACCAACAGAAGATTGATCTATTTAAAATGCATGTATGTTCACCTAAAAGAAAATCTGTTTACAATGGTTTTCTGTGGTTTCTCTGGTTTTATGCATTCCTCTACTACCTAAATACCTTACAATAAGCATACATTTTATGAGAGAAAAATCATAGATATTGATGTTTTAAAAAATACATTATATAATCTTTATTGAGTCCACAAAGTATATACCACCAGTATATTTGAAATTGTCAGCATTATGACACATCTTAGTCATATTTTCTTCAGATTACAGCTTTCCGTAAGATGTTATCTAGCTATTGTTCTCTATTAAATTTTTCATTAATTCTTTTTTTAAACTTCCCTTAAGAACATTTTTTGTATATCAACTTTACATCTTTTTAGACTATCTTTGTTTCAAATTAAAATATGCATAAACACTTAATTGCTCAGCATAATACCAAACACTTTAATCCACAGGCTCTGTACTTTGGAACAGATGATTATGAAAATGGTTCTGCAGAGTTGAGAAACACCAGAGGTGTCAGAAAATAAAGATGGATTACGAAAAAGCTCTGGAAAAAAAGTGTAACTTGCAGCGTGCGATGGCATTGAAAACAGTAAGTGTATTTACATGTGCATTGTATTTGCGTGCATATACACATACTTGAATCCTACAGATGCATACGTGAGAGTTCATGTTTAAGGTCGCCGTGAGTACTTGCATGTAAGTAATCAAACCTGTTACACAAATGCTTTATCTGCATCCACAAAAGGGAGCTACATTTGCCTTCACCTTATCTTCAGGAAACCAGCATTTAAGCCATCTACAAAGGGATTCAGTGTCGGCCAGGCTCCACTCTGGCACCTGCTTTGGAGATGGGCTATTTTTGGCAAAGGTGCAAAGTACAAGGGTACAGGAAGCCCTAGCCCGAGAAGTGAGCCAACGAAGGCGCTTGAGGCACTTACTTCAGCACCAAGGACACGGGCAACGCCAATCAAAGTCCTTTAAGGCAGAATTGCCAGCGGAAACCGCCTCTCTCCAGTCGCCCCCAGCCCACTCCGCCCAGTGCGTCACTATCTCCGGACCCTCAATCGTCACCCGGAGGCAGTCTTTCCGTCTCGCTCTTCGCCAAACCCCGCGAAAGCCTGGATGGAGATGCAGGGCCCCACTCGCCCCAACACGAGTCTCCTTCCGGCTGGACCGCGCGACCCTTCCATCCTCTTCCTCCTCTCAAAAGAGGCCAAACGGGCGCAGTGTGGAAATTCTTCAGCGCCCAGAGGCCGGTCAGGGAGGGTTCGTGGTTCCCTCCCCGGAGCTGAGGAAGCTGAATGGACTTGCCCCGCTCCTCTAGCCAGCACACCTGGCCATAGCCCGCCCTTCCTCCAACTATTCCTTGCCTTCGCCTTTCGTTGTGGAAAAATTTCTACAAGCCATCTATTCTCCACGAAAATTTCAACCCATATGGACTGGCATTCCAGAATCACACACATAAGAGAAGAAAGAAAACTACCAATTCTTGGCTGTTTCTAAAACCATTCAGCATTTTTTAAAGTTTGGGTTTGAAACTGACCTCATGACGCCACAGGGACTCACTTGGGTGGGCTCCTCGGCCAGAGGAAAGCAACTACCCTAGCCTTTATCAAGGGGGTTGGGGAAGGGCCCAATAGGTGCGACGGTGGCAGAACACGGGGGGCTCAGGGGCCCTAGCTGACGCTGACCCCGGCTGACCCGGTGTCCCGGTTCTCCAGGAGAGCAGTGAGGGGACCGCGGCCTTTCTGACGTCCAACAGAGCCCCATACGAAGGTTGTGAAGGAGGGCGGGGTGCCTCGCCCTGGGCCCCGCCCAACCCCAAAAGAGGGGCTCTGCCCCCTAGGTACCATGGCTAAAAGTGGGTGTATGGGGTTCGGGGTCGGCTCTCACTCCTTTCGGGTGGGGCGTCCTGGCAGGCAGCGTCAAGGTGCAAATCTGCCGCTGCCGCCTGGCTCCGGGCCCGGTTACCTTCGTTTCACTGCGAAGAAGGGGCGCGCGGCGCTCCGGCCCGGGATGCCCGCTACCGCGCGCCTAGTCCAGCCTCTAGGACGGCTGTGTCCGCCGCGCGCTTCGCCAGGAAAAAACGTGGCCAGGGCCGCTGAGGCCGCCAGGCGGGGCGTGGAGAGGGGCGCCGCGGTGCGGACACTGCGCCTGCGCTCTCTGCTGCCCACTCCCCCGCCCCCAACGCGGCCAGGGCCCGAGCTGAAGACCGCCGGGACGCCCAGGATTTGTGCCTGAGCTGCGCGACTTCCCCTACCCGCGCGATGGGAGGGTCCAAGGCGCCGGGAAACTGCCTGCCCCGGACCCCTTTAGCCCACGCCCTTGGAGACGGCAGGATTGAAGCAATCGCTCGTCAGCTGGGATGACGTGGTCTTCTGGAAGGGGGCAGGGAGGCAGCCTCGGTCCATTTCCACCCATCTGTTTGTGTTTAAAAGTAGCTAGTCGATGCCTCGGTATTTAAAAATATGTCTAGCATCGGTAAATCGTGGTCGGGAAAGGGCTTTGGGCATCCCTGAGTCCACCTGGCATTCTACCGATGAGATCTCTGACATAAGGGTCTTGACACTGCTGAGCTGGTTCCTGGACTCACGTTTATACACCCCATCCCGTGCGAAATGAATATAGTCTCTTGGAAACAGACCTAGTCATAAAAGCAATGGTCTAGATGGGTCAAGAGGACAGGCAGGAAGGCCGTTACTACCCTAGGCCAGGCAACAAAGAATGTGGACTGAACCAAGGTGCTAGCTGTGGGAAAAGACAGAACGTGACTGCTGGTTTTTCTTCTGTCTCCCCAGATCCACTCTCCATCCTGCTCTGTGACTCAGGGCTGACCTTTATGAACTACATCAGTTGTTGTTCAATAGCTTTCACTTGGTCTTGGCCAATGGGAGGCATCTGCGGGACATCACAGAGCAGGATAGTATTCAGGACAGCTCCCCATTTCCCCAGAGGGCCCTTCTGTTAGCAGTGGCTGTATTCTTTATCTGAAAGCCATTACTCCAATCCTGTGGCCCTCTCCTACAGTTCTCTCTGGATCTGGTTATCACTCACTGCCCCTGCCCCTTTAGGAATGGGGCTAGTAATAGCTCACAGAGGTTTCCTTTAACCTTTCCCACACCTTTAAAAGTCCCTTCCTTAGGGGCGTCTGGGTGGCTCAGTTGGTTAAGCGACCGATTTAGGCTCAGGTCATGATCTCGCAGTTTGTGAGTTTGAGTCCTGTGTCGGTCTCTGTGCTGACAGCTCAGAGGCTGGAGCCTACTTCAGACTCTGTTCTCCCCCTCTCTCTACCCCTCCCTTGCTCACGCTCTGTGTCTGTCTCTCAATAATAAATAAACGTTAAAAAAATTTTTTTAAAGTCTCTTCCTTAAATTCTCAACTACCCATGGGTGTGGCATGACATCTTTTTCTTACCATTCCAGGGCACTATAATTGATTTTATACTTCACTGTGGTTGGGAAGATTCATGAGAAAACAAAACAAAAACAAAAAAAATGTTAAAGAAAAATGTGTTTTTTTAAAGGTGAGATGTCTCCCGCAGCCATCTTGACAGTTTTTTGGGCTCCAGGCAGCCATCATGCTAGGTGGTCTCCCCAATGGGTCCCCCAGTGTGAGGGCACCAAAGACAATTTGACTAGACCCAAGAAAGGAATTCAGACCACTCGTAACCAATGTGTTCATGAAGAAGCTGGGGATCATCTGACTGTCCAGCATAATAGAACTTTTGGATGCCTCTTGATGTGAAGAGATAATCCAGATCTTTATGGAGCAAGTGCTGGTGCTCTCCCAACTGCAGCTGAGTTGCTTTTGAATGAGTCAATATTCTTAGGACACTTAAAAGAGTCCTGGATACAGTGTCTGAAAAATGTGTTTATGAAGGAGCTGCTGAGTGAGGCAATTGTCAATGAGAGTATCTGGCTGTTTCTGTAAAAACCCAAAGAATGCTCCCAAAGAGGGGAGAAATAAAAAGCAATAGAGTAACAGTCATTACATTGCCCCTAGCACTCCATATCAGGTTGGTTTAAATCCAGGGCCTGATCATTTCTCTGGCTTTTAAAAGCAATCAAATTGGTTTAACTAGTTTCTTTCCCCCACTCCCCTTCAAAAAACACAGACAAAACAAAAAAGGCACTATTGTTGCAAAACTTACCCAAAGAGAAAGAACCCCAGGAGTAGCTGTTTGCAAACATAATTAACATCCAAGTAAACACACTATTTGTACTGAATATAAATGACACCAGAATAGAAAATTTAACATATATTTTCAGCCTTTCACCCTTTCAAAGAGAAAAGATCCTTTGTTGTTCAGAAAACAGCTTGGACATTAATTGCACTGATCTAGATAAGGAGAAGAGGTACAAAAGCAAAGAAGCCTCAGAAGGCTAGACCAATCTACAAAACTCAGCTAGATTTTATGTTTCTCTTGGAAGAAGGGGAAGGGAGGACAAGAGCCAGGAAAGTTTTGAGTCTTGGAGTGAGAAAAACGAGGATGCAGAGTGAGCCAAGTTTAGGAGAGAAGATTTCTGAGAGATTTGAGAGGGTAAAACTAGGTATTTAAAATAGCTGCCTTTCTGAATGATGCTGAAAGATACTGAGAAACAAGGGAAAGGATTTTTAGATGTTTCTTTATATGTAACAAATTGATTTCTTTTTTGCATTGAGGGATTTTTCTTGCAAGTGTCAAAAACTCAAACTCAAACTGACTTAAGAAAAGGAATATTTGTAGCTTAATATTTGAAAATTACA
The DNA here is from genome assembly GCF_028749965.1 of Puma concolor. Lineage (NCBI taxonomy): Eukaryota > Metazoa > Chordata > Mammalia > Carnivora > Felidae > Puma > Puma concolor. Next base: position 32,731,166 of record NC_141675.1, on the reverse strand, counting down.
TATCTGTATAGATAGCTTCAGGTATGGCCAGAACCAGAGTGCAAACAATGTCATCAGGATATGGTCTCTATTCTCTTTGACTTCAAAGAGTTTATTCACATTTAGTGATTTCTTCCCACCTTCCCACCTTTCCCCAGTGTTCAATTTATGCCATCCTCATAGATAACAATTCAAGTAGAAACAGAGCATTTACCTCCGAGTAATTCCAACAAAGTCTTGGAATTATGTCTCATTAGCATTCTGGATCATATACCCAACCATATGCCTTAGTCTGAGCACAAAGAATGGAGGAGAGCTCATTCTCCAAAGGAAAATCAAGGTTCTGTTATCAGAAGAAATCATATAGTGACGGGCAGGTGAAAAAGGACATGTTTACTACAGGTATTTCTCAAAGAAACTTCAGTTAAGATCTATATTACTTTTCAATTTTTTTTTTATACCGGACTAGTGTTTCTTTTGAAAAGAAACATGTTGACATGAGCAGCAAATCAGCTTAAATGTTCTTTTGACCTAAAAAATAAAGTGAAATGTCTTGCCATTCCTATACGAAGAGGTACCAGAAAAGATTTTTTTAATGTATTTTGTTCTGAGTTTCCATACACACATAGCCTTTATTTAAGTACAGAGGTCACAGTGCCCGGATAGCTCAATAGGTTGGCATCTGACTCTTCATTTTGGCTCAGGTTATGATCTCATGGTTTGTGGTATTGAGCCCTGTGTACGGCTCTGTGCTGACAGCGCAGAGCCTGCTTGGGATACTCTCTCTCTCCCTTTCTCTCTGTTCCTGCTTCATGCTCTCTCTCATTCTCTCTCAAAATAAATAAATAAGCATTTTTAAAAACAGTAAAATAAAACAAGTGAAGAGGTCCATATTCTAGTCCCAGAAACAATTCAGATCCCTCAAAGTCCAAAGAAGTTTCTAGAGTTTCTGATTACCGTTGTAGAAATACTTGCTTCTCCCATCAGCACCACTACTTCAATCTTGCAATCAGACACAAATCTCAGTACTTATAGCACTCTGGGCTAAACAACTAAGATTTGGTTTGTATACCCACGCAGGAAGGCACACAGTAACACCACATTTAAGGTGCATTCAGACTTTTATCAGCCTCAAGTACCTGGCACATAACCACACATCTTGAAATAAATGAGGCAACTTAACTGTCACAACGTATAAGCGCTTGCCTTAGTCTTCAATTTATATATAAAATTGGGGCACCTGAGTGGCTCATTTGGTTAAGTGTCTGGCTTTTGACTTGGGCTCAGGTCATGATCTCACAGTTTGTGGGTTCGAGCCCCATGTCAGACTCTGTGCTCAGAGTGCGGAGCCTGTTTGGGATTCTCTCTCTCCTTCTCTCTCTCTGCCCCCACCCTGCTCATGTGTGCTCTCTGTCTCTCTCTCAAAATAAATAAATAAACTTTAAAAAATTATGTATAAAATAATACATATCTGTTCTCCCCAATCAATTCTTTCTTCATTATCATTTACTAATCTACCACCATATACGTTCACTTTACCACTTATTAGATCTGTGCTTTAGATTCTTTATCAGGTAAGGGGGATAATAGCAACTACCACATGGGGGTATCGTGTAGATTAAACTCATATATGCAAAAGACTTAGGACAGTATCTGGCACCAATAAGCACTAAGTAAATGTTTGCTATTATGATAACAGAGGCCAAAAAGTAAATCCCCCTAGATATGTAAAATGAGTGAAAAAGTTTAGATGGAGATTATGTCTAAAGAACATGCTGTATAAAGAGAGTAGTTGCTAATTCGGCTTCAGAAACCATAATGAAATGTAAATTCAGTGTTAAAAGATTTTGAGATTTTTTTAAAAAGGGGTAGAAACCTTGTTTTTTGTGTGTGAAAATTTCTGATTATTAAAAATGCAAATACATTCATGATAAAAACACCCAACAAACTAGGAATAGGAAGAACTATCTGAACATAATAAGGACCATATATGAAAAACCCAAAGTTAACATTATACTCAATGGTGAAAGACTTTTCCTCAGGAATAAGACAAGAATGCCCACTGTTACCTCTTCTATTCAACATAATACTACAAGTTTTAGCCAGAGCAATTAGGCAAGAAAAAGAAACAGCATCCAAATTGGAAAGGAAGAAATAAAAGTATCTCTGTTCATAGACAACATGAGTTTCTATGTATAAAACCCTAAATATTCTACCAAAGGAAACTGTTAGAACTAATAAATGCATTCAGCAAAATTGAAGGACACAAAACCAATGCTTAAGAATCAGTTGCATTTCTATATACTAACAATGAACAATCTAAAAAGGAAATTAAGAAATAATTATATTTACAATAACATCAAAAAGAATGAAATGCTTAAGAATAAACTTAACAACAGAGACAAAAAACTTGTACACTGAAAATTATAAAACATCACTGAAAGAAATTACAGACAAAAATAAGTGGAAATACATCCCATGTTCACAGACTATAAGACTTAAATTAGTAAGATGTCAGTACAACCCAAAGTGATCTACAAATCAATGCAATCCCTATCAAAATCCCAAAGATGTTTTTGCAGAAACAGAAAATTCCATTCTAAAATTCGTATGGAAACTTAAGATATCCTGAATAACCAAAACAATCTTGAAGAAGAAGAACAAAATTGGAAATCTCACATATCCTAAACCAAACCATACAGTAACCAAAACAGTGTGGTAGTAGCATAAGGGAGACCTACAAACCAATAGAGTAAGATAGAGAGCCCAGAAATAAACTCTTACGTACATGGTCAAGAAAACAGTGCCAAGACCATGCAATGGGGAAAGGACATCTTTTTAACAAATGATGTTGAGAAAACTGGATATCCACTAGCAAATAAATGACATTAAACCATGTGCAAAATTAACTCAAAATTGGTCAAAGACCTGAATATAAGAGCCAAAACTCTTAGAAGAAAACATAGGGCAAAAAACTTTACCACATTGGACTTGGCATTGATTTCTTAGATGACCAAAGAAACAAATCAAAATTAAATGTCTTTTATGCATCAAAATAAACTGTCAATAGAGTGAACCAAAACAACATATGGAATGGAAGAAAATATTTGCAAATAATTTATCTGAGAAAGGTTTTTAATTCAACAACAGCTAAAAAAAACTGATAAAAAATTATCAAAAGACTCGAGTAGATGCTTTTTCAAAGAAGGTATACAAATAGCCAATATGCACATGAAAAAATGTTCAGTATCACTAATCATTAAGAAAATGCAAATCAAAACCATAATGAGATACCACTTCACAACAATTAGTTATAAAAAACAAAACAAACATACAAAAGAAAATAGCCAGTATTGCCAAGGATGTGGAGAAATTGAAACCCTTGTGCATTGCTAGTAGGAATGTAAAGTGGAACAGCCACTATGGAAAGTAGTGTGGCAATTACCCAAAAAATTAAAAATGAATTACCATATGGTCCAGCAATTCTACTTGTTGGTACATACCCAAGAGAAATGAAAGCAGGGACCTGAACAAATATTTATACCCTTATGTTCATAGCAGCACTATTCACAATAGCCAAAAGGTAGAAGCAAATATGTAGTGACAGATGAATGAATCGACCAAATGTGATCCATACATATAATGGAATATTGTTCAGCCCTAAAAAGGAAGGAAATTCTGACCCATGCAACAACATGGATGAACTCTAAGGACATTAGGCTAAGTAAAATAAACCAGTCACAAAGGACAAATTTTTAAAAAATGTTTATTTATTTTGAGAGAGAGAGAGTGAGTAAGCAGGGAAGGGGGAGAAAGAGAGAGGGAGAGAGAGAATCCTAGGCAGGCTCTCTGCACTATCAGTGCAGAGCCCAATGCAGGGCTCAAACCCATGAACCATGAAATCATGACCTGAGTAGAAACCAAGAGTCAGGCACTTAACTGACTGAGCCATCCAGGTGCCTCACAAAGGACAAATATTGCATGAATCTACTTACATAAGGTCCTTAGTCAAATTCATAGACACTGTTTCAGAATGGCAGCATCAGGGGCAGGATGGGTGGGAAAATTGGGACTTAATATTTAATGGGTATAGAATTTCAGTTGGGAAAGGTAAAAAGTTCTGGAAATAGAGTGTTGATGATTGCACAACAATGTAAGTATACTTAATGCCAAACAAAAAATTAAAAATCACAGGTTCCAACCCTAGAGGGAGGCTGGAGACCTTTCCTCTGAGAATAAAGAGGAATGTTCCCTGAAGAAGACAAATCTGAAGGTCTACTCTGGGGGACATCAGGCACAGCTGAGGATAGGAAGATCCATATGGAAAACAGAAGGATGTGAATGTTTACACAGTGAATATTGAAACCACCCGCCCTCTTCTCCCTCTCAGCCCCCAGAAGACTGGGAGCCAGGTCTGTACTGTCCCGGAGACTAGAAGATCTTTCTCTGATTATTCTGACAAGCTCAAGAGAAAGACTTCAAATTCTGACATAGGGATTTGCTAATCAGTTGGCCCTACTAGACCACTGTATAGTGAAATCCACAACTGACAAGCCCCAATTCATGTTCTTAGAGTTTCCAGTCAGCTTTTTATGGCCCATCCTTAAATATGAGTGGAAACCAAAGATCACCACACATCTAAGGAAAGCCTCAGATGGATCAAAAGAAACAAACACATAAAGATAACTTAGAGGAAACAGAGCCTATCCAGGGAAGAAAAAAAAAAAGTTTTTGATTATCAAATTTCTCAGATGGATATATTACATCATTAAAATAAGAAAAAGATGTATTTATAAGCTTTTTTATTTTTGAGAGAGAGAAAGAGAGAGAGAGCACGAGTGGTAGAGGGAGAGAGACAATCCAAAGCAGGCTCCATGCTGGGTGTGGATTCCCACATGGGGCTCAATCCTATGAACCCAAGATCACGATCTGAGCTGAAACCAAGAGTCAGACACTCCACCAACTGAGCCACCTAGATGCCCCGGAAAGGAAGTATTTACAAAAAGGTAAAGGGTGTATTTGTAGAAAAGGAGCCTTAAAATTTTAAATGCGATAGTACAAATGTTTTAAAAACTTAATAAAAAGATTGAAAGAGCCAGTCTCCCATGATATGGAAGCAAAAGGACAGTAAGATGGAATTTTGGTAAGAAAAGATAAGAAAATTAGAAGGTCAAAAAACCTGAAAAGGTAAGAAGATTAAAATACCTGCTCAGGAAGTCCAACATCCAAATAAAGAGTCCAGAAAGAGAGAACAGAGAACACAGAGGGAAGGAAATAATTCTTTTTTTTAAGTTTATTTATTTATTCTGAGAGAGAGAGAGAGTGTGTGACATGTGAGTCAATGGGGAAGGGGCAGAGAGAGAGAGGGAGAGAGGCTCCCAAGCAGGCTCCGTGTTGTCAACAAGGAGCCTGACCCCAGGGCTCGATCTCATGAACCATGAGATCATGATCTGAGCTGAAATTAAGAGTCAGATACTTAACTGACTGAGCCCTCCTCCTCCAGGCACCCTGGGAAGGAAATAATTCTTGAAATAATTCAGGATAATATCCTACTTTACAAAGTGAAAGGGCCTATAAAGTACCCAGCACAGTACTCTAAAATAGACCCACATCAAGGCATATCTTAGTGAAATTTCAGAACTCTGGGAACAAACAGAACATCTTGTATCTTCTAGAAAGAAAATAAACAAAAAATTTTAAATAGGCCATATTAAAAAAAAAATCAGGAATCAGAATTCTTGGGCTTCTTAACAAAGCCCCTGTGATGTGCTCAGAGATTCCAACCAAATTTTCAGTGCTCCACTCTTAAATAGTTAAAAACACAGATGTGAGTTAAAGACAGAAGCCAAAGGAAAACTGTAAATGATGATAGCAGAAGACTGAGTCCAGTCTAAAAGTCTAAAACTCCCTCTCCTCTCCACTACTCCCTGAGAAGCCACAGGGATGGATGGAGCAAGAGCCAAAAACCTGCCTGGAAGCCTTCCCCTTACTCTTCCCTTAGGCTCCACCTCTGCAATAACCACTCTTCTGCACTCATTGCCCCATTCCCTCTCTCTCTCTCTCTCTCTCTCTCTCTCTCTCTCTCTCTCTCCCTCTCCCTCTCTCTCTCTCTCTGTCACACTGCCTTGACTTGAGGGCTTCAATCATGCTACTTTTCTTGATAGCGAACATTGTTAATTATGGCTCTGCCAAGGAAATAGGCAAAGATCCCAAGAGCTCAGGCTTGACAGCAGGGAGCTGCACTTCTTTGTGGACAAAGAATCAGGCTAGATTTAGTGACAAATTCTAAATTGGTATAAGACTTTCCCATTTCCTTCAAGCATAATGCTCCATTGATTGCAAGCTGAGTCATATATTGAGCCTGCTTCTCACACTGTCAGCGGGAAGTGTAATTCCTGAATGACTCCCAGCAGACATTTATAGATTTTTCAGTCTGTTGAGTTATAAAAGACACCCAAAGTCTTTTTTTTCCTGAAGACCTTTAAATAAATTTTTATCTCAACAGTTAAGTCATTGAACATAATTATATGCAACACACTGGGAGTAATCTGCATAGAAGCAAGGGTTGAAGTAATGAGGACAGAAAAAATATCAAGTATGTGTGTACAGAAAGCTCATCTCTCATCTCCTCATCTCCTCAAGAGAGATGAGCTCTCTCCTCAAGAGAGCTGAGGACTAGAGTTTCACCTTCCAATTTGCTCTTGTTTGAGACAGAAGGAAGAAATAACCATCCATAGAAAGAGAGGGGGCAAAGATGGGAATAAGAACCTGGTTAGCTTACCAGGACAGAAATTAAAGAGATTACCTGAAGAAACAGTAGTGGGCAGAATAAAATATGCTGAGGAGACCAAGAAGGGATGTAGCAGACCTAGTCAGTGCCCTATCCAGATAGTTTCAGGTCTTATAGTTACATGATAGGACTCCTGATTCCAATTGTCTAAGGGCCTTTGGCTGCTGGAAACCACTCTGAGCCATCAGTATCAAGCCAGAAACACTGGGGGAATTGATGCTTTTCTGTCCTCATTCCAATACAGCAACTCTCAACCAATGACTGACTAGAGTAGATGTATAAACACCCCAGATCCCACATCTCTTACGATAACTTTGGGCTTATGCTCTATGCCAATTCTTAGAGTGCCCAGGCAAGATTTAGTTTTAGTTACTCACAGTGGTTACTGACTTGATAGAGCACCATTTATTTTGGCTTCCTTCCTTTTTCTTTCTCACTTCCCTACACTTCTACTGGTACTTCCTGGCATCATCTCCACATGACTGAAATAAGAAACGGCCATTGATAAAACAGCATGAAGGTCCTTGAAAGATCAAGATCAGTAGAATACAATAGACAGAAGCCATACTGCTGGATTCTAAGGGGACGGCTGGAAATGAGGAATTGGAGACAAAAATAGAAAACAACTCCTTCCAGAATTTTAGCATTTAGACAAGGGAAGGAAATGGAGGAATTATTAATGGGGCAATGGGATTGGGGGGAAAATGTGTTTGCATCTATCTAGGAGAGATCCAAAGCATATTTTTTAAACATTAAACTCTGGGACCATTTATGTCTTTCTGGAAGCTCCCCTCCCTTTCTAGGTTCATTTTCCACCTTTCTTCTGTTTTTATCATCTCTGGCTAGCTCCTCTTCTTCTTTGCCCAGATTTAAGTGTTTGTTTTTCTAAGGATTCTGCACCTGGTACTCTCCTCATCTCTTTCTACATCCTCTGTCTGGTAATTTAATCCTCTTCTATGACTTGAACATCCACCTATAGAGTATTGATTTCCTAAACTTGTATCTTTAACCCAGACCCCTTTCCTGGGCTCCAGACCCATGTACTTAACAGCTTACTTTAAAATTATTCCTATTGGGCACCTGGGTGGCTCAGTTGGTTGAACATCTCACTTCGGCTCAGATCATGATCTCAAGGTTCATGGATTTGAGCCCCATGTCGGGCTCTGTGCTGACATCTTGGAGCCTGGAGCTTGCTTCAGATTCTGTGTTTCCTTCTCCCTCTCTCTCTCTCTGCCCCTCCCCCACATGTGCTCTGTCTCTCTCTCAAAAACAAATATACATTAAAAAAATGAAAAAAATTATTCCTATCTATCCAGAAGACACCTCAAATTAATCACGCAAAAATTGAACTTGCCATCTTCCCTTCAAATCATTTTTTATTTGTATTTCATTGGTGGATGTACTACCTTTTATCTAGTTACTTATATCAGAAAAGTGGGACTCATCATGAACCCCGCTCTGTCTCTGATCAATCAAATCGGTCATTAAGTTGAATAAGTCCTTTCCTTTTCTTCAACATCTCCCAAGACTACTGATTCCTTCCATCTCCACTGTTCCTGCCTGAGTTCAGGCCATTATCATCTCTTGCATGGACCATAATGGTCTCCTAAATAGTCTCACTGTCTCATTGCTTTTAGTCTTGGTGTGTGTGTGTGTGTGTGTGTGTGTGTGCGCGCGTGTGTGTGTGTGTGTGTGTGTGTCAGAGAGAGAGAGAGAGAGAGAGAGAGAGAGAGAGAGAGAGAGTGATCTATAGATGGATGAGAGGTGTTCATGGTCAGAGTTGGGGAAAATTGTGCTAAGGACACAGCCTGAAAAATATCAGACTTCTGGGTCCATTTGCATTTCCCTTTCAGTAGATTCAAAATAAGAATCTGCCCATGATCACCAAAGATAATGACTCCATTGGAATCTTTTCCTGGGGTTAGCCCCTGTGAATCAGGGTAGGGATAGGAAAGACATACCCTGGTATTTTGCATCTATTGGTAACAGCCACCCAGCAGAGGGCCCGAGATTAAGAAGTAGAGCTGAATGAGGGTCATGATACAGACACAGAAAGCTCAAGGTATGGGAACCCTTCTAAGACAAACATCTTCGAGTTTAAGGCAAAGGCCAACATGGCAAGACACAAGAAGAGGATTTCTTTCTCTTAGGAAATTCTTATTTACAAAGTTTGCTCTGGACTGAGGAGGCAGACATTCCCATCCCAGCTCCCACACAGGTCAGCAATAACATCTCCTAAGACAGTGGTCTTCAACTGGAGGCACGTGCTGCCCTAGAGGTCCATGAAGACTTTCCAAGGGGTTCAAAGGCAAGATGATTCTAAGAGAAGAATTTTCAGATCCTCAACTGTCTTCTTTTGTTCTAAATGATTGCTGTGGTTTGATATCCTGCACATTCTCTTTTCCTACCTACTATTTTATAGTTATTCTTCTCCCTCTTTACAGAAGAAAGGCACACTCCTCACCCATCCTGAATCTCACTGTGGTTCCCCCCAAAAAAGTATGCATGTGTTGTGTTGTGAAGAATTTGATTTTTTATTTTTTTTATTTTTTTATTTTATTTTATTTTTTATATGAAATTTATTGTCAAATTAGTTTCCATACAACACCCAGTGCTCATCCCAAAAGATGCCCTCTTCAATGCCCATCACCTCCCCTCCCCTCCCTCCCACCCCCCATCAACCCTCAGTTTTTAAGAGTCTCTCATGCTTTGGCTCTCTTAGGATTTGATTTTTTGGTGTTGGTGCTGAGAAAGTGAACCATTGGATAAAAGCTTTCTGTGAGCCAGTTGTTTCCTATCCTTTCTTCAACAAAATTGAAGGATCTAATCAAAGTTATCAGCTGATATCTCAACAAAAATAATTTTTTATATCATATGGCTAGTTTGGGGCTTACAATTTAAGAGGAGTTTGAAGCATTCAGTGACATTTGTTAATAACAAAATGCCTTCCGTTTCCATCAACTTATTTTATTTTACCTTTTAGAGAGAAGAGAGAGAATATGTGCACGTGATGTTGGGAGAGGAGCAGAGGGAGGTAGAGAGAATCTTAAGCAGGCTCTGTAGTCAACAAGAAGCCCCACTCAGGGTTCAATCCTATGATCCTGGGATCATGACCTGAGCTGAAATCAAGAGTCAAAAGCTCAACTGACTGAGCCACCCAGGTGCCCCTCTATCATCTTATTTACACAAATAAGATTTCCCAAGGCTTGGGGCACCTGGCTGTTTCAATCAGTGGAGTGTGTGACTCTTGATTTCAGGGTTGTGAATTTGAGCCCCATGTTGGGTGTAGGGATTACTTAAAAAGAAAATCTTTAAAAAATAAAAAGATTTCTCAAGGTTTATATATAAACAAAAAATGTGATTGATGCTGAATGCTGTCTGATTCAAGCAATAAGTAATTTCCAGCCATGCATTCATGAACCAATTTTTAATTTTTTTTTAAACAGGCTCCACGCCCAGCATGAAGCCCAACACAAGGCTTGAACTCACAACCCTAAGATCAAGACCTGAGCTGACATCAAGAGTTGAAGGCTTAACTGACTGAGCTACCCAGGCGCCCCCATGAACCAAGTTTTTAAATAGCCCTTCACCTCATTATAATAGACTTATTCTGATAAATTTTTATTTTTATGTTTAATATTATTTATCAAAGTTTGTGATATTTTTTTGATTTGATTGATTATGTGCTTATAGTAATTGTAATGATGATTCAATCCAGAAGCAATGTTTAAATAATTAAAGTCTAATGGTCATAGCAAATATTTTTAAATTCAACTTCCACTTATATACATAATTTTTGTCATGAAGAAGTACAATATTGTAATCAATAAAAGCCTTTCAAGTATAAAGATATATTAGGATGAAATTCTGTGTAAAAAGTAAAATGGAAATATAAGTTAAAGGAGGAAAAAGGGGGGGGGGCACTGGGTGGCTCAGTTAGTTAAGCAGCCAGGTCTTGGTTTTATCTCAGGTCATGAACTCACAGTTTGTTGGTTCGAGCCCTTCCTTGGACTCCACACTAACAGTGCAGAGCCTGCTTGGGATTCTCTCTCTCTCTCCCCTCTCTCTCTGCTCCTCCCCTTATCTCTCTCTCAAAATAAATAAATAAACTTTGAAAAAAAGGAGCTAAAAAAGAATGATTTAAAATTTCCCCTTGATAAAGAGGTTAATCATATATGTCTGAAGCAGATATTAGTTGAAGCAGGGTACCTAGTTGCTTTGGTATTTAGATTGCATTGGATTCATTTTAAAAAATTATATAACCATTCATTTTAAAATTCCAATATTCATAAAGTACCAGAAAGTATATCCTATGGAATGATTAAACTTTTGATAAACATTTTAAAGATCAACTTAAAAATACGCAAAGGAATGCATAGTTTTCAAATTCTTTTAGGGAACTTAGGAATAAAATTGTTTGACTACCACTGAGTTAAGATTCTGCAAGCCAAGCCAATTTCTATTTTGTTTTGTCTTAAATTAAGACCCAAGACCCAAAACCACCACCATAAAAGGGCTCCTGGTCCTGATAACTGCTTGTTAGTACCAAGGATAAGCTTCTCAGCCTTGAGCCAAGCTCATAGAATTCTATCTGCCCATTTCACATTCCATCACTTGATATTTGGCCAGCCACCTCTCTTCCCCTTACTTTCCACTCTGCCTCTTCTGTCAACTCCAAGCTAGAGCTATACAGGATCCTTGCAATTCCCCAAAACCTCCATTTCATACCTCTGGCCTTTGTTCAAGCTGCTCTCTCTGCCCAAGATGCCATTCCCCTCTCCCTTCAGTTCCTCTTCTCTGTCCAACAGTGGATTTCTCCCATAAATTGTCATCCATAACTGACCTTAATTTAGGGTGACCAACCATCCAGTTTTCCTAGGACTGAGCGATTTCCTTGGAATGAGGGACTTTCAGTGCTAAAATCAAGACAGTTCCATCCTGGTTGGCCCCTCTGTTATTACATGTTCAAGGGACTCACAATTTGTCTCAGAAAAGTGACCCTAACTTTAGGTTGTTAATTTATGTTTTCTCCCTTCTGACAGATTTCTCACCTGTTCAAGACAATCACTCTTCCATATTCCAAGAGCACTTTCCTAGGATAATACAATTCAGATGCTTTAAGCATTTAAGTTACTATATTCCCAATTACCAGCTCTCACTGCATTTCTTTTCATATGAAATTTATTGTCAAATTGGTTTCCATACAACACCCAGTGCCCAGCTCTCACTTCAAAAAGCAGTTATTTTGTGATCTTAAAAGAAACACTCTCTTCTAATTAATTAAATTCATTAAATGTGCATATTCAGTTCCTACCAGTGCATGCCTTAGATCATCACTTCAAAATAATTTGTCTACAAAGATCGGGCTCCTAATCTCCTAAAAATAAGTTTGAGAGAAGCATTATAAATTTTCTGTGAATGTATGAAGATGTGTTTGGGGGAGGTAGAAGATGGAGGGTTGAGTCTAACCCTTAGGAGAGTTTCCAGAATTTCCCCAGATCAGAATGTGGTCAGGAAGAGAGAGAAGCCATAGAGACATACTACCTAACTGCCTCAGTATCCAATCTGTACAGTAACCATAGTAACACCTATTTTATTGAATTATTGAAAGGATTAAGAGAGGTAGTGTAACAACTTGATTAGGAGCACAGATTCTGGAGCTAGGCAACCAGGGTTTGAATTTTGCATTTATAGCTTACTAGTTATGTGACCTTAGGCAAGTCACTTAACCTATTTATACCTCAATTTCTTTATCTGTGAAATGGGGATAACAATAGAAGCTTCTTCATAGGCTCATTATGAGAATTAAATGAATTACTATGTGCAAAGTGCTTAGAACAGTTCCTGGCACATAGGAATTAATGCATTAGTGCTTGTCAAGTAAGTGTATGCAAAGTGCCTGGAACATTAATAGGCACCTAGGAAATGGAAGGTATTGTTGTATTTATAGGCATTCTTTCTTAGAATAACTGGATTCAACAGAAGTTCAACAAATTGCTGAACCGTGAGAATAGATTTTCCAACTCTCCACTGAGAGTCTTTTGTTCAAATTATTTAAGGCTCACTGAGAAACCACTTTGAAAGGACAGTTTTGTTTTTGTGTTTTTTGGTGGTTTTTTTTTTGTGTGTGTGCATTGATATAAAATCTGACAATTGACAACAGAATTATTTTAAATAAATTGTTTTATATTCACAAGGCTATCCCTGAAGTTTTCATTGCAAGTGTTTGATTTCCGTCAATGTTCTGCTTGCCCAGGAAGGAAAGCCAGCAACTTCAACACGGTTCAGGGTCCAGGTCAGCAGGCAGCCCTCCTCAGCAGGGCTCCCCTTGGTGCACAGGACTGTGAAACCAATTTTGGATTACCATGGTAACTAAGGGAGCATCTAGAAAATTCTCCAAATGAAACATTCATTCAGGGCATCAATAGGCATGGCAGGAGCAGGAAAGGGAGAGGGCCAAAAAGGTACTGTCCCTGACCCAACCAAGTTCACAAGTCTGTTGGAGAGAAAGAGTGTAAAATAATCATTACCTTATTTTCCTTGATTTAAAAATGCTTTTTTTTCCCTTTACACCTTAACGCTTCTGAAATCATGTGTTGATGGATGAGTTCATTTAATGTCCTGGGGTCCTCTGACCTAGATATCTATTATTAATTTAATAGATTAAAAAACATCTTACAATCTATAGCTTTTTGGAACTGAAAAAGTTTGGCATACTAGTGTGCCATGTGCTGCAAATGAAGCTCACACAAAGGACCGAAGGGGACAAGCAGTGGGGGAGGGGAGAAGCAGCATGAGTGAGTGTAGTCCACTCCCTGGGAAGCTTTTTGTAAGCTTCCTTGATTCTGAATTATTCGGATACAGAAAAAGATACTGGATTCTACTAGCAGGATGCAGATCAAATTGCCTTCTCTTCTTCTCTATCTCTCCACCTCTGTTAAGTAAACATGGTACACCAGCCTCCCCTTATGACACGCAGGTGGCAGAAAGACCAGAGAATCAAGGCTTGGTAGTTAGTGGCAAGGGAACACTGCCAACTTTTCAAGAGAAGGCAGAAGTTCAGAGTTCTATGAAGCATCTCCTGATTCAGGGGTGCTGGCATTTAAGCCAAAGTTTAAAAACATTGAGCAGGCCAAACAAAGCCCACTTGTGGGATAGATTTGGCCCAGCAGCTAACAATTTGCAACCTCTGCTAGCTAAGGAACTTGGACAGACATTAAGCTCTGAGTTTCAACGAGCTCTAAACAGGAAAAAAAAAAGTTTTGGAGCTATTAGGAAACTGGGAATAGGCAAATGGCTCATCAGACTTAGGGGTCATTAGTCTGATTTCTAATTGCACAGATGGGGAAACTGAGGCTTGAGAAGTGCCCACGGGCACACAGTTTCAGGCAACAGGTGGCACTTGCAGCAAGAACAAGGAGACTCTTGAAAAGCAGTACTCAGCAGTGGACTAGCTGGCATTTTCTCCTCTCCCCTAGGTCTCCCTTTTGCCTGTATGTTTCTGTCCTCCAGTTTGCAACTGTGACTGATATTTATGTCCTCCACTGAACTCTGGATTCTCCCCCATTGGAATCCTGGGGACTGTCCCGGGCTTCATCTGGAGTCTCTGCACAGACTTCTTGGCCAGGAGCTGGCACTACTTCTGAGCCTGCTGGCACTGTCCCCCTCAATCCCCACCTGTTCCCAAGGCTTCTCACTGGGCCTGTCTCTAGCCCCCGCTGTGCTGGCTGTGATATACAGCTAGTAAGGGCTACAGATAGGGCTTGATCTCAGTCTGCCTCCATCCACTCAGACATGTGACTTCCCAGGATTAGTATTTCCCTGCAGAAAGAAAAGGTAAATTTGAATGTCATTTTGTGTGTGTGAACTATAAAGTGAATTTGAGAGCATTTCAATTTTGCTCTTTTTTGCCCTTTTTTGCCACCTTATAGTAAGGCCAACATACCCATTAGACAGAGCAAGTAAAGCCTATAGGATCCATGATACTTTTAAGGGTCCATGAAAATTTTAATTTTAATTCTCTTTTAAAATAAAAATAAAATATAGTAATAACAAATACATAAATATACATAATGCCATTGAATTGTAAACTTAAAAATGACTAAAATGGTAAATTTAATATTATGTATATTTTACCACAACAAAAAAAGTAAATCCAGCCTGCATTATATTAACCTTTATTCCAACACAGTCTTTTTTTTTTTTTAATTGGGAAAGAGTTGACACACAGGTGTGTGTCAAGTGTAGTTTCAGTACAACATAGTGATTAAACAATTTTACATGTTATGCTATGCTCACCCCAAGTGTAGCTACCGTCTGTTACCATATGTTAGTATTATAATACCATTGACTCTTCTATTCTGTACCTTTCATCTCTGCGACTTATTCATTCCATAACTGAAAGCCTGTATCTCCCCCTTCCCTCTGGCAACCACTAGTTTGTACTTGTGTATCTTTCTGTTTGTTTGTTGGTTGGTTGGTTTGACAACACAGTCTTAAAATATAATTTTTAAAATGTTTTTATGGGGGAAGGGGCCCCAAAATTCAAAAGTGCCCAGGGCCCATGAAAGTCATAAGTCAGTCCTGCTAGTAGCAAGTAGTTGACTAATTCATATCAATGATAAGCTTTATATTTTTGTTTTTGAAAAAAATTTTAAAGTTTATTTATTTTGAGAGAGAGAAAGAGCATGTGCACAAGAGCAGGAGAGGGGCAGAGAGAGGGGGAGAGACAGAGAGAGAGAGAGAGAGAGAGAGAGAGACTCCCAAGCAGGCTCTGCACTGTCAGTCACGAGTTTGATGCTTAACTGACTGAGCTACCCAGGCACCCCGATAAGTTTTGTATTTAAGGACCAAATCATATGGACTGAACTTCTTTCACTTGTCCTTGGCTTTGAGCACCTAACCACAAATGTTACATGTAGGACCCAGGTTCCCAACCTCTGCCACCTGGTGACAGCTACAGAGATTATTCAGGTGAAATGGTGAGTATAGTGGCTCAGAGAGTCTTGTTAGTTCCAGTCTCCCATATATGGTCCCCCCATATAGTACAGTCAAGACAGATTCTTGGAGGTGGTCAATTTTACTCCAAGGAGCATTTTTGACAATTTTTACAAAATTAGCACAGCACGAAGGACACCTGGGTTGTTCATGCGGTCAAGCGTCTGACTTCTGCTCAGGTCATGATCTCACGGTCCTGGGGTCAAGCTCCATGTCAGGCTCTCTGCTGACAGCTTGGAGCCTGGAGCCTGCTTTGGATTCTGTCTCCCTCTCTGCCTCCCCCACTTGCACTCTGTTGTCTCTCTCTCTCTCTCTCTCTCTTTCTCTCTAAAAAATAAATAAAGATTTAAAAAAAATTTTTTTTTAATTAACATCGGGCGCCAGGGTGGCTCAGTTGGTCAAGGGCCCAACTCCTGATTTTGACTCAGGTTATGATCTCACGGTCGTGAGATCCAGCCCTGTGTTGGGCTCTGTGCTGAATATAGAGCCTGCTTAAGATTCTTTCTCTCCCACAAACCATGAAAGACTCTTAGAAACTGAGAATAAACTGAGGGTTGATGAGGGGAGGGAGGGAGGGGAAAGTGGGTGATGGGCATTGAGGAGGGCACCTGTTGGGATGAGCATGGGGTGTTGTATGGAAACCAATTTGACAATAACTTTCATATTAAAAAAAAAAACAGATTCTCTCTCTCCTTCTTTCTCTGCCCCTTCCTTGATCACCCGCACCCACACTTCCTCTCTCCCTCTCTCAAAAAAAAAGTTAACAACCTCTCTCTTGGACTACCAAAAGTCTTTTGGTGGTTATTCCTGACTTGACTTTGCTCCCATCCAACCCAGTATAATCTTTGCAAATACAGCTCCCTGGAATAAGGATATTCAGTGACTCCCAAAATTTTCATTATGTCATAAAGCCTGATGGGAAGCATACATTTACTCAGGGCAAGTAAATTAAACCTGCTTTACTTTGGGCTGGAATTGTGCTAGCATGCTTGGTACAATTAATGTATTTTGAGAAAACAAGTGGATTTTTCTTCCAGATGCATAGTTTGTATTGCAATGAGGTCTTTCTCTCTTGGGGGAGAAATCATGAATATGCACTTGGAAGTGAAAAGGCATGAGGATCCCTGAAAGTGTCTCAGCAGAGTTTGCCTGATCCTTTTGGAAGGGCAATGTCACGCCAGCCCCGGAGAAATTACTGACAGTAAGAGAGGGGTAGGAGACAATGAAGAAACATCACATTAAAATTCAATGGAAAAGGAAAGCTTGTCTTGAGCAAGGGTGAATGACTCAGCAAAAAATGTGTTTCCTGGATTTTAGTTACTGTTCTCTATAATTCCCATATTAAATAAAAAAGCAGATTCTCATTATCCACTTGAATTCCACTACTCACCAGATGGCAAAAAAGCAACAAACACATTCCTTAGAATGTGTTTTAAATCCTAAAATGAAAACACTGCTTAGGATCACAAATGCTTGGCACATTTTGTCATTGAGAGGAACTTGGCCTTTGGCAGAGAGAAAGAGATTTTGGTTTTGAAGTCAAGTTCTGCTTGTTTGTTCATCTCTGTAGTACATATCTATCATTTCACATTCCTACACTCAATCCCCTTTCCTCTGGTAACAGTTACCACCAACCTTCCCCACTCTCCAGCTTTCTTGGGAAATAATAAATATACACCCAGCCCACTCAATTTATTTATAGGCTTATTAAATGTCTACTCTGTGCTATTCTGGACATAGGGTCTTATAGCAGTGAACAAATCAAAGTCCTTGATGAAACATTCAGGAATTCAGGTTTATGTGGTATAGGTGGGCATATGATCTGGATTATCCCTTAATATAATCTATCCCCTTAAGTACCCATTTAATAACTGGCTCAGAAATATGCAAGTGTCCTAGATGGGGTTCCCTCTAAGCAGAGCTTGAAGCAAGGATTCAGAGGTAAGAAAGACAGGGAGTGCTCTCAGGAGAAACATGCAAGGGAGTGAGGGAAGCAAGACAGAGAAGAGAAAGAACCCAAGCAGAGAAGTAGTTTCAGATAAAGCCTGAACATTCAGGCCTGATATTTGGCCTGATTTTGTATGTGGAAGGGGAAGCTTGCCTCTGGAACACAAATTGTACTACAGAGCTGTTTCTGCCGTGAGTCAAGGCTGGCTGACCTTTTGTAACTTCTTATCTGTCAGTCATTGGTCTAGAGAGAGGCTGTGTAACCTTCCAGGCATCTTTGGGCTAAGAGGTTCTTATCAGCCAAGGGCAACTCTCATTAAGTCAAGGTCACAGGTTTAAGCTGTTAGCCACAGCTCTGAAACAGCTATAGGTGGTGGGAAGAGAGGTAAGGAAGGAAAGGGGTATACCAGCTGACAGAGTGGATCTGGGTGGAGCGCCAAAACCATCTACTACTATATTGTTCCAACCAGGCTAATCTTAGACAGTGAGAGTCTACTCTGAAAGTTTTTTTGGAACCATTGGGAAAATAATCTCTCCTTTCGCTCATTGTGAAATTAGTAGGCTGCATGCCTGCAACTGCTTAAGCCCACAGTCAACTGAGAGGAAACAAGCTTAGAGAAATAAAGACAGAATTCTGAAAACATTGTTTGAACCTCACAACCAGCTGTACAATCAGGCAGATGGCCTTGACTGCAGGTGATGTCCAGTTAGGCAGGAGTCCCAGGAGCACAAATATTTGAAGGAAGAGCCAAGAAGGAGCACTTATGGAAGATGTTGGGAGGCCAGAGAAGTAAGAGCCAAATATAAGAAGAGGTTTTGAGCTTATGTCAGTAAGGCTTGCATAAATTCCTTTGGGGAATTAGTTTTCTGAAATATTTCAGGGTGGCACATTTCCCCTTTCTCCAGATCTTTTGGAACTGTGAAATGGACATGTTTATTTTTGCCTCCAAGACAATCCTTCCTTCTTAGAGATTTTGATGCCTTGTTTAGCTCCTACTCCTCCTGTAATCCCACTTCCTCTGGTCACATTTTCTTAGAACCAATGAAAATGACCTAAAGGCAACCAAATTCCCTGGTAATTTAAGCTGAGAAGTCCAGTGATTGTCTCTGATGGACACTTTAATTTAAAAAGCCATAGAGTGTAGACCAAAATCAGCACAGGGACAAACCAGCACCACAACCAGTAGAAAGGTAAAATAGTGGGAGAAGAGGCACCTTGGAAAGACAGAAGAAACTGGTCCTCACAGAGAAACAGGTTAATAGAGCAAATACAAAAAAAGCAGATACTAAGAGTCATGCAACTTCATGAAAACTAGAAGGGTAGCTTCAGGTCCTGACTTTCTGTTTTCAATCCTGTGTCACAAGTACAGCCTCATTTCCTGCCCCCAGATGCTCAGGACATTGTCCATTGACCTCTTACAATAATGCATCCTTCATATAAGCGAACTCAAGTGACCTCTTCTATTATGAGTCCTGTCTGAAATATGTGACAGAATGCTTATCACAACTATGTAGCCCATTAAATGGAGGTGTATTACATTTAGACAGTATCATAGATTGATTTATTGGCACCAAGCCTTCACCTGTACCTGCATCCACACCCCTTGCCATATGACTTCAAAGTTCCTTTCATTAGAGGCAGAATGTGTTTCTCCTTACTGTGTGAAATGCCTCTTGACTTCCTTTGGTCAAAAGGATATTAGCAGACATTATGCAAGCAGAAGCTTAAAATATGCTTATGCAGTTGGGCCTGCTCTCTTGTACCTCTGCCATCACCATGAGAAAAACTGTCCCCAGAGTGGTTGGCTTATCAGCCTGAGCCCCAGAGTGAACACATATGGAGCATATCTGAGCCCTACTCTTAATGAGCAGATAAGCACAGGTGAACCCACAGCTTGAAGCAGAGGAAGCCAGCTAAATGCAGTCTAGATCAGTCAACTCCCAGACACACAAGCAAGAATAAATGAATTTGGGATGAGTTGCCACAAAGAATTATTGTGATTGTAGCTCACTGGCAGGTACACTGACAATTCCTGGAACATTTCAGCCCAATAATGCTATTGTACCTTTCCTACACTTACTGACATTTCCTTGGTCTTCCACTCAGTTCACAGGGGACCTGTGTGGTGGGCCCAGCTTTGTGCATCAGGCCTCATAATATCCCAGCTGTCACGAAGTTCCACTGGACACATGAGCTTTAGTTCTGCTGCTCACTCTAAAGACATCATTCTTCAATCTCATGGCTCAACCCTAACAAGGTTGGTGGAGCTTATCTATAGC
Organism: Puma concolor; assembly: GCF_028749965.1. Classification (NCBI taxonomy): domain Eukaryota; kingdom Metazoa; phylum Chordata; class Mammalia; order Carnivora; family Felidae; genus Puma; species Puma concolor. Next base: position 32,711,173 of record NC_141675.1, on the reverse strand, counting down.
AGGTGCCGAATTTTGGAGCCTAACAGGAAAGCAGTGCCAGCTACCTTCTTTCTGCCACAGCTAGGCCAAGAGATAGTTAAGAAGGCAACCAGGCACTGCTAGCTAATTTACATAAATTACTTTATTTAATCCTCATAATAAATCATCAAATCTGTTATATTATCTCTATTTTCCAATTTGATATTGAGAGAGCTTGAGTGGTGTGCCCAAGATCATCCAGCTGGTTAATGGAAGAATGAATCAGGACTAAGTCTTCCATATTCTAGTTGGTGTTCTTTCCTCTGCATATATCCTAAATCCCAATGTGTCCGTGCCCTTCAGTACACATCAGCTTAACCTAGCTAGGAGGGGACCCTGTAGTCATGGACTCTGATTTTCTCACTTCAGAGGAAAAATTAAGTGAGATTAAGGTGGAAGAGATTGGGGATTAGAATCCAAACCTCATGACTGAAATTGAGGACACGTTCAGGGCACCAGGCTACCCCCAGCTCTTAGAAGGGACTAAAATTCTTTTTCAAGGAAAGAGTATTTATTTAACAAGGGCAGCCACACTGTAAGAGAAACACAAAAATCTCCTGGTGATTGTCCAGTATATCCCAGTTTATGGAGCATTTGTGCATTGAAGATATCCTTTGAGGCTCCCACCAGCCCTGGAGATCACCAATTCCTGTGCCCTCTGCCAATTCTCCCTTGACTCTTGGAGTGATTCTGTGTCCTATTCAAAACAGAATTGAGACAGGATGAGGGCAATCTTCTGTGCTGACCTGTCAGTTCTGCCTCTGTATGTAAGCAGAGAGAGGCCCTTTTCAGAGGCTCTAGCTGCACTCACTCAGCCTCTGTTGGCTCTGTATTTCTTGCATTTCAAGGAGCTGCCAGTAGGCTGAGGGCCAGAAGAAGATCCCATTAAGGAATATGAAACATATGCTTCACTGCTCCTTTGTTGCTGTCAAAAAGACAGAAGAATTAACCATAAGTGAATTTCTGGAAGTGAACAAGGATAGTGCCAGAATCAAGAGTGCAAAAGAAAACTCCAATTAAAAAAAATTATAATATCCAAACTTGAAGAGACTATAGAGTTTCAAGCTGTTGGCCAACTGGTTACCTAGCAATGACTTCTCTCTCCCTTCTTCATACCCCAAAGTTTGAAAATGTTACTTTTGAGACATATCCTCCAAGTATCAGCAATATTTTTTCAACACTAGTTAGTGATGCATAAGAAATTCGAATAAAATTTTAAAAAATTGAAGTTAGAAGGTGCCTGAATGGCTCAGTCAGTTAAGCTGATAAGAGATAACTCTTGATCTCAGCTCAGGCCTTGATCTCAGAGTTGAGTTCAAGCCCCATGCTGGGATTGGAGCCCACTATTAATTATTATAATTAATTATTATTATTATTAATTAGCAAATAATTGAAATTAGGATTCACCAACTATCTTTTTTAATTTATTTTTATTTTTTTAATGTTTATTTTATTTTTGAGAGAGAATGAGAGACAGAGTGTGAGCAGGGGAGGGGCAGAGACAGAGAGTGAGACACAGAATCTGAAGCTCCAGGCTCTGAGCTGTCAGCACCAGAGCCAGATATGGTGCTCAAACCCATGAGACATGAGATCATGACCTGAGCCGAAGTCAGATGCTCAACTGACTGAACCACCCAGGCGACCCTCTCCAACTGTATTTTTACTTTTCTTAAATACAATGTCAAAGGCTACCCCCTTCCATCCAGACAGCTGGGCCATTCAGCTCTGGTGAGTTTCTCCTTTGTGAATGTCATGGTATGCCATGGTGAATACTACTAAGATCCCCTTCAATGCAGGATTGTTGACCCAACTGCTTGAAGTGCTGTTGGCAAACAGTCTTTAGCCATCAGTCCCTTCAGGAATTGTCTCATCTGTAGAGATTAGCCTCAACCAAGGTCAGTTCTTCAGGGCTGGCCATGCCCAGTAAATAAAGATGCAGGAAATAAAATTCTGGCCACTTAAGCCTAACTTTGGAAAATTCTGAAAGGCCATCCTCACTCTGAAACTCTCTTTGAAGGAGCCAAGGCTACTGTTGGGCTTGCAACATAGTTTGATTTCTCCCTGTCAGCTCCTGCTTCCTTCCTATTCCTTCAGCAGGAATTGATCCCAAGGGCACTTCCCAGTAAACAGCCAGCACACTAACCTCCCCCCAAGATCTGCTTCCTAGAAAATATAATTTGAGATAGTAAACTGTTCCCATATTTTTTCAACTTTTAAATAGACATTTTTTTTTTTTTTTTACAGCAGGTTTAGATTCACAGTAAAATTAAGCAGAAGGAACAGGAATTTCCTATATACTCTCAGCCCACCACACACATATCAAAATCTCCCCCACCCATTATCAAAATCCCACACCATCATGGTTCATTTGCTGCAAATGATAAACCTGCATTGACATATTATTATCACTCAAAGTCCATAGTTTATATCGGGGTTATATAGGTTTTGACAAATGTATCCATAATTATAGTGTCCTACAAAGCAGTTTTATTGCCTTAAAAAGCCTCTGTGCTCTGCCAATTCATCCCTCCCTCCATCCTTTATCCCTGGCAACTACTGATATTTTACTGTCCCCATAGTTTGCCTTTTCCATAATGTCATACAGTTGGAATCATGCAGTATGTAGGCTTTTCAGATTGCCTCTTTCGCTTGATAATATGCTTTAAGCTTCCTCGATATCTTTTCATGGCTTGATAGCACATTTCTTTTTAGTCCTAAATAGTAGTCCATTGTCGGGATATACAAATCTCACTTATTCATTCATCTACTGAGGGGCATCTTGATTGCTTCCAAGTTTTGGAAATTATGAATAAAGCTGCTATAAGCATTCCTATGCAGGTTTTTTGTGAACATAAGTTTTCAACTCATTTGGATAAATACCAAGGAGTGTGATTGCTAGATCATATGGTAAGAGTATATTTTGTTTTGTAAGAAACTGCCAAATTGTCTTCCAAAGTGGCTAAACCATTTTACATTCCCAACAGCATTGTAAGAGAGTTCCTGTTGCTCCACATCCTTGTCAGCGTTTGGTGTTGTCAGTGTTCCAGATGTTGGCCATTCCAATGGGTGTGTAGTGGGATCTTTCTGTTGTTTAAATTGGCTTTTCCCTGATGACATGATGTAGAGCATCTTTTCATATGCTTATTTGCCACTGTATATCTTCTTTGGTGAGATATCTGTTAAGATCTTTGACCTGTTTTTTAACCCGGGTTGTTTGTTTTCTTACATTTTTCTTAATTTGGGTTGTTTACTTATTCTTAAGAATTAAATTTAAATGTAATTTAAATTACATTTAAGAACTTTCATACATCTTGCATTTTAAGAATTCTTTGTCTATTTTGGATAACAGTCCTTTGTCAGATGTGTCTTTTGCAAATATTTTCTCACAATGTGACTTGTCTTCTAATTCTTTTGACATTGTCTTTTGCAAAGCAGAAGTTTTTAATCTTAATGAAATCCAGTTTATTGATTATTTCTTTCACAGATTATATCTTTTGGTGTTGTATCTAAAAAGATATCACCATACCCAAGGTCAAAAGGTTTTCTCCTCTGTTATCAGCTAGGAGTTTTATAATTTTGCATTTTATATTTAGGTCTGGTCCATTGTGAGTTAATATTTTGTAAAGGATATAAGATCTAGGTTTTTTGTTTTTTGTTTTTTGTTTTTTGCCTGTGGATATCCAGTTGTTCCAGAACCATTTGTTGAAAAGACTATCTTTTGTTTATTGTACCACCTTTGCTTCATGTCAAAGATCAGTTGACTATATGAAAGTCTGTTTCTGGCCTCTCTATTCTGATCAATTTGTCTATTCTTTTGCCAATATTGCACTGTCTTGATTATTGTAGCTTTACTGTTAAATCATGAGCTTGGGTAATGTCAGTCCTTCTTTTTTCTACTCCTTCAATATTGTATTGGCTACTCTGGGTTTTTGCCTTTCCGTATAAACTGTTTGCTTATGGTTTTAAATTTAAATGTATTTTTTCCAGCTTTATTGAGATATAACTCATATAAAACATTGTATAAGTTCCAGATGTACAATTTGATGATTTGATAGACATATACATTGCAAAGTATATGCTGCAATAAGGTTAGTTAATACATCCTTTGCCTCACATAATTACCATTTTTGTTATTTGTTGTTTGTTGGAATATATTTGACACACATTATATTAATTTAAGGTATACAACATAGTGATTTGACAAGTTTATACATTGTGCTATGTTCATTACAAGTGTAGCTACCATTTGTCACCCTACAGTCCTATTACAATATAATTGACTATATTTCCTATGCTGTACCTTTATTCCCATGATTTATCCATTCCATAATTGATAGCCTGTATCTCCCACTCTCCTTCACCCATTTTGCCCAACTTCCTACCCTCTGGCCACCTCAGTTTGTTCTCTGTATTTAAGGGTCTGTTTCTGCTTTTGTTTGTTTATTCCTTTGCTTTGTTTTTTTAGATTCATATGTAAGTGAAATCATATGGTATTTTTCTCTGTCTGACTTATTTCACTTAGCATAATACTGTCTAGATCCATCCGTGGTGTCACACACGGCAAGATCTCATCCTTTTTATGGCTGAGTAATATTCCAGTGTCTGTGTGTGTGTCTGTGTGTGTGTGTGTGTGTGTGTGTGTGTGTGTGACATCTTCTTTATCTATCCATCTATTGATGGACACTTGGGTTGCTTCCATATCTTGGCTATTCTAAATAATGCTGCAATAAACACAGGGGTGCATATATCTTTTTTAATTAGTATTTTTGTTTTCTTTGGGTAAATACCCAGTAGTGGAATTACTGGATCATATGATATTTCTATTTTTAATGTTTGAGGAACCTCCATACTGGTTTTTACAGTGGCTGTACCAATTTACATTCCCACCAACAGTGCATGAAGGTTCCTTTTCTCCACATCCTCACCAACACTTGTTATTTCTTGTCTTTTTTTATTTTTTTTTTTTATTTTTTTTTTTAAATTTTTTTTTTTTCAACGTTTATTTATTTTTGGGACAGAGAGAGACAGAGCATGAACGGGGGAGGGGCAGAGAGAGAGGGAGACACAGAATCAGAAACAGGCTCCAGGCTCCGAGCCATCAGCCCAGAGCCCGACGCGGGGCTCGAACTCACGGACCGCGAGATCGTGACCTGGCTGAAGTCGGACGCTTAACCGACTGCGCCACCCAGGCGCCCCTCTTGTCTTTTTTTAAAGTTTACTTATTTATTTTTGACACACACACACACACACACACACACACACACACACACACACACACGTGTGTGCACATGAATCGGGGAGGGGCAGAGAGAAAGGGGGAGACAGAATCCAGGTTCCACACTGTCAATGCAGAACCCAATTCAAGGCTGGAACTTACCAATGATGAAATCATGACCTGAGCAGAAATCAAGAGTCAAACACTTTAACCAGTTGAGCCACCCTGGCACACCTTTTGTCTTTTTTATTCTAGCCATTCTGACAGGTGATATTTCATTGTGGTTTTGATATAGATAGATGATAGATAGATAGATAGAGATAGAGATAAAGATAGAGATGTAGATATATAATATATTATATGTTTTGGATGTTAACCCCTTATGGATATATCATTTGCAACTATCTTCTCCCATTCAGCAGGTTGACTTTTCATTGTTCTCTATGGTCTTATTGTTGTGGTTCTTATGATGAGAACATTTAAGATTTATTCTTAACTGCACCTTTCAAGTATACAATATAATATTGTTAACAATGATCACCACACTGTCCATTAGATTCCTGGAACTAATTCATCTATGTTTGTACACTTTGACCAATATTTCTGTATGCCTCCCTCAGCCCAGCTCCCGGCAACCATCAATCTATTCTTTATTTATATGACATTGATGTTTTTATTTATTTTATTTTTTTAATGTTTATTTATTTTTGAAAGTGAGGGAGGGGCTGAGAGAGAGGGAGACAGAATCCGGAGCCAGCTCTGAGCTGTCAGTGCAAACCCCGACATGGGACTTGAACCCATGAACCGTGAGATTATGACCAGAGTTGAAGTTGGATGCTCAACCAACTGAGCCACCTAGGTGCCCTGATATTGATGTTTTTAGATTTCACATATAAGTGAGATCACACAGTATTCATCTGACTTATTTCACTAAGTATTCATCTATATTGTTGCAAATGGCAGAATTTTTTTATTGCTGAGTAATATTTTATATATGTGTACATGTGTATATACCTGTGCCACACACATTTTCTTTATTCATTCATATATTGATGAACACTTAGGTTGCTTCCGTGTCTTGGCTGCTGTGAATAATGCTGCAACAAACATATGAAAGCAGATATCTTCTCAAGATAGTGATTTCATTTCCTTGCCCATTTTTTAATTGGATTATTTGGAGGCTTTTTATTCTTGAGTTGTATATTTTAGATATTAACCCCTTATCAGATATATAGTTTACAAATATTTCCTCCATTTTTTAGGTTACCTTTTCATTTTATTGATTGATTCTTCTGCTGTGCAGAAGCTTTTTAGTTTGATGTAGTCCCACTTGTTTATTTTTGCTTTTTGTTCCTTTTGCTTTTGGTGTCAGATCCAAAAAATCATTGCCAAGCCTGATGCCAAGCTTTTTCTATATGTTCTACGAGTTCTTCTAAGAGTTTTATGGTTTCAAGGCTGGTGTGTATGTCTTTAATCCATTGTAAAGTAGTTTTTGTGAGTGGTTTAAGATAGATATCCAATTTCATTCCTTTCTTTGTAAATATCCAGTTTTCTTAACATCTTTTATTGAAGACAGTATCCTTTCCCCATTGCATATTCTTGGCTCTCTTTTCAAATAGTAATTGAAAGTATATGTGTGGATTTACTTCTGGACTCTCAATTCTGTTCCATTGGTCTATGTGTCTGCTTCTATGCCAGGACCATATTGTTTTGATTACTATAGCTTTATATTTTAGTTTGAAATCAGGAATTGTGATACTTCAATCTTTTTTCTTTCTCAGGATTGATTTGGCTGTTAGGGAGTATTTTGTGGTTTCAAATGAATTTAGGATTGCTTTTTCTATTTCTGTGAAAATATCATTGGAATTTTAATAGGGATTTTTGCTTTGAATCTATAGATGGTTTTGGATAGTATGGACATCTTTTTTTTTTTAATTTTTTAATGTTTATTTATGTATTTTTGAGAGAGAGAAAGACAGAGCAAGAGCAGAGGAGGGGCAGAGACAGAGAGGAAGACACAGAATCCGAAACAGGCTCCAGGTTCTGAGCTGTCAGCACAGAGCCTGACGTGGGGCCGAAACTCAGGACAGTGAGATCATGACTTGAGCCGAAGTCAGACACTTAACCAACTGAGCCACCCAGGTGGCCCTAGTATGGACATCTTAATAATATTAACTTTTTCAATGTACGAACATAAGAAATCTTTCCATTTATTTGTAACTTCTTCAATTTTTTTTATCAGTATCTTATAGTTTTTGGTATATAGAATTCTTATTTCCGTGGTTAAATTTATTCTCTTTTTTTGAGAGAGAGAGGGGGCACAAGTGAGCTAGGGGCAGAGAGAGGGAGAGAGACAGAGGGAGACAGAGAGGGAGAGAAAGAGAGGCAGGGCTCACCCAAAGCAGTGCTCAAGCTCACCCAATGCAGGACTTGAACTCATGAACCATGAGTTCATGACCTGAACTGAAGTCTGAGGCTTAACCAACTAAGCCACCCAGGTGCCCCCTTGGTTAAATTTATTCTTAAGTAGTTTATTGCTTTTGATGTTATTGTAAATAGGATTGTTTTCTTTCTTTATTTTTTTCAGATAGTTCATTGTTAGTGTATAGAAATGCAACTGATTTCTATATGTTGACTTTAGATTTTATTGAATTGGTTTATTAGCTCTAATAGGTTTTGGCGGACTCTTTAAGGTTTTCTATATATAAGATTATGTCATCAGCAAATAAAGACAAGTTTACTCCTTCCCTTCCAATTTGGATTCCTTTTGTTTCTTTTTCTTGCTTGATTGCTCTGGCTAAGACTTCCAATATTATGTTGAATAAGAATGGTAAGAGTGGGCACCCTTGTCTTGTTCCTGATCTTAGAAAGAAAGCTCTAACCTTTTACCATTGAGTATGATGTTAACTGTAGATTTGTCATATATAAGCTTTACTGTGTTGAGATATGTTGCTTCTATACCCAATTTTCTGAGAGTTTTTTTTTTTATCATAAAAGTATGTCGAATTGTGCCAAGTGCTTTTTCTGCATCTATTGAGATAATTGTAAAATTATTGTCTTTCATGCTATTAATGTGGTGTGCTGGTTTGGACTGTCTTGTTTTCATTTTCATTTGCTTCCATATATTTTAAAATTTCTTCTTTAATTTCCTGTTTGATCCATTCAGTCTTTAGTAGGATTTTTTTTAACCTCCATGTATTTGGGGGCTTTCCAAATCTTTTCTTGTGGTTGATTTCAAGTTTCATAGCATTGTGATCTGAAAATATGCATGGTAGGATCTCAATCCTTTTTGAGGCCTTGTTGAGGGCTGTTTTGTGACCCAGTACGTGATCTATTTTGGAGAATGTTCTATGTGCACTCAAGAAAAATGTGTATTCAGTTGCTTTTGGATGAAAGGTTCTGAATATATCTGTTAAATCCATCTGGTCCAATGTGTCGTTCATAACCTTGTTTCCATATTGATTTTCTGCCTAGATGATTTGTACATTGTTGTAACTGGAGTATTAAGTCTCCTACAATCATGGTGTTATTATCTATACATTTTTTAATGTTTGTGATTAATTGATTTATATATTTAGGTTTTCCACATTAGGGGCATAAACAATATTGTTAGCTCTTCTTGATGGATAGACCCCTTAATTATGATATAATGCCCTTCTTCATTTCTTGTTACAATTTTCGTTTTAAAATCTATTTGTCTGATACAAGTATGGCTACTCTGGCTTTCTTTTGATGTCCAGTAGCATGATAGATGGTTCTCCATCCCTTCACTTTCAATCTGCAGGTGTCCTCAGGTCTAAAAGGAGTCTCTTGTAGGCAGCATATAGATGGATATTGTTTTTTAATCCATTCTGATAGCCTATGTCTTTTTATTGGGGCATTTAGTCAGTCCATTTACATTCAGAGTGGTTCATCATTTAAAGATATGGATTTAGTGTCACTGTGTTATCTGTGGGTTTCATGCTTGTGATGTCTCTGGTCCTTTGTAGTCTTTGCTACTTTCCACTCACAGAGTCCCCCATAGGATCCTCTGTAGGGCTAGTTTAGTGGTCATGAACTCCTTTAGTTTTTGTTTGGGAAAGTCTTTATCTCTCCTTCTGGTCTGAATGACAGCCTTGCTGGATAAAGGATTCTTGGCTGCATATTTTTCCTATTCATCGCATTGAATATTTCCTGCCACTCTCTTCTGGCTTGCCAAGTTTCAGTGAACAGGTCTGCTACTACCCTTATGTGTATACCCTTGTAGGTTAAGACCTGTCTGTCCCTAGCTGCTTTCAGAATTCTCTCCTTAATTTTGTATTTTGCAGTTTCACTATGATATGTTGTGGTGTGGACCTGTTTTTGTTGATTTTGAAGGGAGTTCTCTGGTCCTCTTGGACTTGGATACCTGTTTCCTTCCCCAGATAGGGAAATTCTCAGCTATAATTTGTTTAAATAAACCTTCTGCCCCTTTCTCTCTCTTCTTCTTCTTCTGGAATTCCTATGATATGGATATTATTTCATTTCATTGAATCACTTAGGTCTTAAATCCTCCCCTCATGGTCTAGTAATTTCCTTTCCCTCTTTTTTCAGCTTCATCATTTTCCATAATTTTATCTTCTATTTCACCTATTCCCTCCTCTGCTTCTTCCATCCTCACTGTCACTGTATCTAGTTTATTTTGCATCTCATTTATAGCATTTCTTAATTCATCATGACAATTTCTTCAGTCTTTGATATCTGTAGCAATAGATTCTCTGCTGTCTTCTATGCTTTTTGTAAGCCCAACTATTAGTCTTAGGACTGTTATTCTAAATTCTTATTCAGATATATTGTTTACATTTGTTTTGAGCAATTCTCTGACTGTTATTGCTTCCTGGATTTCTTTTTTCTTTTTTTTTTTTTTTTGAGGAGAATTCTTCCATTTCATCATTGTGGCTAAGTTTCTGTCTTTTACGTGTTTTAAAGGTGTCTTGCACCTGTGAGTACTACAATATTAAAAAGGGGTCATACACTGCCCAGGGCATGACTCTTCAGAAAATGTTTTTGGAGTGTGTTGTGTGCCCTCTGTTGTTGTGTATTTGGCTGCTCTATCCCACTGGTCAGTCCTCTACAAAGCTCCTCCTTGCTCATTGTTGTGGATTGTTTGGATCTTCTACCAGGTGTGCTTGGATTTGTTCATTGAAGTAACCCTGGAAAAAAGGAAAGGGCAGGGAAACTGATGCCATACAAAGAAAAAAATGAAATGGGGGGGGGGGGAGACTAAGCAGAGAATCAAAGAAACTATAAGGCTTAATCAAGGAAGAGAGAAAAGAAAATAAAGAAAAAGAAGATATAGAAAGGGTATAAAAAGAATAGAGTAAAAATGCCTGATTAAACAAAGAAAACAGAGAAAGAAAAAAATACATATATAATGAGAATTGACCAAAAATCAAATCAGAAAGTATGAACCTGATTCCAAAGGAAAAAAAAAAGAAGAGGGTAGAAAGAAAAAGAAAAGAGAAGAAAAGAAAAGGAAAGAGAAGAAGAGAAAAGGAAAGGAAAGAGAAGAAAAGAAAAGAAAAGAAAAGAAAAGAAAAGAAAAGAAAAGAAAAACAAGAAAGAAACAGATTAACATACACAACCACAGGACAGTTGTCTGTTGGTGCCTGGGACCTGTCACTGTGTTGGCCCTCTGGTTCACTCAGTGTCAGTCCCTCTCCAGTAGATAAGCAGTTGCCAGGAATGGAGGGGCGGGCTTTGGTATAAGCGGTCCCACCTCCATTGGCAGGGCCACTATCCTATTCCCTGAAGCCCCACAGTGTTGGGGATAGGGAAAAAAATGGCAACACCCCAATCTCTCTTCTCTGGACCGGGTGGATCAAACCATGCTGTTCTGGCAGCCCTCACACAGGAGCACCAGCGGTCAGCTTGCCCTGCTCCACATCTCCTGCGCCTCCTACGCGTCGGGGATTTAAATCCCCAAGTCTTAAGGGGCCTTGCACTGCATGACTGCATGGATTCTGTTCTGGTGTAGCACCACTTCACCCAGCCGATAAAGGGCCTTTGGCTGGCACCTTCAGGGTCTTTTGTCCTTGGGGAGGGGGCAATAAACCCTTTTCCCACAGTACTCGAGGAAGGGACTGTTCTCTCTCGGTGCACCTCTGAGATCACTACCCCACACCAGAGCTGGCTGCCTACCCACCAGGAGCATGCACATGGTGGCGGCCTCGGTCTGGAGAAAGTCGTGCACACCTAAAAACTCTGATATTCAGCCCGTAAGGCTGTTTGCAAAGTAGAAAGTGACGCTCTCCGTATTTCTCCTTCCCCAGTCCATGGCCTGGAGAGGTTTTTCTCTTGTACTAACACAATACCGCAGTCCACCGACTCTGTTTTGCTCTCCCTTTTGTCCTTCCCCTCTGTGCCTATGCTGTTTTATCTCCCCCAATTCATGTACACGAACCTGTGTCCTGCCAAGCTGTCTCCCTCCACCTTTGGAGATTTTCTGTCACTCCACAGATTGATTTCCTGGGTGTTCCAAGTGTTCTTGCCTCAATACACCTGTGTTTGAGGGCCGGGGAAATCCCAGTCCCCCTACTTCTCTACCATCTTAACTCTTCCTCCTCCTCCTCTTTTTTTTTCTTCTTAATGTAGATATTTCTCACTGTAAACTTCTTTCTTATCACAGCTTTTGCTATATACCATAAGTTTTGGTACGTTGAGTTTCCCTTTTCATTTGTCTCAGGTATTTTTTTATTTCCCTTTGGATTTCATCTTTGACCCATTAGCTGCTCAAGAGTGTGTTGTTTAATTTTCACATATTTGTGAATTTTCCCGTTTTCCTCTTGTTATTGATTTCTAGTTTCATACCATTGTGATCAGAAAATATACTTGACTCTTTCTGCCCATGGATACCGCCAAGTAAGCATTATTAAAGCCTCCCCTCCCACCCCGTCATGTCTAAGTCAGAGTCTCCCAAAGAGCCTGAACAACTGTGGAAGATTTTCATTGGAGGTTTGAGCTTTGAAACAACCAATGAGGGTCTGAGGAGCCATTTTGAGAAATGGGCAACACTCACAGACTGTGTAGTAATGAGGTCCAAACACCAAGCTCTCCAGAGGTTTTAGGTTTGTCACGAATGCCACTGTGGAAGAGATGGATGCAGCCATGAATGCAAGGCCACACAAGGTGGATGGAAGAATTGTGGCACCAGAGAGGGCTGTCTCAAGAGAAGATTCTCAAAGACATGGTGCCCACTTAACTGTGAAAAAGAGTTTTGTTGGTGGCATTAAAGAAGGTACTGAAGAACATCATCTAAGAGAATATTTTGAACATTATGGGAAAATTGAAGTAATTGAAATCATGACTGACTGAGGCAGTGGCAAAAAGAGAGGGTTTGCTTTTGTAACACTTGATGAACATGACTTTGGACAAGATTGTCATACTGTGAAGTAAGCAGAGCTCTATCTAAGCAACAGATGGCTAGTGCTTCAAGCAAAGATGTTGAAGTGGTCCTGGAAACTTTGGTGGTGGTCGTGGAGGTGGTTTTGGTGCAAATGACAACTTTGGTTGTAGAGGAAACTTTAGAGGGCAAGGTGGCTTTGGTGGCAGTCAGTGTTGTGGTGGATATGGTGGCAGTGGGGATGGCTATAATAGATATGGTAATGATGGAAGCAACTTTGGAGGTGGTGGAAGCTATAATTATTTTGGCAATTACAACAATCAATCTTCAAATATTGGGCCCATGAAAGAAGAAAATTTCGGAGGCAGAAACTGTCCTCTATGGTGGTAGAGGCCAATGTTTTGGCAAACCATGAAACCAAGGTGGGTATGGTGGTTCCAGGAGCAGCAGTAGCTATGGCAGTGGCAGAAGGTTTTAATTACTGCCAGGAAACAAAGCTTAGCAGGAGAGGAGAGCTAGAGAAGTGACAGGGAAGCTACAGGCTACAACAGATTTGTGAACCCAGCCAAGCACAGTGGTGGCAGGGCCTCGCTGCCACAAAGAAGACATATTTTAGACAATACTCATATGTATGGGCAAAAAACTCAAGGGCTGTATTTGTACTAATTGTATAACAGGCTATTTTAATTTCTGTTCTGTGGAAAGTGTAAAACATTGCAACACATAGTTTTAATGTAGGGTTTTTTTGCACCCATGCTGTTGATTGTTAAATGTAATAGTCTGATCATGACGCTGACTAAATGTGTCTTTTAAAAAAAAAAAAAAAAAAGAAAAGATACTTGGTATGATTTCAGTCTTTTTAAATTTGCCAAAACTTGTTTTATGACCTAACATACGATCTCTCCTGGAAAATATTCTATATGCTCTTGAGGAGAATGTGTATTTTACTGCTCTTAGATGTATGTTTTAATATACATGTGTTAGATCTATTTGTTTTAAATTATAGCTCAAGTCCAGTGTTTCCTTATTATTATTTTTCTGTTTAGATTATCTTTCCATTGGTTAAGTGGTATTGGAATTCCCTATCACTATTATATAATCTGTTTCTTCCTTCCGATCTGTTAGCAATTTTTTTTTATATATTTAGGTACTCCAATGTTGGATACATATATAATTGTTATATAGTTTTGATGAATTCATCTCTTTATCATTATATAATGACCTCCTTTGTCTCTAGTTTTTTATTCACAGTCTGTTTTGTCTGAAATAAGTACAGCTATCCCTGCTTTCTTTTGGTTTCCATTTGCATGGAACATTTTTCCAACCCTTAACTTTGAGCTTATGTGTGACCTTGAAGCTGAAATGAGTCTTTTGTAGGCTGCATTTAGTTGGTTTTTAAAAGTCTATTCACTCCGGTATCCCTCGGGTAAATTCCTAGCAGTGCTATTGCTGGGTCATAGGGTAGATCTATTTTTATTTTTTTGAGGAACCTCCATACTGTTTTCCAGAGTGGCTAAGTGAAATAAGTCATACAGAGAAACACAGATATCATATGTTTCATTCTTATGTGGATCCTGAGAAACTTAACAGAAGACCAAGGGGGAGGGGAAGGAATAATAAAAAAAAAAGGTTAGAGAGGGAGGGAGCCAAAACATAAGAGACTCTTAAAAACTGGGAACAAACTGAGGGTTGATGGGGGGTGGGAGGGAAGGGAGGTGGGTGATGGGTATTGAGGAGGGCACCTGTTGGGATGAGCACTGGGTGTTGTATGGAAACCATTTGGACAATAAATTTCATATTAAAAAAAATAAAAAATAAAAGTCTGTTCAGCCATTCCATGCCTCTTGATTAGAGAATTTTATTTATATCTATTTAAAGTAGTTATTGATAGGTAAGGATGTAGTATTGCAATCTTATTAGTTGTTTTTTTGTAGTTCCTTTGTTCTTTCTTCCTTTCTTGCAGCCTTTTTTGTGAATTGATGATTTTTGATAGTGGTATACTTTGATTCCCTTGTGTTTATCTCGTGTGTACCTACTATAGGTTTTTGTTTCATGGTTACTCTGAAGCTTACTTGATATGTTTTGTATCTATAATAACCTATTTAAGCTGATAACAACTTCAATCATATACAAAATCTCTACCTTTTTACTACCCCCTCCATTTTATGATTTTGATGTCACAATTTATATCTTTTTACATTGTGTCTCTATTAATAAATTATTGTAGCTATAGCTATTTCTAATACTTTTGTTCTCTCGCCTTCATTCTAGAGTTAAAAAGTTAACACACCACCATAGTACACTATTAGAGTATTCTGAATCTGATTATACACTTACCTTTGCCAATGTTGTGTATTTTCCTGTTACTAATTAGCATCCTTTTGTTTTCAGTTTGAAGAACTCTTTTAATCACTTCTTGTGTGGCAGGTCTAGTGGTGATGAACATCCTTAGTTTTGTTGGGGTAAGTATTTATCTTCCTTTTATTTCTCTCTCTCTCTCTCTTTCTCTCTCTCTCTTTCTTTTTACTTAAGTAGACTTCACACCCAACATGGAGCCCAACATGGCACTTGAACTCACAACCCTGAGATCAGGACCTGAGCTGAGATCAAGAGTTGGAACTTAACCAACTGACCCACCCAGGTGCCCCATCTTGCTTTCATTTCTGAAGGACAACTTTGCCCGGTAAAGCATTCTTGGTAGCAAGTTTTTTGTTTTTTATTTTTTGTTTTCCCAGCACTTTGAATATATCATCCTGCTCTCCTGCAAGGTTTCTGCTAATAAACCCATTTATCGCTTTATGGGGATTTCTCTTATATGAGAGAATTCTTTTTCCTCTTGCTGCTTCAAAAATATTTTCTTTGGGGTGCCTGGGTGGCTCAGTTGGTTAAGCATCTGAGTACTGATTTTGGCTCAGGTCATGATCTCCTGGTTCATGAGATTCAGCCCCAAGTCAAGCTCCAGGCTGACAGTGCCACGCCTGCTTCAGATTCTCTTTTTCTTTCTCTCTGCCCCTCCCTTGCTCGCATTCTCTATCTCTCTCAAAGTAAATAAATAAACATTTTTTTAAATTAAAAAAGTAAAAATCTTTTCTCTGTCTTTAATTTTAAACAGTTTTATTAAAATGCATCTTTGAGAAGTTTGATTTGGATTGAAATTTTGGGGTGACCCATTAGCTTCATAAACTTGGATGTCCAAATTTCTCTCCAGGTTGTGGGAAGTTCTCAGCCATGATTTCTTTGACTAAGCTTTCTATCCTTTACTCTTTCTCGTCTCCTTCTGGAGCTTCAACAATGCATAGATTGTTTATCTTAATGATGTCCCATAGACTTTCTTCATCCTCCCCCACCTTTTTTTATTGTTGTTGTCTTTTTAACTGGATAATTTCAAATGATCAGTCTTTGAGTCATTGATTTTTTTTCTTCTGCTTGGTCCAGTCTTCTGTTGAAGCTTTCTATTAAATTTTTCAGTTAGGTAATTGTTTTCTTCAACTCCAAAATTTGTGGGAGTTTTTTATGTTTTCTATCTATTTACTAAACTTCTTATTTTGTTCTTTTAAAAAAATTTTTTTTTACGTTTATTCATTTTTGAGAGACAGAGACAAGAGCGAGACAAGAGCATGAGAGTGGGAGGGGCAGAGAGGGAGACACAGAATCCGAAGCAGGCTCCAGGCTCCCAGCTGTCAGCACAGAGCCCAACACAGGGCTTGAACTCACAAACCATGAGATCATAACCTGAGACGAAGTTGGACGCTCAACTGACTGAGCCACCCAGGTGCCCCCTTATTTTGTTCTTATACTGTTCTCCAGATTTCATTAAATTGTTTATTATATTCTCTTGTAGCTCTCTGAGCATCTTTAGAACAATTATTTTGAATTATTTGTCAGGCAATTCATATATCTCCATTCCTTTGTGGTCAGTCACTAGAAGTTTATTGTTTCTTTTGTGGTGTCATGTGTCCCTGATTCTTCATGATCTTCATTCATAACCTTGCATACATGTCTGCACATTTGAAGAAGCAGTCGCCTCTTCTAGAATTTCTGGATGGACTTTGGAAAAAAAGACCTTCACTGTGACAGGGGCACACTGGAGCATGCTGTGATTGCAGGTTTAGTTGTGAAGGGTATGGGGGCATGTGGCAGCTCCAGGCCCAGGGTGGCATGATGATAATGGCTCAGGCAGCTGAGGTCCACAGCATCAACAACTGTGTGGTCTTTGGTGAATGCTGTGGGGAGTCCACAATGCCTGTAAGGACTGTTGGGTACTTCTAGGTCCAGCAGTTAAAGATCAGAGCAGGCACTGGGGATGGCTACAGCCAGGGGTGTGCACTTGCCTGTCTGGGCCAGCTATAGGTGCCTATGTGGTGTCAGGCGCTGGTTGCAGACACACGTATAGTGGCAAGGGCCAGAGCCAGCAGCAAGGACCAGAGCCAACTTCAGGTATATAGCAGCTGTCAGCGTGCACTTCTGTGACCACAGGGACTCACCACAGGCATTACACAACAGTGGATGCCAGTGACAGGAGTTGGGCCAGTGATGTACAATTGCACAGCTGGAAGAGCTAGCTGCAGATGATTCCAAAGGTTCAGGCCAGTGACAGGAGACAGGGTTTGATCTGAGTCAACAAGCAGCTGTGGGGACTCTGGTTGTTGACCTGGACTCCAACAGCTGCAGAGTCTTGCCACAGATGCATGGCAGTGGAGGCTAGTGACAGGACACAGACCAGCAGGGGCAAGTACATAGCTGGAGGGGGCAGCTGCAGATGAATCCAGCAACACAGGCCAGTGACAGGAGATAGGGCCAGGTCTGGGTCCACAAGCAGCTTTGGGGGCCTTGGCTGTCAGCATATACTACTGTGGCTATAGGAGTTTGCCACAAGCAAATGCACAGTGGTGGAGGTCAGCCCTAGGGTCTAGGCTTGCATCTTACATTCATGGAGCTGCAGAAATAGGGGTTGACTACCAGTGTGGATCTTGGGCTGGGAGGGTTCAGGTAGGGGGTTAGGGGAAGGAGTGAGGAGGTATTCAGGCAGTTGATGTCTTTGAATGTGAAAATCTGTGGGGCAAAAACCACTGAAATCTGCAAGGCATTCTCAGTGGCTGTTCTGGCCATTGGTTTCTTCAGTCACATAAGCTGCTGGAGTCCTCTGCAGAGCAGGTCACTGGAAATCACAGTGTCTCCCACTGTATGGCTGTTACTGGTAGCCCTTGCTCTTCTTTATTCCTAGCCATCTCTGTATGTTTCAACTTTGACAGTGGGGTGAAACTGAAATGGGTCCTTTATATATTGCCCCAAAAGGCTGGGGATGCTGGTTGTTCATCCCACTCTCCCTTTACTGGAGAAAAACTCTTTCTAGCTGGAGAGTTCTCATTTGGCACTGAGCAGTGCTGGTCTGGAGGATGGGATAATGTAGGCAAAATGAATCTGTTCTTTCTTCTCTTTTTGTGTTGTTGTTCTCAGGTTTTTTGTTCCAATCTTGCTTAAGTTTCTTTTTTAAAAAAAAAAATTTGATGTTTATTTTTGAGAGAGAGAGAGACAGTGTGAGCAGGGGAGGGACAGGGAGAGCAAGAGGGAGACACAGAATCTGAAGCAGGATCCAGGCTCTGAGCTGTCAACACAGAGCCTAATGTGGGGCTTGAACCCACAGACCTGAGTTAAAGTCAAATGCTTAACCAACAGAGCCATCCAGGCACCCCTTTTGCTGAGGTTTCTTAAGTGGACTCCTGAGCTCTCCCGGAGTTATTTTTGTCTGTAGACACTTGTCTAATTGTTGATTGGGAGGGGTTCAATACTGGGATTTTCTACACTGTTACCTTGATGACATCACCCTTATAAAATTTAGAATCAATTTGTCAGTATCTACAAAATAACTTGCTGGAATTTTTATTGGGATTGTGTTGAATCTATATAGCAAGTTGGGAAGAACTGACACTTTGACAATATTGTCTTCCTATCCATGAACATGAACTAGCTCTTAATTTACTTCGTTCTTTTGGATTTCTTTTTTTTTTTTAATGTTTACTTATTTATTTCTGAGAGACAGAGGGGCAGAGAGAGACAGGGAGACAGAGAATCTCAAGCAGGCTACATGCTGTCACTGCAAAACTCAATATGGGGCTTGAACTTACAAACCATGAGATCATGACCTGAGCGGAAATCAAGAGTAGGATACTTAACTGACTGAGCCACCCAGGTGCCTGCCCCTCTTTTTGGATTTTTTTCATCAGAGTTTTGCAGTTTTTCTTGTGTAGATATTATTCATGTTTTGTTAGATTTATGCTTAATTATTTCATTTTTGGGGTGCTAATGTAAATGGTATTGTGTCTTTAATTTCAAATTCTACTTGTTCATCACTGACATGTAGGAAAGAAATGGACTTTTGTGTGTTAACCATGTATCCCACAAACTTGTTATAATTGCTGCTTAGTTCCAGGAGGATTTTTGTTGTTGTTGACTCTTTCATATTTTCTACATAGATAATCATGTCATCTCTGAACAAAGTTTTATTTCTTCCTTCCCAAGATATATGTCTTTTATTTCCTTTTCTTGTCTTATTGCATTAGCTAGACTTCCAATATGATTTCAAAAACCAGTGATGAAAGGGAATATCTTTGCTTTTTTCCTGATCTTAGTGGGAAAGCTTTGAGTTTCCTCTAAGTATATTATCCTGTGTAGGTTTTTTATAGATGTTCTTTATCAAATTAAGGAAGTTTTCCTTCTATTCCTAATGTGCTGAGAATTTTTTAATCATGAACTGGTATTTGGTCATATGCTTTTTCTCCATTTATGCCCATCTACAAGCCAAAGAAATGGACCTTGGGGGAAAAAAACAAACAAAACTTTGCTGACACCTTGATCTTGGATTTGTAGCCACCAAAACTATGAGAAAATAAATTTCTGGTGTTTAAACCACTCAGTTTGTGGTACTTCATTATGGCAAGCCCTAGTAAACTAACACAGGAGCTAATCTTAAATACCTTTAAACTGAAGACACTCACTCATTGGTATGTTATCAATGTTCCAGTTGTAGTGTGGTATATTTTGCATCTTATATTGTCTTTGTGTATATTGATATCTGACATTCAATCAGCCAGAAAGTTAAATACAGAAATTCTGACAAATTCTAGTTCATAGAGATTCCATAAAAAAAATAATAAATGTTGTTACTAAGTATTTTCCCCAAATCCATGGATGACAATAGAATTACCTGCTTACAATTGTTCATGTGTAATGATTGCTAAAATATTCCACAGACTAACATACAGATCTATATATTTCAAATCATCTTTCCACTACCCACACACTTCTATTGCCAGGTTCTGTAGACAACTTCATATGGTAATCAGCCCTCTAACCCAGTGCCTTCATATCATGAAGCCAAGTGAGTCAGCATTTTGGGCAATAGGAGATTTTAGGGAACCACTTCTAACCAGGACAGCAAATAATAAATTGCTACGTATGAAATTGACTGATGAGCATATAAATACACTTCACTAAAAATTCAAACTAAGTGTTTCTCCAAATCAACTTCCTCTTAACCAGATCCCCAACATGCTCATGACTATTCCAACACTAAACAATTCAAGAAGTATAACATAGGAGAATCAAAAATGGAAAATCATTCCCTTATTATTGTATGGTTTACAAAAATATATCTCCATAAAAACATATTACTAGGGTCCTTCCCAGAACTCTGGAAAAGGTCTGTACATGTCAGGGTGCCTGAAGCTTAAGCTCTATGATTTCACGATAAATCTGCCTTTGTAGATTTGGCCTTGACCCTAATGCTGATCTCAGGAACTCACCACATAGTCCTCTGACCTACCCACTCTTACTGCCTTCCTAATTTGCTGGTCTTTTCCCTCTCAGATGAGCACAAAATTTCACCATAACAATATCAAAATAATGCATACTTCAAGAGTTTCTGTCCTGTATCCATGCCCAAAGCCTGTTCTGATTAGGTTTATGTTTTTTTCCTGAGTCTCTAGTTTGCATTTTGATCGCCCCTCACTATTGTCACTGTAGGAAGTGACACCGGTGTTCATAACTTTAGACACTTGAATAGAACCTGAAAGAGAGAGAATCACAGAGAAGATAGAGTCTAGGTCACCAGGGATGGGAAACAATGACTAGAAACACAACAGCTTAAATCAGAAGGAAAAGCTGGCTGGGTTTAAAATACGATCTCTTTTTAATTATTTTCTTTTGATATTAAATGTGCTTTGTGTGAAAAGTAAAAATAGCATAGATAGGTTTAATATGAAAAGTAAGAATCTCCCCCACTCTGAAGCCCCAATCCCTTACCCCATAGTTATTCAGTTAACCATGGTTAGTGATTTCCTCCGTGTGTTTATTTGAAGGATTGGTTTTAAGGGAAAGATGATGACTCTGGCTTGAGACACATTAAGTTGAGGATTATGATGGTGGCAATGTTCCAAGAAACAGCTGGATATTTTAAATAGGCAGTTGGAGAAGTGAGAGCTAATGAGGTAGATCTGGAATTTTTCTTCCTGCATTGTTAATGGGGTGAAAGTGAAAGAATTGTGAGGGAGAGAAATGAGAGAAAGGAAAAAAGAGCACAATTCTCAACCATAGGCAACACCTACATTTCAGAAGTGGCCAATTGAAAGTAAGGCTCTTGAAGGAGAGAAAAGCAATGGTCAGCAAGTCAAGAAAAACTGAGAAATGCTTTTGAGTTTTAGTGACATGTAAACTCTGTTTCCCTGTGAAAATGCAATATAAATATAACTGGCAGCCAATATTTCTACTGACAAGAAACCTTAAAGCAAACAAAAATGAATTTTGTGCTATATTTTACTACAGAACTTTCTGCTGCTTGGTCTTGTTCAGCAATCTACTGTAGGTTTCTACATGCTGGACTTTTGACCTCTTGTTTCCAGACATGTGGGAACCACAAGCTATCCACTTGCCTCAGCTTTCTTTTCATTTCTGCTCTCTGGCCATTGTGAAAACATCTCTCCTGTCCCATTGTGGTAGGCAGACTTCTGGGATGGCCTTAATGATCCCCAATTCCTGATGTTTAGAAGGACCCTGCAATTCTAATATTCAGCAATGTCCACTGTTAACATTTTGACATATTTTCTCCCAGTCCTTTCCTTTATGTGTGTATACATAGGTATGTGTGGATATATACATAGCCAGCCATGTATATGTGCTGATAAGAAACAATCCCAAAATAGTGTCAAAATTGGTATCAAACTGTATCTTTAATCTTGTATACTAACTTCTACCATTTACTATTATTATATTATGATATTTTTTATGTCAGTATTATTGGAAAACAAAGAATATTTGAATTTCTATAAAAATGTTTACACACATGTCTGTGTATATGTGTGAATCATTTATCTTGTTCATCTTTTCTTTTTGACTAAATAAGTAAACTATAATAAATATCTTTATACATAATTGATTCTAGTAATTTATTTAATTTCATTTTAAAATTTCTTAGTATAAATTATGCAAAGTAGAATTATTGACAGTTAAGAGTCTTTATATATAATGTGAAGTTATTTTCCAGAATAATTCCACCATCCCAGGTGTGGAAGAGATTGTGTATTCACTATAAAGTTGATTTTCTAAAAATGAAAATACCTTTGTTATACTTTTTGATTATAAATTAATATACATTAAATATATAAATTCAGAAACAGTAAATTGTAAAAAGAAAAAGAAAAATCACTCTCCGTAGATACTTACTGTTAACACC
Organism: Puma concolor; assembly: GCF_028749965.1. Taxonomy (NCBI): domain Eukaryota; kingdom Metazoa; phylum Chordata; class Mammalia; order Carnivora; family Felidae; genus Puma; species Puma concolor. The sequence continues at coordinate 32,688,853 of NC_141675.1, read as the reverse complement.
AAAAATATATATCCAGACTTTTTTTTATATATAGTAACCTGATTTTGTTTAGCTTAATAGTTCTTTCCAAGCCAATAGATAATATGGGGATATAGTATCTTTTTAATAGGTACGCAGTAATCTAGTATAAAGATATACTATAAATGGCTGTCTCAGATTGTGTCCCCTGAGAAGCAGACTCTGAGATAAATTTTAAGATGCAAGACATTTATTAAGGAGTGCCCTTCATAGCAACATCTGTGAAAGGGAGGCAAAGGAAGCAGAATTGAACAGGGGGAGAAGTTAAAATGCGATGCAAGCCAACTAAAGAGCCTCAGATGACCTCATAAGAAGTTCTGGTGCTGGACTAGCCTCTCAGATTTATCCCAAATTGGGCAGAGATGAACAGGCCTTTTTATAGCCTGGCAATGATCAGTCATGGATATGGGCCATCCCAGAAAGGCACATGCTTCCCTGCAGCTGAGGCAATCCCTGAAGCAGCTAGCAGCATTCCTAGAGAGTTAGGGTAACAAATTATTCACTCAAGAAGGATGTGGGCAGGGGTGCCTGGGTGGCTCAGTTGGTTAAGCATTTGACTCTTGATTTCAGGTCAGATCATGATCTCACAGTTCATGAGATCCAGCCCCCAGTCAGGCACTGTCAGGCTCTGCTTGAGATTCTCTCCCTCTCTCTCTCTCTGCCTCTCCCCCACATACATATGCCATGCACACTCTCTCTCTGTTTCTCAAAATAAATCAATAAACATTTTTAAAAAAAGGAAAAGAGGGATGTGGGCTGTATATGATGGTCAATATCCACCAGTCTACCCTTTGTTCTATCCAGATATATTTCTTCATACATGTTCTGGGAACAGCAACACTACGGTTAGGGTGGGCCGCTTTTTCTTTGGGAAACTTAAAAAAAAAAGAAGAAGGTTGACGAAACAATCTATAATTCCTGGCCTAGCAGCTAGTCTTAGGGCTACAACTGATACTCATTATCTCCCTCTTGGTCTGTCCATTCTAGATTCCCCTTACCCTCAGCTATCACTCTTTCTGGTCTCAGTGGCTTACCTGGTGACATGACCTAGACCCTCATCCTTCAAGGGTACAAACTCCTAGTCACTATGCTTGTCTTGGGCTGATAGTGCCATACCTGTCCATTCATGGTCAAAATTGGACAAGGGTACATCACCAAGAGGTATTCAGTTGTGATATCTGAATGCCAAACATATTCCTCCATGCCTCTGTATATAACCTTCTTATGCCAAAATGTTAACTCCTCTTCTTGCCTGCTGGTCTCTGGACTCAAAGAACACAAAGAGCTCAGTTTGGCAGCCATACCTTGTAGTTCAGTGGAAGTCTTACTGTGTTCCTTGGTAAAATTGTGCTCCTTTTGGAGACCTGTAACTCCAATCCTGCAGATCTCAGAGTTGAGAGACAATTTACCATGGATCTCTTACATTTCTGCACATCTTGCAAGAAGACACCAACAGCTTTAGTTCTGAGCTATCTTTTCAAGGATGTTGGTATACTGAACAGCCTTAGAAGATAGAGGTGGAGGTGGCTTCTTTCTTCAGAATAAAAGACAGCTTTATTTACTGTCCAGGATAATAAAGATTATGTCTCCCTCTGGGGAAACACTGGGAAGATTGTTTGATAAAAGATCAGAGTACCTCAGCCATGATGTAAACCCAGTGCATGCACAGGGTCTATCTAGGTTATTCCACATCTTCCTCATGGTACTTGGGGAACAAAGAAAACCAATGCAAACATAAGTTTCATGATGCTTGCTGTGCTGTGAGCAATAAAATCTCCAGTTTCTGACCCAGGAGTCTCATGTCTTCTGCCACCATTCATAAGAGTGGCAGACTAGCTTGTTAGCTTGCAAATAGGGTAAAATCTCAGACCTTTCACAGTTCTTGACAACTATGTTATTACTAAGGGTGAAAGAATTAACATAGCTGTGGGGCATAAATGTAAATATATACTATTATCCATTCCTTATCAATGAAAACTGTTTCTCCTTTCTGAGATAGATGGAAAAGAATATACTTGTCAGTTAAAAGATCATATAGCATATACCTGTGTCCATGTTACTCTGTAAAAGTACAGAGTCCATGGACTCTGTACAAGATGTATCTTTCTCCAGAGTCAATGGTTTTTGCAGTGTCAGACCAGTGAATAAAAATGATAAGGATTCTTGGGGTGCCTGGGTGGCTCAGTTGGGTAAGTGTCCAATTATTGTTATTGGCTAAGGTCACGATCTCACGGTTGTGAGAATGAGTGCTACATGGGGCTTCACGTTGATGGCTCAGAACCTGCTTGGGATTCTCTCTCTCCCCCACTCTCTGCCTCCCCCGCTCAGGCATATGCATGCACACTCACTCTCTCTCTCAAAATAAACTTTTAAAAAAATGATAGGGATTCACCACCTTTGCATCCTTTAGCTCTTTAAACGTAGCACTATTTTCCACCATTCCCCCCAGCAATATTGTTTTTTATTTGTATCTTGGCTAGGAGAGGGGGCAGTTTCAGAAGCTTCCAGTTGGTAGCTTCCCCATTATGATAGCTGTTACTTCATAGGCCAAGGACTCAGAGGGGTTTGCACCACCTATGAAGTATATAGGTTCTGATTATGTATTTGATGACTGAGGAAATAAGTAACATGTGGGTCTATAACCAGTGACCTGACTGTAACCTAGACTTGGATAAGACTTCATTTATTACCTGACCCCCATATGCACCTACTCTCACAAGGGGACCATGACGAGTCTTTGGGTCTCCAAGTATCAGTGTCAATTCAGACTCTGTGATCACAGTCCTTGAAATATTTACATGTTCCTATTTTCCCAATGTACAGTTGCCTGAGTAAATGACCTTAGGTACAAAGGTTTTGGAACAATTTGGGGGGAAAGACTGAGAAATCATTACTGTGTACATTTGCCATAGTGTTGCAGGTTCCTTCCTCATGGGGACACAGTCTTTTCAGTTAATAGGCTCCAGGTCTAAAAACAGATTCACATTTTGAAACTTGGTAAGGAATCATGATGTTAATTGGGGTGACTGACTCAGTCTCCTGGCTATATATTTTTTAATTCATCTGATAATACCAATTGAGTAGTACCCTCATAGGCTACTCATCTATTTTTCCCCTCAGGACACCATGTTATATTAATTATCTCCATAATTCTTTGTGGATCACTTCCCTCTGACTGTTCTTCTGACTTTATATTACAATAATTGTACACTAAACACCACAATCTAGCCTCTATAATTTGGGGGTCTTATTATCTCTATTGCTATCAGTAAACCCAGTTCTTTAATGGCTTCCTTTACCATCTGATCTGGCTTATAAAAAGTCACAACTGAGCCTTTTAATGAGACCGGTGCCCCTCACAACAGTACATTTCTTATGTCCTTGATATATGGTGCAGCCTCCTGACCTTCTGTAAATGAATTATCTGGTGGGGTTTTCATCATTACATAGTACATGGTCTCCAGCATAACCAGTTGTCTGGTCTTTTAAATTCTTTCTTCCAGTGTCTGTCATGGCAACTATAACATTTTAACCTCATTTAGTATGGGACCATCACTTTTTCCATGCTTCTAGAAACTGTCCTAATAGCAAATTCACACTGTCTCCTGGGATTCTCATTATAATGTTAAATCTTGAGTATGGGGAAAGTGCTCCCAAATCTTACTTCTCTGTTTTCCATCTTATGTTCCTTTTCTTTTCATAAAGCGCCCTCAAAATTCAGTTCTATACATACAATCTCAGTTTATGTTGACTAGCTATTCAAGTTCCTTTGGGGTATAGTTCCTTTTCTCCATTATCATTTCCAGCATATGGAGACTTAACATCATTAAGGCCTACTGGACAGGAGACATCCTAGGAGCAAAACTTGAGAGGGAGGTCATTAGTTGTCTTGATAGGAAGAGGTCTTTCATCATCTCTGAACAATGAGGAAGAGATAGGTCTTAATAGGGAAGTTTTGGGCCACTCCTGGGAATATCCTCATCTATTGTGTTAAGTCTCATTCTTTCCCACCCAAAGCCTTGACCTTGGCTTAGCGTACTTATTTGATTAGAAATTTAATTTTTGGAGCATAGTTCACCATGACTGAGTTATTCTTTAGCTCACTTTAGTCTCCCACTGCAAGAGATGAGAGCCACTTTACATGCTCCTGAAAAGACTTTGTAGTCTTTACTTTTAACTTTCAATTGATGATTAATCACTCTTAGCTTCTCATTATCTTTTTCTAGCACATCAATCTGTCTAAGAAATAGCTACCTCTTTTAGTCAGCTCAGACTACTATAACAAAATACCATTAGACTGAGGGGCTTGAACAAATTTATTTCTTATAGTTCTGGGAAGTCTGAGATCAAGGTACCTGCTGGTCAGTTTGGTTCTCAGAACTCTCTTCCTGGCAGGCAGACAGCTGCCTTCTCACATGTGCTCACATGGCCTTTCTCTGGCATGCATGGAGAGTGAGGGAGAGAGTGTGGGAGGCGTAGCGAGAGGAAAAGAGAGAGAGAGGAGGGGGGAGAGGAAGAAGGGAGGGAGAGGGAGAGAAAGAGATCTCTGTTTCTCTTCTTATAAGATCATTAATCCTATCAGATCAGGCTCCTACTCATATGACTTCATTTAACTTTAATTACCTCTTAAAAGCTCTCTCTCTAAATACAACTACACTGGGGATTCAGATTTCAACATGTGAATGTTGGGGAATCCATAGTACCACTCAATTTCACTGTCCTTATAGTTACTATTTTCCCCATATTTCTGAAATACTTGATACATCACAGCAGTTAATACATACCTTTCCGCTGGTATACCAACCTGATTCAGCGCCCGTGAAAGTTTCAACAACTGGATGGTAATCTTGTGATAGGGGTCCTTATTGTCAGGTAGGTAGGCAGCTAATGCTCAAGCTCCAAAACCCCATCTTTGTGCCTGTTTTCTCAGATCTCAGTCCTGGCACCTACTGTCATAGGTTGGGTTCTCAGGGAACAAGATTATGAGACAGAATTTAAAAGGCTGGATATTTATTAAGGAGTGCCCTTAGGATTAATAGTTGTAGAAGGGAGGGGAAAGAAGCAAGATTGAGCAGAGGGAGAAACTGAGTTGCATGCTCCATAGGGAACTCAGGAGAAAAGAACTGACCTTCAGAGTTGTCTCAGGTTGGCTAAGAGAGTCAGGTTCTTATGTCCCAACTTTGTTCAGTAATTGAATGTGGGACAACATGGGAGGGGGCCTAAACTCCAGCAATGTAGCTTTATGCAACTGTAGCAATCCTGAAGATACCAAAGGCTCTGTTAACAGTACACCCAGTTCCTGGGACAAGTCCTTATTGTAGGGGGATCTGGGCAGTGGATCACAATGTTCATCACAGGGGTGAAGCATTTAAATGTCTCACTCCTTCTGTTTCCATAGAGGGGAGAGAATTTCCATTCTCCTCGAGGAAAAAGAATGAGAAGTACTCTTCAGTGTCTCTCTCCCCAGGGAAGTAGGAATGATTTCTCTGATAGGTGAGATTATGAAAAGGAGTCAAGCTTGAAAGACTAAACACTTTCTGGGCTTTCTCTGTCTCTGTCTTTGTCTCACTCCCCTTCTCTTTGGCTTTCTTTTTACCTGGCTTGTCAGTAGGATTCAAGAAATTTTGTGCTTTTCTGTGTTATGAGGCAGGCCTGAATCCCATGGGAACACCTGAGTTTGTCCAGCTCTGCCTATGACAAGGTGATGTATTCAGTTGTGGGTCACAGTGAGGAGACCAATAGCAAACCCATTTGCCAAACCAAACCTCTTTCTCTAATTGACTTTATCCAAGCTAATTTTTAGAAATTGCATTTATTATGAAAATTTCAAACATGACCAAAAGGAGAGAGAATAATATAATGAGTGAGAATATATTCAACAATTAAACAAACATCCAATTAAACAAACGTCTGGATTTTTTATTCAAGTCAATATTTTAATTTTCTTCTGTCTGACTGCTGAATCTTATTTCCCATTTGTTTCCATACTTGGAATGGGAATAAAATAGTAGTGCCATTTTAAAGATTAAAAAAAAAAAATCAAGAAGCTTTACATAAAATTTGGATTTGTGACTGCCCCTAGGGACAAGAAAAAAAGAAAACCTGGCAACCGTGGACAACATAGCAACAACCAGCTGGCTCTGAGAAGCAGGTACCTCTTTTAGACTGAGTATGAGCTCCCCCATAAGTCATAATCTCTACCCCTCCCCACACAGAGGCCAACTGTCAGTTTGTCATTCACCATAAGGCCTAAATTCTTGCTTTTATTACACTGAGTTTCCCCCCTTCCCTCTACTTACTTATGTTATCTGTCTGGCTCCTGTAGGCATTTGAATTATTGGCCCTTGCTCTAAAGACAGGCTTTTTATAGTCTACCTAACGACCAAATTCAGTGAAACATAATCACAGTGTCTGAGCATCCAGCAGCTTTACTATAAGACAAAAAAAAAAAGTACAAAATATCCACCAGCAGGTAAATGGATAAACTGTAATATAATCATACAATATAATACCTACAGCAGCACTAAAAAGAAATGAATGATTGATGTATACATCAACATGGTCGAATCTCAGTTATGCTGAGTAAAGAAATAAGACCAAAAAAAGTACATATGGTATTATTCCATTTATATAAAAGTCTAGGAAATGCAATTAACCTATAGTGACCAGTAGTCAGAAAGCAGAGCTGTGGCTGCCTGGGGATGGGATGAATAAGTGAGGCAGGGGGAGATGAATTACAACTTTTGGAGTTGATGAGTATATTTATTATCCTGACTGTGGTGATGGTTCTATAGGTTTATATCTATGTCACAGCTCATTACATCACATACTTTGAACATGCACAGTTTACTATATGTCAATCACACCTTAACAAAGCTCTAACCAAACAAAAAACTCAAAACAAAAACAAAAACCACACACACCAAGTATCTGCCATTTATACTAGTAGGTGCTTAATAAATTTCTACATAGATGTTACTGACAGAAGGTATTTATACTCTTGTTGATTCAGAGACAAAAATCTGCATTTCTGATCTTGATTGCTTACTATTAAATTTTTATCCCTAGGAATGTTATAACACTCAGATTAAAGAGATAGTCTAAAACCTTCTGGAAATGGATAATAGTGGCTGCCTCTGGAAAGGAGAACTAAGATGTCAAGGGAAAAGGAAAGGCAAGTAACTTCCACTTTTTAAATTAGTTTGCATGCATATGATATTTATATTAAAAAGTTCTTTTTTAGAAATAACTTGATTACAAAAAACATGCACTAAAAGATTATAGGAAGTGATTTGAATAGGTTTTCATAAAATATTTTATTTTATTGAGAGACAGAGCAGGGGAGCGGCAAAGGGAAGGAGGGAAAGGAAGGGAGAGAGAGAGAGAGAGAGAGAGAGAGAGAGAGAGAGAATCTCAAGCAGGCTCCACACCCAGAGTGGAGCCCAACACAGGGCTCAGTCCTATGACCCTGGGATCATGATCTGAGCCAAAAACATGAGTCGGACACTCAACTGACTGAGCCACCCAGGTGTCCTCATAAAATAATTTAACCCAGAGATGATTTATAGCAAATAAAGTAAATTAAAAGTGTATAAGCTTCTGGTGGTGATGAGCAAATTAAGAAACTAGTCATTTATTAAGAATAAGACCACACTTCCATCCAATTTATCGGTATCACTGAATACTGGAAGACAGCAGATAATGCCTTTAGAGTTCTGAGGGAAAGTAAATCAGATCTACTGACCCAGCAGAATGAAAATGTTTGCAAATATTAAAAAACCGAAAGTTTCTTTCCCATTCTTTCATAAGTAGTTAGCAAGGATGTTCTCTAAAAAACCAAGAAGATAAACCAAAAAAGTAGACATGGATTCTAGAAAAGAGTGGCTCCAACCTTGGAGCAGAGTAAAGGGAAGTTCTCAGGTGAGTAGCAGGGTTAAAGAACAATTAGATTAAGTGGACAGAAAGCCAAAGTTTCGTTAGCTGATTAGGGGCAATTACCAGGGGGCCAAAGAAAGAGAATATCTCTGTAAAAGAGTAGGGAAAATGAAAAAACTTGATATGACAAATTAGGTAAAATACACAGTGAGGGGAAAAAGGCAATTTGAAACTCTAGGAAAAACAAAGCCATATAAGAGTTTGTGGCCCAAATATGAAGCATAAATACTTATGCAATTGATAGTAAGGGAAGAGAATCCATTTGATGTTGATGTTCTGCACATTTTCCTTTGAGTGACTTTCTAGTGGTTCTGACAGAAGTCTTGTGGAGCAGAAAATGCAATCTTGGCATTCTCCTTAGCCTTGAAGTTGGCTGTTAACTTTGATGAGTCAACCTATGGACAGAATACGAAAGACTTATTGACTATATTCAAGGGAGGTGAGTGAAAGGTGAGAAGGAAGAATGGCAATATTAAAATTGGAGTGTGGAAATAGTATCTACCTCAGGTTGAAATATTATTTAGAGTTTTATAGTATATCATTAAAAGTTGTAAAGATAACCAATAAAAAAAGGTAAAATTAATGTAACTGTTAAATGTTGGAGAAGTAGATGTTAGCATAATTCTTACCTTTTATGCCAGGAAGTCATTAGATATTCTATAGCTGATATGAGCATATTTAGAAATACTTAAGTAATCACAAACGAAAACATGTAAAAGAGGTTGGCCCCAGAGATTGATTCTAGAAGTAGAAAGCGTTATGATGTTTGTTGCTTTTCATCATAAATTCTTTTGTGTTATTTGATCCATTACAATTTAATTTGTTTCCTTCTATTTGTTGCCATGTGTGCATTTCCTTGACTAGAAAAAAAAATAGATGCTGTTTTTTTTGTTTGTTTGTTTATATGGAAACAATATATTTTTTAAAGTTTTATTTATTTAGGTAATTTCTATATCCAATGTGGGGCTCAAACTCACTAGATCAAAAGTCACACATTCTTCTGGTTAAGCCACCCAGGTGCCCATGGAAACAGTATTTTAGACATCTATCCTATCAAGGATGACTCCCTAAAGTGGGTCAAGCTTCATTCCAGATCTTTTAAAATAAGCAATAAGGTGGAAATTCCAAGGACACACAGAAACTTGGAGTAAGCAAGTGGTTGTTCTACTAATATTTTATTACCTACCCTAAGGAATATATAAGAACCCTTAGCTTCTATCCACACTAGTTTTAGCCATCTGCTTATGAGATTTCTTTCTGAGAAGTTCTGGTCCTCCATTTTGGGGGGATAGGGTTTTGCCTGCAACCAGGTTACTAATTCTGAAAAAGGAAGTATTTTCATCCTTCTTATTAGCAACGTTGGTAATTGATTGTTCATGTTTAGAAGGAATAGTGTTTCTAGTATGAAAAAAGGAATGGAAAAACCATGGGTTATTCTGATAGTTAGGCATGACACATTATTACCAACAGTTGGCAGCACACCTTATTTGCAAGAGTAGGAAAGAAAGGGAAACTGTTTCTGATTTTTGCAAAGGTGTAGCAATACAAGCAATAACAATTGTCCTATAACCAAGCAAAAATGCAAAGGAAGAATACTTTATTTTGGGAGAGTAAAATGAGACAGTGGTCATAATCCCTAAAATACTATGTTACAGATATTCGCAGGCTTTGTAGACGTAATGAAAGTGAAGAGTGAGAAAGCATAGTCAGGAGACCTCTCTTTGGTCTAAATATCTAGGAGCTGCACCTAGAACTCTGTAAAGGGGGCAGGGAAGGGAAAAATCATGAGTAAAATGTTACTTTGAAAAGTCTTTCTTATAAGATCTATATGAGGAAAACTACAAAACTCTGATGAATGCAATCAGAGAAGAACTACATAAATGGAGAGATAGTCCATGTTAATGGATAGGAAAAACCAATATCAAGATATCAGTTCTTCCCAACTTGACCTATAGATCGATGCAATTCAATTAAAATCTCAGAAAGTTATTTTATGGATATCAACAAACTATTCTAAATTTTATATGGAGAAGCAGGGTGGGGGAAGGGTGAAATAGATAAAGGGCATCGAGTACACTTATCTTGATAAGCACTGAGTAATGTATAGAATTGTTGAGTCATTGTATTGTACACCTGAAAGTAATATAACACTGTACGTTTTATACTTCAATAAAAAAAAAGAATAAAGTTTACATGGAGAAACAAAAGATGCAGAAGAGGCAGCACAATATTAAAGGAGGAGAACAAAGCTGAAGGACTGCAGCTATCTGACTTCAAGACTTACTATTAAGCTACAGTAGTCAAGACAGTGTGATATTGGCAAAAGAATAGATCAATGGAAATAGATCAATGGAACAGAATAGAAAGTCCAGAAATAAACCCCCTATATATAGTTAACTGGTCTTTGACAAGGGAACAGAGGTGGCAAAATAGAGAAAAGGTAGTTTTTTCAATAAATGATGCTGGAAGAAATGGACATCCACAGGCAATAAATAAATAAAAATCTAGGCATAGATCTTACATCCTTCACAAAAAATTAACTTAAAATGGATCACAGACCTAAATGTAAAATGAAAAATTATAAAACTCCTGGATGATAACATAGGAGAAAATCTAGATGACCTTGGGTATGGTGATGTCTTTTTAGATACAATACCAAAAATATAATCCATGAAAAAAATTATCAATAAGTTGGACTTCATTAAGATTACAAACTTCTGCTCTGCAAAAGACAATGTAAAAAGATTTCGAAGACAAGCCACAGACTGTGAAAAAATATTTGCAAAAGACATATCCAATAAAGAACTGTTATCCAAAATATACAAAAAAGTCTTTTAAAAAATAAAAAAAAATTTTTTAAGTTTATTTATTTTGAGAGAGAGAGAGAGAGAGAGCGAGCAAGTGGGATAGGGGCAGAGGGAGAGACGGAGAGGGAATCCCAAGCAGACTCTACACTGTCAGTGTGGAGCCTGACATGGGGCTCAAACTCAGGAACCATTAGGTCATGACCTGAGCTGAAATCAAGAGCCAAACTGACAGCCACTCAGGTGCTCCTACAAAGAATTCTTAAAATACAACAGTAAGAAAACAAACAACCCAAATTAAAAAATGGGCCAAAGATCTTCACAGATATCTCACCAAAGAAGATATACGGTGGCAAATAAGCATATGAAAAGAAGCTCTACTACATGTCATCAGGGAAAAGCAAATTGAAACAACAGAAAGATGCCACTACACACCCATTGGAATGGCCAACATCTGGAACACTGACAACACCAAATGCTGACAAGGATGTGGAGCAACAGGAACTCTTTTACAATGCTGTTGGGAATGTAAAATGGTTTAGCCACTTTGGAAGACAATTTGGCAGTTTCTTACAAAACAAAATATACTCTTACCATATGATCCAGCAATCACACTCCTTGGTACTTATCCAAATGAGTTGAAAACATGTTCACAAAAAACCTGCATAGGAATGCTTATAGCAGCTTTATTCATAATTTCCAAAATTTAGAGGCAACCAAGATGTCCCTCAGTACATGAATGAATGAACTGTAGTATATCAAGACAATGGATTATTATTCACCACTAAAAAACATGAACTATCAAGCCATGAAAAAGCATAGAAGAAGCTTAAATGCATATTACCAAGTGAAAGAAGCAAATCTGAAAGGCTGCATACTGTGATTACAATTACATGACATTCTGGGAGAACCGCAACTATGGGAACAATAAAAATATTAGTAGTTGTCAGAGGTAAGGGAGAAGGAGGGATGAATATAGAGAGAATTATACAGAATATTATACAGAATATTTCTGGATAATGAAAATACTAGTATGTTATTATAATGATGGATATATATCATTATACATTTGTCCAAACCCACAGAATATACAATACCAAGAGTGAACCCTAAAGTAAATTATGGACTTTGGGTGATTATGATGTGTCAATATAGGTTCATCTTTGGTAACAAATGTATCATTCTGGTGAGTAATGTTGATAATAGGGAAGGAGGCAATGCCTGTGTGGGCAGGGGTATATGGGAAATCTCCATATCTTCCTCTAGATTTTGTTGTGCCTAAAACTGATCTAAAAACACAAAGTGATTAAAATAAAAAAAGGTTTCTGTGAAAGGAATACCATCCTTATCGTTATGAAAACAAGTTGGCTGAACATCTCTCACTTTAAGCAGAACTCTAAGGTCAATGGAATAATTTCAAATCTTCCTCATGCTAAAATTATTCAGAGAGGGAAAAACAGATAATTTTAAAGTTACTCTGCCATCTAAATAGTCACAAACTGACTCTTTGTGTTATAAGGGAAAGTTCATGTTTTGTTAATAAACGTTAACCATTTATTCTGCAATGCATTTATATTATATTTACATTACACTTATAATACATTGATGTATAACTCTATAAATGCAATTTTCAAATATATAATATTAGATACCTTTTTTTTAGGTGAAAAAAATTTTTTAAGTTTATTCATTTATTTTGAGAGAGACAGAGACAGCATGAGTGGGGGAGGGGCATAAAGCAAGGGAGACAGAGAATCCCAAGCAGGTTTCACACTATCAGTATGGAGCCCTACACAGGGCTTGAACCCATGAAACTGTGAGATCATGACCTGAGCCGAAACTTAACCAAATGAACCAACACTTAACCAACTGAACCACCCAGGTGTCCCTTAAATGTCTATTTTTGTACCAGGAAGACCAAGAAATTGATTTGAAATAAAAGTGTAATGGGTGCAAAAGGGCACCTGGGTGGCTCAGTAGGTTGAACATCGACTCTTGATTTTGGTTCAGGTCATGATGTCACAGTTGGTGACAGATCAAGCCCCGAATTGGGCTCTGTGCTGACAGTGAGGAACCTGCTTGGAATTCTTTCTCTCTCCCTCTCTCTCTTTCTCTCTTTCCCTCTCTCTCTGCCCCTCCCCGACATACATGTGTGGGCTCTCTCTCTCTCTCAAAAGAAATAAACATGAAAAAAAAAAGTGTAATGGGTATGTGTGTTCTTCTCTAGACATCTAACCTATAAAGGTGAATCTTCAAAGTGGTCAGGGCTCATCTCAGATCAGTGGAAATGAGCAATGAGGTAGATTTCCAAGAAATGTGGACTAAGCAAATGGTTGTTGTACTGATACTTTATTTCCTACTCTAAATAATATTTAAGAATCCTTAGCTCCTGGGAAACCTGGGTGGCTCAGTTGTTTAAGCATCTGACTCTGGATTTCGGCCCAGGTCATGATCCCAGGGTGGTGGGATGGAGCCCCATGTAAGGCTCAGCACTGGGTGTGGAGCCTGCTTAAGATTCTCTCTCTTCCTCTCTCTCTCTCTCTGCTCCTGGCTCTCTGTCTCTCTCACACACACATAAAGATATAGATAAGAATCCTTAGTTCCTCCTCACACTAGTGTCAGATATCCTTTTTTGATATTTTGTTCATACAAAATGGTTTGAAGCTGTTCATGAAAATTGTGGTATTTGAAAATCTTTGCCAAGAACTTTGGAATCTTGATTAAGAATTTCACAAAAGCAAAGGCTCATGGGAAATGTGTGATTCTGTAACAAAGTCAACTCATTATGATACCTATTACTTTATTTTACCAAATAGCTAAACTTTAAATGTATCTACCCTTTGTTTACATTTATGATTTTTCAGAATAAATCAACTAATTTGAAGAATTTATAAGAAAATAGAATCTGGAAAAGGATCAAGGCATTTCTTGAATATCATTAAGTATTTTCAATTATATTTTATAAACCAGGAATCATTGAAAACTTTTGCCCATTTTTTTAAAGGGTGATGCATGAAAGACGTCAACTGTTTAGAATGCTATCATGATTCTTATGTGTAAGACAATGGGAGTTTGTGAGGAGGGCCAGCCTTGAATAAGGATAAAAGCAGTGGGAGAAAAAGCCAGGAATCTGAATAACAATATCATGGGAGTTTGGCTATTTTGAAGGAAAAGAGTCAAGACTAGCTCTACAATTCAGAACATAGGAAACTAGGTAATTATTTACAAACACCAGCTTAACTATTGAGTTAAGTGAGAGGGCAAAATAAAGAAAATTTTAGATTTCTCTAAACTCAGAAAGTTGATTACCCATGCTCTTGGATATTAAAAAAAAATTGCTAAAAAGTTCTTAGCAAGATAAAAACAACACTGCAACAATACCAATGGCATTTCTTTCTTTCTTTCTTTCTTTCTTTCTTTCTTTCTTTCTTTCTTTCTTTCTTTCTTTCTTTCTTTCTTTATATATGAAATTTATTGTCAAATTGGTTTCCATATAACACCCAGTGCTCATCCCAAAAGGTGCCCTCCTCAGTACCCATCACCCACCCTCTCCTCCCTCCCACCCCCCATCAACCCTTAGTTTGTTCTCAGTTCTCAACAGTCTCTTATGCTTTGGCTCTCTCCCACTCTAACCTCTTTTTTTTTTTTTTTTTTGTTCCTCTCCCCCATGGGTTTCTCTTGAGTTTCTCAGGATCCACATAAGAGTGAAACCATATGGTATCTGTCTTTCTCTGTATGGCTTATTTCACTTAGCATCACACTCTCCAGTTCCATCCACGTTGCTACAAAAGGCCATATTTCATTTTTTCTCATTGCCACGTAGTACTCCATTGTGTATATAAACCACAATTTCTTTCTTTTTTTTTTTTTTAAATTTTTTTTTTTTTTTCAACGTTTATTTATTTTTGGGACAGAGAGAGACAGAGCATGAACGGGGGAGGAGCAGAGAGAGAGGGAGACACAGAATCGGAAACAGGCTCCAGGCTCTGAGCCATCAGCCCAGAGCCTGATGCGGGGCTCGAACTCACGGACCGCGAGATCGTGACCTGGCTGAAGTCGGATGCTTAACCGACTGCGCCACCCAGGCGCCCCTAAACCACAATTTCTTTATCCATTCATCAGTTGATGGACATTTAGGCTCTTTCCATAATTTGGCTATTGTTGAGAGTGCTGCTATGAACATTGGGGTACAAGTGCCCCTAGGCATCAGTACTCCTGTGTCCCTTGGATAAATTCCTAGCAGTGCTATTGCTGGGTCATAGGGTAGGTCTATTTTTAATTTTCTGAGGAACCTCCACACTGCTTTCCAGAGCGGCTGCACCAATTTGCATTCCCACCAACAGTGCAAGAGGGTTCCCGTTTCTCCACATCCTCTCCAGCATCTATAGTCTCCTGATTTGTTCATTTTGGCCACTCTGACTGGCGTGAGGTGATATCTGAGTGTGGTTTTGATTTGTATTTCCCTGATAAGGAGCGACGCTGAACATCTTTTCATGTGCCTGTTGGCCATCCGGATGTCTTCTTTAGAGAAGTGTCTATTCATGTTTTCTGCCCATTTCTTCACTGGGTTATTTGCTTTTCGGGTGTGGAGTTTGGTGAGCTCTTTATAGATTTTGGCTACTAGCCCTTTGTCCGATATGTCATTTGCAAATATCTTTTCCCATTCCGTTGGTTGCCTTTTAGTTTTGTTGGTTGTTTCCTTTGCTGTGCAGAAGCTTTTTATCTTCATAAGGTCCCAGTAATTCACTTTTGCTTTTAATTCCCTTGCCTTTGGGGATGTGTCGAGTAAGAGATTGCTACGGCTGAGGTCAGAGAGGTCTTTTCCTGCTTTCTCCTCTAAGGTTTTGATGGTTTCCTGTCTCACATTCAGGTCCTTTATCCATTTTGAGTTTATTTTTGTGAATGGTGTGAGAAAGTGGTCTAGTTTCAACCTTCTGCATGTTGCTGTCCAGTTCTCCCAGCACCATTTGTTAAAGAGACTGTCTTTTTTCCATTGGATGTGCTTTCCTGCTTTGTCAAAGATGAGTTGGCCATACGTTTGTGGGTCTAGTTCTGGGGTTTCTATTCTATTCCATTGGTCTATGTGTCTGTTTTTGTGCCACCAATGGCATTTCTATAAATGTTAATTTGTTTAATACTCATAGCAAATCTATAAGATAGGTACTACTGTTATTTCCAACAATCAGGGAAACTAAGCCACAAAGAGATTTGTCTAGGATCACACAGCTTTCCAGAGCAGTATGGTTCCCGAGTCCTGAGATTACAATGCTATTATTGAATAAGAAAAGGGCATTATTTAAAAAAATTTAAAAATGTTTATTTTTGAGACAGAATGAGAGAGAGAGAGAGAGAGAGAGAGAGACAGAGACAGAGACAGAGACAGCATGAGCAGGGGAAGGGCAGAGAAATAGGAGAAATAGGGAGACACAGACTCTGGAGCAGGCTCCAGGCTCTGAGCTGTCAGCACAAAGCTTGATGTGGGCCTCAAACCCACAAACTGTGAGATTATGACCTGAGCCGAAGTTGGACGTCCAACCCACTGAGCCACCCAGGTGCCCCCCAAATGCTTTATTTTAAATGTTTAAATTTTGAGCTGGAGCTTCCTGGCAAGTAAGCTGAACACGAGGAATCTTAGTTAAGGAAAAATCAGAAACAGTAATTTTGGGAGACTTAAAATTTTTTTTTAAAGATTATTTATTTTGAGAGAGAGAGAACAGGGGAGGGGCAGAGAGAGGGAGAGAGAATCCCAAGCAGGCCCCGTGCCATCAGTGCAGAGCCTGCCCCTATGTGGGGCTCAAACCCACAAACCGTGAGATCATGACCTGAGCTGAAGTCAAGAGTGGGCCTCTTAACCTACAGAGCCATCCAGGCACCCCTATTTTGGGAGACTTCCTAAGTGAAAGAATATAGTGGAGAAGAACAGAGAGCTAGGAGTTGAATTATTGGATGGAAGAAAGAGGAGGAGCTAGCAAAGGAATAAGACCAGTAAACCAGGTGGGTTGTAGATAATAGGAATTGTCTTACAATAAAGGGAAATAGGGCTTTAAAGAGAGGATAGGGATTGGTATGCCAAGAAAATGAGGAATGAAAGAATGGCTGGAAATTAGAACTCTGTTGACCTTAAAGTGTAATTTCATTTTGCTATTATAAAGTCTGATTAATACACGCTAAGGAATAAAGTGTAAATGGAGGTGGTGATTACACCTTGTCAGAAATGTGACAGTGAAAGGAAGGTTGATAGTATCGTTACTCAAGAGAATAGTAGCACTGAAATTTTAAAAAGACAATGGACACTGTGTGTTGAAAAGCAGAAAAGAAACTGACGGATAAGGACAAGAAGAAAGTAGTGGTGGAAGGAAGTGGGAAGGGATAGCATTCATAGTCCAGGGAGGACTGGCTTTGGAGAGAAGGGGAGAACAGGCTAATTTGATGAGAATTTTTGAGATCATGAACAGAATGTGACTACAGATATTTTAAGATGGAGAGAATATCAAACCAGAATTGGGAATTCCAGAGCTTAGATTCCAGGAAACTAAATGAAGTTACCTATTAGTATGGATTGGGACTGGAACCTTTAATAAGGAAAGCTGTAAAGCCTTTGAGGAAAATATGAGAAGTCAACCAGAGATTAGTTAAAAAAAAAAAAAATTATAGATGGGAGGCCAGTCACGAATTCATACCCGACTAGGTCGACTGTGACTTCCTCCAGTGAAACAGCCACACACTTTGTGACCTTTGGGAAAGAAACAGGTAATAGGGGTAATTTATTGGAAATTGGGTCTGAAGACTAAAGGATTTGAGGGATTCTAAGGCAATATTAAAACAGAGCTGGCTCTAGCAATAAAGAATTTTCATGAATGGGGCTGCTGACCAGGTAGATTAAGGATTCACTTTTGTATTGAAAAGTTGTGAGCAGGTGAAATGTAGGAGCCACTGCCACAGAAAGGCGGGTAGAAGAGGCGACGTTCAAGGACATATTTTGGTTACATTTCACGTTAGTCAATACGTTCATTTCAGAGCCACTGAGAGTTGTCCTACGCTGTGGGAAGAGAACTCTCAAAGCTGAGGCTGTATTTTCCCAGTGCAGCTACATTCCTTTTTCACTAACTAGCCAATGCTGCCGCCTTATGCAAAGCCGGCACTACGGAGAGGATCTGCTTTACAGAGGCAGGGACGACGCCAATCGGCCTGGGGCAGGCACTGTAGCGTCTAGGTCGGCAAGGGAGGGCCTAAACAGTTCTCGAAACCTTTTCACCCTCGCTCGCAAAACCGTCTTCCCAACAGTCAACAAAAGGTAGCTAATACAATGCTAAGCTCAGAGGCCCTCGTTAGACCCAGAAGAGTTGGATGAAGAGCTTGGCACCTTCACTCCCTCCTATTTCCGCAGAGCGCTTCCCGGACGTGGGGTGGAGGCAGCACAAGTCAGACGAGGCTGCAGGGAAGCGCCAGTCTCGCGACCTGGGGAGGGGCTTCAGTGAACCGGCCGGGGGCGGGCCTCCCTCCCAGGTCTCGGAAAAGCTCCGAAAATGGCGGGCGGCAACTCGGCTAGCAGGGCGCGCAGGCGCCACCGTGGCCGTCTTTCTGCCAGCCTCAGGCGGCCCAAGAACCGTCCACAGCGCCCTCACCAAGAGGTATCCGCCGATTGCGATTGGCTGAGCTAGGCTACGGCTCCGTGTGGGGGCGGGGTCTCCACGCAGCGGCCACGTTTCCCGCCCCGCTGGTGCGCGTGCGCGCAATCCCCACAGGAAAGCGTTTGCGCGCGTCCCCGCTGCGGTCCCCAGCTCGCGCCTCAGCTCCCTCCCCTTTCCGGGCAGGCCCGTCCCGTCAGCTAGGCAGTAAGCGCCGCGGCCAGCAGAGGGCGGTCCGGACCCAAGTCTGCAGCGGCGCCATTGGCGTGTGGAAAATGCCACCAGATGGCGGGTTAGGATTGCAGCTCCGTTGAAGGCGCGGCCCCCGCTCCCGAACCCCCGGCGACCACCCCGTAACAACCCCCCCACATCGGGAATAACACACCGGAGACTTTTGGGGGGAAACTAGGTCGACGGCCGGCGGCGCCCGGATGGGCAGCTGAGGTGAGTGCGGGCGGCGGCGACGGCGGCGGGGGGCGGGAAAGGGGGAATGCGGCGGCAGCGGCGCGGGGGCTGGAAGCGCGGATCCAAGATGGAGGCCGGGCGAGAGCGAGAGAGCGAGAGAGCGCGAGCGAGGAGCGAGCGAGCGGGCGGGCGGGCCGGGCGCGGGCCCCGCGCGGGGGAGGGAGGCCGCGTGGGCCTGTGCGGGGCGCGGCGGTCGCTGGCCGTCCGGGCGCCCAGGGGGCGGCTGTGGGCGCGGCGGGCACCCCAGAGCCCTCGTCCCTCCCCACCCCTCCCGCGGGCCTGAAAATCGTGCCCCCGCCCGCTCGGGCACTACAGCGACGGGCGCGGGAGCCTTTGTGGCGCGCTCGGGCCCGCCGCCAAGCCCGCCCTCCGCCCTCCGCCCCCCCCCCGCCCGGACTCTCGGGACTCGCCCGCGCCCGGCGGGGCCGGGCCGAGGCGGGCTGGTGCGAATGCCTTTCGCCGCCCGCCGCCCTGCGTTTCTGCGGTGCTTTAGCGGCGGCGTCGTCACATGACAACAAGCTCGCCTCAGCGGAGGGGCCTGGGGGTCGCTCGGCGTGGCGGCCGGCCGGGGCCTCTTCTTGGTGGGGTGGGGCAGGGGGCTTGCGACTGGGGGAGAGGGGGCTTCGAAGCCAGGCTTTCCCGCTATCTGCCCTCCCCGCCCCCGACGGAGGCCTCACTGTAAAACGTGTCCAGACTGGAGCACTGCCCCGCTAGTTTGCCAATTCCCTGGGAGAAGAGGCCAATAAAAGTTGTTTTCCCTCCTTTCTCGGGGTGGGGGCGGGGTGAAGAGCTGGGAAACTGGAGTGCCTGGAGTTGGACCTGGGCCTCGATTGGAGTGTCTGAACTGGGTGCTTCTTGTGTGCTCTAGGGACTTAAAAAATTTTCAGGTCTTAGGATTGTCACGTCACCCTTTCTACCCACATTTGAAATGTTATCGATTCTCTTCACATTGCAGAGAATCGTGCCCGGAGCGTATAAATCATGGGATGGTTTTGGAAGCTTATAGACTCAAAACAATGCTGTTTGTATGTGACGGTAGCGAATTATTTGCTGTTAAAGTTCTTGTTAAGGTGATGAATATAGTTTATTCCTTCGCGTGGTCGTGACTAGAAAGGACTATATTTTTCATCTTCCTAGGAAATACAGTGTTTGTGAAAGTATTTGAATTAGTATAAAGAAAGTTGTGTGATTTGTAACTTGTGGGATTCGAATACGACTCTACCTTTTAGTTTTCCATGTGTGTTTTAAGAAAATTGCAAATTTTTATGGTGAAATATACACAACAGTGAACATAAAAGGACTTATTTATTGTACGAAATATTGTGCCATGTTCTCATATTTACAGTGATGATTTCAGATTTAAAAAATTGCACAAGGGTAGAAATACTGACAGATATGGAAAGGGTGTCTACTTGCTTTTGATTTTTGTGAACACGTAACACTGATTGTTTGCTTTCTAAATAAAGTTCTGGGAAACCTACAGGTGTTTTGCTAATTTTTTTTCTTCACATTTATAATAAATGTATTTTAAATTTATTCAAGCAGTTTACTGATGGTCATTTTTACAGCCAGACTACTTTTGAGTGGAAATTTCTCAGTATCCACTTTAGTTTTGATGTTCTGACAAAGCTGAGTTACTGAAATAGATGTGAAAGGTGGGAAATTATGTTACTAGGATTGTTTCCTTTGAAGACAGTAATAAAATTAACTGTTGATTTCAATGGCGTTTTTAAAGCTTTAAAGGGGGGTGTGGTGTAGGGGAAAGAGCTCTGGAAGTTACTTTAAACATTCCCCAGGTTTATTGTCTTTGGAATATCACTCTCTGAGCCTTACTTTTCTCATCACTAAAATGGAAGATTATAAAGTATAGGGTAGTTTAACAAAGCTTAAACATTTTATACAATTTTAGCTTTTCCCTTTGAGTCTGGATCTGTGTATCTTCATAATCAGTGCAGTTGCATATAGTGTACTGGGGAAAAAGATACATCTTTTTTGCAGCATGGGTGCATGGGTACAAGAGCACCTGGCTCCAGGCATCAGTCACAATGGGTCTTACTGGCTCAGTGCAGTCTTTATTGCTTGTGGGTGTACTTTTGGTCCCATCAGGGGATGCTTTGCCTTTTGGATGTTTTGCCTGATTTAAGAGAGGAGCTGGAAAGAGGGGTTTAATCAGTTAGAAAGTACAGACTGATGTCAAAATGGAGGTAGTTGGAAGTTCTCTTCTTCGATTTTTCCCCTTTTTTCTTTGCTGCTTAATCCTATAGTAAAGGAGTATGTTCATTTTCATCCTTTCTTTCTTTTCTTTTTTTAGTTTTTAACATTTGTTCATTTTTGACAGCGCGAGCGGGGAGGGGCAGAGAGAGAGGGAGACACAGAATCTGAAGCAGGCTCCAGGCTCTGAACTGTCAGCACAGAGCCCGACATAGAGCTCAAACCCATGAACAGTGAGATCATGACCTGAGTGGAAGTTGGGCAGTCAACCATCTGAGCCACCCAGGCGCCCCGGAGTATGTTCATTTTCTTTTGACCTTTAGACTCCCCTTTAAGACCCCTTTTTAAAGCTCATCTCCTTAGGCCAGACCCACTCAAGATAATTTCCTTTTTGGCACACTCAACTGATTAGGGACCTTAAATACATATGCAAAATCTGTTTGCCATGTAACCACCACTGGAATGATACCCTATTATGTTTACAGGTCCCCTACACTCAAAGGGAAGGTAATTTATAGGATGTGGGTCATTGAGGGTTCTTAGAATTTTGCCTGCCATTGGGAAAGGGGTATCTTTACGTTTGTGTCTTTAGAATCCAGACATATAAGGAGAGCACAGAGGGAGAGCAATAACCCACTTGATAAATTTACTCATACTTACTTGTCTTTAAACCTTTTATTTTCCCATTATTTCCTCGTACCTCATTTTAAGTGCCTCCCTCTATAAAAATATTTTATTGCATTTAAAAGAAATTAAAAACTAGAATTAAAAAACTTCAGGTAATAAGGCAATAGGAAATTATCATTATTCCTTCATACCTGTTGTTTTACCCATTTTAGAGATAAGATTGAATCTAATAAGGTAAGAGATTTTAATGCTTAAGCCATTAAGTGACAGGTAGATTCACATACTGATTGCAGCAGGCAATTGCTGTGGCTTGATTGGTCTGCAGATTGTAAAGAAGTTGTTCTTACGAAAATAGTTATTTGTAAGGGTCAGAGATATTGTTGGTGGAACAAAGAAGGTAGCAGAAGGTGGTATGTGGGATGGTTTGAGTCTAAGAAGCAAAATATTTTCAAGAGGAGGCAATTAGGAGATTTATAGTTAAGGATATCAAGCTTTAAAGAATATATAAAGAATTTAAAGAATATAGCTCTTCAATATAAAGAGTTAAAATTGTTAGGGGGATACAATTTGATTTCTTAATAGAGAGGTGATATAATAGGGGGTTGGTAAATCTTTGTTAGCCGAATAAGCATATAAATTTTTAGAATTAAGGTATTTCTACCTAAAGCAGGAAGTAGAGACCTAAAAGAATATTCTTACTTAAGCCCCAGGATGAGATGAATCTTGAGATGGGAATTAGGGGAATGCCTGCAGAGAAGGAGGGGTTAGCTTTCTGTCATTTCAATAGTTAAGAGGATAGGATCCTAGCTTCCTACCTTAGTGCTGAGAGAAACCCTGTTTTATTGAGAAATGTGATTCTTTTAAAGTGAGCTTTAAGTAGGTCATAGACCAGTTGGTTTTATAGAATCTTTTCTCCATATAATTCATCCCTTATTGCTTCCCTTAGGTTTTTCCTCCTCCTCTTTTAATTCTGTTTTTGCCAGTTTGTGCTTGAAGGACATCTTAAATCCTACTTTTTTTTTTTTATAAAATACATTCCTTTGTGCTGTGGGCAGAAAGGGTGCACTATTAAGTTGCCCAAATATCTCGTAGAGTTTTGCTAAAATTAAACAGCTACAGTAATAGCTTTTAACTTGCTAGAAGCTCACAGGTAGCAAAAAAATTTTACGTTGTGACCCAATACAAACACACACACACACACACAAGAAATAAAAGTTTCATGAAATAGTATTTAGCCTTTATGTTGTGCTCTCAGATATTTTCAGATTTTGTTTTTTAACTAAAGAATGTTGGTTGCATCTCACCTAAGTGATACCGTGACTTCGAACTGGAGAGCAGTGAATTATACCTTGATAATCAGGAGGGTGCCAAGTAAAACCATAAGAGGAAACCATTTTGCTTCTGTCAAATTGGCAAACATTAAACATTCTGATAATATCAAGTGTTGGTGAGAATGTGAAGAAATTATACTCCTGCTTTTGGCAGTGGTATAAATTGACACAGTTATTTTGCAGAAGAATTTGTTTTATCCTTGATTTCTAGGATAATTTTCACTTGGTCGCAGTATTTCATGTTTCATATTTAATGTTTTGTTTAGGGGTTTGGAGATATTCATAAAGGATATTGCTTTGTAGTTTTCTTTGGTGGTAATGTCTTTGTCAGGTTTCAGTATATGGTTATGATGGCCTCATAAAATAGGTCTGTTTACTGAAATAATTTGTCTAGCATTGATATTCATTCTGAATTGAGTGTTTACTAGAATTCACCAATGGTACCGCCTAGATACGGATTTTTTTTGGGGGGGGGAGGTTTTTGATAACATTCAAATTTAGTTTTGTTAGTAGACATGGCTGTTTAGATTTTTTTTTCATCATGTCAGTTTTGATAAATTGTATTTAAACGACATTTGTTCATCTCATTTGATTTATTGATATAAATTGTTTACAAGATTCCCTTGTTATCCTTCTAATGTCTGTAGGATCTGTAGTGGTATCTTCTCTTTAATTTCTGGTGGTGTACTTTCTTTTTTTCTTGACCAGTTTTCATTCTTGGTTTACCAGTATTACTGTCTTTTCAGGTAATAACATTGCTACTTTTCTCCATTCATCTTCTCTATCTCATTTTTTTCTTTTCCTCATATTTTTTTTCTTCTACATATTTGCTCTTTTTTCTCTAGTTTCTTTTTAAAATATTTATTTTGAGAGAGAGAGAGAGAGAGAGAGAGAGAGAGGGAAAAGATGGGTGAGGGGTAAAGAGAGGGAGAGAGAGAATCCCAAGCAGGCTCCATGTTCAGTACAGAGCCTGATGAGAGGCTCAGTCCCACGAACTGTGAGATCATGACCTGAGCTGAAATCTAGAGTCAGCTGCTCAACAGACTGCTCCACCCAAGTGCCCCTTCTCTTTTTTCTAGCTTCTTAAAGTGGAACCTTAGGTCATAAATTTTGGACATTTCTTGTTTTCTTTCCTTCCTCCCTTCCTCCCTTCCTTCCTTTTTCTTTTTAATGTTTATTTTGAGGAAGAAAGAGAGTGTGAGTGGGGGGAGGGAAGAGAGAGAGGCAGGCACAGAATCTGAAGCAGGCTGTAGGCTCTGAGCTGTCTGCACAGAGCTTTACGCTTGAACTCATGAACTGTGAGACCATGACCTGAGCTGAAGTCTGACACTTAACTGATTGAACCACCCAGGTGCTCCATAGACATTTCTTGTTTTCTAATATGAACATTGAAAACTATCGATTTTTCTATAAACACTGCTGTACTCTGCAGATTTTGATATGTTGTATTTTTGTTACTCAGCTTGAAATAGTTTATTTGCTTTGTAATTTCTTTGATATGTGGATTACTTAAAAATGTGTTCAATTTTCAAACATTTGGGATGATTTTAGAGATCTTGTTATTGATTTCTAACTTAATTTCATTTTGAGGTCAGAGAATATACTGTATGATTTTAATTCCTTTAAATTTATTGAACCTTGTTTCATGGTCTGTCTTGGTAAATGTATCTTTCACACTTGAAAACAATGTGTATTCTGCAGTTGTTGAGTGTAGTGTTCTGTAAATATCAATTAGATTAAGGTGTAGCATTTTCAAGTCATTTGTGTATTTGCTGTTATTTTTGTTTGTTTTTTAATTTTGGAGAGAGGTCTAGTTCTTTTAGTTGCTGAGAGGGAGGTTAAAATATACAACTATGACTTTAGTCATAATTGCCTATTTCTTACAGTTATCTATTTCTCCTTTAATTTTGTCAATTTTTGTTTTATGTATTTTGAAACTCTGTTTTTAGGCACATACAGTTTATAATATGTCTTCCTGATGAATTGATCTTTTTACCATTAAGAAATGTTTTTTTTTATTCGTGGTAATACTTTTCAGATCTACTTTATGTGATATTAATATAGCCACTTCAACTTTCTCGAGCTTACTCTTTTCATTGTATATCTTTTTTACTGATTTACTTAAAAAACTTTTTTTCTTTGTATTTTACATATACCTCTTGAAGGCAGCATGTAGTTGTTTTGCTTTTTTCTTCTTTCTGATAATATGGAAGTGGAATCTTTCACTTACAATAGACATTGATTATGTGGTAATGTCATGAATGGTGAAAGGCCTGAGATTTTACCCTACTTGAGGGCTAACAAGTTAACCTGCCACAGTTTAATGGATGCTGGTAGGAGCCATGGGGCTCCTTGATCAGAGGTAAAGAACAATGCATTACAGCAATACCATTAGTGGTAAGTGGCAGTGTTTATAAAGCACAGTATCCTGGGTAGTGTTGTATACTAATTTTTCCAAGTCCATACAGCTAGTTAATGACAGAATCAGCATTTGCATCAGATCTCTGAGCCCCAGTTTTTATGCACTATGGTAGTGTTAAGATCTGTATATGCAGTGGGGAAACTTGAACTTATGATAAATGGTAAGCATGCTTCCCATTTTCTTTGAAGGAGATGCTGTTTGTCTTTCCAAGATTGTTCACTATACTAATATTCTTGAAAAGATTGGGACATGGGCATTCAGTGCCTCGGTTTTGAAGATATGCAGAAAAGTGAGAGACCCATGGAGGATTGTCTCCCAAAACTTCCCAGTGAATTTTCTTAGTTTTCCCTATGTTATTTGTGATTTAGTTTTCCTTGTATTTCTCATATGGCTACAACCTAGCCTTTCAGCTCTGTCTCTGTACTATGCTTATCTTTGAGTTTTTGCTTTCCGCAAATTGGATTAACATACCTGTATCCTAGCCTATCTTCCCATCTTTGTTCTGTTTTATATGTGTATTGAGCATTTACTATGTATCAATAAATGTTTTGCAGTAAGCTGATGAGGTAGTTATTGTTATATTATCCATTTTATAGGTTAGATTAAATTTAATATTAATTAGATTAAACTTCCCAAGTTTGTGATGGGAGAGGGGCACAATGTAAAGAAATCTTTGGAGTATTGTTTGTTGACCTTAGTAGGGGGTATGTGGCGTGTTTGCTTATAAAGCAAACAGTTCTTTAAACTGTTATTGAGATTTTATGTGTTGTACTGCATAATTGATACAGCTCACAAAGAAAAAAATAAAAAGTAAATACTGAGTTGTAGTATCTGTCTGTGTAAAATCTTTCCTGATAACTTCGCCAGCACTTATCATCCTCTCTATATTTTCATTTGTTCCAATTGTTTTATTGCATTTATTGTTGGCATCACAAGGTCTGATAAGTGGTAGTCTTCGTGAGGCACAGTATCCTGTGTAGTATTGTACATTGATTGTCCCAAGGCTGTACAGCTAATAAATGATACAGCCAGTATTTAAGCCAGCCCAGGCTTACTTTCTGAATCCAGACTCTAAATCTCTTAAAAGGTCATTTTTCTCTCAGCCTCATTTCTGCATGTTGAAATCCTTTGCATTTTGAAGTTTATTTTATAGAGATTTAGTTTTCTTCCCTGTTCCACCATCTAATGGTTGTGTGGTCTTGGGTGGAACATTTAATTTCTGGAGGTCTTCGTTGTCTTATCTCTATGATGGGAATCCAATTAAGATTTTTTTCGATAAATATTTTTGAAGGTCGACTCCATGATGAGTAGTGAGTATATAAAGTTCATAAATACATAGGTTTTGCTCTTAAGTTTCTGTTCTATTAGGAGAGATTAAAAACTAAAACAAAAACCCCAAAGCAGTAAAAGAAACCAACAGGAATAATACATGAAATGTTGTGGAGGGGGTTAGGTTCAAGATACTTTGGAAGCATTATGGGGAGCTGGCTCCCCCCCCCCAAAATAGTAAATGGAAGCCACAAACAAGAGTCAAAAGAGTTTTTCACCAGAGTCCCTTTCTTTTCTATTCATGGTGACATTAATAATTAAATATTACTGGTACTGTTTTTAGGCTCTCTGACAAAATTTCTCTTCTGATTGTTGAATTGGTTTAAAGGTCCAGGTAGAGATTTGAGAGATCATTGCCTATCTTCTTAATCTTAGAGAGGCAGACAAAATGGGCTTTATACATAGTCAAGCATGAACATGACCTGGTTGTCTCTTTTGAGGTACCTGATTCCCTCTTACTCTCAAAGCTCTGTTGACCCTGATTATATCAGGTTATTATTTTTTCTGTCTCATGTATAGCACTGAGAGGTAGGTGTCCTCTGTTCTCTAGTAAAGATAGTATAAAGTAGCAAATGTGCAGAAATTTCTATGACATAATGGAGGATATAAAAGCTAAAAATATCTTAAGTTGTGTTCTACTTTATTATTAGAGCTTAAATTCCATTTTGGGAGGAAAATGCATTTGTGTGTGTCTTACATTGTTAGGGATAGTCAAAAAGTTTCTTTGTTTACAGGTGAAGGAAGCACTATCCCATGATAAATGGCCAAGAAAGCCATTGTCTAAGAGAATTGCTAGCACCTGAGTCACACTGCCTGTATTAAAATCTTTATTTTTTTTTTTTTTATTTTTTTTTTAAATTTTTTTTTTTTTCAACGTTTATTTATTTTTGGGACAGAGAGAGACAGAGCATGAATGGGGGAGGGGCAGAGAGAGAGGGAGACACAGAATCAGAAGCAGGCTCCAGGCTCTGAGCCATCAGCCCAGAGCCTGACGCGGGGCTCGAACTCCCGGACCGCGAGATCGTGACCTGGCTGAAGTCGGACGCTTAACCGACTGCGCCACCCAGGCGCCCCAATCTTTTTTTTTTTTTAATGCTTAATTATTTATTTTGAGAGAGAGAGAGCATGTGCACAAGCAGGGGACAGGCAGAGAGGGAGAGAGAGAATCCCAAGCAGGCTACACACTATCCATGCAAAGCCCAGCAAGGGGCTTGATTTCACAAACTGCTAAGTCATGACCTGAGCTGAAATCAGGAGTCTGACGGAACCACCCAGGCACCCCACCTCTGTTAAATTGTAATGCGGCCCTTTCCTAGGTATGTAAACTTGGTGAGTTCTTTAACTTCTCTAACCCTCAGTTTTCTCATCTCTAAAACGGGAATAAAAGCATACCTCTGGAGGCACCTGGGTGGCTCAGTGGGTGAAGTTGTGCGACTTCACCTCAGTCATGATCTCACAGCTAGTGACTTCCAGCCCTGTGTCAGGCTCTGTGCTGACAGCTCAGAGCCTGGAGCCTGCTATGAATTTTGTGTCTCTCTCTCTCTCTGTCCCTTTCCTCCTCGTACTCTGTCTCTCTCTCAAAAATAAGTATTTAAAAAAAACCAAAAACCGAAACATACCTCTGTCATGGGTTGCTGTAGAAGTTAAAAAGTTAGCTTTTAACTGTTAGACTGTATTGCATTGCACATAAATTCAAAGGACATTAATTTTGCATTTAAAAAGTGAATAAAATTATAAATGATGAGGTTACTTTCCAGAAGCAAAGAATTTTAATTAATTTTGTCTTATCAGCACATAGAAGTAGTATTAGATTAAAACTATTAATAAGAGTGGTTAGAGGATGAGATATTCTGGTTAACTAAGATGAGGTTTATAGCCAGAATTTTCTGCTTATTGTTAAACATATTTCAAAAATTAGGCTCTTTTTTTTTCTTTTTTTTTTCCAATATATGAAATTTATTGTCAAGTTGGTTTCCATACAACACCCAGTGCTCATCCCGAAAGGTGCCCTCCTTGATACCCATCACCCACCCTCCCCTATCTTTTTTCTTTCTTAAGAATGTACTGCTTCCTGTAAAGGTATTGGAATCCTTTTTTGGTAATTGAGAAATTTTGATGGTTGTAGTACCAGGATTATTATTTACAAATAATAGTTTTGCATGTGTAATTTTGCATACAAAAAGATTAGGAATGAATTTTACCGAGAGCAGAACTTATGTTCAAAGTTACATCTTTGAGAAAATTCTTAGACAAAATAAGATGGTGAGTGACTGCTTTGTTCTTTCATAAAAATGGGATACAAGGAACAAAACCCTCAAGTTTTTAAGTTATGAATATTTAGTGTTTTATTTTATAAATGTAAAGGCAGCATGGTATTAGAAAACTAGCGAAGGGGTAGAGACCTGAGTTTTAATTACAGCTCTACCACTAATTAGCTATGTGTTTTTGAATCATTACTTCTCTGGGTCTCAGTTTCTTCATTGTGAAATTAGTGTCTTGGACCTATTTCCAAGATTCCTGTACATTTTTTAGTGTCTACTGAAAAATACTCAGGAAATCAACTCTGAATCAGGTAACGCATAGGTTTTGATTTGAAAGTCTTTAATTTTGAAATACCTAAGTGTATTTTCTGCAGGCTCCTTATGCCTTCTGATCTCCCATCTGGTTATTAGAAAAATTTGTGCTTTCTTCTAGCTGATAAGTGTACAGACCAAAACGTTATTATTTAGATAGTTATTTTATTTATTTATTTATTTAAAAAAAATTTTTTTTTCAACGTTTTTTTATTTATTTTTGGGACAGAGAGAGACAGAGCATGAACGGGGGAGGGGCAGAGAGAGAGGGAGACACAGAATCGGAAACAGGCTCCAGGCTCTGAGCCATCAGCCCAGAGCCCGACGCGGGGCTCGAACTCCCGGACCGCGAGATCGTGACCTGGCTGAAGTCGGACACTTAACCGACTGCGCCACCCAGGCGCCCCTATTTAGATTGTTATTTATAGCTTTTGGTGCCAGCTATGGGTGTGTGTTTGCTTCTTTATTTGGTGAGAAAGAGCTATATTAGCAACTGTTTTCATACAATTTTATTCATTGTAAGTCATTCATGCATTTATTGAAATTTACAGTGAGCCATACACTGTGGGTATAAAGACATTAAAACAGTTCTTGTTGTTCTATGTACAGAGAAAATAACTCATGACTTAGTACTTAACTGATACCTTCTCCATCCTTTCCTGATAGCCTTATTGCTCCTTCTCTCCCTCCTTTCCTCATATCCGGGGTTGGTCTAGGTGTACTTCCTTTGTGTTTTAGTAGTAATGCTATGCCAGGGCTGTAATGACTGATTGTAGAATTGGTGCTCTGCATAAAGGTGTCTGGCCAAGGAAGTAGGTGGGGGCTGAAATCCAGATTTCATTCTGTTTGAGAGACTGTCCATTTGCCTTTTTCACCTTTTTAAAATTTATCCAAAGGAGGCCTCTTTACCTAACTTTTGTAGTCGCATATGCTAGCATTAGTGTACCATTAAGAACATTCTATAGTGGTTTTTTTTCCTAGTCAAGTTTTATAGTATGTGATAAGTGTCTTGAGGTGATTTGATGAAATGAGCAATTGCTTCCTGAAAGTGAATTCTTAAGTAAGTTTTGAAAGAAAAGTGATAGTTAGCCAGTCAAGAGTGGGATGGTGGAGATAGGAATGCCATTTTAGGTGAATATAAAGGGACAGGGTTGTGATCTAGGGTTGCCTGGTGGTTTTCAAAGTGTGGTCCATGCAGCAGCAGTGTCAATATTATCTGGGAGCTTGTTAAGAAATACATCTTCTTGGACCTTTCCCAAGTCCACCTAAGTTAGAAATTTTGCAGAGAGACATCAGTTTTTAACAGGTCTTTCTGATGTCTCTGATACACGCTGAAGTTTGAGAGGTACTACTATAGTCCACTTGTTGAGGAAGTGTTAGTTCAGTGTGTGTTCAGAGTATTGGTTACCTGTGGAGGAGTGATTAAAATACAGAGCTGTAAGTAGTGATAAGAATTCTTAGTGTGCCAAACTAAAGAGTTTGAACTTTGTCTTTAGGCCAGTGGCTGCACATTAGAATCATGTAGGAGCTTTAAAAATATACCAGTGATTGGGATCTACCTCAGATCAACTTCCACAAATCTGAGTTTCTGATGCACAGTGAGGGTTATGAACTATATAATTGTTAGACCTTGGTTACTGATTATAATAGTATATATGTTTTTTGAAGGTGTGTTAAATACTGTATCTAGTAGCATAATAGTAATGAAATGCCACAGCAATCTTTTTTTTTTTTTCTTTTTAAAGAGAGCGCAAGGTGGGGAAAGGACAGAGGGAGAAAGAGAGAGACTTAAGATCCCACAACTCTGGGAACATGACCTGAGCCAAAATCAAGAGTAGGATGCTCAACCAACTGAGACACCCCCAGGTGCCCCTAGATAGCACAGAAGTCTTATGTTTGTATTATTCCCATTTCACAGGTTAGGTAGAGAGGTTAAGTACCTTTTCCCAGTATTACCTAGCTAGGAAGTGGTGAGTTTGAATACAGGGTTTTGTGACTCTAATCTCTGAAAGCAACCCTTTTTTTTTTTTTTTTTGTAATGTTTGTTTATTTTTGAGAGAGACAGTACCAGTGGGGGAGTAGCAGAGAGACAGAGGGAGATGCAGAATCCGAAGCAGGCTCCAGGCCCTGAGCTGTCAGTTTAGAGCCTGATGTGGGCCTTGGATTCACGATCATGACCTGAGCCGAAGTCAGATGCCTAACCAACTGAGCCACCCAGGCGCCCCTTAAAGCAATCTTTTTAAACCAGGGCTCATGAACTTTGATTAGAACATAATCACGTGTTTATCTTCATTAACCTATAGGCAAGATTTGGCATTTTCTTTGATTTCCAATGTGGGCAGCAAATCACAGATGCACTAGCAATACTTGTGGTTTTGTTACCAATAGAAATCAAGTATTTTTAAGTTGCAGATATTGCAGTTGTCCTAAAAACCATTTATCATAATGTGTACTTTAAAAATCAGGCTAATTGTTAGATGCAACTTTAGATCTTTTATTTACTGTGTCAGAGAAGCTTATATTACTACATCACAAATTTGCTTTTTTAGTTTGTTAACAATTATATTTGAATATAATAGGTAATTCCTTAACTAAGCATGGTACCATTTGCTGAGTTTAGTGGATAGCTTGATGTATAGGGTGGACAGGGAATGAAAAAGTCCATTTATTTGGTTATCTCTCAGAAAAGAGATCCTTAGAGATAGTCTCTTTTCTTCCCCACTCTTCTTTGACTTGTTAAATAGGACTGAAACCCAAATTCTTTGTTACATGTGAAAGTTACTAGATTAAAAAAAATGCTTTGGGTTTAGAGTGCTTTTTTTTCTAAGCTCTTCCTAAAAAACTTAGAGAAGAAAAAGATACGCATTATCTCACCAGGCATTATAACTACCCTGTGGTCTGATACAGTGTTGTTCAATAGAACTTATGCAGTGATGCACATGTTTAAGAAACAAAATTATATCATAGTAGTTAACAGCAATATAATAATATCGTATAATATTGCTAATAGGATTTCTTATACATCAAACACTGTTCTGAGCATTTTAATATGTTATGTAATTCTTACAACTCTGTGAGGTGGGTACTATGGTTAAGCCTCAGTTTCTAGATGAGGAAACTGAGACCCAGTGAAGTTAAGTGATTTTCCAAAGGTCACATAACTAGTAATTAGCAGGACGAGGATTCAGACTGGCTATTTGGCTTCCTTTATGTTCCCTTTGTAATACCACTTTCCTCAAACCCCCAAATGCATTACAGAATGCTGTTAGAAATAGTATATTAAAGGTAATTTAAGAGAAATAATTTTGTTCTAATTATTAACTAAATATTATGTAGTACTTTATAGTATTTTGCTCTTTGTTATTTGAGTCTAATCATGAACTCAGTTTACTATTTTATTTCCTATAAGTAGACTTGTATTAGATGTAGTAGGTATTTTTAGTAACCAACACTGATATTATTAAACAGCAATTTTGATCCCCCCTCCCCACCCAAGGTTAATTTAAAGCTGGGTCCAAAGACTGAATATTTAATATGATTATTTTGTTTACTGACATTAATTGCAATGTACTTCTGAGCTCATTTTGTGATGAATTGGTTTTGGTTAATGGATATTTGGCTTTCCCTAGTCAGTGTATATGAATAACTAATCTATGTTACACCCAGTATGTTCGTGGAGGTGCAGAAAGGGAAATATCTTTTGGGGACGGAGTTCTATTCTTAACCATATTCAGAGCAAGCTTGTGGTAGAGTGAGATTAAAAGGGGCAAGAGATGGGGGGCGCCTGGGTGACTCAGTCGGTTGAGCGTCTGACTTCGGCTCAGGTCATGATCTCACGGTTTCTGGGTTTGGGCTCGTGTTGGGCTCTGTGCTGACAGCTTGGAGCCTGGAGCCTGCTTTGTATTCTGTGTCTCTCTCTCTCTCTGTTCCTCCCCCGCTCGTGCTCTCTTTATGTCTCTCAAAAATAAATAAAAATGTTAAAAAAATTAAAAAATAAAAAGGGGCAAGAGAGGTGGCATTTTTCAGGGCGCCTGGCTGGTTCAGAGTATGTGACTCTTGATCTCAGGGTTGTGAGTTCAAGCCATACATTGGGCATGGAGCCTACTTTAAAAAGAGAAAGTGGTGTTTTTCATTTATCTGCTATTGGTATTGTGCTTAGTGCTTTACATACATAGCCATCATTTATTGAATACAGGCTCTTTATTACACCTTTCCAGTGCTTTAGGTTCATTACATATGGCATTCTGCACAGCCCTTCAGAGAATATGATGTTGGCAAAGATATTTTACAAACGAGCATTGTTGGCTCTTCCTCTTTCTTGCATTTTCCTCCCCTCCACTTCAAGGGGGAATGATGGTAAATACAGGTGGGGAATGCAGTGGGGGTTGTGCTGAGGTTATCATTGATGCCAGTTCATCTAGTACTTAAGATTCTCCAGTTATATGTTTGTTCATTTCATTTTGGCTACTTACTAGAAATAAGACAGACGAGATATGTCCTCATGTGAGAGACAGTCAAGAATCAGGTAAACATAATAATCGTGTAGTGATTATGCTATATTGATGCATGTACTGATGAATGCTATAAAGGGAATAAATTAGTTACTGTAATGGGTAATAATGGGATATATACATATATACAGTCAGGAAAGGCATTTTCCAGGGCATGAAATTTAAGCTGGGACATGCACAGAACCTGGGCGAGAATCAAGCACAAGGAAGAGCAAAAGCAAAATTTCTATACCAGAAATGGCTGTGGTATTTTAGGAAGTGAGAGAAGGTCATAGTGACTATAGAGGGAGCATAATGCAGGAAGAGTGTTAGTGGTATTACATGAGGTTAGAGAGGTAGGCCAGAGTTGGGATTATGTAGGGTATATGTAGGTTAGTAAGGGCTCTAATGAGTGTGCATTTTATTATTTAAAAACATCCCTCTAATTCAGTGGTTCTCAACAAGTTACTTTGCTTCTTCCCAGGGGGCATTTGGCAGTGTCTGCAGGCAGTTTTGGTCTATACAACTGGGGCTGATGGTATATGCTACTGGCATCAGTGAGTAGAGGCCAGGGATGCTGCTAAACATTCACTGCACAGGATGGCCCCCTACAACAAGGAGTTATTACCCCAAAATGTTGATAGTGCCAAGGTGGAGAACTTACACTTCACCTGCTGTGTGAATATTTTCAATGGGGGTGGAATGGAGGAGGGGAGGGTTAGGTTGTATTAGTGTGATAGTTCCTTGGGAATAGGGGTAATAATGGTACTAGTGTTCACAGTAGGAATGGTTTTGTGTTATGGAAGCTTACCTTTTAAGGAAATCAGTGGGAGGTGAAAATTTGCATTTGCAGTGAGCTGTTTACCTAGTGTTAGAATTTGTTGAATGGGTAAAGAGGCAACAAGTTAAGAAATAGTGCTTAGGCAATATTATATAAGCTAAGTGATGAAATAAAAGTGATGAAATTGTGTACATGTGTGTTTTGAGGGTGTATGCCAGTACTAGCAGCACAGTTAGTACAAAGTTGTAGGCAAATATATCTTAATTTTGGCCAGACAACCTAACTGCCATTTTTTTCACATTACACTGTAAGTTGTAGTTTAATTTACATAGCTTTGAAAAACCAGTTTGCTAATAGTTTGGCTGTGTTATGTTAAAAGGATGGTAACTGTCACCTAAAACAGATATACTGAAATTTTATTAACCAAAGCAGAGTTCCTGTATGTATAAATGGCGCATATATGCATGTGTATGTGAATATAATTTCTTCGATGTACAAAACCCAAATCTCTTACTACCACCACTTTTCAGCAGGAACACAGCTGTGACCGTTTAGTTCAAGCCATAGCCAGACATCACAGAAACATCAGATACTCCTCTCAGGTCTGATAGTGACACTTTTTCTAATTAATTTCGCCCAAATCATAGTCTTTTTTTTTTTTTTTTTTTGAGATTACCTTTTCAGAGAAAAATAATTCATTGGTTAGGTTGCAAATACCCTACTATGACATTGTTTTACTTGTTTGGCACTTAAGTATGGTTTGTATTGTGAGAAACTGATAATTCAGGTGTGGTTTTCCTTTCTGTACTATTACGTGTCTTTAGGGAAGAGATGTGCTTTTGTGTGCTCCATAGCACACATACATAGCAGAGTGCTGGGTAAAGTAATAGGTATTCAATAAATAGTACTATGTTCAACCAAATTGAGCAATTTGATTTCTACCATAGACTATGCTTGGTTGGTCTACTTTAAGTCTTTTAATTAGTGATTGTTACGTTATATATGCTGATAATATTCTTTCGTCAGATTCTGTTATTGTGCTATTTGTTTCTAAATCTTTTTAGCCACCTTTTCCTGCTTACTTTATTCATTCATTTATTACACGCTATTACTGGCCAGTTTCATTCTAAGGTCAAGCTAGACAGAACTTGGAAATAGGAAGTAATTCTTTTGACATTTTACCTCATTTTAAGCGGATACAAACACGCACAAATTCTTGTCTATTGAAAGGTATCGTATTGATGTGTTGGGTGACTAGCTTGATTACAATTAATATTTTTGGTAAAGGTTCACTGATGCACCAAGATATTTGGAAGGTTCCTTTGTTGATTGAAAGTATCATTGGATTTACATAGAAACGTTGAGGAACAAATAGATTTGCAATTAGAATACTTTAAACATTTGGATGTTTGCATTTTGAACCTTTCTAGTTCTCTTAAAAAAGGAAAGTAGAATTGTGAGGAGCATTCCAGTTTCTAAAATAATAAATAGTACTTTGCTATAAAAGACCTATTCATTAATTTTTGTATGTTGTTGAACTTTTTTATTTTATTTTTTTACATAGCAATAGTTTGTTTTCAGTCTTAAAGAGTCTTTTAGTCCTTTGATAGCTTTTCTCTCCCTTCTGCCTTAATTTTCTTAGCTAGCCTGGCACCTTATTTAACTTTTGAGATATGTTGAGCTGCGGTGTACTTTTGTCTCTTTATTGTATTTGTCCAACACTCAACCATAGATCAGTTAATCTTTTTATTTCTATATGCCTGGCTACTAAGCACATCTGGAGAAAATCACAACTTTGCAGACTGGAGCCACTAAATATCCAGCTCTCCGATCTTAATTGGACCCTCATCATTACCCAGTAATCCTTTTTTTTCCTAGTTAGTTCTTTCTCATTTCTTATAGAAGTTATTTAAAAATTTCTACTCTTCTTATAGCACCCTTCATCTCTCTCAGTAGATGATCTCATCTATTCATTGAGAAACTTAGATTTAATTATTTTAGTTCTGGAAGATGCTGAAATGATTGAAACGAGGCTGGATAGAGATTACCCTGACATTTGCTGTGCCCATCCTGTGGAGGCATGCAATAAACTAAGATATTTTAATTTAATTTAATTTATTTTTTTGGCAACCTCGATAGGATGCTAAGATACACATTTTAGAACAGAATTTGAAATATGTATCTTCGGGGTAATTTTGGTTAACTCTACTGTGAACTAATTTTAGTATAAAATCACTTTTTTCTCAATTACAGTTATATTCTCAGAGTAGTTTTGTGTTTTGAAATTGAAGATTAAAGGAAGTTCTTTTATATTATAGAAAAGGTTCCAAATAAATGTCTTATGCCAATTTTTTAAAATTGCAGTATAACATATTAGTACATAAAGTACACTGTTTATAAGCTTGATGAATTTTTACCTATGCAGTCTCCTACATCAGTTTATAAAACATTTCTGGCATTCCAGAAAGTTTTCTCTATCTTTTCTCAGTTCTCACTTTCCCATTCCCACGTTGTGTTCCAACTTTTGTAGCCACCAGTTAAATTTGTACTTTGTCTGGCTTCTTTTACTTATTAACATGATTTTTGTGAGATTCATCCATATAATGGCATGTATCAGCAATTCTTTTTTATTGCTATGGTAGTGTGAATTTTTGTGCATGAACATTTGGGCTGTTTTCATTTTTTGGGTATTGTGATAAAGCTGTTGTGAACATTCTTATACAAGTTTCGTGGTGAACATAAACTCTCATTTCTTTTGGGTGATTATATCTACAGTGGAATGCTGGATCGTAGTATACTTTTTTTTTTTTAAAGTTTATTTTAAGAGACAGAGAGTAGGAGGGGCAGAGAGAGAGGGAGAGAGAGAATCCAGGCAGACTCTGCGCTCTCAGCGCCGAGCCCCATGTGGGGCTCAAACTCATGAACGGTGAGATCATGATCTGAGCCAAAACCAAGAGTCTGATACTTAACCGACTGAGGCACCCAGGAGGCCTGGATCACAGTATACTTCTTAATACCACTTTTATAATGCAAACAAACATTAACTTCACCCTTACTTATCTATAAGCAGTGTCATTCCTTTTGATAAAGGATAAAAAAATACAAAGAGAGCATTAACTAGATTTTGTAGCAAGAGTCTAAAAGAAGGCACTTTTTTGTTTTCATTTACATGTGAAATTAGAATTCTTCATTTGATCCAAATTAAACTACTTGTTTCCGTTAGTACTTCCCTCAGTATTGTTTATAAATATTTTATTCCTTTATTCACATTTGAACATTTTCCTCTGTTGTAGTCTGTTCTGATCCCAGTAAGATTATCTTCTTTATTAGAGAATTTCTCTGATTGCTCATAAGACTGCAGAAAATAATCATTGGTTTTCCTGGCAGAAACATAGGCCGCCTTGGTTTTATTGGGTTGGCCTTTTAGAGACTGCAGTAAATAAAGTAGAAGTACTGGATTCAGAGACTAAAGACCTGGATTTTAATCCAGGTCAGTGTGTTTATTAGCAGCATGCCCTTTTGTAAATTATTTTTACCTTACTCCCTCACTTGTATTGGAAATAAACATGTAATCCTGGTCATTTCAGAGGGTGTTGGCTAGTAAATGAGCTAATGTAACAGTGCTCTGTAAACTATGAAACATGAATATAAGCAGTTGTCTTTTTTGGGTGACCTTTTTGTACGTTTGCAGATTTGTAAGCAGCCTTCATCCAGTTTGTAAAACAAAATACAAGTTGCAGTTTTCAGAATCATGCAGCAGGGCAGTAGTGTGTCTCTAGGGAAGGCTGACTGCCTGATGAGTCAGTTCTTAAGCGTGACAGGTACCGATGAACTATGTATCAGACTCTGGTCTCAGAATTGATATGTTTAGAAGTTCACTTTCTTTACATCTTGGAGTGATACAGGTTTCAGGTGTTTTCAAGTCTGGAGTATCACATTATTGATATACATTGAGAAATGTAACTTCAAATGAAATAGACTGTGCTCACCAACAGTGCCTTCTCTTGTAGGAAGACCTGTATCAGACACAGATTATAATC
The DNA here is from genome assembly GCF_028749965.1 of Puma concolor. Lineage (NCBI taxonomy): Eukaryota > Metazoa > Chordata > Mammalia > Carnivora > Felidae > Puma > Puma concolor. Next base: position 32,650,199 of record NC_141675.1, on the reverse strand, counting down.
TGAAGATTGACCAGGAAACCTGGAATGAATCCAAAGCGAGTTGGATCATTTTAGTTGTCAGTGTTACTGAGCTGTGATAGCCTGACAAATCTGTCTGCACTGTAGCAGATCTGGGTCAGTACACTCTATCCAGGGACAGTATTGGAGACAAACTGCCAAATTTAATTTGTTTGAACACTCCTCACTATTCAGTTTATTTGGTTTCAGCTTTCATCTAGTCATGGGCAAGATTTGGCTTCTGCTTTCTGTGCCACCTTGTTTGGATTTTGTGTATTTACTTCATTCTACAGATGATTTATCTTATGTTTGATTCTTCCTAATTTGATTCTCAAAGTTTTGTTGGTTTATTTATTTTTCCCCAGTATTTTATTTTATTTTATTATTTTTTTGGTGAGAGACAGAGAGGGGTAGGGGCAGAGGGCGAGACAGAATCTTAAGCAGGATCCATGCTCAGTGCGGAGCCTGATGCGGGACTCGCTCCTACAACCCTGGGATCATGACGTGGGCTGAAATCAAGAGTTGGATGCTCAACCAACTGAACCACCCAGGTGCCCCTTATTTACTTATTTATTGAAGGTGGGAGAGGGAGAGAGAGAGAGAATCCATAGCAGGCTCCACACTGATGCAGGGCTTGAACTCATGAACTGTGAAATCATGACCTGAGCTGAAACCAGGAGTCAAACGCTTAACCAGTCGAGCCACCCAGGTGCCCCCAAGTTAACTTCTTTAAGATCCGTGTATCTACTTATCTTTTATCCCAGAGGCACCATAATCCTCCTCCTCCTTTCCACTTCCCCTTCTCCATCACACTTATGTAATTTACAACATGAAATACTCTCATTTTTAAGTATATAATTCAGGGATTTTTAGTTAATTTGCAAAACTATGCAGTCATCAGCACAATCTAATTTTATAATATTTCCATCACCCCAAAGGGAAACCACACCATTTGCAGGCACTTTCCTACTAAACAATTTTTTGTATGTATAAGTTTGCCTTCTTGGGACATTTCATATAAATGGCATCACGCAATATGTGATATTTTGTTGTTGTGCTTCTTTCATTTAGCAATGTGGGTTTTTTTTTTTAATTTTTAAAAAGTTATTCTTCAGTTTTACTTTATTTTCCTTTAGTTTTAGAGAGAGAAAGGGGGAGAACAATTGAGCGTGTGTGCGTGTGAGCAGTGGAAGGGCAGAAAGGGAGAGAGAGAGAGAGAGAGAGAGAGAGAGAGAGAGAGAATCCCAGACAGGCTCCTCACCATGGAGCCTGACGCGGGGTTCAGTCTCACAACAGTGAGGTTGTGACCTGAGCTGAAATCAAGAGTCAGAGGCTTAACCGACTGAACCACCCAGGTGCCCCAAATTTAACAATGTTTTTGAGGATGATACATGTTATAGCATGTTTCAGTACTTTGCTTTTTATTGCTGAAGAGTATTCCATTTGTTTATCCATTTATCAATTGGCTGTTGTAAGTAATGCTGCTATGACTATTTGTGTAAAAATCTTGGTGTGGACATACTTCATTTTTCTTCCGGTGATACCTAGGAGTGGAAGGAATTGATGGATCATCTAGTAAATTTATGTTTAGCTTTTAAGAAATTGCCAAACTCTTTTTAAAGTCGTTGTACCACTTTATGTTTCTGCTTACCAGTGTATGAGAGTTTCAGCTTGCCTGCCTTTTTTTTATCAGAATATTTAGGATGTGTATTTGATTAGATTACAATATCACATGACATTAACTGCTGTCAGCAAACAAAAATCCTAGCATCTCATGATTTTACTACTCCAGCTGGGAAAAAAATACTAAAATTCCACTTAAATGCAAAAATATAATGCTGAATATTTAAAAACCCAGATTTTCTGCTAGGTGAATGTGATTATTTGAAAAATTTCAGTACAAAAAGAAAAATTTCAATACAGTAAGTCAAAGGACTCCCATAGAACAGTGGTCAAAATTTATCACTTTGTTAAAAATAACTTTTTTTTTTAACTTTTAATTTTAGATAACTTAAAATCTGCATCTGAAGATAGAAGAGTTTAGTGAATCCTTGCATACTCATCACCCAGCTTCAAATTTGTTGTCATGCCCAGTCTTGTTTCATCTATACCCATATTAGCAACCCTCTCCCCCATATTATTTTGAAGCAAATTCTAGACATCTTAAAGATAAACATTGCCATTGTCCTACCTACAGCTGATCATAGTAATTCTTTACTACTAATAATTTGTTACTTTTGAAGAATGAGATGCAGAAAGAAAAGTTGAAGTATGTCTATCTTTATTTGAAAAGGTAAATACTGAAAACAGATCTCTAATCTGAGGAATTGGAATGCTTTAAAAAAATTTTTTTTAACGTTTATTTATTTTTGAGACAGAGAGAGACAAAGCATGAACGGGGGAGGGTCAGAGAGAGGGAGACACAGAATCTGAAACAGGCTCCAGGCTCTGAGCTGTCAGCACAGAGCCCGACGCGGGACTCGAACTCATGGACCGTGAGATCATGACCTGAGCCGAAGTCTGCCGCTTAACCGACTGAACCACCCAGGCGCCCCTGGAATGCTTTTATATAAACATATGAGTTTGTTTTTGTTTGTTAAGAAATCTCTTCCTTTTTTAGAATTTTTAGATTGTATATTTTCCTCTCCACCTCCAGGGGAAAAAAATCTTGAAGTTTTGAGGGAGGCTGGGTTGTATTACCATTTGGGCCATTTACATGAGGATAAGTATGTTTGGAACACGGAGTGAGGTTAGGAATTTGCCACTTTTTTTTTTTTTTTCTAAAGTATGCTCCATGCGCAGCGCGCAGCTTGAACTCACTACCGACCCTGAGATCGAGTCACATGCTTTACCCACTGAGCCAGCCAGGTCCCCTGGAATCTGCCAATTCTAGTTGGAATTTATTACTGTTTTAGGAAAATGACTTTTATCATTTACATTCAGAATTCACTTGCGTTAAAAATTAAAGTTTTAAGTGTTACTTTCTATAATGTGATTCCTGATTTGGATTATAGAGTCCGTGGATACTCTCAGATCTCAGATCCATGGTCTGTTTTGTTTGTTTTCTCAAAACACTATAGGTTTTCTTTTCCTGATACGTAGGACTATATTTAGTCTATTAGGACTAAAATGCCTATAACATCAAAATCAATGGTACCTATTTATGGTAAATGTAGGGCTTTCATTTTAGTTCTGCTGACCTATATGGGTACTCTGCTTTTTTTGAGCCTCAGTTGACTTGTGACGTGGAGATATTATAATATCTGTTCTTAGTTCACTCATGATTGTCCAGAGGATAAAATGAAGAAGTTAAATAAGTACATGTGGATTATTTTTTGGGTGTAGGTGTTGGGACAGGGTTACCAATACTGTGTGGCTTTATGCTCTATGCATTTATAAAGAAGAGCAAAGACCAGACGAGAGACAGAGTGCAACTATTTATTAAGTTCCTGTTAAGTGCAATTGTGATGAGCCATTTAAATAAATTCCAACTTAATCCATAGGACAATGCTGGAAGGGATGTATTGTTATCTTCTTTCCAAACCAAGGTTCAGAAATGTGAAATAACTTGCAGAAGGGATATATTGTTTCCTCACTATATGAGAAAACTAAGGCTTGGAGAAGTGTAATAATTTGGAGAAAGTCAGCTTACAACTAGTTACTGTCAGCGTTGGAGCCCAGGACAGCTTTAATTTAAAAGTTTATGCTTCTTTCTACTATGGACCATTGTATAAGAGGGAGAGAATTAACAGATGTTTTTACTCCACCCCTCCCCGCCCAAGCACTGAAATGTTAAAAGCTGCTTTGGCCAGTTAGCTAATTAGAAGGTAGTTGTAATATAGCCATATTTGTGGGTTTAGTCAGTAATTTATTTTGTTTTTACAGAAGAGAACTTGTTTGAGTCATGTTTTCTTGTCTACATGGCTAAATTGGGTTTGTAGGATAAGCATCATAGAAGCACATGGTCAAAGTTATGGATCATAGTAGTATTTGCAGAACTTCGGTTATTCAGGTACAAATGTCATCAATTTTGCAATAGGTATTTACTACCATTGCTGTTATTTACTTAGTGTGTTTTTAAAATTGTTGTTTTTCTCTGAATTCATTTCAAAAGGAAACGAATATATATTTATTATAGTGAGTGGGAAATTAATGTCACTTGCCATAAATAAAAAATAACTTAAAATCAGTAAACAAGTATAACTTTAAAAACTTGGTTAGCATAGCACCCAAAACTACTTAGATACTAGTGGTTTGCATTACCGCTCATTGGAAAACCCTTATTTGGAAGATTTAACCCTAAGGATTTTATCTTTTTCCAAGATAAAACAAGCTGGTAAAGATTGATCGAAGGAAAGTGCAGGCATTTGTATTGGAGTAGGGTTGTGAAGCGCGATGGTCAAGAATTCTTGAGACGTTGTATGGTGCAATTTAGTAAGTTTATTTAAGAAGGATGGAGACAGGACTCATGGGCAGAAAGGACTGCCCTTTGTGCTGTATGAGGCTGGTGGTTATATGCTTAGTGCTCAAGGGAGAGGGGATGTGTAGGGAGTATTAGATCATAAATGTTTCTTTGATTTTCTACTCATAAAACTACTTTAGCATTATTTCTCTGGTGCTTATCATTCAGTTTGATATTAACTATTGGTGAGATATGCAGGCAGTCATGAGACCCTTTAAGGATGTAGTAACCAGCACGTATTTGATTCTTATCGAAACTTGCATGCCGTAGGTCAGCCTTACAGGCTAAAGGTAAACATTTTTCTGCTTCTATACTTCATCATTACTAAGCAAGAGCAAGGCCAGAGCAGAAACCATTTGTAATCAGACCAAAAGTGATGTCTTTATCTAAGTGATGGGAACCATTATAAGTTATTCATGTCAATATATACACACACACACACACCTTTGATATATATCTTTTTTAGCTACAGTAATTGTCTGAAATGTCTAGTAGACTTTTCACATTAATAAGCCTTTTGAGAACTTTTAATTGTGAAATAAAGCACATAAAGTGCATCAAACATAAATGTACTATTTAAATAATTATAAAGTAAACATTATGAAATTCTTACTTGGTCAAGGACTAGAACATTGCCAGCACTGAAGAAACTCCTCCATGGCATGCCTATTTGCATTAAAGCTCTACCTCTTTCCCCTAAATGAACCATTAGCCTGACTTTTATGTTTATAATTTTCTTGTTTAAAAAAAACGTTTCTACCTAAGTCTGTATCTCTAAATGCTGTATAGTTCGGCTTTGTCTGGTTTTGGATCTCATGTAGACATAATCACGCTGTATGTTTTGAGTATTGTTTCATTCACTCAGTAGCACATTTTTGAGATTTATCCATGTTGTGTGGATCTGTAGTTCATTTTTATTACTTTAGTATTCAATTGTGTGATTATACCACAGTTTATCCATTTTACTTTTTAAAAAAAATTTTTTTTTACGTTTATTTATTTTTGAGACAGAGACAGAGCATGAACGGGGGAGGGGCAGAGAGAGAGGGAGACACAGAATCGGAAGCAGGCTCCAGGCTCTGAGCCATCAGCCTAGAGCCCGACGCGGGGCTCTAACTCACGGACCGCGAGATTGTGACCTGAGCTGAAGTCGGACGCTTAACCGACTGCGCCACCCAGGCGCCCCTATCCATTTTACTCTTGATGTGCATGAGATAATTTTCAGTTTGGGGCCATTACAAATAATGCTTCTTAAAACACTGCTTTGTATCTTTCTAATGCACATGTGTAGCCATTTCTTTTGGATCCATGTCTAGGAATAAAATCTCTTGGTCCTAAGGTAGACCAGGGTAGAAAATGACAGGTTGCTTCCAAGGTGGTTCTACCAGACTTTAAATTTGCCAGCAGTATATTAGAATTGCCTTTCCTTAATTTTCTCCTGAGCACTTGTTGCCAGCCTTTTAAAGTTTTAGCCATTTTTGAGCATTTTTATTTGTATTTTTACTCGCTATTATTGATGTTGAGCACCTCAACTTTGGCCTTTTTGATACGCTGTTTTGTAAAGTGATTGTTGTCACTTGTCCATTTTTCTTTTGGATTGTCTGTATTTTGATTCATAGGGGTTCTTTATATAATCTGAATAGGAGCATTTTGTCAGTTTCAATAGATTACTAATATCTTCCATTCTGTAGTTGGGTGAGGTGCTTAAATGCTAACTTTTGGTGCAGAGAAGTTCTTATATATTTACATTTTTCAGTCTTTTCCTTTATGCTTAGTGCTTTTTTGCCCTGTGTAAAAATTGTTTTCCCTACTTGGAAATTATGAAGTTATTCTCCTATATCACCAAGAAATATTTACCTTTCCCATTTAGGGATGTACTTCATCTGGAAATGATTTTTGTGTATGTATAGTGTTAGGTCAGGTTTTAACTTTTTTTTTTTTCATATAGATGGATATCCAGTTGTTCCAGCACCATTTATAAATAATGAGACACAGTGTCACAAAGCTGTCCCATTGCTCTGCAGTGTCATCTTTTTGTAATATATATCCATATATGCGTGGTCTGTCTCTGATCCTCCGTCCTGTTAAATTAGTCTGTTTATCCTTGCCTTATTAATTGAGCTTAATGATAAGCCACACATGGGTGGCTTAGTCAGTTAACCCTCAGAGTCTTAATTCTGGCTCAGGTCATGATCTCAGGGTCATGAGTAAGTAAGGGTGAAGTTAATGTTTGTTTCCATTATTAAAGTGGTATTAAGAAGTAAACTATGATCCAGGGCGTCTGGGTACCTCAGTCGATTAAGCATCAGACTCTTGGTTTTGGCTCAGGTCATAATCTCACGGTTTGTGAGTTCAAGCCCCGCATCAGGCTCTATGCTCAGGAGGCAGAACCTGCTTGGGATTCTCTCTCTGCCCCTCCCCTGCTCTTGCACATGTTTTCTCTTTCAAAAGTAAATAAACATTAAAAGTAAGTGATTATAAAAATGCAGCATATGTGTACCCTGCGACATTACTGAATTCATTTATTCTAACAGTTTTTAGGTAGTCTTTTTTTTTTTTAAGTTTATTTTTGAGAGAGAGAGCGTGCGCACGTGAAAACTTGAGTGGGGGGAGGGGTTACGGAGAGAGAGAGAATCTGCTGACAGTGTGGAGCCAACACAGGGCTCGAACCCATAAACTGTGAGATCATGACCTGAGCCGAGATCAGGAGTCACACACTTAACCAATTGAGCCACCCAGGTGCCCCTATTTGTGATTTTTCTAATTTTTTTTCTTGCAGTTGATTTCTAGTTTCTGATCATTGAGATAGGAAAAGATGCTTGATACATTTCAGTCTTCTTAAATTTATCGAGACTTGTTTTTGTGGTCTAATATATGACTTATCCTGGAGAATACTCCATGTGCACTTGAGAAAAACTATATTCTGCTGTTGTATGGAATTTTCTGTATATGTTTGTTAAGTTTTTATGGAACTGATGTGTTAAGGCTGTTGTTTCCTTTTTTTTTTTTAACTAGATAATTACATTGACTCTTCAACTTTGACTACATAGATTTTTGACAGGATGGTTACATTGATGTGAGTGGTGGGGTATTAAATCCCCCTACTATTATTGCATTGCTATCAATTACTCCATTCAGATATGCTAATATTTGCTCTATACATTAAGGTGTTCCTGTGTTGTGTTTATGAATATTTAGAACTGTTGTATCTTGTTACTGGGGATTGACCCTATTGTCATTATGTAATGCCCATCTATGTCTTATTACAGTCTTTGTTTTAAAGTTTATTTTGTCTGGCAAAAGCAATAAGTACCCCATCTTTCTTTTGGTTTCCATTTGCATGAAACCTCCATTTCTTTACTTTCAGCCTGTTTCCTTTTCCATTTCTTCACTTTCTTTATATATATATATATAGTGTATATATATATACACTATATATGTATATACTATATATACAGTATATATATACTATACTATACTAGTATACTATACTACTATACTATACTAGTATACTATACTACTATACTATACTATATATGTATAGTATATATATACTGTATATATATACTATATATGTATGTTTCCATTTCCATTTCTTATATGTATATAAGAGTGAGAGCTTGAGCAGGGGAAGGGCAGAGGGGAAGGGAGAGAGACAGAATCTTAAGCAGGTTCCATGCCCGGTGTGGAGCCTAGATGCTTAACTAACTGAGCCACCCAGGAGCCCCTTTTTGTTGTTGTTTTTTATTTATTTTGAGATAGAGAGTAGAGAGTGCACATATGAGTAGGGGAGGGGCAGAGAGAGAGAGAGAGAGAGAGAGAGAGAGAGAGAGAGAGAGAGAATCCCGAGCAAGCTCTGCGCTACTAGTGCAGAGCTGGATGTGGGGCTTCATCTCATGAACCCTGAGATCATGACCTGAACCAAGATCAAGAATTGGTTGCTTAGCTGACTGAGTCACCCAGGTGCCCCTTGTTGTTTTAAATCTATTCAGGCATTTTGTGTCTTTTAAAATATTTACTTCCATTACATTTAAACTAATTAGTAGGTATGTACTTAATGTCATTTTGTTCATTGTTTTCTGTTTTGTAGTTCATCTCTATACCTTTCTTCTTCTCTTGCTTTTTCCCTTTTGGTTTGATGACTTTCTGTTTAAGGATAGCAGGTTAACTTCCTACTTTCAATGATAGTTAAGTTTGAATGCATTCTGAAACTGTGTTTTTACTGCCTCCCCTTTTAATGTTTTTAATGTGACATTTTACTTTTTAAAATTTTGTACATATCTTAATGATTGTAATTGGTTATTTTTACCACTTCTACCTTTTAACCTACATATTAGCTTTATAAGAGATGAACCTACTAGTTTATCCTATATGTACCTTTACCAGTGAGATTTTTACTTTCGTGTGTGTGTGTGTGTGTGTGTGTGTGTGTGTGTGTGTGTGTGTGTTTTCCCTTATAATTAATGTCTTTTCAGTTTGAAGAACAACCTTTAACATTTCTTGTAGGGCTGATTTAGTTGCAATGGACTCAGCCTTTTTTTTGTTTTTTGTCTGAACAGACTGTTCTCTCTCCTTCAGTTCTGAATGATAGCTTTGCTGGGAGAATATTCTTGTTGGAAGTTTTTTCCCTTCAGCACTTTCAGTATATTTTGTATCTTCCTTTTTGTATGCAAAGATTTTTCAGAGAAATGTGCTAATAGCTTTATACAGGTTCTCTTATATATAAGAAGTTGTTGCCTTTGCTGCTTTTAAGATTCTTTGTTTCACTTTTGGCATTTTAATTATAATGTGTCTTGATGTGGGTCTCTTTGGGTTTATCTTGTTTGGAACTCTTCTGGGCTTCCTGGATTTGGGTGTCTGTTTCTTTCCAGAGGTTAGGGAAGTTTTTAGCCTTTTCTTAAAATTAAGTTTTCTGTCCCTTTCTTTTCTTTCTGGAACCCTTATAATGTGAATGTTATTCTGCTTAATGTTCTGTAGGTTCCTTAAGCTTGATATGCTTTTTCAAATAATAATAATAATAATCATTATTATCACTAATAATAGTGATGATGATGATGATGATTATTTTTATATTTATTTTCTGTTTTGTTGAGTTCCACTGCCATGTCTTCCAGATCACTGATTGTTTCTTCTGCTTCATCTAGCGTATTGTTGAACCCCTCTACTATAGTTTTCAGTTTAGTTATTGTATTTTTCAGATTTGGGAATTCTCTTTGGTACTTCCTTCTATTTTCTGTCTCTTGCTGAAGTTCTTGCTGTGTTCATTGATTTCTTTTCCTGAGTTCAGTGAGCATCTTTATGACCATTACTTTGGACTCTTAATCAGGTAAATTTACTTAACTCCATTTCATTAATGTTTTTCTCCAGGGTTTTATCTTGTTTTGGTTGGAGCATTTTCCTCTGTCCCTTTTGTTTCCCGACTCTCCATGTTTTTGTCTGGGTATTAAGCAAAACAGCTATCTCTCCCAGTCCTGAAGGAGTGGCCTTGTGTAGGAGATAAATCTTATCCTTTAAACAAACTTACCCTAGCTCTTGGCTTTCTCTTTAGCCTTTGTAATTGTCTAAGCAGCCTAATTTATTCTTTATAAGTCCAATTGTTGAGGAAGTGCCAAGATCTGTGAGTATTCCAGAGGGAGGGATCTCAGTCCACCTCTGGTTTCAGGCTAATTAGAAGCTAGACCTGTGGGGAGAGGCTTTTAACTTCTCAGAGATATACACAGTCCAGTGGGATGGCAGTCATAAATCATGCTGGACTCCAGACCAGGCAATCTAGAGGTGTCCTCCTGGTGACAGTTGCAAAAATTGGGGCTCTTGGAGAGTATGATATCTTGTGTTAGATAACGGCAAGCTGTAGCAAGGCCAAGGGAGAACACAAAGATGGTGTCCACTGACCTACATTCCCCAAGAGCACATTTGTAGCCTCTTTGTGAGTGGCAATTCTGAATTATGCTCTTTAGGCTGAAGCTTCAGTGCAAGTAAATAGACCTTTGCACAGAAAGACTGGGATGTGTTTCAGTCTGCTGTCTATGCAGTGCCCTGGGAGTGGTAGACTGCCAAGAACTGTCTCTCTGGTTCAGATCCATGGACCCCAGAAGCACAATCTTCTCTGGACATCAGGGCTAGGCATTAAAGGGTGTACCCTGCCTACACACAGCCTCTGGCTTTGGCAGGATAGTGGAGGTCATATGGGAGCAGAGCACACTTGGAAGTGTTAGCAGGTTAGAGGGAGAGTACAGATACGGCTCCTGCCAGCACTGGCGCTGGCAAGGTAGGAAGAGTATGCAAATATGGTATCTGTCAATGCCTCTGTCCCTGGAGGGAGTTCTAATAGTCTCCTGTACCTCAGGCTAATGCTTTTTTTTTTTTTTTTTTTGGTAACAGATATGAAGTTAGTTTTATTATATTTATTTTTTTACTTTCTATATTCATTTTTTATAATTTACATCCAAGTTAGTACATGGTGCAAGAATGATTTCAGGAGTAGATTCCTTAAGCCCCTTACCCACTTAGCCCATCCCCCCTCCCACAACCCCTCCAGCAACCCTCTGCTCTCTATATTTAAGAGTCTCTTATGTTTTGTCCCCCTCCCTGTTTTTGTATTATTTTTGCTTCCCTTGCATTATGTTCATCTGTTTTGTATCTTAAAGTCCTCATATGAGTGAAGTCATATGATACTTGTCTTTCTCTGACTAATTTTGCTTAGCATAATATCCTCTTGTTCCATGCATGTAGTTGCAAATGGCCAGATATTATTCTTTTTGATTGCTGCATAATACTCCATTGTATGTATATGTGTGTGTGTGTGTGCGTGTATATATATATGTATATATATGTGTGTGTGTATAAATATACATATATACACACACACACCACATCTTCTTTATCCATTCATCCATCGATGGACATTTGGGGTGTTTCCATACTTTGGCTATTGTTGATAAACATTGGGGTGCATGTGTCCCTTCAAAACAGCATACCTGTATCCCTTGGATAAATACCTAGTAGTGCAATTGCTGGGTCATAAGGTAGTTCTGTTTTTAATTTTTTGAGGAACCTCCATACTGTGTTTTCCAGAGTGGCTGCACCAGTTTGGATTCCCACCAGCAGTGCAAAAGAGATCCTCTTTCTCCACATCCTCGCCAACATCTGTTGTTGCCTGAGTTGTTAATGTTAGCAATTCTGACAGGTGTGAGGTGGTATCTCAGTGTGGTTTTGATTTGTATTTCCCAGATGATGAGTGATGTTGAGCATTTTTTCATGTGTCACTTGGCCATCTGGATGTTTTCTTTGGAGAAGTGTCTATTCATGTCTTTTGCCCATTTCTTCACTGGATTCTTTGTTTTTTGGGGGTTGAGTTTGGTAAGTTCTCTGTAGATTTTGGATACTAACCCTTTATCTGATAATGTCATTTGCAAATGTCTTCTCCTGTTCTGTTGGTTGCCTTTTAGTTTTGCTGATTGTTTCCTTCGCTGTGCAGAAGACTTTTGTTTTGATGAGGTCCCAGTAGTTCATTTTTTCTTTTGTTTCCTTTGCCTCTGGAGATGTGTTGAGTAAGAAGTTGCTGCTGCCGAGGTCAAAGAGGTTTTTGCTTGCTTTCTCCTCAAGTATTTTGATGGCTTCCTGTCTTAACATTTAGGTCTTTCATCCATTTTGAGTTTATTTTTGTGTATGGTATAAGAAAGTGGTCCAGGTTCATTCTTCTGCATGTTGCTCTCCAGTTTTCCCAGAACCACTTGCTGAAGAGACTGTCTTTATTCCATTGGATATTCTTTCCTGTTTTGTCAAAGATTAGTTGGCCATACATTTGTGGGTTCATTTCTGGGTTCTTTATTCTGTTCCATAGATCTGAGTGTCTGTTTTTGTGCCAGTATGGTTGATGCTTTTAATATTAGCAAATGAGTCTTCTTCAGTGATGGTCAAGGAGCTTTTCAAACTATCCCTTTTGTGCTGGCCCCCAGGGCAGTTGAGTTTTTATGTGAGCCCTTTAATAGTGAAATCTCTGTTCCTATAATCCTCTAGTCCTTTGGTCCTCTGGGACCATAAGCCTCATTGGTTTTCAAAGATTGACATGTTGGGGGCTTATCTCTCTGGTGAAGGTCCCAAGGGTTGAGGTGTCTGGTGTGGAGCACACCCCTTTGCTTCTCAGAGAGAAACTCTGTAGTTGTGAGATCCTTCCTGATTGTGGGTTGTAATGCTGGGGTGAAGGGGGGTGGGAGTTGGATTGTTGAGGGTGAAGGAGGGTGAGAGAGGATTGTTGAGGAGACTTTCCCTATCTTTCATGTCTTAATGTATCACTTTTATCCTTTGTTTTTAGAGGAGCTGTTCAGCTAGTTTTCATATCTTTTTCAGAGGTAATTTTATATGTAGCTGTAGGTTTTTTGTGTCTGTGGGAGGTGGTGAGTTCACGATCTTCCCACATTGCCATCTTGAACCACCTCCAATGTTCTTTTTAAAATGTTTGGTAGAGTTCACCAGTGAAGCCATCTAGACTTGTGCTTTTCTTTGGGAGTTTTTGAGTATTCACTTTCCTGTTACAGGCATGTTGAGGTTTTTTTTTTCTCTTTGAGATAGTTTTGGTAATTTCCATGTTTTTACAGATTTGTCCTTTTCATTTAGATTATCTAATTCATAAGTGTGTAATTGTTCATAGTGGTCTCTTACAGTCCTTTTATATTCTGTGAAATTAAGTAGTCCTTTGTTCCTTCTTATCTAGGGGGATACATTCCCAGACCCCCAGTGACTGCATGAAATTACATGTAGTACCCCACCCTACATATAGTGTTTTTCCTTATACAAACACAGCTATGATATATTTAGTTTATAAATTAGGCAAGAGAGTAAGAGATTACTCTTACTCAAAAGCTCCTTGACCATCACTGAAGAAAGTAAGAGATTAATAATAACTAAAAGTACAATAGAATAAGAGCCAATTTACTGTAATAAAAGGTATGAGAATGTTTTCTCAAAATATATTATTGTACTTTGCTTACCCTTTTGCTTGTGATGATGTGAGATGATAAAATGCCTACATGATGAGATGATAAAATGCTTCTGTGATGAGAGAAGTGAGGTGAATGACATAGGTATTGTGACGTAGCATTAGGCTACTATTTATCTTCTGATAAGTCAGAAGGAGGATCGCCTGCTTTTGGACCATGACTGACCACAGGTAATTGAAATAGCAGAAAGCAATAAGGGTGTAGGGGCTGGGGGGTACTATTACAATGTCCTTTCATTTCTGATCTTATTTATTTGTATTTTGTCTATTTTATTCATAGTCTAGTTAAGGATTTGTCAATTATGTTGATCTTTTAAAAAGCCTAATTTTTAGTTTCATTGATTCTCCATTGTTTTCCTGTTCTCTGTTAATCTTTGCTTTAGTTTTTATTGTTTCCTTCTTTACGCTGGCTTTGGGCTTAGTTTGCTATTTTTCTAGTTTCTTAAGGTATAAATTTAGGTTGATTTGAGATAGTTCTTCATTTTGAATGTAGGCCTTTAAAGCTGTAAGTTACTTTCTGAGTACTGCTTTTGTTGTATCCTAATGTTTGGGTAACATTTCTATTTTCATTTCTATTAACCTCAAGTTATTTTCTAATTTTCCTTGTGATTTATTCTTTGAAGTATTTATTAAGAGTGGATTCATATTGCTAATTTTCCAGTTTTTTTTTCTGTTATTGATTTCTAGTTTTTCATTCCATTGTGGTTGGAGAAAATACTTTGTAGGTTTCAGTGAATTTAAATTTATGAGGATTGTTTTGTTGCCTAACATAGAGTCCTGGAGAATGTTCCATGTAGACTTAAGAATATGTGTTCTGCTCCTGTTGGGCAGGGGGATGTTGAGCACATGTCTGTAGTATCTAGTTGATTTATAATATTGTTCAGGTCCTTGGTTTCTTTATTGATCTTCTGTCTAGATGTTTCAGCTGTTTCTGAGAGTGGGCCTTTTGAATCTCCCAAGTATTACTTATTCAACTACCTGTTTCTCCTTTCAGTTCTTATTGTTTTGGGGCTTTTCCCTTGCTTATAATTGTTATTTTCTTGTCAAATTAATCCTTTTATCAATATGTAATATTTTTCTTTGTCGTTGGTAACAATTTTTGGCTTACAATCTGTTTTGTTTGCTATTAATATTGATACACCAGCTTTTTTTTGGTTACTATTTGCATGAAAGATCTTTTTTCATTTTTTTTACTTTCAAACTATTTGTTTCTTTGGGTCTATAGTGAGTCTCTTATAAGGAGTATATTGTGGGATCATAGCTTTAAATACGTTTTGCCAATCTATGTCTTTTTTTTTTTTTTTTTAGAGAGAGAGAGAGAGAGAAAGAGAACACAAGGGAGGGGGGAAGAGGCAGAGGGAAAGAGAGTGAGAGAATTTTAAGCAGACTCCATGCCTAGTCTGGAGCTGATGCAGGACCTGACCAATACCAAGAGTCAGATGCTTAACTTACTGAGCCACCCATGCACCCCACTGATCTCTGTCTTTTAATTGATGCGTTTAAGCCTTTTACATTTATAGTATTTACTGCTAAGAACTACCACCACTTTGCTATTTATATGTGGTCATTGAAGTCTCTGTTTTATTATCTTCATGGTCAGGCAGTGACCTGATAGTTCCTTGAGCTTTGATCTGGTAATGAAAGGGGGGGAAAAAGTCTTACATTTCTTTGATAAATGCTGTCCAGGAAGCCACTTTAGCCCCGTGGAATTGAAATAATGGCCAGCCTCTGTGCTAGTCTTACAGTTACCTGGCAGGCAGATCAAAACACATAACCCCATTTTTTGGAGAGAGTAAGTCCTTACTGCCCACCCTAGCACAGTAAGCTTCAGCAGGAACCTAAGCTGCCATACGTACAAGGTGTTTGCTTCCATGCTGGTAGATGAGGGGATGGTGGCTGCTACACAAAATGCAGAAATTAACCAAGGTTTACCAGTCTCTTTCTTATTAAGAACTCTTGCTTTATTGCAATCATTTGACTAGAGTCCAGAGTTCCAAAATAATTCATTCTTTTAAGATTTTTTTAAAGTCTATTTATTTTTGAGAGAGAGACAAAATGAACAGAGGAGGGGCAGAGAGAAAGGGGGGACAGAGGATCTGAAGCAGGCTCTTGCTGACAGCAGAGAGCCCTATGCAGGGTTCAAACTTCCTAACCATGAGATCGTGACCTGAGCCAAAGTTGGAAGCTTAACAGACTGAACCACCCAGGCGCCTGTGTAATAGTTGATTCTCATAGTTCTTGCCAGCTCAATATTGTTTCAGTGCTGGTTCTGATTCTTGGAGATTCTTTCTCTACCATCTTCTGTGATGTCACCTTAGCCTTTACTTTTATATGCAATTGACCCTTGAGCAGTATGAGTTTAAATTGTGTGGTGCACTTATATGTGGACTTTCTTGGATAAATACAGTACAGTACTATAAAGTATTTACTTTGATTTTTAAAATATGATTCTCTTAACATTTCCTTTTTTCTAGCTTTTATTGTAAGAATATGGTATGTAATACAAGATGCAAAATATGTGTTAGTTGACTATTATATTATTGGTAAGGCTTCTGGTCAATAGTAGGCTGTTAGTAGTTAAGGTTTGGGGAGTCAAAATTATATGTGGATTTTTCTGACTGCACAGGTCATTGCCCCAACCCCCTTGTTGTTCAAGGGTCAACCTTGTTGATATTTTATCTAAACAATTTGCTGGCCTAAAATCTGTGAATGAACCTGGATAATTGAAGTGAATTTTAAGTTTAATTATAAGCAAACATGTAACAATTTATAAAGTCATATTCGCTGATTTAATTTAATCACTTAATATTGACCAATATTGGTTGGTCATTTTAGCTATTAGTGATTTTCAAAAAAATTTTTTTTAATGTTTTATTTATTTTTGAGAGAGAGAGAGGCAGAGCATGAACAGGGAGAGGCAGAGAGAGAGAGAGAGAGAGAGAGAGAGACAGAATCTGAAGGAGCTCCAGCTCTGAACTGTCAGCACAGAGCCTGACGCGGGTCTTGAACTCATGAACCGCAAGATCATGACCTGAGCTAAAGTCAGACGACGTTTAACCGACTGAGCCACCAAGGTGCCACCTGTTAGTGATTTTTATTTTAAAAAATAAATGTAAAACAATAGCCATATTAGGTTTGAATCAATCAGAATTTAACTTATATAGTAAAATTATGAGGGCAAAGAAATATTTCTTCATATCTTATATTAATTGGTGGACTTCATTTGAAGTTTCAAAGGGTAAAAAAAATGGATTTGTAAAATGATTTTAGCTAGCCTTTATTGAGTGACTGCTATATTCTCAGGACATCAAAAGATGTATTAGATCTGTTTTTATCCTCATATCATCCCTACAAGATAGTCATTTTATCTTTCCGGTTGATGCTCAGGCAGGTAAGTGTATTTATTTGGTTGCAGAGAGGGAGGGAGCAGCATACCAGGTGTTCAGTCACAGAGGTAGGAAACAAGTACAAGTTTTGTAGCTGTTTGTACTTTTTTCAGCTGCTTTAAATAATGGCATGAAATGACTTAGAACTTATCTGAAAGGGTAGAATGAGAACTACTTATTCTGTAGGACAATTTTCCTATAATGAGATAATGGGTACTGATGTTTTCACTGAAGTAAAGATTCTTTTTTAAAAAGATTTTTCACTAGTTGACCTTTGAACAACATAGGTTGGAACTATGTAGGCTCACTTGTATATACTGACTTTTTTCCAATAAAGATAGTGGAAGATTTTTTAGAGATTTGTGACAGTTTTAAAAAACTTGCTCACAAACCACGTAGTCTATAATTATTTTTTTTTTAATTTTATTTTTTAACGTTTATTTATTTTTGAGACAGAGAGAGAGAGCATGAACAGGGGAGGGTCAGAGAAAGAGGGAGACACAGAATCTGAAACAGGCTCCAGGCTCTGAGCTGTCAGCTCAGAGCCCGACGCGGGGCTTGAACTCACGGACCGCGAGATCATGACCTGAGCTGAAGTTGGCCGCTTAACCTACTGAGCCACCCAGGCGCCCCTATAATTATTGAAAAAGTTAGGAAAATGTTAGGCATGTCATGAATGCGTAAAATATCCTTAAGTAGTTTATTTTATCATTTGCTACCATAAGATGTGTAGAATTCTATTATAAAAAGTTAAAATTTGTCAAAACTTAGGCACACAAATACTTATAGATCATACATGGTACCATTTGGAGTCAAAAGAAATGTAAATAAATATAAAAATGCAGCATTAAGTCGTAACTGCATAAAATTAACTGTGGTACCTATGGTACTATTGTGATAATTTCATAATGACCTCATATTGCTGTTCTGGTGAACTCAAGTGTTGGAAGTATCTACTTAAAACACCAGGTGATGTTAATCATCTCTGCATGAACAGTTCATCTTTCCAGTAAATTGCATATCACAGTAAAAAGTGATCTCTTGTGGTTCTTGTGTTATTTTTCATCATGTTTAGCACAATGCCATAAACTTTGAATAACACCATGGGACCCATATGAAGTGCCACTAGTGATGTTGGAAGTGCTTCCAAGAAACAGAGAAGAGTCATCATTTTATAAAAAATATTTGAATTGCTTGATATGTACTGTAGATTGAGGTCTGTAGCTGGGTTGCCTACCGTTTCAATATAAATGATTCTAGTGTAAGGACCATTGTTAAGAAAAAAGAAAATTCATGAAGTTGTTGCTGCAGTTACGCCAGTAGGCATGAAAACCTTGCACTTTTTGCAAAAATACCTTATTTTTTATTGAAAATGCAGCTTTTATGAGGATGCGTGATTTCTGTAAGAAAGGTGTACCTATATAGACTC
This sequence comes from Puma concolor, assembly GCF_028749965.1. Taxonomy (NCBI): domain Eukaryota; kingdom Metazoa; phylum Chordata; class Mammalia; order Carnivora; family Felidae; genus Puma; species Puma concolor. The sequence goes on along the minus strand of NC_141675.1, from coordinate 32,631,927 downwards.
TAATATGACTTGAGAAAAAGGGAAGTCGTTATATGACATCCTTAAACAAAAGGAAGGTTAAGGACCTGAAATTGGAGAATTTAGTGCCAGCAAAGGTTGGTTTGACAATTTTAGAAAGTGGGTTGCCTTAAAAAATGTCAAAGAGAACAAGATAAGCTGCTTCTGTTGACCAAGGACAGAAGACAAGTTCCCAGTTGGAATTAAGAAAATCATTGAAGGGATATCTGCCTGAACAGGTTTTTAATACAGACAGAAAATCCTTATTCTAGAGGGAGGGTGTGAAACCACAAAGGACATTTATTAGTAAGGAAAGCAGCGAGCACCAGGATTTAAGGCTGGGATGGATAGGCTAACTTAACTGATCAGGACTATCCTTATCTGTAAAGCCACTAACACCCAAACCTTGAAGGAAAAGGACAGCCAACAGCTGCCAGTCTTTTGGTTGTATAGCAAGAAGGCCTGGACGGTGAGAACCCTTTTTTGGATTGGTTTCATTGGTGCTTTGTCCCTGAAGTCAGGAAGTACCTTTGCCAGAAGGGATTGCCTTTTAAATAAAGTTCTTTTGATATCAGACAATGCTTGTGGCCACCCATAACACCATGAGTTGAATACCAGTGGCGTTGGAGTGGTCTGTTTGTCCCCAAACACATTTCTAATTCATCCTGTAAATCTGGGGGTCAAAAGGACCTTTAAAGCTTATTTTACATGGTACGTGATGGAAAGGATCATTAACATTGTGGAAGAAAACCCCGAAAGAGAGAACATGAAAGTCTGGAAAGATTACGCCATTGAAAATGGATGGCAAGAGGGGTGCCTGAGTGGCTTAGTCGGTTAAGCGTCCGACTTTGGGCTCAGGTCATGATCTTGTGGTTCGTGAGTTTGAGCCCCGCATTGGGCTCTGTGCTGACAGCTCAGAGCCTGAGCCTACTTTGGATTTTGTGTTTCCCTCTGTCTCTGCCCCTCCCCTGCTTGCACTCTGTCTCTCTCTCAAGAATAAACAAACATTAAAAAAATTTTAAAAAATGGATGGCAAGAATTGTATGAGATGCTTTTGTGTCATCATCATTGTCGCCTAAGTATTTATTATATAGGACATTGTGTGCAAGACTTGTATGGAAATGGATAGCCTGTCCTTACATAGGAATCAATAAGGTGAGTGATATTTAATATCATATTAATAATGTTTTAGTTTCCCCACTGTTTTAAAATTTTGCTTTCAGAGAATTACATTACTGTACAATATGTCTCTCTCTCACAATTGGAGAAACTGTGTATCAGCCTGTCATCACAGGAAAGTTTTTTTAAGTAGCAATGTTTCTTTAAAAATAAATTTTTTAAGTGTTAATTATTATTTTTTTTTTTCAACGTTTATTTATTTTTGGGACAGAGAGAGACAGAGCATGAACGGGGGAGGGGCAGAGAGAGAGGGAGACACAGAATTGGAAACAGGCTCCAGGCTCTGAGCCATCAGCCCAGAGCCCGACGCGGGGCTCGAACTCACGGACCGCGAGATCGTGACCTGGCTGAAGTCGGACGCTTAACCGACTGCGCCACCCAGGCGCCCCAGTGTTAATTATTTTTAAGAGAGATAGAGCACGAGTGGGAGAGGGGCAGAGAGAGAGAGAGGGAGGGAGGGAGAGGGAGAGGGAGACACAGAAACAGAAGCACACTCCAGGCTCTGAGCTGTCAGCACAGAGTCTGACCCTGGGCTCAAACCCAGAAACAGTGAGATCATGACCTGAGCTGAAGTTGGACGCTTAACCAACTGAGGCACGCAGGTGTCCCCACCCCCTGAAAGTAGCAATGTTTTTAATGCTGTGTTATGAACATGACTTCAATATTGTATGTCGTAACAGATTTATAATGACTCATTCTTTAGTGTCTAGGCTAGGCTACCATGAAGCAGTTGCACTGATTATGCTAGGCTACCATAAAGAAATCATATTATTTCTTTGCTATCAATGATGAATTGTTATATTTGTAAATAACTATGAATTTCTGTTTTGTATTATTTTTTCATTTTTGATATCTAGTGTTAATATGTATAACATCTACAGTGTTTTGTATCATATAAGACAATACGGATTTAGGTACTGACAGACGATTCATCTTATAAATGAACGAGGTAACTTACAGTATTGATGAATACAGCAAAGTGCTGTAAATGTATTTCCTCTTTATGATTTTCTTAACATTTTCTTTTTTCTAGCTTTATTATAAGAATACAGTATGTAATATATACCTCATAGAAAATATGTGTTAATCAACTCTTCATGTCATCAGTAAAACTTGACTTCACCAGTTCAGTAGGGTATGTATGGATTTTTTACTGTGTGAGAGGGATTCAGGGTGTGCTTCCTTTAACTCCTGCATTGTTCAAGGGTGAACTGTGTGTGTATACACACATAGACAGTTGAGGATAGACTGCTGGTGGTGTTATGTCACCTAGGGGTTAGGATTTAATCAGGAATCAAACAGTTAAAAGATAAAAATCCATTTTTATAAAAAGTTCAATATATTTTCCAGATAAATTGGGTATTTTAAAAATAGAATATACTTAAACCTTTTTAAAGATGTAGCCACTCAAGATAAGGATTATGTTTACTTAAAATATTTGAGATAGCACATTTATTATTTTTTTAAATGGTTCTTGAGGGACCTTGTTTCCAATTTCTTGCTAGTAATCCCATTATAAATAACAGAATAATTGGTTCATATATTCTAGAGCTGGAAGAGACTTTTGAGATAATTTAGTTCTATATACCCATTTAATGGAGGAGAAAACTGAGTTTGAGTTACTGAGGTTAGAAACCCACTCTCTGGTGATCCTTTTTCTTAAGTCTTCTAAATTGCTCAAGATTAGGAATGGAGGCTAGTGTGAGTATCCAGAAATTGTTTTCTTTAACAATTCTAGTCGAAGTTTTCTAGACAGAGAAAAAAAAAAAAAACAGTTTGGGAAGTATGCCAAAAACGAGAGGACCTAGAAGGACATTGTCATATTATAGACATATAGAAGAACATAGCATATCAGAGAAAGGGAAGAAGAAATTATTCCTTTTCAACAACAGTGCAGTTTTGAATATTATAAATTTATAGGCATTAGCAGGTAAGAGGAAGACTGGAAAAGGATGTAACATGGTAACAAGCATAGAATTTTGAAGGTGGTTATAGGTAGACATGCCATCACTACTTATTTCTTAGGATTAATCAAACCTGTTTGCTGTTAACTTCTTGGTTCCTCTGAAAATATTTTTCATTTAGAAAAGCCTGGATGTAGAGACTTACAGATTATGAATCACAAGCTGTAGTTGTCATTTTGTATATTTTAATTCAGTGGCCATCAATCTAGTGATTGTAGTACATCAAAATGTAGGTCTAGGGAGGGTTTTTGAAAATCATATACCCATTTATGTCTTCTTCTGATAAATCAGAATACGTAAATGTGTAGAGTCAGAGTAGAGAGGAAGATGCTACTTGTATTTTGGAAAAAACTACCCAGGGGACTTGCTCTGCATCAGTTCATTACCTGCTTACCAAAAAAAGGAGTTAAAAAAGAAAATGAATAAATCAAACTAAAATCTTATGTTAAAAAGCAAACAAACAAAAAGCTGAAACAGGTCTATAAATACAGAGAACAAACTGATAGTTGCCAGATGGGAAGGGAGTGGGGAGATGGGCAAAATGGGTGAAGGGGAGTCGAAATACAGGCTTCCAGTAATGGAATGAATAAGTCATGTTATATATAGCATGAATAAGTCAAAGATGTAGCTTAAGGAATATAGTCAATGGTATTATAATAGCATTGAATGGTGACAGATAGTGACTACACTTTTAGTGAGCATAGCATAATGTATAGAGTTGTCAAATCACTCTGTTGTATTCCTGAAATTAATGTAACATTGTGTGTCAAGTATAATTCATTCAAAAAATTAAGTTACTTGATATACTCACTTCATTCATTAAAGTATTTAATATAAAAATATCTGTCAAATAGAGAAAAGTAATTTGGCTGGAGTCTGAGCAAGAAAGCTTTAAAATAACGATGAAGGGTAGGAACTTTAAAATATGTTTACTTAAGACGGAAACAGATTGTTGTTTTGGAGAGGAGATGTGACACAGAATGATGTATTGGGGAGGAGGATTTGTCCAATTATGTTTAAGAAAAAAAAAATAGAAGTAGTGAATTTTACAGGTACACAGAAGTGAAATTTGAGTAGCAAATGAACTACAAATGATAGAATGAGAAATGGCCTTTATATTTTTTTTTTTTTTATTTTTTTTTTTCAACGTTTATTTATTTTTGGGACAGAGAGAGACAGAGCATGAACGGGGGAGGGGCAGAGAGAGAGGAAGACACAGAATCGGAAACAGGCTCCAGGCTCTGAGCCATCAGCCCAGAGCCCGACGCGGGGCTCGAACTCACGGACCACGAGATCGTGACCTGGCTGAAGTCGGACGCTTAACCGACTGCGCCACCCAGGCGCCCCATATTTAAAAAATTGTTTTAATTAAAAAATAATTCAAATATGTTTACTAGGTGACAGGCTCTATTGTAGGTAAATCTGTGAACAAAGAAGGCAAAGATACCTGTCCTAATGGAAGTTAAATTTCAGTTTGGGGAGGAGGGCACAGTATAAACAATAGGTAAGCGTAACTAAACTGAGAATTGATACTCTTGTAAAAGAAAAGGTAGAACAAGGTAAGGGAATTGAGAGTGTTGCTGGGTGGTAAAAGGTTGCAAATTTTATTACAGCGGTAAGAATAAACTTACTGAACCAAAGACCCAAAGGAGTAAATATCTGATGTAGATATCTGTTGGTGGAGAAAGAGCTTTTCAGATTATCTGGTGGTGATGTCAGTGTAGGAGGTTGCATAATACAAATCAAGAGTTTTAAGAAAGATTTCTAGGTTAGAGATATAAAATTGAGATAATCTGTTTAGATGATATTGAAAACTATAAGACCAGATGGGGTTATCTGTAGGCAGTGAGTATAGATGGTTTTTATTTGGTGCTGGGATATGTACTCCAATCTTAAGTGGTTGGGGAGGAGAGAGGAAGATCCAGTAAAGTTGCTACCAGCAAAGGAGCACAGTTAGAAGACATGGAAGCCAACAGATATTTTCATTTTTGACTATATAGCTGATAGGTCAAGTTAAAATGAGGACTGAATATTGACCATTGGGTTTAGCAACAAGAAGTTAATGGTGATCTCAGCTAGGTTTATAGTAGTGGGATTAGGTGGTAATGAGACAACAGATGTTGGAAATAGCAAGTATAAACAGTGGACTCCAGAGAAGGTTTTTAAAAGAAATTGAAAATGTGTTTCTATGCTGAGGTTAATTATTGAGTAGTGAGTGAAAAACTGATGTAGGAAAAAGGTTGAGAAATTGTGGGGACACATCTTTCCAAGGTAACTGGAAGTGGGGCAAAGGATCTAAGTGTAGCTGCTTGTGTGTGGGTAGATACGGGGTTTTTAATTTGTGGAACTTTTATAATGCTTTCAGTTTTCTCTGTGAAGTAGGGAGCTAAGCAAAGATGGGAGAACATTTATTGTAGGATTGAAGGGAGATTTAATGTGGGTGAAATGGTTGTCCAGGACAATGGGAAAGTAGATGTTCATTATTTTTTCAGAGGTATATAAAATAGAATATGAGATCCACTTTATTCACTTTATTATCTACTTACCTTCTGAAGAGGTAACTACTATTGATGGTTTTGTCTGTGTCCTTACATCCTGTTTTTTGTACCTACTTATGAATATGTGCTTGTATATTCATACAATTAAAAATAAAATACAACTAGGCTCTGTAGGGTTGAATATGTTCAAGCCCTAACTACTGGAACCTGTGAATGTGCCTTTTGGAGGAGGAGTCTTTGCAAATATAATTTTAAGGCTCTCAGGATAAGGTTATCTTGGATTAGGGTGGCACCGAATCTTCCTTAGAAGAGAAGACACAGAGAAGCAGACCATGTGATGATAGTGAACATGGGAAGAAGATGATATGAAGATGAAAGCAGAGATTGAAATCAAGCAAGCCACAAGTAAAAGGAACACTTGGAAGAGGCAAGGAAGAATTTTCTTCTAGAGCCTTTGGAGGTAGCAGGGCCCTGCCTACTCCTTGTTTTTGTACTTCTGGTCTCCAGAACTGTGAAGAGTAAATTTCTATTATTTTAAACCACCAAATTTGTGATTATTTGTTATAGCAGTCCTACAGAATTAATACAGGCTTGTACTATACACTTCTTTCTACAACTTTTAATTTTTTATCTTGAGTACTTTTCATGTTACTGTGTAGGATAAGTTTTGTTCTTTTATAATAATTACATTGTATATTGGTAGGATGGATCTATTATGTATGACATGCTCATGCATTGTGCAGCATGGACATTTGGTTTATTTCTAATTTCTGATCCTTCAATAAAGAATTTTGGTTTTAGATCTTTGTTGCTCAAGTATATTTGTCTAATTCCTAGATCTGCGAAATATGCCCTCATAAAAGACTTTTAATTTATATTCCCACCTTTAGTTTGAGTGTTGTCAACACTGAATATTAGAATCTTTAATTTATCTGATGGATAAAAAATAGTATATTACTGTTTTCTTTAGCTTTTCTCTAATTGCTAATGAAATTAAATATTTTGTCACGCTTTTGACTGTAAAGGTTCCTAAAAATGAAGCTGATTGTTTAAAAGAAAGTATCAATTATTTAATAGACTTTAAGTGTAGTTTTTAAATGTTTATTTATTTTGAGAGAGAGGGAGTGAGAGGATCCTAAGCAGCTCTTTGCTGTGGGTGCAGAGCCTGACACGGGGCTCAATCTCACAAATCGTGAGATCATGACCTGAGCTGAAATCAAGAATTGGATGCTTAACTGACTGAGCCACCCAGGTGCCCAGACTTTAAGTGTATTTTTAAGAGACATGCATAACCTTCTTTTCTTTGCAGTTAACAGTTAATCTTCCTTTATTAGTTTAATCAAATGACAGAATAAGCCTACCCTAATATAAAATGCTTTTTTTAAAAAAAAAAGGGCTTTGTAATCTTTGAGGTCAAAAGTAGAACTTGTGAATGTAGTTTGACCTACCGAACTTAAAATATCAAGTAGTCTTGCAGTGATAAAACAGTTTAACTCACAGAAAACTGGTACTTTGTGACCATTAGAAAACCACTTTTGGTATGAAATGCAGCTCTTACCGCTTAAAACTTTGAGTTCTAGATATGAATTGTCACACCACTCTTTGAACCCTCTGTCTAGATTTCTAATTTTCTTACTCCCCCCTCCTTTTTTTTTTTTTTAATTTAAAACTCCACTCTTTTATGTGTGTGTAGATTTAATGCCTGAAAGATACCTTTTATCTTTTTCTCACAATGTTGGGAAATCATCTTTTATGTTTTCTTTAGGAAAATTATGGCTTAGTTTATCAGTGAAAGTATGGATGTAAACCATGACAGCAACCTTTCATAATAAAAATCCTGTATTTTGTGAAAGTAAAAGAAATCATCATGATGGTCTGAATTAACAACATATTCAAGGGCATCTTGGATGTTTTTAAATGAAGATAATTGAGGAAGAAAGGCTTATTGCTTTTGTCTATAATAATAGATTTAAGAGAAAATAGGCATATTGAATTGAATTGCCACTTGGTATCCACTTTGAAATTAAGTAATGAATTAGGTAAGAAACTCCTGTATAAGCTATTCCTTCTGATACTGAGGATTTGATTCATTCCATGGCTTTTTAAAAATTTATTTATTTTTAAATTTTTATTTTTATTTTTTTAATTTACATCCAAGTTAGCATATAGTGCAACAATGATTTCGGGAGTAGATTCCTTAGTGCCCCTTGCCCATTTAGCCCATTCTCCTTCTCACAGTCCCTCCAGTAACCCTCTGTTTGTTCTCCATATTTAAGACTCTTATGTTTTTTTCCCCCCTCCCTGTTTTTATATTATTTCGGTTTACCTTCCATTATATTCATCTGTTTTGTATCTTAAAGTCCTCATATGAGTGAAGACATGATATTTGTCTTTCTCTGACTAATTTCGCTTAGCATAATACCCTTTAGTTCCATCCACATAGTTGCAAATGGCAAGATTTTATTCTTTTTGATTGCCGCATAATACTCCATTGTGTGTGTGTGTGTGTGTGTGTGTGTGTGTGTGTGTTGTATATTGTATACACACATACACATGACATTTTCTTTATCCATTCATTCATTGATGGACATTTGGGCTCTTTCCATACTTTGGCTATTGTTGATAGTGCTGCTGTGTACATTGGGGTGCATGTGCCCCTACAAAACAGCATACCCATATCCCTTGCATTAAACCCTGGTAGTGCAATTGCTGGGTCATAGGGTAATTTTATTTTTAACTTTTTGAGGAACGTGCATACTGTTTCCCGGAGTGTTAAATCTTTAAAGTTCATTTATAATGAACTTATAGATAGTAACTTAACAAAAAGATTCTCCATAGATGTTAAAGAAAACAGATGTTATCTCTCTTTCTCTGTCAGGGTTATTGAGGTAAATTACAGTAAAATTTACTCTTTCATGAGTTTTGACCAATGGATTAGTTGTGCAACCATCAGCAGAATCAAAATGTAGGAGTTCTAACAATCTGTCATGTCCCTGTGTGGTCAGCTGTTGCTCCAACCTCACTTTCTGGCAGTGTCTGGTTTCTTTTCTCACCTCACAGCTCTTCCTCTTCCAGAATGTCCTATAAACAGAATTATCTAGTGTATAACCTTTTCACTCTAGTTTCTTACATTTCACTAAGTGTAATTCATTTAAGATTCATTCATGTTGCTGTGTTTATCCTCCATCCTCCCTCTTTCCCTTCATTTCTCTTTCCTTTTCCTTCCTCCCTTCCTTCCTTCCACAGCAATTTAGGTTCACAGCAAAATTGAGGTGAAAGTGCAGACTTTACACAGAGCCCCTACCTTCATACATACACACCCTTCTCACTAGCAACAGTGGCTTATTGTTTCTAATCAGCCTGACATGTCATTTTCACCCAGAGTTAGTGGTTTACATTAGGATGAATCCTAGTTCATTCTTGCTATTGAACATTCTGTGAGGGTTTTTTTTTTTTTTTAATGTTTATTTATTTTTGAAGGAGAGAGAGACAGAGTGTGAGTTGGGGGTGGGGGCAGAGAGAGAGGGAGACACAGAATCTGAAGCAGTCTCTAGGCTCTGAACTGTCAGCACAGAGCCTGACACGGGGCTTGAACCCACACACCGTGAGATCATGACCTGAGCCGAAGTTGGATGCTCAACCGACGGAGCCACCCAGGTGCCCCTATGAGTTTTGATAAAAGTATAATGGCATGAATCCACCATTACAGTATCATTTATAATAATTTCACTATCCTAAAAATCTGTGCTTTTCCTGTGCATCCCTTCCACTCCTTCAATCTTTGGCAACCACTTATCTTTTAATGTCCTCCATAGATTTGCCTTTATCAGGATGTCATATAGTTGGAATCATACAGATTGGCTTTTTTTGTCTTAGTAATATTCATGTAAGCTTCTTCTTATCTTTTCATGACTTGGTAACTCATTTTTTAAAATTGTTGAATAATACCTCAGTTTATTCACCTGCTGAAGGACATCTTGGTTACTTACAAATTTTAGCGGTTATGAATAAAGCTGCTATATACATCCATGTGAAGGGTTTTGTGTGAATATGAGTTTTCAGTTCATTTGAATAACTTTCAGTTGTTGGATTGTATGGTGAGAGTATGTTTAGTTTTGTAAGAAACTGCCAAATTGTCCTCCAGGTGGCTGTCCTGCTAGCCAGTGTAAGAGAGTTCTTGTTGATCTGCATTCTTGTCAGCGTTTGATATTTTCAGTGTTACAGATTTTTTTTTCAGTTTTATATCTTTACTTGGCAATCAGTGATTAGTCCACATTTAACTATAGATTTTTTAACTTGGTGACAGGTACATAGGCTCCCTGTGTATAGAGCTTATTTGGTGAATCTTCATCCTTTATCCTGGACAACTGCACCCAGATATGGTGTCGAACCTTCCTTTTTCCTTTGGCCCAGACAGCTTTGTTGAGCCTGGTGTCAGTGTACACATCTGGAGTTCCCATCCTTTTCATGGCCAATTTCTGGATCTCTTTGAGTGCCCTGAGGTTGCATGCTTCTTCAAATCTACTCCACGGATGCACTTGTAAATGTTGATGGTGTATTCTCAGGTCATACCTCGTTGATGGCAGAAAGGCCCTTCTCCTTGCCACTTTCCTTGTGGGAGCTATTCTGACAGGCCCTGGTTGGAAAGAAAGTGTGAAGTACTGTGGGAGAGTGAAAGCAGCCAGATTTTGGCTCTTCTAATAAATGTGTTAGTGATATCTTGTTTTATTGATGTTTAGTGTCTTTTCATATGCTTATATGCCACCTGTGTATCTTTTACGAGGTATCTAATCAAATCTTCTCCACATTTTTGAATTGGATTGTTCATTTTTCTTACTGTTGAGTTTTAGGAGGTCTTTGTATATTTTAGATACAGTCCTATGTCAGATATATTGTTTATAAATATTTTCTCCCAGTCTGTGGCTTTGCTTATTATTCCCTTGACAGTGTCTTATGCAAAGTGGAAGTGTTTAATTGAACGAAGTCCCAATTTATCATTGTTTCTTTCCTCAATTGTGCCTTTGGTGTTGTATTTAAAATGTTGTCTCCAAACCCAAAGTCACCTGCATTTTCTCCTGTGTTATCTTCTGAGAATTTTATTTAGGTTTGTGATCTATTTTGAGTTAATTTGCACAAAGGCTATAAGATGTGTGTCTAGATTCTTTGTACGCATGTGTGTGTGTTAATTTGTATCAGTACCATTTGTTGAAAAGATTCATGTTTTCTCCATTGTATCTATCATCTGTACTCCTTTGTCAAAGATGGCTTGACTATATTTGTGGGTCTATTTCTGGGTTCTGTATAATGTTTTATTGATCTAGTTGACTGCTTTTTTGCCAGTGTCATACTGTCTTGGTTATTGTAGATTTATATTAAATTTTAGTGATAGTGTCATTCTTCTGAGTTCGTTCTTTTTTTAATATTAGCTATTCAGGGTATTTTGCTTCCCCATTCAAGATTTAGAACCAGTTTGTGGTATACTTGCTGAATTACTTGCTTGGATTTTGATTGGGATTGTGTTGAATCTACAGATCATTTGGGAAGTACTGACAACATGAAAATATTGAGATTTCCTTTCCATGTACATGGAATAGCTCTTCATTTATTTGGTTTTGGAATTTCTTCAGAGCTTTGTGGTTTTCCTCCTATAGATCTTGTCTGTAGTTTTTAAGATTTATATCTAAGTATTTTTGTTGTTGTTTTGTTTTGGTAGTAGTATAAGTGGTATTGTGTTTTTGATTTCACATTCCACTTGTTCATTGCCGGCATATGGGAAAGTGATTGGCTTTTGAATATTAACCTTGTATCCTGCAACCTTGCTATAATAGCTTATTAATGTGGGAGTTTTTCTATTTTTTCAGTTTTCTACATAGACAATCATGACATCTGCTGATAAAGGCATTTGTTTGTTTATTTTGCCATTCTGTAGATCTTTAATTTCCTTGTTTTTCTTACTGCATTAGCCAGGACTTCTACTACAGTGTTGAAAAAGAGGGATGAGAAGGGATATCCTTGCCTTGTCCTTATTTTAGCAGAATTTCTGGTTTGTCACCATTAAGTATGAGTTTAGCTGTAGGTTTTTTTTTTAAATTGTGTTAAAATATACATAACAAAAAATTTATCATCTGAATTTTTAAGTGTATGTTGCAGTAGTGTTTAGTATTTTTCACATTGTTGTACAACCAATCTTAGAATTCTTTTCAAGTTGAAAAATTGAAACCATATCCATTAAACAACTCCCTGTTTTCTCCTCCCCATAGACCTTGGCAGCCATCCTCCTATCTGCCTCTATGAATTTGACTAGTCCAGGAACTTTATATAAGGGGAATCATAGAATAGTTATCTTTTTGAGATTGATTTATTTCACCTAGTACAGTCCTTAAAGTTCGTCTATGATGTAGCTACTGTATTTCATTCCTTTTTAAGGTTGAATAATACCCCACTATACATGTGTGTACACACACCACACACACACACACACACACACACACACACACACACCACCAACACCAACATTATTATCGATTCATCCATCCATTTGGTTTGCTTCCAAATTTTGCTGTTGTGAATAATGCCCCTCTGAATGTGGGGTTACAGATACCTCTTTCTTACCCTCCTTTCAGTTCTTTGGGTATATACTCAAAAGTGGAATTGCTGGATAATTTATGCCCTCTTTAATTTCTTTCAGCAGCATTTTGTAGTTTTTAGAGTATAAGGCTTTTGCCTCCATTACATTTATTCTTAAGTATTTTATTCTTTTGATATTATAAATGAAATTGTTTTCCTAGTTTAATTTCAAGTGACTCACATATGGTGTATGGAAACAGGTGATATTTCTGCATCGATTTTGTATCATACAGCTTTACTAATTCTTTTTATTAATGCTAAAAAGTTTTTTGTGTGGAATCTTTAGGATTCTCTACATATAATATGTTATCTACAAAGACCGTTTTAATTCTTTTCCAATTTGGATGCCATTTATTTCTTTTTCTTGCCTACTAGCTGTGGCTTCTACTTCTACCACTGTTTTGAATAGAAGTGGTGAAAGTAGGCATCCATAACCCCTTCTAGATTTTAGAGAAAAACTTGCAGCTTTTCGCTACTGAGTGTGATGTTAGCTATGGGTTTTTCATACATGGTCTTTATTATGTTAATGTATTTCCTTCTATTCCTCATTTGTTGAATGTTTTAAATCATGAAAGGGTGTTGATTTTTTAATAAAATGTTTATTTATTTTGAGAGAGAGAGTGTGAGCACCGGAGGGGGGGGGGGGGAGAGAGAGAGTGCAAGAGGGAGAGGGAGGGAGGGGGGGGATAGAGAATGAATCCCAAGCAGGGTCCACACTATGCAGAACCTGATGCAGGTCTCAAACTCCCAAACCGTGAGATCATGAGCTGCGCTGAAATCAAGAGTTGAACACTTAACTGACTGAGCTACCTAGGTGCCCCATGGTGTTGAATTTTTTATTTTTATTAAAAGACATTAATTTTTTATATTTATTTTTGAGAGAGAGTGAGAGACAGAGCACCAATGGGGGAGGGGCAGAGAGAGAGGGAGACACAGAATATGAAGTAAGCTCCAGGCTCTGAGCTGTCTGCATAGAGCCTAACGTGGGGCTCGAACTCATGACCCATGAAATCATGACATGAGTCAAAGTCAGACACTCAATAGACTGAGCCACCCAGGTACCCCTGGTGTTGAATTTTTAAAAATGCTTTAACTGCATCAGTTGATATGGTCATGTAATATTTTTCTTTCATTTTGTTATTGTAGAGTGGCACCTGGCTGGCTTAGTTGGTAGAGTATGTGAGTCTTGATCCCTGGATGGTGAGCTTGAGCCCCACATTGAGTGTAGAGATTATATTCAGTTAGTGTGGTGCCTTACATTGATTTTCATGTGTTGAACTATCTTTACTTTCCAAGAATAAATCTCATTTCGTTATGGTATACAGTCCTTCTAATATGCTCTTGAGTTTGTTAGTGTTCAGTTGAGTCTTGAAACATTAAAAAAAAGTTATTTTTGTTTATATACTCTAGTCTTAGCAAATGCCAAGGGCTATGTTCATTTTTTTAAATGAGTTTGTATTGCCTGGTATTTCTTAATTTTGACCTCATGCCTATATACTGCCTTATTTGGATTATATGCCTTGTAGGCAGATCCATAATATAATTGAATGGCTTAATTTCACATGAACAGCAGGGATTAATTTCACATATGCTCACTTAAATCATAATGAAATGTTGGTGAGTTTGATACAGTTTTCAGTTCTAGTATGAAAGATGCATATTCTGCAAGTAGTACATAGGTAAGTTGTCATTTATAACATTCTGAATTACAATTCTTAGATTAATATAATTTTAGTCTAATATATTACATATTATATAGTCTAATTATTACACATTATTATAGTCTAATATACATATTAAATGATTTATTTTCCTCAGTATAATTGGTTGATACTTCATTTTTCATATTTATGTATTCTTAACACTAAAGTTTTTGTGTGTATGCTGCAACAACCAATGTTTAGTGTTTTTTTTTTTTTTAAATTATATGTAAGTGTATTTCTTTCACCTTTATATTTGGCAAAATTTATATCTTGACGTATCTGCTTAAGACGAAAAAGTATTAGTTTATCATTTTACATAAAGACATAAATAAGAATTTATCCCCTGTGCCATTCTTTTGGCTTGGTTCTCAACTTTTGCTTCCTATTGTGTCAAATCTACACTCACCTCAGACTAAATCTGTATAAATAGCATAGTATTCTATATTGCCCCATATATCATCTCTGTGTTCATATAATCTTAGGCAGATTTTATATTCCCAATTGTTGTCATGATGAATTTAAAAAAATGGGATCAAGGAGCTCTTGAATTGCTCAGTTGGTTGAGTGTCCAACTCTTGATTTTGGCTCAGATCATGATCCCAAGGTCGTGGGATTGAGACCTCTGTCAGGCTCTGCATTGACTGTGGTGCCTGCATGAAATTCTCTCCCTCTGCCCCTTTTACCAGCTTGCACTCTTAAGTAAGTAAGTAAGTAAATAAATAAATAAATAAATGGATCATTATATATAATTGTCTACACCTTTCTGTTTTCACTGATGTCTCAGAGAAATCCCACATCTAAGGTATAATTCTACTGTCCATCTAATGCATAACTCTGATTCATTATTTTTGATGCCATAATGAAGGCTTTATGGTGTGTTGTGTAAAATTTATTTGACCATTCCCACATTTATGAGAATATTCTGTTTCCCGCTTTTCGGTGTATTAATCAAGGTTGCCTCTTTGAATATATGTCCTTACTTCCAGATGCTTATAATTCTGTGGGATAGATTTACAGAAGTACAATTGCTGGGTTGAAGGCAGATTTTACCAAATAGCTTTCCACAAATTTTGCTAGTAGAAATGTGTGAGAATCCTTTTTTCTGTATGTCTCTGCCAGAAATTGGGCTATAGATTTTAGGTGTAATGTTATACTTATATAGGTCTAATAGGGTGATGTTACACTTTTAATATGAATTTTCTTGAGTGTTAATGATTTTGAGCATCTTGTGTTTGTGAACATTTGCTTACATTCTTTAGTGAATCATTCTTTTCATATCCTTTGCCCAAATTCTGTTGTCTGTTTTTTAAAAATTATAGTAGCTCACCGTATGTTAAAACATTTATACCCTGTTACCTGTGTTGCAAATGCTTTTATTTTCCCCATTTACAAAACTTTTAATTTTTATATAAATCCCTTATACTTTTTAGTTTTGAGTTGTGAATATGATGTTGCCCAGACTCTTTTCCCACAGATTTTATTGTCTTTTCTTCACAATTCACGTTCATCTTGAGTTTATTTTTGTAAGTCTTACAACGTTAGGGCACTCCATTTTTTCCTGGAAGCTTACTCGCACTTAAAAAAAAAATTAGGTCATTCATTTTCTACTGATGAGTGATTGCCCTTATTGATAATAGTTGGTTTGTATATCAATACTGTATTGAGTTGTTTTCTTTGATGATCTGTTTTGATACTTAAATCAGGTTCAACTTCTTTTTCATCTTTGGCTGGTCTGCAGCATTAGTTCTTATATATAAATGTGATAATTTCTTCCTTATAAAAACAAAATAAAACGCTTTATTTGGATTCTAACTTGAGTTACATGGAATTTACAAATACAGGGGACAACTGACATTTCTATGATAGTGCTTTCCAAATATATCATAGTGTTGATGCATTTAAATAAGAGTGTATCATTTCTGTGTATTAGTGCCAAATTATTTTATTATTCACAAGTATTATACAGGTCTTGTTGCTGTTGTAGTGAGACTATTTTAATGTCACTTCAATTTCTGTGATTGTTGTTTCTCCAGTATAAAAGCAATTGATTTTGTGTATTGCTCTTTTCTCCAGCCTTCAACTGGTGAATGGATAAACAGGATGTGGTATATTCATGTGATGAAATATAATTTACTCATAAAAAGGAATGAATTCTGTTTCTTGCTGTAACATGGATGAACCTTGAAACCTTTATGCCTAGTGAAAGAAGCCAAACCCAAGAGTTCATGTAGTATATAATTCCATTTATATAGATGTTGAGAGTAAGTAAACGCAGAGAGATGAAAAGTAGATTAGTGATTGAAAGATTAGTAGATTAGTGATTTGGTATGATGAAAATATTCTGGAATTGGTGATGATTATACAACCTTGTGAATAAACTAAAAACTGAATTGTATACTTTAAAAGGACTTTATGGTATGTGAATTATATCTCAGTTTTTAGAATGTAGCAGCGAATGTAATTGTATCTTAGGGTTGAATTTGGTATTAGATAACAGAAAACCAGACCTCATTGGCTTGATAAAATAGATTTTATCTTTCTTACATACTTGTTACTGTCGATTCATTATTACAATGATATTATAATAGATGTTTCCATGATTAATTCTTGGCCTCTCTTTCATGTTTGCATATGGCTGTTATGGCTTCAGGGACTGGATTATAGAGGAGAAGAAGCAACAATGACTGTACCAGGAACTCCAAAGGAGTCTTCATGTCTCCGTGTCTGGACCATGTTAAATGGCCACTTGTGGCTCGGAGTTGTTTGGGGAAAAGATAGTGGGGAATGAGATTTAGATCTGAAACTTCCTGACCCTGAGCTTTCCTGTCTAGATCCTTATTTTGACTGAAGTTATTTAATGTTTCACAGTTGAAAAGGACATTTGTTGTTGGTTTCATAGTCTCATTTATATTTAAGAAGTTTTCCTAGTTCACTCAGTTTTTTTCTTTTTTCAAAGTCCCTTTTAAAGGGAAAGAAGGAACTAATTACTCAAGACTCCATTTAGCTTTATGTTTTTAAAGAGCTTTTTTGAATTAGAATTGACATACAATAAAGTGTACATATTTACAGTGTACAATTTATTAGGTTTTGACATAAGTGTACACCTATGGAAATAGCCACCTCAATCAAGATGCTTTTTAAAATATTAGTGTCCTCTTTTTTTAAAACTAAAAAAATTTTTTTTAAAAATGTTTATTCGTTTTTGAGAGACAGAGACAGAACATGGGTGGTGGAGGGGCAGAGAGAGAGGAAGACACAGAATCCAAAGCAGGTTCCAGGCTCTGAGCTGTCAGCACAGAGCCCAACGCAGGGCTCGAACTCACGGGTCGCGAGATTGTGACCTGAGCCAAAGTTGGACACTTAGCTGAGTGAGCCACCCAGGCATCCCTGGATTCTTTTTTTGATAACTTCTTACAGTCAGCTTTACTGGGGAAATAGTGTTTATACAATGTGTGATTTTTTAAGTGTTTTTTTTTTTTTTTTAAGTATATTTGACACACAATGTTACATTAGTTTCAGGTGTACAGGTAGTAGTTTCACTTTTGACAGACGTATACATGTTTGTAACCACCACCGCTAGGTAAAATGAAAACTATTTCTAGCACTCTAGAAAGTTTTCTTATGCCCTTTCCCAGTCCTTTACCCCATTACTACTCTTCTCTTAAGCATCCACAGGTTTACATTCTTTCATTATGTGGGACAGATTTTTTTGTTTAATGTTTACTTATTTTTGAGAAAGAGAGAGTGGAGGAGGGGCAGAGAGAGAGAGAGGGAGACACAGAATCTGAAGTAGGCTCCAGGTTTAAATAGAATTCCATGTAGGTATATAGAATCATATTGTGTACATTACTGTTTTTCTTTTGGCTTCTTTTGGTGAGGCAGTGTCTTTTAAGAATTATGCATATTGCATTTTTCAGTAGTTCATTCTTTTTTTATTAGTACACAGCATTCCATTGTGTTTATTCATTTACCTGTTGGACATTTAGGTTGTTACCAGTTTGAGGAAATTATGAATAAATCTCTTCTTGAACAATTGTGTACAAGTCTGTGTGGTTGTAAGTTGTCATTTCCCTAAATAACATCAGTCTACATTACTGATACGTCTGTATGACTATATTACCATTATTACTCTAAGGAACATCACCGTAATGTTTTACTATAATAATTTACTCTGTATTCATGTTTATTCAGTTGATTCTGGAAGTCTTTCATAGTGCCCTTCCCCCTTTGTGTGTGTGGTTAATGGACTGTGTCAAGGCCCTTGGTTGTTGTGTCTTTGTTTTCTTTTAATGTACAATAAATTACTCTCTCCTTCTAAGATATTGACGTTTTAAATAGACAAGGCTGCTTATTTTTTAAATGTCCCTAACTTGTTTTTAATTTTTTTTCTCTAAATGTTTTAGAGGTGTTCTTTAGCTTGTTACTTTATCTCTGTATTTCTTGTGAACTGAAAATTCAGCCTAAGCCCTTGATTAATTTATGGTCAAACTTTTTTTGTTGTTATTGTTGCAGAGGTAGTTTATGGATGATGTTGTGTAACTTATATTTCATCACTTCAGGGGAACATAATGTCAGTATTTTCCCACTGTGATAATGGATCTGCTCATTTATTTAATATGATGGTAATATTTGCCAGATCTTTCCCTTTGCAATTTGTAAAGTGATACCACTACTGACAATATCTTTCATGTAATGGTGTCAGATTTATGGATGATCTTTACTTGAATCAGTTATTACATTAGGGAATGTAAAATGGTAATTTGCTAATTTTTCTGTTTCATCTACATTTATTTGCTGGCATTTTTTATTAAAAATAATTTTCCCTCTACAACCAGGGATGAATGATAGCTCTGTCTAAAAATGCAGGGAAAATGGTTATTTCTTTACCTTTAATTAATAGTTTATTCAGAATAAGGAGTTTTTCTTATGTACATTCTTATTATAGCAATTCAGTTTCTCTTTGTCTTTTTTGAGTACCTTTGTGGATTTATGTTTTTTTATATTTTCTGTAATCAATTATAGTTATTACTTTCAGTGTTAACATTGTTCGAAATTTAGCCAGTGGGTTTCTTTTTTATGCACGGAGACAACAAAATTGGAGACCAAGAAGCAGTGTCATTCAGTGAATAGGCTTTCAAATGAAAACTTTTTTCTCTTCTTAGATATTGGTTATGATAAAAGATTGAAATATTAAGGTAGTGACATTATAGCATATACATACAGCATACTATAGGTCTTTGGGTCCAATTATATTACTTTTTTTTTAGAGAGAGAGCGAGAGCATGAGTGTGAGTGGGGGAGAGGGACAGAGGGAAAGAGCAGGCTCCATGCTCAGTGTGGAGCCTGATGGGGGGCTCGATCCCACGACCTTGGGATCATGACCTGAGCCGAAATCAAGAGTGGAACACTCAACTGACTGAGCCACCCAGGTACCCCACACAGTTTTCTAAACTTTATATCAAGCAGTCATTTCTGATGACCTAAAATTCATCTTGGTATAACCTTCAATTTTTTTTTTTAGATCTTTACCACTCATATGTCCTACTTGTATTAAAATTAGTACCCCTTTTTCCTCTTCAAAATAAACTAAGAAAGGAAATATGTATTCCTCCTGGGCTCAGTGCATACTCAGCTTTATCACAGGGTAAAGAGATTTTAAGGTAAAAACTAGTTATAACTAAGAATCTCCAGTAAACACAGTCATTTAGTATGCTTGAAAGCTAGTACTAGCTTTGTTATATCTTATGTTTCTGCATTTATGTTTTTTTATGTTTTGTTTATTTACTTATTTTTTTTTTTTATTTTTTTGAGAGAGCGTGCGTGCTTGAGCAGGGGAAGGGCAGAGAGAGAGGGACAGATGATTCGAAGCGGGTTCATCGCTGACAGCAGTGAGCCTGATAGCAGGGCTTGAACTCACAAACTGTGATTATGACCTGAGCCGAAGTCGGCAGCTCAACTGACAGAGCCACTCAGGTGCCCCTCGTTTTGCATTTATTGCAGTTAATTACAAAAATACATAGATACATACATAAATGCAGTGTATTTATTGGAATTGTTGGCATTTATCTGTTTATTTCTAACCTTTTGATACTCTTGAGATTTTCCCCCCATTTCTGACAACCCAGTTATGCAGCTTTAATTGGTTTACATCTAATTTTGCTGTTCCTAGAAATTTAAGAGTAAACTGGTTCACCCTCTGTAGGGTTGCTCTGTATTTTGTTATCTTCCTTATTTCACTTTCCAATTTGGTGGAAAGTAGCTATCTCCATCGGATGTACAATCTATTAAGATCATGCTAAAAGTGTAATGACAGTGGTAAAGCCACTATAGGAGTAGCTAACATCACACTTTGGTTTTGGGAATCAGGTGTTCTTCCATCTTCCTTCTGGGCTAATGAGCTTGAATACTCCATGTTGGTATGCTCATGTTGAATTACCAGTTTAGGTCTCCTCTTTACTGTGGCCTTTGTCTAACAATACACTTGTATTTCAAAATCTGAAGTTTATTTGCTGTACTAATTTCTTTGTATCTTCCTGTGACTAACTTGTGGGTGCATGTATGCACACATGGCCTGTGTGTTTGCGTGTGTGTATGTGTGTGTTGGGGTTGGAATGGAGGGGTTGGTACATTTGCTAAATGCTTACTTTGTTCCAGGTTCTCTAGTTTTTGATTTTTACATCGTGATGACAACATGTTAATTTCTGTGTTTCATTGTAAACTTTCAGTGGATATGTGTGGATGTCAAAAATACAAAATAGCAAGATTTTGTTATAGTCTTTTTCTTTCTCTGAATTGCATTGTTTAAAAAAACATTCAGTGTATATATATATATATATATATATATATATATATATATATATATATATATATATATATACACACACACCTGTTTAGGCATGTAGTAAGTCTGGAAAGATACAAATTGGTCACAGTGAGTCCAGTTACCTCTGGGGTCATGGATTGTAAAAGTCTTACTTTATATTGTGTATCCTTATTTACCTTCTCACCTCCATTCCCCCAATTTAAGATTTTTTTGTCATGTCAGAACACGCATATCTGTGTGTGCACACACACCCATTTAAAATGAGGTTTCTGGAGTGCCTGGTGCTTCAATCTGTTGAGCGCCTGACTCTTTGGCTCAGGTCATCATCCCAGGATTATGGGATTGAGCCCTGCATAGGGCTCCATGCTGAGCATGGGTCCTGTTTAAGATTCATTCTCATTCTCATTCTCTCTCTCTCTCTCTCTCTCTCTCTCTCTCTCCCCCCCCCCCCCTCTGCCCCTCTCTTCCTCTGCCCCTCTCCCCTGCTGGTGCACTCTCTAAAAAACAATAATAATGTATTTAAAAAATATATAAAATGCTGTTTCCACCTTAACTGATGCATTATAGCAGGAGCAGAAATTTTCATTTCGTAGGTTTTACTTTTGTGAGCTAGTCTGAATTCTCATGACATTTCTGTTATTCTAGTTGGGCACATATGTGTTGTTTACAAATGCCAGTTGCAGGTCAAGGAAATCCTTGCTTTGGTAAGGAGTTTAACAACAACAAAAAAGTAGAGAAGTGTTTCTGAATATTCATTTGAGTGAAACTCTAGAAAAGTGTTTTATTGGTGAGTGGGTTATGTGAGTCAGCTCATGTTTCAGCATCTCAACTTATTAGCACCTTGGAAGTCACTCAAGTGAGAACGTTAATTTATTCCTTTATTTCTTTGGTTCTTAAATCAGTGAGTTCATTTATATATGTTCATTTGTATCTGCTCATCATTTCAGTATATTACTTTCTCATTAAAATCCTTCTTAAAAGCCCTTCTTTTTTTTTTTTTTGAGACTTTCCATTTTATTTTTACATTTTTCTTAATCCTTTCAAAGGAGTTATCTAGAGATACATTGGGTCCAGATACTGACTTTGAGCCTTTATTTTATATCTCTCTGCATTTGTGAAGATAGTAGGTGGTATTGAGAAACAATTAGAGTACTAGTGCTTGTCATAGATTTATAAAGCATCTAGAAGAGAAAAGATAGGAAATATATGATATATATATATATATATATATATATATATATATATATACACATTATTTTGCAGTTTATTTTAAAGATAAAAAAATCTCATTTAAAAATTAAGAGCTTATTTTTGTGTGGTTCTGGCACAGTTTTTGTAGATGTAAAACAAAAACATACAAAATCCACCAAGAAGAGGAAAATCCATCCATTATTGAAACCCCTCACTATGGGTCAATTAACATACATGGCAACATGTGTTAGGATACATGATTCTTATTGAAAATACAGGTTGATTAAAAAAACAGGTTTTTTTTTTAAGCTCTTCAAATTGAATATATTTTTGTTGTGGTGAATTAGGATCTTGGTAGAATGTGTGAATACTGCAGTGCAGTCTAAAAATCACTTAATTATGAATCAGTGTTTTTCCCTGGCTTTGCCACTTATTTGCTTGGTGACCTTGACCTCGTACATCAAATTGTGCATTTATTAAATGGTAGTACTAGGGGTTTTCTTGCCTACAGGGTTCAGAAAACCAAGAGATAATGTGTAATTATATGCTTTTAGCCACAGATGTTGCTGGTTATTTTGAATGATTCTATAAAATTGAAGTGATTACTGAATAACTTGACTGTAAATTATTGCTGACGTTTATATAGAGAGATCATTGAAAGTTTCCTGAAAATTATATATGTTTTAGTTACTTTTGTGCTAAGTGCCATGATTCCACTAGTCAAATGTAAAGATGTTATCTGGAATAATTAAAGGCATATATTATGTTTTAACAGAGAGAGTGTTATTTGTAGCGGATGTTAGAATTTAAATGATTTTTTTCTTGTTAATAAGAAACTAAATAATTTTATGTAGTAATATGGCTCTGAAGTTTTGAGAAGAATCAGTTTGTTAGTTCAGGACCTTTTTATTAATGTAAAATTTTGAAGGAATTTATTTTTCCTACTTACCAAAATCTCATAATATGAATTGTAAACAGTCTAGAAAATATAAGTAGCAAAAAGAAAAAAAGTTATACTCTTACCAGCCACTGTTAAAACATTTTGATGTTTATCCTTCCAATCTTTATATGTGTTGCAGGATCAGGCTTATACACAAACACAAAAGTTAATTCTAAATATGTTTATTACTTTTTTCATTTAAAAGGTACTTTTTGTGACAGATGATTTTTGGATTCCTTTTAGCATTGCCGTTCTTAGTTCAAACACATCTTAGGGAGAAATATGGTAAATAAAACAGATAAATGTGGAGTTGCTCTGGTTGAAGGTAGGATAGAAATTCAAAGCTTCAGTGTTTGGCTTTCTTTACTAGCCCAGACAGTCTGTCTTAGAGGTACCTTTGAAGAACTCTATGCCTTCGTATAGGATGCATAGTTGAAAATCTCTACTAAATATTTTTTTAAGTTTATTTATTTATTTAGAGAGAGTGCATGTGCAGTACACACATGCACGCAAATGAGGGAGGGGCAGAGAGAGAGGGGGAGAGGGAAAGAATCCCAATCAGACTCCACGATGTCCACGCGAGTCCGATGGGTTCAAACTCAGGAACTGTAAGATCATGACCTCAGCTGAAATCAAGTGTTGGTCGCTTAACCAACTGAGCCGAGCCACCCATGTGCGCCTTGCTAAATATTTTTAATGGCTGCAGAGTATTTCCTTATATGGCATCTGTGATGGTCTTGTAGGTGTTCTGCTTAGCTGTGTTCTTGAAAGAAACCTGCCTGGAGTAATGTTGTTAGCTGACGGACTCCAGCTACAGAGATTTTGGGATTTGTTGCGGCAGTGAGCCATGGCCACATTCTACCTGGGCAGCTCCTTGCCAGTAACTGAGCATAACAAACTGAGGGTGTAGCCATTTCATCTGAACTTGGGACTTTATGGTCAGTCTTTGCATCTGAGTTGCTTATTGGGCTGGCAGAGGAGCTGCAGGGATCTGAGACTGAACATAGTCATGTCAGACCTGCATCACAGCCAGAAGGCTTTCTCTGCTTGCTCAACTTTTCCTTCTCCCTTTCATTCTTCGTAGGCATTTCTACCAATGAATTTCTTAATTTCTAACTCCATCTTGGTTCTTCTCACCAGACAACTTAATATGACACGCATTCAGGTGTATGTGTTTTTTTTTTTAATAAATATACATATATATGTACAGGTATACATATATTTGAGAGAGAGGGTGCAAGTGAGCAAAAGGCAGAAAGAGAGAGGGAGAGAGAGAGAGAATCCCATATGGGGCAGACACAGAGAGAGAGAGAAGCAGGGTTCATGCTTACCCAATGTGGGACTCCCAGGTGCCCCTTAAATAAGTATTTTTAAGAGTTGTAGATAATAGTGTTCATAGTTTTAAAAAAGCAGAGAAATGTTCAAAATTAAAATTAAAATACCCTCCCTCCTCCCAACCCTCATTAAAAAAATTTTTTTCTGTTTATTTATTTTTGGGAGGTGGCAGGAGGGGCAGAGAGAGAGGGAGACAGACTCCAAAACAGGCTCCAGGCTCTGAGCTGTCAGCACAGCTGGCTTGAACTCCAGAACCGTGAGATCATGACCTGAGCCAAAGTCTGATGCTTAACTGACTGAGCCACCCAGGCGCCTCCCCCTGCAATCCTTATTTTTATACCTATGTCATATTCTCACTAATATAATGATTTCCTGATTTATCAACTTTAGGTACTATCTATTATCTTACTCTTGTGAAATATAAGGGAATTAGTGTATTTAAAATTTCTTTTACTTTCCTCCCCATCTTTTAATTTTTAACTAGTGATGTTGTTATTTTTACCTTGTCAAGGCTTTGTTTTCACTTAACTGTATCTATAATTTGGACTTTGCTTTGACTATAAATTGATCTTAAAGATTGAAGATCAGTAATAGCATTTACCATATTATAATTAGTTAAATATAATTTAGTCCTGAACCAGCTGATTTGATTGAAATATAAGGGAGGAATGTAATTCCATTAGCTCTGCCAAGGAAAATCTTCAAATTGTATTCTAGATGATCAACTATGTCTGTTCCTTTTGTTCATGTTGTCCTCTTTAATGGTTAAGAACATAAGCCATACTACTTGGGATTGAATCCCAGCTTCAGCAGTTATTGGTTATGTGATCTTGAACAAGTTAAGCTCTCTGAATTGCAAAATTGGCATAACAGTTCTTATATTAGTTTTCTATTGCCATTGTAACAAATTACAACAATGTAACAACTTATAGTATTCATATTTGAGAAATTCAGTGGGTCAGGTTGAGTATCTGTAAAGTCTTACACAAGGGCCAAATCTGTTGGTAGGACTGGTTCCTTTTTGGAATCTTTTGGAGAGAAACTGTTTCTTGATCATTTAGATTGTTGGCAGAATTGATGTCTAAGAAGTTGTAGGGCTGAACTCCAGTTTCTTTTTTGACTGTTGACATGAGAATGACTGTTGTCATTCTCAGCTTCTAGAGTTCACTCACATTCCTTGGTTTATGGTCCCCTTCAGCTGAGAAACAACAATGCAGGGTTGAGTTCCTCTTGAGCTTCAAATTTCTCCTGCTGCTTCTGCTGATCTTTGATCTTCTGCCTTCTTCTTTTACTTTTAAAAAAGGACTCACGTGAGTACATTTAGGTTTACTTGTGTAATCTCTGATAATCTCCCTATTTTTAAGTTCCTAACTCTTTTGCTGTGTAGTGAGACATACACAAGAGTAACAGCAGAGAGTAAAGGTAACGGTGGGGCCAGAATGTTGCCTAACCGTGATGCTCCTTTAGGCCTCTGTGATCCATATCCATCTCATAAAAAACACATTCACCTCATCTCACGGTCTCCAAGGGTCTCATCCTATTACAGTATCAATTCAAAGTTTAAAAGCTCAGCTAAATCTCATCAGCTCCTAAGTCCCAAGTCTTGCATCTAAATCAGATATGAAGGAGACTTTCTATCTGTGGACCTACCTGTGAAACTAAAGAAACAAATAATTTCATCCAAAAATACAATGGTGGTACAGCTTTAGGATGACAGTTATAGACAGTTTAGTTCAAAAAGGGAGAAAATAGAAAATAGGAGTCAAGTCTTTAGTAATTTCAAAAGCCAGCTAGGAAACACCACTAGATTTCAAGGCCTGGGAATAAATCTTTGTATTTTGCAGCTTTACCTTCTGGGCTTACCCTCTCTGGTTACTTTTGTAGGTTTTCCATCTTTTCTTCCTCAGATTTGCTAAATCTTGGTTGTCTGTGCATACTCATGAAAGAAAGGTTAAGTTGGTCGGTTTAGCGTAACTGGAGGGAGTTTCTCTGCTGCAGGTTTTTTCAGTCATGTGTTTGTCTCTAGACTGTGGCATGTAGTAGGGTTCTTTATTTATTCTAAGACATGCATTCTCAAAGGGATATCATATCAATTGGCAGAGTAAAAAAATTTTTTATGGATAAGCCACAGATACACATACAGTATACAAACATGCAGTACATATGTGGTACTAAAATTTCTTGGAGGGTATGGTTGGGGGTAAATATCTAAAAAAAAAAAAAACTTGAAGGTCAATAATGGAAAGAAATGTGGAAAAATAGTACTTACATGATTGAGGAGGAGGCAGACTGTTATGTACCTACAATTGTCAAACTAATCATAGCTTATTTGGGAGAATGGAGTGCTTTAGTGGCTCAAGTGCTGCTCTGCTTTTCTTTCAGGCCTCAACATCCACCCTAGGAGCCCTCCACTGAAGTGCACACTGTATTTAAAGAATTAGTTTTCTTTTTTTTGTGATCCATAGTATAAAATGTTTTATACTGTAACTTAGTATACACATGTATTTACAAATTTATAAATACATAACTGAGCAAAAGTTTTATGAAACTGTACATACCTCAGATTGTATTTTCTGTATTTTCTCACATTTAAAACACTTTTTTTTAATGTTTATTTTTTTGAGAGAGAGAGAGAAAGAGCGCGTGCGCGCGTGCAGGAGGGGCAGAGAAGGAGGGAGACACAGAATCCTAAGCAGGCTCCAGGCTCTGAACTGGAACCTCTAGATCATGACCTGAGCTGAGGCTGGCTGCCCAACCGACTGAGCCACCCCGGGCATGCCTGTATTTTCTGTTCTATTTTAGATCATTAAAAATTGCTACTTGTAACCCACCAAAATTATTTCGCACCTGTAGTTTGAAGAACACTTTACTTGGACTTAATCCTGAGGCTGATAGCTGTTGCTCTCAGCTCTTTCTCTTTAAGCAGGGAGAGGAGAGGCCAAGTTGACTAAATCATTTGGAATGCAGTTTTTTAATTACTGATTTACTTAGTTATATCCTTGATGAAATCCCACCCCTACCTCTTGCTGGTTATATTTTAACCTCTCCTTTCCTCTCCCCACCCCTCCCCCCCCACCGCCCCCTCCTTTTCTTCCACTCTTCCACTCTTTCTTTCTCTTTCTGAGAGAGAGTGCTGGGGGGGGGGGGGGGGATGGGGAGGGCAGAGAGAGAGTCCCAAGCAGGCTTGGCACTGTCAGCATAGAACCCTATGTGGGGCTCCAATTCGTAAACCCTGAGATCATGACCTGAGCCAAAATCAAGAGTGGGATGCTTGACTGATTGAGCCACCCAGGTGCCCTGCTCACTTTTTCTTAATCTGATCTCATTTGTTCTGTATTTTCAAGGTGTTACCCAGAATTTTTGACCTGTTGACAGAATGCTTTTTCTCCCATACATTTATAATTTGATTTATTTTCTTTGAGTTTGTTTAAAAATAGAACAAAACAACTTCCTGTCTACCTGAAAACCAGGAGTGGGAGAAAAGACACATTTTTTGTGCTCAGCTCAGTCTGCCATCTTGAATTGGAAGTCCTGTAGTTTATTTAACAGTTTGCATGTGTTCTATATTTTGGTGTTATCCAGTTTTTCTAAAAGCTCATTATTGCTAAACTGCATGCATAGCCATGATTATTTTTAGGAATGATTTTAATATGTTGACTACCCATGTGACATATATACTTGTGTGACCTGTAAAATCTTTAATTCCCCTTTTCATTAGTACTAATTTGTTGGGTCATGGTTAAGTGAGGCTGTTTCTGGTGAAGTGTCAGAGGTTTTTGAATTCCAGTTTTGCCACTTATTAGCTCTTTGCCTTTAGGCAAATTACCTAATTTGCTGTACCTGTTTTCTTACTCTAAAGCAAGGATAACAGTATCTACTTCATAGGATTGTTGTGATAATTAAATGTTAAGGCATGTGAACAAAGCTCTTAGGACAGTGCCTGTCATGTACTAAGAATTTAATGTTATTTGTTTATATCATCATCATAACCATACTCATCCACACATATATATTCTCTTTCTTAAAAAGAAAATAACGTATATTTTATCTTCTTGAATGCCTTTTATCTAGGCTTCATAGTTGAGCCAGTTGTTCCTTTGTTTTCAGCCTACTTCATTTTCATTAAAAAAAGCCTAATTCATTTTTGTTTTGCTGGAATTTTTAGGTGGGATATTGGCATAACTAAGAATGAGCTGAATCAAGGAGAGAAAGGTGAAATGTGACTAGAGAAACATCAGTTTGTTAGGATGAAGGGTTGGAGATTGCCAACCATATTCACTTACATGGGCTACATGGATAATAAAGGTAAGGGATATAGAAACAGAGTGGGTTAGAATATTGATCCTGCAACATACTGGCTATATGTCCTTGGGTAAGTTACTTAAGTTTTCTGTGCCTCAGTTTGACTATCTGTAAAGTGGAGATAATAAGGGATATTGTGAATATCCCATGAATTAACACATACAAAATTGCTTAGATGTATTTAGTTGTTAGTAGTGTTAATATTTTCCTAGGATTTTGAATTTAGGGTTTGGTCTCTTGTTTAGAGTTTGTGTAAGCATTAGGAATGCAGGGTTGAAATAAAGGGTGAGATTTTTATATTGAAAAGAGAAATGTACTGTTTCCATTCTTTAAAGATGGAATAGCATTTAGGACAAAGGAATTATCTAGGTTAGTAAATACTACATTAAAACAGCAGTACTTCAGTCATTGGGCCTAAGGTTGTTCCTGGAGGGTCTTAGGAACCACACCTAGTCATTGCTAAGGTAACTTGTTGCTATTTCTTTCAACAGCTAGCCAGTTAGTACTGAGTTTTTAAAATCCTTCCTTTGAAATTGTACAAAATTTAAAGTTTAAAATATGTAAGAAACAGAACCTTATATCATTTTACAGTTTATAGTTTCTTTGTAGAGTTTATTACTCAGAATATTTCCTCTCCAGTTTTTGAGTATTAGAGTGAAGTTATTAGACATCCCGGTATGTTTTTATCTAATAATCCTATTCGTAGCAATTTTTTCCTAATTACATAACACTTTGAGTAATACTTTTTATTATTCTGTTTACTTACATAAATTAGATGTTTGAGTATAGTTTTGGAAATAGATTTCTCAATAAATCTAAGTTTTGTTTACTATTTTTCCCTTTAATTATGGACGTTCATTTAGTATCAATTTTGAAGTTACTTTGCAGAGACAAGTTTTTTTGGAAGGTTTTTTTATTACAGAATTGCACACTGTTTAAATGACTTTGCTGGTTAACTCTGGCTAACTGTGCCATCTCTTTATGAGAGGGAATTTCCCCGGGATACTCTGAAGAAGATTGCTAAAAGAATGATTTTTCTGGAAAACGGTAGATATTTCTTTTGCATCTAATACATGCATGTGACATACATGCATGCACACACATGCCATATGGATGTTGAAAAACGTTTTGGTCTACCACATTTAAGGCCAACACTTTCATTAGTAAAATTGCATGAAAATTTGGCAGTTTATTAGAGCACATGTTCGTTCATTCGTTACTCTTGATGATCCATTGCTGAATGTAGTTCTGATCATTCTTTATCAGTTTTGTACATTACTAAGCATGGTATTCATTCGTTCTGTGTTATTAATTATAGGCTTGATTTTGAAATTTATAACTACAGTAGCATTTGGAATGCTACTTAGAATATCAAGTATCTCTTTTGCAGTGAAGTAGTTGCTCTGTTAAGGTAGTTGAGTTTTTTGTTTCATTTGGGTAATATGCTATGTTGAGCTTTAGTTGTTAATTGATAGATGTGGTATCCTCTCTGCGAGAGCTGTTAAAATGCATAACACGTATTTCGGAAAGCAGCTGTTGCTATGGCAACTCTCGGGTCACTTGCAGCTCAGCTTACATGATTGGCTGTTAATGGAGTCTAATATGCTTGAGAAGAGAATTGAGCAAATGAAAGAGGGTTTTGAAGGAATCCTCTTAAACCTCTTGAAGTTTAACTGAACAGCGCATAAAAATTTAACACTTGTATTACTGTTAATATAATTGTACTGGAAGTAGTTTTATGAATAACGAAGGTGAGACAGGACGAATTTTTGGAAAAAAACAATTTTCCAAACCCTTTGAAGAATGTTGAAAGCTTCTCCTGTCACCTTTTTTCATTTTACTATTGTTTAAAGAAACACTCTTCACAGCTATCAGTTACATTTTGTATTCTACCCTTTGTAGCACCTACCTCAGAGGCATTAATTAGCTTGAGTCATGAGAAGGTTGTTAATTGTGCTGGGTCAGAAAGAATGGTAGTATCAGGAATCATGTCTAAATTTACTCTGGTCATATGAGTTAGAGTCTGATCTGACTTGAATTCTTAAGGTAGTCCTATGAACCTGCCTCTCTTAGGGGTATGTGAATGGTGTGAAAAGGGAAGTGGTGGTATGTACTTTGGGGTTTTGAGGCCTATAAAGTAAGTAGAAAGAAGTCTAATTGAGAACTGCCGTAGTAAAATTAATAGAGTCACGCAAATGACACATTAATACCTGTCTTGTTAAATGATGGAGTTTTCATCAGCATCTACCTACCACCCACCTCCTTTGTAACTGTGGTGCTAGAATGAAGACAGTTTTACCAATTTTGGCAGTTACATAATATCAAGTGTAATTAAACTACATTGTGTAATTTAAAATTTAGATTAAATGCATTAAAATACTAAGTTAACATCATTTTAGAGTACTTTTACTTTGTAAAACCCATGTCAACTGGCTAGTTCAGCAAGTATAGGAAATAGGACTAGGACATGTAGCTTATTTTAAGTATCTGCTGTTTCTATTTTATATTAGGGTTTTTAAAAATTGATTATGGTGGTAGTGTTGACATTGATACATTAAATAAATTATAACTGTTGGTATGGATTAGATTAGATTTTCTAATTTTGCTTGCAAAAAAACCTGGTGATTAAAAAATTAATCAGCACTTATTCAGACCCTAAATTATGTTTATTATTTCCTTTATTAAGGAAATACTTTGGGATATTAAAGAAACACTTTTCATAATAGACTACATATAAGTATAGAGTTTTGATAAAACACTTTAGAGGTTCAGTAAACACTTAAACTCCAAAATCTGTAAGTTCATCATCACTATGACCTGTGGAAATATTTTAAAAAATAATTAAAAAAATTTTTTTTAACATTTATTTTTGAGAGACAGAGAGAGACAGAGCATGAGTGGGGGAGGGGCAGAGAGAGAGGGAGATACACAATCTGAAGCAGGTTCCAGGGTCTGAATTGTGAGCGCAGAGCCTGACGCGGCACTCGAACTCATGAACCCTGAGATCATAACCTGAGCCGAAGTCAGATGCTTAACCGACTGAGCCACCTAGGCACCCAAAAATCACTTTGTTTTTAAATGCCTGGTGACTATAGGTCCAGGTCTGCCTTGGCACTTCTGGTAGTAGTGGATTATGCTGTTACCTAATATAATTATTGATAGTGCTCCCATTTTATCAGGAAATACAAGGAAAAGTAAATGAAGTCACGTATAAATCTGTAACTCATAGGTAGCCACTGTCAACATTTTAGTGCATTTCCTTTTCAGTCTTTCTGTGCACAAATGTATATAAAACATATAGTGGAGACCATCCTTTGTGTATTTGCCTTCTGTAATATATCATAAACACTTCATGTTTAATTTTCTAGAAATATTTTTAATGATACATAAAAATATTTCACAAGTAAATGCTCTCCATTTGTAGCGCTTAGGTTCTTTCAGGTGTTTTGTTTTGTTTTGCTAGTTCAGAACAGATAAACAGCTTTTCTCCAAGTAAATATGTTTACTTTTCTTTTTATTTTAGCATAGAATGATAGAATAGGAATTACAGAATAAAAGATTATTGAATTACAAACGTTTCAATATGTATTAGTTGCTTTTTAGAAGAACTTATAATATTTTTGATTTGGAAATTTAAAAAATGTACTTGGTGGACCTCAATTGCAGAGGGTTGAATCAATTTTGTTCTCTGTTCATAACACATGGTAATTCTTGGCTAGTTCAAGGGGTTGATTTCATTTTATTTCCTTTTATCTGCATTATCCGCTCTTTTTCTTCTCCTCTCATAGGCATTCATTTAATATGCTTGAGGTGTGTGTGTGTGTATGTGTGTATATATATATATATATATAATATACATATATATGTGTGTTCTGTATACATATACACATACATACATACATACATACATACGTTTATTGGTATGCATTCTTATAAAACATGTTGTGTGGGTTTTTTCAATTTCAAACATAGAGTAGAATTGGCATCCTTTTATTATTTACTCTCCCCCCACCCCATGCAGCATTGTGTTTTAAAGTACTATTCATGTTGCACTTTGCCTGTCTTGTTTCATTGAATCTAATGGCTTCCATAGTGTGCATTAGTATTCCATAGTGTGCATCTGCCATGTTTCCATTACCCCAGTGTGGTGATGAACACTGTGATTCCTCCAGCTCTCTGCTATTGCAGACATTTCTGAAAAAGAGCATCTTTATACATAATCCCCTTATGGATATGTATTATTCAACTGGATTAGATGTATACATACCCAGTTTCACTAAATACTGCCAGATTTCTCCTCTGAGTAATTGTACCAGTCTTTACTTGCAGTAGGGGTATATGAGGATTCCCGTATTTCTACTATAGATAAATCCCAATACCAGTGTGGTGAGTCCTATCAAAATTGGTAGGAAAGGTAGGCATAATTTTTTTAATCTAGCTACTTACCTCCAGGTTGCAGAAGTGTAATTGTTTTCTAGTAACTTCTCTTCAGTCTTTCCAGGTTGGTATCATTGCAGTGTTTTTGCCAAGTAGAATAGTGAAGTGGTTAAGAGCATATACTCTGGATCCAGTCAGTTTGGAGTTGAATCCTGGCTCTGTTGTTTAGTAATTGTGGGTGACCCTGCACTTTGTATAGGGTTGCTTCAGTTTTGTGATTTGTAAAATGAACTTAGGGGAAGTTTTCTGCCTTTGTGAATACATGTATAATGTTAGAATAGTGGCTGGGCCCACAGTAAATGCTACCAAAGTTTAAAAAATCCAGCTGAGATTTAGAATGGAATTGCATTGAATTGATACATTTGAGGGAGAAATCACATCATAATTTGCCCTATCCAAGTGCATGGAATAGCTCTCCAGTGATCAAAACTTTCTATGTATTTTAATGAGATTAGATTGTCTTTTGTTTCTTCATGATACTTATTCTTTTTTTTTTAAGTTTTAATTTATTTTGAGAGAGCTAGTATGCACGTGGCACATGGTAGGGGCACAAAGGGAGGGAGACAGAGAATCCCAAGGAGGCTCTGTGCTGATGCCGGGCTTGATCCTATCAACCGTGAGATCATGAACTGAGCCAAAAATCAAGAATCAGATGCTTAACTGACTGAGCCATCCATATGCCCCCATGGTACTTATTGTTCTTGATCACTGGCTCTTAATTTTGTTTGTGGGGGCACAAAATTTGTATTTGATATTCCAGATTTTATATTATCTGGAGATATTTCTGGTTGTCACAGCTTGGGAGATGCTACTGCATCTATTGGGTAGAAGCCAGGGATACTGCTAAACATCCTATAGAGCACAGGCTAGACCCCAGTTATCAGCTCAGTATGTAATAATGCTGAGGTTAAGAAACTCTGTTTAGATATGATGTTGTGAATGGTGTTTATTTTTATTCTCTAATTGGTTATTGCTTTTTGAGGGAAATGTTACAGATTTTTCTGTTACCTTGTATCTGGCAATCCAGCTGAATTTTTTCTCGTCTGTAGATTCTGATAAGTTTTCTATGTAGATGCTCTGCTCTCCTTCTAATTTCTCTTTTTTCTTTTCCTTTCTCTCCTTCATCTTTTTGTTTTAATGTTTATTTATTTTTCATTTTCATTATGTATTATATTTCAATATTTTATTCCATATTATTACATTATATGTATTCACTATATTTAATATAATGTATTTAGTTTAATATAGTTAATATAACATTGTTAATATAATTTACTTAATATATGCAATTGAATATATATTTTAAAATACACTAATAAAAAGATGGAATTTAGTTTCTAACAAATGTTGCTGCTTTTCATTCTTTAGATTTTTTTTTAATTTCTTTTTTTTTTTTTTTAATTTACATCCAAATTAGTTAGCATATAGTGCAGCACTGATTTCAGGAGTAGATTCCTTAATGCCCCTTACCTGTTTAGCCCATCCTCCCCCTCCTACAACCCCTCCAGTAACCCTCTGTTTGTTCTCCATATTTAAGAGTCTCTTATGTTTTGTCCCCCTCCCTGTTTTTATATTATTTTTGCTTCCCTTCCCTTGTGTTCCTGTGTTCTGTGTCTTAAAGTCCTCATATGAGTGAAGTCATATGATATTTATCTTTCTCCGACTGACTGATTTCAGTTAGCATAATACCCTCTAGTTCCATCCATGTAGTTGGGAATGGTAAGATTTCATTCTTTTTGATTGCCGAGTAATACTCCATTATATATATACATAAGTACCATATCTTCTTTATTCATTCATCTGTCGATGGACATTTGGGGTCTTTCCATACTTTGGCTATTGTCGATAGTGCTGCTATAAACATTGGGGTGCATGTGTCCTTTTGAAACAGCATACCTGTATCCCTTGCATAAATGCCTAGTAGTGCAGTTGCTGGGTTGTAAGGTAGTTCTATTTTTAGTTTTTTGAGGAACCTCCATACTGTTTTCCAGAGTGGCTGCACCAGCTTGCATTCCCACCAGCAGTGCAAAAGAGATCCCCTTTCTCCACATCCTCGCCAACATCTGTTGTTGCCTGAGTTGTTAATGTTAGCCATTCTGACAGGTGTGAGGTGGTATCTCATTGTGGTTTTGATTTGTATTTCCCTGATGATGAGTGATGTTGAGCATTTTTTCATGTGTCGGTTGGCCATCCAGATGTCTTCTTTGGAGAAGTGTCTGTTCATGTCTTTTGCCCATTTCTTCACTGGATTATTTGTTTTTTGGGTTGTTGAGTTTGATAAGTTCTTTACAGATTTTGGATCTGATATGTCATTTGCAAATATCTTCTCCCATTCCGTTGGTTGCCTTTTAGTTTTGCTGATTGTTTCCTTCGCCGTGCAGAAGGTTTTTATTTTGATGAGGTCCCAATAGTTCCTTTTTGCTTTTGTTTCTCTTGCCTCTGGAGACGTGTTGAGTAAGAAGTTGCTGTGGCCAAGATCAAAGAGGTTTTTGCCTGCTTTCTCCTTGAGGATTTTGATGGCTTCCTGTCTTAACATTTAGGTCTTTCATCCATTTTGAGTTTATTTTTGTGTATGGTGTAAAAAAAGTGGTCCAGGTTCATTCTTCTGCATGTCAGTGTCCAGTTTTCCCAGCATCATTTGCTGAAGAGACTGTCTTTATTCCATTGGATATTCTTTCCTGCTTTGTCAAAGATTAGTTGGCCATATGTTTGTGGGTCCATTTCTGGGTTCTCTCTTCTGTTCCATTGATCTGAGTGTCTGTTTTTGTGCCATAATGTTTATTTATTTTTGAGAGAGGGAGCGTGAGCAGGGGAGGGGCAGAGAGAGAGGGAGACACAGAATCTGAAGCCAACTCTAGGCTCAGAATCTGAAGCCAACTCAAGCTGTCAGCACAGAACCGAGTGTGGGGCTCAAACTCACGAACCGTGAAACTATGACCTGAGCTGCAGTCAGACTCTTAACCAACTGAGCCACCCAGGTGCCCCATCGCCTTTTTTTTTTTTTTTTTTTTTTTTTAATCTTTATTTTGAGAGAGTGAGCACACACGTGAGTGGAGGAGGGGCAGAGAGAGGGGGAGAGAGAGCAGTTTGGCACAGTCTGTGCAGAGTCCGTCTCGGGGCTTGATCCCATGAACCTTGAGATCATGACTTCTGCCAAAGTCAAGAGTGGGACGCATAACTGACTGAGCCACCTAGGCGTCCCCTCCATCTCTCTTTCTCTTATAGTACTGTCAAAGACCTTTGCTATTAAATGGTAGCAGTGATAGTGGGTATACTTGTCGTGTTCCCAGCTTTATGGAAAGAGTTTAAAATTTCTTAACATCAAGTAACACCAAAAATGTAAGGGTATCAATCTCATTTTACCTTGCCATTATTATTACCACTAAAGATGTGTTCTTGAGGAAAGAATGCTTAACTTCATTATTGAACAAAGATATAACAATAAAGCAATAATGAAGTGATATTTTGTATTGCACTAGTGATATTAAGAATATTTCTACAAGTGCTTTGGTCATGTTTCCTCTGTATTTTTGTCTTTAACCAGTTTTTTAGTTTGTTTCTTTGTTTTTATAAATTAAGACTTACTGAAATGTTAACACATTGGCTGTTTTTTGTGGTTGGTTGTTTCCTTAGCTTGCTTATTTGTTTTGATGTGCAGAAATATAATTTTTAATGAAGTCTAATCTTATCCTTGGTAAGATCTTTTATTGCTTTTAGGCACAAGAAGATTCTTAATTTCTTAAAACTTTCTTCTGTCAGTAACATTTTCCTGGTTAAACAAGGCTATGCTTACCAATTTTTTTCCCTTTGTTCTAAATCACCCACCTCACTTCAGGTTTTACTTTTTTTCCTGAAGTGGTAGATTGATAATATAACCTTGTTTATCCACTTTGTTCCCTTGCCCTCTGCCCATTGGTTTACAGAGAGCTCAGGATTTTATGGAGGTACCTTAGGGGC
Source organism: Puma concolor (assembly GCF_028749965.1). Lineage (NCBI taxonomy): Eukaryota > Metazoa > Chordata > Mammalia > Carnivora > Felidae > Puma > Puma concolor. Next base: position 32,594,974 of record NC_141675.1, on the reverse strand, counting down.
CATTGGTGACATGGCACTGAAGTTCAGGCTTGATAAGTGTACAGGGATCTAGACTTCCTACCCAGATTATTTTTGTTTTTACATTTCTGACTGAATGATCCACTATTAACTTTCACTTCTAAAACTGAGCCTATTACCTTTACTGTTTCTCCTGGGAGAGTGCTTCCTTCCTCAATTCTTTATTCAGCTTCCTTTTTTTGTCTTTTGTGTTCATCCACCATTCTCTAATGTGTAAAATTAGAAATGAATTGCTTTCAGTGGCACTTTTTGATCCATCTCATCCAGTTTACTGCTAAGAGTTACCAGTTTGGCCTTCATATGGTTTCTTGAACTTCTCTCTCTGTCTGCTGCTAGCACCATGGTTGAGTTTCTTCACATCTCCTGCCAGTACTATAATTACCTTATAATTGGTTTTCTTGTATCTAGGCTTTAATCCCTCTGGTCTTTCCTGTATCCTGCGTGAAATTAATATTTATAAAATATGGCTTCATTGGACAAAAGTCTTAAGTTTCCTGAACTGCCATTGAAGGCCTTTCACAATTTGGCTAGGCTCTGGGAGGTGTGTATATGTAAGTGTATGTATACGTAATATAGTAATGTATTCCTACCAAGTTACATTCAGGTTTTGATAGATCTTTTTTAAAAATCTTACATTTTATTCTTATTACATGTAATATTTATTTACAGTAAGTACAGAGAAGCAAAAGCAAGGAATAAATGTCCAATTTTACTTTTCAGAGATAATCATTAGTCATGTCTTTTTTTTTTTTAAGGTTATTTTTTTGAGAGAGAATGAGAGTGTGAGCAGGGAAGAGGTGGAGAGAGAGGGAGACACAGAATCCAAAGCAGGCTCCAGGCTCTGAGCTGTCAGCACAGAGCCCAATGTGGGGCTCGAGCCCACAAACTGTGAGATCATAACCCGAGCTGAAGTCAGATGCTTAACCAGGTGCCCTATTAGTAAGGTCTTTTAAAAATGAACTACAAAAGAGCTGACTTTTTTTTTCATATTTATCCTATGTGTGTTTTGTTTAGTTTGTACATAACTTTTAAGTTTTGTGTTGTTATGAACTTTGGAATCTTTATTTTCTATTATTTTTATTTTCTTTCTATAGAAATTTATGCATTTTTCTATATTTTATTAGCTCTCTTACTGAAGTCCTTATTAATTCTAACTGGAATCTTTCAATTTAACAAACAATGTTGAATAGAATGTTTCAGGTACAAAATAATATGAGCAAAGGCATGAAGGTGTGAAACAGGTGCTTACAGTGAACTACAAGTAGTTGGGTATTACCGGAGACATAAATTAAAATGTTAATTTGAAATGTTGGAATTAAGGCTAGGAAGAGCCAGATTCTTAAGATTTTTGCTTGCTGTGTTTAGGAACTTGAATTTTATTCTACAAATGATATATATTTGGAATATTTTTAAACAGGAATCTGGTGTGATTAAATTAATATTTCAAATAATCCAGTCTGGGTATAGGATGGAGGATTGAATTGTGGGAAACAAGAAGAGTTAGGAGACTATTGAAATATTCATGGGGACACTGGGAGCCTTTATTAACCCAGTGTGAATAGGATTAGAGACGAAGGGATAGATTTAAGATACATTTTACTGGTAAAATGGGCAAGATTCAAGGGAGTTCACCCTGATCTCAGGGTTTCTGAATTTTTAGCTTGTGTGACAAGATGATGATATGAATAATTATAAGGAAAAATATAATTTATTTTATTTTTTTAAAGTTTATTTTGAGAGGGTGCACATGTATGTGTGCATGTGGCCAGGAAGGGCAGAGAGAGAATTCCATGCAGCCTCCATACTGTCAGCGTGGAGCCCCATGTGGGACTCAAATCCATGAACTGTGATGACCTGAGCCAAAATCAGGAGTCTGACGCTTAACCGAGTGAGCCACCCAGGCACCCAGGGAAAACATAATTTTAAAATTTAATTTATTAAATTATTATTTTTTTGAAAGGGAGGTGGTGTATTCTTGAGAAGAAAAGCTCAATTTATGGCATGTCATGTTAAAAGTCTTAATTTTGCGGCTAACAAAATGTGTATATGAGGCAATGGTAAAATCAGATCTGAAATATTTTGTGGTCATTTAGATACTTTTAAAAATTAGCATTAACATCCCCCCCCTTTTTTTTTTTTAATTTTTTTTTTTAACGTTTTTATTTATTTTTGGGATAGAGAGAGACAGAGCATGAACGAGGGAGGGGCAGAGAGAGAGGGAGACACAGAATCGGAAACAGGCTCCAGGCTCCGAGCCATCAGCCCAGAGCCTGATGCGGGGCTTGAACTCACGGACCGCGAGATCGTGACCTGGCTGAAGTCGGACGCTTAACCGACTGCGCCACCCAGGCGCCCCCCCCCCCTTTTTTTTAAAGTAATATCTACATCCAGTGTGGGGCTCAAACTCATTACCCCAAGAATAAGAGTGGTATGCTCCACCAACTGAGCCAGCCAGGCCCCCTGCATTTACAGCCTTTTTAACTGCCTAACATACTTAAAGGATTCATCATGTCCATATCCCATAGGTTAAACAGTTTAATGTTGGCAGGGCAAGAGTTGGGGAATGTTTTGGGAGGTTGGAAGAGAGGCATGCTCTCCCAACCTAGGTGACTTAGTGACTTTAGTGGTGGTTGAAAACCATGGTCTATGAACTAACAGACTCTTAAATATAGAGAACTTATGGTTGCTAGAAGGGAGGTGGGTGGGGAAATGAGTGAAATAGGTAAAGGGGATTAAGAGGCATAAAATTCCAGTTATAAAATATATGAGTTATGGAGATAAAAAGTCAATATTGTAATAACATTTTATGGCGACTGCACTTATTGTAGTGAGCATTGAATAATGTATAAAACTGGTGAGTCAATATGCTGCACACTTGAAACTAATATAACATTGTATATCAATCATAATTCAATAAAAATATCTTACAAGTTAAAAAAAAAACAAACCATGGTCTAGTTGAAAGGGATACTATGATGTGGGTATTTTTTTTTATTATGAGCTTTTTATTAAGGGTAATTTCAAGCATTTGCAAAAGTAGATGAATTGTATAGTAAATCACTTTGTAGCTATTACCCAGCTTCAACATTAATAAACTCAGTATTGTTTCATGTGTAAACTTTTGATTCTTTATTCATTTGAGGCAAATCCTTGACATTGTATCATTTCATCTGTAAATAATTTAGTTGGTGTCTATTAAAGATAGTAACTTCAAGAAACATTAAAAGCATCAGTAATCATTTTATAACATCATAAAATATTTCCTAGTGATTTGAAAACATAGTTTCAGCAGAGAATTAGAAGTAAAATAAAAATTTTAAACAAGGGGAGGGAATGAGAAAATCAAAGCTGCTTTTCTAGGAAGGAAAACAAGGAGTATGGTACTTAAGAAGGATAGGGAGTTATAGTCTTTGTTTTAAGTGATGGGGACACTTGAGTGGTTTGTAGGTTTGGGGGAAGAGTAGAGAATGCAATATTGACATGGGGGGATGGAACAGGAGCAGGAGGAAGGATATCTTATTTACTGTGATAACATTTCAAGGACAGAGAATAAGTGAGGAAGAGGCAAAAAGTTGAGCAGATAGTTCATACTAATTGACCTCTTTTTTTTTTTTTTTTTAATGAACTTCAGGGAGGGTGGAGGTTGGCTATAGGAAAGGATCTTTTTTTTTTTTTAATTTTTTTTTTCAACGTTTATTTATTTTTGGGACAGAGAGAGACAGAGCATGAACGGGGGAGGGGCAGAGAGAGAGGGAGACACAGAATCGGAAACAGGCTCCAGGCTCTGAGCCATCAGCCCAGAGCCTGACGCGGGGCTCGAACTCCCAGACCGCGAGATCGTGACCTGGCTGAAGTCGGACGCTTAACCGACTGCGCCACCCAGGCGCCCCGTAGGAAAGGATCTTAAGAAGAGTGAGAATTTGGAATAGTTGTTGAAGAGAATGGGAGAGGGAATCCATCATAGACAAATAAAAAGATTGCTTTAGTGGGATTAAGATTCCACCTGAAATTAGAAATCAAAATTTAGAGTAGTAGAAACTTTCATGTCTCTGTGATCCTTTTCCCAACACCACAGAATTGCTTGGTTGTTTAAGAGAAGATAGTGTGTGGGATTATTTTAGGCTTAGACTTTTATATTACAAGTCCTATGGAAGAACCCAGGGACAAAATGTGTTTGTGAGGAAGTGGTTTAGAGGAACATTCATGTATATGCTTACTCAGGAAAGGACGTGACAAAGGGACAAGTAAACTGTAAGGAGTAAGTGCTAGGCTGTGTGTATGAAATTGAGCTGACACAAAGAAGCTGTAAATACTGGAAGATGGAATCAGATTGGTAAAGTGTATGACTGTGAAAGTTAATAAATGAAGTCCAAAGGCTGTGTGAAGGTCTTTGGAATTGATAAGGTTCAGGAATCTCAAGACTTGAGCTCTAGATAAATGTTGCCCATGGTGGTAGGACATACGGTAGGACAGAAATCTGACCCACATGCGAACATCTTCAACAAATGTGAAGAGCGGTGCTAGGTGGTCAGGAAGTGAGTAGATGATAGTGGTGAATAAGATTAGAAGGTGGTATCCCTGTGGAGGGTGGGAATGATAATGATTTAGGAGAGACAGTGGGTAACCAAGAGAATTCAGAGTGTGGGATAATATTCTAGTTTTCATCTGTGTTCCAGATAACTAAGATGTTTCTACATGAAAACGTCTGAGACCTTGTTTGTTCCCATAAAGCTGAACATAGTAATGTATAAGTATAAAACAGGGCAATTTTGTAAATAGGTCCCCTGAATGCCATGGTCTGTAAAATTGTAGGAATCTTGGTGATTTATCACTTGATTCTGCTAATGTAACATTTGAAATGTTCAAGAGATACAGAAATATGGAAGAAGAGGGAAATGTGGTGGTGGTATAGTTGATATGGAGGCGGGGAATGGCATGAGCACAGGCAATTGGGGCGGAAGACCACAAAACCTAACATTTTACATATTATTGAGCATGTGGGTAGGGGGTCGTTGGAGAAGAAAGGTAGTAAGTTTTAGCACCAAAAAAACTTACCTTATGTTTAGCCTTTTCGCTACATTTTCCTAAGTAAAACCTTGCTTTTCCCATAAAAGAATATCCCTTATAAACCCTTTTGGTGATGGGGAGATACAGCATTGTAGCTCTGAGAAGTGAAATCAAGGGAGAGTTTAGTATATAATTTGGTTTGCGTAAGTGTTTTGGGACTTAATGTAAAACATCAGTTTTCCTAGACATTTATAACATGGAATCATTTATAATCTACAGATTCTGGTTAGTAGAGGTTTTGCTGTAGTCTCTGGAATACCTAATGGTTAATATAAGCACATGACTGAAATATTTCATGTGTGTAGGAACTGATACAGATGATTGTAGTAGACTGGTAATTAAATGTATCAGCCTGCATTAACTTGATCATTGTGTTAAACTATATTAAGCTACAACAATATCCTAGAATTTTGTACTTAGTACAATAGTTTTTGTATCTTCACTAACTCCCTGAATCACTATCATTGATGGTAGTAAGCTTGGCAGTGGGGAATGCTAGAGAAATAAAGGAATCTGACCAGAGTCGTCCCTGGAGTATATTTAATCAAGATGATTGCCTGGGGCAGCTGGCAGGCACGGTGCTCCTGTGAGTAGTTATCAAAGCGTATGGTTATGATTGTTCTGAGATTTTGATACATACACTTCACCTAACTTTCTTCTGCACCCTCAATTTTATAGTCCCTGGGATTCTGAGAAGCTTTCTATTGGAATACCTCTTCTTAAAAGTTTTTTTTTCTCCTCAAATTAATTTTCTCCTAGTTGTGAGCATACTATTTACTTATCAGTAAATATTACAATTTATAATCTACAGTTTAATATCATAACAATACATTATTTTGACTTAGCTTGCAGTGACTAAATTAGTGTCCTTTGGAACTCATGGTTTGTGATCAGCCAAATCTCATGGTGTGATCATGGGCTATAAAAATGTTAATTATCCATAATGAAATAGCATAATATAAAAATTAAGTGTCTGACATTTTGGTGTGCAAAATCTGACAAGATTCTCTTAAAGTAAAAAAGAGTTAAGAATCACGTAGTTTAGGGGCGCCTGGGTGGCTCAGTCGGTAGAGCGTCCGACTTCAGCTCAGGTCATGATCTCACAGCTTGTGAGTTTGAGCCCCATGTCGGGCTCTGGCTGACAGCTCGGAGCCTGGAGCCTGCTTCGGATTCTGTGTCTCCCTCTCTCTCTCTCTCTGTCCCTCCTGTGCGTGCTCTCTCTCAAAAATAAATAAAACATAAAAAGTTTAAATAAAAAAAAGAATCACGTAGTTCAAAGTTAGGCCTATTAAATTGTCCGCTGTCTCTGCCATTGCCACATGGCCATGTTATTTAAGTAAACAAATACCTCCATTGTCAAGAATAATGCTCCCGCCTTTTACCTTGGCCATTACACTTGTACATTCTTTAAGTTGTAGCTCCAATATTACTCCCTTAGGAAGTCTTTTTTTTCCAAGATTTTATTTATTTTTATTTTTTTTTAAATGTTTGAGAGAGAGCGAGAGACAATGCACGGGAGGGAGAGAGGCAGAGGGAGACTGAGACAGAATCTGAAGCAGGCTGGAATGAGGGGCTTGAACTCAGAAGCCTTGAGATCTTGACTGAGCTAGAGGCGGATGCTTAACCTGCTGAGCCACCCAGGTGCCCCCTTCCAAGATTTTATTTAAATTCAAGTTAGTTTACATATAGTGTAATACTAGTTTCAGGTGTAGAATTTAGTGATTCATCACTTACATATAACACTCAGCACCTGTTACAAGTGCCCTTCTTTTCAAAAAAAATTTTTTTTTTACATTTACTTATTTTTGAGAGAGAGAGAGAGAGAGCGCGCGTGCGTGTGCGCGTGTGAGTGAGAGGGGGAGGGGCAGAGAAAGAGGGAAACACAGAATCCAAAGCAGGCTCCAGGCTCTAACCCACAAACTATGAGATCACGACCTGAGCCAAAGTTGGACGCTCAACCAACTGAGCCACCCGGGTGCCCCACAAGTGCCCTTTCTTTATGTCCATCACCCATTTAGCCCATCTCTACACCCACCTCCCTCCAGCAGCCCTCAGTTTGTTCTCTACAGTTAAGAGTCTCTTATGGTTTGCCTCCCCCTCTGTTTTTATTTTAGTTTTGTTTTTCCTTCCCTTCCCCTATGCTCATCTGTTTTGTTTCATAAATTTTACATATGAGTGAAATCATACAGCATTTGTCTTTCCTGACCGACTTACTTCATTTAGCATAATACACTCTAGTTTCATCCACGTTGTTGCAAATGGAAGAATTCATTCTTTTTGATGGTGGAGTAATATTCCATTGTGTATATATACGACTTCTTTATCCATTCATCATTTGATGGGACATTTGGGCTCTTTCCATACTTTGGCTATTGTTGATAGTGCTGCTATACATACTGGGGTGCATGTGCCCCTTCTAATCAGCATTTTTGTGTCCTTTGGATAAGTACCTAGTAGGGCAATTGCTGGGTTGGAGGGTAGTTCTATTTTTAATTTTTTGAGGAACCTCCATACTGTTTTCCAGAGTGGCTGCACCACTTTGCATTCCTAGTAACAGGGCAAAAGTGTTTCTCTTTCTCCACATCCTCGCCAACATTTGTTGTTTCCTGAGTTGTTAATTTTTAACCATTCTGACATGTTTGAGGTTGTATCTCACTGTGGTTTTTCATTTGTATTTCATTGATTATAGGTTGAATAGTTATTCATGTATCTGTTAGCCATTTGTATGTTTTCTTTTAAGAAATGTGTGTTCATGTCTTCTGCCTGTTTTTTTGATTGGATTATTTATTTTTTGGGTGTTGAGTTTGATAAGTTCTTTATAGATTTTGGATACCAGCCCTTAATCAGATATGTCATTTGCAGATATCTTCTCCTGTTCTGTTGGTTGCCTTTTAGTTTTGTTGATTTCACTGTGCAGAAGCATTTTATCTTGATAAAATCCTAATAGTTCATTGTTACTTTTGTTTCCCTTGCCTTCAGTGACATGTCTAGTAAGAACTTGCTGCAGCCGAGGTCGAAGAGATTGCTGCCTATTTTCTCGTCTAGGATTTTGATGGTTTCTTATCTCATATTTAGGTCTTTAATCCATTTTGAATTTATTTTTGTGTATCGTGTAAGAAAGTGGTCCAGTTTCATCCTTCTGCATGTTGCTGTCCAGTTTTCCCTACACCATTTGTTGAAGAGACTTTTTTCCATTGGATATTCTTTCCTGCTTTGTCAAAGATTAGTTGACTGTATAGTTGTGGGTCCATTTCTGGGTTCTCTATTCTGTTCCATTCATCTGTGTGTCTGTTTTTGTGCCAGTACCATACTGTCTTGATTACAACTTTGTAACATAGTTTGAAGTCCAGAATTGTGACGCCTCCCGCACTGTTTTTCTTTTCTTTTTTTTGACGTTTGTTTCTTTTTTGAGAGTGTGCGCGTGAGCAGGGGAGGGGCAGAGAGAGAGAGAGAGAGAGAGAGAGAGAGAGAGAGAGAATGAGTCCTAAGCAGCTCTCCTCTGCTCTGTCTCATGAAATGTGACATCACGACCTGAGCTGAAATCAAGAGTTGGATGCTTAACTGACTGAGCCATCCAGGCACCCCTGCTTTTCTTTTTCAGCATTACTTTGGCTATTCGGGCCTTTTGTGGTTCCATACAAATTTTAGAATTGTTTGTTCTAGCTCTGTGAAAAAATGGGTGTTATTTTGTTAGGGATTGCTTTAGAAAGTCTAAGACTCTCCTTTTAATGTACTTCTCACAATCTGAAATTGTCATGTTTATCCTTTTATTTATTGTCTGATTCTATGAACTAGAAATACCATCTTTTTTTTTTTTTATGTTATTGTTGAGAAAAATCACGTGAGCAGGGTATAGGGGCAGAGAGAAAGGGAGACAGAGGATCCAAAACAGGCTCTGTACTGAAAGCACAGAGCCTGATGCGGGGCTTGAACCCACAAGCCATGAGACCTGAGCTGAAGTTGGATGCTTAACTGACCGAGCCACCCAGGCACCCCTGGGTTTGAACATTTTTGATATTTTGAGGCATGTAAAAATATCATTGGTTTTAATAGATAGTTTTTTTTTTTAAACCTCTGCAAGGATTTATTGAAATTTCATTTGTTCCACGTTAACAGTCTCATAGAACTCTATGGGATAGGAAAATAGTTTTGTTTAAGTGCAATTTGATTATACTTAGTTAAAATAGTTATCATAGTCTCAATCTTCAGGAGATAGAGACCATATTGAGTAAGGGAGGGGAAGGGGAACCTGCATAGCACAGATGCCCAGCTTTTACTAAGAATACTTAGTAAAATTACTAAGTATAAACGCATGTTTTGAACCTGGGGAGAAAGTGGGAATATCAATTTGGTACAATATGTTACCTGGTTTTCTTCATGTTCTGGGATGTTTTCACGTGTTGTATTGTACGTTAGTGTACAGTTGGGCAGTTTGGATTCTTCTCCTTCCCTCCAGAAATAATTTTAGTCTTTAAGTTGCAAAAAAAAGTTTCTCTTCTGTACCCTTCACATGGCTTCTCCATCTGCCACTGTCTTCCATAACCACAACATAATCATCAAAACCAGAAAGTTAACTGATACCATACTATTAACTAACATGCAGACCTTATTCATATTTTATCAGTTGTCCAATTGACGTACATTTTCTGATTCAGAATCCAAACTGGGGTCACAGATTGCATTTAGTTGTCATGTTTCTTCTCTAACATAGCACGGTTCTAAGTCTTTCATGACCTTGACACTTGAGGAGAGTACTGGCTCATTATTTTGTAGTATGTCCCTCAGGTTGGGTTATCCTGTGATTACATTCAAGTTTTTCCTTTTTGGCAAGAAGACCGTGGAACTGAAGGTTCCCTTCTTTGTTCATTGTATTGGTGGGAGGCCCCTGCTGATATATCTCAATGTTCGTGGTGTTAACTATGATCCCTTGGTTAAGGAGAGGGTTGCCAGGTTTCTCCACTGTAATATTACTATTTTCTTCTTTCTAATAATTAATCTCTTGTAGGGAGATACTTTGGGATAGTGTGTAAGTTTCTTACTACACTTTTGCCTACCAGTTTTAGTATCTAATGATTGTTGTCTGAAAGAAATTATGTTTATCAAATGATGATTTTTCTATTTCTATCATGCCTTCTACATTTACTTTTGCTACCGTAAAAAAAACCTTTCTCTTTTTTCCCCCTGTGTAATTTTTCATATAATTTCTTATTTACATCATTATGGAATCTTAGATAATGGTCCTATTCTGTGGTTCTATTCCATTATTGGTCAGGTTTTTCTAATTCCCGTGTACAAAGATGTTTCAGAATTTAAGATAAAATGTTACCTGATGGTGGATCAATAGATTTTTTTTTTAACATTTTATTTTTATTTTAGAGAGAGAGACAGAGTGCAAGTGGGGGAGGGTCAGAAAGAGAGGAGACACAGAATCCAAAGCAGGTTCCAGGCTCCAAGCTGTCATCACAGAGCCCGACAAGGGGCTCAAACTGAAGAACTGTGAGATCATGACCTGAGCCGAAGTCAGAAGTCCAACTGACTGAGCCATCCAGGCGCCCTGGATCAATAGATATGAAGAGAACTTACACATAGCTCTCCCTAGATTTAAAGTAACAACACACAATTATATACTTTAATTCAATCACCAGCATTTGGTTATTGTATTTCCAATTGTAAAAGAGATTTCCAAACCAAGCCACAAAGTAATGAACCACTAAAATTTTATATTTTTTATATGGTTTGGACTTCACTCTTTAAAGTTAGTTTAGTTTAATAATTAATTAAGAACCTGTTTCTTCTTAATCATGTTCCCACAGAATTTGTTTTTCTGCTGCTTCATCAAACTTAATAAGCATATATTCTTTCTCCAAGAAATTTAGAATCTACCTATCATGGTCTCTTTGTATTTTTTCTGTCTTTCTGAATTTTAAGTTCTTAAGAGCAGGTGCCATAATTTAGACATTTTTAAGTTTGTGGGTGTTTTTTCCCATTGAAACTAAGCATATAGAAAACTATTGGAGAATGTCTCCTGAAGACTACATGTTCATATTTAGCCCAGAAAACAGAAATGTGCTCGTTGCAGTGGGAAAGGTTTATTATGTTGTTTTTGTTTCAAAATTAGAATTAGTGACATAGAGCCAGTTTTGCAAATTAATGCTGTACAACCTGAGTTAATAAAAGATGGAGATAGTGATTATATGGAAACAGAGTGGATTATATAAGGTATTGACTTGATCTATAAATTATGGTTCAAATTTTAATTAAAAAAATTTTTAAATGTTTGTTTTGGAGAAGAGACACAGAGTGCAAGTGGGGGAGGGGCAGAGAGAGAGGGAGACAAAGAATCTGAAGCAGGCTCCTGGCTCGGAGCTGTCAGCACAGAGCCCTACACGGGGCTTGAATTTATGAACCATGAGATCATGAACTGAGCCGAAGTCGAATGCTTAATGGCCTGAGCCACCCAGGCGCCCCATTCAAATTTTAATTTTTAGCTTTTGTTTATGCAAAGTTTTATTTACTGGATTAATATGCTCACACATATTTTGAAGGTAACTGGAAAAAAAAAAGGTTTGCCTTTAGTGATGTTTTCTTCACCAGATTAAAAATAATTACCATTTGTGTTTATTTAAAAATTTTATACTTTTTTCCTTAGGATTGTAGTCAGGTGATGGTTGTTTCCACACTTGAAATAATTTTTATATGAAAATCATGGAGCTATACAGCTTATTTTGATGTTTTTTTTTTTTACAAAGTCATTTTCCCATAAGTATTTTTATTTTTGCAGAAATTCTTTTAACAGTAGATATGTTTTAGACAGAGAACATATTTGGAATATTTTTATTGTTCCCCATCTGTAGTCACTAAATTGGTGATATATACTGTTTTTCATAATGAAGTTGTTAGTTGTCAGACAACTCTTATTTGTATGAGTCAGTATTTCCATTAGGAAAATATTTATGAATGTAAATTTTAGGTGAGGACAAACTGTAATTTTAAAGGATCATAATGCAGTTTTCATATAAAGCACACGGAAATATAAACATGAGTTCCAATTTTGACAAACGTCTGTCAATTTTCTGTTTGCACGCATTTTTTTCTTACATATTGTAGTACAGTGTGATTTCATGTAAGGCAACTTTTTTTTCTTGGGGTTCCTTTTTCTTGCTAGCTGATGGATTATTATTATTTTTTTTAAGTTTTTGTTTTAATCACACGGTGCTTATCACTACAGGTGCACTTTTTAATCCCCATCGTCTATTTAACCCCCTCCCTGCCTACCTCCCCTCTGGTAACCATTAGTTTGTTCCCTGTAGTTAAGAGTCTGTTTCTTGGTTTGTCTCTTTCTCTCACTTTCTGTTTTTTGTATTTTGTTTTTTTTTTTTTTGTTTCTTTTTGGCTCATTAGTTTTGTTTCTTAAATTCCACATGAGTGAAATCATATAGTATTTATCTTAGTCTGACTGATTTATTTTACTTAGCATTATACTTTATAGCTCCATCTTGCACATGGCAAGATTTCATTCTTTTTTATGACTGAATAATATTTAGTCAATATTGTGTATATATAATGCATACTCTTTATTCATTTATTAATTCATGGATATTTGGGCTGCTTCCATATCTTGGCTGTTGTAAATAATGCTGCTATAAACTGCTATGTATCCTTTGAATTAGTGTTCTTGTATTCTTTGGGTAAATACCCAGTAATACCATCAGTGGATTTTAGGGTTCTATTTTTAACTTTTTAAGGAACTTTCATACAGTTTTCCACAATGACTGTACCAGTTTGAATTCCCAATAGTGCATGAGGGTTCTTTGTCTCCGTATCCTTGCCAACACCTGTTGTTTCTTGTGTTTTTGACTTTAGCTGTTCTGACAGGTATGAGATGATATCTCATAGTTTTGATTGGCATTTGTCTGATGATGAGTGATGTTGAGCATTTTTTCATGTGTCAGTTGGCCATCTGGATGTCATCTTTGGAGAAATGTCTGTTCAATGGGCTTCTGCCCATTTTTAATTGGATTATTCGTTTTTGGGTGTTGAGTTGTATAATTCTTTATAGATTTTGGATACTGATCCTTTGTCGGTTATGTTATTTGCAAATATCCTGTCCCATTTTGTAGGTTTTAGTTTTGTTGATTGTTCACTTCTCTGTGCAGAAGGTTTTTATTTTGATGTAGTCCCAATAGTTTATTTTTCCTTATGTTTCTCTTGCCTGAGCGGACCTCTAGAAAGAAGTTGCTACAGCTGATGTCAGAAAAATTACTGCTTGTGCTCTCTTCTAGGAGTTTTATGCTTTCAGGTCTCACATTTAAGCCTTTAATCCATTTTAGATTTTTTTTTTGTATATGGTATAAGAAAGTGGTCCCGTTTCATTCTTCTACATGTTGCTGTACAGTTTTCCCAACACCATTTGTTGAAGAGACTCTTTTTCTTACTGGATATTCATTCCTGTTTTGTCAAAGATTAATTGACCATATAATTGTGGGTTTATTTCTAGATTTTCTGTTCTGTTCTGTTGAAACATGTGTCTGTTTTTGTGCCAGTACCATCCTGTTTTGATCACTACAGCTTTGTAATATAATTTGATGTCTGGAATTGTGAAGCCTCCAGCTTTGATTTTCTTTTTCAAGATTGCTTTGGCTATTCAGCTTCTTTTGTGGTTCCATACAAATTTTAGGATTGTTCTAGTTCTGTGAGAAGTGCAGATGGTATTTTGATAGGGATTGCATTGAATATGTAGATTGCTTTGAGTAGTAAAGACATTTTTTTTTTTTTTTTAATTTTTTTTTTTAACATTTATTTATTTTTGAGACAGAGAGAGACAGAGCATGAACGGGGGAGGGGCAGAGAGAGAGGGAGACACAGAATGAGAAGCAGGCTCCAGGCTCTGAGCCATCAGCCCAGAGCCCGACGCGGGGCTCGAACTCACGGACCGCGAGATTGTGACCTGAGCTGAAGTCGGACGCTTAACCGACTGAGCCACCCAGGCGCCCCAAGACATTTTAATAATATTTGTTCTTCCAATTCATGAGAATGGAATGTCTTTCAATTTCTTTGTGTCATCTTCAGTTATTTTCACTAGTGTTTTATAGTTTTCAGAGTACAGATCTTTCTTTGGTTAGGTTTATTCCTAGCTTTCTTACTATATTTGGTGCAGTAGTAAATGAAATTGTTTTCTTAGTTACTCTTTCTGCTGCTTCATTATTGTTGTATATAAATGAAACATTTCTATAGATTGATTTTATATCCTGTGGCTTTACTGAATTTGTTTATGAATTCTAGCAGTTTTTTGGTGGAGTCTTTCAGATTTTTTATTTTAGTATCATGTCATCTGCAAGTAGTGAAAGTTTTACTTACCTACTGATTTAGATGCCTTTTACTCTTTTTATTTTTGTTGTCTGACTGCTGTGGCTGGGACTTTATGTTGAATGAAAATGGTGAGAGTGGACATCCTGGTCTTATACCTGACCTTAGGGGAAAGACTCTGTTTTTCCCTACTAATGTTAGCTGTGAATTTTTTTCTTTTTTCTTTTTTTCTTATTAAATATAATTTACTGTCAAATTGGTTTCCATACAACGCCCAGTGCTCATCCCAGCAGGTGCCTCCTCAATGCCCATCACCCACTTTTTCCTCTCCCCTCCCCCAGCATCAACCCTCAGTTTTGTTCTCAGTATTTAAGAGTCTCTTATGGTTTGCTTCTTTCCCTTTCTGTAACTACCCTCCCTCCACCCCCCACCCCCCCAGTCTTCTGTTAAGTTTCTCAGGATCCACATAAGAGTGAAAACATACGGTATCAGTCTTTCTCTGCCTGGCTTATTTCACTTAGCATAATACCCTCCAGTTCCATCCACATTGCTACAAATGGCCAAATTTCATTCTTTCTCATTGCCAAGTAGTATTCCATTGTATATATAAACCATATTTTTATCCATTCATCAGTTGATGGACATTTAGGCTCTTTCCATAATTTGGCTATTGTTGAAAGTGCTGCTATAAACATTGGGGTACAAGTGCCTCTATGCATCAGCATTCCTGTATCCCTTGGGTAAATTCCTAGCAGTGCTACTGCTGGGTCATAGGGTAGATCTATTTTGAATTTTTTGAAGAACCTCCACACTGATTTCCAGAGTGGCTGTACCAGTTTGCATTCCCACCAACAGTGCAAGACGGTTTCCGTTTCTCCACATCCTCTCCAGCATCTATAGTCTCCTGATTTGTTCATTGTAGCCACTCTGACTGGTGTGAGGTGGTATCTCAGTGTGGTTTTGATTTGTATTTCCCTGATGAGGAGTGACATTGAGCATCTTTTCACATGCCTGTTGGCCATCTGGATATCTTCTTTTTTTTTTTTTTTTTTTTTATTTAAAAAAAAATTTTTTTTTCAACGTTTATTTATTTTTGAGACAGAGAGAGACAGAGCATGAACAGGGGAGGGGCAGAGAGAGAGGGAGACACAGAATTGGAAACAGGCTCCAGGCTCTGAGCCATCAGCCCAGAGCCTGACGCGGGGCTCGAACTCACAGACTGTGAGATCGTGACCTGGCTGAAGTCGGACGCTTAACCGACTGCGCCACCCAGGCGCCCCAATCTGGATATCTTCTTTAGAGAAGTGTCTATTCATGTCTTCTGCCCATTTCTTCACTGGATTATTTGTTTTTCAAGTGTGGAGTTCGGTGAGTTCTTTATAGATTTTGGATACTAGCCCTTTATCCGGTATGTCATTTACAAATATCTTTTTCCATTCTGTTGGTTGCCTTTTAGTTTTGTTGATTGTTTCCTTTGCAGTGCATAAGTTATTTATCTTGATGAGGTCCCAATAGTTCATTTTTGCTTTTGTTTCCCTTGCCTCTGGAGATACGTTGAGTAAGAAGTTGCTATGGCTAAAATCAAAGATGTTTTTGCCTGTTTTCTCCTCTAGGATTTTGATGGCTTCCTGTCTCATGTTTAGGTCTTTCATCCATGTTGAGTTTTGTTTGTTTGTTTGTTTTACAGAAATAAATAATTTTATTTCTTTTTTTGTTGCCTACCTCCATACTGTCATTTTTGGTCTTTCCTTTCCACTCAAAGAGTCCCTTGTAATATTTCTTTCAGGGCTGGTTTAATGTTCATGAACCCCCTTTAGTTATTACCTATCTGGGAAACTCTTTATTACTCCTTCTATTCTGAATCATAGCTTGTTGGATAGAGTATTCTTGTTGGTTTTTCCCATTCTGCACTTTGAATTTTTCATGGTACTGTTTTCCGACTTAGAAAGATTATGCTAAAAAATCTGCTGATTTCCTTCTGCTGGTTTCCTTTATAGGTAACTGTCTTTTTTTTTTTTTACTCTTTTTTTAGTGCTTTTAATACTTTTTCTTTGTATATTTCCACCCACCCCCTTTTTTTCAGGTAGGCTTCATGTGCAGCGTAGAGCCTAATGTGGGGCTTGAACTCATGACTCTTGAGATCAAGAGTTGGATGTTTAACCAACTGAGCCCCCCCAGGCTCCCCAATATATTCTTCTTAGTAATTTGCAATATGTCTTGGTGTAGATTTGCTTTTGTTGATTTTGTTGGCAGATCTCTGTGCCTACTTGGTCTGGATATCTTTTTCCTTCCCCAGATTAAGGATTTTTTCAGCTATTATTTTTTCAAATAAAATTTCTGTCCCCTTTCCTCTCTCTCTTCTGGGACTCCTGTAATACAAATGTTACTAGGTTTGATGGAGTCACTGAGTTCCCTAAGTTTATTCTCCTATTGCATAATTCTTTTTTTCTCTTTTTTGTTCAGCTTGATTACTTTCCATTACTCTGTCTTCTAGGTTATTAATTCATTCCTCTGCTTCTTCTAGCTTGTTGTTCATTATATCAAGTGTGTTTCTCATTTTGTTTTTGAGCCCTTTATCTCTGCTATGTTATTTCTTATCTCTGTGTTAATGGTTTCACTGATGTCTTCTACTCTATTCTCAAGCCCAGTGAGTATTATGGTTATTGCTTTAAATTCTCCATTAGGTATGTTACTTACATCTGTTTTGCTTAGATCTCTGGACATGGCCTTGTCTTGTTCTTTCATTTGGGAGAAGTTCCTCTGTCTTCTCATTTTGTCTAAGTCTCTGTTCCTGTTTCTGTGTGTTAGGAAGGTCTCCTGTGTCTGCTCTTCTTGAGCATAATGGCCTTATGAAAAAGCAGTCCTGTAGTGCCCTGCAGTATAGTGTCTGCTGTTCTCCAGGACCTGGCGCTTCCAGGAGTATCTCCATTGTGTGCTTTGTGCACTCTACTCTTGTGTTCTGGCCATTTTATCCTTGAGGCTAGTCGTCTGCAGAGGTTCTCTTTGCCTGTTGTTGGCAGTGTTTGGTTCTTGGCCTAAATGTGGTTTGTTTTAAGTAGGTGTACTCTGGTCTGTTTGTGAAATGAGACCTTTTGCTGCCACCAAAATGGTGACTTGACAGAAATGGATGGGGAGACCTGGTGGTGGCAGGGGGGTTTAGACCAGTCTTCCTGTGGAGGGGGCCCACCACTTTGGGACTGAGGCAGGTGTGCCTGGGAATAGCAATTCTCCTGGAGTGCTGTGGGGTGGGGCTTGTTGTAAGCCAGTTAGGTATCACGTGTTCATGTTGCTTTGGTTCCTGCTCATGGCTCTGTATTTATGCTGAGGGGCAGGGGGAGGGAAATGGCCCTTGCCAGTTCTTTTTTTCCTGGAGGATTCACCCTGTAAACGCTTCTCAGGGACACACTTTGAGATGAACAGCTAGCCTCCTCACTGTGTGCCTGAGGCACTCTTCATAATGCTGTTTCTATGCTGTAAGTCCACAGACTGTTTACCCCTGCCTTTTTTCCAGGTGTCGTGCACTGCCCTTGGAAGTCTTTGAGAGCCAAACCTAGTGACCTTTACTACTCCAGTCCTTAAGCCCCACTGGCTGTAGAAACTCAGGATTTTTGGGCCCTCTCACCTTCCAAGCCAGTTGCTATGGGGATTCGTTTTCCCCCATGTGCTCCCCTGTGTGCTAGTTTGTCTCTCTTCCTTCTTCACAACCGTGGCTCCCTGCAGCAGCCATAGTCCATTTCTCTCCCAAGCTGTGTGTCTTCACTTCCTACCTTCTTTGGTGTAGCCTCTTCTCTACCTTTAGTTGTGGTGTTTCTTCTGCCATTCTTCAGATTGATTCCTGGGGTACTTAGGATGATTTGATAGTTATTTAATTGTATTCGTTGGACTAGTGACCGTAGAGTTCTCTTACTCTGCCATCATCCTCCCTTCTCTTTAAAGAAAAAGGCTGATGGCATTTTTAATGTTCTTTTAAATTTAGAGCAACCAATCAATAACATGTCTATTTGTGAGCAATTATTTATATCCTTTACATGACGTAGGTAACTTTGGAAACCTTAGTATTTACATACATTTATTTAAGTTAAAAATTTTCTTTTAAAGATGCTAATGATCATGTATTTACAGTGGTTTCTTAAATTTTGATTGAGTTGTATTAGTACTAGAGATATGAGTGAATGTCTGCCACATATCTATCTTTTAAGCTCCTGTAGTCTTTGAACTTTGTTTCCAACGTGCTCTGGTGTTTGGTACAGTATTTTATATTTGATTCTTTTCTCTTGCTTCCTCTTTGTTTTTCTAATTTGACTCCTGTTTGTTAGATTTGTTATTTTGTAACTTCTTATCCTTCATCAAAACTCGAGTTTGGATCTATCCAATTGGTGCTCTTAGGTTTTTCTGCCTTTTCACTTATTATACTTGCCTTAGTTGTATTCCTGAAACCCAACTCATTACTTTGGCCTGGATGCGTTATTCCATAGAGAGGAACCAGATGTGGAGCTTGCCATGATCTGACTTCCTTTTGTGGCCCCAGTGTTCAATAGATGTCCAGAAATCAGAAATACAGTTAAATTAAAAGGTAAATTATATAATAGCTATGTAAGCAGTTAGAAATCATAATGAAAAAAGACCTGATGCATAATAGAATTAAGAACAAGCTTACTTAATTAGTTGTTTATTTACCACTTTATTGTTACATCCTAATGGCATGGTACATCTTTATGTTTTGCAGTTGCTAATTAATAAGCCCCTTTTCTGGGTGCCAGGTACTATACAATTCTTTAGAAGCAGAAAGAGAGGACAGTTCTTTCTAAAAGATCATAAATCTCCTGAAGAGCTAGAAATGTCAATTAAATATGTGGTAAATTGCTGTGAACTTAAACTACTCCAAAAAATATAAAGTTTGTTAATTAAAAAAAGACTAACATGGAGTCATAAAAGTAAGGAACTGAATGAAATTTGTAACACTCCTGATTACAAAATAATACATTTACACACAGACAGAATGTGTGGCAAAAAGTGCCTCAGTCGTATGTACAATGTGGCGTGAAAGCTTTTAATTGTCAGACCTAACTCTGCCTAGGTTTCAATATTAGAGCTTCCCAGTTTGCTTCAGGAAGAATAGGTTATGTAGCATGAGGTAGTATGTGCACATACGCAGAAGCAAAAGAAGTGGTTTTGTAAGAGAAATAATAAGCACTTTGGAATTAAGACTAGAGTAATGGGAGAGGAGCACTGAAGTTGAGATTGTAGGAGAGTGTTAAGGTTCTTGGTGCAATTACATGGTGTTGGAATGTAAGAAGATAATGTTGGGGGAATATTCAAAGTAAAAGAAAAACATACGAGTAGATAAAGAGAAGATGTGGAGGCAGGATTTTGGGAATGAAATTTAATATGTTTATCATGGAATTTTCAGAGCTTAATGTGTAAAGCTTTTGGGAGAGACTAGTTAATACAGAAAAAATTAAAAGCTTGGCATTTTCCATTAGTTCATCTGAGTTGTGTATATTGTATGTGTATAAGATTATTTGTGGGGACTTTATCACACTTAATTGTCTTCCATTCTGATGTACCCTACTCTTTGGTCTCATCCTCTAGCCCCTGCTTGCCTTCCATCTTCCCACTTCACCAGCTTTAGGTGTCACTGCTAAATGAGTTAACTGAGAATTCAAATCTTACCTCTTTTTGTTTTTTTTATTTAAAGAAAAAGCTCCTATCTTTGGTTAGTTTGTTAACTCTGGGGGCTCTCCTCATGTTCAATTTTTCATTCTCTGCTTTAAAAAAATATATGTATATGCATGCATGCAAATCTTGTTTATTTGACAAAAATTTACTAAGCTTCAGGGTTTAAGAATATGGCAGTGAATGAAAAAGAAAAAAAAATAGTTGCCCTCCTAGAGCTGACATTCCTTTACATTTTTGTCTGCTCCTTCCTCCTATAGCTAGGAGTTAATACTTATTTATGGGCACTCTTAGAAATACTCTCAATAACCATTTGAAGTTTGCTTCTTTTATTATTCCTCTTTGAGAGATGAGAATACTGAGGCATAGTAAGTTCAGTTAGAAAGCATATCTGTTTTAAGAGCCTGGATAAACTCTGAAACCACTCTGCTATATTTCTTTTGATATTTAAGGTTATGTTACTCAGAAATGCTAAGAAGGATACCTTTTTGTAATACGTAATTAGAAGAGAAAGCACTCTAACAAATCAACTTGGTATTACTGATGAACCTTTTATCTCTGTCCTGTTGAGCACATAATTCAGTTTTGTTGTAAGTTATCCTTCTGTCTAATATTTGAGATTTTTTAGATTAATATTTTCAAAAGTTTACTACCCCCCCGTTTCTTGTATCTTAATGTTGACTATTTCCTATTTGGGCCATCTTGTAATATGAATTGCTAAGTACCTTGGAGGATCCGTTCTATTTTGGCATTCTTTTTATTCAGTAGGAGAGCTAGAAAATTTTCTCATTTATAATTGACCTTTGAACAACATGGGAGTTAGGGAGTTAGCAATCCCTCTTGTAGTTGAAATTCTCCATATAAGTTTTGACTGCCCTGAAACATAACTACCAATAGCCTACTGTTTATCATAAGCCTTACCGGTAACATAGGCAGTCTGTTAACACATATTTTGTATGTTACATGTTTTCTGTACTGTGTTCTTACAGTAAAGTAAGCTAGAGAAAAGAAAATGTTATTAGGAAAATCATAAGGAAGAGAAGATACATTTATAGTACTGTGCTGTGTTTATTGAAAAAAAATCCATGTGTAAGTGGACCTGTGCAATTCATACCTGTGTTCAAGGGTCAACTGTATGGGCTAAATTTTACTGGGAAGAGAGATTCAGATTTTATTTTCTTGATTAAATTATGGGGCGCCTGGGTGGCGCATTCGGTTAAGCGTCTGACTTCAGCTCAGGTCACGATCTCGCGGTCCGTGAGTTCGAGCCCTGCGTCAGGCTCTGGGCTGATGGCTCAGAGCCTGGAGCCTGTTTCCGATTCTGTGTCTCCCTCTCTCTCTGCCCCTCCCCCGTTCATGCTCTGTCTCTCTCTGTCCCAAATAAATAAATAAACGTTGAAAAAAAAATAAAAAAAAAATAAATTGTAGTTAAGTTCTTTATAATATGAAGTATATATTCAAGGGTGTTGTACTGGACAAAAATTTTTGTTAACATCTTTAATTTGATATCATAAACAGGTAACAGAATCCTAATTCTAGTAAAAGTAGTAAGTGAACATATTCCTTCTTTGTTGGCACAGTGTAGTACTTACTCAAATTGTTGAAAAGCAGTTTTAGAAACAATAATACCAGTTTAATCATTGCCTTATAAATCATGTGGTACCCCACCACTACCTGGGTGTGTGTGTGTGTGTGTGTGTGTGTGTCTGTGTGTCTGTGTGTCTGTGTGTCTGTCTATCTGTGTATGCATGTACATACAGATTTGCTGCTAAGACATTCTTTAAGACAACTTAGGTTAAAAAATTAGGAATGATAAAAGAGGGGTCTGAATTAGATTGTATTCTGTGTCTTTGCCTACAGAGTGAATTCCTCTGATTAATGAATAGGATCTTGTACAGGTGAAAATGCATCTAATTAGAAACTATACTTAGTAACTATACTTAGTAACTATACTTAGTAACTATACTTCAGATATTGCTGATATTGGTCTTTGAACTTTGTCCTTAATTCAGGTAATAAGAATTTATAAAACAGTTTTATACTCGGAAATGAACAGACTAGGAATTATATTCTGCATCTTTCTTCTCTCCTCATTTGTGGCAGTGAGTTCATGACAAACGGAGATACTGAATGTTTAAGTAGAAAGGGCATTGTGCCTCTGTATCTGAATACACATGTACTCTTGCATACATGTGCTTTATTTATTTAAGAAAATTGTTTTAATGTTTATTCATTTTTTTTTTTTAATTTTTTTTCCAATGTTTATTTATTTTTGGGACAGAGAGAGACAGAGCATGAACGGGGGAGGGGCAGAGAGAGAGGGAGACACAGAATCGGAAACAGGCTCCAGGCTCTGAGCCATCAGCCCAGAGCCTGACGTGGGGCTCGAACTCCCGGACCGCGAGATCGTGACCTGGCTGAAGTCGGACGCTTAACCGACTGCGCCACCCAGGCGCCCCAGTTTATTCATTTTTTGAGAGAGTGAGAGACACACAGCATGAGTGGGGGAGGGGCAGGGAGAAAGACAGAATATGAAGCAGGCTCCAGGATCTGAGCTGTCCACACAGAGCTTGATGGAGGGCTTGAGCCCATGAACCATGAGATCACACAACCTGAGCTGAAGTTGGATGCTTAACTGAACCACTCAGGTGCCCTATGGATGTGTACTTTTTTAAGTCCACATAAAATATGAGATTGTCCAGGGAAAAGTAATGTTAAGGTATAAAAACAAATTAGCATTTGTTGAAAACATTAAGCTACTAATAAGTTAATTAATTAATTCTTTTTAAAAGAGACTTTATTTTCAAGAGCATTTATAGGATCACAGCAAAATTGAGCAGAAGATTCAGGGGCTTCCTATATACCACTTGCCCCCACATAAATACAGCCTTCCCCACTCTCAATATCTTACAGCAGAATGGTACAACTGTTCAGTCAGTGTACCTATATTGGCACATCATTATCCCCCTAAGTTCATAGTTTAAATTAGGGTTCACTGCTGGTGTTATATATTCTTTGGGTTTTGGTGAATGTATAATGACACTTCCATCTTTATAATACGATATAGAGAAATTTCATTGACCTAAAATTCCTCTGTGCCCTGCCTGTTCATTCCTCCTGCCCCCTAACTGCTGACAAACACTAATCTTTTTACTGTTTTCTTAGTCTTGCCTTTTCCAGAATGCTGTGTAGTTGAAATTGTATAGTATGTAGCAGTTTCAGATTGGGTTCTTTCAGTTACTGACATACATTGGCTATTCCTCCATGGCTTTTCACGACTTTCACGACTTGATAGCCCGTTTCTTTTTAGGACTGAGTAATATTCCATTGTGTATATCTACCACAGTTTATTTATTCACCTCCTGAAGGACAGCTTGGTTGCTTCCATGCTTTGGCAGTTATTAATAAAGCTGCTGAAAGCATCTGTGTGCAGGTTTTTGTATGGAGATGTTTTCACTTCCTTTGGATGAATAAACTACCTTAGGAGTATGATTACTGGATCATATTTTAAGAGTATATTTAATTTTTATTTTTTTAATGTTTTTATTTTTTGAGAGAGAGAGAAAGAAAGTGAGTAGGGGAGAGGCATAGAGAGAGGAGGACAGAGGATCTGAAGTGGGCCCCACACTGACAGCAGAGAGCCTGATGCGGGGCACAAATTCACCAACTGACCTGATCATGACCTGATCAAAAGCTGGACGCACAACTGACTGAGACATGCAGGTGCCCCAGTTTTTTTTTTTTTTTTTTTAAAGTTTATTTATTTTGAGAGAGAGAAAGGGAGAAAACAGGTGAGTGGGGAAGGGATAGAGAGTGAGGGAGAGAGAGAATCCTATGCAGGCTCCTATGCAGGGCTCAAACCCGGGACTCTGGGATCCTGGCCTGAGCTGAAATCAAGAGTTGGATGCTTAATTGACTGAGCCACCCAGGTGCTCCAAGAGTGTAATTTGAAAGAAACTGCCAAGCTCTCTTCCAAAGTTGCTGTATCACTTTACATTTCTTTTGCTTCTCATCTTTGTCAGCCTTTGATTTTGTCATAATTCTGGATTTTTGTCATTCTAGTAGGTGTTTAGGGGTATCTCACTGTTTTTTTTTTTTTTTTTTTTTTAATTTGCAGTTCCTTAGTGACATGTTTGAGTATCTTCATATGTTTAACTGCCATCTGTGTATCTTCTTCATTGAGGTCTTGGTTCATATATTATGCCCGTATTTTAAATAGGTTGTTTTCTTGTGGAGGTTTAAGAACTCTTTGTATATTTTGAATGACACTTAAGAAATTTAAAGAACAAAAATGTTTTTGCAATAGTATTTACCAGTTTGGGAGTTGTCTTCTCATGTTCATGACAGTGTCTTTTGCAGAGCAAAAATTTTAAATTCTGTTGAAGTCCACTTTATCAGAAAATTTATTCATAGCTTTGCCTTTGGTGTTGTATCTAAAAAGTCATCATCATACTCAAGGGATCTAGATTTTCTCCTATGTTATCTTCTAAGGGTTTTATACTCTTGAATTTGCATTTAGGTCTTTGACCCATTTTGAGTTAACTTTGTGCAGAATGTATGATCTGTGTTTAAGGTTTTTGTTTTTGTTTGTATATTGATACCTAGTTCCATATGTTGAAAAGACTGTCTTTTATCCATTTTATCACCTTTGCTCCTTTGTCAAAGATCAGCTTACTGTGTTTGTGTGAATCTATTTCTGGGTCCTTTCTTCTGTTGATCTGCTTGTTTGGTTTTTTGGTAATGTCACACAGTTGTGTTTACTATAGTTTTATAGTAAGTTGGGTAGTGTTACTCTTCTAACTTTGTTCTTCTCCCTTTATATTGTGTTGACTATTCTGGGTCTTTTTGCCTGTATCAGTTTGTGGTATACACAAAATAATATGCTGGGATTTTGATTGGAATTGTGTTGAATCTATAGATCAAGTTGGGAAGGATTGATGTCTTGACAATATTGAGTCTTCCTATCTGGGATGAAATAGCTCTCCATTTACTTAGTACTTGGATTTTGTTCATCAGAGTTTTATAGTTTTCCTTATATAGGTCTTATCCATACTTTGTTGGATTTATACCTGTTTTCTCTTGTTTTTTTGGTGCTAACATAAATGGTATTGTGTTTTTAATTTCAAATTTCAATTATTCATTGTTTGCTTATATGAAAGTTATTGACTTTTATACATAAGCCTTATGTCCTGCAGCCCTACTGTAATTGCTATTAGTTCCAGGAGGGTTTTTTATTTATTTATTCTTTCAGATTTTCTACACAGACTCCCATAGAGAAGAAAGCTTGATTTCTTCCTTCCCACTCTGTATACCTTTTATTTCCTTTTCTTGTTTAAATGCATCTGGTTAGACCTTTGGTAAAAAGGAATGGTAAGAGGAGTTATCCTTGTTTTGTTCCTATTCTCAGCGGGAAAGTTTCTAGTTTTTCACTATTATGTAGGTTGTCAGCTGTAGGATTTTTGTAGATGTTCTTTATAAAGTTGAGGAAGATTTCTATTTTACTTGCTGAGAGGTTTTGTTTGTTTTTAAAATCACGGATAGCTATTGGATTTTGTCAGAATGCTTTTCGTTCACCTATTGATATCACCGTGTGATTTTTTTTCTTTTATTATTGATGTGTGATAGGTTACGTTATTTGATTTTCAAAGTTAACTAGTCTTGTATACCTAGGGTAAATCCCACTTAGTTGTAGTGAATAATTCTTTTAATACATTTAAAATTCTTAATTTGCTAATATTTTGTTGAGGTATTTTACATCTGTGTTCAGGAGAGATATTGCTCTATAGTTTTTTTTGTGATGACTTTGTCTGGTTTTGGTATTAGGGTAATGTTCTCATAGAATGACTTAGAAAGTATTTCCTCTATATCTCTAAAAGACATTGTATAGAATTGGGGTAATTTCTTCCATAAATGTTTGGTAGAATTTACTGATGAACCTGGTGAACCTAGTGAATGTGGTATTTTTTGTGTTGCAAGGTTATTAATTATTGATTCAGTTTTTTTTAATAGAATAGGCCTATTCATATTTTTTGCAGGTAGTGTCTTTCAAGGAATTGGTTTATTTCATCTCAGTTATCAAATTTGTGGGAATAGTTCACGGTTTTCCTTTATTATCCTTTTACTGTGATGGGATTTTGTACTGATATTTCCTCTTTCATTTTGGATTTTAGTAATTTGTGTCTTTATCTCCTTTTTTCTTAACTAGCCTGGTTAGAGGTTATTGATTTTATTGATCTCAGAAACAGCTTTGGTTTTAGTTATTTTCATTGTTCATTCACTGTTTTCAACTTCTTTGATTTTTCTGCTCTAATTTTTATTATTTTTCCTCTGCTTGCTTTTGCTCTCCTTCTAGTTTCCTAAGATGAAAGCTTAAATGATTGATTCTAGGTGATTTTTTTGTAATGTATGTATTCAGTGCTATAAATTTCTCTTAAGCACTGTGTTTGGCTGCACCTATAAATTTTTCGAGTTGTATTTTCATACTCATTTAGGTCAAAATATTTTATTTTTTTTTAAGTTTTTAAATTTATTTTGAGAAAGAGTGTGTGTGTGCATGCATGCATGCGGGGGAGGGGCGCAGAGAGAGAGAGAGAGAGAGAGAGAGAGAGAAAATCCCAGAGCAAAAAGCAGGTCTAGATATCCCGAACCATGAGATATCATGACCTGAGCCCAAATCAAGAGTCAGACACTTAACTGACTGAGCCACCCAAATGCCCCTAGCTCAAAGTATTTTAAAATTTCCATTGAGATTTCTTTGATAGTGTTAAGTGTGTTGTTTAATCTCCAAGTGTGTTGGGATTTTTCAGCTATCTTTCTGGTAGTGATTTCTAATTTAATTTCATTATAGTGTGAAGTGTACACTGTATGGTTTTTATTCTTTCAAGTTTCCTAATGTGTATTTAATGGCTTATAATGTGGTCCGTCTGATGACTGTTCTAAGTGAGGTTGAGAACAATGTGAATTAATGGATGAAGTAGTGCATAGACGTTAGTTATATCCAGTTGATTGGTGAAGTTACTGCGTTTACCTGTGTCCTTAGTGATTTTCTACCTGCTGTTTCCTATTGTTGACATTTCTTAGAAATTTGACAGAATGAGGGAAACAACTCTTTTGCACTTTATTTTGAGGGTGAGAACTGACTGGAGAAACAGAAGGGTCATGATGAACCTTTTGAAGTGGTAATCAGGTTAGCCTAGAGGACAACATTCCTCTTTTTTTAAAAATTTATATCCAAGTTAGTTAGCATGTAGTGCCACAATGATTTCAGGAGTAGATTTCTTAATGCCCCTTACCTCTTTAGCACCCCCCCCCCCCCCAGGAACCATCTGTTTGTTCTCCATATTTAAGAGTCTCTTATGTTTTGTCCCTCTCCCTGTTTTTATATTATTTTTGCTTCCCTTCCCTTGTGTTCATCTGTTCTGTGTCTTAAAGTCCTCATATGAGTGAAATCATATGATATTTGTCTTTCTCTTACTAATTTTGCTTAGCGTAATACTCTCTAGTTCCATCCATGTAGTTGGGAATGGCAAGATTCCATTCTTTTTGATTGCCAAGTAATACTCCATTGTGTGTGTGTATGTGTGTGTGTGTGTGAGATCCTCTTTCTCCACATCCTCGCCAACATCTATTGTTGCCTGAGTTGTTAATGTTAGCCATTCTGACAGGTGTGAGATGGTTATCTCATTGTGTATTTGATTTGTATTTCCCAGATGATGAGTGACATTGAGCATTTTTTCATGTGTTGGTTGGCCATCTGGATGGAGGACAACATTCTTGATGATGAGAAATGTACTTTAGATATTAGAAAAACTTCCAGAGAGAGATGGGAGTGAGGAGAGGGAGGAAGAGACTTCTTTTTTTATGTAGAGTATCTTCAAAACCAAGCTAACTGTGGAAAAAAATGGGGAATTTTCATTCTTGAAAATCAAAATTAACACAGTGCCTAGCATGTGGGCAGTACTCAGTAGATACTTATTTAATGAATATTGGGTGTTCGCAATATTAAGGAATAAAAGGAAATCCAAATGGTTACAGAGCAATACCAGTTTAAGGAAGACAACTTATAAAATGGAATGGATTTGTATGTGATTAAGGATGATTTATAAAATTGATAGAACTATAGCAGTAATGTTAGGATGACTTATGAAAAATATACTCAATACAAACAAGGCTTTTAAAGCTATGATTAGAACAAAATAATTAGGTAAGTGTTGGCATAATGTAAAGTGAAAGACTGGAATTTATCATGTATTTACATCTTCTCCATTAAGGAAATATTTTTAAAGCCGTGCAGAGTACATGAGTCAAAATATATAGATTTCTAAGATAATGTTGGGTGTGCTCAATAAAATAAGACACTCAATGAAAAGAGTGAGTAGGGAATAAGAATGCACCAGATTATTTTTCTTAAGTAAAATATCCATTAATTGAGATTTTTGAAATCTTGCAAATGTCCTGAAATCATCATTAGACATCTTGGTGTATGATCTAAAAGCCTGGTTGATGTATGATCTAAAAGCCTGGTGTGCACTTTTTTTTCAAAGCAAGGTGATTACAGGCTAGAGCAGGAAAGGTGAACTGATGTGTGCTACCTTCTAAAGGTATATTGGTGTAAAACTGAAACCATACTAGTTTAAGTAAGCTTAAATATATAGGGAGTATACTTTTATATTTAACTAATTCAACGTATACTGGTAAAATGAGTGTATATTGGTACGGTATTTTTAGAGAGAAATTTGGCAGTAAAAAATTGTATGAATTTTTATACATGTTCAACACAAGGAATATGTCCTATGAATATGTTTGTGCAATTGAGGAAGGATAGATGACAGCATTGTTTACAGTAGTAAAAAATTAGAGTCATGCTAAATTTTCACTAAGGAATGTTTTCAATTTTTTAAGAGACCATTTTAAAGTGTATAAGTATTAATAAAGAAAACAAATGAGGTAGAATGTCCACAATACTTTTCTGAGTGTAAAATGCAAATTGCATAGAAATATGTAAAACATTCAATTTTATATAAAGTTGTGTAAGCTTGTATGTTTATAGGAATCAGGTAATAGGAATCTTCTGACTTTGTTCTTTTTCCAGATTGTTTTGGTTCTTGTAGTTCCTTTTTCTTTTCCTATTTATTTGGGAATAATCTCAATAATTTCTACAAAAAATCCTAGTTGGATTGAAAAGAAAAGTTAATTTGCATGCAACATTAACCCTCTGTTTCTATTATGCGGTCTCTTTTTAGTTCGTCCTCTTGTCTCCCAGCCTCTAACAACCACTGATCTGTTCTTTGTTTCTGTAGTTTCCCACAATATCTTATAAATGGAAGTAAATAGTATGTGTATAGTCTCTGCACTTGTGATTCATTAATATTGTGGCATGTATTAATCAGTAGTCTTTTCCTTTTAATTGTTGAATAATATTTCACCCTATGAATGTACCTTATCATATATCCAATCATTTGTTTCAGGACATCTTGGGGGATGTTTTCAGTTTTTGGTAATTAGGAATAAAGCTGCTATAAACATATGAATATATGTTTGTGTATGAATGTAGGCTTTTTTTTCACTTGGATAAATACCTAGCAGAGGCATTCTTTAGTCATATGGTTAATGTGTATATAGTTTTTTAAGGAGCTGCCAACCTTCTTTTCAAAGGGTTTATACTATTTTTTATTATCTTTAGCCATATGTGAAAGTTTCCATTGTTCTGTCTCCTTACGAATGTTTGAAATGCTCTATCTTTTTAATTTTAGTCATTGTAATAAATGTTTGTAGTATTATTTCATCGTAGTTTGGATATCCATTTCCCTAATGGTAAATAAATAGCATCCATCTTAATATTTGTCATCCATTTATCTTCTTTGGTGAAAATGTCTGTTTAAGTCTTATACTCATTTGGGGCGCCTGGGTGGCGCCGTCAGTTAAGCGTCCGACTTCAGCCAGGTCACGATCTTGCGGTCCGTGAGTTCGAGCCCCGCGTCGGGCTCTGGGCTGATGGCTCAGAGCCTGGAGCCTGTTTCCGATTCTGTGTCTCCCTCTCTCTCTGCCCCTCCCCCGTTCATGCTCTGTCTCTCTCTGTCCCAAAAATAAATAAACGTTGAAAAAAAATTTTTTTTAAATCTTATACTCATTAAAATATGTTGGAATTTTTTTTTAATTTTTGACTTTGAGAGGTCTTTATATATTTTTATAAGCTGTTTGTCAGATACATGATTTGCAGGTGTGTTCTCCCAGTCTATGACTTGTCTTTGCATTCTCTTAACAGTGTCTTTTGCAGAGAGAAAAGATGAAGTCCAAGTCATATGTATATATTTTTTGATGGATGGTTTTCGGTGTCATATATAAGAACTCTTTACCTAACCCAAGATGACAAAGCTATTCTCATACTTTTTTATCTTCCAGTTTTGTGATTATAGCCACCCCGATAGGTGCAAATGGTATTACATTGTGGTTTTGATGTGTATTTCTCTAGGGACTAAGGATGTTGAGCCTCTTTTAATGTGCTTGTTGGCCAGTTATATATTTTCTTTGGAGAAGTGTCTACTTACATCCTTTGATCATTTTTTATTGGATTTTTTTCCTTGGTAGGTTGTAAGAATATGTATTTTGGATACTAGATTCTTATCAGATACATGATTTGCACATATTTTTCCCCCATTCCTTGGCTCTCCTTTTCAGTCTGTTGATAGTGTCCTTTGATGCACAGAAATTTCTGATTTTGATGAAGTCCAGCTTGTCCACTTTTTGTCTTGCTGCCTGTGCTTTTGGTGTCATACGTAAGAAATTAATGCCAAATACAGTGTCATGAAACTTTTGCCCTATGTTTTCTGAAAAAAGAGTTTTATAGTTTTAGCTCTTACATTTAGATTTTGATCCATTTTGAGTTAATTTTTGTATATGGTGTATGGTCAGGGTACACCTTCATTCTTTTGTATGGGAGTATCGAAGGTGCCATTTATTGAAAAGATTGTCCTTTGCATATTGCATGGTCTTGACCCCCTTATAAAAATTCATTTGACGGTTTATGTGAGGGTTTATTTCTGGGCTCTCTATTCCATTGTTGTTTGTCTTTATCCCAGAAACACAGTCTTGAATATTGTCACTTTGTAGTAGGTTTTGAAATCACGAAGTGTGAGACCTCCAACTTTGGTCCTCTTTTTCAATATTGTTTTGGCTTTTAAGAGTCTCTCCTTTGAGATTCCACTCGAATTTTGGATGGAATTTTCTATTTCTGCAGAAAAGTAATTGGTATATGGATATCAGGTGCATCAAATCTGTAGATTGTTTGGGCAGTGTTGACCTCTTAACAATATTAAGTTTTTCCATTCATGAACAGAGTATCTTTTCATTTATTGGTATATTCTTTCATTTCTTTCAGCAGTGTTTTGTAGTTTTCAGTGTACACGTCTTTCACCTTGGTTGTTTATTTTTAATTTTTTTATTCTTTCTGATGCTGTAGTAAGTGGAATTTTTTCCTATATTTCCATTCTTGACTTGTTTGTTGTTAGTGTACAAAAACAAAAACAATTTTTGCATATTTTATTTGTATCATGTAACAGTGATAAATTTGTTAGTTAATAAACAATTTTTGTGTTATTTGCACTCTGCAGTTTTAATTTACTAGTATTTTGTTTTTGGTTCTTTGAGATTTTCTGTATATAAAATATTATGGCATCTTTGAATGGAGATAATTTAATTCTGTTTCTGTTTGGATTCAGTTATGTCTCTTTCTTGCCTAATTGTCTCTAGTCTCTTTTTTGCTAGGACATATAGTGGTACATTTTTAAAGCTTTGGTGAAAATGGACATTACTGTTTTCTTCCTGATTTTAGGGGGAAAGCTTTTATTTTAGTCTTTCACCTTTGAATATGAAGCCACCTATATATTTTTCTTTTTAAAAAAAATTTTTTTAATGTTTTTATTTATTTTGGAAAGAGAGAGAGAGCATGAGTGGGGGAGGAGCAGAGAGAGAGGGAGACACGGAATCCAAAGCAGGCTCCAGGTTCTGAGCTGCCAGCACAGAGCTCGATGCGGGGCTCAGACTCACAAACTCTGAGATCATGACCCGAGCGGAAGTCAGACGCTCAACCGACTCAGCCACCCAGGCATCCCCCCTATATATTTTTCATAAGTGCCCTTTATCATATTAAGAAAGTTCCCTTTTTAGTTTTTAAAATACTTTTATCATGGAAGAGTGTTTTGGCTTTTTGGTTTCCCTTGGGATTTTGCCAGATACTTTCTGTCATAATTTGAGATGATCATATAGTTCATTTTTCTTTCTTTCTATTGATGTGTTAAATCCACCGATTTTTCTAAGTTGAACCACTCTTGCATTCCTGGAATAAATCACACTTGCCCATGATATATTTTACATTTAATTTGTACTTGTATTCTGTTTGCTTGTCTCCCCACCCCCACCCTGCCCCAGAATTTTTACATCAGTATAATCTGTTCAGATTTTCTATTTTTTGTTGAGCCAGTTTTGGCAGTTTGTGTGTTTCTAGGAATTTGTCCATTTAATAATAAGTTGTGTAATTTGTTGGTATAAAACTCTCCATTCTAGTAATTTTTTTTTATTTCTATAAGATTGATAGCAATATTCCTACCTTCATTTGTGATTATAGTTATTTACATCTTGTCTTTGGTATTTAAAGTCTTTCAGATTTGTTGATCATTTCAAAGAACCAGTTTTATCTCATTAATTATCTCTTATTTTTCTAGTCTCCATTTTGTTTGTTTTAATTTTTATTATTTCTTTTAGCTTGCTCTTCTTTTCCTCATTTCTTCAACTGAGTTAGGTTACTGAATTGAAATTTTTTTTAAAAATGCACATGTTTACACCTAATATTTCCCTCAGAGCACTGCTTTTGCATCTCCTATTTTGACATTGAGACTTTCTGTGGCCTAATTAGTTATCCTGGAGAATGTTTATTTGTACTTGAGAAGAGTGTATTCTCTTTTGGGATTGAGTGTTATATATATATTTGTTAGGTCCGGTGGGTTAATGGTGCTGTTCAAGTTCTCTGTTTCCTCATTGATCTAATTCTGTGTTTTATTAAAAGTAGTGTATTGAAATCACCATTATTATAGTACTATTTCTCCCTCCAGTTCTGTGTTTCTTATATTTTGGAACTGTGCAGTTTGGTGTAAATGTATGTTCATGATTGTAATATCTTTCTGATGAATTCTGCCCATTTATGTTGTTCTTTGTCTCTCATAAAAAGTTTGGACTTAAAATTTATTTTGTCTCATATTGGCACAACCACTCCAGCTTTTCTTTTGTTTAGTCTTTGAATAGAACATTAAAAAAAACTTTGTTTTAATATTTATTTTTAAGAGCCTGAGACAGAGCACCAGCTGGGAAGGGGCAGAGAGAGAGAGGGAGACACAGAATCTGAAGCAGGCTCCAGGCTCTGAGCTGTCAGCACAGAGCCCAACGCAGGGCTCGAACTCATAAACTGCAAGTTCATGACCTGAGCCCAAATCAGATGCTTAACCAACTGAGCCACCCAGGCGCCCCTAGAATATATATTTTTTGCATGTTCTTATTTTCAATTTCTTTGTGTATCCAAGTCTAAAATGAATCTGTTGTAAACAGCATGTAATTGGATCAATTTTTAAAAATCCATATTATGCTGTTCTGTCTCTTAATGCTGATGAGTTTGATATGTTAACCTTAAAAGTAAAACTGTCAGTTATTTTACCAGCAAAAGTTAGAGGTTTATTTGGGAATAACAGAGAATTGCAATCTGAGACAAGAAGTTATGGCAAAACTATACGGAAGTTGAGAAAACAAAGGAAAGGAGTTGGAGATAGTGGGAGGGCTGTTAAAAACTCCATTGGTGTAAACTCAGAGTTCTAAGTATAATGGCTTCTTATTGGCTGAGTTCTGAGTGTCTCTGATTGGCTAGTCTGTTGCAGGTGGAGGAAGAAACTTTCCATTCTGCTAAGATAGTAAAGTAGTAATGCGATGTCCATCTCTTCTTGCTGGATCTGCAATTAATTTTGGGTACTGGTTGTGAGAGTGTTCTTTTTTGCTGGGCTCCCAAAACCATTCTAAATGATATTTCCTTTTTAAAAACTTTTTAAATGTTTATTTTTGACAAAGAGCACAAGTTGGGGAGGGGCAGAGCGCTAGGGGGACAAAGGATCTGAAGCCAGCTCTATGCGGACAGCAGAGACCTCTATTTGGGACTTGAACTCAGGAACTGTGAGATAATCACCTGAGCGGAAGTCGGACCATTAACCGACTGAGCCACCCAGGTGCCCCTCCAGTGTTGTTTCCTTTTATTAATTTCACAAATATATTTAAAGTGATCACTGGTAAGAAAGGATTTTTGCTGTTTTACTGTTTGTATTCTATGTCTTACATCTTCTTTGTTGCGCAGTTTATCCAAAACTGCTGTCTTTTGTGTTAGATCTTTTCCTAGTATACCATTTTCATTTTCTCTATATTTTAAAAGTATTTTTTTAGTAATTATCCTGGTAATCATAATTAACATTCCAAATTTATACACCAGTAGTTTGAATTGAAAGTAGCTTAGCTTTAATAGCTTGTAAATTTCTGATACTATCTCTATCCCTTTTCCTTATGTTATTGTTATAAATTATATCTTAAAATTTTTTTGAATTCACATATCATTAACATACTGTGTATATTAGTTGCAAGTGTACGATATAGTAATTCAGTATTCCCTACATTTTTAGTGCTCATCGTGGTAAGGATACATTTAATCCCCTTGACCTATTTTATCCACCCCAACTCACCTTCCCTTTGGTAACCATTACTTCTGTAGTTTAGAGTGTACATTTTTGGTTTGTTGCCTTTTTTTCTTTGCTTGTTTGTTTTGTTTCTTAAATTTCCACATATGAGTGGAATCATACGGTATTTGTCTTTCTCTGAGTGACTTATGTCACTTAGCATTATACTCTCTAGGTCTATTCATGTTGTAGCAAATGGCAAGATTTCATTCCTTTTTATGGCTCAATACTTGATTATGCATATCACCTATACTTCATGCATTTATTTACTGGTGGATACTTGGGCTACTTCCATAATTCAGCTATTGTAAATAATGCCACAATAAATGTAGAAATGCACATATCCTTTTGAAATAGCGTTCCCATATTCTTTGGATACATATGCATTAGTGGAATTTCTGGATCATGTGGTAGTTTCATTTTTTATTTTTTGTGGAACCTCCATACTGTTTTCTATAGTAGCTGCACCAGTTTGCATTCCCACCAACAGTGTATGAGGGTTTCTTTTTCTCCACATCTTCATCAACACTTGTTTCTTTGTGTTTTTGAGTTTAACCATTTTAGGAGGTGTGAAGTGATATCTCATTGTGGTTTTGAAATGCATTTCTCTGACAATGAGTGATGTTGAGCCATCATTTCATGTGTCTTTTGGCCCTCCTCATGTCTTCTTTGGAGAAATGTTTGTTCATCTATTCTGTCCATTTTTAAATTTTTTTTTTTTTCAACGTTTATTTATTTTTGGGACAGAGAGAGACAGAGCATGAACGGGGGAGGGGCAGAGAGAGAGGGAGACACAGAATCGGAAACAGGCTCCAGGCTCTGAGCCATCAGCCCAGAGCCTGACGCGGGGCTCGAACTCACGGACCGCGAGATCGTGACCTGGCTGAAGTCGGACGCTTAACCGACTGCGCCACCCAGGCGCCCCTATTCTGTCCATTTTTAATTGGATTATTTGGGACTAAGTTCTTTATATATCTTGGGTGTTGAGTTGTCTAAGTTCTTTATATATCTTGGGTGCTAACCCTTTAACAGATATGTCACTTGAAAATATCCTCTCACATTCAATAAGAGGTCTTTTAGTCTGTCACTGTGCAGAAGCTTTTTATTTCAATATAGTCCCAATAAGTTTGGGAATAAGTCCCAAATAAGTCCCAATATCTTTCTCTTCTAGGATATTTTTAAATTTCAGGCCTCACATTTGGGTCCTTAATCTTTGAGTTTATTTTTGTGTATGGTATAAGAAAGTGGTCAAGTTTCATTCTTTTGCATGTAGCTGTCCAGTTTTCCCAAAAGTATAAACGATATCTTTATACATGTGTGTCCAACAACATAGTAGTTATATAGTTATTGTCTTAAAAGTTTGTCTTTTAAATCCTACAGGAAACAAAAATATAAGTTACAGGCAAAAAATATTTTCTTCTGTAAATATTTTTTTCTGCATTTTCTTCTGTAGTTACTTTTGCCAGTATTCTTTTTTTTTTTAATTTTTTTTGTTTAACGTTTATTTATTTTTGGGACAGAGAGAGACAGAGCATGAACGGGGGAGGGGCAGAGAGAGAGGGAGACACAGAATCGGAAGCAGGCTCCAGGCTCTGAGCCATCAGCCCAGAGCCCGACGCGGGGCTTGAACTCACGAACCGCGAGATCGTGACCTGAGCCGAAGTCGGACGCTCAACCGACTGAGCCACCCAGCGCCCCATTAGTATTCTTTAATCTTTGTATGGCTTCAAGTTATTGTGGGTTTATTGTCTGTTAAGGACTTCTTTACCATTTCTTGTATGGTAGGTGAGTTCTAGCAACAAGTCTCCTCCATTTTTGTTTTTCTAGGAATGTCTTAAGTTTTTCCATTTTTGTGTGATAGTTTGTTGGATATAGAATTTTTGTTTGCGGGGCATCTGGGTGGCGCAGTTGGTTGAGCATCTGACTTTGGCTCATGTCACAATCTCGTGGTTTGTAAGTTCGAGCTCCACATCGGGCTTGCTGCTGTCAGTGAAGAGCCTGCTTTGGATCCTCTGTCCCCCTCTCTCTGCCCCTCATCAGCTGCTACTCCCTCAAAAATAAACATTAAAACAAATTTTTTTTGTATGGCAGTTTTTTCCCGACAATTTAGATATGCCATCCTACTGCCTTCTACCTTGCATAGTTGTTGATGAGAAGTTGGCTGTTATTCTTAATGAGGATTAGTTAGTTGTATGTTATGGGTCATTTCTGTTTTACTTCTTTCAGTGTTTTCTCATTGTCTTTGGCTTTCATTATTTGATTGTAATTTGTATCTGTGAATCTCTTTTGAGTTTGTCCTATCTAGAGTTGTTTGACCTTCTTGAATTTGTAGATTTCTTTTTGTATAAAAATTGGAAAGTTTTTCATCAGCACGTTTTCAGATAGTCTATATTCTTCTGATAGTTTGTCCTCTGAAAGTCTAAGCCTAAGTTTTGTTTTACTCAAAGATGATTTCTGTCAACCTCTTTTCCTATTAATGGGCCGTATTTTTTTTTCTTTGTATGCCTTGTGATTGTTCATGTTAAAAACTGGACATTTTCAGGGTGCCTGGGTGGCGCAGTTGGTTAAGTATCTGACTCTTGACCTCAGCTCAGGTCATGATCTCGTGTGTTCATGAGTTTGAGCCCCGTGTCAGGCTGTGCACTGATGGTGCGGAGCCTGCTTGGGATTCTGTGTCTCCTTCTCTTTGCCCCTTCCCTGCTTGTGCATGGTCTTTCTTTCTCTCAAAAAAAAAATTTTTTTTTTCAGTATCGTAATATGATAACTCTAGACACTAGATTCTCTCCTTTTCCCTGAGGTTTATTGCCTCTTGAGGGCTACAGCCATGTGTGTAGTGACTTTTCTAAAGTATTGTTTTCAATTACTGTACTCATTGTCATGTATGGTTAATGAAATTTTATAATATCCGTAGACAGCAGTTAACTTACAGATATTTTGAGCCAATGGGAATCAAAAGGAAGAAAAGCAGTCTTTTGGTCTTGGCTATTTATCTGTAGCTGAGGTATTCCTTCAAAGGTTAGCCAGGTTGCTTACTGCTCTGCCTTAGTCTTCACTTTGTGCTTGCACAGAACCCAAAGATTAGCTAGAGTTGCAAGCCTGTGTCCTCTCATGTCTTCTGCAAATATGCTTCTGGCCCTGGGCATGTATGTAGCACTTTGGGTTTCTTGGTATATGTGATTAACTCTTTAAAGCCCTTGATCCCCAGAATATCTTCTTCCTTAGCCTCCTTATTCTGAAGCTTTTCAGATTGTCTGCTCTTTGTCACATCCACTGTCTCTTGCCTCACCTGTTTGTAGTGTATGATTTCAGCTTCCTTGGAAAGATGGTAGTCCAGAATCCCTTCAAAACACACAACCACAGTTTTTGAGAACAAGATCCATGTTCATATTTTTGCTACCAGAAAGATGCACCAGGAAATTGGTCTGTCGTCCCTATGGATACTGTTGATTGTGGGGGGAGGGGAGTTGGTAGAAAAACAAAATTCTACAGTGCTTTCTTTAAAAAAAAACAAAAACGATTTTGAGAGAGAAAGCACACATGCATGAATGCTCAAGCAGGGGAGGGGCATAGAAAGAGGGAGAGAGAGAGAATTCCAAGCAGGCTTTCTGCTGTTAGCACAGATCCCGATGCAGGGCTTGGTCTAACGAACCATGAGATATGATCTGAGCTGATATCAAGAGTCAGACGCTTAGCTGACTGAGCCACTCAGATGCCCGCACAGTGCTTTTCCTTACCACATTTTAGCAGGCTCTTTGTTAGGTCCTCTTTTCTCTGTTATAATTTGTTTTAAATTTCAGATGTCTGTAAAATTTGATTTTGTCAGTTTCACAAACCTAAGACTTGCTTTACTGGAAGGGCTGGTTCATGGAGCTTTCTACTCCGTTTTCCATGAGATCAGTCTGTCCTTTCGATTTGCAAAGACTGTCACCGAGTATATAAATCAAATGTTTATTTTTTTCTCTCAGCACTTCAAAGATGTCCTTCCACTGACTTTCAGCTTATATAGTTTTCAACAAAAAGTCTGATAAAATTCTTATCTTTGTGTTTCAGTGTGTGAGAAAACCTATTTCTTTGCTTCCTTTTTTCCTAAAGTTTATTTTTATTTGAGAGAGAGAGATAGGGAGTATGCAGGGGAGGGGCAGAGAGAGAGGGAGAAAGAATCTCAAGCAGGCTCTGCTCTGTAAGTGCAGAGCCTGACATGAGGCTTGAACTCACAAATTGTGAGATCATGACCTGAGCTGAAGTCGAGTCAGACGCTTAACTGAGTAAATCACCCAGGTGTCCCTTTAACTTCCTTTTTGTTTCCTTAACTTTTGGTTTTTAGCAGTATATATATTTTATAGTATTTATTCTAATTGGGAATTCCCTGATCCTGTATTTGTGTTTCAGTATCTTACATTATTTTGAGAAAGTTCTCTTCTATTATTTTTTTACCCTGTACTTTCTTTCTCTTGGAGTTCCAGTTTTATATACTTACGTGATTCCCTTGATACTGTGTCATGGTCTGTCTTGAATGCTCTGTTTTCTCCCACTTTCCCTGCCCTTTTTTTTTTTCCCCCTTAATAGACTTTATTTTTTAGAGAAGTTTTATGTTAACAGCAGAATTGAACAGATGGTAGAGAGATTTCTCTTATACCCTAGTTCTCACATGGATCAAGCCTCTCTGACTTTCAGGTTTTCACACCAGACTGGTACATCTGTTACAATCAATGAACCTACATTGACGTGTCATTATCATCCAAAGTTCATAGCTTACATTAGGTGCACTTTGGGTGTTATATATTCTATGGGTTTTGATAAACGTATAAAAATTACATGCAGCCACCTTAATGGTGTCATACAAAATAGTTTCACTGCCCTAGAAGTCCTTTGTATCTGCCTATTTATTCCCTATGTACTTTTTACTTCTGGCAACCACTCATCATTTTATCATTTCCACAGTTTTGTCTTTTCCAGAATGCCATGTTGTTGGAATTATGCAGTATGTAAATCTTTCATATTGGCTTCTTTCACTTAGTAATAAGCATTTGAACGTTCTCCATGTCTTTTCAAGGCTTGCTAGCTCATTTCTTTTTAGTGCCAAATAATATTCCATTTTCTAACTGTACCACAGTTTGTTTATCCATTCACCTCCTGATGAACATCTTGGTTGCTTCCATGTTTGGACAACTTTAAATGAAGCTGCTATAAATATCTTTGTGTAAGCTTTTGTGTGGACATAAGTTTTTAATTTATTTGGTAAATATCAATGACTGCGTTTGATAGTACTGATTGATATAGTCTAAATATTCTAGCATATTCATTTCACTTTAAAATAATTTTCTTTTTCAAAGGATTTAAATATATTTTTTCCCTAAGAGGAAATACGGATAACCAGTGGGTACATGAAAAGGTGCTGAATATCACTAATCATCAGAGTAATGCAAATCAAAACTACAATGAAATATCACCTCACAGCTGTTAGGATATCTCTTATCAAAAAGACAGGAGGTTAATAGTGGTGAGGTGGAGGAAAGGGAACCTTTTATACTGCTAATGAGAATGTAAACTAACACAGTTTCTATGGGAAACAGTGTGGAGGTTCTGTGAATAATTAAAACTACCATATGATCTAACAGTCTTACTTCTGAGTGTATTTCTAAAGGAAATGGAATTATTATCCTGACGTATCTGTACTCAAATGTTCATAGCAACATTACGGTAGCCACTGTATGGAAAACCTGTTTGTTGATGAATGAATAAAGAAAACCTGGTACATTATTTGTGTATAGGAACAGTATTCAGTCTTAAAGGAAATCCTGTCATTTGTGACAACATGGATGGACTTAGAGGCATTTATGCTAAGTGAAAGAAGTGAGAGAAAGACAAATGTCACATGGCGTCACATATACAAGTTGATTTCATAGAAACAGAGTAGAAATGTCATTGCCAGGGGTTAGGGGGTGGGGGAGGTAGTAAGAGGTTGGTGAAAGGGTACAGCTTTCAGTTATAGATGAATATGGTCTGAAGTCTAATGTGTAACATTACCTTGTGTAATATGGTAATATATAGTTGATAACACTGAAGTGTATAATCAAAATTTGCTAAGAGAGTAGAATTTAAATGTTTTTACACATAAAAGGTCAGTATGTGAGGTGATAGATATGTTGATTAACTTGATGGGGGGGGGGTAGAAGACCTTCACAATGTGTACGTATATCAAATCATCACATGTGGTTTAAATATCATACAATTTGTCAATTATACCTCCATAAAATTGGAAATAAAATAATTGTCTTATTTTTTTTTTAATTAACAGGATTGACTTTGAAGTTATTTAAAAAGTTTGAGTTGTACAGCACTTGATTCTTTTGCTACATTGTGGAAAGACCTCTTCAGCAATGATTACTTCAGAGTTACCAGTATTACAGTAAGTATTATACTTTTCCTCTATTTAAAAAAAATACATGACACTTTTGTACATGAAATACTTCTGTCATCACATCAAATAGGTTCTCTCATAGTTGAACAATATGTCTGAAGTCAAACAGCAGTTAGACTGTACAATTACCATATCCATCCAGGGCTCTTATTATTGTTATAGGAGTATTTTTGTGGTATTGAGCAAAGAAGAGGTTACTCTTCTTCTCAGGGGTCAGCACACTATGATCCATGGACCAAATCTGGCATGCTGCCTATTTTTATAAATAAAGTGTTACTGGTACAGAACCATGCTCATTCCTTTACACATTGTTTGACAGCTTTAGTGCTACAAGTTGTGATAGAGAATGAATTGCCTGCAAAGTGTAAATATTTTGTTGGACCATTTACAGTAGTTTATAAACTCCTATCCTATATCCTACGGTTTCTCCCAACACATACCCTCCCACCTCTCCCCACCTTATTTTCCCTGAGATTCAGATCATTGGACCATTCTGGCTGCCAGAAGTAATATTAAGGATATACCAAGTTGGCATTTCTGATGGCATCTCATTAGATTTGTTGGAGTTGTAGGACAGATCTAGAATTGGGTTTTATTTTGTTTTCTTTGGGAAATATGATCAATGTAGTAGCAGATACTTTTCCTTTTAGAGGTTTCATCAAGATACAAATTAGAGTCTGCATACTGTGATCCTGTATGAGAACAGTGGTTTAGATACAATGAAAGTGATCAACAGTTTGTTTATTTATAATTTTTAATGCCCCTGTTCAACGTTTTTTTTTTATTTATTTATTTTTTTTTTTATTTTTATTTTTGAGACAGAGAGAGACGGAGCATGAACGGGGGAGGGGCAGAGAGAGAGGGAGACACAGAATCGGAAACAGGCTCCAGGCTCCGAGCCATCAGCCCAGAGCCTGACGCGGGGCTCGAACTCACGGACCGCGAGATCGTGACCTGGCTGAAGTCGGACGCTTAACCGACTGCGCCACCCAGGCGCCCCTTTAATGCCCCTGTTCATTTATATACCTCTTTCCCCAAGAGATTGTAGGCACCTTTTAATTGGTTTCCGGGCCTTGTGTTTTTCCTCCAGGTATCTAAGACAAAAAAGGCTGTCTAGATTTCTTTACTGCTTGGAAAATCATCAATACCTATCCTCCTTCTTTCTCCCAAATATAGGAGATTAAATTTAAGCCCTTTCTAATTACTTAACTCCTGTGTCTTTATTACTCCCTAACTTAAATGTATTACCAAGTTTGGAGGTCCTCACATAGTATTTTCTTTCTTCTTTAAAATCTTTGTCCTGCCTGCAGTGCGTACTCACCTGTGCTCTTACCTGGCCAACCCACTAATCCTGTAAGTCTTAGCTGATGTATTATGCCACCAGAAAAGCTTTTTTTCCCTCTCAAAGTTGGGGTAGGTTTCCTTTTGTGCTCCTGTAATGTTCTTTGCTTTTTCTTCCAGCACCATACTTAACCTAATGTTTTATAACTCTTGTTGTTTCTGCCTGAACTGCACCTTTTCATCTTGTTAATTTTTTTTTTTTTGAGAGAGAGAGAGAGAGAGAGAGAAAGAGAGAGAGTGTGTGGGTGGGGAAGGGGCAGAGCGAGAGGGAGAAAGAGAATCCTAGGCAGGTTTCATGCCTAGCACAGAGCCCAGTGTGGAGCTTAATCTCAAGACCATGAGATCATGACC
Source organism: Puma concolor (assembly GCF_028749965.1). Taxonomy (NCBI): domain Eukaryota; kingdom Metazoa; phylum Chordata; class Mammalia; order Carnivora; family Felidae; genus Puma; species Puma concolor. Next base: position 32,552,035 of record NC_141675.1, on the reverse strand, counting down.
TGAGCCAGAATCAAGAGTCAAACACTTAAATGACTGAGCCACCCAGGTGCCCCCACTTTTTTATCTCATACTATTGTATATTAGGCAGGCCCTTAGTTAGTATCTCTGATTAAATATGGCACAGAGATTGTATTTCAATAACTGTTGTATTTAAAGAGAAATTGTATTGACACAGTGGTATTTCACATTGTTTTTTGTGTGTAACTGATTTTTTTTCATAGAATGAAAACCTGTATTATGATTATGGGTAGTGGATAGTGGTGATCTGTGAGGTGGGTGAATGAACTTTGCTTTCAGTCCGTCAGTGGGAGATAGTACTCTTGGTCGAGTTGAGATCTGAGAAACATTTATTGAGGCCATAAAGTTTTCTGAGGATTTTGACATATTTTAGCAACATATATAATCTTGTTTAATCCATCCAGCCAGCAGTGTCATGTTTGCTTTGTAAGTGAAAGGAAATATGTCTCTTAGTATTTGTAAACTTGAGTTTCTATCATTTGTAAAGTGAAGACAGTTTATTAGAAACTGATCTCTACAGTCTCCTCAAAAACAAACAAAAATATTTTGATCCGGCAATTCCTAATGTTTATTTCAAGAATGATTTTTCTGGGGCAGTTAAGCGTCTGACTCTTGACTTCAGCTTGGGTCATGATCTCACAGTTTCTGAGATTCAGCCCCCATATTGGGCTCCGTACTCACAGCATGGAGCCTACTTGACATCCTCTCTCTCCCTCTCTCTCTCTGCCCCTCCCCTGCTCATGCTCTCTTTCTCTCAGAATAAATAACATTTAGAATGATTTTTAATGTAGACATGAGAAAGGTAATTCCAGTGAATGACCTTGTTATTTCTTGTTTCACTTAGATATTATTATCACTGATAAATTTGTGACCTTAGTGCTATTTACTATTAAGCATTGTCAAATATTATCAGTTACCATATATTTTTATATTCTACTACATAATACAGTTCTTGGAAGTATGTTAAGTTCTGGAGGAGAAAGCATATAGTAGAGATTCAGTCCATACTGTCATGAAGCTTGTATAATAAATATATGTTAATGAAATAATCGCAGATATATAGAGCTGCTATTATGGGTGCTAGGAAGTTAAATTAGAGAATTTTGTGAGAATTTTACCACATGCCTTCATTTAGTGTTCTTTTCTCTGGAAAAGACAGTTGAGCTTAACTCTGAACTGAAGGAACACTGTGGGGGAAGAAGAAGGAATAATGGTGTTAATTCCAGACTGAAGGAATATGGTATGTACAGAGACCTTGAGTTAGGAGGAATCATGGTATATTTGATAAAGTGAAATAAAACTGTACTTTTTCTTTTTTCAGGGTTGGTGATAGAGAGTGGCATGAGATTAAGGCTTAGGAGCAGAGTGGGGCTGTATCGTACAGGGACTTGCTTAAATGATGGCAAGAATTTTGAGTTTTTCTTCTTAGGAGCAGTAGGAAGTCACTGTCAGATTTTAAGCATGGAAGAGATGCATGGGAGAGATTCAGAAAATCACCCTTCATGCAGTATAGTGATTATTTGGGAGGGGCAAGAATAGAAGCAAGGACACCTATTAGGAGGATATTGTAGTATGCAGGCCAGATATGTTGATAACTTGAACTGAAGTGATTACAGTGCAAATAGAGATAGACAGAATTTAGAGAGTTTTAGGGGATAAAAATTCATTCTTAGAAGATTTCATCTGATTTTTTCTTTCTTTTATGTCTATAAATGCGAACATTAGAGATTGGCAGGGTTTTTGTAGGCTTTTATAGCAGTTAGTCAAAGTTTGAGTTTGCCTACCCTTGATCAAGTATTCTTTGTCTATCCTAGAGAGAAATTTGTTGCTGTGTAATAAGAGGTAGTGTACAAAGACAGTTGTTTTAGTTCTGTAATACTGTAAAGCTAGAGACAATCTAAGTGCTCATTGACAGGGAAGTAATTAAATAAATTTCACATATATTATGGGATACTATTCAGAAATTCTGTGTATTTGTATGAAGATTCCTGTTAATTAAAAAATTTAAGGGGCACCTGGGTGGCTCAGTCAGTTGAGTGTTGGATTGCTGATTACAGCTCAGGTCATGATCCCGGAGTCTTGGGATTGAGCCCCGTGTCAGACTCCACAAACATAGAGCCTGCTTAAGATTCTCTCTCTCTCGCTCTTACTGTCTCTCTCTTTCTCCCTGTGCCCTCTTCTCCACTGTACATGCATGTTCTCTCTCAAATATAAAAAAAAAAAAAAATTAGGTCTTGATCTAAACCATCAGTAATGTTAGTCTGCACATTGAGATTCAGAGTTAGGGTGTGGTGATGTGAAACTCGTATATTCTCTCTATTGCTTGAAATTAAAAAATATGTATCATATATTCTAATAAACATGTATACACATGTGTATACTAATTGGAATGTAGTAGTTATTTGTTGGTAATAGTCATCACCTTTTAAACTCACTGCAGTTGTCAGAATTAGAAAATAAGTTGTACCTTACTCTTCTATGAGTAACGTGTAGTGCTCAAGGATAAATTATTTTCACTAATGAGTCACATATTCTATGGTGGAACAAACCTGTTCCTGTAGTTGCTTAGTGATTGCAAGCATCAAAAGCACTAGTAGATTCTATCCACACAAGATAAATAGAAAACATAATATTTGCATTCTAGTGTCCTGACATGGACATAGAGAATTCAGGTTTACCTTGAGATCTAAGTGGACTGTGGTGCTTACTAGGTGTATGACTATGGACAAGATTATCATGTTTTCAGATCTTTCATTTATTTTTGTAATTGATACAGTTGTGTTTTCTTACAAGGTTTTTGTGCATGTTTATTCTAGATCATGTATAGAAACAAGCACACAGTACATATATGTAAACATAAACTATTTGGTGCATATTGAGGAAAAAGCAGTATGACTTATTGTTTTGTTTTTTTTTTTAATTTATTTATTTTGAGAGAGAGAGAGAGAGAGAGAGCCAGAACCTGTGCACATGTGACTGGGGGAGGGACAGAGATAAAGGGACAGAGACAGAATCTCAAGCAGGATCTATGCTATCATCGCAGACCAATATGGGGCTCAATCCCATGAATGAGGACATTTTGACCTGAGCCTAAAGCAAGAGTTGGATGCTCAACTCATTGAACCACCCAAGTATCCCTGATTTATTACTCTTTAGTAGAGATGAGTAAGATCAGCTAGATCAGGAATCAACTACTGCTAATTGTGCAGACACCTGCCTTTATGAATACTAAAGATTTTATTTTCAGAAAGAGAGAGAGCGTGAGCAGGGGAGAGGGGTGGTGGGGGTGGAGAGAGAGAGAGAGAGAGAGAGAGAAAGAGAAAGAGAATGAGAAAGAGAATGTATCTTAAGTAGGTTCCATTCTCAGCACAGAGCCTGATGTGGGACTCAGTCTCACAACCCTGGGATCATGACCTGAGCTGAAATCAAGAGTCGGATGCTTAACTGACTGAGTCACCCAGGTGCCCCTATTTATAATTTTATGTTTATTTTTAAAAAGTTTTTCAAAAACTTCCATTCCAGTATAATTAACATACATTGTTATATTAGTTTCTGGTGTAAAATATAATATTCACTGCTTTTGTGAATCCTTTGACTGATTTTTATAGGCCTTATTTTTACTGCTTCCTACATTTCTTACTCTTGCTTACTCTTGCTTTAGGGTATTTCCTTTCCATTCAGAGAGTTTCTGGAAAACTCTTTAGTTCTCCTTTTATTTTGAATGATGGCCTTCCTGGATAGAATAATTCTTTTTTTTTTTTTTAATTTTTTTTTCAACGTTTTTATTTATTTGGATAGAATAATTCTTGGTTGCAGGTTTTTTTCTTTTGGCATTCTTAATATATTTTGTGACTCCCTTCGGTCTTGCAAAGTTTCTACTGAAAAATCAGATAACCTTATGGGGTTTTCCTTTTATGTAAGTGTTTTCTTTTGCTGCTTTTATAATTTTCTCTTCATCACTAGTTTTTACCATTTTAATTACTAGGTGTCTTGGTATGTATCTCCTTGGGTTTGTTTTGTTGGAGGCTCTCTGTGCCTCTTGGATGTGGATTTCTGTTTCCTTCCCAGATTCAGGAAATTTTCAGGTATTATTTCTTCAAATAAATGTTATGCCCCCTTTTTTCTCTCTTCTTTTTCTGAGATCCCTAATGCAAATGTTATTATGCTCAATGGTGTCACTAAGTCCAAGTCTCTTTTCATGTATTATTACTATTATTATTTTTTGTCCTGTTCAGCTTCATTCCTTTTCATTACTCTGTCCTCCAGGTCGCTGATCCGTTCTTCTCCTTCTTCTAGTCTATTTATTCCCTTAGTATATTCTTAATTCCAGTTATTGAGTTCTTCGTTTCTGATTGGTTCTTTTTCATATTTTCTATCTCCTTGTTAAAGCTCTCTCTGAGGTCTGCTAGTCTTTTCTAAAGTCCAGTGAGTATCTTTATGACTAGTACTTTAAATTCTTTCTCAGACATATTTTTTCTGTTTGTTTAGATCTCTTGCTGTGATTTTGTCTTTTTTTTTTTTTTTTTGAGACACATTCCTCTTTTCTCTCACCTTTTCTAATGGTTCATGTCTGTTTCTGTGTTTTAGGAAAGGCAGCTACATCTCCTGTTGAAAGTAGTGGCCTTATGAAGAAGAGGTCCTATAGTGTACAGTGCCGTGTTCCCTGTTCACCTGAACCTTTCATTTCAGTGGTGTCTCGTTTGTGTGTTGTATTGCCTTACTTTTGTGGCTGAGCTGTATTTGCCTGCAGTTTGGTCATCTGTAGTGGCTCTCCTTGTCTTTTTATGTGCAGGTTTTGGTTTCTCTGTCATTAGTGGGCCTGTCTGGGGTGGCCTTGGGATTGAGTTGGGTCAGACTGGGCATTTGCCAGAGCTGTAGTGACCGCGAACTGCAGGGCACTCTACCTTTGCTGTTCCCTGAGAAGCTTTCATCAGTGGGCAAGGCCTGCAGTCAGACCAGCTGTCTACCCCCTGCTCACTGCCAGGGCCTGAGTCATACTGGTGTGGGTCATTTTCTTCCCCTTTGCCCAGGGCAGGAGTCACTTTGAGGTGTTTCTGTCCCTATTGGGGTTGCTTGCACACTGCTATGCTTGTGATACTGCTTTGGATAGACTCCTGTGGAGGCTGGGTTGGAGGGGGTGGGTCCACAAGAGATCTTAGACTTGAAGGTGCTGTTAGTAAGCTAGAAGGAGAGTGTGTTTGCACTGGTTATGCAAGTGTCTATGTATCTAGGCTGAGTGATGGTGAGGGAAATGGTGTCTGCCAGCAGTTTTGTTCTTGGAGAAATCTCCCAAAGATCCATACCTCTCCAGCAAATGCTTTGAGATTAGTAAACAAATCTCCCTCTCATACACCCAAGTCATTTTTCAACCTACTGTTTCTGTGTTATATCTCCACACGGCTGTTTGATGCTTTTTTTTTTTTTTTTTTAAAGGGTGGGGACCTAGTATATTATTGCCCTCTAGCCTTCCCAGTGCCAGCCTGATGATTTTTAAAGTTCCTGGTATTAATCCCTGGTGATTGTAAGAACTTACAAAGTTGAGCCTCTCGGATTTTCAAAGCCAAACGTTATGTTGATTAGTCTTGCTAATGCAGGTCCCCTGTTCTGGGTGCCTGGTGTGCCTAGTGTGGTGTCCAATATCCTCTCTGTGCCTATAGCATCCCTTCCTTCCATGGACATTCCTTTGGGTCCATTTGGCTCCCAGTTAGTTCTCTGCCCTTCTTACCTTTTTGGATATGGCCTCTTCTCTACATTTACCTATAGAGAGTCTGTTTTGACAGTCTTCAGGTAGTTTTCTGGGTTATATATGCTGATGTGGGTATTATTTGCATGTATTTAGAGGTTGAGGTGAGCTCTTCCTACTCCTCCATCTTTCCCAGAAGTCTCAGTTCTTTTTTCTGGGCACAGTTTTAAATACCAGGTCATCTTTGAAGATTTGCAAGTAGGGAGGTATCACGATACAAGAATGTTACTGGCATTATGTGTAGAATGTCCTGGACGAGGGAGATAGAAATAGATAAGTTGAGATTAATTCAGGGAGTGGTGATTATGGTAATAATCATGGAAAGAATTTGGAGAATTATTATATGGAAGGTAACATGATTGCCCTTGTTAGCTGATGGCACAAGAGGAAGATTGATACGATTCTAAGAATATAAGACAGGATAGCAGTGACCGTAATAAATTTGCATACAACTTAAAGTACACTCCTGCATTAATTAAATCAGTTTGTTAATTGTATTGCCATGAGCAGAGAGCTAGAGATAAGTTAGTGTTGGACTTAATTTTGTATGTGGTATTTGGTGAATTTGATAGGCATTCAAAGAAGCTGTTAACATGTGAAGTTAAAAATCTTCAATTGTAGATGATCAGGCCCATTGATAATATATTGAAGTTGTTTGCACAGAAGCTATACATCAAGTGGATGAGATCTTCCAGAGAACGTGGTATGAAGGGAGGAGTGGTAGACATTACAGACTTGAGCTTTAACGAATCAATACAAAAAGGAAATGGAACTGAGAGCATTTGTTGAAGCAGATGAAGAAATAATAGGTTGTGTGTTGGACTCACTGTTTGCTGTGTTCCCTTCATTGTGTTTGCAGTTTTATAGATCTTTTATACTGTTAGTAGTATAAATTCTAGCAAAGAAGTTGTTAATACTATTGCAGTGGTATGCTGGAGCCATCTTATATTGTCCTGGAGAGCTGAAAAGTAAATTTCCAGGAATTTTGTGACCCTACTAAAATAACAATGTCTTTATAAAAAGTTAAATTATATAAACTTAAAACTAAATAAATCATATTAAAAATAAAAGTAAAAGTAATAAATCCTCAAAACTCATCACTTCCTGATTATTTTATGTTACTGTTTTCTACGCTCTGGAAGTTTTTATTTACACCTATTGTATGTATGTGTGTATTTGTATACACCTATTTTATTTAGTGTGTACTACTGCTGTTTATTCTCAACTCTGTTGATATCACTTTGGCAGTTTGAAATTGGCTGTGGTAATATTTACATTATGAAAATCAAACACTACACATCAGGGCTCAATTTATTGTTCTTTCATTTCTCTATAAACTTTATTAAGTTATGGAGATACTGTTAGTAATGCAGATTAAATGGAAAGGTGTATCAGTTTATATCCATTACAATATGATAGAAAAAATAATTGAGGAAGTATCCTTCCACTATTTGAGAACTGTTACCTGATTCAGTAAAGACATTGTCCACAACATTGACCAGTGAGTGAAGTTCTAACAAATGTCTTTGTCATATCACCTGTATCCTATTCATTAAGTGAACAAAGATATCCGTGATTGTTCATATAGGGATCCTGTTTGTTCATCAGTTACAATCAAAGGTTAGCTATAGATACATCTGTGACAAAATTATTGTTTTATGTGAATCAATTAGTTGTATGGGATTTATAATATTATGTGGGGTGCTTGGGTGGCTCAGTTGGTTGGGCATCCGATTCTTGATCTTGCTCAGGTCATGATGTCACAGTTTGTGAGTTCGAGCCACATGTTGAGCTTTGTGCTGACAGTGCGGAGCTTGCTTAGAATTCTGTCTCCTCTCTCTGCCCCTACCCCATTGGAGCTCTCTCTCCCTCTCTCTCAAAATAAATAAATAAACTTAAAAAAACCAAAAGAATATTGTGTATTTTATTGTCAGTAAATTCGTTTTATAGAACCATTATTTCAGTAAAATTTCTAATTGTTAACGTGCATAATTTTTTTGAGGAGCCATTTGTTAAACTTTTACTAGCATGCTACTAACTATTCATGATTTTATAAAATAAAATTCCTCCCAAGACTTGTTTTTTCTATTGAATAATTCATCTTTCATAACTGAATTTTCATTTATATTTTGTATAGCAGCTGCCATTTCCACAATGATTTCCTCCTCTTTGTTTCCGTATCGATATGGGGATTCATGTCACTCAATATTTTATTTTTTATTTTTTATTTTTTTTCAATGTTTATTTATTTTTGGGACATAGAGAGACAGAGCATGAACGGGGGAGGGGCAGAGAGAGAGGGAGACACAGAATCGGAAACAGGCTCCAGGCTCTGAGCCATCATCCCAGAGCCCGACGCGGGGCTCGAACTGCCGGACCGCGAGATCGTGACCTGGCTGAAGTCGGACGCTTAACCGACTGCGCCACCCAGGCGCCCCTCATGTCACTCAATATTATGTGATATTGGCAGGAAGGGTAATATTTTCCTTTCCCTAAAGATTTTTTCTGCAAATGGAAGAAAAACCCTTCTTATCAGCTGTATACCAGGAAGTAAGGAAAGTAGTGGAATAGAACTGCATTGTATATATGAATTAATTTTGTTCACTAAAATAATATATCACATTTTCTAGGGATTCAACTAATGAAACTACTGCCCATTCTGATGCTGGCAGCGAACTTGAAGAAACTGAGATCAAAGGAAAAAGAAAAAGGGGTCGTCCTGGTCGGCCTCCAGTATGTATTATGCTTGCCTTTGTTCTTGTAATGGTTACTGAGTAAAGGAGCTTGATATAAGCTTTCTGTTAATTCTAGTTCTGTTAATACATCTTTTAAAATTTCAGCAGCATATTAGAGATTCTTGAAAACTTTGCTTCATGAATTGGATTGACAATGATCTGAAAAAGGAATTTGATTTTAGTATCATTTCTGCTCTCCATGCTTCCCTTGTAAATAAATTGTGATCCATGTGAAGACGTGGAGAAGATGATTAGATTAACATGAAATGAGATGTAGTTAGTTATGACTTTCCTGCTTTTTAGATGCAACTCTGATTTGTTGTGAGCTCCTAAGTGTGCATTTTGGTAGTATTAGTTTGGGATTTGGACCCAGTCTCAGAATATATTCTTACTGATACATGACTGAGAAGTTTAGAAGAACTCTGGGTGTCCTTACTTTGTGGGGGTATCTTTATGTATTGTGAGTACACTGGTTATTATTTAATTTAAGGTAGCATAAGGTCTCAGAGATCGTAGTATCATTCACTGTGTCAGGGGTTAAGGTTTGTACTATTTCGCACTCAATTTTACAATCTGATTTGGTCTTCACAATTTTTTTTCTATTCATGAAAGTTTTTGTTATGGAAAATTTCACTCTCCTTTTGTGAGAGACATACTACAATGAACTCTCCATATAACTATTACCCAGCTACCACAGCTATCAAGTCATGGCTAATCATGTTTTATCTCTCCATCCCTTATTTCCTTCCCATGTTATTTTCAAGGTCATGCAGACCTCATTGCATCTGTGAATATTTCAGAATGTATCTCTAAAAGATAGGAGCTTCCTTTTTCTTTAAAAATTTTTTTATTGAAGTATAGTTGACATAGAATGTTTTTGGGTTTCTGGTGTACCACATAGTGATTTGACAGTTCTATACATGATTCAGTGCTTACTACAATAAATGTAATTACTACCTATCACTATACAGTGTACCTACAGCATTATTGACTGTATTTCCTATGCTGTATTTTCTATTATTGTGATTAGTTTATAACTGGAAGTTTGTACCTCTTAATCCCCTTTACCTATTTTGCTCACACACACCCCTTCCCCACCCTGCCAATCTTTCCCCTCTGGCAACCATTACTTTTATTCTCTGTATTTATGAGTCTCTTTCTGTCTTCTTTGTTTTGTTTTTTAGATTCCACATGTATGTGAAATCATAGGGTATTTGTCTTTCTCCATCTGATTTATTTTAGTTAGCATACTACCCTGTAGATCAATCCATGTGGGATGGATGTTTATTCATTTGCTATACAGATAGAAAGATTTCAGTTTTTGTTATGGCTGAGTAATATTCCTGTGTGTGTGTGTGTCTCACCTTTATTCATCTTTCAATGGGCAATTGAGTTTTTTTTTCTAAATCTTAGCTATTAAAAAAAATTTTTTTTAATGTTTATTTTTGAGACAGAGACAGAGCATGAATGGGGGAGGGTCAGAGAGAGAGGGAGACACAGAATCTGAAACAGGCTCCAGGCTCTGAGCTGTCAGCACAGAGCCCAATGCAGGGCTTGAACTCATGGACCGCGAGATCATGACCTGAGCCGAAGTCGGACGCTTAACCAACTGAGCCACCCAGGCGCCCCTAAATCTTAGCTATTATAAATAATGCTGCAATAAACATTGGGATGCATATATCTTTTTGAATTAGTGTTTTCATTTTCTTTGGGTAACTACCCAGTAGTGGAATTACCAGTAGTGGAATGTCATTTCGCATTTCTATTTTTGTTTAATTTTTTTTATGTTTATTCATTTTTGAAAGACAGAGGGAGACAGAGCACAAGTGAGGGGTGGGGGGCGGAGAGAGAGGGCGGACACAGAATCTGAAGCAGGCTCCAGGCTTTGAGCTGTCAGCACAGAGCCCAACGCAGGGCTCGAACTCATAAACTGCAAGATCATGACCTGAGCCGAAGTCGGAAGCTCAACTGACTAAGCCACCCAGGCGCCCCGGCATTGCTATTCTTAATTTTTTTTTTTAATAAATTTGTTTTAATGTGTATTTATTTTTGAGAGAGAGAGAAAGAGTGCAAGCAGGGGACGGGTAGAGAGAGAGAGAGAGACACAGAATCTAAAGCAGCCTCCAGGCTCTGAGCTGTCAGCACAGAGCCTGATGCAGGGCCTGAACTCAAACTGTGAGATCATGACCTGAGCTGAAGTCGGACACTTAACCAACTGAGCCACCCAAGTGCCCCTATTTTTAATTTTTTTGAGGAACTTCCATACTGGTTTTCATAGTGGCTGTACCAAAAACATTCCCACTAACAGTGCATGAAAATTCCCTTTTTCCACATCCTTACTAGCACTTATTATTTCTTGATTTTTCTTTTTGTTTTGTTCTGTTTGTTTGTTTTTAATATTAGATATACTGACTGGTGTGATGTGATACCTTATTGTGGTTTTGATTTGCATTGTCTTAACAATTATTAATGTTCAGCATCTTTTTTTTTTTAAGTGTTTATTTATATTTGAGAGAGAGACAGAATGCGAGTTGGGGAGGAGCAGAGAGAGAGGGAAACTCAGAAACCGAAACAGGCTCCAGGCTCTGAACTGTCAGTACAGAGCCTGACACGGGGCTCAAACCCATGGACCCAGGAGATCATGACCAGAGTGAAATTGGATGCTTAACCGACTGACCCACCCAGGCGCGCCTATGTTTAGCATCTTTTCGTGTGTCTGTTGGTCATCTGTATGTCTTCTTAGGAAAAATGTTTATTTAGGTCTCTGCCCGGGGCATGATTAATTTTTTTTTATTAAATGCTAAGTATCATTATCATATCTCAAGATAACAATATTATATTAGCAGCACCAAATAATCAGTTTAAAGTTTATAATCATTTCATAAATATTATAATTTTTACTTATTTTTTTCTTTTTTAATGTTTATTTATTTTTGAAAGAGAGAACAGGAGACAGGCAGAGAGAAGAAGAGAGAGAGTATCTCAAGCAGGCTTCACAGTCAGCACAGAGCCCCATGCAGGGCTCAAACTCACAGAATGTGAGGTCTTGACCTGAGCCAAAACCAAGAGTCAGATGCTTAGCTGACTGAGCCACCCCAGCACCCCAATTTTTAAACTACAGTTTGTTGGTTTGAATCATGATGCAGATAAGATCCACTTGTTGCAATTGATGATTATGTCAACCAATTATTGTATATATGTCCTTGTGACTTAAGACTTCTTTTTTTTATGTTATTGCTGTTCTGTCCGTGTTTGCCTTAGTTTTTAATTTGCTTCAGTGAAACTCCATAACCTTTAATTTTTGAGCAAAGTCTTAAATTAAAAGAAAGGATGAAAGGATAACTTCTACCATTTTTCTCTATACTTGCTTTTGTCCTCCACCTTTATTTAGAGGGAAAAAATTGTGGAGGAAAAGACATACATTAAAATCACTCTTTATAACACCTCTTAATTCTGTTAGAATATTTGGTAGAATACTCCTTACAAAAGCATTTTGGGAAAAATGAAAGTTTTACACTTAGAAGCTGGAGACTATTCTAGTTCCCCTTACTACCACTATATGATTTTTCTGAGGCAGTGGCAAGTTACATTGTTTTCACTAGGATTTGTGGGTTATAGGTGCAAATGGGAAATAAGACTAAATGTGATTGAAGGTAGGAGAATAAACTGTCTATATGGTTGCTTACTTGAATTTGTTCTCCTCCAATTGAAATTCTTTACTTCATAAGATTGTGCTTTAGTGCTGCCTTCTTCAAGAAAACCTTTTTTTTTTTTTCTAAAAGAATTTCTCACCCCTTCAGCAGGCTATTGTGTTATTCTTTAGAACCTCTCTAATTTTGATATGTCAGTAACCGCATTCCTGTAATATTTTTGCTTTCCTTGTTGAAAAGGAGTATGCATATCCTAATTTAGCTGTTTTATGGGTAGAAGTATGATTTTTTTACTAAAATTACTACCCCATAATCCTAATAGGTAAATAGTATACGTTCATCCCATATTTATAAAATTGAAAAGGATTTTACCAGGATAGGATGGTACATTCTAGAGACTTGTGTTAGTTAGACTTTCGTCCATATTTTCACACTTATTAATTCACATGGGCATCTATACTCCCACCTACCTCAACCCCATTTCTTAATGTTTGAAACAACGCAGCTTGCTGAATTTCTACTCTGGCTTTGCACTAAGCTGATGCTGTTTATGTCATTTAACTGTAACATCAGTACTATGAAACTGTGTTATAAGTGATCTCCAATGTAGAAAACAAAAATAGGAAGTGGTAGTTTGCCCAAGGTCACACATAGCATATAAATGGCAATGCTAAGTTTTGAACTCACATCTTAAACTTCTGAAAGTCCTTATCTCAAGAATGCCAGGGGCACCTGGGTGACTTAGTTGAGTGTTGAACTCTTGATTTCAGCTTAGGTCTTAATCACAGTTTGTGAGATCAAGCCCAGTGTTGCGCTCTATGCTGACAGCATGGAGCCTGCTTGGAATTACCCTCCCCCTCCTTCCCCCCCCCCCCCCCAGCCGCCAGGTTGTTTGTGTGCGCGCTTTCCCTCCCTCTCCCTCTCCCTCTCTCTCCCTCCCTCCCTCTTTCCCTCTCCCCCCCCCAATAAACATTTTTTAAAAAAGAATGCTGAACTACCAAGCTGTTAATTTATATTGAGAGATCTGATTGTCAGTATGATCAGATTTGACACATTTGCTCCAGTACCTGTTACGAAGATTGCTTAAACATTTTCAGTCAGCTGGCTCCACTTTTGACAATTCAGAGTTTCAATTGATACATGCTTTGTTTAGCCATTTTAATACTGTTTATATTTGAGAAGACTTCATGATCTCTGGTTTTTTTTACTCAGCCATATGAAAACAAATAGTATAAGGACTTTCTGTTATAGGTAGTATTGTTTTCATTTCCAAATTCTTAGGGGGCATCTCATTGTTGGTATTTCTTTTTGGTATACTATTATTTCAGAGACTTATGTTTATTATTAAACAACTACTCTTATTTTGTAGTTGTCCTGATTGATGTTTGTTATTGTAGCTCTCTACTCAAATGATTAACAATCTCTAGCAAACATTGTGTCATGTTTATACTAACCCTATGATTGTATTAACAAATGCTAGACATTATTTGGTCTACACACACTACTCCCTTGGTGATCACATCCAATCTCATGACTTAGTACCATGTCTAAGTTTATGTCTCTCAGATTTATGTCTCCAGGCTGGACTTAGACTCCAAAGTTATCCACATGTTTGTTGATCATCTTCATTTAGATATTTAATGGGGCTCATCTCTTCTGTGAAACTTCCTCTGGTTATTTATCTGTTACTAGAAATTATCTGTCTCTTAATAGAACCCTTCTATCACTTAAACCACATTTTTGTGAAAAATATTTTTTTACATACTATATTTTATTATATTATTTTACAGTTATTTGTGTTTCTGGTTTTCTTTTAATTATATGTCATTATCTTCCCTCTTATTTTTATTAGGGGCAATCTTTCTGAACTTCTTTATATTATTATCTGGGTTTGTCATGGGAAAATCACTCTGGGGATAATGAGGATAAAATAGATAGACCTTAGATAAGATCAAATGGATTTTTTATGTTCTTACTCCCTACCTCCTTTATAACCAATGGTAAAGGTTTCCTGGTGTGAGAATTGTGGTTTATTTCCCGTATTTATGGAGCTTAGTTCATACTACTTATATACTATATATGTATAATAATGTACATGTGTGTAACTCACACAAACATTTCTACACATATACAAACTTACTTGTAATAGAATGTTATTTGTAATTGTAAAAGATCCAGAAGAAAGAAATGTTGATTGTCAGTGGGTTAATAGCTAAAAAAAATTTATGTACATCTGTGCAATGGAACACTGCAGCTTTTGAAAAGGAATTAAGATATTCTCTAGGACAGGAGCACCTAGGTGGCTCAGTCGATTAAGTGTCTGACTCTTGATTTCAGCTCAGGTCATGATCTCATGGTTTGTGGGATTAAGCCCCACATGAGGCTCTGTACTGACAGCATGGAGCCTGCTTGGGATTCCTTCCCTCCCTCCCTCCCTCTCTCTCTCTGCCCTTCATCCCCTCCCCCAAAATGAAAAACTTATGAAAAAAATATTTTCTAGGACATACTGTAGATTAAAAATTGTGAAAATAGAATGATGCAGAGCTGTGCATAAATAACTTAAAATATAATAGGTCTTTGGAAATACATATATGCATTTGGGTTTTTTCCAATTTTTTTTTTCTGGTGAAATACACCAGAAATGCCAATTTAACCATTTTAACATGTACCCTCAGTTGTATTAAATACATTCATAATATTGTACAGTCATCACCACCACCTCCAGAACTTTCTTCATTTTTTAAAACTGTAACTCTAATAAAATAAATAAGACATAGGGATGCAATGTATAGCATAGGAAATAGTAGTATTGTAAGAACTTTGTATAGTGACAGGTGATAGCTAGATTTATTGTAATGATTACTTTAAAAAATTTTTGTTAAATGTTTATTTTTGAGAGAGGGAGAGACAGCACGTGAGCAGGGGAGGGGCAGAGAGAGAGGGAGACACAGAATCTTAAGCAGGCTCCAGGCTCCGATCTGTCAGCACAGAGCCTGACATGGGGCTCAAACTCACGAACTGCTAGATCATGACCTGAGCCAAAGTCGGATGCTTAACTGACTGAGCCACCCAGATGCCCCTTACTTTTTTTTTTTTTTAAAGGTTTATTTATTTTTGAGAAAGAGACAGAGTCAGCTGGGAAGGGGCAGAGAGGGAGGGAGACACAAAATCCAAAGCAGGTTCCAGGTTCTGAGCTGTCAGCACAGAGCCTGATGTCGGGCTTGAACCCGGGATTGATGAGCTCATGACCTCAGCTGAAGTTGGACATTCAACCAACTAAGCCACCCAGGCGCCCAGATCACTTTGTATTATATATAAATATTGACTCACTTTGTAGTACACCTGAAACTAATATAATATTGCTACACTTCAGTGAAAACAAAAATGTAAATCTCTATACCCATTAAACAGTA
Source organism: Puma concolor (assembly GCF_028749965.1). Classification (NCBI taxonomy): domain Eukaryota; kingdom Metazoa; phylum Chordata; class Mammalia; order Carnivora; family Felidae; genus Puma; species Puma concolor. The sequence goes on along the minus strand of NC_141675.1, from coordinate 32,536,476 downwards.
ACTCCCTATTCCTGCTTTCCTTAGCCCCCAGCAGTCACCATTTTACTTTTTGTTTCTGTGATTTTTTTACTAAGTACATCATATAAGTAGAATCATACAAATATTTGGCTTTTATGACTCGCTTCTTTCGTTTAGCATAATGTCCTTCGGGTTTATCCATGTTATAGACTATGCCAGAATTCCCTTCTTTTTTAAGGCTGAAAAATATTTCATTGTGTGTATATACCACATTTGCTTATCCATTCATGGCATCAAATGGACACTTGGGTTGTTTCCAAGTTTGAACTACTGTGAATGATGTTGCTGTGACAATTAGTGTACTAATAACTTTTTGAGTCCCCGCCTTCAGTTCTTTTTGGTATATATTTATTTGAGTTATTGGTCGATTATATGGTGATTCTATTTTTAATTTTTTGAGAAATTGATGTACTGTTTCCCACAATGGCCATACCATTTTACATTCCCATTAACAGTGCAAGAATTCTAATTTCTCCACATCCCCTCTAAGAAGTTTTTTCTCTTTTTATCACTAGGTGTGAGGTTCCATTTCATTGTAGTTTTGATTTGCATTTCTCTAATGATTAGTGATATTGAGCATTTTTTCTTGTGTTTAATGGGCTTTGGATATCCTCTTTGGAGAAATGTCTATTCAAATTCTTTGCCAATTTTCAAATCAGGTTCCTTTTCTTGTTGAGTTTTAGTAGTTCTTTATATATTCTGGATATTAATCCATTATCAGATATATGATTTGCAAATATTTTCTCCCATTCTGTGGGTTGCCTTCTGCACTTTACCCACTGGATGGTTTTGGCACCCTTGTCGAAAATTATTAAAACATATATGTGAGGGTTTGTTTCACATATATAGGCTATTCTATTCCACTGGTTTGTATGTTTGCTTTTATGCCAGCACCACACTGTTTTGATAGTGTAGCTTTGTAGTAAATTTTGAAATCAGGAAGTATGTATCTTCCAGTGTTGGTTTCTTTTTCAGAATTGGTCATTTGAGATCCTTTGAGATTCTCTTTGAATTATAGAATGGGTTTTTCTGTTTCTGCAAAAAAGGTCATTAGGATTTTGGTAGAGATTGCATTAAATCTGTATGTTGGTTGCTTTAGGGAGTATTGACATCTTAATATTAACTCTTCAAGTACCTGAACATAGAATGGGTTTCCATTTATTTATTCTTTAGTTTCACATGCAGTTTGATCAGATGATGTCTAAGAAATGAATAGTATTGTTTGCCTCTTAGGAAAGTAGATGGTGGCTTGAGGGCAGGAGTGGGCATGTTTTCATTGTAAAAGTTTAATCACCTTTTAAATTTTGGGCCATGTGAATGTATTATTTAATGAGGAAAAATAACATTTCCCTCTTGCTCTCATCACACACACACACACATGTGCCTACACATACATGCACACACACACTTGTGTGCATACACAATACTGGGAAAATCCTATCACTCTAAAGAGTGAGCACAGAAAGAAGACTTATTAGGAGGAGCCAAAATCTAGAGTCCAGCTAAAAAGAATGAATGTGTGAAATAATGCTGGATTTAGGCAACTTAAAATTTATCATCCTGTAAAGAGGGAGCTGATATGGTAGATGACTGAACAGGTAGTAAATGATAACTTTATTTGCCATGCTGAGGAGTTTGGATTTTTTATTGATTGCTGGTTATGAGGGTGACTAAAGAGCAGAGAAATAAACAGGGAAGTGATGGGATTAGGTTTGTATTACAAGAATTAATGTGTTTATAGTATTAGAATAGTGTGGAATTATTCAGCAGAAATAGAATATGAGCTGCATCTGCAACTTAATATTTTCTAGTGAGTTACAAAAAAATGGGTAATGCAATTAATTTAATCAGTATAATATGTTATTTCATCATGTAATCAATATAGCATTATAAATGAGATTTCATATGTGATTTTTCATAAATCTTTACAATCTTGAGGATATTTTTTACTTACTGCACATTTCGTTTTTGACTAGTTATATTTCAAGTGCTCAATTTGCTACATGAGAGTAGTGGTTACCATGTTAGAGAGTACAAGTATACAGAATCAGAGTGTAGTTAGAAGACAGTATCTGTTCCAGTAATTGGAACAGAAAAATTTAATGTCAAGAATGATTAATTATTAAAAAGTCCTTAATCATTTGTCATTCTGGAGTTGCAAATTAAGACAACAATGAGACAACTTTATACCTATTATAATGGCTGAAATCCAAAAACCTGACAAAGGTACAAAGCTGTCAAGGTTACAAAGCATCAAGAACTCTCATTCATTGCTGGTGGCAATGCAAAATGTTACAGCTACTTTGGAAAACAGTTTGGCAGTTTTTTACAAAGCTAAACGTGGTTTTATCATATGATTCAATAATCATGCTTCTAGATGCTTACATAACTCATTTGAAAATTATGTCTGCACAAAATCCTGCACGTGAATACATATAGCAGCTTTATTCCTAATTGTCAAGAAATGGTGACCAGGATGTCCATCATTGAGTAAATGGGTGACAGAATGTGTACATTCAGACAATGGAATATTATTTAGGAATTAAAAATTTAGCTATTTAGCCACTAAAAAACATTCATAAATCTTAAATACATATTGTTAAAGGGAAAGATACCAGTCTGAAGAGGCTACATAATATATGATTTAATTATATGACTTTCTATAAAAGCCAAACCTATAGTTAGGTAAAAGAATTCATTGTTTGCCAAAGAGAAGTGGGAGGATTGAATGGGAGAAGCACAGGGATTTTTTAAGGTGGTGAAACGCTTCCCTGCGATACCATATTGTACATACATGGCACTATGCATTTGTTAAAACTCATTGAACTTTACAGAAAAAGTGAATTTTATGAATACAGATTTTAAAAAGTCACTTAGGAGTTTAAGTGAATACCAGGATGGAATGTAGAATATGATAAAGCATTCTAATGCTGTTTGAAGTATTTGAAACAATGTCACTGAGGGAAGTTGGGCAGGAAGTTGCTGACTTAAGTAACTTTTGAAATGAATCTGTAAGACTAAAATCAAAGAAACTATATTGTATATATAAGCAATGTAATCTAGTTAATAAAATTGTTTCTGTTGGGGTATGATTTAACAGCTCTAATACTATTACATTTGTATACCAGTGGGCACCAGGTTTCTCACTGTTGAGGCGGGACCATATTGATTAGTAATGCAGAAGATGCGTACATATGGTAATGGATTAGAGGTGGACATACCAATATGAATTTATATTTAGCTTAACATAGATAATATATCATTACATACAGAGATATTTAACATAGATAATAAGTCATTACATACAGAGATATTTATAGTTATGTGTATGTCTGTGGAACATGTATTTCTTTGTCTGCTTAAGAGCCTAGAAGAAGGACACAGTATCAAGGAGCAAAACCTAGCCCAGATCTTCATCTCTAATGTCATTCTCCGGTAAAAGGAACCAGAGCTCCTTGGAATATTGGTTGGTTCTAAAATTGAGGAAGGGGATATACAAGATGAGCCTGCAGAATATTGTGCTGCCAGAAGGTAAACAGTAAGACACACATAGATGAGAATATGTGAAATGAATGCAGGAGCCATGAAAGATTTCCCAGTGGTCAGAGCTGAAACAGGCTGAGCAACAGAATAAAAGTGTTGAAGTATACCCCAAAGTATAAAATAAATTTTGATGAGTCCATTACTTTAAATAATTGAATAAATGAGTGAGAACAAAAATCCCATACTAAAAATTCCTAAGTAATTTGTGTAAATACTACCCTCCCCCTCCACCCAAGAAGGTGGAGTATAACTCCCTGCCCCTTAAATGTGGGATGCACATGCTGTCTTTCTTCCAAAGGTACATTGGAAAGAGGAGGGAAAGTAACTTTACAGTGGGGAAATCTAACAAATATCGCCTCAAATGATTAAGGTCAACATTTACAGTAAGAAATCATTATGGTAGTATATACCTTTGATATGAGGTCATAAAAATAACACTTTATCTCTTACATCTTCCTCTTAAAACCCTTAAGCCCAATGTAGTGATGAGAAAAACATCAGACAAAACCTAGTTGAGGAGCGTTGTTTAAACACCTGACCAGTAATCCTCAAAACTGTCAAAGTCACCATAAAACCAGGGAAAGCCTGTCAAAGCCAACAGGAGCTTAGGGAGACATGACATAAATGTAATACAGTATCCTGGATGCAATTCTGGAACATAAAAAGGTCATAAGGCAAAAACCTAAGAAAATCTGAACTAAGTATGGACTTTTGTTAATCTATCAGTATTTGTTCACTGTCTGTATCAGATGTACCATACAAGTGGTAAGGAGGTAATAATAAGGGTAAGTGGATATGATGTATTTGGAAATGTTCTGTACTGTCGTCAGTTTTTTTTTGTAAATCTAAAACTGTTCTAAAATGATATACTTAAAAATAAATAGTAAATTTATTGTGTATTAATCCACACACAAAAATGGCTGTAAGACTGTTAACTAAGAGAAGTTAAAAGAGTACTATGAAGAATACAAGAATAGAAAGTGAAGGGAGCACATACTTTAAGTAGGGAGGGAAGTCTCTACATGCCATACTTTGTAGTGTTCCTCCAATGCCCTCTAGTACAAAGCCAAACACTGCAGCAGATAAGAAAAATGTTTACAGGGTCCAGCTCCAGGATCACACTGTGGGACAAATAAGGGTAGATTTGGAGATGAGGGATAAATTGATAATTTGATAACTGAAACAGGCTATTGTGAGAATGAATTAAGTCCCTCAAAAATGACTATAAAGATTGAGAAAAAAGGTGTTAAATAGAGACCCAAGGTAACCCTAACAGGTAAGACAGATAGGGAGGGAAAAGATACCTGAAAGGAGAGGATGAAATCATGTGGCTTGTTGAAAGAGTTTCAAGACATGTCTGTTACATTTAGTAACACTATTTTCATTGGTAAGTTTGGTGAAGCAGCAACTGTGATGAGTTTATATATGAATGAAATTTATGGGAATGATATTAGTGACTGTGGCCAGTTATCTCAAATTACCCTTGGCTGAAAGGTGTGACATAGATAAGGTGGGTATAGCTGATGTTGACTTTTTTTTGAAAAATTGGGGGATGGGAACATGGGATGGGATGTGATGTTAATTGAAGAGTAAATTCTGTCAGGCAGGAATATTTGTTTAATTTATTGTTGAATTTCTAGTACCTAGAATAGTTGTAAGTATGTTCACTATATATTTGTTACATGACTAGATAAGAAATATTTGAGGACCTCTGTAGAGAGAGAAGTTGAATATACAGTATTTCCAAGCAATGTTTTATTGAATAAAGTTTCTGAAGAAATAGGAAAGAATTGAAAGTATAAAGAGGGAGATGTCAAAAGAGGGCGTGATTAAAATCTTCAGCATTGGCATTATTGTTGTGTAAAACACTAAATCTTTTTATAAATTTTCCTGTCTTATATAGCTTAAACTACCATTTGCACTTTAATTTACGGAAAACAAATTGTAAAGCTTCCTTTGGTCAGGAATTAAGTCTCTTATGTGTAGTAGTTCTTAGTACCTTTCACCGGTACTTTGCATAAAAGCGAAGTGTACCTGTATTTAATTGAATTTTTTCCTCATCTTTTATTCAGTCTACAAACAAGAAACCTCGAAAATCTCCAGGAGAGAAGAGTAGAATTGAAGCTACTGTTAGAGGAACAGGCCGTGGAAGAGCTAATGGGCACCCTCAACAGAATGGTGAAGGGGAGCCTGTCACACTATTTGAAGTGGTGAAATTGGGGAAAAGTGCAATGCAGGTAAATTTTAAGTATTTTTGTTTTATTTACAAAGCAATATAGTCACTAATCTATGTGGAACCTGTTAAGTGATGTTTTATATATTCCTGCTGATGGTATAATTAAGAAGTTTAAGTTTGTCTTTGTTTTACTTGTTTTGTAAACACTGTCAAAAGGCATTTTGTTTAATGGTAAGATGCACTTTCGATTACAGTGTACTGAGTAAAATGACTTGCATATGATAGCTGCCTAAGAGAAGATTTATTGCTGTAGTCTATTTTTTAGAATTTCACTTAATATAAGTAACATATGTGTATTGAACAATATTTAAAAGAAAAAAGGCTATAAAATAGAATTCCTATGTAGTGAACTAGGAATAACCACAATTAATAGTTCATGATTATTTTATGTGTGTATGTGATTTTTTAACCTTCTTACTCTCTCCTCTCTCATTAACAAATATTAAATATTCTGCAAAAGCTCTTATTTATTGACTTCTAACTAATTCATTATAAGGATAAACCTTATTTTACTATTCTTTTAGTACGTCCTTACATTTTTTTTTACTGTTACAGAATTTATTCATTGTTCGTATTTATGTCTTCAGATCTTTTTTCATTTTATTTATTTACTTAAAAAAATATTTTTAAGGTTTATTTTTGAGAGAGAGAGAGAGAGAGAGAGAGAGAGAGAGAGAGAGAGACAGAGTGCAAGCCAGGGGAGGGGCAGAGAGAGAGGGAGACACAGAATCTGAAGCAGGCTCCAGGCTCTGAGCTGTGAGCACAAAGCCCAATGTGGGACTCGAACTCATAAACTGAGACATCATGACCTGAGCCAAAGTCCGACGCTTACCCAACTGAGCCACCCAGGAGCCCCTCTTTTTTTCATTTTAAAACACTAGAGGTAAAGTAATTTGGTGAAAGGGTATTTCTTAACTGTGTGATAAATATCATATTACTCCCCCCAAAATTTTACTGGTGTATCTTTCACCAGAAGTGTGCCTAGCAACACTTAAATTTAGGAATTATTTGATAACATATGTGAAAATTGTAATCCAGAATAATTTGCATTTCTTTGATCACCAGTGATTGATAAAAGTTATATATTTTTATTCACTATTTGCTCATTTTTGATACTTCATTTTTAATTTCTTTAAAATTAGGTAATTTATGGGGGTGCCCGAGTGACTCAGTCGGTTTAGTGTCTGACTTTGGCTCAGGTCATAATCTCACGGTTCATGAGTTCGAGCCCTGTGTTGGGCTCTGTGCTCACAGCTCAGAGCCTGGAGCCTGCTTCAGATTCTGTGTCTCCCTCTCTCTCTGTTCCTCCCTAGCTCACACTCTCTCTCAAAAATAAACATTAAAATTTCTTTTTAAATTAGGTAATTTATGAAACAGATTTACTCTTACAACTTTTTATTTAGTATACTTTTTATTTTCTCCCTGTATATCCTTTTGCCTTAAGGGAGTTTAGTCTTTACTGCTTTTTATGTATGTTACCAGATTGATATGATCAGGAGTCTTGGAATTTGTGTGGGAAGGGAGGGAGGTGGAATAGTGTGATGATGCTAATGGTAAAAGAAACACTGAACTTCCAGTTATCTGAAGGAATGAACAAACTGTAAGTTACATAAATAAGATTTAAAAATAATAGATGTTTTATTTTTGAGATCTGCCTTATGGCTTTCCACCTTTAGGTGGAAACACAAGTAGAAAAATGAAGGAAGTTTATTTTTATGTGTAAATTTAAACATTGCATTTCTGTACTTTGCTTTCATTTTTTTCACGTAAAACTTTATTTTGCAAGATATTTGTATATATAAAGATACTTTTAATGTATATAGTATTAAAGGTCAATACAAGCTTTTTAAAAATATGAAAACATCTTTAATATTTAAATGTTTGTTTATTTTTGAGAGACAACGAGCACAAGCAGGGGGAGGGGCAGACAGAGAGAAGGAGACACAAAATCTGAAGCAGGTTCCAGGCTCTGAGCTGTCAGCACAGAGTGCAGTGCAGTACTGGAACCCACAGACCATGAGATTATGACCTGAGCCGAAGTTGGATGCTTAACCAACTGAGCCAACCATGCGCCCCCAAAATCCTTGAAATTTAATGTCAATAAAATCTGGCCTAGTATTTGAAACAAAACAGGAACTAAAACAAATTTTTCATTTTTGTCCAGAGTTCTGTATTTTTTATTCTTATTACTCTTCCCTAATGCTACTTCATACTAACAATCTTTGCTTAAATTCTTTTGAACCCACATTTTGTGAAAGGTAAAGATAAGTAGTTCAGACACTAATGCTTTCCATAATTTGGTTTTAACCCACCTTTTCAACTTTTTGTCTCTATTCTTCCTTGACCTCTGCCTCAAACATTTTTTACTTTGGTATAATTTTTTATTATTCATATTATATTTTTGTTTCCTAGCTATGTTCAAATTAATCTACAAACTTCTGTGATTTTTATTTTTCATTCAGCATTCTATTGTGGGATTTTTTTTCCTCTGTGAATTTACTTTGTAATTTTTAATGTTTGTATACTGTTTCTTAACATGGCTTGGCCATGATTTATTTAAACAGTTTTTATTTGGGTTGCTTTATTCTTAAAAAAGAAGTAAGGTACAAACTACACTACTAAAACTAATTTACTATCCATATAAACTAGAATAGTTTTATTCTATTAAAAATAGTACTTCTTTGAATCCTCCTATATCCTCCTGAAATCTACATGTGGGAGTGTTTTTGTAACAAATTACTGAAAGTAGTTGCTGAATAAAGGGAATACATGTTTAAAAAAATTGATAAGATTCTTTTGTTGAAAGTAGCACACTAATCTTGCTGTTTATTACCTCATTTCAAACAGAAAGTAATGATAGATAAAATTTTAAAAAAAGAATGCAGACATTAATGAGTTTAGAAACTAAATGTTTCTGTGCTTAACGTAGAAGATAACATATAATGATAAATAGTATTGGGTTTAGTGTAGAGAAGCAGGTACTTGTAGCCAAGAGTTTGGTTCTTGTGTGTTAAAAGGAATAAAAATGTTTCATGAAACATAGAGGAATAGAGTCAGGCTAATTACATGAAGCCAGGGCCTAACATGACTCTCTACAGTTGCAAAGGAGTCTGAAGAAAGCCACTGATAACTGCCACATAAGCTAAAGCTTCTGTTTAGGGTGATCATATATCTCAGGATACCTTTCAAACCCCTAGTTTATGCTTATTGTCTATGTAGTTATTAATAGTAGAGACCTTTTTAATACTCAGGAGGGTCTTCATTTGGATAATAACTTGCTCTAAAACCTCATTAATGGGAAATCAAGGGCTAAAGAAAGGGAGAAGGCAGACAGTTCTTAAAACCAGGACCTGGATTGAAATGTCTGCTTCACTTATGGTGACTGGGTCTTTAAAAATTCACAATATTACCCTAGAGCAGGAAGTTCTAAGCCCACATTATATGATCTAGTTCTGCAGTGGAGTGACCGCAATGAGCAGAGGTGATCACAAAAACTTTAGATGCAGAGGGATGAGTAGTAAAAGAAATAAATAAGTATATTTAAGATACTGGAGAGATGAAAGAAGAAATTGTATGTAACACAAAAAGGGGGTAGATTTAGTAAATTAGTTTTGCTGAAGGAAATGGATGCCATCAAATGTAGAATTCAGGAATTGACCTTCATTAGGCATTCATTTATAATGTATTTAATTTATAATGTATATAATTTATATACATTTATATACATTTATAATGTATATAATTATAATGTATTATAATTTATAATGTAGCCCAGAGAAGTAAATAGGAAACAGCAGCTGTGAAGGGTTCCAGAATATGCCAGAGGAGGAAGTCAAAGGGAATAGAAAAGACATTGTTTTTTGAAGAGATAATTTTGGAAAAATTTCTTTGACATATTTCCTCAGATCTAGAGTTTGTTCTCAGAAGTGAGCAAGGTAAGTGAAAATAATTACATAGCTCTTAATAGTATAGTAAAACTGCAGAACAGGGAGGATTAAAAGAAAATCTTGAAATACTTCATCAAGGAATACTTGATCCTATTGTCTGACTCCAGTACATGTAATATTGAAATACAAAAAATAAATTCCCCTTCTAAATTATACTTACAAATGTAAAAAGGTACTTTTAAGTAATTCATGTGATAAAGAGGAAATATACAGAGTTGAGTGAATGTTAGTGAAAGTACTGCTAGTAAAAATAGTGGGACCAGCTAAAGTACTACTTAAATAAATATACTGTCTTAAATGTATTAATATTAGCAAATGCAGTAGAAACTAGAAGAAACAGCAAATCTAAAAGTACTTAGGAAGAAAGATAATTAAAGTTGAAATGGAAATTAAATAGAAAAAGTAGTAGAAAATTAAATAAAAATATTAACAATTTGAGGTCAATACATTTTTAAGACCTAGAGGTTTTATCTTACAAATGCAAGGATAGTTTAGTATTAGCAAATCTTTTACTATAATATACCAAATGGAAGCGGGAACCGAGCCTTATCTGAACTGATGCGAAATGTTTAGAAAAAGCATTTGATAAAATTTAGGTGATGCTTGTGATGAACAATAACTCTTGGTGCATTAGGAACAAGAGAGAAGTTCCTTATATAGGTAAGGGAGATATAATATTATTTATATTCACAGAATACATAATTGTCTTTGTAGAAATTTTGGGATAAATGGTCTTTGTAGACCATTAGAACTAATGAAAGTGTTCATTGGGCACAATTCCTAGAGAGAAAATAAACATTAAAAAAAAAATCAGCCTTCTGTATAGCAGTAATAATCAATTAGAACATGTGATAGGAAATAAGAGCCCATTCAAATAAAGTACTGAGGATGAGAGAATAAAATTTTGGCTGTAACAGTGTAAAACACTGTGTCACACTCATCAGATTGAGTAACATTAAAAGGATGGAAGATGCTAAGAGTCAGTAAGGCACTAGAGTGCCAACTGTTCTGAGTATAAATATGAAATAACCCCTTTGGAGAAAAATTTGGCAGTATTAAGAAAAGTTGAATGACCTATTCATTTTGCATTCATTTGGTAAATATATAAGGAGTACCTACAATGTGGAAGCCACTTTTTTTTCTTTATTTTTTTATTGAAGAAAAAAATTACTTTGAAGAAAAGCAATTCAATTCCTAGATGTAACCTCTAGAGAAATTTTGGTATATATAAAGGAGGCAAATGCAGAATTTTTATTGCTGTTTTGTTTGTAACAGCAAAAAATTTAAAAAAACCCTAAATGTTTATGAAAAGGACAATTGATAAATAAAATGTGGTATATTGGAACACTTAAATTCTTTATAGTGATTGAACTAGAGCTCTAGGCACCATTATGGATATATTTCAGAAATGCATTTTCTTTTTTTTATTTTTATTTTTTTAATATGAAATTTATTATCAAATTGATTTCCATACAACACTCAGTGCTCATCCCAACAGGTGCCTTCCTCATTGCCCATCACCCACTTTCTCCTCCCTCCCTCCCACCCCCCATCAACCCTCAGTTTATCTTATGGTTTGCCTCCTTCCCTCTCTGTAACTTTTTTCCCCCGCATCCCCTCCCCCATGGTCTTCTGTTAAGTTTCTCAGGATGCACATAAGAGTGAAAACATATGGTATCTCTCTTTCTCTGTATGACTTAGCATAACACTCTCCAGTTGCATCCATGTTGCTACAAAAGGCCATATTCCATTCTTTCTCATTGCCAAGTAGTATTCCCTTGTATATATAAACCACAACTTCTTTATCCATTCATCAGTTGATGGACATTTAGGCTCTTTCCATAATTTGGCTATTGTTGAAAGTGCTGCTGTAAACATTGGGGTACAAGTGCCTCTATGCATCAGCACTCCTGTATCCCTTAGGTAAATTCCTAGCAGTGTTATTGCTGGGTCATAGGGTAGATCTATTTTGAATTTTTTGAGGAACCTCCACACCGATTTCCAGAGTGGCTGCACCAGTTTGCATTCCCACCAACAGTGCAAGAGGGTTCCCATTTCTCCACATTCTCTCCAGCATCTATAGCCTCCTGATTTGTTCATTTTAACCACTCTGACTGGATGAGGTGGTATCTCAGTGTGGTTTTGATTTGTATTTCGCTGATGAGGAGTGACATTGAGCATCTTTTCATGTACCTGTTGGCCATCCGGATGTCTTCTTTAGAGAAGTGTCTATTCATGTTTTCTGCCCATTTCTTCACTGGATTATTTGTTTTTCGAGTGTGGAGTTCGGTGAGTTCTTTATAGATTTTGGATACTAGCCCTTTATCCGGTATGTCATTTACAGATATCTTTTCCCATTCCGTCAGTTGCCTTTTAGTTTTGTTGATTGTTTCCTTTGCAGTGTAGAAGCTTTTTATCTTGATGAGGTCCCAATACTTCATTTTTGCTTTTAATTCTCTTACCTTTGAAGTGTGTTTTTAAAGGAGAAAGCAAGCTACAGAATGATACATAATACACTGTTCCACTTATGTAAAAGGAGATTATTTAAAATCAAGTTGTTGATACTGGTTACTTACTGAGAAGATAGGATAAAGAGAATGGGATTAGAGAGTTGTATGTGGGGTGCTCCAACTGAAACTGAAAGAGAAACAAAAAGAAACAAGTGTGGTTGTAAAATGTTAAGTGTTTTTGAACCTGAGTGCTCTTTACCTTCCTTTCTTGTTTATTATCTGAAATAAAAATAGGTGTTTTTGAAATGCTTCCCCAAAGGAGGACTTCTGTATTCAGTGTGTTTGGAAAAGGACCATATCCCTTCCCCTTTGGAGAGGTACAAAATGTGAAGGCTTTGATAAAATTTGTATTAAAGGACCTGATTTCTTTTGTTTATTCAGCATCCTTGATTCCTACAACTATTTATGACTTTACTGTCGTCTTATCTTTTCTCCCGATCAGAATTGTAAAGAATCCATTTCACTAGCTAAATAGAGACTTGTGTACCTCCTATAATCCAAGGCTTTATATTCAGAATTAAAACCACACTTTCATCCTCATGGAATATATTCTCATGGGAAAAAGATGTAATAGAATGCTTTAGTGAAAGGAATATACAGGGTGGGTTGAAAACACTAAAAGTTCACTTAGGCCTGTCTAGAAACAGGGTCATGGAAGGCCTTGCCTGAATAGATAAAACTTGAACTGAGACTTGACACAGGAGTAGGAATTAGCTATGCAGTGGCAGAGAGTATTTCTTACAGTAGAAACAGGACAAGATGAGATCTATACCTCTTACCACAGATGGCATAAGATATTCTAGTAAAAATAGAGCTGAGAGAGGTTAGATTATGAACATTGAGTGTTTTGACTTTTTATGAAATTGATGGCATTTTACAACGAAAAAGACTTCATCGTATTAGCATTTTTAGAAATACTTTTCTGGATGCAGATTAGATAATGATTTGGAGGGTGTAGGGCTTGAATCAGACTTTTTTTCTTACTAATCTAGTTTTTTTACTGATCCGATTGGAAAGAAATGCAAGTTCAAATTTATAGAGTATCAGTGAGGATGAAGAGGAACTGACAGATTCTGTAAATATTAAGGCTTTGGAATGATTCTGAAAGATGAGAAAAAGGAAGGAATCTAAGATAATTTCTAGTTGTTTGACTTGGTGGTGTTCACTGAAAGAAAATTTGCATGAGGAGAGGTGTTGGAGGATAGGTATGGGAATAATTTGGTTTGGGCATTTTGACTTTGAAACACATGTTGAATTTTGGAGCATTCATGCTACTTAATGTAATGGATATTTGTCATTGTAGTAGTTATGGGCTTAGTCAGCATTTAAATGAGTGTCTATAATCCATTGGCATTTGAATTTTGTACCTTCAGATGTCAACTAAAAACGTTGGATTTACATTTTATTCATTCAACAAAAATTCAAAAGCCGATTATTTTCAGGCATTGGGTTAGGTGCTAGAGATATAAATGAACTAAACTTGCCCGATCCTTGCCTTCATAGATTTTCTAATCATACAAGGGAAAGGAAATCCATTCTACTAATCAAATGATCTGGTAATATGTCATGAGAAACTATAGATTAATAGTAATCATCTTAGTGTACTAATAATAACTTCTATAAATAAGAAACTGGAGTCAGACTGTAAATCAAATGTACATAATGACACAGTTTAGTCTTCTCTTTGCTTTTTTTAAAAATATAATTTATTGTCAAATTGGTTTCCATACAACACTCAGTGCTCATCCCAACAAGTGCCCTCCTTAATGCCCATCACCCACTCCCCCCCCCAATCAACCCTCAGTTTGTTCTCATTATTCAAGAGTCTCTTATTGTTTACCTCTTTCTCTCTGTAACTTTTTTCCCCCTTCCCCTCCCCCATGGTCTTCTGTTAAGTTTCTCAAGATCCACATATGAGTGAAAACGTATGGTATCTTTCTCTGACTCTGAAAGGAAAACTGGTTTTATCCATTTAAATATGATTGCCATGTGTCTGGGTGGCTCACTTGGTTGAATAGCTGACTCTTGATTTTGGCTTAGGTCATGATCTCATGGTTTGTGGGATTGAGCCCTGTGTGATGAGCACGGAGCCTGCTTGGGATTCTTTTTGCCCCTGTACCACTCACTTCCTCTCTTAAAATAAATAAATAAATAACTTAAAAAGAAATATAATTGGAAAGAGATATGGGTGTCTTAGAGAATAGTCTGTCAAAGAGGGAGCTTTGTTCTGATGTAAAGAAAACTTGGACTTTTAAAGGACATTGATTTTTTCCTAGTCTCTAATTTACAAATGGAGTTGTTGCCAAATCTCAACATATAAAATGCAGAGGAATTTTTCCCCAAGATTTGGCTGAGTGCATTTTACTCTGTGACTACACCAAAGAATGCGAAAAAGCACCTTTGAGTTTATTTATTAAATCTTACCTGTTAACTTGTGTTTGAATTGCTAAGTTATGTAATGATTTCATGGAAATTGCATGCACCACTGAGTAATTACTAAAATGGATAAAAGTGTTTATATAATAACGTTTGAGTTTCTAAATGTTCATTGCAAAGCTTGAAAGTTTCAGTAAGTGTTAAGATCCTTAATGAGATGGACGTTGCTAGCTCTGCCTATTTTGAGAAGAGGGCCAGGGATGAATTACTCTCCCAATAGAAAGCAGTCTCAATATACACTTCCATGGATGTCCCCTGCTCGTAATTTCTACAAGGATAAGAACTGGTCAGGATATTTCACAATTTAGAGCCTTAAAACTCTTAGGTTGTTTGTGGGGCGCCTGGGTGGCGCAGTCGGTTAAGCGTCCGGCTTCAGCCAGGTCACGATCTCGCGGTCCGTGAGTTCGAGCCCCGCGTCAGGCTCTGGGCTGATGGCTCAGAGCCTGGAGCCTGTTTCCGATTCTATGTCTCCCTCTCTCTGCCCCTCCCCCGTTCATGCTCTGTCTCTCTCTGTCCCAAAAATAAATAAACGTTGAAAAAAAAAAAAAATTAAAAAAAAAAAAATTAAAAAAAAAAAAAAATTAAAAAAAAAAAACAAAACTCTTAGGTTGTTTGAGAAGAAGAGTAAGGAAGTTCTAAACATAAACTTTGGCTCCAGTTTTTGTGTGTGTTTTGTTACATAGTATTTTAATTAGTTGTTTTTTCAAAGCACTTTAGTCTTGATTTCCCCTACTTTCTTAGAATGAAAAGTAATATATACAGAATGTTTTAGGGCAGTAAATGTAAACTGCTTATTTTATTTCATAACCATTTGAAAATCCTCAAATGATAGGTTGATATTCACTTAAAAGTAGGGTTTTTACTTAAAAGTAGGGTTTTGGGTTTGTTTGTTTTTTTTACACATAATTAGAATGTCTCTCTGAAATTAACTTTGTGGTATTTTAACCTGTTCTTAACAATTTAGCAGCTATATAAGAGTAATTTTACATGCTATAAAAGTTAAAATTCAAATGCATGACACACATAATTTCTCATTCTCTAACCATTCTGTACCAGAATTAGTGGTAGACATCTTTCTTTCATATAGTGATTCAGGGATCATGCTCCTTCCATTTTTTGGTCCCTCTTTCCTCTAGAGCCACAATGTTGTTTGCATTCAGTGGGTGGAAGGATAGAGAGAATGGAGTAGTACCTACTTCTTAGAAGCTTTTGGCTATGAAGGTGATGGTGATCTGGGTAATGTAATTCATGGCTAGGTACTTGCTTTCCCATTTTTGTACACACTCTGGAAAGGAGAACACAAATCTGCATGCCACACTTACTTTTATAATTAGAGTGAAAGATATGCAGTAAATATTTTATTTTTTTCAGAAGACAGTACATTGTAAAAGCTGGTTAGTGCTAGGATAAGAGCATTAATTGTGTATGAGTTATTTAGAACTTAAGTCCTAAAAGCTAGGAACTCTAAGAATTTTCATAGCCTCTATTCAGTTACATCCAAAGGTACCTACCAGTTTTCACATGTTTAGCTTTGGTAAATACATTGCTGTATTGTTCCAGTACTTATGTCAAGCTGTGCCTTAAACCTGGGTGTTCCAGGTATTATTAATTCTCTTCATGATATCCCCTAATCTTCCAAAGGCATCATCCACATTTATGTCATCTTTTATGCAGATGTTCAAAGGCTGGACAAGTAAGTAAAGATATGACTGTTACTATCTGTGTCTATATATATTTATATCAATATAATGGTTTCATTTTATGAAGTCATTTTTAGGAAAAATGCCTTTATGTACATTCTTACAAGTATTTGTATTATTATTAATATAAGAAATATGTTAATATAAGAAATAATACATGAAGTGTGGTAATTCTACTAGTTTTGTTATCAAAGAGGGGGACCTAACTTATTTTAATGCTTCTGGCTAAAATACCTTACTTATACTTTCAGTAATAATTGAGTGTGCTTGTACCATTTATTATGCTGTGTACTAACTTTAATCATATATAGTGCAGATCTCTTTCCCCTACCCACCAAAACACTTTACAAATTCTTTTTAAACTGAAGAAAATTATATATATGTTGAGGTAATTCCTTACTATATATTTGCTAGGCTTTGCATTCCATCATATCCATCCGTATTTCTTAGATTTATCTGCTATATCACTTCCTCATCATTCAGAACTAGGCATTTCACACCTTCACCCCATACTATATACAACAGCAGATTATTCTTCAGTTATTAAACACTGGCAGGATATCTTTTTTTAAGATGTTATTTTAAAAATCCTTTTAGATCTGTTTGTTTTTCTCGTATTTAGTCTCTTCATAAATTCCAGAAGGATTCCAGAAGGAATCCCAGATTAAGATGGAAGAGAAAAAAATACAGCTAGGTTAACTTAAACTCCAGGTTTTCGGCTACTTGAGCAGAAGTTCCAGGATAACGTTCTATTGGTGGTTGAAGCTAGCCTGAACACACAGCAGTTGGAAGTAATTTAAGAGATTGAAAGACATATTGTAGGATTTAGGATAGGCTTTTTGTAGCATAATTATTAATAGCACCATCCTTCATCTTTTAGTAAGCGTCCTGTTTGTGTGACAAATTATATTATGAAATTTAGAGCTTGCTTTTCAGTGGCTTAATGTGGTTCTGATTCTGAAGGTATTTTATATTGAAGATATTTTATAAATAAAAATAGATATTTTATTGAGTTCTAGAATATGTTATGTTAAAATTTAGGTTAAGGCTGGGGAAGAGATACAAGGAGAAGGATTCTGAGAAGTCATGCTTTGATCCAGGAAAGGCCTTGACAAACATATGTAATGTCCCTTACCCCAAATTAATCATGTTCTTTTAATACATGTATTAGAAAACTTACCTAAGAAAGTGCTGCTTAGAATAAGATGCTTAGTTTAATAAAAATAACTCATTTGGACATTTTTAGTTGATTTCTTTTGATACCATTATCTTTTATATTAAAGAAGGGATGTGACTGTATAAAGAAGCATAGCAAATTGAGAATGGTTCCACAAATTCTTTGATACTAATTCCAACAAAAGAGAAAAATATAGGCATGTAATAATGAGTGTCTCTTCCTCCTTTTTTCCCTTTTTTCTTACTATTAAATTGTTGGCATCCCATTCTGATCTCTCAAATTATATTTTGAGATTTGCTCATTCATGAAATATTAACATCTTGAATTATTAAATTATAGAATCCAAACTTAAAGTCTAATATCATACCATTAGCAAGTAGCAGAGAACATTTGCTTTTATTTTTCATTAACAGCTCCTGCTGATGGCATACTGAGAAATAGGGGGTAAAAGTTAACTATTATTTGAGAAGCCTCTTATTCAATATGAGGCAAACTCCCTTAGCTTTGCTCAAAGCGTGGGGGGCCTTCTCCAGTCTAGTTTAATGCATGAACTTCTCTTATACCAGACACTAGGTACATACTTTGGATGCCTCCTTACTCCCCCTAGATTGTTTTTGATTATCAGGAAATATTGTAAGCACTTTTTGTATTCATCATATCACCTTCCATAGTAAAATGTATATAGTCAGCACCTAGTAAATTGTTGACAGAGTTTTTTTTGATGTGTAATTTTAAAATATTACTACTTTTTTTATTTATTGTGCATTAAACTCTTATCAAAAAGCTAGGAAAAAATTTTAGAGGAAGAAAAGTACTACCCATAATCCTAATTTTTGATATTTTGGTATAGGTGCTTCTGACTGGTTCAGTCAGAAGAACACATGACTATTGATCTTAGGGTTGTGAGTTCAAGCTCCACGTTGGATGTAGAGATTACTTAAAAATAAAATCTTTAGGGGCACCTGGGTAGCTCAGTCAGTAATCTGACTCCTGATTTCACATGGGTTATGATCCCCGGGTCATGATCCTGGTGTCGTGGGATCGAGCCCTGTGTCAGACTCTGTGCCGAGCATGGAACCTGCTTAAGATTCTCCTTGTCTCCCTTTGCCCCTTTCCCCTGCTCACGCTTGCTTTCTAAAAATAAATCAATAAAATCTTAAAAAATAATATTTTGGTGTATTTCTATGTGTTTGTTCTAGATTTATATTAAAATTATACTTGTTGTATCAAAGTAGAATGATTCTTTCCCTATTGGTATTTTATTTTATTTTGGTATTTTTTGAATACAGGGCTTTTCACCACACAGTGTTTCATAATTTGTGTTTCCATTTTGATTGTTTTGTAACTTTCATTTAAAATTTTTTTTTTTTTTTTTTTAGCGTTTATTTATTTTTGAGAAAGAGACAAAGCATGAACGGGGGAGGGTCAGAGAGAGGGAGACACAGAATCTGAAACAGGCTCCAGGCTCTGAGCTGTCAGCACAGAGCCTGACGCGGGGCTCAAACTCACGGACCGCGAGATCATGACCTGGGCCGAAGTCGGCCGCCTAACCGACTGAGCCACGCAGGCACCCCTGTAACTTTCATTTTAAATAAAATTAGACATTTAGAAATCTTGATGCCCATATCATTTTCTTTTTCTTTTCTTTTTTTTTTTTTTTTTAAACGTTTATTTATTTTTGGGACAGAGAGAGACAGAGCATGAACGGGGGAGGGGCAGAGAGAGAGGGAGACACAGAATCGGAAACAGGCTCCAGGCTCCGAGCCATCAGCCCAGAGCCCGACGCGGGGCTCAAACTCATGGACCGCAAGATCGTGACGTGGCTGAAGTCGGACGCTTAACCGACTGCGCCACCCAGGCGCCCCATCCATATCATTTTCTTTATAAGTGATTCATATAACTAGTACTACTGGATCAAAATACATTATTTTAAAGGTTTTGCAGAAATATTTCCAAATAGCCCCTTAATCCTATCAGCATTGAAAATATCTATCTTGGGGGCACCTGGGTGGCCAGTAGTTTAGGATCTGACCTTTGATTCTGGCTCAGGTCATTATCTCATGGTTTGTGGGACTGAGTCCTGCATTGGGCTCTGCTGCTGACAGTGTGGAGTCTGCTTGAGATTCTCTCTTCCCTCCCTCTCTCTGCCCCTCCCTTGCTCTCACGTACTCTCTCTCTCTCAAATAAACATTTAGAAAAAAAAATACATAATTTGCAATGCCAACAAATTAGACAACCTAGAAAAAAAGAAGAAATTCCTAGAAACATAAAAACCTGAAAACTGACTCAGGAAGAAATAAAATGTGAACAGACTGATTACTAGCAATAAAACTGAATCAGTAATTAAAAAAAAGAAAAACAACTCCCAACAACAAAAAAAAGTCCTGAACCAGATGGTTTCTCAGGTGAATTCTACCAAACATTTAAAGAGTTAATAACTATACTTCTCAAACTATTCCAAAAAATACGAGGAAGGAAAGCTTCCAAATTCATTCAATGAGGCTAGCTTTACCCTGATTCCCAAATCAGGTAAAGATACTACCAAAGAGGAAAACTACATCCCGGTAGCTCTGATGGACATAGATGTAAAAATCCTTAACAAAATAATTAACAAGCTGAATCCAACAATACGTTATAAAAATCATTCACCATCAACAAGTGGGATTTATTCCAGGGATGCAAAGAGTGGGTCAGTATTCACAAATCAGTGAGTGATACATTACATTTATAATAAGAGGAGGATAAAAAACATCTCAGTTGCAGAAAAAAGCATTTGAGAAAGTACAACATCCCTTCATGATAAAAACCCTCAGCAAAGTAGGTTTAGAGGGAACATACCTGAACATAATAAAGCCTATATATGAAAAACCCACAGCAAACATTATACTCAATGGTGAAAAGTGAGCCCCTTGCTTTTAAGATCAGAGATAAGAATGTCCACTCTTACCATATTTATTCAACATAGCATTGGAAGTCCTACCCAAAGCAGTCAATGGAGAAAAAGAAATAAAAGTCATCCAAACTGGTAAAGAAGTAAAACTGAGTATTTGCAGGTGACCTGATACTATATAGAGAGAGAACTTTATAAAGATTCCAACCAAAAACTACCAGAAGTGATAAGTGAATTCAGTAAAGTCATAGAATAAAAAATTTACATACAGGAATCTGTTGCATATCTGTACACTAATAATGGAGTAGCAGAAATAGAAATTAAGAAAACAATCCCATTTACAGTTGCAACAAAAAGAATAAAATAGTTAAGAATAACTTTAACCAGGAGGTGAAAGACCTGTATCCTGACCTGAAATCTACTTAATATTGATGAAAGAAATTGAACGTGACACAAACCCATGGAAAGATACTCTATGCTCATGGATTGGAAGAACCAATATTGTTAAAATATCTGTACTACCCAAAGCAATCTACAGATGTAATGCAGTTCCTATCAAAATACCAACATTTATACTTGTCAGGATGACTAAAATTAAAAATACAAGAAATAACAAGTGTTGACAAGGATGTGGAGAAAAAGGAACCCCTATCCACTATTGGTGGGAATGTAAATTGGTGTAACCACTATGGAAAACAGTATTAAAAATAGAACTACCATATGATCTAGTAATTCCACTTGTGAGCATTTGCCCAAAGGAAATGAAAACACTAATTTGAAAAGTTTCCCTATGTTTATTGCAGCATTATTTATAATAGCCAAGTTATGGAAACAACCCAAGTGTCCATAGATAGATGAATGGATGAAGAAGATGTGGTACACACATACACATACACACAATTTTACACAGGCATTTAAAAAGAGTGAGATCTTGCCATTTGCAACAACATTGGATGGACCTAGGGTATAACGCTACATGAAATACAGGGAAAAACAAATACTGTATGATCTCATAAAGTATTTAAGAAACAAAACAAGTAAACAAAGAATGGCTAAAAAATAAAATAAAACAGACTCTTAAACACAGGGAACAAATTGGTGGTTGCCAGAGGGGAGTCGGTTTGGGTCAAGGGTGTGAAATAGATAAAAGGGATTAAGTGTACACTTATTTTGATGAACATTGAAAAATGTATAGAATTGTTGAATCATTGTACACCTCAAGCAAATATGACACTGAATATTAATTGTACTTGAATTAAAAATTCATTTTCCAAAACCTTGGTAACACTAAGACTCACCATTTTAACATAGTATTTGTCATTTTGAGAGAAAAATGGTGGCAGTTCAGATTATCAGAAATTTGTTTCTTTGATTAAAAGAAATATTTTCTGAAATATTTATTGTCCAATTATGTTTCCTTTAAAAGTTTTAAAAAATTTATATAATGCAGAACCAATAAAAACTTTAGGGATTATTTTTGGATTGAGACTTATAAGTTAAAGTTAATTAGCCAAAAAATTCTGAAAATGACATGAGGAGCTCACTCTGCTAATTAGTAGACTGTATCATAAAACTACAAAAAATATTAGTGTTAGTCATTGGTTCAACAACTGGCAGATGAATCAGTTGAACACAAGCAGACCTAAGTATATATAATAATTAAAAATTGTGTTCCATCTGTTCCTTTCTCTTTGTAGTTGATAACTGATTAACAACTTGAAAAAAATAGATTTGTTACATCATACCATACACCAAAGCCTAGATGTAGTAAAGAAATATAAAGAGTAATATAATGAGGCAATTTTAAACGCTCTCTCTGCGATGAATGCCTTGCTGGAGGATGTGTACATGCTGCATTGTGCCTGGGGGGGTGCAATGGCTCCCTCCCCTACAACTCCGGGAGGCAGCAGCCTTGGCCTTCTGCTCTGTCTTTGCACTGCTTCCTGCATGTCCCTGGTCTTTGCAGGCTGGTCCACAGTGCCACGGTGGTGAGTGGATTGTGTGAGATGGAGTGGTAGATGGTGGCCCTGACAGAACATGGGGGTGATGATGAACTCAGGTGTTTTAAGATGTCCATCATGTTACCTCTGAATAAAGTATGGTTATTCTGAAGCCTAGGTGGGGCAGTACCTTTTCACAGGTTAGGCAGTAATGTGGTGACTGAAGGGCTGAAATTGAGGATTTACCCTCTTGGAGAAGTGCTGTTGAGATGTCTGGGATGCCTACATAATGCCTCCTGCCACTTTAATCTACAGGCTGTGATGAGAAGTGAAGAGCCACATCCTTTCTCTGTGGCTACTCTGCATTTTGCTAACACAGAGGATGTCTCCTATCTGGTGTTTGGCAAATTCTAGGAACTTCATCTAGCTTTACTGCATTAGCCTGTGAGCAGCTGTCACCTTACTGGAGGGGAAAAACTGCCTAGAAATTTTGAGACTGTTACATATCATTTAGACCACTTTGACTTCTTTATCATAAACGAATACTTGGTTTTGTCAAAAGGATTCCAATAACATACTTCAGAGCAAAAAATTTTAAAAAATTTAGAAAAAAATTTAGATGAAAAACTGGATTTAAGGCTTATAAGGCTACAAAAGCAAACGAAGTAAATATTTTACTTATTTAAATACCTTCAATACTTAGCTTCTTACCATTATATAATACTTATTTTTGTTTAGTGCTTCTAATCTTTAATGTCAGTTTGGTGTTAATTTTGCCATTTCAGCCTTTCTGTTTCTATTTATTTTTTATCTACATCTTTATATTCTTTTTATAAACCGAACTTTATTATTAAGCAATACATGTACATGATTTAAAAGAAAAGTCAAATGGCACAGTGACCCACATAGCCATCCTCTCTCTTTTCCTGCCCACCCCCAGTCATGCTCCTTAAAGTTTTCATTTCTTTTCATTTTTTTCTGGTATTTATTCCACATAATTTTAATTTTGACAACCTTGTATTAAGTGAATAGGATGATCAGGAAGTAGCAAATACATTTAAAGCCTTAGTAAGACATATGTAAAATAGAGGTTGGGAGATAACCCCCTAAATAACGTAGAGGCCAGTGGCTATCTCAGTGAAGTATCTTGCCATTCCATGGTTGGGGATATGTCATAAAAGTAGTGAAGTAGCATGATAATTTTGTGTAATGTAAAGATGATGAAGGTATCTGTAGACTGTTGTGGTGGACAGACTCAACTGTGACCCTCATTACTCCTTTCTCTTGGTATTATTCATGCTCTTTACCCCTTCCTTTGCATTGAGACCTGTGGCTTGCTTCTAACCATCAATTCTAGCAAAGATAAGGGGAGGGCGATTCTGATTACGTTATGTTATATAAGATGCTGTCTTGCCAGCACACTTGCTCTAGGGATTTTCCTTCTTGGTTTGACAAACTGATATGTTGGGGAAACCCATGTACAAGGAACTATGGGTATCTTCTTGGCTTGGAGAGTTGTGTCCAGTCACCAGCAGAAGGTCAGGTACAAGGAAATAAATTTTTTCAACAATGTAAACAAGCTTAGAAATGGATTCTTCCCCATTTGAGCCTCCAAATAAGAATATAGAATAGTAAACACCTTGATTGCAGCAATGTGAGACCCTAACCAGAAGATTTGGGTGAGTTGGGTCTAGACTCTGAATCACAGAAATTGTGAGACAATAGATGGCCAAGACAACTACACGGAGAGCAGGAAAATTAACATAGCACAGAAGCAACACTGGGAAGGTATCCTTTCATCTATTCTAGGCATTATGTAATGACTTGCTTTGGTCCTTTTTAATTGGAGAAAAAGGCATTAGCTTGGTTATAGTAGCTGCATATCAAATGCTAGGGATTGCAGTTACAGTGAAAGTCACCACCTGATTAAGTTTATGATAATCCATAGTTGTTCTCTATGATCTGTCTGACTCTTATGTATGCCTAACTGGTGAGTTTAACAGGGATGTGATAGTTTTCACCACCTTTGTTTCTCTGAAGTCTTCGATGAAACCTTGCACTCACTCCAGGGATATAGTATTGCTTCTGTTTTATTGTTTTGGTAATAGAGGGAAGTTCTGTCAACTTCAGACATTCCTACCATTATACCCCTTACCTAATGGGTAAAGTCCATGTTGGGGTTCTTCCAGTTGCCAAGTATGTCTGTTCCAAGTAAATATTTAGAAACCAAGGAAATAACCATAGGATGGGTCATTGGACAATTTATGCTATCATCCAGACTTGATTTACATCCCCATGTATCACCTGACCACCATAAGCCCCTAATTTAACTAGTAGACCACGGTTGCATTTTGAATCCCCAGGAATTTAAGGTCATTTGAGAGACTTTGTTTATACATGAAATGTGTAGATGTTTCCTTTTTTTTTTTTTTTTATTTTTTTTTTTTTCAACGTTTATTTTTGGGACAGAGAGAGACAGAGCATGAACGGGGGAGGGTCAGAGAGAGAGGGAGACACAGAATCGGAAACAGGCTCCAGGCTCTGAGCCATCAGCCCAGAGCCCGACGCGGGGCTCGAACTCACGGACCGCGAGATCGTGACCTGGCTGAAGTCGGACGTTTAACCGACTGCGCCACCCAGGCGCCCCTAGATGTTTCCTTTTAACAATGCTCAGTACCTTTAATTAATGGCTGCAAGTCTCTGGGGAAGGATTAGAGGATGTGTGGTGTGTGCGTGTAATAGTTATGCAAGATTTGTCTTCAAGGGACCTGGTCTCCATCTCATTTAGTGTATTCTGGATCTGTGAGCTAACCCCTAATTGACAAGTGGTGAGAAAGTTATAATTCTCCACTGTGTTGGTTAATACAAATTGGACTTCTGGCTACTGGATCTAGAATTTTTTCTGTTGTATGTATCAAATAGTATTATGGAGGCCTTTGGCCTGTTTTGTTCATAGTTTTGTTCCTAGGTGTACTCCAGTCATCATCTGTTGCCAAAGATCTCTGTAGATCAGGACATTCTGATTACCACTATGTTCCTGCTGCTCTTAACAGCATTACATTCCTACCTTATCTTTAATGATTAAGTGTGGCCACTTGGGCTGTGTTACCTTGGATCCCATCATCTCCACTGAAACCTGAGAGGTTTTCTTAATGGCTGCATCCCCTATACTTACACCTGGCTTACATAGGAGACTAACCACAGACCTTTAAAAGGGATATGAAATTCTTACATAATTCCAGTCCCATATTCCTAAATCCCTAAATCATTGGATTCTTTACTCCTTCCATATCAGTGCCAGGGAAGCTCTGTCCCTCAACCTTTAAAGGCTACTTTTAGCTCACCAACCAGTCATTTCTAGCTACGTGAACTAACACATTAAATTTGGAGTCTCCAGTAAGTGCACCCATATCCATTAGTTTGGCCTGATGTAGCATTATATTCCATCCTCCTTGGTCAAATGCTTCTAGAATCCACTCCCACATGTGGCCATTGAGTATGTAAGCTATTTCCTGCTGTGTCGTTGTGTGTACATGTATTCCTGGAGCATACTGAGATTTGACCCTAGTTATGGATATAGTGGTAATGGGGCTGGTTGTGGGTCTTAAAGAATGAGCATCCCCCTTCAAGGCATCTGCTTATGTGAAATAATCAGATTTTTCAAGCCAAGGAAAGCTAGTGTTCTCAGACACTGGGAAAGCAAACTACTTTTACTGGTATTGGAGGCTTCCAATTATAAGTGCAGTTTAGGGGAATTGGGAATGAGGACAGATTCAAAATTGTTAAGTTTCATCTAGGACAAACCAGATATCTCTGTTCTCAGTTTCAGAATCTCATTTATTCCTGATCCAGGTCCTAATTTTCAAATGAGAAACTTGATGAGACTGAAATTCACCTGTTGTTGTAACTCAGCAACCTACACAAATAAATTTTTGCCTTGATTTTCAGCATTATCAGTCCCATACCTACAAGAAAGAAGATAATTCTTTCAGGGGAATCTTAGAAGCTCTCTGGCTCTTTCATTGTCACTTAAGCGTGAGAGTTAGTGGACTTGAACCTGTCATTTTCTAAGTTCTCAGGTATACACAGAAGGATAGATTTGTTACATCATACCATACACCAAAGTCTAGATGTAGTAAAGAATTAAATATAAAGAGTAATATAATGAAACAATTTTAACTTGTAACAACTTGTTTAACAATTGTGAAACAATTTTAACTTTAACAACTTGTACTCCTGTCCATAGTCATCATTACTGCCATAATGGCAAATATAGTGGCCACTTAAGCTTTCAAAGAATGTGCTTGAGTTGGTGCTTCATCACAGTGTACCATAGGTGATAGCTTGATTGGTTTTCTGAAACTACTGCATGCCATAGATTACGATCATCCCATTTCCTTGGCAAAGAGCTCAGCCCTATGCTTAATCCTAAACACATGACCAAACCAGTCCCCAAATCTAATCTTTACTGGCTTATATTCTAGAACCACTCCTGGTTCTGAACCTTTCTGGATTGAATCAGGAGTCAGAAACCACACAGTTTCTTGAATTGGTATAATTATATATAATTAGCAAACTATGGTAAAGGAATAACTATAAAGATGTAAGGATAACTCTAATTTTTTAAAAATGTTTTTTTTTATTTTTGAGAGAGATTCACAGAGTGTGAGCAGGGCAGGGGCAGAGAGAGAGGGGGAGACATAGAATTCAAAGCAGGCCCCAGGCTTTGAGCTGTCAGCACAGAGCCCAACGCGGGGCTGGAACCCACAAACCGCAAGATCATGACCTGAGCTGAAGTTGGGCGCTCAACCAACTGAGCCACCCAGGCGCCCCTAAAGATGTAAGGATAACTCTGAATGAGACCCTAGGGCTTAAAGAAATTTCTCAAGGAGAGAAAAACTTGGATTCGTGGGGGTCCCCTTCCTCAGGCTTGGGTTTGGACCTTGTTGGAGAAGGTGGGTTTGCAGCCTATTGACTGACAGAGTTCACTGGGTTGCCTTATGCCTTAGCCAGAGCTGGTTTACATTTGCTAGGCAGCAGGAAACAACATTCTGAGATACAGTTGTGTTGGTTGTGGTGGACAGTACTACAATGGAAGTTGAGGTACTGCTGTCAGATGAAA
Organism: Puma concolor; assembly: GCF_028749965.1. Lineage (NCBI taxonomy): Eukaryota > Metazoa > Chordata > Mammalia > Carnivora > Felidae > Puma > Puma concolor. The sequence goes on along the minus strand of NC_141675.1, from coordinate 32,508,957 downwards.
CTTTGAGCAGGCCATTGTCAGTGTTAGGAGGGCTGCATCAAGAGGATAATCACCCAATCCTAATCTGGGGCACAAAAATTCCAAAGAACTGCACACTCTTAGCATGAAGAAGAGACAGACCACCACCGTTGGACTTTGCAGCAAGAATAAAAACACAAAACTCTTAACATTTTGAAACCAGGAAAAGAAGTCCCCCTTCCTCCTGGACTGTCCTTCCAGAGCTCTGTGCTACTAAAGCTTAACATAGTGCTTACTGTGAAGCAGAAGTGCTTGTAAAGTCTAGTCCATTATTACAGAGCAGATACTGCTGGGGTAATTTTGGTGCTGAGGCACAATAAATTGGTTTTCCTCAAGTGTCTGGTGGTAGCAGCTATTTGCATATCTTTTTTTTTTTTAACGTTTATTTATTTTTGAGACAGAGACAGAACATGAATGGGGGAGGGTCAGAGAGAGAGGGGGAAACACAGAATCCGAAACAGGCTCCAGGCTCTGAGCTGTCAGCACAGAGCCTGACGTGGGGCCTGAACCCACAAACCGCAAGATCATGACCTGAGCCGAAGTCGGAAGCCCAACCGACTGAGCCACCCAGGCGCCCCTATTTGCATATCTTAAAAGAGAGGCATTGAATGTAGATGGATGCTCTATGTGGAGGTAGAATTTGTATATGTTGTGATTAATTATTGGTGCTGATATTTGTAAGATTTTATCTTTTTCCTTGGAATTCATAAATTTTACCTATGCTTATATGTGTCATTTTCCCATTAATTCTGACAGAAACTAGATAAGCCATGTTAATGTTCAGATTTAAATCTTTTATTGATAAGGTAGATTTTCCTCTTAAAATGATCAGCTTAATTGTGTTTCTTCCTTGTCTTTCCTTCTTAAACACTTATATATGTTAGATCTCCTATATACGTTTGCCAAGTATTTTACTCCTTTCCTTGTGAATTCCTTTTGTGTATTTTTCTTTTATGTTGAGACTTTTCCCCCCACTGAACTTCTAGGACACTAAATTCATTTTCCATTAAATTCATTTTTCCTTTTCTTCTTTTTTTTTTCTTTTTTAAGTAGGCTCCATGCCCAATGTGGGGCTTGAAACTCACAACCCTGAGACTAAGAGTCACATGCTGTACTGATTTGAGCCAGCCAGGTTCCTCCAGTGATTATTCTTTCATTCAGCTGATGAGTATTTAAATTTGATTTTTTTTTTAACTTTTAGAACGTTCTTTCTGCTCTTTAAAGTTTCCATCTGTTTCAAATATACCTAGTATAATGTTTTTTTTCTCCTTCGTGTTTGGTAAGTCTTTTAGGCATATTATTTTGCTTTGACTTCTATTTTTTTTAAATATTTATTTTGGGAGAGAGAGAGAGAGAGACACAGAGAGCACCAGTAGAGAGAGAATATTTCACAGAGAGAATCCCAAGCAGGCTCCAAGCTCAGCATGAAGCCAGTCCCACAGGGGGCTCAGCCCCATAACCTCAGCTGCTATCAAGAGTCTGGCAGTCAACTGACTGATCCACCCAGGTGCCCTTTGCTTTGACTTCTTAAGGCTTTTTCAGTTTGGGTGGTTACGTCAAATTATTAGGATCCCTCCTTTGGCACAAATTCACATATAAATACTGTCATAGTCTTCATTCCTATGAGTATCACATTAAACAACAGTTCTGCTAATTGGATAGTACTTTCCCAGCCTTAAGACTAGGAGGTAACTCATCTTATTATAGTGATCCCTTGCGGTTCTTCTGAGGCCAATAATTTATTTTTTTTAATGTTTATTTATTTATTTTAAGAGAGAGAGTGAGCAGGGAGAGGGGCAGAGAGAGAGGAGAGAATCCCAAACAGGCTCTGCGCTGACAGTGCAGAGCCTGACACAGGGCTTGATCCCACAAACTGTGAGATCATGACCTGAGCCGAAGCCAAGAGTGGTTTCAGTGGACTCGGTGGACTGAGTCATCTAGATGCCCCTGAGGCCAAGAGTTTATAGGAGGCCCTCCTAGGACCATATACCACAGGGTTTCTACTGTCCCAAGGAAGATTAAGTAATCTCTAAAGCCTCCAGTTTTTGAAGGAACAAGAAGTTGCAATCTTTCTAGGTTTTTTTTTCCTGAAACCCTTTGGGCCGGTATCTACTGATCTCATGTTTAGCTCAAAAAGTAACTTAATTTTGTGCTGTTACTTTTCTCTGACAACCCCTAAAAGGATCCATAGACTTGCTTGCACCCTGAAGGCTTTGCTACCTTGCTTGCCCTAGCAGTTCTGTCCTGAATGGAAGTGTGATGGAGAGGGAGAGTGCATCAACTTATATTCAGGCCTTTATTTGCCAAAATTTCTCAGATGAGAGCTTCTGCAAGATAAATATCACAAATGTAAAGACATGTTATGAACTGGAGAGAAATTATAAAATCTTGACATTAAGAGCAATGATACTTAATGTGTTATTTTAATTTTTATGTGCCATTCCTGTACCATTTTATTTAGATACACTATTACAGTACTCAGGCTTAAACCTAGGTAGGTTACCAAATTAAAGTGAAAAGTATACTTGTTGATAATGTCTTTCTGTTTCAAATCAGATAATATAAAACAAAAGACAAAACTAGTATCAAGTGGAAGTATGAAATTTGCTGTGTATGGGACATTATGTTTATTTGTCTGAAAAATGGTATTGAAATGCTGTTGTAACCTGTGATTCCTTTCCTAACTATGGAATAAAATCTGTCCTGCCACTTCAAGGGTCACAGCATTTACCTGAGCTTAAAATCAAATTTTTCTTAATTTATGCAATAATATAGTTAAGTAGAAAGGCAGTGATGGGATCACATTGGCCAGACACTGCAGTTAGTTAATATGGGAGGAAAAGGAGTGGGAATGAAAGAAATAGCGTTACATGTGGAGGATCAATCCGTTTTTCCCTTGAAGTGTTAACTTAAAAAACCAAAACAACAACAACAAAAAACCAAAACAAAAAAGAGTCAACAACAGAAAAAAAACAGTCTTTGGAGAGCTCTGAAAACCTGAACATTTTAGCTTATACCTGAGGGTAAAATAACAGTCTAGTCTCCTGGAGTAATAACTGTAGTCTGCCTGTGCAGTATTTACATTTACATTTATGGAAAGCATATACTCCATATTGCTAAAAGCTACATGGAAAAAAATCATTGAAATAGTAATTATTATACAGTTATTTATTTAAGATTTCTAGTTAGGGCCTTTAGTTTACAATGTAGCATGTTATCTGTGCCATCTGCTTTTGTTTCTCCAAAGCAAATGAATTTACTCTTAAGCAAGAGTATAGAATACTAATTCTTTGTGTCCTTGTCTGCTTAACCAAGGTCTTATCAAATAGCCTGTTGAAAGAACTACATTTATCTACTAGAGTTTGAAGAATATGCACTCACTGTACTGTGTAGAGATCCAGATTGAATTGATTGAGCTTTCCTTTAGGTTTAGCTTATTAAAACCTTAGAAGAAAATTTAAAACTCATTTTTAACTACAACATTGACTTATTCTGTGCCACATATTTGTATTTTCTCTTTGAAACCCTGATTTGTTTTTGTTGTTTTCTCTTTAGTTCTTTCCCAGTTTTTAGAATGTTATTTTTCTAACTGCCTAAAATTATTTATTATACTCTTCTCTAATAGAATATGAGAAAACTGTTACAGCAAATGTAATTATTTTTCTCATTTTACTGTAATCTGTGATTCAAATGCTGCGTATGGTTTTCATGAGAATATGTGGCTAAGTTCTTAGAGATTTTCTTTATAGTAAAGTCTCAGACTTGAACGTTTTGGAATGAAGTGAGGGCAAGCCTATCAGTGTCACAGTTTGAATTTTTTCATACCTTTTTCCATGTTACTTTATATGTATGTGTATGTGATATTGTTTTAAATGTAGAATCATATATATTTCTTTTTTCACTTAGTATGTCATAAACAACCTTTTATGGAATTAGTGCTACCATTGGTATAGCTCATTTGTATTAATAGTTATATTTCATTTTACTGTATGTATATATCATAATTTAGTGAAACATTCCTTTGTAGATAGATTGCTAAGCTGTTTTGCTCCAGTAAATAGTACTGCAGTATTCATGCAAGTATTTTTTCTATGAAGGAAGAAGCCTGCATATGAATATTTGTAGCCAGAGGGGCAGCTTTTGGCAGACGTTACTGTCCACTTACCAAAGTTTTATTTTTCCCTTTTCATAGTGGAATAAGTTCAAGGAGGGTATTGGCAAATGGAGACTCAGTGTCTCCACTCCCCTTCCTTTGCAATGTGGCTAGTTAACAAGTTCTTGCCAATGAAGTATTACCCAATGTGATATGTATGACTGCTAAGCCTGAATTATAAACATTTGCCATGCTTTTCTGTGTTTTTGTTTTCCATCAGCTAGATACTGATTTCTCAGGGTCAACCTTGGAAGCCTCTTATACAGAATAACAGAGCATCTGTCAGCTTGGGTGCTGGAATGATTGTGTAGCTATAACTAGTAATATAGATATTCTGTCTAGACCTTCTCTTTGAGAGATTGTAGGTATATTATCATTGTGGGGTGTCTGGCTGACTCAGCTGGTAGAGCATGTGACTCCTTTTTAAAAAATTTTTTTTTTTTTATTTAAAAAAAAATTTTTTTTTTCAACGTTTTTATTTATTTTTGGGACAGAGAGAGACAGAGCGTGAACAGGGGAGGGGCAGAGAGAGAGAGGGAGACACAGAATCGGAAACAGGCTCCAGGCTCTGAACCATCAGCCCAGAGCCCGACGCAGGGCTCGAACCCACAGACCGCGAGATCGTGACCTGGCTGAAGTCGGACACTCAACCGACTGCGCCACCCAGGCGCCCCAAAAATTTTTTTTTCAGAGGAGGGACATGGGGAATGGGGAGCACGGGACTCTTGATCTCAGGGTTGTAAGTTCCAGCTCCATGTTGGGTCTGCATAGAGATTATTTAGAAAAAAAGAAAATGAAGTATTCTTCCTGAGAATCTTGAAATTATACTGCTTATCTTTCCCTACTCCCTAAATGAGGACAACTTATATAAGAAAATGTAATAGTTTCTTAAGGTGGAAGCTTAAATCATTGAATTAGACCTCTCTTTTGTAAGTATTTGAAGCTGTATATTTCCCACTAAGCATTGTTTTAGCTGCATTCTACAAATTTTGATAATGTGTTTCATTATCATTCAGCTCAGAACATTTTTTAATTACCAAACATTTGAGGATATTTTAGATGTGTTCTTACTGTGACATCAGTAAGACTGATGTCTTACTTAAATCCATTATGGTCAAAGTATGTGCTCTGTATTTTTTTAGTCCTTAAAAACTCATAGAGACTTGCTCTTTGGTCTTTTGGTAAGTGTTCAAAAATGTATTTAAAGACAATATGTATTCTACAATTGTTCGTGTTGTGTTTTATAGATATATTATTAGTGCTTTTCAAATCTTCTATATATTTACTATTTTTATGTTCATTCTAACAGTTACTGAGAGATATATTTAAAATATGAAACATGATTATGAATTTGCATATTTCTTTTAAGTTCAGTTTTTGTTTTATGTATTTTAAGAATCTTTTTATTTGGTGTATAAAACTTCAGAGCTGTTATATCATCATGATGAATTTACCACTTTATTATTATAAAATCTGTCTTTTAATACTTATACTAATCCTTGTCTTGGTTTCTACTGTGATATAAAAATGGTTGTAACAGCTTTTTTATAGTTAAAGTTTGCAGGATATATATTTTTTCATTCTTTCAGTATAACCTGTCTGTGTTTCTATATTTAAAGTGTGTCTTGTAGATATATGTGATTAGGTCATTTTATACAGTCTGGGTGGTCTCTGTTTTTTAGAGGGAATGTTCAGTCCATTTGCTTGGTTTTTAGTTTTGTTAGTCTGAGAAGGTTTTATTTTGCTTTTATTTGAAAGATATTTTTTGCTAGGTAAAAAATTCTGCATTTTTTTCCTTTTTTCCTTACTTTATTGAGATACAATTGATGTACAACATTGTGACTTGATATATTTGAATATTACAAAAGATTACTACTATAGTTTAGCTAACACCCCCATTCCCTTGTATTATTTCCAGTTATTTTTTTGTGGTGAGAACATTTAAGATTATAGAATACAGTATTACTAGCTATAATCACCATTCTCTATGTTGCCTCCGAACTTGTTAATCTTCTAATTGGAAGTTTGTATCCTTTGACTGATTCCTTCCCATTTTCTCTATTTCCCAGTCCTTTGTAACCACCACTCTATGTCTGTTTTTCTGTTTGGCTTTTTTTTAGATTCCTATGGAATAAGTGATATCAGACAGTGTATATTTTTCTCTCTGTGACTTATTTCACTTAGCATTATGACTTGAAGGTTCATCTGGGTTGTCACAAGTGACAGGATTTCCTTCTTTGTCTTGGCTGAAAAGTATTCCAGTGTATAGATAACCACATTTTCCATTTTTGTTTTTTGTTTGTTTTTGTTTATTGTTGTTTAGATACCACATTTTCCTTATTCATTCATCTGTTGATGGGCACTTAGGTTGTTTACATATTTTGGCCACTGTGAAAAATGGTGCGGTGTACATTAGAGTGCAGATATCTCTACAAGATCCCTCTGTTTTATGTTTGTTTTTTATGTCACATTTGCATTTTTATGTGTATTCATTAAATTTAAAACTATAGCTATTTTTAATATTTTTGTCCTTTAATCTTTATACTAAAATAGTCAACACTCTATCCTATTACAATATTAAGGGGTTTGAATCTAACTATCTCCTTACCTTTATAGTGTGTTGTATATTGCCACATGTTTTCATGTTACTAATTAGTGTCCTTTTGTTTCAGCTCAGAGATCTCTTTTCAGCATTTCTTGTAATATAGGTTTAGTGGTGATGAATTCTTTCAACTTTTGTTTAGGAAAGGGCTTTATTTCACCTTCAGTTTTGAAGGACAGTTTTGTTAGGTAAAGTATTCTTGGTTGACAGTTTCTTGTTAGCACTTTGAATATATCATTATAGTTTGTCCTGGCCTGTAAGATCTCTGCTGAGAAATCAGCTGATAGCCTTATTGGGGTTTTGTTTTATGAGAGAATTACTTTTTTCTCTTGCTATTTTAAACTTCTCTCTCTACAGTTTTAGACACTTTTATTATTATGTGACTTGGAGAAGACTTTTCAGTTGAAATTTTGAGATGAATTTTTAGCTTCATGAACTTGGATGTCCAGATATCTACCATGTTTGAGAAGTTCTTTGCCATTATTTTTTTATACATATTTTTTTTTGATATAATTATAAATGGGATTATTTTCTTAATTTCTTTTTCTGATTGTTCATTATTAGTGTATAAAACCAACAGATTTTTGCATATTGATTTTATATACTACAACCTTACTGAGTTTATTAGTTTTAACAATTTTCTGATGCAGTCTTTAAGGTTTTCTGTATATATTAACTGCAAATAGTGAAAGTTTTACTTCTTTCTTCCTTACTGATTTGTATGCCTTTTACTTCTTTTTCTTGCCTAATTGGTCTGGCTAGGACCTCCCCTACTGTATTGAATAAAAGTGATGATAGTGGGCATCCTTGTCTTGTTCATGATCTTAGAGGAAAAGCTTTCATCTTTTTACCATTTAGTATGTTATTAGCTGTGGGCTTGTCATATATGGCTTTTATTATGTTGAGGTACATTTCCTTTGTCCTGCTTTGTTGATAGTTTTTATTATAAATGGATGTTGAATTTTTTCAAATGCTTTTTCTGCATCTGTTGAGAAAATCATAGGATTTCCATTCTTCATTTTGTTCATATGGCATACCACATTGACAATTTGTGAATGTTCAACCATCTTCGCATCCCTGAAATAAACTCGACTTAATCATTGTGTATGGTATTTTTGATATATTGTTAAATTCAGTTTGCTCATATTTTCTTAGTCAGTTTGCATCTATGTTCATGAGGGATTGAGGGATATTGGCCTGTAATTTTATTTTCTTTTGGCATTATTGTCATGTTTTGGTATCAGGGTAATGTTCACCTTATAAGTAAGTTTGGAAAAGTTCCCTCCTCTTCTATTAGAAAGGATTTATATTAATTCTTCTTTGAATGTTTGCTAGAATTCACCAGTGAAGCTGACTGGTCCTGGACCAGTTTTTTAGGATGCTTTTGATTACTTATTCAGTCTCCTTTACTAGTAAGTGGTCTGTTCAGATTATCTGTTAGATCATGGTTCTATCTGGGAGGTTTCTTTCCTAAGAATTTATCCATTTCTTCCAGGTTGTTCAATTTGTTAGCATATAATTGTTCATAGTAATATCTTATAATCCTTTTATTTCTATGGTATCAGTTATAACATCTCCTTTTATTTCTGATTTTGAGTCATCTTTCTTTTCTTCTAGATGAGTAACTAAAGGTTTGTCAATTTTGTTTATCTTTTCAGAGAAGCAGCTCTTAGTTTCACTGATCTTTTGTGTTATCTTTTTAGTCTTTATTTCAGCTCTAATCTTTGTTATTTCCTTTTCTTCTAATTTTGGGGCTTTATTTGTTCTTTTTTTTTTTTTTTTTCTGGTTCCTTTAGGTGTAAAGTTAGTTTGCTTATTTGAGGTTTTTCTTGTTTCTTGGTGTAAGTATTTATCACTGAAAACTTCCCTCTTAGAACTGCTTTTGTTGGGGCGCCTGGGTGGCGCAGTCGGTTAAGCGTCCGACTTCAGCCAGGTCACGATCTCGCGGTCCGTGAGTTTGAGCCCCGCGTCAGGCTCTGGGCTGATGGCTCGGAGCCTGGAGCCTGGTTCCGATTCTGTGTCTCCCTCTCTCTCTGCCCCTCCCCCGTTCATGCTCTGTCTCTCTCTGTCCCAAAAATAAATTAAAAAAAAAAAAAAAAAAAAAAAAAACGTTGGAGAACTGCTTTTGTTGCATCCCATACATTTTGGTGTTACCTTTCCATTTTCCTGTGTCTCAAGGGAAGAAGAAAGGAATAGAGAAGAACTACAAAGATAGCTAGAAAACCACTAACAAAATGCAATTAGCCCATACTTATCAGTAATTACTTTATTATTTTTTTTTTAATTTTTTTTTTTTCCAACGTTTATTTATTTTTGGGACAGAGAGAGACAGAGCATGAACGGGCGAGGGGCAGAGAGAGAGGGAGACACAGAATCGGAAACAGGCTCCAGGCTCTGAGCCATCAGCCCAGAGCCTGATGCGGGGCTCGAACTCACGGACCGCGAGATCGTGACCTGGCTGAAGTTGGACGCTTAACTGACTGCGCCACCCAGGCGCCCCTCAGTAATTACTTTAAATGTAAATGATAAATTTGCCAATCAAAAGACAAGGAGTGGCTGAATGGATTTAAAAAAAAAAAAAAAAAAGACCCATCTACTTGTTGCTGTAAGAGACTTACCTTAGATACAAGGACACACAGGGCCACAAATCAAAGGGATGGAAAAAGGTATCCCATGCTAATGGAAACTAAAAGAAAGGTGGATTAGCTATAACTATACCTGTCAAAATGGATTTTATAATAAAGATTATAATAAGAGACATTGAGTCATGTTACATAATGATGAAGGAGTTAATCCAGTAAGAAGATCTAGCATTTGTAAATATTTGTGCCCCCAACATAGAAACACCTAAAGATGTAAAGAAAATATTAAGAAACCTAAAGGGAGAAATGTTCAGCAATACAGTATTAGTGGGGGCTTTAATACTCCACTTATATCAATTCACAAATCATTTATTCAGAAAATCAATAAGGAAACCTTAAATGACAGGTTAGACCAAATGGTCCTAACAGATTTGCAGGACATTATGTCTGAAAGAACAGAATATACATTCTTCTCAAGTCACATAGAACTATTTTCCAAGATCATATGTTAGTCCAGAAAACAAGTCTTAATAAGAATCAAAATTATACCAAGTTATATATTTTATGTCCACAGTAGTGTGAATTACTAGAAATTAGTTACACAAAGAAAACTGGAAAATTCATAAATATGTGGAGATTAAACAACATGCTATTGAACAATCAGATGTGTCAAAAGAAATCAAAAGAGAACTTAAAAAATAATTTGACCCATTATTTTTTAAAACCAGCTTTCTACATTTTCCTTCTCTCATTTCTCTTTGGGACTCCAGTGATGCATATGTTATTTCTTTTGTCAGTATGCCATAATTCCCATAAGCTTCCTTCATTCCTTTTCACTGTTCTCTTTGCTCCTGCATTTAGATAATTCTACTTGATCTGTGTTGTAGCTTACTGATTTTCCCTTTAGCTTCTTCAAGCTCACTGTTGAAACTGTCTATCGAATGCTTCATTATAGTCATTGTATTCTTCAGGTCTAGAATTTCTGTTCTGTGCTTTCTTATGTTTTCTTTCTTTGTTGAACTTCTCATTTTGTTATTATATATTTTTTTCTGATATTAATTGCTTATCTGTGTTCTCTTGTAGCTTTCTGACTAGCTATAGAATTTTTTTTTTAATATGGAACGTGTTATGAGTTTGCATGTCATCCTTGCACAAGGGCCATGCTAATCTTTTCTGTATCGTTCCAGTTTTAGTGTATGTGCTGCAGCAGTGAGCATGAGAAACTGTTTTGAGTTCTTTATTCAGCATTTTCTGGATATGCATTTTTTTGGGCCAGTTACTAGAGGTATACGGTATTCCTTTGGTGGAGACATATTTTCCTGATTCTTCATAATCATGAAGAATCATGTTTTCATGTCTATGTATTTGAAGAAGCAGTTACCTCTTCCAGACGAAAGAGGCATTTCCATATGGGGAACCTTTCACCTTTGTGTGAAGGCACACTTAATCATGCACTGACCCTGGGTCTAGTGTTGTAGGGTGAGAAATCTGGCGTATGGTGGCACTGGGTTCAGGAAGGCACGATGTCTTTCATGCTCAGGCCACCAGGTTCCTCTGCATTGAACCGATTGATCTTTGGTGAGCACTGTGAAAGATCTGCAGTGCCTGTGAGAGCTGTTGGGGTCCTAAGCAACACTTCCAGGTTTGGTAGCTAGGGACCAAAGCAAGCAGTGGTGGTAGCCAGAGCCAGTGGTGTGCACACACTGAGCTGTGGTGGGCAGCTTCAGGTATCTATGTGGTGGAGGAGACCTGTCTCAGACACAGTTTTAGTGGTGAGTATCAGTGCAGGTAGAAAGGCCTAAAGCCAGTTATGGGCTCCCTGGCAACTGTGGAGACCCTGGTTGACAATGCCCCTCCTGTGGTTGCACACTCTCCCTCCAGGCATGCACTCTGCAGTGGAGACCATGGAAGGGAGCTTGAGTGAGGGAGTATAGATATGCAGCCTGGAGGAGCTAGGTACAGGTGGGCAAGGTGGTACTGGACAGTGACAGAAGGCAGGACCTGATATGAGCTGCAGGGTTTCATGGCTTTCTGTATATTCACCAGTGGCTGTATGTTTCCCCCACCTTGTGCGTGCATGCTGCAGTGCAGGTCAGTGATGGGTGTTAGGACAGTGGTTCACAGCTAGAGGGGCTAGCTCTGAGCATGGGCAACAGTGTTCAGAGATGGGGGGTGCACTAGGCTGGTGTCTTATACTCATCTAGCTGTAGAAGCTCAAGTTGGCTGCATGTGCAGCCCCTTGGCTCCTGTGTGGCTTAGGAAGGACTTAGGTGACTGGCTTCTTATACTTATGCAGCCATAGAAATCCTGCATGGCTGTGGTACAGATCTGGTGGTGGCAGGGGAAGGTTTTAGAAAAGGACTCATGCAGCTGGTTTCAGCTAACAAAACTACCCAAGGGTGGGAAGCTGGCAATATCTGTGGGAGTCCACAGTGGCTGTGCTAGCCTTTGGCTTTGTCACTTGTGAAATATACTGAGTTTGTCTGCAGAGCAGGTCTCTGTGAACCATGATGGCTCCTGGTGCTTGTCTGCTATTAATAGCTTCTGCTTTTATTCATTGTTCATAGCTGGCTCAGTACATCTATGAGAGAATGAGGCAAGAATCTGAAGCAGGCTCCAGGCTCTGAGCTGTCAGCACAGAATCTGATGTGAGGCTTGAACTCATGAGCCATGAGATCATGATCTAAGCTAAAGTTGGACGCTTAACCGACTGAGCCACTCAGGTGGCTGGGAGATTTCTTCTGAGCATTTTGAACTGTGTTAGGTTGGGGGATGGGATTGTGCAGGCAAGATGAAGTTGCCTTCCTTCTCTTCTGTGATTATTTTAACGTATTGTTAAAACATTCTGTGTGGACTCTAGTGGTCTCCTGGGACTGTTTGTGTATTGCTGTCCAGTTGTTGATCTTTGTGGGATCATAGGGAAGGAAGCTAGGTTTTTTTGCCAACTGATGGGCAGTTTTTTTTCTGTCAGCACTTTAAATATGTCTTTCCTTAATCCCCTGGCTTTCATTCTTTTTGATGAGATGTGTACCATATTCTTATCCTTTGGTCCCCTTATCCTTACCCTATGGCTACTTAAAAATTTTTCTCTATTGAAGATTCCCGTAATTTAATTTTGAGGTGCCTTATATAAGTTTTCTGTTTTATCCTGTCTCACAGCCCAAGGCCTTGTATATTATGAAATACTGTATAATCCACTCACCTATGCCCATACTTGGCAGTGCCTCTAACAATCACCAGTGTCTGCCAATCCAAGAAGGATTTATCTCTCTGGAGTTCAGTTCTTTAGATTCTTTTGCCTCCACCCCACTCTTTTAAAAGGTATAATTTTTGTCCTTTAAGATGAATAACCAATTACACAAGAATCATTTATTAAATTTACCACCTTTTCCCTCAAAAACTTAAGTATCCTCTTTGTCACAGCTTAAGTTCTATATATAATATACCTGGATTTATTTCTGCACTCTATTTTCTTACATTACTTTTCTAGTTCTGTGTTATTTTCAGTCTATATTGTTTTCAGTGTCTTTGTGTTAAATTTTGGTATTTATGCAATTCCCTGTTCACTAGTTTTATTCAGAATGTTTCTGGGCTCCTCACATATAACTGGTGGGATTATAAATTGACACTTTCACTTTGGGAATTGAAGAAAATGTACTCACCATCTTCAGAGTGTTTTCACAATGCTGGGCCCCATGTAGAAGTGGAGAAATGGTTCCTCTTTAGCTTTGTGCCATACTTCCTTACTTTGTTCAGAAAGCATTTCTGCTTGGGTCATCGATTTAAAAATCATTTGACCTGCTTTATCCATTCTTTGTCTTCACCACCATTCTTAGTCAATCATGTCCTTGACACATTATTCTGCCGAGCTTAACTTTCAACAGATACTATGATATCCTTTCTTTTTTTTTTTTTTAGTTTTTTTTTAACCCTCTTCTACAACCATGTATTCTTTCTAATTTTCTGTTTACTTTTAAAGTAAATCCTCCCAGACATCAATATGAAGAAGTAGAGATACATAGTGTTCATGAGCAGTTTTAAAAAGTTCTCTCTTGGGGCACCTGGGTGGCTCAGTTGGTTGAGTGCGGACTTTGGCTCAGGTCATGATCTCACAGTCTGTGAGTTCGAGCCCCACAACAGGCTCTGTGCTGACAGCTCAGAGCCTGGAGCCTGCTTTGGATTCTGTGTCTCCCTCTCTCTCTGCTCCTCCCCCACTCACACTCTGTCTCTCTCTGTCTCTCAAAAATAAATAAACATTAAAAAATAAATTAAAAAAATAAATTAATTGAAAAAAATTAAAAAAAAAAGTTCTCTCTTTTCACATGGAAGAAGGGAATGTGGTTGCTCTTCACTAGAAGAGGTTGTTAAAGAAGGTATGTGCTCAATCAGAATGGTTAAATTAATAGGACTGATAATACATAGTATTGATGAGGATGTGGAACACCCAGTCTCATACATTGGTAGATCTCATAGATTGTTGGTGGATGTATAATTTAATACACCTGTTTTAGAACATTGGCATCGTCTATTAACTATCTACATACATGTGTTCCATGTGTTAATACTTTGGCTACTGGGTATATATACAACAGAAACAAGGGTTGATGTCCATCAAAATATGTGTACAGTCATATTTACAGCAATTTTATTCATGATAGCTTTAAAATGGAAAGAGCAGTCATGTCCTTTACCAGTTCAATGGGTAATAAATTGTGGTATGTTAAATAATCAGATGCTATCTGGAAATTCAAAAAAAGGAAGTAGTGGTACACATAACAGCTGATACAACTTTGATTGAAAGAAGTCAGACATAAAAGATAATACTATTTATATGAGTTTCAAAAACATGTCCACTGTTAAGGAATAGTGGTTAAACCCTCTGGGCTTGGAATGGTTACTGATTAGAAGAGAGCATTAGGGAGCCATTTCAGTTTTGGAAAGGTTTTATATTTTCATACTGGTTATGATTACACAGATGTGTATATATTTGTAAAATTTCATCAAGGTGTAACTTAAGTTTCCTATATCTTACTGTGTATAACTGTACTTACATACAAAAGTAAAAATTGATTTTAAAAGTATTTAAAATTATTTTCATACGTTTTCTATAATATCCTTCCTCCACCCAAACAAACCTCAAACAATGTAGCCTACAAGTAGGCTTCATGGAATCACATTAAATTGGCTAACAATCTGGAAAGACTTTATTGATAGAACTCGAAGCGTTTTTTTAATTTTAACTCAATACATAAAACTTATTTAGGTGATTTCCTATATCCTCTAGTTTAATAATTTTCCTCATCAACATACCTTTCTTGAATTTATAATTAGGTGTGAACAGATTGCTCATCCATTTATGTTTCTTATACATTTGCAATATCTAAAAGTTATTTTGCACATTTATCTTTTGTCATCTGTCTTAATCAGTTTTTTTCCGGTAGGAATCTTTTGAGTCCCTTTACTAGAGACTATTAGGTATTTTTCCAACTTTTGGAAAGGGAGAATTCTCTTTATCATTTAACTAATTTTTGGTTTTACTAAAAACTTAAAACCTGTGTCAAATAATTAAGGATACATCCTTGCCTTGTTCCATTTTGAGTTGAAATGTCTTGAGCATTTCAACAATAAATATATTTTAGTCTTTGTATCTTGTTTGTATATATTTCATCTAACTTTACTTTTTCTGGAAGTTGTGTATTAAGCTTGGTGGCTGTACTTATTTGTCACATACCATTTTGAGATCTAGTAATTTCATTTAATTTTTTCTCCTTTATAATTGAATTATTTGATTTCCTAATATTAACTCATTTTTTCATTCCTGACAAAAATGCATTTTATATAAGGTGTGTATTCTTTTTATGCACTACTAATGAAATAGGTTTTTTGATATATGAACAGTTTCTATGTGTAAGTGTATTTAGTTTAGCTTTTGTATTTTCACAATGTGGTTTGAATATTGGTATCTATAGTTGCTTAATAATTATTGAACTAGTCAGTTTTGTATTGTGTTCCAGTTTAAACAAGTTTTTGAAACCTAGTAACTCATCTTTTAATTTTCTTGAAAAATAAAGGAATCTTTACTTTTATTTGGCTACAGAGAAATGATTTCGGGTAAGTATTTTAAATAGACCACACACAGATAAAATCACAAACTTTAAAAAATTTATTGGTTGTAATACAAATTTTTTTGAGTTTTCATTTTTATGTATTTTTTTCCTACAGTCTGTGGTGGATGACTGGATTGAATCATATAAACAAGACAGGGACATCGCACTTCTGGATTTGATCAACTTTTTTATCCAGTGTTCAGGATGTCGAGGTACATAATGATGGAATAAATAATGTACATTGAGTCTGTCAGTCCAGCAGTGTCAAATTATTTCACCTTTCATTCATTATATATAATCCATCCTAGTACAATGTGCTGATCTTTTTCTCATAAAGAAAATTATTGTTATTTAAAGCTGTTTCATTTTTTTTGGTTCAGTTTTGCTACGAAAGAACAGATCTATAAAATTTTATGACATTTTCAAGGAAATCTAAAATTCATTTGAAGAATTTGAATTGACTTTTTATATCATAAATTTTTATAATTAATATTTACTGATTGATAGTATTTCTGTTTGTGCTTTGTATTAGGAATTTTGGTAGTTCCTAGTATTCATTATTTTTTTTCTTGTCAGTATGTATATTGGTCCTCATTGCATAGATTAAGTACGTGGACCTTAAATAATTTGCTTAAGGTAACATAAGCACCAGAATCTGGTTTCTTAAGTTTATCATCTGTTTGATATCTATAGATAGTTTTTTAAAATAAAATGTAATTTTATTTTTATTGTATTAATAGATAACTGATATTTTTCTTCTCAAGAATAGATAAATCCTAACAGATTATGCTGTGTTACATGAGAGGGGGGATTGGGAATCAGCATTCTTTGCTTTCTAGTGCAGAAAGTACAGTGATCTTTTATTGAGATCACTGATTCAGTTGATTTCTTGAAGACTTTCTTATTTTTATTTGTCACTCACAGTATTGACACAAGTTGTTTATCAAATGTTTACAGAACACCTCTATCTTGTACTAAGCACTGTTCCAGAATATACCTAATGTTGTGAAGATAGTCTCTGCCCCAGTCAGTATTAGAGTATGTATAGTTTTCAAAGGAGGCTTTATTACAAGGAGCAAAGAGGGAAATTATTCCAGTAGTTAGTATAAAGTGCTCAGTGCCACCTAAAGAGTAATAACACTGGTTACTATTTAATGACAATTTAATGTGTCATGCTCTGTGCTTTACATACATTAACTCATTTAACATATTGGTTAACAGTTCTATCAGGCAGATATGATTTTATAGAAATTTTTGGACATCATACAGTTAGTTTAAGTGCCATACTCAAGTTTCGGAGTCAGGCTTGTCTCAATCTGGAGTCTGTGTCCCTAAGGACAGGATACTGTGGGAATACCAAGGAAGGGCTTCTTATCTAGCCTAGGCTTTGTATCTCTATGTATGTGTGAATGTGGGAGTATTTGTAAGAAAAGTGCATCTTAGAGGAAAATCTCTGTGGTGAGACTGAGACTGTGTAAAAGAAAGTTAAGAGGGCCAAGAAAGGCCAAAGTTAACAGATTGGGTATAAATGCCTCAAGACAAGAAAGCAGGGTACTCTCTTGGACATAGAGTTTGAACCTGAATCTTAGAGCATTGAAGTTGATGAAGAGTGGCAGGAGATTATGCTGTTGGGAGGGAAAAGACTGTTAATTTTGCAGTCTTAAAATTGGTAAGTCAAAGCACGAGTGACATACTTTAAGTGAACTATCTCATCTATGGAAGTGTTCTGTTGGATTGTGTTTTGATTTAAAAATTTATTTATTTTGAGAGATCAAGAGAGCATGGGTGGGGGAGGGGCAGAGAGAGAGGAAGAGAGAGAATCCCAAGCAGGCTCCATGCTCAGCACAGAGCCAGATGTGGGGCTGAGTCCCACCATGCAAGATCATGACCTGAGCTGAAAGGAAGAAGTGGTCGATTAACTGAGTGAGCCACCCAGGCACGCTGGTTTTGGTTTTGGTTTTAAAACAGTTGGTAGTCTCTGAATTTTTTCCTTTTGTAATTCCCAGGAATCAAAAAACCAAAAAGCTTTAAAAGATATGAAGCAAAAAGTCTTTACCATTTCCTGCCTTCCCATCTACTCCAGAGTTAACTGCTTTTAACTATTTTGTTGTATATCATCTGTCTGCCTGTCTGTCTGCATTATTTATCTAATTTCCATACATGTAAGTAGGAATATATATTCTTTCCTTCCCCACTACTCTTACACAAAGGATAGTGGTATATTGGGAGCTTTTTCAATCCAGGATCATAGCACTCCTTTTATGTATGATAATTTAGTTTAACTGGTCTTCTATTAACAGGCCCTTTCATTATTTGTAGTCTTCTTCTATTACAAACAGTACTGTAATGAGTTATGTTGTGTATACCTTATTTGCTCTTTGTGGAAGGATGTCTGTGGGAAAATATATTTGTAAATTTTGTTCGATATTGCCAAACTCCTGCTCTAGGATTGTACCCATTTTTATTCCCATTAGTAATACATGAGAATGTTTGTTTCCTTTCAGTTTTTTCAACAAAATGTTCTTATCAAATTTTGGAGTTGGTCTTATAAATGATTGAAAAATGATGTACCAGTGTGATTTTTTTTAATTGAGTTGAAATTCACTTAATATACAATCAACCATTTTGTTGATCTAGTTTTATTTTTATTCTTATAATTAACCATTTAATGAAAAAAAAATTTTAAGCTTATTTACTTATTTTGAGAGAGAGAGGCAGAGAAAGAAGGAAAGATAGAGAATCCCAAGCAGGCTCTGCAATCAGCACAGAGCCTGATGCAGGGGTAGAACTCCTCAACTGTGGGATCATGACCTGAGCCAAAACCAAGAGTCAGACGCTTAACCAACTGAGACACCTGGGGGCACCACAATTAACCATCTTAAATTGTACAGTTCAGTATCTTTTAGCATGTTTACAATGTTGAACTACTTCTCTCTAGTATCGCAACTTTTTCATCACTTCTCTCTAGTATTGCAACTTTTTCATCACTCTCTAGTATTGTAGGAGGATACTTCATATTCATTAAGTAATCATTCCCCATTCGTCTGTCCTCCCTCCTTTAATGCTTGGCAAATACTAATCTGCTTTCTGTTCCTGTAGATTTGACTGTTTGGGTCATTTTATATTAAAGTAGTTGTCCAATATATGACCTTTTGTGTCTGATTTCTTTCACTTAGCCATAATGCCTTCGAGGTTTATCGAGGTAGTCGCATGTATCTATAATTCATTCCTTTTTATGGCAGAATAACTTGGTAGTGTAGATCACAATTTTTTAATTTATCTGTTAGTGGACATTTGGGTTATTTCTACCATTTGGCTATTATGAATACTACTCCTATAAAGATTTATGAACAAATTCTTTTTGAGTACTTGGGGGTTGCCAGATCATATGGTGATTCTGCTTTTTCTTTTTAGGGAACCATCAAATTATTTTCTACAGCATCTACAACATTTTATATTCCTCAAAAAAATGTATGAAAACTCTTACTTCTTCACATCCTCTCCATACTGTTTTCCTTAGTGGCTGCGCTAGTTTACATTCCCACCAGGAGTGTACTAGGATTCCCTTTTCTCTACTTCCTCGCCAACTCTTGGTATTTTCTAATTTTTAAATTTTAACTGTCCTAGTGGGTGTGACGTGGTATCTCATTGGTATCTCATCAATGATCTTGAACATATTTTCATGTGCTTTTTGGCCATTATATGTCTTCTTTAAAGAAATGTGTTTTCAAGCCCTGTGTTCATTTCTAACTTAGATGGTTTCTTTTTTGTTGTGCATTGTAAGAGTTCTGTATATATTCTGAATACTAAACCCTTATCGGATATATAACTTGGAACAATTTCCTTCCCATTCTGTAGCTTGTCTTTTCACTTTCTGAAGGCTGTCCTTTCATACTTAAAACATTTAAATTTTAATTTAGTTCATTTTATCTATTATTTATTTTTACTCATGCTTGTAATGTCAAATCTAAGAGTCCATTGCTAAATAAAAGGGCATGAAGATTTATCCCTATATATTTTTCAAATACAGACAGTCCCCAACTTATTATGGTTCAACTTATGATTTTTTAACTTTATGATGGTGTAAAATAATATGTATTTAATAGAAACTGTACTTTTAATTTTTAATTTTGACCTTTTTCTTGCCTTAGAGATACATAATAGGATACTCTCTCCTGATCCTGGGCAGAAACACTGACCCATACCTCCCAGTTAGCCCCACAATAATGAGGGTAAACAACCAATACACTTACAGCCATTCTTTACCTCTACAATCATTCTGCTTTTCACTTTCTGTACAGTATTCAATAAATTACATGGGAAATTCAACACTATATTATAAAATAGACTTTGTCTTAGGTGATTTTGCCCGTCTGTAGGCTAATGAAGTGTTCTGAGCACATTTAAGGTAGGCTGTGATATTTGGTGGTTTGGATATAGTAAGTACATTATTGACTTAACAATAGTTTCAACTTACATATGATGAGTTTATCAGGATGTAACCCCATAATAAGTGAAGGAAGATCTGTGGTTTTATAATTTCAGCCTTTTAATTAGGTTGTTGATCTTGGGTAATTTTTTATATGGATGGTTTTAACTTGTATTTCTCATCTGAGTGAGGCTTGAGAGCTATTTCTATTACTTTTTCTTTGAATTTTCTGTTTCTGTCCTTTGCCAATTTTCTTTTCTGGTGTCCTCTTAGTTTCTGAAGAGGCATCTTAAAAAAATGGATTTTAAAATATTTTGCTATGAGTCACAGAACAATCTTTTCTCATTTCTAAATGTTTATTTTTTAACCTTTTTTAGTTTATTTTGAGAGAGAGAGAGCTTGCACGCATGTGAGCAGGAAATGGACAGAGAGAGAGAGGGAGGGAGAATCCCAAGCAGGCTCTGCAGTGTCAGCATGGAGCCTGACACAGGGCTTGAACTCACAAAATGTGAGATCTTGACCTGAGCCTAAACTAATAGTCAGATGCTTAACCTTCTAAGCCACCCAGGTGCTTCCTTAAATGTTTATTTTTAAGAGAGAGTGAGAGCATGTGTGTGTACACTTGCACGAGCAAGGTAGAGGCAGAGACAGGGGAAAGAGAGAATCTCAAGCAGGCTCTGCTCTGTCAGTGCAGAGCCTAGTGTGGGGCTCAATCCCTCAAACTGTGAGATATGACCTAAACCTAAATCGAGTCAGATACGTAACTGACTGGGCCACCCAGGTGCTCCTAGGAAGATCTTTTCTTGTTGTGATTAACAAAGAAAGCACACTGTTTTCGCATCAGTGGAATATAATAAAAATCCAGAAATATACCCAAGTACTAATGAAATTTTAGTAAGTATATCTGAAAACATATGAAAGAAGAGAATGGCAAATTACATCTACACTGAGATGTTATTTTTCACCTCTCAGGTTGGTAACTTTAAAAATTACAATGACAGTTTGGTTAGGCTGTTAGAAAATAGTCACTGTTATACTGCTTCCTGGAATAAAAATTGATACATCTCTGATAGAAAGAGATTTGGCAATATCTATCAAAACTACATTTGTTTTTTATCCAGCCACCCTACTAATGTAAATTTGCCATGAAGATATAACTCTAGAATTAAGAAAATAAATGCACAGGGTTACTCAGTACATTATTATTTGTCCTTTCAAAATATTGGAAACAACCTAAATGCTCATATATAGGAGAGTGACTAAGTAAATTGTCAAAAAGAATGACGAAGATCTCTGGACTGATGCAGGGAGACTCTCAGGATACATTTTTAAGGATGAAATACAAAGTGCCAAAGAGTGTCTAAAGAATGCAACTTTCTTGGGAAGGGAAAAATGGAATATAAACGTGTATCTTTTCTTTTGAGCAAAAAGAAACAGAGGAAAGGCAAAAAAGAATATTGACTGGCTACCTGCAGGGTGTGTGTATATATATAGATGAAGTGGAAAGCCTAGAGGGAACTGGGGTGAAAGGATGATACTTAAATTTGAAATCCCTTCTTTTAAATTGAAGTGTAGTTGACATATAATATTGTACTAGTTTCAGGTATAACAACATAATGGCTTCATATTTACATACATTATGCACTGTTCACCTCAATAAGTATAGTTCCCATCTCTCACCTATACAAAGTTATTACAATATTATTGACTGTATTTTCTATGCTGTACTTTACATTCCTGTGGCTTATTTTATAACTGGAAATTTTTATCTGTTAATCCCCTTCACCTATTTCACCCATTCCCCCACTTCCTTCCTCCACCCCTCTGGCAACCATCAGTTCTCTGTATTTGTGAGGCTATTTCTATTTTCTTTGTTCATTTGATTAGTTTTTTAGGGTCCATGTATATGTGAAAATGTGGTATCTCTCCTTGTCTGACTTGTTTCATATAACATTATACCCTCTAGGTCTATCCCTGTCATAATGGATTTCCATCCATTTACCATGCTGATGGCAAAATTTCATTCTTTTTTATGGCTGAGTAATATTCTATTGCACGTGTGTACATACACACATTTTTTTCTTTATCCATTCATCTGTCGATGGACATTTAGGTTGCTTCTGTGTCTTGGCTATTGTAAATAATGCTGCAGTAAACATAGGCAAGCACATATCTTTTCAAATTAATATTTTCATTTTCTTCAGGTGAATACCTGGAAGTAGAATTATTGGATAATAAGATATTTCTATCATTAATCTTTTGAGGAACCTCCACATTGTTTTCCTTAGTGGCTTACCAATTTGTATTTTCACTAACAATGCAAAGGGGTTCCCTTTTCTCCACATTTTTGCCAGCAGTTTTTATTTCTGGTCTTTTTAATACTCGCCCTTCTGACTGGTGTGATGTAATATCTCATTGTGGTTCTGATTTGCATTTCCCTGGTGATTTGTGATGTTGATCCTCTTTTTATGTGTCTTTTGGTCATCTTTATGTATTATTAGGAAAAATTCTATTTAGGTTCTCTGCCCATTTTTAAAATATTGATTGATTGATTATTTTGAGAGAGAGAGTGCAAGCAGGGGAGAGGGGCAGAGGAGAAGAGAGAGAATCTCAGGCAGGCTCCCCATTCAGCATGGAGCTGATGTTTGGCTCATTCCCACGACCCTGGGATCACGACCTGAGCTGAAATCAAGAATTGGACACTCAGCCAAGAGTTGGACACTCAACCAACTGAGCCACCTGGCCCCCCGTCTCCGCATTTTAAAATCTGATTATTTGTTCCTTGGGAGTTGAATTTTATGAGTTCTTTATGTATTTTGGACATTAATCCAAAGGACCATGATTGCAAATATTTTCTCCTATTTGGTGGGTTACCT
The DNA here is from genome assembly GCF_028749965.1 of Puma concolor. Lineage (NCBI taxonomy): Eukaryota > Metazoa > Chordata > Mammalia > Carnivora > Felidae > Puma > Puma concolor. The sequence continues at coordinate 32,486,190 of NC_141675.1, read as the reverse complement.
TTTTGTTTTATTGATGGTTTGCTTCACTGGGCAAATGAATTTTAGTTTGATATAGTCCCAGTTGTTTATTATGCCCTTTGTTGCCCTTTCTTGAGGAGGTAGAACCCAAAAAATACTGATAAGACTGTTCAGAGGTTTACTGCCTATGTTTTCTTTTAGGACTTTTATGTTTTCAGGTATTACATTTAGGTCCTTACTCCATTTTGAGTTTATTTTTGTATATGGTATAAGAAAGTGGTCCAGTTCTATTCTTTTATGTGTAGCTGCCCAGTTTTCCCTGCATCATTTATTGAAGACTGTCTTTTCACTGTTGTATATTCTTCCTTCCTTTGTCAGAGATTAATTGACCGTATATATATGAGATTATAATGGACTCTATTATATTGATCTATGTGTCTGTTTTTGTGCCATTACAATACTGTTTTGATTATTATAGCTTTGTAATATAGTTTGAAATCCAGAAGTGTGTTACCTCCAGCTTTGTTCCTCTTTCTTAAGTTTCTTTGACTATTTGGGGTCATTTGTGGTTCCATTTGAATTTGAGATTATTTCTTCTAGTTCTGTAAAAAAATGCTGTTTGTATTTTGGTAGGGATTGTGTAGGATCTGTGTATTGCTTTGGGTAGTATAGACATTTTAACAGTATTACTTCTTTCAGTCATTGAGCATGGCATAACTTTTCATTTATTTGTGTTGTCTTCAGTTTCCTTTATCAATATCTTAATAGTTTCAGAATATAGGTCTTTCACCTCTTTAGTTAAATTTATTCCTAGGTATTTTGTCCTTTTTGATGCAGTTACAAATTTTTCTTTTTGCTAGTTACTTACTAGTATATACAAACATAACAGATTTCTTCATATTAATTTTTTATCCTGCTATTTTACTGAATTTGTTTATTAGGTCTAATAGTTTCTTGGTGGAGTCTTTAGGATCTTTTATATATAGTGTCATGTCATCTGCAGATACTGACAGTTTAACTCCATCCTTACCAATTTGGATGAATTTTCTTTCTTTTTCTTGCCTGATTGCTGTGACTTTGACTTCTAGTCTATAATGAATAAAGATGGTGAGCATGGACATCTTTGTTTATTTCCTGATCTTGAAGAAAAAGCTTTTAGCTGTTTGACCATTGTGATGTTAACCAATTTGTTGTATATCGCCTTTAGTATGTTGAAATGTGTTTCTTCTCTATCCTGTTCAGAGTTTTTATCATGAATGCATGTTGAATTTTGCCAAATGCTATTTCTGCATCTCTTGAGATGATCATAGGATTTTTATCCTTTATTTTTTATTTTTATTTATTTTTTTTAGAGAGGTGAGCCAGGGAGAGGAGAAGAGGGAGAGAGAGAGAATCTTAATTAAGCAGGCTCTGTGCTTGATCCCATGACCCTGGGATCATGACCTGCGTTGAAATCAAGAGTTGGACGCTCAACCAACTAAGCCACCTAGGCACACTGTTTTATGTTTATGTTTTATTTTGTTAATGTGGTCTATTACATGGGTTGATTGATTGCAGATTGCAGATATTGAGCCATGCTTGCATCCATGAAATAAATTCCACTTGATTATAGTTAATGGGCCTTTAATATATTGTTTTATTCAGTTCACTAATGTTTTGTTTAGGATTTTTGCATATATTTCCATCAAGGATATTGGCCTGCCATTTTCTTTAGTGTCTTTGTCTGCTTTTGGTATATTTGTAATCCTGGTCTTGGAGAATGAATTTAGAAACATTTTTTCCATTTGAATATTTTGGAATAGTTTCTGAAGGATAGGTATTGAGTGTTTAAATTTTTTTTAATGTTTATCTATTTGTGAGAGAGAGGGAGAGAGAGAAGGAGCAGGGGAGGGGGCAGAGAGAGAGGGAGACACAGAATCTGAAGCAAGCTCCAGGCTCTGAGATGTCAGCCCAGAGCCCAATGTGGGAATCAACCCATCAACTGTGAGATATCATGACCTGAGCTGAAATCAGGGATACTTAACCAACTGAGCCACCCAGGTGCCTCAGATATTAACTCTTTTTAAGAGGTTTAGTGGAGTTCACCTCTGAAGCCATCTGATTCTGGATTTTGGTTTGTTAGGAGTTTTTGGCTACTCATTTGGTTTCATTACAGGTAATCTGTCCAGATTTTCTTTTTTCTTCCTGAGTCATTCTTGAAAGATTGTTTGTAGGAATTTATCCATTGCTTCTAGGTTGTCCAGTTTGTTGGTGTTTAATTTTTTGTGGGAGTCTCTTATCCTTTGTATTTCTATGGTGTTGGTTGTAATTTGTCTTTCATCTCTGATTTTTTTAAGTCCTTTCTCTTTCTTTTATAGTGTGACTTAAAATTTATCAATTTACTTGATTCTTTGAAAAGAATCAGATCTTAGTTTGATCTTTTCTTTACTCAGTAATTTTTTCCACTCTCGTCATTATTTCCTTCTTTTTACTGACTTTATGCTTTGTTTTTCTTTTTGTGTTTCCTTTAGGTGTGAAGTTACATTTGTTTATTTGAGCTTTTATTTTGTTTCTTGAGGTAGGTTTGTATCACTATAAACTTCCTTTTACAACTGACTTTGTTGGGTCCCAAATATTTTTGAACTGCTGTGTTTCCATTTTCATTTGACTCGGGTATTTTCTGATGTATTGTTTGATCTTTATTGATGCATTGGTTGTTTAGTACAATGTTCTTTAGCCTCCATGTATTTGTGGGTTTTTTCAAGTTTTTGGTTTATAATTGATCATTAGTTTCATAGTGTTGTGGTTGGAAAAGATGCTTGATATGATCTCAGTCTGCTTATATTTACTGAGGGTTTTTTTGTGACCTAACAAGTGATCTATCCTGGACAGTGTTCTAAATACCCTTGAAAACTGTATTCTCATGAGTTTTGATGGAATGTTCTGTATATATCTGTGAAGCCTGTCTCATCTATTGTGTTGTTCAAAGCCAGTGTTTCTACTAGCTGCCAAGTTTCTGGCTGAATGGTTCATCCAGTGGTGTAAGTGAGCTGTAAAGACTTCTGCTGTAACTGTACTAATGTCAGTTTCTCCTTTTATGTCTCTAAATACTTAATATATGTAGGTGTTCCTATGTTTGGTACATAGATAATTAAAATAGTTACATTTTCTTGCTAGATACGTTGCTTTATCATTAGGTATTGCCTTTCTGTGTTGTTTCAGTCTTTGTTTTGAAGTCTATTTTGTTTGATCTAAATAATTGCTGCCACAGCTTTTTAAAATTTTTTTTTGTTTCTATTTGCATAGAATATCTTTGTCTCTTTATTTACTTTCAGTCTGTAGGTGTTCTGAAATCTGAAGTGAATCTCTTGTAGTCAACATACAGATGGATCTTTTTTATTTTTTTATTTTTTTTAAGTTTATTTATTTTGGGGGGGGTGGGTAGAGAGAGAATCCCAAGCAGGCTCTATGCTATCAGCACAGAGCCTGACACAGGGCTCATTCCCACGAACTGTGAGATCATGACCTGAGCCATAATCAAGAGTCAGATGTTTAATGGACTGAGTCACCCCGGCATCCCCAGATGGGTCTTTTTTATATACACAGTTGCCCTGTCTCTTGATTACATCATTTTATTCCATTTACATTTGAAGGGGTTAATTATAGGTATGTAGTTAATGCTGTTTTGTTAACTATTTTTTGGTAATTTTTGTAGTTCTACCCTGTTCCTATCTTTTACTCTCTTCCCTTTGATTTGATGACTTTTAGTATATGCTTTTTTCTTTGTCTTTAATTTTTTTATGTCTGTTGTAGGTTTGGTTTGTGGTTATCATGAAGTTCATATATAACATTTTATGTGTAACTATTTTAAGGTGATGGTTGCTTAAGTATAAACACATTGTAAAAGATTACCTTTTATTTCCTCTTCCATGTTTTATGTAAATGATATCATATTTTACATCTTTGTATTTTGTGTATTCCTTAATGAATTATTGTAGGTAAAATGGATTTTAGTGTTTTTGTCTTTTAACCTTTATACTAGCTTTATGAGTGATCTACTTCATTTACTGTGTGTTTACTTTTACCAGTGAGATCTTTTATTTTCATAATTTTTGTGCTTCTAGTAATGATTCTTTCTTTTCATTTAATGAAGTCCCTTTAGAATTTTAAGTGATGATGAACTCCTTTAACTTTTGCCTGGGGAACTTTTTATCTTTCCTTTAATTCTGAATGATATCCTTGCCAGGTAGAGTATTCTTGGATGTAGGTTTTTTCCTTTCAGCACTTTGAATGTATCATGCAACTTCTTTTGGCTTGAAAAGTTTTTCTTGAAAACTCAGTTTATGGTCTTATGCTGGTGTTCTTGTATGTAGCTAATTGCTTTTCTCTTATTCCTTTTAGGAGTTTTCTTTTTGTCTTTATATATTTTTTTAAATTTATTTATTTTTTAAAATATAATTTATTTTAAAATATAAAATATTTTTTAAAATATAATTTATTGTCAATTTAGCTAACATACAGTGTATACAATGTGCTCTTGGTTTTGGAGGTTGATTCCCATGATTCATCACTTACATACAACACCCAGGGCTCATCCCAACAAGTGCCCTCCTCAATGCCCATCTCCTGTTTTCCCCTTTCCTCCACTCCTCCCCCATCATCCCTCAGTTTGTCTCTGTATTTAAGAGTCTCTTATGGTTTGTCTCCCTCACTGGTTGAAACTTTTTTTCCCCCCTTCTCTTCCCACATGGTCTTCTGTTAAGTTTCTCAGGTTCCACATATAAGTGAAAACATGATATCTGTCTTTTCTCTGACAGACTTATTTCACTTAGCATAATACCCTCCAGTTCCATCCATGTTGTTGCACATGGCAAGATTTCATTCTTTCTCATTACCAAGTAGTATTCCATTGTATATATATAAACCATATCTTTTTTATCCATTCATCAGTTGATGGACAGTTGGGCTCTTTCTATAATTTGGCTATTGTTGAAAGTGCTGCTGTAAACATTGGGGTACATGTGCCCCTATGAATCAGTACTCCTGTATCCTTTGGATAAATTTTTAGTAGCGCTGTTGCTGGGTCGTAGGGTAGTTGTATTTTTTATTTTTTGAGGAACCTCCACATTGTTTTCCAGAGTGGCTGCACCAGTTTGCATTCCCACCAATAGTGCAAGAGGGTTCCTGTTTCTCTACATCCTCGCCTACATTTGTTGTTTCCTGAATTGTTCATTTTAGCCACTCTGACCAGTGTGAGGTGGTATCTCAGTGGTTTTGATTTGTATTTCCCTGATGATGAGTGACATTGAGCATCTTCTCATGTGTCTGTTGGCCATCTGGATGTCTTTTTTGGAAAAGTGTCTATTCATGTCTTCTGCCTATTTCTTCACTGGATTATTTGTTTCTTGGATGTGGAGTTTGGTAAGTTCTTTATAGATTTTGGATACTAACCCTTTATCCAATACGTCATTTGCAAATATCTTGTCCCATTCTGTCAGTTACCTTTTAGTTTTGTTGATTGTTTCCTTTGCAGTGCAGAAGCTTTTTTATCTTGATGAGGTCCCAATTAGTCCTTTTGCTTTTATTTCCCTTGCCTTTGGAGAGGTGTCAAGCAAGAAATTGCAGCTGAAGTCAAAGAGGTTGATGCCTGTTTTCTCCTCTAGGGTTTTGATGGTTTCCTGTCTTACATTTAGGTCTTCCATCCATCTTGAGTTGATTTTTGTGTATGGTGTAAGAAAGTGGTCTAGTTTCATTCTTCTGCATGTTGCTGTCCAGTTTTCCCAGCACCATTTGCTAAAGAGACTGTCTTTTTTTCCATTGAATAATCTTTCCTGCTTTGTCAAAGATTAGTTGGCCATACATTTGTGGGTCCAATTCTGGGTTCTCTATTCCATAGGTCTGTGTGTCAGTTTTTGTGCCAATACCATGCTGTCTTGATGATTACAGCTTTGTAGTAGAGGCTAAAGTCCGGGATTGTGATCCCTCTGCTTTGATTTTCTTTTGCACCATTACTTTGGCTATTCAGGGTCTTTTATGGTTCCATACAAATTTTAGGATTTTTTGTTCTAGCTTTGAGAAGAATGCTGGTGCAATTTTGATTGGGATTGCATTGAATGTGTAGATTGCTTTGGGTAGTATCAACATTTTAACAATATTTGTTCTTCTAATCCATGAGCATGGGATGTTTTTCCATTTCTTCATGTCTTCTTCAGTTTCCTTCATAAGCTTTCTATAGTTTTCAGCATACAGATCTTTAACATTTTTGGTTAGGTTTATTCCTAGGTATTTTATGGTTCTTGGTGTGATTGTAAATGGGAACGATTTCTTGATTTCTCTTTCTGTTACTTCATTATTGGTGTATAGAAATGTAACTGATTTCTGTACATTGATTTTGTATCCTGCAACTTTGCTGAATTCATGTATTAGTTCTAGCAGCTTTTTGATGGTCTTTTGGGTTTTCCATGTAGAATATCATGTCATCTGCAAAAAGTGAAAGTTTGACTTCTTCTTTGCCAATTTGTCATTTATTTCGTTTTGTTGTCTCAATGCTGAGGCTAGAACTTCCAATACTATGTTAAACAACAGTGGTGAAAGTGGACACCCTTGTCTTGTTCCTGATCTCAGGGAGAAAGCACTCAGTTTTTCTCCATTGAGGATGATGTTAGTTGTGGGATTTTCATATATGGCTTTTATGATGTTAAGGTATGTTCCTTTTATCCTGTCTTTCTTGAGGGTTTTTATGAAGAAAGGATGCTGTATTTTGTTAAATGCTTTTTCTACATCCATTGACAGGATCATACAGTTCTTATCCCTTCTTCTATTAATGTGATGTGTCACATTGATTGATTTGTCAATATTGAACCAATCCTGCAGTCCAGGAATGAATTCCACTTGATTATGATGAATAATTCTTTTAATATACTATTGAATTTGATTTGCTGCTAGTATCTTGTTGAGAATTTTCCATCTGTGTTCATGAGGGATATGGGCCTATAATTCTCTTTTTTTGTGGGGCCTCTGTTTTGGGAGTCAAGGTAATACTTGATTCATAGAATGAGTCCGAAGCTTTCCTTCTGTTACTGTTTTCTTAGAATGGCTTGAGAAGGATAGGTATTAACTGTGCTTTAAATGTATGGTAGAATTCCCCTGGGAAGCCATCTGGCCAAGGACTCTTATTTGTTGGGAGATTTTTGATAACTGATTCAATTTCTTCAGTGGTTATAGGTCTGTTCAGATTTTCTATTTCTTCTTGTTTGAGTTTTGGTAATGTGTGGGAATCTAGGAGTTTTTCCATTTCTTCCAGGTTGTCCAGTTTGCTGACATATAATTTTTCATAGTATTCTCTGATAATTTTTTTTATTTCTCTGGTGTTGGTTATGATCTGTCCTTTTTAATTCATGATTTTATCTATTTGTGTCCTCTCTCTTTTCTTTTTGAGAAGTCTGGCTAGGGGCTTATCAATTTTATTTTTTTCCAATAACCAACTCTTAGATTCATTGATTTTTTTTCTACCGATTTTGTTTTGTTTTGTTTTTTTGCATTCCATATTGTTTATTTCTGCTATAATCTTTATTTTCTCTTCTTCTGATAGCCTTAGAGTTTCTTTGCTCTTTTCTGCTTCTAGTTCATTTAAGTGTGCTGTTAGATTTTGTATTTGGGATTTTTCTTGTTTCTTGAGATAGGCCTGGATTGCAATGTATTTTCCTCTCAGGACTGCCTTCGCTGCATCCCAAAGCATTTGGATTGTTGTATTTTCATTTTCGTTTGCTTCCATATATTTTTCAATTTCTTCTTTAATTGCCTGGTTGACCCATTCATTCTTTAGTAGGATATTCTTTAACCTCCATGCATTTGGAGGCTTTCCAAATTTTTTCTTGTTGATTTCAAGATTCATAGCATTGTGATCTAAAAATATGCATGGCATGTTCTCAACTCTTTTGTATTTTCGAGGGCTATTTTGTGACCCAGTATGTGATGTATTTTAGAGACTATTCCATGTGCACTGGAGAAGAATGTGTATTCTGCTGCTTCTGGATAGAAAGTTCTGAATATATCTGTCAAGTCCATCTGGTCCAGTGTATCATTGAGGGCTATTGTTTCTTTATTGATTTTCTGCCTAGATAATCTGTCCATTGTTGTAAGTGGGGTATAATGTCATCTGCAGTTACCGTATTCTTATTAATAAGATTGCTTATGTTTGTGATTGATTTATATATTTGGGTGCTGTCAAGTTGGGAGCATAAACATTTATAATTGTTAGCTCTTCTTGATGGTTGGACCCTATACTTATGATATAATGCCCTTCTTCATCTCTTGTTACAGCCTTTAGTTTAAAATCTAGTTTGTCTGATAGAAGTATGGTTACTCGAGCTTTCTTTTTACTTCCAGTAGCATGATAGATAGTTCTCCATCCCTCGCTTTGTATCTGAAGGTGTCCTCAGGTCTAAAATGGATCTCTTGTAGATAGCATATAGGTGGATCTTGTTTTTTTATCCATTCTGATATCCTGTGTGTTTTGATTGGAGCATTAAGTCCCTATACATTCAGCATTATTATTGAAAGATACGGATTTAGTGTCATTGTGTTATTTGTAGGTTTCATGCTTGTGGTTATGTCTGGTCCTCTGTAGTCCTTGCAGCATTCCACTCACAGAGTCCCCTTTAGGATCTCTTGCACTGCTGGTTTCATGGTCGTGAATTCCTTCAGTTTTTGTCTGGGAAAGCCTTGATCTCTGCTTCTGTTCTTAATAACAGCCTTTCTGGATAAAGGATTCTTGGCTACATATTTTTCCTATTCAGCACATTGAATATTTCCTGTCAGTCTCTTCTGGCCTGCCAAGTTTCAGAGGACAGGTCTGCTGCTACCCTTATGTGTCTTCCCTTGTAGGTTAAGTCCCATTTGTCCCTCGTTGCTTTCAGAATTCTCTCTTTATCTTTGTATTTTGCCAGTTTCATAATGATATGTTGTTGAGAAGACCTGTTCTTGGTAAATCTGAAGGGATTTCTCTGTGCCTCCTGGATTTGGACGTCTGCTTCCTTCCCCAGATTATAGCTCAATTTGTTCAAGTAAACCTTCTGCCCCTTTGTCTCTCTCTTCTTCTGGAACTCTTATGATACGGATATTATTACATTTCATTGAATCACTTAGTTCTCTAATTCTCCCCTCGTGGTCTAGTATTTTCTTTTTCTTTTCTTTTTTTTAATTTTTTTTTTAATGTTTATTATTTTTGAGAGAGAGAGAGAGAGAGAGCGCAAACAGGGAAGGGGCAGAGAGAGGGAGACACAGAATCAGAAGCAGCCTTCAGGCTCTGAGCGCTCAGCACAGAGCCTGATGGGGGGGCTCGAACTCAAAGACCGCAAGATCATGACCTGAGCTGCAGTCGGCCGCCCAACCGACTGAGCTACCCAGGCGCCCCTAGTATTTTCTTATATATCTTTTCCTCTCTTTCATCATTTTCCATAATTTTATCTTCTTTTTCACTTATGTTCCTGTCTCTTTCTTCCATCCTTGCTGTCACTGCACCTAGTTTATTTTGCACCTCATTTACATTTCTTAATTCATTGTGACTATTTTTTAGTTCCTTGATCTCTGCAACAATAGATTATCTTTTGTCTTCTATGCTTTTTCAAGCCCAGTGATTAATATTATGACTAGTATTCTAAATTCTTGATCATATACATTGTTTATATCTTTTTTTAGCAATTGTCTGTCATTTCTTCCTGGAATTTCTTTTGAGCAGAGTTCTTCCGTTTTGTTATTTTGGCTAGTTTTCTGTTCCTTAGGTGTTGTAATAGCTTGTTATGTGTCCTGCACCTGCGAGCACTAGTGTATTAAAAAGTGGTCATAAACTATCCCAGGACTGGCTGTTCAGGAGGTGTTTTTGGAATGTATTATGTGCTCTGTATTGTTGCAACTCTGGTTGCTTTATCTCCCTACTTATAGGCATGGTTTGGACCTTCCACCAGGTGTGCTTTGATATGTTCATTGAAGTAACCCTGGAAAAAAATTTTTTTACAAAGGGAGGGGATGGTGGAAGAAGTCTTGTTCCATACAAAAAGAGAAGTGACAGAGGCAGAGAAAAAGAAAAGATTAACGAGGCAGAGAAACTATATGGCTTAATCCAGAGAGAGAGAGAGAGAGGAAAATAAAAAGGAGATACAGTACAAGTATAAAAAGAATAGATTAAGTATGTCTGCTTAAACAAACCAACAACCAGAATAACCAGACTAGAGAAGGGAAGAAATAAGAGGAAGAAAAGGAAGGAGAAAAAAACAACATATATATATATATATGAACCAGTGGTTGCGCTGGTCTGGAGGAGGGGCTGTCTGGTGTGGTCAGTGTCAACCTTGCTCCAGTAGATACACAGTTAACAGGCGCTGAGAGTCATGGTTTGGTGTAGGCTGGTGCACCTGCACTGTGGGTCCCTTGTGCATTGTCTGAAGCCCCACCTTGTCGGTGATGGGGAGAAGAATGGCGACACCCCAGTCTCTCTTCCCCAGACCAGGTGTCCCTAACCACTCTGTTCAAGTTGTTTTCACAGTGCTGTGCCAGGCGCCAGCGGGCTGGTTTCTTCCACTCCACCATCTTCAGTGCCTCCCAGACATATCTTAAAGGATACTGCCCGCACAGTTCTGGGGTAGTGCCCCCATATCTTAAAGGGTTTCAGACCCCCATATCTTAAAGGATACTGCCCGCACAGTTCTGGGGTAGTGCCACTGTGCCCAGCCAGCCAACAAAGGACCTCTGGCTGGCAGGCACAAGCAGGGTCTTTTGTCCTTGGAACAGCTCTTTGCCTTCTTCCCACAGCACTCACTGGAGGGGATTTGTTTCTCTGACTGCAGACTGCACTTTTGAGCTAGTTACCCAGCCTGTGGCTAGCTCCCCTCCTCCCCAGGCTCTCCAACAGGGCAGCCAGCCCCAGTCTGGAGAAAGCGCCACTTAGAAATTGGTTCTTTCTCCATTTTTCTGTTCCCCATCCGTGTTTTTTTCTCTTGTCCAAATACAATCCTCTACTTCCACAGACTGTCTTTCTCTTCCTTTTGCCTCTCTGCAGAAGGTGATCTCTCCCCTCCATTCTTATGCTGCCCATTTTATCTCTCCCAGTTAACAATTATGCACCTATGGCCCGCCAAGTTGTCCTGTGGGCTCCTGGAGATGTCTCTGTCACTCTGCAGCCCAGACTTGGAATTCCAAGTCCTCTGGCCTCAACACTGCTGTGTTTGAGGACCGAAGGAACTCTGGGTCCCCCTACTTCTTCACCCTGTTTACCGCCTAAAACTCCTCTTTTTATCTTTAAATTTTGCATTTTAGTTATTTGTCTTCCTGTGGGTCTCCTTGGGGTGCATCTTGTTTGGGACTCTTCTGTCTGTACCTGGATGTTGATTTCCTTGCCTAGCTTTGAGAAATTTTCAGCTATTTTTTTCAAATTAGTTTTTTATCCTTTTCTATCTTCTTTTTTGGGATCTTTACAATGTAAATACTGATACTCTTGATGTTTAAGCAGAGTTCCCTTAACTTCTTCTCATTTTTTAAATTCTTTTTTTCTTTTTTCGTTTCAGCATGGATGTCTTCCAGATCACTGATCCATTCTGCATCTTCTAATCTGCTGCTGATTCCCTCTGTTGTCTGTTGCATATCAGTTATTCTTCAGCTTTGATTAGTTCTTTTTTACATTTTCTATCCTTTGTTCTCACTTAGTTTATCCACTCTTGTCTTATTTCTGGTGAGCATCTTCATGACCATTATTTTGAATTCTTTATCAGGTAGATTGTTTATCACTATTTCATTTAGTTCTTTTTCTAAGATGTCTTGTTTTTTCATTTTTCTGTCTCTTCATTATGTGTTAGTCTCTGTGTATTTTTCTATATATCAGGTAGTCAAGTACATCTCCTGGTCTTGAAAGTAGTGGCCTTATGTAGAAAGCATTCTGTGGGGCCCCTTAACTCAATCTCCCAAGGTCACCAAAACTAGGCACTTGAGGGGTTTCCCCTGTGTGGGCTGCATGTGCCTTCTCTTGTGACTGTGCTGTGTCTGCTTTGGTTGTGCTTTGTGGTGTGGTTGGCCTCTAGCCCAGCCAGCTGCAATTAGTTTTTTTATCTACTGTAAGCACACTAGTGGAGAGGAACATCTCCTGAACTGGCTCACTGTTCTGTCTGCAGCTTCTGCCATTGTTCTTTTGGGTGTGATTAGCCCGCAGCCACAGCTGGCTGAGAGGCCTAGCTGCAGCTATCTTAATGCTGGTGGTGAGGGTTTTTCCCCCTTACCAGGGCAGGAGTTGCTTTGCAAGGATCCCAGTCCTGACCAGGGCTACTTGCCGGTGTGACAGGGCAGTAGTCACTTTGTGGGGACACTGGTTTCAACTGAGGTTACCTTCTGGGTATGACTGAGCAAGAGCTGCTTCGGTGTGTGCCAGATGGTGCTTGTCCCCATGGAATCACCAGGGCATGACAAGGGGTGCCAACAAGATGGAGAGTGTTAGAACTGGCACTTGTCATCTCATTGGTTCACCTATGCTGAAGGAGAGCAGGAAAAATGGTGCCTGCCAGCACTTCCGCTCCTGGAGGAAGTTCCTACAGATCCCTGCTGTTCTGGCACCTGCTCTAAAATTAGTCAATAAATCTTTGCAGTGCAGGTGCTTTGCACACTGCTATCTCAATGCTGGATCTCAGAATGAATGATAGTGTGTACTAGCCCATTAAGAATATTCTCAGTTTCCTATAGTCGTCTTGCTCTTCCAGAGTTAAGCTCTACTGATTTTCAAAGACAGACTTTATGGGGCTCATCTTCGTGATACAGATTGACAGGGTGTCGGTATTGAGTGATGTGGGATTTGACCCTCTCATTTCTCTGTGTGTGTGATAACCCTTTTGCTTGTTGGGCTGTTGCACTGTTTTTTGCTTTTTGTGGATTTGTTTTGGTGGTTGCTATCATTTGTTTCTGATTGGGCCCTGCCCTTCCTACCCTTCTCCAGGTGGCTTTTTCTTTATATTGTTAGCTGTGGAAGAGCTGTTCAGGCTTCAGGTCATTTTCAGAGTGAGTTGTAGTATATATGCAGTTGTAGCCTTGGTGTGTCTGTGGGAGGAAGTGAACTCAGGATCCTTATACTTTGGGATCCTCCCAAACTCTTCGAACATTCTGTTGGATACTCCTGACTTTTGGAGTTATCTTAATGTTTCACATATTCAAAACAAACAAACAAACCAACCAAAGATGTAAGGAAAGTCCTAAGTTGTATGCAAATGAAAAGAGAAACCATATACCTTGCCATACCATAAATAACAGCCACACTTTATAGTGTAAAAAGTACTAAGGTAAAGTAACTTTAGAATTCAGTTTTTAGGCTTTCAAACTAGTAGGATAATGTTTAAGGAAAACAGACTAGTTTGCCTAGTCTCAAAATGTCTTCTTGCAAGATACCTATTATTTACAATGGGTAAAATAATAATCTTACAGTGTATAAGCAATAGATACCACCATAACCAAATGATGAAAGCAGATATTTCCAGTTATTTAGTCGATAGCATGTGCTTCCTAGAATGCATTAGGAGAACTCAACTTTGGGGCAGCCAGGTGGCTTAGTCAGTTAAGCATCTGACTTCGGCTCAGGCCATCATCTCCTGGTTCATGAGTTTGAGCCCTGAGTCTGGGTCTGTGCTGACAGCTCAGAGCCTAGAGCCTACTTAGGAATCTCACTCCCTCTCACTCTGTCTCTCCCCCACTCACGCTCTGTCTCTCAAAAAATAAATGTCAAAAAAAAAAAAATTTTTTTTTTTAAAAGATGAACTCAACCTTGCTCCTGTAGTTTTCTTGCCCAAAGTGCAAAGCCTGAATCTACTCATGAGGAAACATCAGGCAAGCTCAAATTGAGGTATTGTTAAAAATAAATACTCTATACTCCTCAAAAAGTCATGTTGTGAAATACAACTTAATTACTCAGAACTATTCCAGGTTAAAGACTAAAGAAACATGACAAATCAATGCAGTGTATAATTTTAGATTTTTTCTTTTGACATAAAGGACATTATTGAGACAAATACCTATACTGCAATTTGAATTAGTTCTGTGCATTAGAACATAATGCGTACTGTGTCATCAATTTCATGGTTCAGGTGATTATGCTGTGGTTGTAAAATAGATTGTTTTGGTTGGGGTAAATATACTACTGAAGTATTAAAGAATAAAGTGATATGTGAAGAGTGAAAGAGGGATAAAACAAATGTAAAGTATTTACTTCTGGGTATTTGGTGATGAGTATTGAGAAATTCTTTGGACCTTTCTTACAACTTTTTTGTAATGTCTGAAAAGTCAAAGTTAAAAAGAAGAAAGGAAAAAAATTTTAAATCGTAAAGCTAACATCATGCTCAAGGGAAACTAGTAGAGTCATTTTCACAGTCAGACAAGCAAGGACACCCACTCTCACAACTCTTTAGCATTACATTGGTGATACAAGTCAACACATTTCAATAAAATGAAGTAAGTATGATACCTAATTCAAAATACTGTTGAATATTTAGAAAGTTTAACAGAATTTGCAGTATTAATACAATGAGTAAAATAATTCAGTAAATTATTGGGCTTGTAGAGTCAATATAGATCAATTAAAATGTTTTGTTTATATAAGAATAGCCAGTTAGAAGAGATAATGGAATTAAATAGAAATCCCTCCCCCTCCCTTTTTAGGTTTTTATTAAAATTCCAGTTAGTTAACATACAGTGTAATGTTAGTTTTTAGTGTACAGTATAGTGATTCAGCACTTTGATATAACACCTGGTGCTTATCACAAGTGCACTCCTTAATCCCCATAACGTATTTCACCCATCTCCACTACCCACCACCTCTCTGGTAACCATCACTTTGTTCTCTAAAGTGTCTGTTTCTTGGTTTGTCTCTCTCTCTCTCTCTTTCTTTCTCTCTGCTCACTTGTTTTGTTTCTTAAAGTGCACATATGAGTGAAATTATATGGTATTTGTCTTTGTCTGACTTATTTTGCTTATTACTCTCTAACTCCATCCATGTTGTTGCATATGGCAAGATTTCATTCTTTTTTATTGCTGAATAATATTCCATTATATATATGTGCCACATCTTCTTTATCTATTCATCATTTTTAAATTTTTTTTTTTTCAACGTTTATTTATTTTTGGGACAGAGAGAGACAGCATGAACGGGGGAGGGGCAGAGAGAGAGGGAGACACAGAATCGGAAACAGGCTCCAGGCTCTGAGCCATCAGCCCAGAGACCGACGTGGGGCTCGAACTCACGGACCGCGAGATCGTGACCTGGCTGAAGTCGGACGCTTAACTGACTGCGCCACCCAGGCGCCCCTATCTATTCATCATTTGATGGACACTTAGGCTGTTTCCATATTTTGGCCATTATAGATAATGGTGCTATAAACATAGGAGTGCATGTATACCTTTGAATTCATATTTTTGTATTTTTTTTAACTTTAATGTTTATTTTTGAGAGAGAGAGAGATGGTGACAGAGTGCAAGTGGAGCAGGGACAGAGAGAGGGAGACAGAATTAGAAGCAGGCTCCAAGCTCAGAGCTATCAACTCAGAGCCCAACGTGGGGCTCAAACCCAGGGACTGCAAGATCATGACCTGAGCCAAAGTCAGATGCCCAACCAACTGAGCCACACAGGTGCCCCTTATATTCTTTGAATAAATACCTAGTAATGCAATTACTGGATCATACAGTAGTTCTATTTTTAACATTTTGAAGAACCTCCATACTGTTTTCCAGAGTAGCTGCACCAGTTTGTATTCCCATCAGCAGTGCAAGAGTGTTCTTTCTCCACATCCTCACCAACACCTATTGTTTCTTGTGTTGTTGATTTTAACCATTCTGATGGTGTGAAGTGATAATCTCATTGTAGTTTTGATGTGTATTTCTCTGATTTTGAGTGATGTTGAGCATAGTTTTATGTGTCTCTTGGCCATCTGTATGTCTTATTTGGGAAAATGTCTATTCATGTGTTCTGCCCATTTTTAATTGGATTATTTGTTTGGGGGGGTGTTGAGTTTTATATGTTCTAGATAGATTTTGGATACTAACCCTTTATCAGATATGTCATTGGCAAATATTTTCTCCCATTCTGTAGGTTGCCAGATTAGCTTTATTAATTGTTCCCTTCACTGTGCACCTTGTTATTTTGATGAAGGTTATTTTTGCTTTTGTTTTCTTAACCTCAGGAAACTATCTAGAAAGAAGTTGCTCTAGCAGATGTCAAAGAAGTTATTGCCTGTGTTCTCCCCTAGAATTTGATGGTTTCCTGTCTCACATTTAGATCTTTCATCATTTTGAATTTGTTTTTATGCATGTTGTAAGAAAATGGTCAGTTTCATTCTTTTGCATGTGGCTGTCTGGTTTCCCCAACAGCATTTTTTTTAAGAGACTTTTTTTTTTTCCATTGCATATTCTTTCCTGCTTTGTTGAAGATTAATTGACCGTACATTTGTGGGCTCATTTCTGGGTTTTCTCTTCTGTTGATCTGTGCTTCTGTTTTAGTGCCAGCACTCTACTGTCTTGATAACTCCAGGTTTGTGATATAGGTTAAAGTCTGGAATTGTGATGCCTCCAGCTTTGTTTTTCTGTTTCAAGATTGCTTTGGCTGGGGACGCCTGGGTGGCTCAGTCTGTTGAGCGTCCAACTTTTGATTTTGGCTCAGGTTATGAACTCTGGTTCATGAGTTGGAGCCCCACATTTGGCTTTGTGCTGATAGCGTGGAGCCTCCTTGGGATTCTCTCTCCCTCCCCCATCGCTCTCTCTCTTTCTCTCAAGGTAAATAAAAATAAACTTAAAAAAAAAATAGGTTCCTTTGGATATTTGTGGTCTTTTGTGGCTCCATACAGATTGTAGGTTTGTCTGTTTTAGTTCTGTGAAAAATGCTGATGATATTTTGATAGAGATTGCATTAAATGTGTAGATTGCTTTGGGTTGTATAGACATTTTTAAACATACTTTTTTAAATGTTTATTTATTTTTGAGAGAGACAGAATGCCAGCGGGGGCAGGGCAGAGAGGCAGGGAGACACAGAATCTGAAGCAGGTTCCAGGCTCTGAGCTGTCAGCCCAGAGCCAGATGCGGGGCTCGAACTCATGAACCGTGAGATCATGACCTGAGCCGAAGTCAGACGCTTAACCAACTGAGCCACCCAGGCACCCCTGGTAGTATAGACATTTTAAATAATATTTTTACTTTTATTCCATGAGCTTGGAATGTCTTTACATTTGTTTATGTCATCTTGAGTTTTGTTTCATCAGTGTTTAATTTTTTCAGCGTATAGGTCAAAGACTCCCTTTTTAAGATAAAAATAAGGAAGGGGCACCTGAGTGGCTCAGTTAGTTAAACATCTGACTCTTGATTTTTGGCTCAGGTCATGATCTCATAGTTTGTGAGATGGAGCCCTATGCCTGGCTCCATGGTGACAGCACAGAGCCAGCATGGGATTCTCTCTCTCCATTTCTCTCCACTCTGGGCAGCCCTTCTTCTTTGTGGCTCTAGTTTCACCACTTTCTCATCTTTACCCTGGAGTCTAGTGGATATTATTGGTTTCCTACTTTAGCTATCTTAAGTTGCATCATCACCCCTGTTTGTTTCCTTAAGTCTGCCCACACATCTGTAGTGTCCTCATTAAAACCTCTTCATTTGAATCATTTGGAGTGAATTGCATTTATTGCTAGGAATTCTTAGAGTATAGTGACTGAGTAAGTGTGTAATAATAGAATGTATCTAATATCAGTGGAGTAGGAAGGATGGGAAAGGAAATGTTGATTTGACTTATAATTGCACTTTAAAGCTATAGAACTTAATAGAAGTTCATAGGAACAAATTTTTAGGAAGCAACGAAGACAACATAGATTGATGGGATATATTTATGATACTATGCATACCAAAATAAAGATAGGTTTTACCTGTATTTAAATATTATTATTGCTTAATACACCCATGATATAGGCATACGTATTTGGGTATATGCTAATACCAGTATATAATACATTTCAGAAATATATATTAGGAGTATTGATAAAGAGTTTTCATTGACAAATGTGCTGGTTTTTACTTAATAAAGGGTGTGTTTATGAAACTTGTGATTTGTAGGTTATAAGTAACTTGTTTCTTAATTGGTTATAACAAGTAATGGCTCCGTTATGCAGTGTTTGTGCCTAACATTGGACTTCTAGATTCATGAGGGTCTTCTAGAAGTGCAGGTTTGCTAGAGAATTATTAGGGATCTCCTTCTAAGGAACACTTACTTAACTCCTAATGTGTCCTGAACTTTCCCATTTTGTAGGCCAGTTAGTGTTTCAGTAATATTTTCATGGTGTTTGTAGCCACTTCCTTTTTGAGGTAGTTAGTTCCAGCGTATTTATTTGTGTCCTAACAACTTAGGAGTTTTTTTGGAAAATAAACACAATTGAAATGAAAATAAAAATTGTATGCTATTCTTAAATAACCATAATTAGTTACTAATGGATATATGTACCCATTGGGTACTGTACAACTTATTAAACTTTAGAAACACTCTCCTTTCCTGTTCTGTATTGGTTTTCCAGCAGTATTTATGAGAACTCAATGATAGAATATAATCAAAACGAATAAAGTATGATCTGATTTTGAAACTGGAAGTTACCTCATGCTAATAGCTCCTGTTGTGCTTGACAAATGTTTGATTTTCCTGTGTTTCTCTTTGAAAATTTAAAATACCTCACAATTGCCGTATGAGTTTGCTCTGGTAGCCAAGGGCATCTCAGTTCACAGTTTAACCAGTGATTGACAATACCCCAATTCCTCTGCCCTTCAGGTGAGATAACTGTGAAGTCCATGACCTACTCAGATTTTCAGTTTCCCAAGGAGTTTAATTAGGCTCCAGTTATCCATGGCAGTGATTGGCCAGATAATGCACTTGTTATTGTCTGCCTTTCTCAACTTGTTTCATTTCCCGAATCCATTACCAGTACTATATGGGATCTTCCCCCAAATAAATTACTTTTACTGGTATCTTAATAGTCTCAGTCTCTTTGGGAGATAGAAGCAGGTGTTTGTTATGGTTTATTACATATCAATCCATATGCTGTTTCAAAGTCTACTTTAATGAATTCTTTGCATACACAGTGTATATAGATCAATATTATTTTTCTTAAATCCTTTTTAATTGTGTCATCTTATTTACGCAGAAGACTAAATAAACTATAGATATACTTCTTACAGAGTATTTATTTTCTGTATCCCAGTGTAATCAGTACTCCGCTCAAGGAAAATAACATTGTCAGGACTTCAGAAGACTCCTTCTCTTATGTCTTGTGTGCTCCTCCTCTATCAAACCACCTCCATTTTCCACAGAGATAAATACTACTTTTATTTTGTGATAATTATTTCCTTGCTTTTCTTTATAGTTTTACCATAAGTGGATTTATCCTTAAAACAGTTTAGTTTTGCCTTTCTTTCTTCTTTAGATAATTAACTGTATGTTCTCTTTTGTACATAATTAACTGTACCTACTCTTTGTCTTTTCCCACTCATATATTTGTTCTATTTATGAGATTCATTTATATTTCACTTATTTTCATTGATATAAAGCAAACAATTCTTTGGTCTGGTGGGCTTTTCTCTGTATTGTAGAATGTTTAGGAGCATCTCTGGCCTCTACCCATTAGATGCCAGTTACACATTCCTGTCTCTCCTTCCACAGCCCTTTCTCCTCTTGACAATCAAAAATGTCTGCAGACAATGTTAAAAGTCCCCTGAGGGGCCAAATTCCCATAATGTGAGAACTGCCCTAAAGTATTTAGTATATGAATATACTACTTTATTTAAATTTCCCATGCTTGAAGGTAATTGGGTTGTTCCCAGCTTTTGGATAGGATCTACAGTGCTACTATAAGCTAGCTGTCTTTGGTACATATTAATGCAGTGTCCATATATATAAGATGCTATAGTTTGTATACTGAGAAGTGAAATTACTGGGATATAAGAGATGTGGCTTTTCCAGGTAATGCCAGACTGTTCTCTGAAGTGATTGTAGAAATACCTTGTCTTTTTGTATTTTCACATGTATTAATTTTAGAATTAGATTGTCAAATTCCATAAAAAAAACTGTTGAGTTTTGAATAAAATTATATTTAATTTGTACAGTATAACAAACTTCTCAATCTCCATAATTGTTGACATTTGGGGCTGCCTAATTATTTGTTATGGGGAGCTTTCCTGCATTGTAGAATATTTAGCAGCATCTCTGACCTCTACTTCTAAATGTCAGTAGCACCCTACCCCAACCTTCAGTTGTTCCTATCTGTGGGGAGTGAGAAGCAAAGGTTGAGAACTACTGCTGTATAAATAAGGAGGGGTGAATTTACACCTTTATAAAATGAAGTTTTCAAATTCATGATCTTTGCGTATATTTCTCCATTTACATCTTTATGTTTTCAGTCTTTTAGAGGGTATTTTTGCGTATGAGTGAAAAGGTTTCATACATCTGTTACTAAAATCTGTATTTTTGGATTTAAACATTTAAAAAATTATTATAAATAGTGTCTTTTTTTAAAGTAGACTTTATTTTTTAGATGAGTTTTAGATTTACAAAAAAAAAAACCCCAAATTATGGAAAATTCCCACTTCCTCTCCTTTCCTCTCTAACCTTCAAGTTTCTCCTATTATTAACATGTTTGCATTAGTTTGGTACATTTGTTACAATTGATAAACCAGTGGTACATTATTAACTACAGTTCATAGTTTACATTAGGGTTCTCTCTTTGTGCTTCAAAGTTCTGTGGATTTGTACAAATGTATAATGTTATATATCCATTATTCTAGTATCAAAGTCAATAGTTTCAATTGCTCTAAAAAGCTCCACTGTTTTCTTCTGGATATCTCTTTCCACTCACAGTTCCCCGCCCCTCATTCTTGAGTACCCCCCCCCTTTTTTTTTTCTTAATGTTTAGTGATTTTTGAGAGTGCAAGTGAGGGAGGGCAGAGAGAGAGGTAGACAGAGGATCCAAAGCAGGCTCTGCATCAAGAGCACAGAGCCCGACACAGGGCTTGAACTCACAAACAGGGAGATCATGATCTGAGCTGAAACCAAGAGATGCTTAACTGACTGAGCGATGAGTACCACATTATTTCATAATGCTAAGTCTAACTGCCTTTCTAAAATGAATTCACCTTAATCATGATGTGTTATATCTTTTAAATTATTGCTTGGTTTGGTTTGCTAATGTCTTGTTTAGGGATTTTTATATTTGTATTCATTGATGAGATTGGCCTGCAGTTTTCCTTTTTCATTCTTTCCATCTCAGATTTTATTGTCAAGGCTTTGCTAACTTTATGAAGTGAGTTGTGGAGAATATCATCTTTTTTTTGTTTGTTTTCTGGAAGAGTATTTGGGATTGGAATTGTTTCCAGAACATTTGGTAGAATTTGCTATTGAAACCATATGGGTCTGAATTTTTTTGTTTTTGTTGGAAGATTTTAAATTACTGATTCAATTTTTTAAACTGATTTAGCAATATTCAGATTTGTTTGTTTTTGACAAGCTATATTTTCTAGGAAATTATCCATTCTTTTTGAATTTGCAAACTTATTTAATATTGTTATTTGTAATAGGTGTAATAGCCCCTTCTCTTTTTATAGTGTGTATAACTTCTTGTGATATTCCTTTTCATTAGTTCAATGCAAAATGTTTTCTAATTGTTTTTTTCTTTGATTCATGGATTATTTTAAAAGCATATTCCTTAACTTCCAAACATGGAATTTTCTAGTTAACTTTTGTTACTGATTTCTCCCTAGCTTAATTGAATTTGAGGCCAGAGAAAATGATCTGTGTGGTTTTCATCCTTTTTAGTTTGTGTAGACTTGTTTTAAGGTCCTCTGGTCAGTTTTTGCAAATGTTTCACATGTGTTTGAAATCTGTCTGTATTATGCATTAAAAAAAAATTTTTTTTTAACTTTTATTTACTTTTGAGAGACAGTGCACACAAACGGGGGAGGGACTGAGAGAGAAGGAGACAAAGAATCCGAAGCAGGCTCCAGGCTCTGAGCTGTCAGCACAGAGCCCTATGTGGGGCTCGAACCCACGAACCTTGAAATCACGACCTGAGCTGAAGTTGATGCTCAACTGACTGAGCCATCCAGGCATCCCTTATGCATATTTTAAGTGCAGTTGTGTCCATTAGGTTAAGATTGTTCAATAATTGTGTTGACATATTTCATATCCTTTTAACCTATTATTTACTTTTCTAGCAGTTACTCAGGGACGTATTTTAGAATCATGATTGTAGGTTTATATATTTCTTCTTGATTTCTCCTTGAAGGCCTTCCCCTTCCATCATTCTCTTTTTCATGTCCTCTCCCATCACCTGCTTTGTTATTAGGTGCCTAGAAATACTCTAATATTTTCTAGAACTCAAATGTTTTACATTTATTTAATGATCCTCTTTATCTCTGGTAGTGCTTTTTTCTCGTATTTCATTTATTTGAATATTAATAAAGCATACCTCCTTTTATGGCTTTTTTCTGGCCCAACTTTTTCTGGTTTTTTCCTTTCATTGTTCTTCTATCCTTACTATTTAGATGCATTTTGTAAACAGCAAATAGACGGATGGTATTTTTTTATTCAGTCAGAAAACTATTTTTCTTTTAACTGTATCACTTAATCCTTTTTACATTTAATGTAAACAGTGGATGTTTGGATTTATATCGAACCAGTGTTTGTTCTCTGTCCTGACTGCTCTATGTATTTTTTTATTTTGCTTTTTCTTTCTTGCCTTTAGATTCTTTGAATTCAAAAGAATTCATTCCCCCCCCTCTACTTTTTTGGACACTTTGTACTCTTTGCATGCATTTAATGGTTACCCTAGAGATTATAAAAATCATAATTAATGTAACAAAATCTAAAATGTAATTACCACTTTTACCCTTTTCCTAGAAAGTACAAGGACCTAAAGCAATAATTCTATTTACTTCCTTCCTTGTGTTGTAATTTAAATCTATTTAGTTTTCCCTTTAGTCATTATTATTTAAAGAGATAAGGTAGTTAATTTTTTTTTTTTAGTTTTACTGTTATACGTACCATTGTATTTGTTCTTTTTTTAATGTCATATATATCTGAGATCACTTCTGCCTAAAATGCATCGTTTAGAACTTCCATTGATCTTCTATCAGGGATTGTATAGGCTCTGTTGGACTTTTTTTAAAGATTTATTTAACTTGTCTTTATTTATGAAAGTATATTTTGATAGATAGATCATATAACAATTGGCCGTCTTCATATTGAAGACATTTTACTGTTTTCTGGCTTAGATTGTTGTTGAGAACTAGGAATAATAATTTTCCTTTCTTTCAATACTTGTTTTTCCCAAAGCTTAACGTTTCTCTTTGTATTCTGGTATTCTGCAGTCTGACTGTTATGTTCTAGGTATAGAACATATTTCTTTAGATTGGTGTCTTTCCTCAGTTATCTTTTAAAATATTGCTGCTTCTCATTTTATTTCTCTTCTCCCTCAGTAACTTTGTTTAAACTTTGCCTATTGTTTTCTTTGTACCTTTTTGCATTTTTGAATTCCTATATTCCTTTCTGTGTAATATTTCCCCTGTCTTCCAGTTCACTTACTTTTTTTTCATCCATGCCAGTCTGTTTCAGTTACTGTATTGGTCATTTCTAGAAGTTAGAGTTATGTGTCTCTCTTTTATAGGAAAAGAAGTCCATGGAATTGTTCCCTGTGGCTATTCATTTGGTTTTGTATTTTCCTTTTTTAATATGGTGAATTTTTTACAGTCTATATCTGATAATTCTAATACTTGAAGTCTTTGTGAGTCTGTTTATACAGTCATTTTTGCTTATTCCTTTGCATATCCTTTGCATTCCTTTCTTCTTGGAGTGTTTAGTTACTTTTTATTCCAAGCTCCACATTTTCTCTCCAAATTATTAGAAACCTAAGTAAGGTACATTCCTCTAGAGAAGATTTAGCATTTGCTTGACAGGTATCCAAGGGTACTACAAATCGACGACTATTTACACCTAAGTCAAGTTTGCAGTTTTCTGGATCAGATTAAGTGAATTTAGGATATTTGTGAGAGCACCAATGTTTGACTTCTATCTCCCAGGTATCTGTATTATAAAAAGGTTTCTTGGGGCACCTGGGTAGGTCATTTGGGTAAGTGTGTTAATTTCAGGGCAAGTCATGATCTCATGGTTTGTGGGATTGAGCCATGTGTCAGACTTGTACTGACAATGCGGAACCTGCTTGGAATTCTCTCTCCTTTCTCCCTCTCTCTCTCTCTCAAAATAAATACATAAACTTTTTTTTTTAAAGCTTTCTTTATGGATCCCAAAGTATGAGGTATTAGATTTACTGCTCGTTTAACTTTATCTTACAAATGAAATCCTTTGAGCCCCACTTCATAAAAAAGTTGTTTCTTTTAGACCCTTCACCTGAGAAGTCCCAGCTTGTGCATTATAGGCTCAATAAATATTATCAGAGAAAAAGTGATTTTAGCGCTCTTTCTGTATCTTGCTTTCTGCTTTTAGTTTGTCTTTATCCTCAAGGTTTTAGATGTTTTTCAAAATGTTTTTCATGTTTTTATTAGCATTTCAGGAAAACTGTTTATATAAATAATATTGTATATAGTACTACCATAATCAAAACTTTTATATACCAACTTAACATATTTGTTCCCTTGGATAATTGTGTATGTGTAAATGTAGGCCATAATTTTGAACTTTCCACGCTTTGGACATATTTCATATATTTATCTTTTATATTGTTGCAGTTTCTACTTTCATGGACTCTAGTCTCTTGGCACTATTTAAAGTCTTAATTTCTCATTCTTATGTTTTTGGAAGAACTTTCAAATGTAGACATATTCAGATATTGTTTTAGGAATTGTGCAATGAAAACCACAGATAATCCTGATGAGTTTATTATTTAGGAAGAGCTGTTGGTTATACAGAGTACAGAATAAGAATTATTAAAATAGGAGAATGGAACGAGAAATATTTTGGTATATTTTAGCCTCATTTTTCTAGGCCCCATGGGTTTCTGAAGGGTTGTATATATATCAAATTTTTGTGCCCTAAATTATTCTTTAAAAATATTATAAGAATCACACAAATATAGTCAACTGATTTTTTTATTTGAAGATATAAAGGCAATTAAAATGGAGAAATAATCATCTTTTCAACAAATGGTACATGAACTATTGGATATCCATGGGGAGAAAATGAACTTAAAGATCTTACCCCTTTCTTAAGTGAAATGTAAAACTCAAAATTTCTAAAATAAAACGTAAGAGAAAGACTACATGACCTTAGGTTTAGTGATGAGGTTTTGAGGTTTTTAGCTGTAACAACCAAGAGTACATGGAAGCCCATGGAAGAAACAATTGACAAGTTGGACCTTATTAAAATT
This sequence comes from Puma concolor, assembly GCF_028749965.1. Classification (NCBI taxonomy): domain Eukaryota; kingdom Metazoa; phylum Chordata; class Mammalia; order Carnivora; family Felidae; genus Puma; species Puma concolor. Next base: position 32,460,841 of record NC_141675.1, on the reverse strand, counting down.
TTTCTGCTCTGCAAAAGACATTATTGAGAAAATTAAATCACAGACTGAGAAAACATATTTGCAAGACACATATATGGTAAAGGACTTGTAATTAAAATATACAAGGAGCTCTAAAAATTCAGTGATAAGAAAATAAACAGCCCAATTAAAAGTGGGCAAACACCTGAATAGACATTTCACTGAATAAGACATTTCACAGATGGCAATTAAACATGCGAAAAGATGCTCAACATCATTTGTCATAAGGGCAATGTGAATTGAAACAACAAAAAGATATCACTACACAGCTATTGGAATGACTAAAGTCCAAAAAACTGGCAGTATTGATCACTGTCAAGATGTGAAGGCACAGGAAATCATTGTTGATGGGAATGCAAAATGGTGTAGCCATATTGGAAGACAGTGTAACAGTTTCTTACAAAACTAAACATAACCTTACTGTAAAATCTAGTAATTGTGCTCTTAGGTGTTTACCCAACTCATCTGAAACATGCCCACACAAAAACCTGCATGTGTTTAATGTAATTATATTCATTAATTACCAAAAATCGGAAGCAATCAAGGTGTCCTTTAGTAGATGAAAGGGATAAACAGTGGTACATCCATGAAATGGAATATTATTCAGTTATAGGAAGGAATTAGTTCTCAAACCATGCAAAAAGCATAGATGAGTCTTCAGTAGGTATTGTGGAGTGAAAGAAGCCAGTCTAAAAAGGCTACATACTATGATTCCAGTTTCTGTTACATTCTGGAAAAGGGAAAACTATAGAGATGGTAAATAGATCCATGTTTGCCAGGGCTTTGGGGAGGAAGAAGGGTTGAATAGGTGAATCATAAGGGGTTAGGGTGGTGAAACTATTCTGTATCATGCTGTAACGGTAGATACATGATCAGTGCATTTCTCAAAACCCATAGAACTGCTAGAACAAAAAGTAAACATTGATGTATGCAAATTTAAAAAAAACCACTTAACGAGGTCATCCCAGTTGAAGTCAGACTAACAAAAGAATCAAACTGTATTACAAACACATGAAATAACCTCACTGCAGGGGTTTGGGATAAAAGTACTGTCCTAAATACTTAAGAGTAGAGATTATAAGACTAAAGGCAAAAGGAACTGTATGTAAGGATGGTACTCTGGTTGGCAGTTATTTTCCATTGTGGTATGGAAGTCACTATACATGTGTATACAATTTTGAAATCACTATACATATGTATAACTGGAATTAAAAAATTAAGTAAGTAGATAGTTGATGGTGGGAACCAGAGTTTTCACTGTTTGAGATTTCACTGTAGGAAATCATAGATAAAAGCAAGGGGAGAACTCTGGAATATTCTGTGTGGTGTGTGGTCATGGAGTTGAAGATATTAGTATAACTCATATATAGCTTAATATAGATACATATGGCTACATACAGAAGTAGTTACATACATATATATTTCCTTGCTCTTTAAGCCGAGAGGGCCTAAAAGAAATGACATTACACTAACAATGAGCCGGTAGCAAGGAACACACTTAGCATATAAATCTTGGCTTCTTATTCCATTCTCCAGTTGAGGAAGTCAGGGATCCTTACAGCAATATTAGATTCTAAGACTGGGACAGGGAATATACAAGGTGAACCTGAAGCATTTCATAGTTTTTGAAAGTAAATAAGTGCTCAGTGAAAACAAAACGACAGTGAGGGTTTGTCAAAAGGACATAGGAACCAACTGAAAAGAACCCTACTCAGTAGCCAAAAGTAGAACAATTTGAGCAACAAAATACTGTAGAATTGGCTTATAATGTAAACTATAAAATATTCATGAGTCCATGTTATAAATAAATGATTGAAAATGGAACAAATGGGTAATAGACAAATCTTTCATGTAGAAGAATTCAATGTAATTTATATAGATACATATATAAACTTAAAGAAGCATAATTTCTTACACGTTTAGGTGTGGGCTGTACATAGTGACTTCTTTCCAAAGAATATAGTATGGAAAAAGGGGAAAAATATAACGTACCTTGGAGAAACTTGACAAATTCTACCTCAGTTAGATGATCATGATTAATAAGCATATGATTAAAAAATACTTTTGTTTTGATACAATTACAATGGCACTTTTTCTTTGATCTTTCTCTCAAAAACCAAAAACCGTATTTAACCATAAGAAAACCATCATACAAACCCAAATTGACAGACATTCTGTAAACTGCCTTACTGCTCCGTAACACCATTATGATGATCAAAAATAAGTTAGAAACTGTCACAGTGTAGAGTACCCTAAGGAGACATGACAACTACCACCTTTTGTGGTATTCTGGATGAGATCCTGGAACAGAAAAAGGATATTAGGTTAAAAGTAAGAACATCTGAATATGACTTTTAGTTAATATTATCAGGTTGAGGGGAGAAAGAATTTGAGAAAGACTATCAAAAGGTACAAACTTCCTAGTTACTAGATAAATAAGTACTAGGGATGTAGTGTAAGTGAATGACTACTGTTAATACTGCTGTATGATACATAGGAAAGTTGTTAAGAGAATCGATCCTCAGAATTCTCTACACAAGGAAAAATTACTTTTCTAATTATATCTGTAAGAAATGATGGATATTAACTAAACCTGTTGTGATAATCATTTCCAATATATGTAAATCAAACCATGATGCGGTGCACCTTAAACTTGTAGTGATGTATGTCAATTATTTCTCAGTGAAGCTAGGGGAAGAACAAAAATGTTATTAATATCTGCTCATTAGCTGTGACAAATATACAATATTAATATGAGATACTAACAATAAGAGAAACTGGTTTTGGTGTTTATGGAAACATTTTGCACCGTGTAATTTTTATGTTAGTCTAAAACTATTCTAAAATAAAAAGTATGTATTTTTTAAAACATTGTGGAATTCAGTTTAAGGAAAATTCTTTGAGACTCTTATTAAACCCAACCACCTAGTTTTTTTTTGCCCCTTTTTTATCATATACATAGAAGTTCAATGAAATAGAAAAGAGTGGTGCTCTAGAGAAAGATGAGAAAGCCTTAGTGGCAAATAAATTGTGAGAGAGTCTTTGCAAAAGTATACTTGAGATTATTTGGGACCTTGTAGTGACACACCTTTGAAGTACAGCTTAAAGAGTATGACTTGATCATTTATATGCACTTTGATAGGAAAATACAAAGTAATCCTAAATTATCTCACACATTTAAATCCTAAATCATCTTATATATATTATGTAACTGAAGTCAGATATGTAGTGTTGGCTCTAAACAAGTTACTTATAAATAAAAATGTTCACTCTTTAATTTATGGATTCTTACAACGTTATGGGGAAGTTCTCTTGTGCTCTTTTTCCTTTGCTACTTGGAGATGAAACCTGGTTCTACTTAGATGATAACCATTGCACTCGTGGTCTAATTTATGAGAAAGAAACATAATTCAGCATTTTTTTCCCCTACATCTCTCAGTCCCTAGTTTTTGCTTTTCCATACCATGCTATGAAGAGTAATTCTTCTTTAGAGCTATTCTTTACTGCCACAATTTAATTTTTGTCTTCAGTTCCCTAAGACTAAAAATCTTTGGCTGATATTTTTCTTCTAATGTGCTATTGTTACCTTTTTGAGTTCTCCAATTCCTTTAATAATAACCTGAAAATTTGGGTCTTTCTCCACAAAAGTTGCATAGACCTAAATTTTCATACAAAAGGTCCATAGATATTTAGGAATCCATGTGCCATAGATTAAGAAGTCCTGCTTCTCTTGAATCATGTTAATATTAGTAGTAATGCCTGAGGTAGCAGATGGACATTTTAAAAAGTATGTTTATTTTTTTCATTGCCGTTTCCTTTAATTCTTTTTTTTTTTTAATTTTTTTTTTCAACGTTTATTTATTTTTGGGACAGAGAGAGACAGAGCATGAACGGGGGAGGGGCAGAGAGAGAGGGAGACACAGAATCGGAAACAGGCTCCAGGCTCTGAGCCATCAGCCCAGAGCCTGACGCGGGGCTCAAACTCACGGACCGCGAGATCGTGACCTGGCTGAAGTCGGACGCTTAACTGACTGCGCCACCCAGGCGCCCCATCCTTTAATTCTTATGTGGACTGAAGATGAAGATATTAAAAAAAAAATTATCTTTAATGTTTATTTATTTTATTTTTGAGAGAGACAGAGAGAACACAAGCAGGGGAGGGGTAAAGAGAGAAAGGAGGCAGAGAATCTGAAGCAGGCTCCAGGCTCTGAGCCGTCAGCACAGAGCCTGACGTGGGCACAGACCATGAGGTCATGACCCAAGCCGAAGTCAGGCGCTTAACCATCCAGGCGTCCCTTGAGGATATTTTAATAGTTGTTGGAAGATTTGGTGAAAGTAGTTTGAAACATCACCGTTATAAGACAATGCTTGCTTTTGTTCCTGGGCTATACTAACATGGCTAAACCAAGCTCCAGTATTAAGCTTGAAGTGATCATTAAAAAGCAACCAAAGTATTTGTCTCTTTATCTTTCCCCATTCCCTTTCCTCAACAGTCACTGCAATCTTAGGTAACTGTTAAATTCTATATTCTGGTATGCAGTGTTTCTTTAGTAAATACTTCTCAGTTTTAGTAGCCTCAGCATTTCTTCTCCTTTTTGACTTAGATTTTGTCTTGTAATTTATCCATACTTTTTTCAGTCTTTCTCCACTTTATTTTGATGTATAATGTACTGTTACTTACAGTAAAAATGAAGCAGAAGATGAGGCTACCAAAAATTTTCCTGTTATATGTATGAATTATCTCTGGTCCATCACCAGATTAGGTTTTTAAATTAATACTTTATAATCCAGTCTTTACAATAAAAGCTTTAAAATAGAAAGCTGTTTCATACATGGTACAATGAGTAAGAAAGCTCTTAGGAAGGCTCTCTGTTAAACACTCTTAGGCAGTGTTAGTATATAACACCAGTAATTGGTTTGGTTTAGTAATTTAAGGGAGCCAGGTTCAGTAATTTGAGGGAACCAGAATGTTAGTGTCATAAAAGGTATAAACCCAGAAGGGCCTTTTGTTGTATTTGGGTAAGTTGATTTGCTGCTCAAAAAGTTCTGTATGTGGGGTGCCTGGGTGGCTCGGTCCGTTGAGCGTCCAACTTTGGCTCAGGTCACGATCTCGCAGTCTGTGAGTTTGAGCCCGGTATCCGTCTCTGTGCTGACAGCTGAGTCTGGAGCTGCTTCAGATTCTGTGTCTCCCTCTCTCTCTGCCCCTCCCCCGCTCATACTCTGTCTCTCTGTCTCTCTCTCTCTCTCTCTCTGTCAAAAATAAATAAATATTAAAAAATATTTTTAAAGAAAGTTCTCTCTGCTTTCAGTTTTCTCTTCTGTCTGCTTCTGTACCTAGTTGGAAGGATACAAACAAGGCTGGAGTTCTGGCTTTGGATCTCATCATAGAATAGAGTAAGGGTAAAATTCAAAATGAAGAGGATGAGATGAGACCGTGTTCTAAACCATGGGGTTCGTGTAAATGGGGATAAGAATTTGTGGGTTCCTGCTTCTTCGGCATTGACTTCTTTATCACCTTAACTCATCGTTATGGTGGATTCTAGACATTTTGGAAAGAGATGGTTAGTGTCTGGAAGTAAAAGCTTTGGTCTGGGTGCTTAGAAAACTGCTGACTTTGCTTAGTTCTGGAATAAAAGAGATGACTGGTCTCATTCTTCAAGTGGCAATAATCTGACAACATGCACAATTAGGGATCTGGCTTTCAGTAGAGCCCAAAAACTCGAGCTTTTAGCTTTCCTCTAAATGGGCAGGATAATCTTTCAAAAAAGGAATGCTCAAAGTAGGTGAGCATCTTACATGCATCTTGCATCTTACGTGCTATAAGCACAATACTAAATTCTTTATACTTGTTTTCTTATTTTGTTCTCATATCATCCTTAGTCATTTGTTCCACATTTTTTTTCAGTGCTGCTTATGTACTAGGAATTACAGCATTTAACAAAAAAAAATCCCTGCATTGGTATTCTCACCACTTTAAAGATTAGAAATCTGAGTTTTATAGAAAACAATTGATTTTTTCAGTCTCCTATAGCTTAGTAACTGGGGGAGCTGAGACTTAAACCCTACTGTGTCTAATGCCAAAGATTTTAAATGACCCTGCGATGACTTCTTGAGGGTTCTGCTAAATGTTGTGGTTGCTATAACCACAGTTAAAGTTTCTTTTCATTGTGTCCATGTCACTAATTTTGCCAAGGATATGTTCTCCAGCCTCATTTTCATATTGCTTTTCAATTTCATTTTTTGTGTTCTATAATAGCCTGGTAAGGAAAACATAAAATTTCACATTTCTGGCAAACTGAAATGGAGCATTCTTAGCCTACCCTCTAATGAGTGCATATTGGTAGTGACTACACAAATGCTTGACAGGAAAAGATTAATAGCAGTCTGTCCTTCAGTTTAGTTTTTTAACATTTTATTTTTTATTTGAAATGTATTCATTCCTTATTTTGAGTAATACATTTATATAGTTCAAATTTCAGGAAATGCAAAGGGTATGCAATATAATACCTCCATTATATCCCTAAACCTCAACCACATATTTCTCTTTCCCTGAGGCAACCACTTGTGCCAGATATTTGTGTATCTTTATAGAAATATTTTAAATCATATATTATCAAATACATAAATATTCCTTTTTCATTTATGAATATATCCTACAGATCTTTCCATATCAAGCGTAGACCACTTTATTGTTTTTGACAGCTGCATGGATTCCATTGATTTTAGTCAGTTAAAAGTAGTGGTTAGTCATGGACCCTGTAGCCAGACTGTCTGCGTATAGACCACGAATCTGCTACTGGGAAACCCTGTTTGCAAGTTGCTAAATCTCTAGGTGCCTCAATTTTCTCTTCTATAAAATGAGAGAAAAGTAGTACATTCTTCTATTGTTGTGAAAAGTAAATGTTTTAACTTATTTAATAGGGCATATTTATTAGAACAACGTCTGGCAGATAGTGAGCACCCAAGTGTTAGCTGCCACCACCATCGTCATTATCATCAACACTTGCAGTTATTAATCAGAATCTTATTTATGGGTATATGCATTTTTCCTTTTGCTATCACAGTGTTTCAGGGAATAACCTTGTACCTTCGTTATTTCATATGTGTGTGAGTTTATGGATTTTTCACAACAAGTACAATATCCAGGCCAAGGAGTATGTAAATTTGTAATTTCGGTAATATTTGCCAAATTGCATACCATAGGGATTGTATCAAGTTATGTTCTCTCCAGCAGTTTGATAAAATTTAAGTGATCAGTAACTTGATGGTAGTTTTTTGATGTTATTCTATTTCTGGAATTATTGATAGTTAAAAATGATACTTTTGGGGCGCCTGGGTGGCGCAGTCGGTTAAGCGTCCGACTTCAGCCAGGTCACGATCTCGCGGTCCGGGAGTTCAAGCCCCGCGTCAGGCTCTGGGCTGATGGCTCAGAGCCTGGAGCCTGTTTCCGATTCTGTGTCTCCCTCTCTCTCTGCCCCTCCCCCGTTCATGCTCTGTCTCTCTCTGTCCCAAAAATAAATAAACGTTGAAAAAAAAATTTAAAAAAAAAATGACACTTTTGAAAGATCTTCCTTTATCTTCATTAGAGGTATAATCCTGTCAGTAGGGCTTGATCAAACAATCTTTTATTTTTTAATGTAAGATACGTATGTTGGTAGATTATTTGAAGATTCTCGCAGATAGTGTTTTAGAGAGTGGAAGATAATCTATTTTTTTTTCATTCCTTATTTTCAAATATTTCTATTTCTCTGAATCTGAATTATTTCAGATCTTTAATTAATTTTTTTTTAAATTTTTTTTTTAATGTTTATTTATTTTTGAGACAGAGAGAGACAGAGCATGAACGGGGGAGGGTCAGAGAGAGGGAGACACAGAATCTGGAACAGGCTTCAGGCTCTGAGCTGTCAGCACAGAGCCCGACGCGGGGCTCGAACTCACGGACCGTGAGATCATGACCTGAGCCGAAGTCGGCCGCTTAACTGACTGAGCCACCCAGGCGCCCCTTTAATTTACTTTTAATAGCTATCCATTGTCAAAGCTTAAAATAGTAGAGAGAAGACTTAAGATGTTAGGCATATTTCAAGGAACTATAGAGAATACAAAGATTAATAAGTAGTATTCTGCCATACTTTTCTCTGGTGGGTAAGCTAGATGTGAACCATTTCCAGGTTAGAAAATGTAGAAAAGGACAAAAAAAATGTGTAGGACAGAACTTTGGAAATAACCTGTATTCAGGTAAGTAAAAGTGAAAGAAATGAAAGTAAGCCATTAGAGAATACAGTACAAGGATATAGTGTTAATAGAAACCAATATAATGGGCAAATGTTTTCAATAGAATATGTAGGGTATTACTAAAGAAAGACTGCTTGATGTAACAATTAGCAGATAATAGGTGTGAGGAAGCAGTTTCAGTAGAGTTGTTGGACCTAATGAAGAAGAATGAACAGGTAGAACGTAGTAAGTAAATAGGCCTATGTATCAAAAGTCATTGTGACAGCAGCAGGATTTTCTTCTTTAAAAAATTTTCAGTGACAGGCTCTGTTCATTTTCAAAATTACAGCTTTAAACATCTGATTTTACTTTATTAGTAATTGTTACTTATATATGGTAGTCAATTTTTTTAGAAGTTTATTTATTTATTTTGAGAGAGAGAGTGAGTAGAGAAGGGGCAGAGGGAGAAAGAAAGAGAAAATCCCAAGTAGGGCTTGAGCCCATGACCCATGAGATCATGACCTGAGTTGAAATCAAGAGTTACATGCTTAACCGGCAGAGCCACCAGGTGCCCCTAAATATGGTAGTCATTTTTAAAGATGCTAAGCATGAGACTGGTTTTTATGTTGTTTCTAATGCTAGTTGTTGTTTTGTTGCCTTTCACTTTACAATATTAAATTAATGCAGCAAAATATTCCTCCCTTTATGAACTAACTTGGTAGTCCATTGTAATTATAGTTAAGACTCCACTGTATATGAAAACTACGATATCAGTCATGGAAATAAAATAGAACATTGTTTAATAATTAACAATAACGTGTCACTTTTTAGTGAACTGGTATGATTAGTGTTGTCCTTTTTTTGAGTTCTTTAAAAAATCAGTATTACCTGGGAATGCAAACTGGTACAGCCACTCTGAAAAACAGTATGGAGGTTCCTGAAAAAATTAAAAATAGAGCTACCCTACAACCCAGCAATTGCACTACTAGGTATTTATTCAAGGGATACAGGTATGCTGTTTTGAACAGACACATGCACCCCAATGTTAAATAGCAGCACTATCAACAATAGCCAAAGTATGGAAAGAACCCAAATGTCCATCAACGGATGAATGGATAAAGATGTGGTGTATATATACAGTGGAGTATTACTTGGCAATCAAAAAGAATGAAATCTTGCCATTTGCAACTATGTGGATGGAACTAGAGGGTATTATGCTAAGCGAAAATAGTCGGAGAAAGATAAGTATCATATGACTTCACTCATATGAGGACTTTAAGACAGAGAACAGATGAACATAAGGGAAGGGAAGCAAAAATAATATAAAAACAAGGAGGGGGACAAAACATAAGAGACTCAAATATGGAGAACGAATGGAGGGTTACTGGAGGGGTTGTGGGAGGGGGGATGGGCCAATGGGTAAGGGGCATTAAGGAATCTACTCCTGAAATCATTGTTGCACTATATGCTAACTAACTTGGATGTAAATCTAAAAAAATTAAAAAATTAAAAAAAAATCAGTGTTACCAAGTTATAATTTCCATACATTAAAAGTTGCACATTTTAAGTGTACAGATAGATGACTTTGAGAAATGCATATAGCTATTTAATGACACTCCAAAACATAAAATATTTCCATCTTTCCAAGAACAACTAATTCTTCTCATGTTTAATAACTTAAAAATCTCATTTTATTTCTTTTGCTTGCTTAGTACTTCATGAGAGTAGATTTACTTGTCATCTCTACAGCTTGGTGTAGGGATACCTGTTGGTAGTACTTAATTCATTATACTGAAAATGAACAAAAGAGCTATATATCAAGTAACTAAAACATGGTTAGAAATGGTTGTAATTAAAATGATGAGAAAGGTCTCGTTTTTTTCATTTTACAGATTAATAAAAAGTCAAATTAAGTTTGACATGCGAAATGTGCCACTGTAGTCTTTTATTGGGACTCTAAATGAAGAGCACACTTTGATGACTTTTAGTGGCTGTCAGTTGTTCCATGCTCTTTCTTGTAAAAGTACAGTACACTTTAGAGACTTTTCCTTCTTACATTCTTAAATGTGATTTGAATTGGAGCTGCTAATCATTGGCAAGGAATCTGTCAGAGGGTATAAAGTATTTTCTTATTGATTCATTGAGTCTTATTCCTGTGATTTTTATCTTGAATATTGACATGTATAGAGTTGAAACTGAACCTTATGTAGTTATTAGTTCAATATTCTCTGTACTCAAGGTAGATTTTGAACCTTATTTTATTTTATTTAAATTATGTTAATTTTTAACACAAGTCTTTGATATAAACCACTCTTACTATTTTAAGAGTGGTAATATTTATATAGCCATACTTGAGATAAAAATTATATAGCTAACGTAAAAGTAATACTAAAGAATGAGAGAGAAAGGGGTTAACTTTGTTTTTTGTTGGTTTGATACTTAGGTTGAAGTTACTGAGCTATTTTTCATGTTAACAGAAAACAGATTTAGCTGACATGTATTAATTAGATTAAGGAACACTTAGTTTTAATTTATAGAAGAATATTCTGATGATAAAGAATATCAGCTATATGTCTGGATAGCACCAGTCAATCCTTATATAAATATATTGTTTTTTTGTCTTTTCCTGCCCCAACACTCCTCTCAGTTTTTCCCCCCTCATACTTATTCGCAGAATATTCAGGGATTTTTAAAAATGTCTAAAGAACTTTGAAGCTCTTAAGGGATTCCTTTAGGTAGGAGTTTGGGGGAGGAGAAAACCCCAAAAACTTTCAAATAAAATTTTTCAAACATTGGTCAGATTAAATTTAATGTTTAGCATGGGATAGAAAAGGATTAACTGTAAAATCTGTTGTTCCACAGGTACTGTGAGAATAGAGATGTTTCGAAATATGCAGAATGCAGAAATCATCAGAAAAATGACTGAAGAATTTGATGAGGTATAGCATTTCAATATTTATACAAATTGCCAACTTACACTTTTAAAATGGTGAATATATTTTAAGTTTTATTATGATTCGGTGTTTAAGAGAAGATAACTCTGTTCTCATTTATGTAATAATCCGTGCTACTAATTCCATAGTTAACGATCTTTGGGGATTTCATTGCATTGTATGGAGGTATCACTTAATGACTGGTAACTGATAAGGATAATAAAATTAGTGGTGTGAAGTAGAAGTTGGTTCTGGACATTCATTCTTGAAGACCATCTAAAATTCCTAAATTTATAAATACATCTCCAGTAGTTTTATGTTCTGTGGAATTAGTCATATTAAATGCTTTAAAGAAAAAAGGATTTAGAGGTCAAATAAGTGTTAATAGCCTGCATGTTATACCTGTTTAGAGATTGTCAAAGTACATTATTTAAGGTTCTTAGAAATCCTGATGGAAAAATAGCTTCCTTAACTTCATGTAATCCAGAATTCCTAAAATGATGTGCATCTCTCCTTACTTCCCCACCCTCACTCCCTTTTTCTGTATTCCTGTAAAACTTCAGTTTCTGTTTGGGGCAGTCTACTTTAAAATATTCTGATTTCCACTTAGAATACGTATTTTCTTAAAAGAAAAAAATGTATGTGTTTTCTTTGCTAGTCTTCACAGATTAATCAACTTTACACTAATGAAATGTGTAAACACTTTCACAATTTTGTTTGTTTATGGTGAACTCATTTCATGTCATGCTCTGTGCCACCATTAATTCTAGTTTTAACATTCTGCCTTTTGATTTAAATAAGATTTCTATTTTTTGTAGGTGTTCCCTTTTCTTAACTTTAAAACTAATAACAAAGATTTTTTTTTTTTTTTCCAGATCCACTCTGTCAGTGAGGTGGGCTCAGGCTTTTTTTTTTTTTTTTAGTAGGAATATTTATATTTAATTGACAAAAGTATTACACATGCATGGTAAAACAAACACATGTCACACAATACATATCTTTCTCATCAGGTGTTCACCTTTATTCTAGTGATACACACCAAAACATTGTCGTGTGCATCTTTACAGAAACATTCCATCAGTGACTTTCATGCTGTTTAGTCACATTCTCTGGGAGGGAGGGGAGACCTTACTTTGTGACCTATGTCTATATGTCCATAATCACTTGTCTTCATTTCTGCAATCCAAAACGTTCTGAAATTCCAAAGGACTTTCTTCCGCAATTTAATGGTGGCAAAACCTAGCCCCAACTTACCTGAGGCTATTCATTACAATTTTTATTACCTCAGTCAGCGTGAATATTTATATTTATTCCTGGTGAAATATTAAGGTTCTCGATTACAGGGGGCTGCCCCAAATTCTCTTGGGTTGTGATGGAATTAAAAGAGATGCATTATGTTAACTTCTCAAATTCAAAAATTTCTGGATTCTGAAATAATTCTTGAAATTACTTTTCATTTAAAACTAAGGTTTTTATTGTAACTTTGTGAGTTTATATGTGGCAAATAGAAGATAACCAAGCCAGATTAAGGTGCAAGTAGTAGGTTTACTCACCAACTACTGTACTAACTACCATGCCAGGCTTGCAACACAAGTGATTGAGGTCACAGATTAAATAGTATGCATATTGGACCTTCAGGGTACTATATAAGAGTTTAAGACAGTAGTTCCCAAAGTTTGCTGCATATTAATAACACCTGGGTATATTTGGAAACTGACACCTGACTCTCTCCCTTATCCCCAGACCTTCTTATTTAAATTTTAAGGCATGCATCCAGGGCATAGGGATTTTTAAAAGGTCACCAGCTGACTCCAATGCACAGCAAAGTTCGGGAGAGATTTTGAGAAAAAACTGAGATTTAAGTTATAAAAACACTTCATATAGGAAAATAGTATGAGAGAAAATACACTGAAAATTCAAAACAAGATTATTATTGCTTTGTATTAAGATATTGAGATAAATTGGGGAAGATGAGGAATTCAGCAAAATGAAGATTATGATGTACCCAAGAAAATATTCCTGTGAATATTGTCAAATACTCAGGTATTGGAAGAATAGTAAACTGTTATCAAAACTGATAGTTAAATGCAGCAAATGAAATTACTCAAAAAGTGTTCATATGGTTAAATATTTTTCTCCCAATATTTGAGAATAGTGACTAAATCAAAAAAGAATTTTTTAAAAACCACCATTTTATGAATAATTCATGAGGTTAAAGGGATACAGACAGCATAGGGAATATAGTGAATGATACTGTAATAGGGTTGTATGGTGACAGTGGTAGCTACACATGTGGTGAGCATAGCATAACATATGAAGTTGTTTTATCACTATATTGTACACCTGAAACTAAGGTAACATTGTATGTCAACTATACTTCAATAAAAATATATAAATCAATGAATGAAAATAGGAAAGATTCTTTAAAAAAAGTATTTTTTTGTCCTGTTTGACAGTACAGCTAACACAGTTTTATTAGAATATATTCATTTAAAGAAGAATTATATATTAATTATTTTCTAAGGCTATTCATTTTATAACTAAGCATTTTAGCAAGAAACTGCGTTTAAATGCTTACATATTGTTAAATATACAGTATTTTATTGTTTTTGTTTCTTCAGAATACTGTATAGGTCATTTAGTCCCCTGGGAGTGGAAGGAGGTTAGTTTTGGTGAAGTGTATTTTTTTTTTAATGGTTATTTTATTTTTTAATTTTTTTTTTTTTTACATTTATTTATTTTTGAGAGACAGAGACAGAGCACAAGTGGGGGATGGGCAGAGAGAGAATGGGACACAGAATCCAAAGCAGGCTCTAGGCTCTGAGTTGAGCCCAGTGCGGGATTTGAACTCACAAACTGTGAGATCATGACCTGAGCCGAAGTGAAGTCGGACACTTAACCTACTGAGCCACCCAGGCGGCCCAGTGTTTATTTTTGAGAGATCGAGACTGAGAGTGAGTGTGTGGGGAGGGGCAGAGAGAGAGGGAGACAGAGGATCTGAAGCAGGCTCCGTGCTGACAGCAGAGAGTCCAAGATAGGGCGCTCAAACTCATGAACTGTGAGATCATAACCTGAGCTGAATTCAGTGGGACACTCAACTGACTGAGCCACCAGGTACCCTGGTAATTTGTATTTTTTAGTAAAATTCAGAAAGATCTGATAATAAGATCCACTGGATCCTGAGAGCTTAGAGCAATGTCTGCTTCATAGGGAGTAGCCATTGAAATTTTGTTGCATAAATCTATATATTATATTATAGCAAAATAAAGATTAGATAAATTAGAAATAGTTTCAGTTGAAGGTGTTTATATTTGGGTAAGGTGGTCCAAGAGTATGTTACTGACTGAGAAAGTATAGTGTAGCTACTATTCCTTATTACAAACTGATTCTATTCTGATGTTCATTACTTTTTTTTAAGGCTTACAAACCTGCACATAGCCAAAATGCTTTGTAATTGTAATGGCAACCTAATTTAGAAATATATTAATTCCTGGAGCAGTCTGTAGCTCTTTAGAGTTGGTAGATACATTTAGTTCCTGTTGGAGCCCAACACATAAAGCAAAATGTAATAGTATTACTGCTATTATTATTAGATTATTAGAGTCACATCTGCAAATGTAAACTCTTAAGTTATGTGTTCCAAAGGCCAATTTGCATGGTTTTCATATATGGAAGTGTGGCATCTATGTGTAGGGAAACTTTGCAACACAATATATTACTTACTTAGTGCCTTAAATTCTTGTCTGTGTTATTTTGTGTTATATTGCTCACAGAGTTTTATATATTGTGCCCTTGTGTAATGAGTCCAACTTATCCAGAGTCTTGTTTTTTCTCCTCTTGTTTCTAATCTTGTGTGCTTCTATGGATTTGTTTATTTAAACTTAAGTATAGAACTCTTCATTTGTTTATCCATTTGAGCATTTACTAATCAAAGGATTAAAAATTTTAAGAAATGTAAAAATGGTTAAATATTATACAGACTGAGAAAATAAAAAGGAAATGCCAAAGATATTATCTCCAGTCCCAAATTAAAGTCTAATTTTTTATTTTATACTCCATCAATAAAATATTTTTTAGTCTGTTGTCTTAATAGTGAATACCTATGATAAAACTAAATTATTAGTCTCCCCTCTTCTCCCTCTACTCCATGCTTCTTCTCAAAAGGGTAGAGTTCTTATTTTGTAGGGAGAGTACTTAAGAAGTAACTACCTGATATAAACCTAAATCTTGCTTGTAGGAGTTATTTATATCAACAGCATTCCAATGTATTAATTAGAAGTAACTTTCTAAAATAGCTCTTATATACCAGAATGTATGAGTATGTGATTTCATAGTCAGAATGTCTCCTGTGTTCAACCCATTCAGAAAGTCAATACAGAAATAGAATGCTAGTTTAGTAATTTAGAAAGATAGATTACAATGAAAATAGTTGTAAAGAGTATAAATGGTCAATCCTAAGTCATATCTATAAGGAAATCCAAATCATGATAGAAAGAGGAAATGGATCAGTAAAAAATTTTTAAAAGATGAAATTGAATATCTAATAAAATTATGTTGGTTAACTCACCCTAAAATGGATATTGTCTGTTATTCTTAAGTCTTTCTGTTGCAAATTAAAAGTCTCAATCTAGCTTTATAAAACAGATGTAACTACTTGGTAACTACCTTAGTTCTGAACTAAACCTTATTTTCTAAATATCTGATAAAAATAGACAAAAGGTTTTTTTCCTTCTATCTTTGGTAATCAGAAGACTGAGTATATAGACCTCATTTCTTATATTACAGTGTGGTTTGCAGCATATGTTTGTTTATAGAATTAAATGCATACATTGCTAGATCAGTTTCTTATCATGTTATTAGATCATCGTGGCTTTAACTTTAATAGTGGTGTAAGATGAGCTTATAAAAGCAATGTTAGTGCCTTCATATTTTTTGTAATTCACTTGTTATTACGTACTCAGATTTTTCTTTTTGTTTCTGTTTTTTCCCGAAATCTGTTTCCATTTTCTGAAGAGTTAAAATAAATATTTTAAAATATATTTATATCCATTGCATTGGTCATATGCAACTTACAAAATGAATAAACCAGGAAAGAGCGTCATAATACTAACGTAAGTGTTATAATACTAACCCCCTTGAGCATTGAACTCTTCTTACTCTTTTCTCTTGGGCTACCTCAGATACCTTTGTGACACAAACCAGTTTAAAATATGGACCTAGTGAGGGCATACAAAGCTTATTCTATATATTAAATATTAGTAGTAATTGATTTCTTAATTTAATTAAAACTAAAGAGCAGTTTTAATATTTTCTTGCAGTACACCACTCAGTTTGTGTTGTACATATCACTTTGGAGTCTGTTTCACATTGAGGAAGGTAAACAGAATATTAAAGAAAGGAAGCAAAGTTGGAGGTGAGAAGTGCCCAGAAAATGAATAATCACATAGAAAAACTCATGAAGATCCAAGAAATTGTAATCTTTTGTACGGTGAAAAGGTACAAAATAGGTTGGAGACCAGAGGAAACATGTTGAATGAAAGTAATAGTAAATACTTATGCTTACTCTGTGCCAGGCACTGTTGTATATTCTTTACATATATCTAATAATACACATTTTATGAGATAGGTCTTGTATATCATTACTATCTCCATTTTACAGATGAGAAAACTGAGGCAAAAGGGGTTAAGAAACTTGGCCTGAGGTCCCACCACTTAGTAAATGAATTAAACTCAAACCATCTAGCTCCTGAATTCATACTTATAACCACTACCCTATTCTGCCTAGTATACAACTGCAAGTATGTAACCTGAAGTAGCTGGAGAAAGGGTCACTCAAGTAACAAATTTTGCTCTCTCCACTTAGATACCTTCAGTCATATAATAAATTTCCAGCTGTTTTTATTACCAGATGTCTTATGACTGACCAAATAAGTTATGGAATTAAATTAGTATCTTTTTGAAAGGACCAGTTATATTCTATTGATATATGTTAAATCTTTTTGGAGTTACGCCATTCCATTATATTGTTTGAAACATCAACTCTCATTATGAGAAATGCTTAAATGAAGTAATCATAAGCCAACAATAACATTTGTGTCAGTGGGTACTGGCTTAAATCCACATCTGATTGTGATTAGTCATGATGAACTACGTATTGAGATTGTAATTACACCCTGGACATTTCAAGATTTTTATTTTTCAGTTTTAAAATATATCTAGAGGGGTGCCTGGATGGCTCAGTTGGTTGAGCATCTGACTCTTGATTTTGCCTCAGGTCATGATCCCAGGGCCGTGGGATCCAACCCTGCGTCTGACTCTGTGCTGAGCATGAACCCTTCTTAGGATTCACACTTTCTCTCCCTCTGGCTCTCTCCCCTGCTCACTGTTTCTCTTAAAAAAAAAATAAAATAAAATAAAAATAAATAAATAAATAAATAAATAAATAAATAAATAAAATATGTCTATAAAACATGATTTTACAGCGATGTAAAGGAACCACATTTATATTTGCTAATCATTATGGACACCTTTTAAATTATCTAGCTAAAGCTAGGTATTAAAAATTCTATTTCTTGGGGCACCTGGGTGGTGCAGTTGGTTAAGCATCCGACTCTTGATTTAGGCTTAGGTCATGATCTCATGGTTGTGAGATCAAGCCCCAAGTTGGGCTCCGTGCTGAGCATGGAACCTGCTTGGGATTTTATCTCCCTCTTTCTCTGCCCCTCCCCCTCTCAAGTGCACTCTCTCAAAATAAATAAACATTTTGTAAAAGCTCTATATCTTTTATTGATTTTGTATAACTTTTTATTTTAACAGCTGCTAAATGAACTATTTAGTCTTTCAGACTTATTTATACAGGATTTATTTTTTAATATTCACTTTATTCACTTCAGTAAACATCCATTGAACATAACATTTGTCTTAGGAACTGTATATTTAGAGATTAACAAGGTTATAGCTCTAGAAAATGAGTTCATGTTTAAATGGGGGGAAAGCATTGTAAACTAATAGCAGTAATACCTTGACACATTCAGTAGTTGAGAAATATAACACCCCGTGAGAACCCATAGGGTGAATTAAATTTTCTGAGATGTGGGAGCATCACAAGTTACTTAGCCCTAAAACTAGGTTTGAAAGATCAATAGAAGTTCACCAGAAAAACCAGGAAGGAGCTTATCAGAAAGACATAGTTTGGATGTGTAGGAGGAAACAGATACGAAACTGGAAAATACAGATTATGGTAACTGTAATATTTTTTTAAGATTTTACTTGATATTTTAAAGTAATCTCATGCCCATTGTTGGGCTTGAACCTACAACCGCAAGATTCAGAGTCTCACATTCCACCGAGTGAGCCAGCCAGGTGCCCCTATTGTATTTAATACTTACAAATAAGCCATCCCCAAAACATTTTTGTGCTCCTGAGCACACTAGACAATGTCTTAGATAAATGCTGGACTTACAGAGATAAGATAGAGGTTTGAAAATTACAACAAAAATGTTATAGCATTGACTTGTAGAATTTTTCTTTCCAAATGTATTTTTGCATTATTTCTTTAATTGGTGTATATATACCAGTTGAATTTCTTGATACTTTAAGGCTGAGGTTTGCCAGAATTGGAAGAGTTATCTTAGGTTTAATTAGCAGAGGTCTGATAGTAAAGAGCATTTTCTCTTTAATTGCATTATGGCAGTCAGCCAAAATAATCTGTCTAAATAATTAATCTTTATGGCTATTTAACTTAAAAACAAAAGCTCAAACAATATATTTAATAACCAATTTTATTTAGGCCACTCAGAATTTTGTTTTATAAAAATCCACTGGATCTTTCCAAGGATAAGTAATATGTCTTTTTTTTTGTTCCCTTGACACACAGTTTTTATGCATTCTAACTTTTTGAGGGAAAGCAAAAGTGAAAAACTCATCCAGTCACTGTGATATATAAATTCACAGGTGATTTTGCATCTTAAATACTGACTGTAACATTGTGGTAATTTAGATAATGGTACTCCAGAATTTGGAATTTCTCCTAGTAATTTCAGGAAATGGTATTCTCAAGGATGTTAATGTGGATAGTTTCAAACACGTTTTAACGTACTCATTTAAAGAAATCATGTGTCATTTGATATACCCAAAAGAATATATGTTATATATATATATATATATATATATATATATATGTATATATATATGTATATATGTATATAAATCTGCCACCCCCAACCTAACTGAAATACTGCTAATACTACCCAAATATCTTTATGCTCCTCCATTCTCCCATTCCAGTGCTTCTGGAGGTAATCAAAATCTTGAATTTTATAAAGTTTTCTTTTTCTTTTTGATAGATCATTTATTACCTTTAACAAAATGTTTGTGAAGATCTATGGATGAGTAGAGAATCAGCCAGTGAATAAAATACATTGGCAAAATATTATAGTATGACAAATGATAGTAAATGCTATGCAGAAAAATAAAGCAGAGAAGGGCGAAGAGATTGGGAGTGGAAGAATGAATTTAAATAGGATAGTCAGGAAAACCTAAGAATGTGACCTTAAGTAAAGACTTGAAGGAGATAATTGAGCAACCATGGGTATGTCTAGGGGAAGAGAAAATTTCAAATGCACAAATGGCCCTGAGGCAGAAATATATATATACCTAGGGTATTAGAGACAACAAAGAAGCCAGTGCGGCTAGAGTGCACTGTTTTATATGTTGCATTTGATTGCTTTGTTGTCAGTACTTTTCCAAGATATAAAACAGTTCCTTCACATTTTTTTTCTTTGCATGGCATTAACTTTTAATTGACCACAATGTAGTTGTTTTGTAAAGTATCCCCCATTTTTGTTCCTCTAATTTTTTCCTCATGGTTTCATTTAACTTGTTCCTAAATCTCTTGTATTTTATAATTGAAAGTTAGGTCTAATGACTTCATTAGATTTTTTTGCAAGGAAATTTCATAGATGATGCTGTGTACTGCATGTTAGGTCACTGTAGATAGTATATGCAATATCAGGTTGTTCAGGTAGGTTGCTACAATTGGTCACTTGTTTACTGTGATCACCATTGAATCTTTTAGTAAAAATGCTTTACATTTGCAACTATCAAATATTAGTACTCTGTTACGCTTATGCCATTCAACTTGCCACTCAGTGGTTTTAATATCCATCGATCTGTTTCTGAAATTTTTTATTTATTTTGAATGTAGAAACCAGTGTGTCCTAAAGTCTGGAAACAGGAGATTCTGTATCAGTTGTTTATTAAAGGGTATTGGTCTCTTATGGGACTTAGTAATTAGACATCCCTAAACGAAAGAGTTATTCTTCCTGCAGGGAGTCAGGGGCAAACAATTCATTTTTGTTTCCAGTTGTGAATAAACCCAACAGTTAATCAAACCAGAAATAAGTCATTTTTGTCCAATAGTCATTTACTTCAGTAGATTTTATTTTATTAGTATTTGAGTATATATCACATCTCTCCTATTTGGTCCATCATCATCATTACTACATTAGTTAGGCGCTCTCTGTCCTGCCTCCTTCGTTTTTGGATCTCTTGGCAGCAGTCTCCTTGCTCCATTTCCTTCACCTTTACTTCCAGTTACTCTCCACAGTGGAACCAGAAATATTTTTTAAAGCTCACATGTTCATGATCCTTATTTGCCCAAAATTTTTCAGTGGCCACCCATTATCTCTATATCTCTATATCTATATATCTCTATATCTAAAATAAAGCTTGGCTTTATTTTAATGAAGACTTTATAGGAGGAAGGGGCTCCCTGTGACTTGGCCCCATCTTTTCTCTTGGTTACCACCACAAAATCTGGCTTAGGTTGCCAAATTTAAAGTAGTTCTGTAATCTCATTGTCATAGCTTAGCTTTGTTTTATAGGCACTTGCTAATGTTATTGCTTAGAATGCTGTTGACCCTGTTTCCCCTGCCCAGTTGCCTCTGCAGAGAATTGACATTCCTTCCTAAGTAGTACTGTGTACCCTTGTAACGTTCCTATCATTGTACTTAATTTACTTGTTTATTTTTTATGTGTCCTTCTTTTCAACTAAAGTAGAAGTTCTTTGGAGTATGGGGGGAAATGGGAAGAAGTTAGCCAAGAGTATAATCTTCCAGGTGTATAAGTTGAATAAGTTCTGAGGATCTAATATACAGCATGGTGATTATAGTTAATAGTATTATGTTATATACATGAAAGTTGTTAAGAAATCTTAAATGATCTCACCAAAAAATAAGAAGTGAGTAATGTAATGTGATAGGATGTGTTATGCTAATGCTGTGGTGTTAATCATTTTGCAGTGTATAAATGTATCAAATCAGCTTCTTTTATACCTTAAACTTAACAGTGTTATATATCAATTAAATCTCAGTAAGGCTGGAAAAAAATAAAGTAGAAGTTCTTAGGAGAAGATCCTTGTTGCGTTCATCTTTGTATGTTAAGAACTTGGCATAGGGCCTGGAGCATATTTATTGCTTAGTAAATACCTGAGTAGATGGACAGTTGGGTGGATGGATACTTTCTCCAAGTAAGTGTTTACACATCACCATTTTAAGCAGTCATAGTAATATGTCTTTGGGTAAGTATGTTGAAATTAGGTAACCAAAAGCCAGTTTCACCAAAAACCGGTGATTTTGTGTGTGTGTGTGTGTGTGTGTGTGTGTGTGTGTGTGTGTGTGTGTGTGAGAGAGAGAGAGAGAGAGAGACATTGTCCATCAGCTGAGTTAAACAATTCTTTTTGTTTTTGTTTAGCTTATTTTTATTTTTTTAATGTTTATTTCTGAGAGAGAGATTGAGCAGGGGAGGGGCAGAGAGATCCGAAGTAGGCTCTGTGCTGACAGAGAGCCCAGTGTGGGGGCTCAAACTCCTGAACCATGAGATCATGGTATGATCCAGTGTCAGGTGTTTAGCTCACTGAGCCACCCAGCTGCTCTTCTCTTGGATTTACTCTTAAAAGAGTATTTTATCTCTTCAGCTATCTATAGTTTGTGACCAGATTGGGTTCCCAAATATCAAATGTTTAGGGATTAGGTAGTTAACCTTCCAACTCTGTCAGCTGAATGAGCTCTACCTTGCAGTGGACCTCTCTTAAGATTGTTGCTCTCATCTCAGGGGCTCTAAATTTTGTACTTTTTGTTGCTGGCTCTTATCTCTGAGGGTTGGTATCCTTTTACTTCTTTCCCCCATCATTGTCCCCAAAACTTCCAAAATAAACTTTTCCATTAGTTGCTTGTGTGTCCATTTGTTAGCAGAACTCTAATGTTCTTCCTTGGAAGAGCAATTACTAGATAATCCTTATGTCCTCCAAGGTTCCTATAGTAAACTAGATGAAGCTCCATTGTAGAGTTAAGAATACGTGGACTTCACAGTCCCAGAACTAGAACCCTGTATGTCTGTTACCTAGGACAACTTCTTAAGATCTTATTTCTCTTATCTTTATATATACCAGTGTTTACCACAGTATACTGATAATACAAAATTACAGATGTGAAAAGTGCATACAATATAAATCCTAGCTATGTTATGTTTTGTACATGGAAATTTCTCCCCTTATAGTCATCTAAATGTATTTGGAGAAACTGCTTTCTTACTGGACCTTTTTGGTTTGCTCTCTATTACCCTTCTTGCAGATTTCTGCCTGATACTCTTGCACCATGAGCATCTTTCTTCCTTTCTATACTTGTCTCGTATTTGATATTGCTTTCTTTTCATTAGTTTATTCAATAATTTCCTTGTGCAGAGCATCATAGTAAAACTGCACTCAAAGAATTTAAATACTACTTGTGGATAAGGTATTTAGGCTACTTGATTATTATCTTTATTTTGCTATTATTATTTTGTTTTCTTAGCTTTGCTAAAAAAAGAAATTATTGCCTTGTGAAGGAAGTTAGTTTTCAGTATACCTCTGCCCTTCAATTCTAGACAGTTCTTTTTTTTTTTTTTAAGTTTATTTATTTATTTTGAGAGACAGCATTTGTGTGTGCATGGGTGTGCGTTTGTTGGGGAGGGGCAGAGAGAGGGAGAGAGAGAATCCCAAGTAGGCTCTGTGCTGACAACGTGGAGCGTTGAGACATGAGACCACGATCTGAGGCGAAATCATGTTGTGTCTGATGCACAACTGAGTGAGTCACCGTGGTGCCCCTAGACAATTATTTTTACATGGCATGTATAAATGTGTCTAACAAAGAGAAATTTATAACTGGTATTAGAGTAAAGCAAGAAACTGTCTTTTGAAGTAGATACAGATTTTTCTTTCTTTTTTAAAAATGTTTTTCATTTTAATAACTTTTTGCACGATACAGAAATTTAAAAAGGATATAATAGTATACATTGTCAGTTTAGTTAGGAATTGAGCTAGTTTTGTGTTCTGCTGTTGATACCGTCTTTAGTGTGCCATAATCTTCATATTTCTCTGTTTTTCAGATTTTAAATTTTTTTTTTTTTTTCAACGTTTATTTATTTTTGGGACAGAGAGAGACAGAGCATGAACGGGGGAGGGGCAGAGAGAGAGGGAGACACAGAATCGGAAACAGGCTCCAGGCTCTGAGCCATCAGCCCAGAGCCTGACGCGGGGCTCGAACTCACGGACCGCGAGATCGTGACCTGGCTGAAGTCGGACGCTTAACCGACTGCGCCACCCAGGCGCCCCTGTTTTTCAGATTTTAACAGTAACTGCTGTTGCCTTGTTCATAGGATACCCAAAGGGGATTTTCTCAGTACTCATGCTCTACCCTCAGCTTTCAGCTCTCTTGTTCTCTTGTGGCACAGAGCACTCCTACCCCACACTCTTGCCCCTCCATCTAGTGGTAGACTGGTGTTGCTTTATTGCCTTCTATTATAATGAGGGCATGAGGACTCTTTATTGTCCTAGTGCTAAGTCTTTTTTTTTTTTTTTAATGTTTATTTTTGAGAGAGATAGAGCATGAGTGGGGGAGGAGCAGAGAGAGAGGGAGATACAGAATCTGAAGCAGGCTCCAGGCTCCAAGCTGTCAGCACACAGCCTGATGCAGGGAGGGCTCGAACTCACAAACGATGAGATCATGACCTGAACCAAAGTTGGACGCTTAACTGACTGAGTCACCCAGGTGCCCCTAGTGCTGAGTCTTAATCATGCCTTTTGTGCCTGGAGCCCTTGAGGGACCCTCTCAGCTTTCCTGGCCATTATTTCTGTGACAGGCCTCAGGTGGTTTCCTGTCCCCTTCCCAATGCTATCAAACCTCTGGTTTGATATTGGTATTAGGATTCAGGGTCCAGGCCAGTGTTTTGTCTTATTCTCTCCCCCAGATGGAAGATTTCTTCTTTTACCTTCTCCTAGCTGCAGTGATTCTTTGCCTGGCTATGGTGGTGATTCAGTTTGCGGACTCACCTCCATCAGATTGTCTTTTAGTTTGCAGGGGACGAAAAGCCTGGAGATGTGAGCTAGGCTTCTTACCTTTCCCCCAGCAATTGAAGATCATCACCTGCAAGTCTGCACCAAGAGAGGTGCTCTGTGTTCTGCTCTGTCTCAGAATTTGTTTTTAAGTACCCACTTGAGACCTATGGAAAAGAGCTTTTGAGTGAGTGTAAACTCCTTGTTGTACCACTGTGACAAACTAGCTCACACTTCATCTTTGATAGTTCCTTAAAATTTTAGGCTCATATCTTCTTACTCATTTTTGTGGAGACCACCTTTTCTTCTTAGGCTGTGCCATACATGATAGAGCTTGTTTGTTTGATCTCTTCTTGGAGGGGCTTATTCTTTGGAATGATAATTACTTCAGTTCAAGATGGGCTCAAGAAAACTTTTGTTGTTGTTGTTGATTCAGCTTATTCTCATTGTTGGTAGATTTCCACATTCTAAGTGAAAGCCAAACCCTATTGTTATGCTTTTGGATTTGCTTTTAATGGTTTTTTTTTTAAATACAAAAATTAATGTTATGTGGTTGAACCTATTGGTCTTTTATGACTTCTAATTTTTGTATTGTGTTTAGTAAAAGACTTCCTCACCCTGAGAATATTCTCCCATGTTGTCTGCCATTTATTTTTCTTTTATTTTTTCCTTTTTTTTCTTTTTTACTGGTTTTAGGTGTTTTGATTCATTTAGGAATTAATTTTGGTGTAAGGTGCAATATCTGTCTCATTTTCTTTGTAACGAAAAGCCAAATGCACCAAAATCACTCACTGAAAAATTCATCTTTCTCCACTATTTATAATTCTACCATAACAGTAGGATTGATGCCTGTAAGTAGTAGAAAATTTGACCAGTAATGGCTTGAATTCACAGGAGTATATTTGTCTTATGCAAAATAAATCTGGGAGTAGGTAAAACATTATTGTACTGCATCTCAGCAGTGCAGAGACCTAGAGTTTTTCCGTCTCCTTCTGTCATTTTTATCTCCATACTTGTCCCCTTGATGGTTGCAAAATCACTGTTGAACATCCAGCATTACACATGAGTTTTAGATCACTGAGAGGGGAAGGGACAAAGGACTGAAGATGTCATACTTACCTAGTCTGGTCATGTTAAAGGCTTTTCCAGAAGCCCCACCTAACCAAATACATGTTTTTTCCTCAGATATTTCTTGCACATTATTTTCCAGACCACTAACGAATCTCCTATCATTAGTAGGACTATTCTTTCCTTCGATTCATTAGCTGAATTGTTTAATTAAGGTAGAAAATATTAGAGGTCTCTGGTTGGCTCAGTCCGTTGAGCATCTGACTCTTGATTTCAGCTCAGGTCATGATCTCATGGTTGGTGAGTTTGAGCCCTATGTCAGGCTCTGTGCTAGCAGCAGGGAGCCTGCTTGGGATTCTCCCTCCCTCCCTCCCTGTCTCTACCCCTTCTTCATTCACGCTATCTCTGTCCTTCTCAAAATAAGTAAATAAACTTAAAAAAAGTATTTGGAGTACCTGGATGGTTCAGTCAGTTGAGTGACTCTTGATTTTAACTCAGGTCATGATCTCACAATTCATAGGTTTGAGCCCTGTGTTGGGCTCTGTGCTTGCTGACAGTATGGAGCCTGCTTGGGATTCTCTCTCCCCTCTCTGCCCCTCTCCTGCTCGTGCTCTGTCTGTCTCTCTCTCTCAAAATAAACATGAAAAAAACTTTCTAAAGAAGTATTTAAATTAAAAAAAGAAAATATTAAATATATGCAGCTAATAACTTCACTCATAACTAATTTTCTAGCATAGTTTGGCCTAGAAAAAACCAAATAGCTATAAAATGAGAATATTCAGGCACCATGTTCACAGAATTTCTCATTCTTTGCCCTTGTGAATTTACATTTCTCTACCAAAATGTTTTAGGCTAGAGTAGGAAACCTCTAATTGGGTTCATTGTCAGTTTCATGTTTTAAACAAGATGACACAATCTGGTAATATCAAGAGCCCATATTAGATTTTTATTCTTTGAAAAGTTGATAAATCTGCTCCGTAAAATAGAGTTATAGAACCCGTATATTGTAAAACTGGAAGAGATAAGGTTGCAGTTTCGGATGTGAAAAATTAGGTTTGGACTTCTTAATGAAATGCTTATATTTTGAATCTCTCAATTCTTAAAAATTCTATTTAAAATAACTGAAAGATGCTGTATGCTACAGGAATCATGATTAGTTTGACCTGAATTCAGTAGCAGATATCCTTTCTAGTCTAAACTTCTTTAATATTTTTTGTTTCCTACTTCAAATTATCTCAACTAGGATACAAATTGGAATCACTTTTTTTTTTTTTAATGTTGGCTTAGAATAATGAATTAAATTCTGGTTCTCAGTAACAATTTTGAATACTTTATGAATTATTTAGTTGTGGGAGATCAAAACAAACAATAAATACAAAGTCTTCAGTGTACCTTCAATTTCTGTCCACATCTACTTTTGAGAAAAAAATGTTGGTTTATGCATAGGAAAAAAACTTTGATCAAATTGATATCATATGTCAAATTTAATAATGTCCTTTTTATCCTTTTTAGGACAGTGGTGATTATCCCCTTACCATGCCTGGACCTCAATGGAAAAAATTTCGTTCAAACTTTTGTGAATTTATTGGAGTCCTGATTCGACAATGTCAGTATAGCATAATTTATGATGAGTATATGATGGACACAGTAATTTCCCTTTTGACTGGTTTGTCAGACTCCCAGGTCAGAGCTTTTAGGCATACAAGTACCCTTGCTGGTAAGTAACCAACATTTTATTTCTTCTTCAGTTAGATTTGTTAAATGTTCTATTCCAGTTAAAATTTATTTAGATTAAGTATTTAAATTAATTGCTGTGCTCCTGAAAAATACCATCTCTCCCCTCCCCCAAATTCATCTGAATGGCTTATGTTATCTGTTTAGGTAAGAAATATGCCGATTTTGATAACTGGCATTTGATTGCCTTGAGAATGAAAATGGAAAATTTCTGGCAAATTTCAGTAAATTTGTCTCTCAACATTTAATTACTTTCATATATCATTATTTCATAATTCAGGATATTTTAGGAGTTCATTAGGCCATATTCTTTGATAAACCCCAAAATTAGTAGTTGAAGTTTGAGATTCAGTCTTTTTTTTTAGTTAATTACATTGCTTTATTGCTCATTATTATACCTAAGTGTATAAATTTTTGTTTGTTTTTATATTTGAAACAATTCCATCTAATTGCAATCACTGCACAGCCAGCATTCTTCTCCTGCTGTAATAACTTGATTGTATCTAACTGTAATGTCTCTGCAGTCAGTTCATTTAGGTTAGCTATAGATAATCTGAGGAATTGACAGATTAGTTTTCACTTTTATTTTCATTTTAGAATTATCTAGAGAGTTCTCAGCTAAGTATATTCATTTTTTCCTTGTTTCTTTCCATAACAAGGCAATTTTATTAATTTAGCAATTGTTCTATTTTCCCTCAACTACTTTAACTCTGCTTACCTAAAATGACTGTTCTTTTTGATCTGTGATGTTGAGTATACACACGTGTGTGTGTACATGCACCTATGTGTAAATACTCCCAGATTACATCCTTTTTAGTAGCAGTGACTTTATATTCATCTTACACATTATCATAAGAAACGCCAAATTTAATTTTGTTAATTACATTTCATCTTGCATTTACTTTGTATTTCTCATTTATCAAATATGTTTGAAACCTTGGTTCTCAAACTTTTGCATGCATCAGAATCATCTGTGGAGCTTATTAAAACAGATTGCATGGACTTACCCCCAGAGTTTAACTTTAGGTTATACTGATGCTAATACTTTGGGGAATACACATTGCAAACCCCTGGTTTAAAATTTTGTCATATTCTGGCGTAATCAGTTGCCTAAAGCTGTATATTACCTTGGGTCATCCATATTTTTGTCCATTTCTCTTTTTTCATTTCTCTTTTTTTTCTTATTTTAATGTGATTAATCCATATTAGTGTCCATTATTCTTTTAGTTACATGTCTGTATGAAACATGAAACAGTTTAGTAAAACCTTGGATTGCAAGTAACTTGTTTGTGAGTGTTCCCTGAGACAAGCAAACATTTCCAATACATTTTAACTTGATAAATGAATGGTGTCTTGCAATACGGCATCAGTATGTGACCCCAAATGTCACATGATCATGACCGAGCCAGTGGTTCTTGAAATTTGCTTTGATATACAAGTGCTTTGGATTACAAGCATGTTTCTGGAATGAATTATGCTTGCAAACCAAGGTTTTACTATATTTGCTTTTGAGAGTAATATTTTTCTTATTATTAGGAAAAGAGGAATATCTACCCAATTTTTTTTAAAAAGGTAAAATAAAAATACAGTTATATTGCTGAAAAAAATTTCTGTACAGGACACACATCAGATACCTTAAATTCTGTGTTTTGAGAGTATTTTCTTCCTCATTATTAGGAAGAAAAAGAGATCTTATACCCAAGATCCTTTAAAGATACTGTAAATACACTATTATTTTTAAATTATCTGATGTTATACATTTTCCTTTCTAATTTCATGACTTTTGCTATCTTCTGCATTTTAGTTTGCTCTTTTTTTCTTTATATGTTCTATTTAGTTTTCATCTTCCTCCTATGCAGTAATGCCCATTTAGCTGGTTGTCAGATGCATGGTAAATGCAGCAGTTTGAAATAAATGGAACTAAACATAAAATAGAAATTCCTTCTAAATAGTCCAAGTTGCTCTCATAAAAAGTTTATATTTTCATCTCATAAGACCAGGAGAGAAAGGAGAACCAACAATGGAGGAATGAAGGAATGCCCAGTGGAGGGCAAATGTTAAATGCTGTCCTGCTGATAGAACTATGAAGTAATAATTTATACTAAAAAGAAAACAAAAGATTTTGCTTACAGATATTGAGAGAGAGAATAACCTGGAGCTTTTCTGTAGGGGCAAGGTACTTCTCTTTAATCCAGAAACCTGTGTGTATTCTGTATAAAAGATTAAATATATGCCACATACTGTATTTAAGAACATAAGAGAATAATATAGAATATTTTGACTTTTAAAATGTCTCAGTTTCCTGAAAAATGCACTTAATTTTCATTTGCATTTGTTCTCCACTACAGTGTAAACAAAGTATTACATTCTTTTACTGACTTTATAATGGTCCATTCCACCTCCTTTCCATTGGCCTGTTTTTAGTGACTTTTATTATTGTTTTCCCTATTTTTATCCTTTTCATGACCTATATATATGTTAATTTTAAATATTCTTAAATATATTTTAATTATGGCTCTTCTGTTCCTTTTGAGTTGAGTAGCTTCCTCCTCCTTCCAGTGCCTTTCTGTCTTTCTTTTCCCACAGTTTACCCGTGATCATGATAGCTTTTGAAACTGCTTGATAAATGCCATTTTGTTTTTACCTAAGCTCTTTGTATATCATGATCTAGCCTATTTCAATTTGAAATTATTTTTAAAAATATGATAAGAAAAATGGAAGGAGATCAACATTGTATTTCTACTGATTTTTCAAAAGTAGAAACTTAATTTTCAAGTCATTTTCAAATTTACTTCAAAATATTACTATATGACTAATTAATGATCGTATCTCCCAAGGCCCAGTTTCATAAAATGTGGGACATATCACCCACCCACCCACCTCTTACTGAGGACTTAATTCCAGACTAGATAATAATTATCCATATTTTCAAGAATTTTTTTTTTCTCATCTTTGCCCTCCTCTCTCTCTCTCTCTCTCTCTCTCTCTCTCTCTCTCTCTCTTTTTTTTTTTTAATGGTATGTATGCAAGGGGCAGATTAAAAGATAATCATTTTTATTCACTTTGCAGGACGAGTCTTGGGGACTAGATAAAATGGGCAGGAACATTTAATCCTCTGCTTCAAAGACTATGTGCATGGACAGTTACAAGGCAGTTATGGCCAGATATGATTATCGGCTTTGGAATAAAATGCTCCTTGACATTGCTTATATCTTAGCTGAGAAGAGAGACAATCAGGTTAGTTGTTCTGTAGGGTACAGATGTGATGAGTTGCAGAGCTTGATAAGTCATCAGAGTGATCTTATCAGTAGCACTTTTAATTGGTTTTCCAGATAACTCATTTTCTTATTCAGTTAAATAATGTCTCCCGTATTGTCAGTGTTTATGCATTGCATTTAATTGTATACTTTTTACCATATTTTTATTGAAAATTTTCATCATTCTGTAGTTCTTTAGGTCTGTTTATTCTACAGTTACAGTAGTCTCGTTTTTCCATTGGAGGTAAACTATGTTTCCTCTTTATTGAAATTCTTTTTGCTGTTAAATTTGAACACAGTGTTAGCTATTACATTTTCTATTTTCCTTATTATTTTTTCTGTTCTCTTAATTGGAATTTTAAAACATGCTCTCCAATTTGTTTGAGGTAGTACTTCAGGTTGCAGTACAGTTTTCATTAACTATTAATCTTTAGAATTAAGTGCCCTTATTTCTGTTCTAAATAGCTTCCTCAGTTGCACATATTGGAACATAGTTTGTGGATGTAATTTAAATAACATTTTGTCCTTATTTTGGTGGATTTAGAATCTGAGACTGGGCACATTTATTTATTCCTCAATTTGATGAACTTTTCATGAGGTAATAATCTGTCTTTTTTCCTCGAAGGTCAAAAAAAAATAGCTTTGTTGTTTGGTGTTATGAAGATAATTCTACTCTCAAAGAATCTTTTTCAGATCTATAGTTACATTATTTTTAGACATTTGCTTTAAAAATGTATGCCAATACTTCATAAAGTGTTTATTTCTAATTTTTGTTAGGTGGTAATTTGTAGGATAAGTAATGTTGATGTAACATTTTTTTTTCTGTTTTCTCACCGATATGATTTTCTATTATATTACAAATAGATTAATATTGGCTACCACTCACTACTAAGGTGAAAATGCAAATTTGGACAAAGAGGATTAAGAACACAAAATTATATTAATAATAGCATGGTGATTTATTCTACTTTTTTCTGAGATGAATTCTGGGAAAATTAGAAAATGTGGTTAAGATCATCATATGAGAGTCAAGTGGTCTCAGTATGCTGGGTAGCCAGACTTGACCACTGGTGAAGTTAATCGGTCACTCTCAGACCCTTGGGGGAATAAACATTTCTTTATACCTTATTGTTTAACATTATTATGTTTACATATAGTTAATTTTATATTGACGTATGATTCATTGCTGATTATCATTTCTTACGAAGTCACAGTCTCTAGACTTCTACTCTGAAGAAATATACAATATATGAAATTGCTTTGCTCTCCAGTCATAGACTGAACATCACTTTGCATCAGTAAATTGGCATCTTTTCTTTCACTTTCAGTTGCTGAAACCATATAATATAGTGGTTCACACCAGACTGTCTGGATCCACATCCCCACTGCCTTTTACTGGTTTGGTAACTTGGACAAATCTTTAACTTTCCTGGCCTCACTTTCTTCACGTGCAAAGTGAGGAATATCATAATAGTGATCTCATTAAGAGAAATTAGGAGAGTCGGGGGCCTAGGTGACTTAGTTGGTTAAGCATCTGACTCTTTTCAGCTCAGGTCATGATCTCATGGTTTGTGGAATTGAGCCCCTGTCATGCTCTATGCTGAGCATCAAGCCGTTTGGGATTCTCTCTGCCCCTCTCCTGCTCAGGCACACTTGCTCTCTCTCAAAATAAATAAAAAAGATTAAAAGAAAGAAATTAGGAGAGCACAGACCAGTGCCTGACATTTAATAAGCTGTTCCTATTATTCTGTAATGACAAGAAGAGCTAATAGTGTTGGCAGTGTTTCACTTCATTCATGTTTTTATTCAGAATATATTGAACACCTACTCTTAGTAATAAAAGACATTGCCAATGAGGAAATCAGAAACAAATTAGATCTTTCAAAAACTACTGTTAAGAAAAAAATAATTAAAAAAATAATAAAAACAAAACTAATAGCATGCATTTTTATTTTTTGTCTCGTCTTTTATTTTATTTTATCTTTTATTTTAATTTTGTCACAAATTCTCTTTATTACATTCAGTTAAGTGTTTTGGAATTCTTAACTAGACAGAATATTTTTGGTTTCTATGGTTAGGGCTTGAAAATTTTAGGTCTGACATCATCAAAAAGCAGACTATAGAGTATAAATAATCTCTTCATTTTTTCTTATGTTCATTTTTTTGTTCTTCTAAAGTCTTACTTTCTCATTGCTTTGTACTTTTACCATTGTATTTTTTGTTTTGTTTTTTTTACTTCATAACCTTTGTTTGTTTTTATTAACCTCTCCCCTAAAGATAACAGTTCCCAGTTTTCCAGAGTTTGTGAATAGACCTTAAG
The DNA here is from genome assembly GCF_028749965.1 of Puma concolor. Classification (NCBI taxonomy): domain Eukaryota; kingdom Metazoa; phylum Chordata; class Mammalia; order Carnivora; family Felidae; genus Puma; species Puma concolor. The sequence goes on along the minus strand of NC_141675.1, from coordinate 32,427,931 downwards.
TGTTCTCAATAATTGACCAAATTTGTGAATGCCACTATATCTCTAGCTGTATCTGTAAAATACAGTAAACTTTAAAAATGCAGTGATATAAATATTTACTTCAAATATGTAAATATGGGTATCTATAGTAATATGTTAAGTTTTCTAGTTAACTATCATTTTCTTAGGTTTATCTTTTTCATCAGATATGAAAATTAGCTTTCTTTTGGGGGCCAGCTTTTATAAAGAAATCATGGTTTTAAAATCACTTTACAAACATTGCTTATCATTATCTATTAGCTTTGTGACCTTAGACAAATCACTTCTGTGCCTCACTTTCCTCATCTGTATACTGTTAATACTAATAATCCCATCTTGTAGGAATGAAAGGCTTAAATGAATTCGTGTTAAATGTTTAACATATAAAAGTCACCCAGTAAAATTGATACTATAACTACAACAGAATGACAGAGCTTACTTGGCTTAGTTCTAAAGAGGGCAGAGAAATTGAGAAAATTTTTTGTATATATTTCATTAACATTTCCATATTGTACATTTAAATGTTTTCTGTGCATATAAAATTACTATAGTGATATATTCAGAAAAGGAAAAAAGTACAAAAATAAAAATTACCCATAGTTCTGCTTATCATTGTGCCCAGAATATGTTTGTATTTCCTTTAGTTTTTTTCCTCATAAGCATAGTTTTGAGGGTTTTTTGTTTCATTTTTAAGCAAATAGTAGTATCAATTTTATAGCATGTATTTTCTGTGCTTTTAATTTTTATAATCATGTATGATAAGGCAGGCTCATTTTCTAAAATCTTGATGTCCTTTAAGTTTCTTAAGTTTTCTGCTATTATTTGAATCCTTCATCTTTTTTTTGGAAAAGATGGTGACCTATTTTTGGAAAAGAGAGTGACCTGTTAACTTCACCAGCGGTCAAGACTGGCTACCCAGCATACTGAGACCACTTTTCCATCTTTCCCTATCATTTTTTGCTTTCTTTCTTAATTTATTCTCTTCTTTTTGGTTAGCTTATTTTTTGATAGCTTTGAAAAGAGGTATTGGGGAAGTATATATTTGAGATTTTACATGCCTGAAAAGTATATTATATACTCATGTTTAATTCTCTGACCCAATATAGAATTCATCATTGAAAATTATCTTCAGAATTTTTCCTCTAGCTTCCATTGTTGCTGATTATCATTTCTTAACAAGTCAGAAGTCCAGTGCTGTTTCAGCTTCTGATTCTGATCCTGTTTCTTTGGAAGCTTTTAGATTTTTCTCTTTATTCCTCGTGTTCTGAGATAGCATGGTGATACACTCTGATGTGTATTTATTTTTTCCCTTTCATTATTCTTGGTACTCTTTTTTGAATACCTATTGCTTAGATATTAATCTCTTTAATCAATCCTCAGTGTCTTATTATTTCTCTTCCATTTTCCATTTCTTAGTGTTTTTTTACATTTTTCTTATACTTCCTCAAATTTATTGAACTTAATTTTGACCATCATATAAGTTTCCTAAGAGTTCTTTCTCCAGGTTTTTTTTTTTAAGTATTAGTTCATGGATGTAATATCTTCTCTTATATCTTTGATACTGTTCATTATTATTACTCTGAAGTTTTTTCTGCTCTCTACTCTTTTCTTCTGATTCTCTGCTCCAATCACTCTCTTTCATGTTGGAACCTTTCCTCAAATAGCTATTTCTTGGTATTCTGTTGCTTAGAATATGGCACTACAAAGGCAGTTAACAGAGGGGCTGTGTGTGTCTCTGTGAATGTGTTGTATTTGACAGGGTAAGGCAGTGGCTTTGTCTTCTTTGGTGAGCATCACTGTAGGACGGTTATGTGGTCACCTGGCATTTTCATTGTAGACCCTAAACTGTTGATAATTATTTTCCCTGGGAAAGTTCAGCTTCTTTGCAGGAGGATCTTTCAATCTACTTAAGTTTAGTTGCTGTCTACCATTTGGGAGTTTGGCAGGGTGAAGCAGCATCCAGGGCAATCTGGATTTCACTTATATCCCTCTGATTTCTTTGATGATTCCAAATCTCTCGCTAATTTTGTTGAGAGAATAAACTTTCTGGACTTTCAAGATGGGTGTGTGGGGGAAAAATTGCTTGACTGCCCTTGGTTGTTGGAGTAGAGCCTTAGGGATTTAATTACTTATTTTATAAACTTTGACTTTAGACCTTACTTCCCTCCTTCTTCTATGGACCCTGGTATTTCTAATTCCTGAATGCTTCTGGGTTCTGCAGAATGAAATGTTTGTTTGTGTGTTTTTTTCTTTTTTATCTTCTTTTAGATATACCTAGTTGTATTTCCTTTTTTGACCACTTGGTGTGATTTGTATGCTCTCTGCTTACTGTCCTGCTTTCCATGTACACATACATACATATATTATGGTTTGGGTTTACCAGTATTTTTCTTAATTTATTGAAGGTGAAATTTGTTTTCTCCTTATTATTTTGGTTGGGTTTTAAGAGATAAAGGGAATGGTTAAATCTCTATCTTATGGGGGTGCCTGGCTGGTTTAGTCAGTAGAGCATGCAACTCTTAATCTCAGGGTCATGAGTTCGAGGCCCATGTTTGGCATAGAGTTTGCTTAAAAATAAAATTAAATGAAAAATTAAAAACAAACTGTTATTTGTAAAGTGGAAGCTTTTTGTAAGCTTTTTTGTTTGTTAAAATAAGCTTTTTAAAACTAAAGGAATATAATCATCCCTCTTTTAAAAATATAGTTTGTCCCATTATCAAACATATTTCTTTGGTATACAGTATTAGTTTTCAAAAGTGTATTTCAGGGGCCTCTGGGTGGCTCAGTTGGTTAAGCGGCCGACTTTGGCTCAGGTCATAATCTTGCGGTCCGTGAGTTCGAGCCCTGCGTCAGGCTCTGTCCTGACAGCTCAGAGCCTGGAGCCTGTTTCAGATTCCGTGTCTCCCTCTCTCTGACCCTCCCCTGTTCATGCTCTGTCTCTCCCTGTCTCAAAAATAAATAAACATTAAAAAATTTTTTTTTTAAAGTGTATTTCAGAAATAGATCATTAAATATAAATGCAGTTTTTTTAGATTTTGTTTTTATGTTTAGGAACACATAAATATAAATTGTTGGATATTGATTGAAAGAGTCGATGTCTACAATCTTAATTTCAACCATCCCATTTGCCAGTAACCACTTCTTTTTGTTTCAGTGTTTTTCCTCTGTGTTCCCAATTCCAGTATTGTTTTTCTTTCATTGGGACTTCAGATCCTTTGATGCCATAGTTTTAGTGTTCTTCACCATTTCCTCATTTCCTCAGTTTTCCTAGCATAGATCATTTTCAACTAGATTTATTATAATCCTGTCCGTCTTCATATCCTCAACATCCTTGCCTCTGTTTCCATCATGCCTCCTTTGAAAACCCTATATTACCACCTGCTCCGTACCTGTACCAGAGCGCTTGAAAGTGGCTGAAGAAAAACATATACTTGTAATGGCTAGGCTTTAGATTTTTCTCACAAGTGGACCTTTAATGTTGCCTAGAAATCCCATTACAGCATTCTACTCCATATTATTCCTCCTTTCTTACAGGATTATTTCATACCTTCTCCTCAGACCTGTAATATCTCCTATTATCTTTTTTTCACACTTAGCTGATTATTTTAATTGCTTAATAGAGTCAACAGAGAATTCTTCAAGGATTAAACCTACTAATCTAGGTGCAGCTATACCCATATTCTCTACTTTTTCTCTTACTACAGTTACTTCTAAGGTCAGTCCTTGCCTTTGTTCAGTAGATCTGAGCCCTGTTCTCTCCCTCAAGAACTTTGCTCTTTTCTCTCTACTGGCTTCAGTTCCCCCCTTTTATTAGATAATTCTTATAATTATACTAATATGCCGTAGTTGCTCTTATCTTTTAGAAACATTCTCTGTTAGTTAAGGCTCTCTAGAGACACGGAACCAAGAGAAGATGTACTTACTGATACATACATACATACCCACACACACATATATATTGAGGAGGGGGAGGGGTTTTTTAAGTTTATTTTTAATTATTTTTTTTCTCAGAAGACAAATGTTTTAATAATGAAATTCTTTTTTTCCAAAATTTTATGGTGTAGTATTGGTTTCAAGAATAGAATTTAGTGATTTCATCACTTACATATGACTCCCACTGCTCATCATACCTCCTTAATACCCATCACTGGGTTTTAGCCCATCTACCACCAACATCTTTCCTTCAACCCTCAGTTTGTTCTCTGTTGTTAAGACTCTTTTATGATTTGCTTCCCTCTCTTTTTTTTTTCTTTCCCTTCCCATATGTTTGTCTGTTTGGTTCCCTAAATTCCACATATGAGTGAAATCATGTGTTATTTGCCTTTCTTTGACTGATTTATTTCTCTTGGCACTATTTCTCTTATACAGTATAGCTCCATCCACATCATTGCAAATGGCAAGATTTCATTCTTTTTAATGGCTACTATTCCATTGGATATGGATGGATGTGTGTGTGTGTGTACGTGTACACATTCATCAGTCAGTGGACACTTGGGCTGTTTCCATAGTTTGGCTGTTGTTGATATTGCTGCTGTAAACATCGGGGTGCATGTATCCTTTCAGATCTGTATTTTTGTATCCTTTAGATAAATACCTGGTTAGTGCAATGGCTGGATCATAGGGTAGTTCTTTTTTTAATTTTTTGAGGAACCTCCATATGGTTCTCCTTAGAGGCTGCACCAGTTTGCATTCCCACCAACAATAGGAAGGGGGTTCCCCTTTCTCCACATCCTCACCAACATCTGTTGTTTCCTGTGTTGTTAATTTTATCCATTCTGACAGGTGTGAAGTGGTATCTCATTGTGGTTTTGATTTGTATTTCCCTGTTGGTGAGTGATACTGAGCATCTTTTTATGTGTTTGTTAGCTGTCTGGCTGGATGTCTTCTTTGGAGAAATGTTTATTCATGTCTTCTGCCCATTTCTTCACTGGATTATTTATTTTTGGGGTGTTGAGTTTGATAAGTTCTTCATAGATTTTGGATACTAACCCTTTATCAGATACGTCATTTGTAGATATCTTTTCCCATTCAATAGGCCACCTTTTAGTTTTATTATTTCCTTTGCTGTGCAGAAGCTTTTTATCTTGATGAAGTCCCAATAGTTCATGTTTGCTTATGTTTCCCTTGCTTCCAGAGATGTGTCTATTAAGAAGTTGCTCCAATGAAGTCAAAGAGGTTGCTGCCTGTGGTCTCCTCTGGGATTTTGATGGTTTCCTATCTCACATTTTGGTCTTCTATCCATCTTGAAGTTATTTTTGTGTTTGGTGTAAGAAAGCGGTCCTGGTTCATTCTTCCGCATGTTGCTGTCCAGTTTTCCCAACATCATTTGTTGGAGAGACTGTCTTTTTTTTTCCATTGGATATTCTTTCTTGCTTTGTCGAAAATTAGTTGACTGTGTAGTTATGGGTCCACTTCTGGGTTCTGTATTCTGTTCCATTGATCTATATGTGTCTGTTTTTGTGACAGTACTTTATTGTCTTGATGACTATAGCTTTGTATTACACTTGGAGTCTAGAATCATGATGCTTCCAGCTTTGCTTTTCTTTTTCAGGATTGCATTGGCTAATCAGGGTCTTTTGTGGTTCCATACAAATTTTAGGATTGTTTGTTTTAGCTCTGTCAAAAATGCTCATGGTATTTTGATGGGGATTGCATTAAATGTGAAGGTTGCTTTGATTAGTATAGACATTTTAACAATGTTTGTTCTTCCAATCCATGAGCATGGAATGTTATTCCATTTAGTTGTGTCTTCTTCAGTTTCTTTCATAAGTGCTTATAGTTTTCACAGTATAGATTTTTGACCTTTACTTCTTACCTCTTTGGTTAGGTTTACTCCTGGGTATCCTACAGGTTTTGGTGTAGTTGCAGATGGGATAGATTCCTTGATTTCTCTTTCTGCTTCTTCATTATTGGTCTTTAGAAATGCAACTTATTTATGTATGTTGATTTTATATCCTGCAACTTTACTGAATTCATGTATCACTTCCAGCAATTTCTTGGTTGAATTTTTTGGGCTTTCTACATAGAGTACCATCTCATCTGTGAAATAGTGAAAGTTTGACTTCTTCCTTGCCAATTTGTATGCTTTTTATTTCTTTCTATTGTCTGATTGCTGTGGCTCATACTTCCAGTACTGTGTTAAATAGCAATGGTGAGAATGGACATCCCCGACTTGTTCCTGACCATAGAAGAAAAGCTCTCAGTTTTTAATTGAGGATGATATTAGCTGTGGGTCTTTTATATATGGTCTTTATGATGTTAAAGTATGTTCTCTCTATCCCCGCTTGATTGAAGGTTTTTATCAGGAATGGATGCTATACTTTGTCAAATGTTTTTTCTGCATCTATTGAGAGGATCATATGGTTCTTATCCTTTTTGTAATGTGGTGTATCATGATGATTGATTTGTGAATAGTGTACCACCCCTGCAGCTCAAGAATAAATCCCACTTGATCATAGTGAATAATTCTTTTAACGTACTGTAGATTTCATTTGTGAGAATTTTGTTCACAATTTCTGCATCCATGTTCATCAAGGATACTGGCCTGTAATTCTCTGTTTTAGTGGGATCTTTGTCTGGTTTTGAAATCAAGGTAATGCTAGCCTTGTAGAATGAGTTTGCAGTTTTTCCTTATTTTTCTATTTTTTGGAACATTTTGAGAAGAATAGGTATTAACTCTTTAAAACATTGGTAGAATTCCCCTAGGAAGTCATCTGGCCCTGGACTCTTATTTGTTGAGAGTTTTTTGATTACTGACTCAATTTTTTTGCTGGTTATGGCTCTGTTCAAATTTTCTATTTCTTCCTGTTTCAGTTTTGGTAGTTTGTATGTTTCTAGGAATTTGCTCATATCTTCCAGATTGCCTAGTTTTTTTTTTGCATATAATTATTAATAACGTTCTCTTATAAATGTTTGTATTTCTATGATATTGGTTATGATCTTTCCCCTTTCGTTTGTGATTTCATTTATATGGGTTCTTTTTTTTTTTTTTTTGATAAGTCTAGTCTACTGGTTTATCACCTCAAGGAAACAGTTCTTATTTTCATTGATGTGATTTTTTTGTTTCTATATTTATTTATGCTCTGATTTTATCATTTCCCTTCTTCTGCTGGCTTTAGGCTTCATTTGCTGTTCCCTTTTTTTTAAGGTTATTTAGTCTGAGAGAGAGCGAGAGAGCGTGCATGTACACGTGCAAGAGGAGGAGGGGCAGACACAGAGAGAGAAAGAGAATCAATCCTAACCAGGCTCCACACTGCCAGTGCAGAGCCCAAGGCAGGGCTCATACTCACAAAACTGTGAGATTATGACCTGAGCCAAAGTCAGATGCTTAACCAACTGAGCCACCCAGGTACCCCTTGCTTTTCCTTTTCTAGATCCTTTAAGGTATAAGGTTAGGTTGTGTATTTGAGACTTTTCTTGCTTCTTCAGATAGACCTGTATTACAATATACTTCCCTTTAAGACTGACTTTGCTGCAACCCAAAGGTTTTGCACTTTTGTGTTTTCGTTTTCATTTGCTTCCATGTATTTTTTAATTTCTTCTTCAATTTCATGGTTAACTCATTTATTCTTTAGTAGGATGGTCTTTAATCTCCATGTATTCGTGGTCTTCCCAGATTTTTTTTGTGATTGACTTCAAGTTTCAAAGCTTTATGTTCTGAAGATATGCATGGTTTGATCTCAGTCTTTTTATTTGTTGAGGGCTGATCTGTGACCCAGTATGTGATCTGCTCTGTAGAATGTTCCATGTGCACTTGAAAAGAATGTGCATTTGCTGCTGTAGGATGAAATGTTCTGAATATATCTGTTAAGTCCATCTGGTGCAGTGTCATTCAGAGCTGTTGTTTCCTTGTTGATTTATGTTTTGATGATCTGTCCATTGTTGTAGGTGGTGTGTTAAAGTCCCCTAATATTATTGTATTATTACCATTGAGTTACTTTGTATTTGTTAATAATTGATTTATGTATTTGAGTGCTTCCATGTTGAGGGCATAAATATTTATAATTGTTAAATCTCCTTGATGGATAGACTCCTTAATTATGGTATAATACTCTTCTTCATCTGCTATATTCTTTGGTTTAAAATCTTGTTTGTCTCATATAGGTATGGCTGCTCAGGCTTTCTTTTGGCATTCATTAGCATTATATATGGTTTTTCATCTCATCACTTTCAATCTGCAGATGTCTTTAGTTCTAAAATGAGTCTCTTATAGGCAGCATATAGAAGGGTCTTCTTTTTTTATCCATTTTAATACTCTTTGTGTTTTGATTGGAGCATTTTGTCCATTTACATTCAGAGTAATCATTGAAAGGTATGAATTTAGTGCCATTATGCTACCTATAAGGTTGGTGTTTCTGATGATGTTCTCTGTTCCTTTCTAGTCTTTGTTGCTTTTTTGGTCTTTTTTCCCCCCAACTCAAGGAGTTCCCTTTAATATTTCTTGAAAGTCTGTTTACTGGTCATGAATTCCTTCATTTTTTGTCTGGGAAACTCTCCTTTTACTCTGATTGCCTTGCTGGATAAAGTATTCTTGGCTGCCTACTTTTCCCATTTAGCATGTTGACTATATCATATTACTCCCTTCTGGCCTGTCAGTTTTCTGTGGACAGATCTGCTGCGAACCTGATCTGTCTTCCCTTGTATGTTAACAACTTTTTTTTTCCCTTTCCTCATTCAGGATTCTTTCCTTGACTGTGTATTTTTGAACTTCACTGTGATATGTCTTAGTGATGGCAGCTTTTGTTGAATTTAATGGGAGGTCTCTATGCTTCTTGTTTTTTGATGTCTGTTTCCTTCCCCAGATTAGTGAGATTTTTAGCTATAATTTGCTTAAATAAACCTTCTGGTCCTTTTTTTCTCTTCATTTTCTGGGACTCCTGTGATACAAACATTATAATGCTTTAAGGAGTCGCTGAGTTCCCTGAGTCTACATTTGTGATCCAATACCTTTCTTTCCTTCTTTTTCAGCTTCATTGTTTTCCATAGTTTTTATCTTTTGTATCGCTGATTTGCTATTCTGCTTCATCCATCTTCATTAGCATTGCATTCATTTGGCTTTGCATCTTGGTTATAGCATTTTTTTATTTCTGCCTGACTAGTTTTTAGTTGTTTTATCTCTACAGTAAAGGATTCTGTAGTGTCTTCTGTGCTTATCTCAAACCCAGCTAGTTTCCTCATGATTACTGTTTTAAATTCTGGTTCAGACATCTTACTTTTATCTGCATTGATTAAATCCTTGTGACTTCTCTGTTCTTTCTTTTGGGGTTAATTCCCCTGTCTTCTCATTTTGTCTGGGTTACTTTCTGCATTTGATTGTTAGGAAAGACCGTTGTACTCTTCCAAGTAATGGCTATATTAAGACGAGGTTCCCCCCCACCAGCCCCCAGAAAAGGAAGCTAGATTCTAGGTGCGTTTTGGTTTGTTTGTTAAAAGAAGCTAGATCCAAGGGTGAAAAAAGAATGAAGATAGATCCTGTTTCCCCTCAAACTGAAGCTTTCCAACACTCTATGATCAGTAGACTTGGTGCGTGCGAGGGATCTGTGCCAGGGAGATGTATTTCAGTAAGTTGGCTGACACAATTGTGGGAACTGGCAAATTTGAAATCTGTGTAGGACAGCAAGCTAGAGGGAGGTTGGAGTTGTACAGCCCTGATGCAGAATTTCCTTCTCCAGGAAACCTTAGTTTTTTCTTCTTAAGGTATTCAACTGACTACATGAAACCCACCACCTTATTGAGGGTATCTCCTCTAGTTAAAACTGGCTGATGTCGCTGTTAACTATATCCATGAAATACCTTCACAGTAACACCTGGATTAGTATTTGATTCAATAACTAGATACTGTAGCCTAGCCAGGTTGATACATAAGACTGACCATTACATTCTCCCTTGTTTCCTCATGCCTTTCTTCCTACAGTCCTAATACTCTCCTTTTCTTCGCAGCAAATCTCAATTATTTATGTTCACTCCTTTTTGTCTTCTTAATTCTCTTTAAACACACTCCAGTCAGATATCTGTTTCTGCCACTTCAGTGTTTCTGTTCTTAGTCAGCAGTTACCTCTTTATTGTCCAAATCACAGGGAAGCTCCCAGGTATTATGTTTCTCTCTCAGTAGACATAGCTACTTCTTCCTTCTTAAGTCACTGTCTGAACTTGTTCTCTGGAATACACACTGTCATAATGGATCTTAAAAAGCTAAACTGTAAATACTGAATTATCTCAGAACTCAGTCTTCAGACCTTTTTGTCTTTCCTGTCTTTATTCACTCTTTGGTGAATAAAGTGAAAACCAATTCCATAATTTTATTATTTTTGTTAGAAAATAATGATGGTGGAAGAGGTAATATAGTCACATGATTTATATATATGGTAAAATGTCATTCACCCATGGCTCTGAGCTATCAAATTATCTTCTTGAAGGCAACCAAATTTGGCAGTCTCATAAATTTTTTTCCAAAGATTATGAATATAATAGCACATACATATTGATTGAGAGGCAGTATGTGATATTGTGCTTAAGAACTTGGACTGTGGAGCATAACTCCCTGTAATTAAATTCTGTCTCTGCCCCGTTGCTGGCTGTGTAACTTTCTTTTTTTTTTTTTTTTTTTTTTTCAACGTTTATTTATTTTTGGGACAGAGAGAGACAGAGCATGAACGGGGGAGGGGCAGAGAGAGAGGGAGACACAGAATCGGAAACAGGCTCCAGGCTCTGAGCCATCAGCCCAGAGCCCGACGCGGGGCTCGAACTCACGGACCGTGAGATCGTGACCTGGTTGAAGTCGGACGCTTAACCGACTGCGCCACCCAGGCGCCCCTAACTTTCAAGTCTCTTAGCTGATCTTGGTCTCAGTTTTCTCCTATGTACAAAAAGAATAGTTTTAATATACTTACTTGTTTGAGTTATGAGGTATAAATGACTAAGTATGTGTAAAGAGCTTACAAGAGTGGCACATAAAAATAAATAACATTCCTTTTTTTCATAAATGATAGCATTGTATACATACAAGCTTCTTGCTTTTTTTTCCCCCATCAACAAATGTCTTGATAAGCTTTTCTTTTCAGCACATAAATCATGCCTCATTTTTCATTGGATGATGTGTTGTTTTATTTGCTCTAAATAATGTCTTTGATGATGACTTCAAATATATATCTACTGGATATTTCCACTTAGATACCTAATAAAATCAAAGCTTTCTAATTACCCTTGTCTTTTCTTTTGATCTTATTTTCCTACATTATAATCTATAATTTTTTTTTTTAGCTAAATCTTCAGAACCTCTCTACCTATTGGTTAACACTTTACTTCACGCCAGCATTGTTGTACTGAGTTGCTGAAAGCCAACAACTTGAGAATCATTATTCCAAACTTTTGGCAAAATATTCTCTATTTAGTTCTCCTATTTAGTTCTCCTAAATAGTTCTCCTATTTAGTCTTCCTTCTTCCACTTTTACTCTTCTATAATCTGTTCGCACAGCGGTTTTAAATGCAAATCAAACTATTTCTCACCCATACCATATTTTCTGGTGGGTCTTATCTGCTTTAGATTTAATTCCTGAGTTCTGACCAGATTCTAGTAGAACTCTTGTAAACTGGTCTCTTGATTTCTTTCTTACTCTCATCTCCTGCCTCTGTTTCTGTGCTTCAGCCACATTAAATACCTTGCTCTTTTATGAGTGCCCTCTTCATAACAATTTATCTTATAACCTTTGGACTCCTTTTCCCTGGAACAATGTTCTGTCATATAATCATATACTCATCCCTTCACTTAATGGTCAAATGTGAACTCTGCAGAGAGGCCTTCTTGCCTGTGACTACCCTTTTTACCATACTTTTTTTAAAAATTCTGTATTTTTCATTATAGATTTTTTATTAACTGGCATACTTTTTTCATTTGTATATTCTGTATTAGTTTATTATGTTCACTAACTTAGAATGTAATAACCACGAAGATAGATACTCTAATTCACCTCTGTACGTCTGGTTTGTAGTAGAATAGTGGTTACGTACATACTGGATTGATAGGTGAATGAGGAAGCACTAAATAAGTTTTTATTAAACTCTGTGGTATTAAGGGTAGTTTTTTAATTACCAGTCTTTCACAAGCTAATACTTTTGTAAAATGCAAGCAAATGAATTATATGTTTCTTAGTGTCATATTATTAGTCAGTAGACATACAATCATTGTCAGATTGTTAAGAAAATTTCTAAAAACTTTCGAATTGTACTGATAATCAACTGTGAATAAACCATTTGTGGTCAGCACCTATTTGCAGACCATACTATGAGTAGCACAGCATTAAAACAGGTTTGCCCTTCTATACCCAGTAGTTAAAATTTGAAGGCTAAATGAAGTATTCTTCTCTTCGGTAAACAAGGAGAAACTACTTCATAGCCAGTGTCACAGAACCCGGCTGAATTCCTGTAGAATTATTAATTTATAAAATAATTCCTTTAGTAATACCAGTGAAATTTAATTAGTGCTCACTCTATGTAGGAATGAGTGTTTTTCAATAGACTCAGACATCACAGTCCCCATGTTATGTATGTGTCGTTAAATTAGCAGTCTCTCAGTAGCCATTTATTTGCTAATTGTTGGTAAATGAAATGAAAATTTCAGTTGAAATTTGTTTTACAGATCAATAAGCATTTCATCTCAGTAAATACTGTTATATCCTGTCTTTTTGTGAAAACATATTGACCATTTTGCATTATGTTTATATGCCTAGGATGGGAAGAGGGTCATTACACAGTGGCAGTTGGCGTGTGGGATCTGGGTTCATAAGGAGATATGTAGCTAAAAGCAAAAATCATTAAATTGAAGAAAATTTGTGTCTCAGCTTCCACTAAGGAATTCCATCCAGGGTTGGTGTTAATTTTAAAGCTTTTCAACTCCTTGACATATAAGTCATTTTGTTTTGGGGACCTGGAGGTATATCCTGAATTAAAACTCCAAAGGGTATGATTTTGTATGCTCAGGACAAACTCTATTACACTATTTTCCATGACTTTGGGCAGTGTGAATGCCCCAGATCCCCCTTTTCTTTGAGCTATTCTCCTTTTTTATACAGATTAATTTAAAAAGTACTTTTAGGGGTGCCTGGGTGGCTTAGTCGGTTAAGCATCCAACTTCGGCTCAGGTCATAATCTTGCACTTCATGAGTTAGAGCGCCACCTCTGGCTCTGTGCTGACAGCTCGGAGCCTGCAGCCTGCTTTGGATTCTGTCTCCCTCTCTCTCTTCCCCTCCCCGCTTGTGCTCTGTCTCTCTTTCAAAAATAAATAAACTTAAAAAAAAAAAGTACTTTTAACTTTCACAGTATCATCAGATACCCTGACAGTGTGTAAAATATTGTAAAATCACTAGCCTGTATTTTGAAACATGAGAATATTTCTCAACTTACTATTATTGTGAGACACTGTATCTTAGGAAAAAAGTATTTTAATTAAATGTATTTCTAAGTAGTCACTAACTTAAATATATTTGTTTACATCTTGTCTTATATTTTAGCTTAAAGGCAGCAATCACTATTAACATGGGGTTGCCAAAAAGCAGAGTTTCAGGTTAACATTATATATATATATATATATATATATATATATATATATATATATATATACATATATATATATATAGTGTATGTGTGTATATATATATATATATATATATATAGTGTGTGTGTGTGTGCGCGCGCGCGTGTGCGTATAGATAATAGATGTGTTTAAAGGGAAATCATAAGTTTTAAGAGACATGCATGCTCCTATATAGTTATGGATGTTTGCCGATAAGTGGATCAGTATTCCAAAACATTGATCAGTTCATTTTTTAAAACTGCACATTCGTTCATACTTGCAGATGAATAAATAACCTAGAAAGAAAAAAAAGGAAGTTTTTTTTACCAGCACAAATTCTTAGTCCTTTGTCAGTATTTTTCTACACTATCAATAATGAAAATAAATATGAGTAAAGTTTAAGGTTTGTGTTATACCTGTTTTTCAGATGACTTGAAACACAAGTTTGAAAATATTTAAAGATTTGCAAATCCAAGTGAACATTTAAAAGTACATTAACACTGTGAGGAAAATAGGTCAATCAGAAGTTCATGGGGTACATTTTTGATTAATGAGTTTGGTAGGATCTATATTTCAGGGTTTGGGAGCTAGGCTATTCACTGAGAACAAACCATCTTTGTGGGTAAGGGCCGTGAATTGATTGTAAATATCTAAGCCATCTTTGAAGTGTCTAAAGGTATTAAAGATGCAATTGTATACACAGAACTCATGGGCAGGAGAAAAACCTAACATGCATGTTTGAAGGTTGGGAAGAGGGGGTGTTAAATTCTTCCTGCTGCTAATTAGGATGGAGCTGATTTTAAGGAGGAAAATGTTGTGAACTAAGCTATAGAGACACTAAGGCACAGAAAATTATGTTGCAGCCTAAGATCGTGACTTTATTTCTATAAAGTTAAGTTTTCTTTTTTTAATTTGTTATGCCGGAGTTGTAAAAACATAGAAACTGACTATTTGTTTCCTTCACCCATTTCCATTATACATTTGTTATCTTACGGATGAAAATCTGATTAATAGGTGAAAACCGTAATCTTCCTTTATTTCATAGCCATGAAGCTCATGACTGCGTTGGTGAATGTTGCCTTAAACCTCAGTATTCATCAGGATAACACACAAAGACAATATGAAGCTGAGAGAAATAAAATGATTGGGAAGAGAGCCAATGAAAGGTTGGAGTTACTTCTTCAGAAACGCAAAGAGGTAAGTTTCATACTATCTTAAGGTATGTGTGATTTTGTTTTTTGTTTGTTTTTGATGGGGCTGCGTGTGGCTGTGTGTGTGAGAGAGAGACAGAGGGACGGAGGGAGCAAGTGTGTTGTATGTATTTTAAATTATTTAAGTCAGATGTGTGATCTCAAGGTTTCAAATTAAACTGGAATGTTTAGCCATTGATTATCTGAGTGCTGTCTGATGGCTGAAGAGAATCATAAAACAATCCTATGTTTGAAAGAAGGTAGTCTAGGGGTCAGGTAACTCAGAAAGATTATCAGGCTGTGAATTCAGAAAGCATAATAAATAGTATGGTCAGAGCTGGGTGCTAGCAAAGCTGCCCTTCTAGAAGGAAGCCAAAGACTACTTATTAGCTGATGAATAAGGCATTCCTATAAATAAGATTGGTCTCAGTTTTACACTGCAATTTTCATGTGTGTGTGTATGTATATATATATATATATATATATATATATATATATATATATATATCTTGAAAGTGTTTTAAACTGGGTTTTTAGTAGGTAATATTTTTATTTGCCCAATAGGAAATCAAATTTTAAATATACAGTATTTTAACTTGAAAACAGAATAATATCACATTGCTACAAATAAATTACTGATGAATAATGGGTTATAACAAGCAACACGAAACGCAAACTAATTTTAAATTATTACCCATGCTGTATTAGGGTGCTAGCTGGGGCTGCTATAACAGATACCAACACAGACTAAGTGGCTTCAAGTTGAAGATGACTCCAGTTTCTCCATGACTTCCGTGTGTGTGTTTGTCTCTAAATTTCTGCTTTCTATAAAGACACCAGTAATAATGGATTCAGGGCCCATCTTACTCTAGAATGACCCCATCTTAACTAATTACATCTGACACAATCCTATTTCCAAATAAGGTTTGAGGTACTGGGGCATTAGGACTTCAGCATATGAATTTCTGAGGAACACAGTTACAATCATATATAATACTTGAAATTTTGTGAAAGTAAATTTTGGAACTGTGCGTCAGTAAGTACTATTAACCAAACTGTATGCCTCTTATAAATTAAATTTTTATATAATAAAACATAAAATAAAAAAATTATTTCAGTAAAACTGAAATAAAGCATACAGCAAAAGAGCAAGTCTGAAGGAATTTTATTCTCACACTCTTATATGTAATAAAAGCAAATTATTTCACTGAGTATTACTACACAAGAGATTATAATAAGAAATATCACTTGGAATGTAATTTTGTACAAGTGCTTTTGTGCCTCTTGAGCAGTAATTAAGCTCAAACTTTAACTATGATCAGTAGTATTTCCTGAATTTTATATCATTACTAGACTATTTTATTTTGTTACTGCATTCTGTGACTAATGGCGAGGATTGTTTCTATCTTCAATTATGCCTTCTGTATTGGGAACTTGGCCTAGTCTCAGTTATGGGCTAAACAGATGCAGAGTAATATTTGGATACTTTAGGTCGAATAGTAAGTTTCTTTTACAGTGGCAAATATGATCAAGGATGGCCTGTTACCAAGAGAGGCAAAACAAGTCAGGGGCCAGACTTTGTTGGAAGAGGTATAGAAATTGAGACTTCTTAAAAAGAAAGAAAGAGAGAAAGAGAGAAAGAGAGAGGGAGAGAGGGAGAGAGAGAGAGAGAGAGAGAGAGAGAAAGAAAGAGAAAGAAAGAAAGAGAAAGAAAGAAAGAAAGAAAGAAAGAGAAAGAAAGAAAGAAAGAGAAAGGAAGGAAGGAAGGAAGCAAGCAAGCAATTGAGGCTTCTTCTCAAAGCAGGTAGTATTTTGGATATTGGAATCTGGCCACATTTAGCCACATCACACTTTTGTTAGTTACTGTGTGTATGTATGTGTAAAGAGAGACAAAGAGGTTCTGAAGTCAGTTTAGTAAAGCTTTTGAAGTAATGCAGTAGTACTGGTAATTTCAAACAAGTGATGCACAATAAGTGAAAAAAAGGATTGATTATTATTCAGAATGGGAATAACTGGGAATTAAAAATAACTGGAACTGTTCATTTCAAATAAGATGATCAGGATTTAACTTTTTTTGTTTTTTCATTTCAGCTACAGGAAAACCAGGATGAAATTGAAAATATGATGAATTCTATTTTTAAGGGTATATTTGTTCATAGATACCGGTAAGGAATTTTAAAAATCACTTAGATTTTTAACTTAAATAATTTATTGCTTTTTTTGTAGTCCTAGGTAATTATAAAAATAGGAAACTCTCTATTTGTTTTGTTCTTTGGGAAACAGCTTTGGCTCTAAAAGCTAAATAAATGTCATACTACTGTTGTGGAAGAAATTGTTTTTTGTTTTTAAGTTTATTAGAAAAAGAGCACAAGTGGGGAAGGGGCAGAGAGAGAGTGAATCTAAAGCAGGCTCTGCACTGTCAGCATGGAGCCTAATATGCGGCTCAAACCCACAAACCATGAGATCATGACTTGAGTCGTAACCAAGAGTCAGATGCTGCACCAACTGAGCCACCCAGGCACCCCTGTTGTGGAAGAAATTGTAACACTGCCATACTCTTTTAAGTTCAGATCATATATTGTTAGAAGCATTCAGTATTTTTGGATTTATACTGATGGAGTATTTATTAATAGGATATCATTAAATTAATGTGGCCTTAATAAGATGTGATATTATTATCACAGATAATAATCACAGATAATCACAGATAATATTGATATCACAGATGATATCAAGATGTTCTTGATATTTGAAAAAATTCAATGCCCTGCTTCCTGTCCTGTGATACTCATCTTGTTTCACGGTCAAATTAACCAGGAGTGTTTTAAAAATACATCTTTGAAGATGGGAGAAAAGTTGACAAAAAAAGGGCACCTCTGTAAATAATCAACAACTCTTCTTTACCTTCATCTATACACATGAAAATAGAACCAAAGTATTTTTGTCATGCTCCATGGCAAGCCAGTTTAGTCTTTCTGTGAAGTTTTTAATTGTTGACTACATTATTAAGCAGCATATTTCACAGAGAATTAATGAATCATCTACATTAACTTGCTACGTTCTTTTAGTTAGGCATGATGTATGTTTAGGTAGATAGACACAGATAATAGAAGCACTGTTTTTAGATACATTTGAGACTTTTAATTGGCCAGTTAATTTAAAAAGTTAGTTAAAACAGGGAAATCCATTAAAAAAAAAAGAAATGTAGTTTGATATTTTAACTTAAACGTCTTGTTTTAATTCAGAGTATGAAAAAGACATTTGATCTTCTTGGTAATTTTTTTAATGTTTATTTATTTTGAGAGAGAACACGCCACGTGAGTGGGAGAGGGGCAGAGAGAGGGAAAGAGAGAAACCCATGCATAGCATGGAGCCTGATGTGAGGCTTAATCCCACAAACCATGAGATCATGACCTAAGCTGAAATCCAGGGTTGGTCGCTCAACGGACTGAGCCACCCACACACCCCCTACCTTTTTTTTAAATCTTCTTGATATTTATACAAAGAAAAAGAAAACACTAACTTGAAAAGATATGCACTCCCATGTTAATTACAGCATTATTTATAATAACCAAGATATGAAAACAACCTATAGGTTGATGAATGGATAAAGAAATTTTATATATACAATGGAATATTTTCAGCCATTAAAAAATAATGAAATCTTGTAATTTGCAACAACATGGATGGACCTCAAGAACATTATGCTGAGTGAAATAACTCAAGCAGAGAAGGACAAATACTGTGGATTATATGTGGAATCTAAAAACAACGACAAACTCATAGATACAGAAAACAGATTGGTGGTTGCCAATGGGTGGATGGGGAAAATGGGTGAAGGGGGTCAAAAAGTAAAAAGGATAAAAAAAAGATGAACTACTGAACAGCACCAGAAGTTAGCTTGCTGTTATCTAGTAATTTGTGACTATCTGCTGTAGTATTAGGAAATTTAGGCAAGTTTAATAAATTCGCACCTAACTTCTTGAATGAATAATAGAACTTTTAGAAGAAACCTGGAAGATTACAATGCACTGGGAAGGGGTATCTGGGGTGCTCAGTCAGTTAAGTGTCTGACTTGATTTCTGCTCAAGTCATGATCTCATGATTCATGAAATAGCACAGAGCCCGCTTGGGATTCTCTCTCTCTCCCTCTCTCTCTGCCTCTTCTCTGCTCATGCTGTCTCAAAATAAATAAACCTTTTTTTTTTTTTTTTTCTTTAACGCACTGGGAAAATGTGTTTAATAGCTGATTAAAAAAAGATACTGAGAGGGGCGCCTGGGTGGCGCAGTCGGTTGAGTGTCCGACTTCAGCCAGGTCACGATCTCGCAGTCCGTGAGTTCGAGCCCCGCGTCAGGCTCTGGGCTGATGGCTCGGAGTCTGGAGCCTGCTTCCGATTCTGTGTCTCCCTCTCTCTCTGCCCCTCCCCCGTTCATGCTCTGTCTCTCTCTGTCGCAAAAATAAATAAACATTGAAAAAAAAATTTAAAAAAAAAAAAAAAAAAGATACTGAGAGAGACTGTATAGCCTGATAGGGACACACATCCTGAAGTTGGAGATGTTTGGGATTTGGGGAACTAAACCAATCGATTAAAAAAAAAAAAGAAAAGGAAAAAAGCCACCTGTCTTTTAAATAAACTTAAGAATAAGAAAACAAAATTATTTATATTTACTCACAAATTTACCATTTCCAGGTCTCCTCATTCCTGAGTTTCTCTGTTATTGCTTTACTTCTGCCTGTTTTATTTTTTTATATGAAAAACTCTTTATTTCACCAAAAAAAAAAAAAAAAAAAATAGGACCAAGGCCTTTAATTTCAGTATGGGATATTTGATTATAATTTCATATTCTCTTTTGTTCATAAACTACACATGTAGTAAGTTATGGAAAAGTTAATTTTTTAAAAAGCCAGAATTTCCAGGGGTGCCTGGGTGGCTCAGTCCGTTATGTGTCTGACTTAGGCTCAGGTCATGATCTCACAATTCGTAGGTTCAAGCCCTGCATTGAGCTCTGAACTGACAGCTTAGAGCCTGGAGCCTGCTTCAAATTCTGTCTCCCTCTTTCTCTGCCCCTCTTCCACTCATGCTCTGTCACTCTTTCTCTCAAAAATAAACATTAAAAAATTTTTAAAAAACAAGAATTTCCATATATTTGCCATGTAGTCTTTTTCTATTATAACTTTATAAAGGTATAATTAATGTAAAACAAATTACATGTTATATAATTTTTTATAAGACCTATATATTTGGTCCTTTGGAACTTTTAGTCATACCTGCCAACCACTGGAGGGCTGGGGGACTGAAGGTTGAATCAGCTGATGGCAGTGGCTTAGTCAATCATGAATATTCAGTGAGACCTCCATAAAAATCCAAAGGACTGGTTCAGAGAGCTTGGTGAACACAAACAAAGTAACACACCTAGAATGGGCATGAAAGCTATGTGCCCTTTCTCCATACCTTGCCCCGTGTATATCTTCATCTGGCTATTGATTCAAATCCTTTATCATATCCTTTAGTTAATTGGTTAACGTAATTGTTCCCCTGAGTTTTATGAGCTGCTCTTGCATATTAAAAGAATATAAAGAGGATGTGGTTGGAACCTCCAGTCTAATAGCCCATGGGTCACAAGCACAGGTAACAAAAAGCCTAGGGCTTATGATTGGCATTTGAAGTGGAGGATAGAGGACAATCTTGAAGGACTGAGCTCTTAACCTGTAGAGTCTGATGCTGTGTCCAGGTAGATAGTGTCAGAATTGAGCTGAATTCTCAGAAACCAGTAGGTATTGTTGGTGTGTGTGTGCGTGCAGGCAAAAACCCATGCCCCAAATTCAAATTGGGTCCAGGAACCCAAAAAGAGTTGGTGTCAGACACAGTTAAGTGCCTAAGTTTTGACATATATACACCTGTACAACTACCACAAGCAAGATAATGGAATATATCCATCATCCTCAAAAATTTTCTCTTGCCACTTTGTAATTCCTCCCTACCTCCCTTTCTTCCAGTCTTCTCCTGCTCCCCAGAATCAATCAATTATCAGTTTGCTAACTGTTTACATTTTTTAGGATTTCATAGGAATGGAATTACACAGTATGTATTCCTGATTTTTGTTGTTGTTTTCATCTGACTTTTTTCACTAAGCCTAATTAGTGTTCATAAGTTTCATGAGTTTTAATAAGTTTTTCACATATGCCTTTTATCAGATTGAGGAAATATCCCTTCTGTTCCTAGTTTTCTGAGACTTTTTATTAGAAATGAATCTTGGATTTTGTCAAATACTTTTCTACATCTGTGGAGGTTGGTATATATGGTTTTTCTTTTTTAAGACTGTTAATGTGAACTAAATTGGTTGATTTTATAATCTTAGCCTTAAATTCTTTGGCTAAAACCCACAGTCATGATAAATTTTTCTTTCTAAATAAATTTGCTAAAATTTTCCTAAGAATTATAGTTCTGTGTTCAAGAGAGATCTATATAGATCTTTTTTAAAATTTTTTTTCTTTTTAAATTTGAGAGAGAGAAGAGAGCATGTGCATCAACAAGGGGGAGGGGCATAGGGGCAGAAGGAGAGAGAGAATACCAAGT
Source organism: Puma concolor (assembly GCF_028749965.1). Classification (NCBI taxonomy): domain Eukaryota; kingdom Metazoa; phylum Chordata; class Mammalia; order Carnivora; family Felidae; genus Puma; species Puma concolor. The sequence goes on along the minus strand of NC_141675.1, from coordinate 32,406,578 downwards.
AGGCTCCACGCTCAGCACGGAGCCTGACACAGCGCTTGATCCCACAACCCTGGGATCATGATCTGAGCCAAAATCAAAAGTCAGACACTCAACCAACTAAGCCACCACCCAGGGTCCCCAAGAGAGATGTGTATCTCTTAACTTTTAATTTTATTGAATGTCTCTGACTGCTTTTGGTACTGTGGAAATGCTGGCTTTGTTGAATGAGTTGCAATGTGTTATCTCCTTTTTAATCATCTGGAAGAGTTTAATAATTTTTTTTTTTTTCACATAGGCATTATATACCATTGGGACTGAGTGTTTTCTTTGTAGGGATGTCTTTAATTGCAAATTAAATTTCTTTAATAGATATAAGTCTTTTCAGTATCAAGAAAATGATACGTTGGTCTGCGTTGTTGAATTATATTCAACAATTATCAGCATAAAGTTGTTCATAAAATATCATTGGTTTCACATCTCTCATACCGATTGTATTTATTTTTCTTAAAAAATAAGATTTTGGTTACATTGAACTCTATTATTTTTCTATTTTCTATCACATTGATTTCTGCAATTTTATTTATTTCCTTTTTCTGCTTACTTTGGGTTTCATTTACTCTGCTTTTTAGCTTCACAAGGTGGAAAGTGGGGTAATTGATTTGAGGCCTGTTTTCTAACAGTAGAGTTTACTGCTATAAATCTCTCTTAGTATTGCTTTAGCTGTATCCCCTAAATTTGGATATGTTGTGTTTCCATTTTCATTCAGCTCCAATACTTTCTAATTTCCTTTTTGACTTGTTTCCTTGACAAGAAGAAAGTATTTAGTTTACAAACATCTGAGAACTTTCTGTTATTGATTTCTAATTTAATTCCATTGTAGTCAGAGAACATACTTTGTGTAATTTGAATGCTTTCAAATTTATTGAGTTGTGTTTTATGACCCACAATATGGTCTATCTTAAGAAATGTTCTATTTACTCAGGAAAAATTACATACTGTGCTTTTGTTTTTAGGTCAAAATCTGTTAGTGTTGTTCAAGTAATTTCTATCCTTACTGATTTTCTGTCTGTTTATTCTAACCAATATTGAGAGGGTTTTTGTAGAAGTACTTTTGTATTCTTGATTCAAGTCCCTTATCACATAAATGGTTTGCAATTTTTTTTCTTGCCTGTGGCTTTGTTTTCATTTTCTTAATGATACCTTACCTTTTGAAGAGCAAAAGTATTCCATTTGAATGAAGTAATTTACTCACTTTTCTTCTGTGTACATGCTTTTGATATCTGTGAACATTTTTCCTAACCCCAAATTTTTTTCTATGTTTTATTCTAGAAATTCAATAACTTAATCTTATAAGTTAAAATATATATACAGTTAACTATTATGTATTTTTTGGATATAAGGGTATAAGTCCACTTTTTACGTATAGATACTCATTTGTCCAAGCACCATTTGGTGAAATACTACCCTCCTCCAATTGAATTGCCTTGGAGCTTTTTTTCTTTTTTTAAGTAATTTGTACAACCAATGTGGGGCTCCAACTCATGACCCCCCAGATTAGGTTAAGAGTCCCACACTGTACTGACTAAACCAGCCAGGTACCCCTCCTTGGAGCTTTTCTTGAAAACTAAATGAACATGAATGCAAAGATTAATTTATGGATTTTTCTAATCTGTCCTTATACCCATACCATCTGTATTGATTAAAGCTTTGATACATAATTGATGTAGGACCTGTAAGTTTAAGTTGTACAATGTGATGATTTGATTCACATATATGATGTGAAGTGATTACCACAGTAAGGTTACTTAACACCTCAGTTGTCTCACGTAAGCACCTTCTTTGTGTGGTGGTGATTACATTTAAGATTTACTCTCTTAGCAACTTCCAAGTATGTAATAGATACAGCTTTGTTAACTATAGTCACAATGCTGTACATTAGATCTCTAGAACTTACTCATCTTATAACTGGAAGTTTGTACTCTTTGACCAACATATCTCCATTTCTGTCATTCCCCGGCCTCCAGCAACCACCATTCTACTCTATTTCTTTGAGTTTGGCTTATTTAGATTCCATGTATAAGTAGAACATGCTTACTTGTCTTTTTTTAGAGTACCTTTAAAAAATTAGGTTGTGTTAAATCCTCCTACTTTGTTCTTTTTCAAAATTGTTGTGACAATTATAGATTTTTGTATTTCTGTGTAAATTTTAGAGTCAACATGTCAATTTTTAAAAAATTTGTATTTCTTCATTTTGAGAGAGAGAAAGAGACAGTGCAAGCAGGGGTGTGACAAAAAGAGAGCAAGAGAGAGAATCCAAGCAGCCTCTACGCTGTCAGCACAGATCCCAACATGGGGCTTGATCTCATGAACTGTGAGATCATGACCTGAGCCGAAACCAAGAGTCGGATGCTTAACCAACTGAGCCAGCTAGGTGCCCCCAGCTTGTCAATTTTTACATAAAAGCCTGCTGGAATTCTGATGGAGAATATGACTCTATAGACCAATGCAGAGAGAATTGCATTTTTCACATTTTGAATCTTCCAATCTATGAATATAGATTGTTATCTCCACTTGTTTAGATATTCTTTAATTTCTCTTGGCTGTTTTTCATGATTTTTCAAGTACAAATCTTACACTACTGCTTTCATTAAATTTAGTTCAAGTGTTTTCATGTTTTATTCTATTGTAAATGAAATTGTTCTCTTAATTTCTATTCTAGATTCTTCCTTACTAATGTATAAAAAATACAGGTGATTTTTTTTTTATTCCTTCAGAATTACAAGATACTTTCATTGTTCTATAGTCTTGAGATTTTGTTTGTTTTTGTAGATTATTTAGGATTTTCTACATAACATGTCATGTCATATGTGAATAAAGACCATTTTAATTCCTACTTTCTATCTAAGTCTAAACACTTTCTATTTCTGTGTCTTTAATTTTTTTTTTTTAACTTTATTGCACTGGCTATATAACTTCACTACAAAACTGGGTAAAAGTGGTAAGAGAGGACAGCTTTCCTTTTTTCCTAATCTTAAGGGGAAAACAGCCTTTAATGTCAGTAGCTATTAAGTTTTATATTGATACCCTTTAGTCAGATGAGGAAATTCCCTTATAACTTTATTTCATATGTTGTTTTTATCATGATTGACTGATTTTATTTTTTTTCTGTTTCAGTTAAGATGAAAATACAGACTTTTTCCTTTATTCTGTTAAGATAGTGCATTATATTAATTATATTAATTGATTTCCAGGTAGTAGACCAATTTTGCATTCTGGTAAAAATTCTACATCATCCTGATACATAATCCTTTTACGTGCTGCTGGATTCAGTTTGCTAATATTTTGTTAAGGATTTTTGTGTCTCCTCTCATAGGGGGGCATTAATCTGCTAACTGGCCTCATAGAATATCTCGGAAGTCTTCCCTTCTGCTCTGTTTTCTGAAAGAGTTTATGAAAGATTAGTATTATTTCTTTTTTATTGATTTGATAGAATTCACCAGTGAAGCCCTTTAAGCCTAGCTGGTATTTTTGGATGATGATTTTCATTTACTGATTAAATATCTTGTCACACATTTTTCCTGTTTGTTTGTTTTTTTTTAACATTCATTCATTTTTGAGAGAGTGCGAGTAGGGGAGGGCAGAGAAAGAGGGAGACACAGAATCCAAAGCAGGCTCCAGGCTCTAAGCTGTCATCACAGAGCCCGATGCGGGGCTCAAACTTACAAACTATGAGATCATGACCTAAGCCAAAGTCAGAGGTTCAGCCAACTGAACCACCCAGGTGCCTCTGGTTTTTCTGTTTATTGATTCATTGTAGTAATTTTTGTCTTTCAGACAATATGTCCATTTCATGTATATTGCAGATTTGATGGCATAGTGTGGCTTTTGATAGATATTTCCTTGGAATCCTTTTTATTTCTGTAGGATTGGCAGTGATGCCTATTTGATTTTTGTTTTTGTATCTTCTTTCCTTTTTGTCTTAGTCTAGCTAAAGGTTTATCCATTTTACTGATCTTTTCCAAGATTGAACTTTTGGTTTCATTGACATTATTTATGTATTTTTTATTTCACTGATTTTTGCTTTATTCCTTATTTCCTTTCTGTCTGATTGCTTTCATTTTAATTTATTCATCTCTTTCTAGTTTCTTAAGGTAGAAACTGAGGTTACTGATCTTATATCCCTCTTCCTTTCTTATCTAGCATTTTAAGCTATAAATTTCCACAAAGCACTGCTTTAGTGACATAGCAGGATTTTTGATAATGATATATTTTAATTTTTATTCCATACAAATCATTTCCTTATTTCTGTATTGAGATTTCTTCTTTGACTCATGGGTTATTAAGTCTTTTGTTTAATTTTTAAATATTTGGAGATTTTCCATTAATTTCTATTATTAATTTCTAATTTAACTTTGTTGTGGTTATTAAACATACTCTAAGGGATTTCAATCATTTTACATTTAATGGGACTTGTTTTTTCCCTGTCCTTTTGAATTATTGAAAAAAAAAATAGTTCCATGCCAAAATGCCATAGGTTTCTGCTGTTTTAACCCAAAGGTTGACAACTTTTTTGAATAAATGCTTCTCAGTTCTTTTGGTTGATTTCCAGGAAGCTGAAATGATTGTTTTTGTCTTCATAGTTCTTTTTTGGGAGAAAACATTTCCCAACCACTTCACTCTCCTATTGCCTCACATTCATTTTTAAAAGATATTCTCTCTTGTTATGGAATTCTAGGTTGACATTTTGGGATTTTTTTAGCACTTGAAAGGAATTGATCCACTCTCTTTGGTTTCCCTTGTTTCCAACTAGAAAGAAATCTGTCATTCTTTTCTTACATATTTTATAGGTTATTTTTTTGCTGTGATTGCGTTTAAAAGTTTTATCGCTACAACTAGTAGAGATAACCAATGCTGTTAACCTATTCTGTTACACTGTTCTTTGCTGCCATTTTCTTAATGTTTCTTTCATCTCTTCCATGCTCTCCTCAAACATAATACTTGTTATAACAACTGTTTGAATGTTTTTATAAATATTCATCTACTTTTTTCTTAGACATGATTATGTGTAATCCTTATTTTTAAGGTTTGTTATATGGACCAGAGCAGTATTTTGTCTAAGACTAATTTCCTCCCAATACTAAGATAATAGCATTTTCTGAACTGAACTCTACTCTGAACTCTAGCCCTGTGAATTACAAGGTTTTTCTGCTCTGGCTCATTGGGACACAAAATACTCCCAGCTCTGCATGTGCTATCTCCTCTCCCCATTCTTTCTCCAGCTTTAGGTGGTTCGTTCGTGTGTGTGTGTGCTTTCTAGTATTCAGCTGATGAGGTGATACAGTCTTTGTGCAGATCTTCAGAGGTTACTGTCTATGTACATCTCTCCCCTCTGATACTATGCCTTGTAAAAACCTAGCCACTTTGTACTCTAGAGTCCCAACTCTTTCTCCTCAACTCAGGGATATACCCAGGCTCTGTCTTGGTTCCTCTGCCAATACTGCTACCTGGCAGGCACCAATCTGGTGCATTCTGAATTACCTTATTTGTTACCCTCTCTCAAAGATTACTGTCCTGCTCTGCCTAATAGCCAACATCTAAAAGTCATTATTTTATATATCTTACTCAGGTTTTTAGTTTTTTCAAGTGGGTATATAAATCCTGTCCATCGTGACTCAGCCATGCAATCTTAGTACGGAATCCATATTATTTTTCATTATTTTACCTTAGTCTTCAATGCTAACATTACGTAATTTTTATTTTAGAGTTTCACCCTTATTGAATCTTGCCAAAGCTTCAACCAATCATTCTCATAAAAACAACAATTCTTTAATTTTCTGTTACCTTATTGATTTTTATTTAATGAGGCCTTAAATAAACTAGTATTCATCTGTCACAGCTTACTTTTGATACATTAAAATTTTAGCTGTGTGAACCAGAATTACAAACAGTTGAGAATGTGACCTGCCTTCCAAAGTTATCAGTTAGAGGTACCAATCATTGATTTTTCCAGAAGTATTACTTACTCTGTAAAGGGGTGATGTTACTGCATGTACGTACTAGAAATAGAAGGTGCTGTGCGGTGATGGCACTTTAATGCCTTGAGTCTCACATGCTACTTTAATGTCAGACAAATATTGAATATTGGAGTGGTTCAGTCGGTTAAATGTCTGACTTTGGCTCAGGTCATGATCTCACGGTCTGTGAGTTCGAGTCTCGCATCAGGCTCTGTGCTGACAGCTCAGAGCCTGGGGCCTGGTTCAGATCTGTGTCTCCCTCTCTCTCTCTGCCCCTCCCCTTCTCACACGCTCTGTCTCTGTCTCTCAAATAAATGTTAAAAAAATTATAAAATAAAAATATTGAATATTAATCTATATGCTGGTAGATCTAACTACTAATTTATAGGAGATAATGGAAAATAGAAGAGGCTTTTGTATGACTCCGTCTTCATGGTATCATTTTAGCCCAGAATGTAATGAATTATACAGACCAAATTGACCCATTTCCTTCAACAAATAAATGGCATATAATAAGAACAAGTAGGTATAAAAACACAATATAAAATATTGGATATGAAAAATATATTTATGATATAGATAGATATTTAGTGAACAAAATACACTCTAGACTGTTGAAGAGACAATTAGTGAATTAGAATATAATACTGAGGATTTAACCCCAGCAAAGTAGATATGGAATAACATTTCTAATACATGTGGGATTGTTTGAGAGGCTTCATAAGTCTTTTACATAGGATTCCAAAAGAAGAGAAAGGTATTGGAAAGAAGTAGTATTAATGAGAAAGCTGAAATTTTATAAAATCGGTTAAAATAGAATTGTCAGATTGGAAAGACTTAATGAGTATTGAGTAGGTTAAGAAAATATTTCACTTTTAATCATGCCATAGTAAAAGTGCGTAACATGAAACATTATGAGAAAATCTTAAAAGCAACCAAAAAAAAGACTGTTATTTCAGTGGTGGAACACACCGTAAGAACAAACAATGGAAGAGGAGGTAACAGAGGAAAGATTGCAATAATTTGAGAGGACAAAAAATGGATGTCTTTTGTTCTCTTTTACTTTTTTATACTATAGTGAAACATTTTGTAATAATGTTTTCAGAGTTATTCTTATACAATACTGTGTTATGATATATTCTGAGCAGATTGCCATCTTTTAAAAATTTTAGTCATCTTCCTAATATTTTTTTAAATTTCTTTCTAACATTTATTTTTGAGAGGGAGAGAGACAGAGCACGAGTGGGGGAGAGGCAGAGAGAGGGGAGATGCACATTGAAAGCTGGCTCCAGGCTATAAGCTGTCAGCACAGGGCCCCATGCAGGACTCAGACCCATGAACCGCAAGATCATGACCTGAGCTGAAGTCCGATGCTTAACCGACTGAGCCACCCATGACCCCTAATATTTTTCATTTTTTACTTAACCTGTGTGTCAGGTTGATAGTTCAAATGTGAATATAAATTAAAGATAATGTTCTTTAAAAGTTAATGTATTCTTCACATTCAACTTTTAATCTTATGCCTTAAACTTTTGTTAATAGTAAAATAGTAATGCAGGATAGCAGATAGCCATGTCACCTGCTCTGTATGAAACTCTCAGTGATGTAGTGCCTTTCATTTTGTCACTATTTTCACTAAAGGATAATGGAATAAAAATGAGGTGAAAAATATTTGCAATTTATTAAACTATTGTATTTCTAATGCATTTTAATCATCCTGGATAATCCAGGTTGATCGTTATTTGATTATCCTGAAATAATTAAATGAAAAATCTGGATTTAACTAACAAAAAGGAGAGTTGCAGCTCTTCAGGTCTGCTTTTAAACATTACTGCTTCACAGAATCCTTCCTTGACCCCATCTTCGCCCCTCTAACATTTTTCTATGCCTCTGTATTCCCTGTACTGCCCTTTCTAACATTTATCATTTGCTTAGATAATTTATTTTAAGCATCTTTCTGTAAGTTAAGGTCTTTATTAAGTTCTTGTTCTCAGTCTAATAAAGGATACAATATGACTTTTCAGTAATTCTTTAGCTGTTCCTTTCGCTTTTGGGCTATTTTTTTTTTTTTAATTCTTTAAGTTCTAGTTTAGAAAATGTAATTTTTTTAGCCAAATATTAGTGACAAAATTGGTTGAGACATGAATTCATTTTGTGCTACAATTTAGATAGCAGCCTTCTTGGCACTTGTAATTATTTCTCACTCTAGAGCTCTCGTGAGATTCCTTGTACATGAGAGATAATTGTAAGTGTCAAAATGCCCATATTAGCCAAGAGTTATTCTCCAAAATTTGTATTGCAGTCATTTTAATTTAGTCTACTTCCTTACTGGGAAAGCATCTGTAAGAGTAGTACAAGAAACATTTCATTAAAATACACTGGAGTTAAAATTTATTTTGTTGTAAGCAGAAAATAATTTGAATTCCATCTGCCAAGAAAGCAATTCAAAATGAAAACTTTAAAGTCTATATATTAAAGAGCCACATCTTGGGGCGCCTGGGTGGCGCAGTCGGTTAAGCGTCCGACTTCACCCAGGTCACGATCTCGCGGTCTGGGAGTTCGAGCCCCGCGTCGGGCTCTGGGCTGATGGCTCAGAGCCTGGAGCCTGCTTTGGATTCTGTGTCTCCCTCTCTCTCTGCCCCTCCCGCGTTCATGCTCTGTCTCTCTCTGTCCCAAAAATAAAATAAATAAACGTTGAAAAATAAATAAATAAATAAATAAATAAATAAATAAAGAGCCACATCTCCCATAAACGCATACTAACTGTGAAGGTCAGTCAATTAGATAAGTTTTTCATAGAAATGAACATAATTTTTTTGTGCTGTGACATAGAGTTACAACAAATGATTGATCACCACAGAATTATTATTTTCTAGGTTTTTTTTTTCTTTTTGAGTTCAAAAGTAAAGTGAACCTGACTTCAGTTTTAGTTGTTCATTTCAAGGCTGCAATACCACAATTATGAAAATTAGTTAATCTTATGATTGCCTTTACACCTTCCCCTGTTGTACTAACTTTTTTACCCCTTTTAATCTTTGCTTTGGAAATTCCCAAATATCACGTAAACATTACTATTTTTTTTTAATTTTTAAAAATTTTTTTTTTTCAACGTTTATTTATTTTTGGGACAGAGAGAGACAGAGCATGAACGGGGGAGGGGCAGAGAGAGAGGGAGACACAGAATCAGAAACAGGCTCCAGGCTCCGAGCCATCAGCCCAGAGCCTGACGCGGGGCTCGAACTCACGGACCGCGAGATCGTGACCTGGCTGAAGTCGGACGCTTAACCGACTGCGCCACCCAGGCGCCCCTTAATTTTTTTAATGTTTATTTTTGAGAGGGAGACAGAGCACAATTGGGGAAAGGGAGACACAGAATCTGAAGCAGGCTCCAGGCTCTGAGCTGTCAGCACAAAGCCCAGTGTGGGCCTGGAGCTCATGAGCCATGAAATCATGACCTGAGCTGAAGTCAGATGCCTGACCAACTAAGGCAGCTGGGCACCCCTAAACATTACTTTTCCAAATGGACTCAGGGTGTTGGAAATAGATATTAAGGTGTTAAAAAAGAAATTTAATATGAAAATCAAGTGTTAGTGGAATATTTCAAAAACATACTGCATTTTTATTGTACACTTTGCTCAAAATGTTCATAGAGGGCAAGAAAGCTATATCTGGTAATAAGAGGATATGACAGAACTAACATTACAGGAGCTTGAAAGAACAATCAGTGTTGTTATTTAGAGTAAAATGAAGGCATTGTAAGCATAGAGATGACCACAGACATGTAGATACTGATGCACTTAAGCTATTTGGACTAAGGAAGAACTCACTCACGGACCAGACTAGAAGATTGGTTATTGGTATGGGTCTTCGATAATAGTAGAAAGTAATGATATATTTTGTCATGTAACAAACCACTCCATGTGGTTGATTCTAATATGGCTTACTTAGGTGGCTGGTGGCAGAAAGACCCCAGTTACTCACCATGTGGAGTTCTCTGTAGGGCAACTAGAATGTCCTCAGGACATGACTCAGAGAGAGTGATCCAAGAAAGTGAAGTCACAAAGCAGAAGTCACGATCTCTTTTATGACCTAACCTCGAGTCAAAATCCATCATTTCTACCACACTGTATTTGTTAGAAACAAATTACTAAGTATACCCACATTTAAAAAAATAAGAATGTGGCACAAAAACAGACACATAGACCAATGGAATAGAATAGAAACCCCAGAACTAGACCCACAAACGTATGGCCAACTCATCTTTGACAAAGCAGGAAAGAACATCCAATGGAAAAAAGACAGTCTCTTTAACAAATGGTGCTGGGAGAACTGGACAGCAACATGCAGAAGGTTGAAACTAGACCACTTTCTCACACCATTCACAAAAATAAACTCAAAATGGATAAAGGACCTGAATGTGAGACAGGAAACCATCAAAACCTTAGAGGAGAAAGCAGGAAAAGACCTCTCTGACCTCAGCCGTAGCAATCTCTTACTCGACACATCCCCAAAGGCAAGGGAATTAAAAGCAAAAGTGAATTCCTGGGACCTTATGAAGATAAAAAGCTTCTGCACAGCAAAGGAAACAACCAACAAAACTAAAAGGCAACCAACGGAATGGGAAAAGATATTTGCAAATGACATATCGGACAAAGGGCTAGTATCCAAAATCTATAAAGAGCTCACCAAACTCCACACCCGAAAAGCAAATAACCCAGTGAAGAAATGGGCAGAAAACATGAATAGACACTTCTCTAAAGAAGACATCCGGATGGCCAACAGGCACATGAAAAGATGTTCAGCGTCGCTCCTTATCAGGGAAATACAAATCAAAACCACACTCAGATATCACCTCACGCCAGTCAGAGTGGCCAAAATGAACAAATCAGGAGACTATAGATGCTGGAGAGGATGTGGAGAAACGGGAACCCTCTTGCACTGTTGGTGGGAATGCAAATTGGTGCAGCCGCTCTGGAAAGCAGTGTGGAGGTTCCTCAGAAAATTAAAAATAGACCTACCCTATGACCCAGCAATAGCACTGCTAGGAATTTATCCAAGGGACACAGGAGTACTGATGCCTAGGGGCACTTGTACCCCAATGTTCATAGCAGCACTCTCAACAATAGCCAAATTATGGAAAGAGCCTAAATGTCCATCAACTGATGAATGGATAAAGAAATTGTGGTTTATATACACAATGGAGTACTACGTGGCAATGAGAAAAAATGAAATATGGCCTTTTGTAGCAACGTGGATGGAACTGGAGAGTGTGATGCTAAGTGAAATAAGCCATACAGAGAAAGACAGATACCATATGGTTTCACTCTTATGTGGATCCTGAAAAACTTAAGAGAAACCCATGGGGGAGGGGAACAAAAAAAAAAAAAAAGAGGTTAGAGTGGGAGAGAGCCAAAGCATAAGAGACTGTTGAGAACTGAGAACAAACTAAGGGTTGATGGGGGGTGGGAGGGAGGAGAGGGTGGGTGATGGGTACTGAGGAGGGCACCTTTTGGGATAAGCACTGGGTGTTGTATGGAAACCAATTTGACAATAAATTTCATATATAAATAAAAAAAAAAAGATTCCTTAAAAAAAAAATAAATAAAAAAATAAGAATGTATCTCTACGAAAAACAATTAACAAGGAATTTGTGGACATATTTTAAAAGTACCACAAAGGAGTTCTAATTTTATGTATAATCTGTGATTACATAATATAATTACCCATAGAGAATGATTAGTCTAACAGGATAGTATCAGCAGGCAAAGTGGATTGGAATTTCAAAACCTGAACAGGAAACAAATTGCCTCGGGACTTTTAATAGTAGCAGAATGTGCTGTCTGACCACACATAGTCAAATTGTAAGTCTAGAAAGGATATTAAGAAAATTTTTTTTAATGTTTATTCATTTTTGAGAGACAGAGACAGCGCATGAGCAGGGTAGGAGCAGAGAGAGAGAGCACACGGAATCTGAAGCAGGCTCCTGGCTCTGAGCTATCAGCGCAGAGCCCGACACGCGCTCAGACTCGCAAACCATAAGATCATGACCTGAGCCGAAGTCAGATGCTCAACCAACTGAGCCACCCAGGAGCCCTGGATATTAAAAATTCTTTAGTTAAGGGGGGGAGGGGTCAGACTGGCATCTGAAATAGACAAGGATTGGGATTCCAAGAAGACGAGTTGTATCAAAATGTTGGCTGTGCATGCAGAGAGGATCTATTTCCAAGAACATAAGCTTTTAGGAGAATGGTAAGACTAATAATCATTAGAAATTAGACTTAGACATAAAGATGGTTATAAAAAGATTTTGAACAAGATTTCTCTCCTGAAAGCTATAAGCCTTTGTCATTTCTAGATCTTAATACCAATACACTCATGATGTTAATACCAATAGTAATGGTATTCGTATTGGTAATACCAGTGGCAATGAATGGAAGAATGTTTGAACTGTGTATATGTGCAGTTACCATACTTAGTAGTCTTTGTAGGTTTTGTTTTTTCTTTTTAGTTTATTTATTTTGAGAGGGAGAGGGAGGGGCATAGAGCCGGAGAGAGAGAATACCAGGCAGGCTCCACATAGCTCTGTGCAGAGCCATACTAAGGGAGTGTGAAGCACTGACAATGAGACCATGACCTGGACTGATATCTGGAGTTGGACTATTAAGGGGCGCCTGGGTGGCTTGGTCAGTTGAACATCAGACTTTGGCTCAGGTCACGATCTCCCAGTTCATGAGTTTGGGCCCTTCATTGTGCTCTGTGATGACAGCTCAGAGCCTGGAGCCTGCTTCAGATTCTGTTTCCCTCTCTCTGCCTGCTTGCTCGCTCGCTGTCTCTCAAAAATGAATAAATGTTAAAAAAAATTTTAAGAAAAAAAGAAGAGTTGGACTATCAAAAGTCTGATGCTCAACCAGCTGAGCTACCCAGGAGCCCACAGTCTTTGTAATTTTTCATCAACGTACTATACCTATTCATTTTGTCTTCAGGCTGCTTTCATAGTATTGTGTAATAAACAAACAAACAAAAACTTAGCCTGTTTTTTAACTTTCTGGATTTTGGGTGGTTTTTTGTTTTGCTTTGTTTTTGTTTTTTTTGTTTGTTTGTTTTTTAGGATTGATTTTTACAAGGGTAATACAGTAGAGAATAAGTGTAACATACCTTTGGGAGAGTAAAGTGATAAGATTTGGGTGTTTTGTGATTGTTTTAATTATGCTGTTATTGTTTTCATTTGGTCAACCCAGTGGAAGACAAAATACGTGAAATTGTAGTTCACAGAGATGGAAATATATATTAAATAGTAGAATAATACCAAGTTGGGTAAGGATATGAAATGCTAATTTATGGAAAAGATTGTTAATATCTAAGAATGCAGAAGATGTATATTACTCCTTTTCCAGAAATTTCACTTCTAGGTATAAAAAGTGTGTTACAGACTCAGTTGACCATATCCTAACATCAGATACACAATAGTTCAAAAAAAATATTCACTTGGCTTACCTCATGTGACACTTTTTCATATTTTCTATCCTAAATCCTTTGTTTTTCACTAAATAAATGTATTTCATAATGTGCTGATAGTCATATACTGTTTGAAAACACTACCCTACGTAAACTTTCAGATGTGTGCACAAGAAGGCATATACAAGAATGTTTATGGCATTCATTGTTAATAAAAGCAAAAACTTGGAAACAGCCTAAATGTCTGCCAATGAGAAAATGTATAAATAATTTATAATAATTTCTCTATATGCAGAAAGGAGAACTGAACATCATTTTTGGAGAGGATACCTACAAGATACTATTTATGTAAAGCTTTAAAATCTGTAAAGCTATATATATGAACTTAAAGCATAAAGATACAGAAGGGAGCATTTATGGAAGGTTTAGTAGGTTCCGGGTGTGTTCATTCTCACAGTAACTCTGAGCCCTAAGCTAGGTACAGTTATTATAACTATTTTACAATTGAGAAAATCTAAGAGGGAAGTAACTTGCCTAAAGCTACATAGCTAGTAAATAGTGGAGTTAGGATTTGAACTTAGTATGTCATGCTCCAGAGTCTGTACCATTAGCCTATGCAATAGGATCTTTCCGTAAGAAAAAGGCATTAAAAATATGTAGGAAAACTAAAGATTGTAATTTAGTAGAATGGCTTTGAAAGAGAAAATATCAGGGCTCCTGGGTGCCTTAGTCGGTTGAGTGTCCGACTTTGGCTGAGGTCATGATCTTGCAGTTTGGGAATTCGAGCCCTGCATCAGGCTCTGTGCTAACAGCTCAGAGCCTGGAGCCTGCTTCAGATTCTGCGTCTCCTCCTCTCTCTGTCCCTCACATGCTCATGCTCTGTCTCTCAATAATAAATAAACGTTAAAAAATTTTTAAAAAGAAAGAAAATTTCTCACATTTTTATTCTTGAACAAGGGGACTTAGAAGGAATTGAGATTTATTAAAACAGAGAATCAAATACCAGAATTCTGTATTCTGAATTCTCTTTTGTCATAAAAGAGAAACTAAGAAAAGCTCCCGAATTAACAGTAAAATTCTAGCTGAATTATTGCCAGATTAGCAATTAATTAACAGACGATTGATTGTCTTTTTTAAATTGGAGAATTAAAATTACCTAAAATTTTAACTTACCTATATATGGTAAATCAGAAACCTCGAAGATTGAGCTACAAAAGAAAGTTAAGATTTATCTTATGATCTTTAATATGATTTTTTAAAGCTATAACTAATAACCTGTTAAAAGATAAAGTAAAAATATTAAAATTGTATTTGTTCGTGGTTCACAAATCTTACAGTATGAAAATCATCCCAGGAGTGTTATATTAAATGCTTAAAGTGAGATGAAAAGCCATCTGGGCACGGTGCCAGAAACCTGACTTGGTACACTTCACAGTGTAGTCACCAGGATTGTTCCCATTTTGACTGTGAATTATTAGGGCAGTTACTTCAAGGTTTTGGTTTTTATACTATTGTACATTTTCAAATAATATATGCTTCCATCATTTTCCCTTAAAGATACTAGTTTGTGTTTTGGTCATGTTTATTTTCTCTTAATTCAGTAGATGTGTGCTAGCTTAAAAGATTCATAATTATTTAGAGAAACAATTTTTGAGTTCCATATTATTCTGTGTTTAGATGATGGTATGCTGGTTTCCTCAGACTTAACATGTTTCTTGACTCCATAATAGTTGTGAGGCTTTCAGAAAGCTCCCAGGTTTCCTAGTCCAATGAAAGTAAAATAAAAATTAGATGATTTCCAGAAGCATATTTTTTTCAGTTTGGTACTGGTAATTTTTATTTTATAGAAGACATCTAAAAAACAGAATATACTAAAACTGGAGGATTTTTTAGAGTGCAGATATAAATACAGTATTAGGAAAAATGTTAATATTTACTTGCTGTAAATGAGTATGAAGTACATTCTAGCTTTGGATGTTAATCTGAGGTTTGTCTGGTTTTCTTCTCTAGTGATGCTATTGCTGAGATTAGAGCCATTTGTATTGAAGAAATTGGAGTATGGATGAAAATGTATAGTGATGCCTTCCTAAATGACAGTTACCTAAAATATGTTGGCTGGACTCTTCATGATAGGGTAAGTTACTGTTTCAGACTTTGATAGAAGATATGCTTGTCTCAATACTAGAATGCTAGGAATTATGATGGCATTAGTTGAGTTTTTGTTTTTAAGAGTTGTAATAATATGAAAATTTAAGATGATACACCTAAATAAATTGTTCATTTGATGGCCATGACAAAACTTGAGACATTGGCCTGTGTGGAAATTCTGTCTTAACTTACTGTAATACCATCTTAAACCAAGTTGACAACCTAGTACATCTAAGGTTTTAAGAGAATATACCATCCCAAGAAGCTAATTATCTTTTTCTAGCTTGGAATCAAAAGAGATTCCTTGTTTCTCTTAATATACAACAACAACAACAAAACCTTCTTGTTTTGAATTTGTTAAAGCCATATGACAGTAGAGTATTTTATAAGAGTTGAGTAGATTTGTTGGATTTTAGAATATTTGATCTAAAAATCCATTTTTATTTCTGTGCTCCTAGAAAAGGCGCTCATTTTGAAAGGAATCCCACATTATCAAATGCTGAATAAGTAATCCTCAAAATAACCAAGGGGAGGAGTGACAAATTATTGGAATTTTTATATTGAATGACCTGATATTCTATAACTTAAATTGCCAGATATTCACGAATAGAGAAACCTTACAATTTATCTTAAATTTTTAAATGCAATTATATTATTAGACTTTTAAGACAATTTTGGTAATACTCTAAGACTTATTTTTTATGTATTACCATTATCAGCCTGTAGGGCATTTACTTTTTAAATAAAAGCATGCTAAATATTACCAAAGATAATTTGAAAACCATAAAATTTCATATATTATAATAAAACAGCCCAGAGGATTTTACAGACCACTTTTGCTATAAGAAATAGTTCAGAGTATAGGGAGATCATCACCCGTTGGTTGTTCAACCCCACAATTACTAATGTTTAATTGATGATTATAAGGGGTTCTTATCCCCTACCTTATTTGAAGGAATATCCAGTTAGTACACAGTGAATTTTTTCCTGAATATTTATCTTTGCTGCAATTCAGAATCCTTTTCTCTACACTAATAAATCCCAAGCTTGATCCTATGTTTTCTTTCTTCTAATCCTCGTGTGGAATTCAGGACTTTCACAGCTAAGCCTCATCTCAGGTTTATCCAATTAAATTTTATGCATTTTGAGAGAAAGAATTATACAGTGTGTCCTCACAAGCATACACGCATGGCTAAATCCAACAAGACAAACTTTTTAGTAGGAATAAATTTAAAGTCTTGTATTTTTATTCCTCACCACTACCATACCAGTTTTCCTTCTTCTCCTCCCTCCTCCTATCTCCCTAATAGAGTATCCTACTAAATTTAAGTAACAGTAACATTGCCAGTTTTAACAGAATTTATGTAGGGCTGCAAATTCTGGGGAAGACATATTTGTTGGGACTTACCAAATACAAACCACCATTACTTTAAAATAAATCCCAAAACCATGTTTATAGAAGTTTTCTGTCCAGATAAAGGAAGAGGGAGGGAGGTTTTGTACATTGTTGATAAAAGGATATGAGAATACTATTTTCAGTAGAACATTTTTATAAACCTCTTTTACAATTACTTTATTTAGAAAAGAGTGTCAGTAGTAAGTAATCCCTTCTAAGCTTTCCTTTTTGTTACTGTAATATCACTGAAATGTTGTACTTTTTTCCATATGAGGACTGTAGTCATTTGCTTTCTCTCCTTGTTAAAAAAATTTGTTTTAATGTGTTTATTTGTTTTGAGAGAGCTCGTGTGCACAAGCAGGGGAGGGGCAGAGAGAGAGGAAGAGAGGGAAAACCCCAAGTAGGCTTCACACTGTCAGCACAGAGTCTGACACAGGGCTGTCACTCACGAACTGCAAGATCATGACCTGAACCGAAATCAAGAGTCCAACACTTAGCCAACTGAGTCACCTAGGCGCCCTTCTTTATCTCCTTTTAATCATCTGTTTGAAAGTGCTTATTCTATAGGCTGTGGCCTCTGCCTTCCAACCTGTCCTGTGCCTTTTCAAATGAGCTGATAAAATTCCTGTCTTCTTTTAAGATTACATTTTAATTATAAATTGCATTTTTTGTTTTATTGAGATATAATTGACATAACATTGTATTAGTTTAAGGTGTACAACATAAAGATTTGATATTCCTATGTCTTGATTTCAGAATATCAGTCCACATTCCTCAATAAGACAAACTTTTTTCTTAATATTGCAAGTTCATTTAAATTTTGTTGTATAAGTTTTGGTCAATAGAAAGACAAGCAGTCTCTAACTAAAGGAGTTATTTATTAGAGATTCAGTTCGTCTTTCTATTGACCAAAACTTATTTCTAATTTCTCTACTCGTTGGTTTTTTTAGTTCTTTCATTGATGGTGACACAAAATAGGTCTAATTTAAATTCATCGGTGGTAATCTCTGTGTTCTAGACTAAATAACCTAGTCTCTTTACATTTATGCTCATGACACTAGATTACCTTTCACTTTCCTTTACGGTTTGTCAGTATTGCTCTTTATTGTTTTTGCTTTTAGCGCTCTGTAAAATTCTTCTTTCTTGCCTATGCTTGATACCTCATATCAGAATCTCTATAGTGCCTGGGTGGAACCTATTTTCTGTTGTTCCACCCCATTTCTTCTTCTCTGTGTTGACTCATCCCATATCCTCTTTAAGTTCATCTAAAGCCTTTTTAGCTCTTTATATGTCAAGCAAAATGATACTTGACGCCTATCACCAGGGTAGAAGTTCAAACACTTATGCCCACTGTATCTTGAAACCAGGTTTGCCAAGGAAAAGACAACACAGTCAAGCACTGGATGGAGCAATGTTTTACTCACATAAGAGGGGACAGAACAATATCGACTTCACTAGTGGGCCTTGGTCCTCCATGGCCAGCAGGTTCCAACCAGCAAATCAGCATGGGGCAGTTGCCCTGCATGTACCTCTCTTATGCCACAAAACTAAGGACCCTGTCCTCTCCCCTGAAGAGATAGTTTTAGTAGTGAGTTTGGCCAGGTGCCTTGTGACTCACATGGTTAAGAAGACCATGGGGACCTACAATGAGTCTGAAATAGGAACGATATTTCCACAAAAGGCAGTTATCCCAGCACAGGTTGCAAAGACTCATCCCTTGATAAGGAAATGTTCCAGACCCACGGCCCATTCTTATGCAGCCAAGTAGGGGTCAAAAGAATGCATGCAGAAGACTACCTTTCCCAGCAGTCCACACCTCACCCCTGCTTGGTCATCAAAGTGGCAGATAAAGCAAATCATATCCTGTAGGACCATTGCCCGCTCCAAACCTGAAGACAGAATTAGGTCCGATAGGGTCCTTGAACAACCTATATGGATGTGGATTGCTCATACAGCTTCCCTGTCATTTGGAGATGGCACTTACCAGGGTGCTTAAGAGAGCCAGACCCAGGAGAATGATCAGGCTTCCCTGGAGGATGGTGCTCAACTAGAAACCCCAAGTGCCTAGATTAAGCCAACTAAAGAGGTTAAAAACTAAGTCTGAGGGCCTGTGAATATACAGCTAATAACCATCCCATCTGAATGTGGATATTCACCAGCTCAGTTTTTAACTTGAATTATTGACATATGTACACACATGCCACACTTTTCTACACCAGATGATCGAGGGCTGTCACCACATTGGCTAGTGAGTTCATTGAGTCTTGTTGATCTTGAATGGCTTACACAGTAGCATTAACTATTTCTGCCATGGTTAAGGACAGGTTGTATACCATTTTTTCTAGGGCTACATACCTATACCCAGTATTAGAATTTATATAATTGAATGAAACCGGTGGTTAATTTGTCTTCCCAGGAGGGAACTGTGCACCATTCTGTGGTGTGTCAGCAAAGCATGTCCTTTCCAGCCCTCTCTGCAGGTCCTGACATGGACAGTGAGGCAATAAAATCTTTCCCTTGGAGGCATACATTCTGTTGTCCATTGGAGTCCACAGAGAAATACGTAATACAAGAGTGTGGGTGACATCCACCAGGGATTTGTTCTCAAAATGCTGACTCATCTCAGCCTGCTTTTGCCATGTGGTTACCAAGAAAGAAAAGTTACATATTGGGTGTCCACATCCAGAATTTCAATAAAGATTAGTAATAACCATTCTAGTACAGGGGTCTTTTTTCTGTCACATCATAGATGATATTAAAGCAGGAGACTCCAGGGGCGCCTGGGTGGCTCAGTCTGTTAAGCGTCCGACTTCAGCCCAGGTCACTATCTTGCGGTCCGTGAGTTCGAGCCCCGCGTCTGGGCTGATGGCTCAGAGCCTGGAGCCTGCTTCCAATTCTGTTTGTCCCTCTCTCTCTGCCCCTCCCCCGTTCATGCTCTGTCTCTCTCTGTCTCAAAAATAAATAAACGTTAAAAAAAATTAAAAACAAAAATAAAAAAAATAAAGCAGGAGACTCCAGAGTATGCTTGCATCTGGACTGTATTGAAGGACTCACCCAGTGATTTGACCCATTGAGAACTAAGGAAGGTCTGAATAGTTGTAATTGGTCAGGACATTATAGTGGGAATGCAGGGCAAGAGGGACTTTATTCCAGAATGACAAATCCAGCATTGGTTAAGTTTCCCTTCTCTTACTGTGGCTGTACAGATTTTTATCAAGTTGTTGTTTTACCAGGCATTCTGTAGTAGAGGATTCTGTAGGAATGAGAAGAAAGAGTAATGTTCCTCCCTGTCTTCTACTCCATGAACCTCCTAAGGCCAAAGATGCTCTGGTCTACTACTTGTGGTGCTAATTACTTAGGTGTTGCAACCCAGGCTATCTGTCCCAATCCTGATGGTACTATCTTTTTGAGCACCCAGTGTCATTGTTGCTTGATCCATACTTTTTGGCCTTAATTGGCCAATCCAGAAAGGGAGGTCATGTGCTGCACATACTTGACATTCCAGTAACATCACCCACCTGATCTGAAGGACACTAGCACTGTGGTACTTCTTGGTTTTGTCTCCTACCCTTATGGTTTCCCGTAGAAGGGAGGTGCCCAATGGAAGCATCACATCCAGAGTAGGGTCAGGGGGCCACGTCCGGTGTGCTGTGGCAGCCAGAACTGCAAACCAGTACACCAAGGGGAAAAAAGAATGACTGCTATACTGAGATTGGTATTTTGCAGGCATAGCCTAAACACATGGCTGCCTACTCCCTGCCCTCCACCGCATCTAACCTCAGTATTTCCCAGCATGCATCATAGTGCCATTTTCCCCTTGTACTGCCGTGCACTGTTTAGTAGCCATACAGCCCTAGTCAGATGGGGGTACCAATTCCTTAGCAGGCTGTCTTGGTATTCTTTCTTTAGTTGCTGTGTAAGTCACCCATTCATTCATTTAGTGGCTCCATTGGCATGAAAGTGATAATATGCATAAAAAGTTCATATTCCATGAGAATATATACCCATTGTTGTCTTGCTTGGGCAATGAAGGATATTCCTTGGTCAGAGTGAAATCTTTTAGGGCATCCAAAAATATGACATAAGGTTTGTTCAAGGACAGCTATGATAGTTTCAGTCAGCGTCCAAATGTCAGACTGGAATAGGAATACCATAGTCTGAGTAGGTGTTAATGGCAGTGAGGCAGCATCTGTGCTCATGGCTATGGGTTGGGGATACAGTGTGATCAATCTACTAGACCCAGGTGGGTCCCAGTCCTTGGTTAATGTGTCCCAGTTCTCTCTAGATGATTTGAGTATATTGAGAAGAATCATAAGATTGCACTGCATCCTTAGTCTTGGTGTCTTGGTCTATCCCTTGGGCTTTGCCGCATTTTTCACATATGCAGTGGACTCCCATGTCCAGTTCATAGATATACCCAGTGAGAGATTGTTGCAGCCTGCAAGGCACAGGGTGGATTGGCATAAGAGTCCTACTTATGCTTTTATTTTAAAAGGTCTTTTGTCTTGACTATCCACATGAGTGACATATTTTTTTCTTTATAGACAGTAAGCTGCTGCCTTGGTTCTTTTTCCCATATGGGACATCCCTTAACAGTCTAGTCTTTTAGTTGCCCTTCTCCTGACCATTGACGAGAGCCTGTGAGTTGGTAAAAATGTATCATGGCATGGTGGTAGGGGTGGCCTGTACAGCTATCACCAAAGCACAGAGCTTGTCCCATTGGATAGAACATCCACATCTTGTCTCAGTCGAAAGATGGCCATCTCTTGGCCAGGTGGCAACTGCAACCCAGCAGACCCTATCTGCTTTAAGTTCCACAGGGCAGTCAGTAAACCATGGCTTGCAGTCACCAGGCACAGTTTAAAATCTTGTGCCCTAGGTAGCCTTAGGAGAGGCCAGAGCATCCCCTATAGGTTCTTTGTGCCTTTCTGGTAAGCTGGCTATTTGCTTATGGAGCCTGCTAGTCCCTTGGGATTCTGTCCAGGCCTTATATTGGGTGTACCATTTCCATTTTATGATTGAACTTTGGTATGAACCTTTCTAATTTTATTGGTAGGCTTTGTAATTACCCAAGTGAAAATAGACAGTTCAAGTTGTAGTGTTTGTGTATAGCACTCTGGATGTAAGATGCTCCATCTCTATTAGTGCCCAATAGCAAGCAAGGAAATGTCATTCAAAAGGGGTGTATTGGATGGTAGCTTCTGGAATTTTGCAGATCCAGAGTCCAAGAAGCCAGGGCACCACAGTGGCAATTTCCTGCTGCCACAGACCAATCAGTATGTTAGGGGTGTGTGGAAACCTGCAGTTCCATCAGTCTAGCAAGTTTCAAAGGTCCCCAAAGCTGTGTCTGGGCCATGGCTTGTTGAATAGCTTCCAAGGCCTGCTGCAGCAAAAGACTTCATTTAAAATTGGTGCTTTAAGGGGTACCTGGGTGACTCAGTGGGTTGCGTCTGACTCTTGATTTCAGGTCAGGTCATGATCTCACAGTCAAGACATTGAGCCCTGTATCAGACTCTGTACTGGATGGTGGAGCCTGCTTGAGATTCTCCCTCTCCCTTTTGCCCCTCCCCCATTCGTGTGTGTGCGCGCGTGTGTGTGTGTGTGTGCGCGCACTCTGTTTTTCTCTCAAAATAAATAAAATTGGCTGCTTTGTGGTTCATCTCAATTAAAGGAGCCAAGAAAGCACCCTGGTGGGACACATGCTCTTTAATTACTCAAAGAGGCCCACTGCTGTTGGGATTCCTTTTTATTAATGGGTGCTGCCGATGCCTATATTTTTGTTTGATTGTCTCTGGGATACTTCTTTAGTTTCCCACCCAAGTGCCCCCTAATAATTGCACCTGATACGCCAGGCCCTGGACTTCATCTAGTTTTATAGTCACATTGGCAGTAATCATTTCATCAGTGACTTAAGTATAGCACTGCAGCCACATGTTTTTCAGTTAGCCCTACTGTCAGAATGTTATAAATGTAATGGATGACTAAAATGTCAATGAGGACTTGGGCTTATTGAAGATCAAGCCCTAGTCAATAATGACATATTACAAGAAATAGAGTAAAAGTGTATGCAGGCTGTTTTGTGTGAATGCTAATTGGTCCTAATCCTCTTCATGCAAAGAGACTGAGTAAAAGTCATTAGCCAGATCAGTAACAGTGTACAAGTTTTCCCTATGGGTTGCCACCATTGTATACTGATGACAATATCAGGGGCCAAAGCTGGAACTTCTCCATTTAACCTGTGAAAATCTATCAACCTCCATGCTCTGAGGCTTTCCTAACTAGCCAGACAGGGCTATTACATTATGGCAGGATGGCTATCAGCTCCTCTGCTTATCTTGTCTTGAATTAACAGAATAGTGTCCTTTTCCCCATCATGGATTCAGTATTTTTGTTGAACAGTATGCAGTGGTTTGGGCAACTCTGTAGTTTGCAAGGAATGTACCTGGCCCATTATGCTTGAGTCTGTCCTTGTTGTGGTGCATACCCCTTGAGGTGGCGATGGCATTCAATACTACACATAGTCAGAATATTAATAACCTAATTATATACTTAGTGGTGGGGACTATAATCATCAGCACACAAAATGGTCCAGAGGACCCTATCCACAAACACACGTGGACTTATCCATCATGGGTAACTACACCATCCTCAACCACCAAAAGCTACTCCTACGAGGACCTAAAATTATTGCCATTGGAGTACCAGTACCCAAGGGCTCCCATAAAATTCTGAATTCCACCTCCACCTTTCATTCTGTCCTGACAGGGGCATAGGGCCTCTAGTTTCAGGTAGGGACTCAGAGACCTTGGCCCCATCCCTAACTGTGCTGTAGACATTTGAGTCTACTATGCCCCATCATCAAACGTGCACCAGCCAGGGTGCATGAGGCTCCCCTGGGTCCATCCACATCTGTCCTCCACTTACAGAGAAGGAGTTCATTTCAACAGTTTTGTTTTCAGCAATGCCATCAGTGGTTTCACACTAAGTGAAAACTCATCTTATTTGATGTGTGTAGGAAGCCAGGATCAGGAGACATTTCCTACATGGGACCCCTTTACTTCTCTCAGAAATCAATTGTGACCCCTAAGACACCATGTGAGTTGGGAGTTGGCATGAGAGCAGGAAGGCAGTCAAAAGCCAGAATATAGTTTCCATACTCTTTTGAGAACCCACCTCACATTTCCACCCTCATCCATTGCACCAGCTCATCCTTGTTGTTAGATAATCCATATCCCATTTGTCATCATATGTCCAGAGGGAGAGACCAGTAGTTCAGTCAGTCCATCACTACTACCCCATCTACAGAACTGGCAAGTCTTTTCAGTGGGGCTAGCCCTTTTGTGTCCACCATTTCATGGTGTTTTATTAGCAGCTCTGGATCTCTTGGTAAGGAAGTATTCCAGGCCCAAGGCCCATTCTTATGCAGCTAAGTTGGGGGTCTTTACCAAGTTGAGGGTCTAAAGACGGCATGCATAAGACTGCCTTACCCAAGGGTACATAACAAGTCCCTTTCAATATTACTTCCTCTCTTCTTACCAAATTAAAAAAAAGAACAAGGAAAAAAATGCATACAAGGAAACTTTTGGAAGTGATGGATATGTTATTGCCTTGATTGTAATATCATGCATGTACACATATGTCCAGATTCATCAAACAAACATGAATTTTTTCCTTGTGTATCTGTTATGTCTCACTAAAATTCTTAAAAATAAAAAAGACTTCCTTCTCTCTACTCTCTTCCACTTGCTGCATACAAACACATCTTTTTTTATACAATTTACGTATTTTTTATAATTTACATCCAAGTTAGCACATGGTGGAACAATTTCATAAGTAGATTCCTTAAGCCCCTTTCCCGTTTAGCCCATCCCCCTCCACAACCCCTCCAGCAACCCTCTGTTTGTTCTCTATATTTAAGGGTCTCTTATGTTTTGTCCCCCTTCGTGTTTTTATATTATTTTTGCTTCCCTTGTTCATGTTTTGTATCTTACAGTCCTCATATGAGTGAAGTCGTATGATTTTTGTCTTTCTCTGACTAATTTTGCTTAGCATAATACCCTCTTATTCCATCCACGTAGTTGCAAATGGCAAGATTTTATTCTTTTTGATTGCCGCACAATACTCCATTGTATATAAATACACCACATCTTTTTGATCCATTCATTCATCCATCAGTGGACATTTCAACTCTTTGGCTGTTGTTGATAGTGCTGCTATAAACATTCGGGTGCATGTGTCCGTTAGAAACAGCGTACCTGTATCCCTTGAATGAATACCTAGTAGTTCAATAGCTGGGTTGTAGGGTAGTTCTATTTTTAATTTTTTGAGGAATCTCCATACTGTTTTCCAGAGTGGCTGCACCAGTTTGGATTCCCACCAGCAGTGCAAAAGAGATCCTCTTTTTTTTTTAAACAAGAGAGAAAGAGAGAGCACAAAGGGGGGAGGGCTAGAGAGAGAGAGGTAGACACAGAACCTGAAGCAGGCTCCAGGTTCTGAGCTGTCAGCACAGAGCCTGATGTGGGGCTCGAACTCACGGACCATGAGATTATGACCTGAGCCGAAGTCGGCCGCTTAACCGACTGAGCCACCCAGGCACCCCCAAAAGAGATCCTTTTTCTCCACATCCTCAACAACATCTGTTGTTGCCTGAGTTGTTAATGTTAGCCATTCTGACGGTGTGTGGTAGTATCTCAGTGTGGTTTTGATTTGTATTTCCCTGATGATGAGTGATGTTGAGCATTTTTTCATGGGTCAGTTGGCCATCTGGATGTCTTCTTTGGAGAAGTGTCTATTCCTGTCGTTTGCCCATTTTTTTACAGGATTATTTGTTTTTTGGCTGTTGAGTTTGATAAGTTCTCTATAGATTTTGGATACCAACCCTTTATCTGGTATGTCATTTGCAAATATCTTCTTCCATTCTGCCAGTTGCCTTCTAGTTTTGCTGATTGTTTCCTTCCCTGTGCAGAAGCTTTTTATTTTGATGAGGTCCCAGCAATTGTTTTGCTTTTGTTTCCCTTGCCTCCAGAGACGTGTTGAGTAAGAAGTTGCTGCAGCCAAGGTCAAAGAGGTTTTTGCCTGCTTTCTCCTCGAGGATTTTGATGGCTTCCTGTCCTATGTTTAGGTCTTTCATCCATTTTGAGTTTATTTTTGTGTATGGTGTAAGAAAGTGGTCCGGGTTCATTCTTCTGCGTGTCACTGTCCAGTTTTCCCAGCACCATTTGCTGAAGAGACTGTCTTTATTCCATTGGATATTGTTTTCTGCTTTGTCAAAGATTAGTTGACCATATGTTTGTGGGTCCATTTCTGGGTTCTCTATTCCGTTCCATTGATCTGAGTGTCTGTTCTTGTGCCAGTACCATACTGTCCAGATGATTACAGCTTTGTAATATAGGTTGAAGTCCGGGAATGTGATGCCTCCTGCTTTGGTTTTCTTTTTCAAGGTTGCTTTGGCTATTCGGGATCTTTTCTGGTTCCATACAAATCTTAGGATTGTTTGTTCTAGTTCTGTGAAGAATGATGGTGTTATTTGGTAGGTATTGTATTGAGTATGTAGATTGCTTTGGGTAATATTGACATTTTAACAATATTCTTCCTTTCTAGGAGCATGGAATCTTTTCCCAGTTTTTTGTGTCTTCTTCAATTTCTTTCATAAGCTTTCTATAGTTTTCAGTATATATAGATTTTTCACCTCTTTGGTTAGATTTATTCCTAGGTATTTTATGGGTTTTGGTGTAATGGTAAATGGGACCAATTCCTTGATTTCTCTTTCTGTTGCTTCATTCTTGGTGTATAGGAATGCAACTGATTTCTATGCATTGATTTTATATCCTGTGACTGCTGAATTCATTGATCAGTTCTAGCAGTTTTTTGATGGAATCTTTGGGGTTTTCCATGTAGAGTATCATGTCATCTGTGAAGAGTGAAAGTTTGAACTCCTCCTGCCTGATTTGGATGCTTTTTACTTCTTTGTGTTGTCTGATTGCTGAAGCTAAGACTTCCAATACTAGGTTAAAAAACAGTGGCGAGAGTGGACATCCCTGTCTTATTCCTGATCTTAGCGGGGAAAGCTCTCAGTTTTTCCCCATTGAGGATGATATTAATGTTGGATCTTTCATATATGGCTTTATTATCTCAGGCTATGATCCTTCTATCCCTACTTTCTTGAGGGTTTTTATCAAGAAAGAATGCTGTATTTTGTCAAATGCTTTCTCTGCATCTTTTGAGAAGATCATGTGGCTCTTGTCCTTTCTTCTATTGATGTGATGAATCACATTTATTGTTTTGTGGATATTGAACCAGCCCTGCATCCCAGGTATAAATCCTACTTGGTGATGGTGAATAATTTTTTTAATGTATTGTTGGATCCAGTTGGCTAATATCTTGTTGAGGATTTTTGCATCCATGTTCATCAGGGAAATTGGTCTATAGTTCTCCTTTTTAGTGGGGTCTTTGTGTGGTTTTGGATCAAGGTAATGCTGGCTTCATAGAGTTTGGAAGTTTTCCTTTCATTTCTATTTTTTGGAACAGTTTCAAGACAACAGGTGTCAACTCCTCCTTATATGTTTGGTAGAATTCCCCTGGAAAGCCATCTGGCCCTGGACTCCTGTTTTTTGGAAGATTTTTTTATTACTTATTTGATTTTTTTACTGGTTATGGGTCTGTTCAAATTTTCTATTTTTTCCTGTTTCAGTTTTGGTAGTGTATATGTTTCTAGCAATTTACCCATTCCTTCCAGATTGCCCATTTTATTGGCATATAATTGCTCATAATAATGTCTTATTATTGTTTGTATTTCTGCTGCAAACACATCCTCTTCTTGACAGGCCACCTGCATTTGGTTCATTTTAACTCTTTCACTGTATTCCTATTGGGAGTATTCATATAACACAAATGCATTTTAGTAAAAATTAGCATTTCTTCTAGAAGCATGAATTATTGTCCCTTAAAAACACAACTCATGGGGCGCCTGGGTGGCGCAGTCGGTTAAGCGTCCGACTTCAGCCAGGTCACGATCTCGCGGTCCGGGAGTTCGAGCCCCGCGTCAGGCTCTGGGCTGATGGCTCAGAGCCTGGAGCCTGTTTCCGATTCTGTGTCTCCCTCTCTCTCTGCCCCTCCCCCGTTCATGCTCTGTCTCTCTCTGTCCCAAAAATAAATAAACGTTGAAAAAAAAAAAATTAAAAAAAAAAAAACACAACTCATTATGATATCATGCTACACAATAATTTTTACAGCTCTTAACATTTTCTTTCAAAAGGAATTTTGCAAAAATGTTGATTAGTTAGAGCATCTGACAAATATGCCCAGCCTCTTCGTTCAGCAAATCATTTCATCTGTGTTTCTTTCCTGTTTTCATATAGTTGTATATTTATTCATTCAAAATTATTTATTGAGAAGCAACTATGTATTAGGCACTGTGTTAAACAGTATTCACATTTGAATAGAATTTTGTGTAATGGAAGACAACAATGCTTTTAGATAGTATAATAGAAATAAGCTTCAGAGTATAGTAGAAACCCAAAATAGATCCATTACCAAAAAGGCAACTGGAGTTTTCATCTAAGTTATTTTATAGTTTCTAAAGTGCTGTCATGGGTACCATCTTATTTAATTAAGTTCCTGCATTGTGGGCAGGGCATGTTATAGGTAAAGAACCAAGACTTAGGAAGAGAGGCAGTCAGTTGAGAGGCATGACTGGATAAAGTGAAGTATGATTCAGTTAGTGTCTTTGCTCTACCTATATTTGGCTGTGGAACTTGGATAGTCATTTCATCTTTGATGGCTTTCTTCTCTTTTTTTTTTCTTTTATTTTTTTAATGTTTATTTTTGAGAGAGACAGAGCGTGAGCTGGGATGGGGCAGAGAGGGAGACATAGAATCTGAAGCAGGTTCCAGGCTCCAAGCTGACAGCACAGAACCTGATGCAAGGCTTGAATCCATGAGCCACAAGATCATGACCTCAGCCTAAGTCAAATGCTTAACCTGCTGAGCCACGCAGACGCCCTGATGGCCTATTTTCAAATCTATAATTGGAAAGAAGTGAGGAAACTACCTATATGCTATCTTAGATCTGGGGTTGTGATTTTATGCTGGGACAGCTCTCCTTAGTCTTTGGCTCATCCATTGTTGATTTCTTGGGAGTAAATATATCACATAATACTTTTTTTGGGTTTCTCCCTATCTTGCCTCCAGGAAGACCATCTTCTTTGAGCCATCTCCATGAATCTCTGGACTGCCCTTTGACTTTGCTGCTCATTAACATATTTATGCCTCCCTTGCGTCTAATGGTTACGTAATTCTACCTTGTCTCTGCTATTCTGTGCTCTTATCTCCATCGCTACCAGAAGCTAAATTTTGAGTGTCTCCTGTCAGCCCTAGTCTACAGAACACTATCACTCTGGATCTTCTCAGTAATGTCTGTGCACCCATCACCAGTATTTTCCTTATTACCTTGGTAAACAGAGTATTCTCTGGGCCCTTATGAGGAACATATTCAACTGGTAGGTCTTCTGAGCTTATATAATAGATCCTATCCGGCATGCTTTTCTTTGTCTTTAAATTTCTTCCTTTCTCATTGTGCCACAGTGATTCTGGCATCTCTGTTTCATTTAATATTCACCATTGCTTTTTCCTAGAGCTATCCAGCAATGTGTTAGGCCGTTTCCAAAGGCGCTTACAGGGCCTTACATCCTCTTTCAAAGGAGACTGCCCTTTATCCAAAAAGTCTCCCACATTCTGTTTTCTGTTCCCACACCCTCAGCAACCACCGACATATTCTCCTGGTTCTTGCTGGTTCAAGTTGCCCCCTTCCTATAGCACTCCGTAGCATATATTGAGTTACTAATTTCATATTAAGGGTCATCTTAGAGGTCGTCCTGCCCTGGAGCAAGGAGATTGGGCTGTTTTATCCTGTATCATTCCCCACTGGCTGTAGGCCTTATCATGGAGGAGGGAAAGGGTTTAGACAGGAGGACACTGTGGAGCATAACCTCCCAGGAATCTTTGTGCCAGGTGATTCCTTTCAAGCATGGTCATTTCTCTAGAGAGAGGTGCAGCTATGAACCATTAGCAGTCAACACAGGAGCAAGTAGGAAGATTAGCCTTGTATATTAAGATATGGGGATCTGGGCGGGGCATCAACAGCATCTACTACAGGTGTCTCAAGTTCCTCCTATGTGGTCGAGACTTTACCAACAAACATCATCTCATTCAGTGATATGCTAGAGATAACTTGAATCAGGTTACAAGACATTGTGCACATCCCCTTGCAAATACGAGTTCCATAACATCTGTTGTTGGTAGCTTGAAACTGACTGTAGATGGAGTATTTACATCACAGAAATCTGCAAATGCAACAGTTCAGGGCCCCATCCCCCAGAACTGGTTGTTCAAATTTTGACCAGCATACACCTGTATTTAATCCTTGCTACAACCTTATGAAGTTGGTTTCACCATTTAATAAATGAGAAAACTGAGGATCAGAGTGATTAATATACTTGCCATCTCTCATGTTGCTAATAAGCTATAGAATTCGAAATTAAATCTAGTTTTGTTTGATTCTAGAATGTGGATTTCTGTTATAGCACATTGCTTTCTTTTTTGAATCCTTTGAGAGAGTTGGCTAAATTTCTAGGTGATCGTCAATATACTTTGATCACAAACATTTTCTATTCCAAGTTAATGGCTTTATTGAAGATACTCCTCTAGTAAATAGCAGCCTCAGGACATTTCACTTTATCAGTTTGTTTCTGTTTTAAGCATTCTTCTCTTTACCTGTTTTCTTTCCTAACTCCTCTTTGTGGAATGTAAAATGCACCCAGAAAATATTTGTTAAATGAAAAAATGATGACCCTATAATATGAAATTAGTTTTTTCTATGGGATTATTTAATAGTTACATAAAGGGCAAGTTAGCATACCCTGCTCTAATTAAAATCATAGGTTAAACATTTTCCCAAAATGCCACAGTACTGTGGGAGAAATACTCTATGTTGAATCAGAGTTGATAAATGTTTGAAAAAGGTGTAGCTTACTCTCAAGCAACTAAGGGATTTTCAGTGCATTTTTAATTAAATAGAAGTGCAACACAGACTATACAATTGTTCAGTTCTACCCTATGTTGAGTTACATTATTATGTAAATTGAATAGTTAAGCTGAAAATTACTTTAGTCTTCA
This sequence comes from Puma concolor, assembly GCF_028749965.1. NCBI lineage: Eukaryota > Metazoa > Chordata > Mammalia > Carnivora > Felidae > Puma > Puma concolor. The sequence continues at coordinate 32,375,415 of NC_141675.1, read as the reverse complement.
CATAGACTTAAATCTTTTCAACTTTTGTGGTGTGGAATTGACTTCTTCTGTTGTGTTTTTATTTGTATTTCTGAAGCAAGGAGAAGTCAGACTGAAATGTTTGAAAGCTCTACAAAGTCTATATACCAATAGAGAATTATTCCCCAAGTTGGAGTTATTCACTAACCGATTCAAGGTAAGCATCAAAAATGCTTAGCTTATTTTGTTTTTTACTTTTTTTTTTTTTTTTTAAATTTTTTTTCAACGTTTTTATTTATTTTTGGGACAGAGAGAGACAGAGCATGAACGGGGGAGGGGCAGAGAGAGAGGGAGACACAGAATCGGAAACAGGCTCCAGGCTCCGAGCTATCAGCCCAGAGCCTGACGCGGGGTTCAAACTCACGGACCGCGAGATCGTGACCTGGCTGAAGTCGGACGCTTAACCGACTGCGCCACCCAGGCGCCCCTGTTTTTTACTTTTAACATGCTAGTTCTAGCTAGTTTAGCAAATAACCTTACCATAACAAGTGTTTAGCTCATATTCTTTTCTACATATTTTTTAAATAAGCCTGTATTAAATAGATTAATGAATCTCTGCTTTACAAAAGATATTACCAACATGAGTTCTTATGTATTGCCTTCAGCAGAAGGCTCTCCTGCTTTAAAATAATATTTTCTTTATATACAACTTTTTATAATTATATTAATTTTGTACATGAAGTGTTACTAGTCTCGGTGTTAGGGAATGCCAGTTGATGAGAAAGATTTTAGATTATGAACATTTATACTAACCACCTCCTTTATATGTGTAAGACTATGATAATATGGTTTTAAGAGTAAAGCTTTCTATTTAATCTACCATTAATCTTGCATATACTTCCCAAAGATATTCTCTTGGGTCAGTCCCAATTTATTTTCTGCTCATGTTTCATTTGATTTTTAACTTTTTTTTCAGGATCGCATTGTATCAATGACACTTGATAAGGAATATGATGTTGCTGTGGAAGCTATTCGATTGGTTACTCTGATACTTCAGTAAGTATATTTGTTAATAATTTAATCTTGATATTTTAATGTCTTTTTCCCAGCTTTATTGATGTACTTCACATACGTAACCCTAATATATATTGTTATCACATTAGATTCTACTTTTACATTTTAAGGAAATGTTTTCTGTTTTTCTCTCTTTTTGTTTTTTATTTTGACTTTGTTTGTTTCTTCAATGTAAAAGTTTTCTTTTGCAGTCCAGAGGAAATATCAGCAAAGTAAATACCTTTCTATTTTTAAAAAGAGAGCAAGAAAGAGAAGGTATCCAAAGGGATAGGTTTTTCAAATAGGCTTCTTTGGAATGGTATAGAAGTAGGGGAAGGGAAATAAGCCATTTAAATTGTGTCATTCGTATGATAGAGATTTTTTTAATAGCAGTAGTTTTTATCTATAGAGCTTTGACTAAAAACTGGGAAGAATGCATGTGAGAGAATGCATGTCTTAGCAAAATCATTACAAATCCTTCTCCCAGTTTGTTACATTGTTTCTATCATACACCATGTACCATCTGTACCATGTCTACTGTTTTGATCTTTTTTACCCCTTTATGCTCTAGTACCATATTCTTTATCATTGTAGCTTTATGATATATGTTATAAGCAAGACCTCCCCTTTTTGGTTGATTCCTTTTTCTTTGCCTTTCTTTTTAAAACCACTAGCTACCTGTGGATTATTTTTCTTCTGTATGATTTTTTTAAGTACATTTGTCTAATTCCTCAAAAACTTCGGCATTTTAAATATTAGAATTGCATTTGGGGTGCCTGGGTGGCTCGGTTGGTTAAGTATCTGACTTCGGCTCAGGTCATGACAATCTTGCGGTCCATGGATTCGAGCCCCACGTTAGGCTCTGTGCTGATAGCTCAGAGCCTGGAACCTGCTTCAGGTTTTGTGTCTCCCTCTCTGCCCCTGCCCCACTCACACTCTGTCTCAAAAATGAATAAATGTTAAAAAAAATTTTTTTTTAATATTAGAACTGCATTTGTTACCGAACAATCTTTCATTCCTAACTGCTAACTCAGGAAGCCAAATGAGTAAACCTTAGTGTTCTGCTGCAGCCATACTTCTTCCCGAGGAATAATGAAGCAACTGGACAAATCGAAAGCATAGCTCCTGTCTAGATTTGCCAACACTGTTGCCAAACGAACTCAGAGAAACTCATTGTAAGAGAAGCCAGTACTCAAAGAGATGAGGGCTTGGAAAAGAGAAAGGGAGAAGTTTATTCGGGGTGCTGGCAGCCGAGGGACATGGCAAGCTCAGGTCTTACCAACTGACTTCTCCATCAGCAAGATGGACACCTAGAGTTTTATAGGGAGAGGCTCTGGGGGGGTACGTACAAGAGAGCAGGCAAATAGCGCATCATCGTGGACAAGGATCAGTATGTGTTCAGCCCACCATCATGGACAGGGAAGGGATGTGTGGGGTGTGGTCTTCCCAGGCATTCTGTTACTATCAGGGCTTTTCTGGTCTGGCAGTAAGGATGTTCCAGTCATTGCAAAACACCTTTAGCAGTGGTGCCTCAAGAAGCTGTGATAGGAAATCATCACAATGGGTTTGGTTAGAACATGTTTGGTGAGAGTTAAGCTGTCTTGTCTGTTTTTGGTTTTAACTATTGAGGTCTGTGGTTGAGGAAAAGGGCTGGCTAACACATTGAATTTTATGATAGATTTAGGAGAAAATTCAGTTTTTTACAATTTTGTGTCATTTATGCATTAAAATGATGCATTTCTCTATTCAAATCTCATTAGATATTCTACATACGGTTTAATTTTTTCATAAAAGTATTTCTTAGGTCAATTCTGAAATATTTTATGGTTTTGTTGTTATATGATTAGTATTTAGTGTTAATGATATTTTCTACCTGATTATTGCTGAGACACAGAAATGTTTAATTTTTATGTTAGTCTTTTACGTGCAACCTGTTAGAACTCTCATGTATTCTGATGAATTGTCGATTCTTTAGAGTTACTATGTAGATGATTATATATCACCTGCAAACAATTTCAGTTTTGTCTCATTTCCTCCCCTTAAAACTTTGGCTTCATTCTCGTGCTAATTGCATTAGGCAGGACTTTGAGCACTGTAATGTACCACTGAGAGTGAATCTTTTTGTTCTTGTTCTAGGATGGCATCTAAAGTTCTTGTTGCTGTGATTTCTAAGATAGGTTTTTGATATATGATAGAAATCCCTTTGTATTATAAGTTTTCTGGGAGGTTCCTTTCATGTATTGATGAGACTGAATGAAATTAATAATTTGGTGGTAAATCACCCTGGCATTTCTAGAATAAATCATATTTGAACAGAATATATTTGGTTTTATTGTGCTTTGCTTGAATACAGTGTCATATTTAATATCTTGGGATTTTCACATCTGTGTTTATGTCTAAATTTGACAGAATTTTTTTGTCCTTTATCCAATTTTGAAATCTAGGTTTTATCCTCTTTGTAAAATTATCTTCAGTAATTTCTTGCCTTCCCTTTCTGAAACAAATGTTCTGTGACAGATTAATACTTCCTTGCAATTTTGAGAGTATACTCTTATCAAAGCCATGTTACTTTTGAATTTGAGGAAAAAAAGTCTTTGATTCCCATTTTTACTTCTTCATTGGTTATCTGTCTAAATTAACTTTTATTTCTTATTGTACTAATTTTGGCTTTTAGAAACATTTTTTATATATCAGTTTCATCACAGTTTTTAAATTTTACAATTGATATTTTTATTACTCTATAAAACTGTGCTATTTCTCTTTTTCATCTATTTTATTTGTATCCTCTTTTTGTTGATCAGTCATGTCTGTCTTACTATTTTTGTTTTTGAGAGACAGAGAACTTGAGCAGGGGAGGGGCAGAAGGAGAGAGAATCTTAAGCAGGTTCCATGCTCAGTACAGAGCCTAACGCAGAGCTCAATATCATGACCATTGGATCATGACCTTAGCCAAAATCAAGAGTCAGATGCTTAACTGCCTGAGTTCCCAGGCACCCCTATCTTACCTTCTTTTTAATGAACTAGCTTCTTTAAGTCATTTGTTTCATGTTTTCTAATAATTATACTTAAAGTAATAAATACGCTTTTAAGTACTCTTTTACTACTTTTCAAAAAATTTGGACCTAAAGTGTTTGTATATACATTTAGTGAAAAATATTTTGATTATTTTTATGATTACTGATTTAATTATGGATTATTCAGTGGTAGGTTTCTGTTCCTTCCAAATCAGATTGTCTTAAGTTGTCCTTTTTTATTTTATTGTATTATCTGAGAATGTGTTCTGAGTGGTTTGGTCATTTTTCTGTATTTTCTAAATATGTTTTAAAAACAACTAACTGCGTGTACAGTTATGTATTTATATTCATTACTTTGAATTTATTTAAATTACCTATATCTTTGAACTTTTTTCCTTTTCAAGTCTATTTTAAAATATTTGACACCCTAGTTATTGTTTCCTTGTAAATTTCACAAACTTACCAGTATCTTTCCCTCAAATAAAAAAATACTTGACATTCACCTGTCTGTTTTGTTGGAATTATCTGGAGTTTAAGATATGTATTGTTAAGGGTGTGTGTGTGTGTCCATCCATCTAATTTCAATACTTGCTCATTTAGACAAGAGTAAACTTCTCTTTGATATTTCTTCATCCTTTGTTTCTGTGGAAGAGTAATTATTTCGTAGACTTCTCCAAGATTATTTCTCCTGCTGGTTTATTTCTTGAAGAATGTTTCAAATCATCTGAGACCTTGTTGGCTAAAAAATCCTACTTTCTTCACACTTCAGAAAATGGTTTGGCTGGTTTCAAAAGTCTAGTTTTAAGGTTCTTTTCTCCATTTTCATTGGAGGAGATTTGGGTACAACCTTCTTTAAAAGGTACAGTTATGGCCCTCCAGCTCTATCAGATATCCTGATTCATTAGGTACATTGGTCCTTTTAGGGAGATTCCTCAGAGATATCTCCCCACTCTAGGTATTTGTGACTTCAATTTCCCGAGTAGATGGTACCTCCTCTGGCTATTTACTTTTGAGTCTCAGCCCCTGACTTTCATATTTCCTCTGTTGGAGTTGCTTGCCCTATAGGTAGTCTTGTTGGGCAAAGTCTTTTAAAACTATTCAGACTGGCTCCCTTTAAGTATTCCGTATCCAGCCTACAGGTAACACAGCCATTTATGAATGGTCCCCTTGTACCCCTTCTCATCTTAATTTACTTCCATGTGTTGCTCCAGTCAGCTTTTCACATTTACACTTTTTTAAGTTCTACACCTGGTACCATTTCCTTAAACCTCCTCACAATTGTAAGGGATGTTTATAAAATTTTTATAGTGGTTCTCTGAAACTTTGGCTCTAATTTCTCTGGGGGAGGTTTCGGAGTTACACAATACTCTGACATTTTCTCTTGAAAGAAATACTCTCTATCCATTGTATTGCTCAATCCCCTGATTTCTATTTGTATATTATTTTTGTGAGTAATGAGCTGAGGATCACAAAACCAGCTTTCTAGTCTTTGACAGCGTTTGTATGAAATGATCTGGCCTTATTTCTCTTGGCTTATGGGATCTCTATCAAAATAACATGTAAAGTCACATGTAATCCTGTTATATCTCCATTAAATTCTTTTTCTATCTGTTAATTTTCCTTCTTTGGGTATAGATTATTTTCTTTTCACTTATAATTTGGGTTCCTGAGTTATCTCATTAAATTTTGTTTCCTGTGAGTTTAACTTTCTCGTAAAGGTATTAGCTAATTTAGCTGATGTCATCATATAATTGGGGGAAGGAATAAAACTTAGGCCTTAGCCTTGTACCTCTCCTCATAATTTAAGGGTATGAGTTGGACATGGGCAAAACATTTCTGCTTCAAGACAGAAAACCTCTGGTTATAATTTGTAACTTCTCCTTGACAGTGTTAAAACTGTCTCCTTCAGTGGTAATCTCATGCCTCTCAGAGTATGGAAGGGAAATACAGGGACGTTTAGGTCATGGGCTAGCCAGTCTGCCTAAACATACTGTTAATTTTTCAGTGCCTCTTGGTTCCAACACAACCCTATTGTAACCCTCTCATGCTATATTTGGCTACTGTTTTTGCTTCACAGTGGAATTAGAACAGGCATTGATGAGAGGGGGAAAAATATACTTTAAAAAAAAAAATGCTCTAACCTGTTTGCCATCCTTGATACGCAGCCCTTTTTCATTCAGAACTACAGCCTCTTATACTGTGATGCAACTACCTTCTTTTGCTGCAAAGGTTACTCTGATTTTCTGGTTATTTGACAGTTCCTTCAACTTCCTCTTCTGAGGCATATCTAGGATTGAATTCTGAGGAATGAACTTATACCCCTACATCTTGTCAAGTACCTGTACAGCCTGAGAATTCTGTACTTTATTCGTTGTTCATCTTTAATTGTATCAGACCTTTTTAAACATGTTAATAGTCAGGAAATGGATGTTCCTTTTTTGGAAAAAAAATTAAAAACACATTGCTGAAATGGCTCCTACTTTAAGAATACATGAATAGAAAGATGAGGAATTTGTGTAAGTGAAGGAATGGTTTTGACTACTGAATCCACTTTATATAGAAAGAAGACAAAGTGGTATTGTAAATATAGTGATAAAATATAATTTAAAATGGACATTTTTCTGGGACACCTGGCTGGTTCAGTCAGTGGATCATGTAACTCTTGATCTCGAGTTCGTTAGTTCAGGCCCCATATTGAACGTAGAGCTTATTACTTAAAAAGAAAGAGAGAGGGAGCAAGGAAGTAAGGAAAGAAAGACAATTCTGGAAAGAAGAGTTACCTACTATAATAATAATTTAACTGTGAAATGGACAGATATATTCCTAGTGCCTGTCAACAAAAATGTTAGGCACATTTAAAGAAATTTAGCTAATTTGGGCTGCTGTATCCCAAGGTGTACATACCATGGGTGTCTATGTGTGGAAAGAAACGTGGACATTTTATTTTCTTATTTTATCTGTATTTTCTGAATTTTACATAATGATGATTAGGTATATTTTATAATGAAAGAGAAATATACTTTCAAAGTAAGATTAAAAGAGACCAAAATAAAGTCAGTATGCCTTGAGCTTTTATGAACTTTACAAAATTTAAATAGAGATAGAACTGAAAGTAAACATTTATTTTGGCTCAGATGTTGCTTTCTGAATTTTTCAGTGGAAGTGAAGAAGCTCTTTCCAATGAAGACTGTGAAAATGTTTACCACTTGGTGTACTCAGCACATCGCCCTGTTGCTGTGGCAGCTGGAGAATTCCTTCACAAAAAGTGAGTTAATGATCTTTGAAAACAGTTTCTAATTTTGCATTTTGTTTTGTTGTTGTTTTAGAGTTAGTGGAAGAAAGTAATAGTGACTAAAAACAGTGCTACAAGTGGCCACTTCAAATTCTGGGGACTATAATTTTCTTACAACCTTATGTGCATATCACGAATCAGATCCGCATAAGACTGATGTCCCTTGTGACATACTCCTTTTCCCTGAAATCTAAAAGGATGGTTCTCAGCTAGAGGTGTGAGTGGAGATTGGGGAAGTGCATGAAGTTTATAAAAGCTCCACATGAAGTTTATAATTTATATTTCATTTCACCAGGGTTTTTTTTCCCCTCTCTTAAAATTCTTAGTTCTCATCACCTTCTCAACATTTGTAATCTAAAATCACCTTCAAAATGCCTTCCAACTTTTCATGTTTTGTTTTCACTCTTTCTATGGGGGTGAAGATTATTTTGACCAGTAATTTATAGTGATTCTGAAAGCTATACAGTTGCGGTTTAATTAAAAAGCAAAACTTTTATCTTATTACTGAAAAGGCTTGAGCTAATGAGATTTTATGAGTATAATTGTTCTTATGCAGTACATTTTGATGGTGGCTTACTGTATGTTCTATAATTTATTAGTAAATCATTCTTAAAGTATAAACATATTTGGGAGGGGGCTGTGTTTTACTTTGTTTTTGTTTTTTCGTTTGTAGATTTAACTTAGTGACTTTGATCATTGGCAGGTGAACCCCAAAAGTCTACTACATGTAGTAATTTGTGACTATGCTAAGCACAGATATAAATCATGCACCAGGCATCTGTTGTGCATGGGTGATTAACTTTCATAATGAGCAGGCCTAGCCCCCCATTCAGCATCTGCATCTCAGTGCTGCAGCAACAAACTGTTGTGTACTCACTGGTACCTCTCAAAGTGGGAAAAGTTATTTCTATGTGAAAAATCTTTCTTTAAGACAGAAGTTGGCTACTAGTACATGCTGGTAATGAAAGTAAGGAAGAATGTCCAGATTTTTCAAGCATGACTTTTTTTAAAGTAATATATTGAATTTGCCACTGACTGTGACATCTATGGCTAATAGAACCATTCTCTTTCCATATTTATCTTGAGGTGTTGTCTGTCACAAATATCAAGGGTGTACTATAGTCTTAACTTTTCTTCCTTTTCCAGGACTGTTATATTCTCATTAGCGTCTGTTCTCTACTTTACTTTTCAAAAAGCTTTGTGTTTTTAGAATTTATTGCTATTATAGTTTCTGTGAAAAAAATAGATTATAGAGGTTGGTTGGTTCTCTACAGAATAGAGGCCATAAACTGGCAGCACTTGTGTCAGAAAGACCCTTTGATATATCTTATTTTATCTACATTGTATTTTGCTAAGTTTGAAATACTTGCTAAAAAGTTTAAAATTGGAATGTTCTACATTAAAAGCCACAAGTGTAATAAGCCTTTGTTATTTCTTATTTCTTTGTGAAAATGAAGCCAATTCCTATTCAAATGGAAGGTTCACTCAATAAGCTTGTTCTATGCCCTTGCCCTTGAGATACAGTTTGAGAACTTTTGATTCTTAATGATGTCTTTGAGCATTCTCCCATCATTTAATATTGTGATCTTTAAAATCTTAACAAGTAAGCTGTAGAATAGCCCCAGGAGTTCTATGATTAAGTTTAGAAGAAAATATGCATGCATGCACATACACATTTAGTCTGTTTAGCAGCTTAGTTTATAAGCTTATACACAAGGTTAACCATACATCCATAAATTAGTAAAACATATCTGAAATGAGTACTTTAATGTCATCAAAAGACTATAATTTAGTTTTAGAAAAATTAGGTTAATTCCTCAGTACCTGATATAATTATCTAATTTTGTACATTTTAGTTATAAAGGACCCTCATTTTTTTCCCATTTATTCTTTCCTCTGAAAGCCACCCAAGCAAACAGAACTTTCTCTTAAACCAGTCTGATAGCTATGCTGATGTAGCTTCAAAGTAATGCTCTAATCTTTTCCCCCTGCCATATAGCTTCCCCTTCCCTTCTCCCCCAAAACTCAATTTCTCTGTACTCATTTTCTGCTTGAGATTGGTTTATTTTTATGTTATTCTGTACTCATTTTCTGCTTGAGATTGGTTTATTTTTATGTTATATGAAATTATTCTCTTTATTCAGTTATTTAGCCTCTCATCTGAAAGGCCCACTGTAATTTCCATAATTAAACCATCATATACTATATCACTATTTCTACTGTTTTGTTTTTCCTTATAACACCTGAGATAGCATATATTTACCTACTATTTATTTCTATCCATTAGAGTGAGAGCTCAGTGAGAATAGGAAGTTTGTCTTTGTTCACTGTTATATCCCATTTAGCTAGAGCAATGCCTGGGAATAAGGCACCTATAGCAGTCCTTAAGGTTTTTTTTAGAATAAATCTTATTAGCCAATGAAAAATTTCAAGTCATATCTTCATCATATTTTAGAAGTTTTGTCACTAAGTGATATTTTTTAAAATTTCCAGTTTATGTCATTTTATTTTGTAGTTAGTACTGTTTTTAGGTAATGAGCTGAAAAGAATGCTAGAAACAATTGTTACAAGTGTGAATTTTTATAATTGTTGATAGAACATTTGGTTAAATTCTTTAATAACTTGACTCTGAAATTAATATTTAAGAAAATAGGACTATTTAAAATTATATATTCTAGTATCATATAGGATAAAACAGTTTATATTTTTCATAAATACTTGAATACTGGTAAGTTAAAAAGCTTCCTTTTACAGTGTATATATGATTGAATTGTACAAAATTCTTTAGATCTAACCATTTTTTAGCCTATAAAAATATCAGTTACATGGTTTGAAATAAATCAGTAACCTGATCTCTGATAGTTTGTTTTTTTAACACTGAAATAATTTGCACAGTGAAGGAAAAGACTAAAATGCATATCTATGCAGGTTTGTAACACTCTTGTTTTGTTACTTATTTCTAGGCTGTTTAGCAGACATGATCCACAAGCAGAAGAAGCATTAGCAAAGAGGAGGGGAAGGAATAGTCCAAATGGGAACCTCATTAGAATGCTGGTTCTTTTCTTTCTTGAAAGTGAGGTAAATTTTAACATAGCTCTTTGTTTTATTTTTGTATTAGATTAAATTTTAAATAAAATTGTCATTTAATTCATTGCAATTAATTGCTATTTTTCAATCCTATGAAAATAAGCCTGTTTCTTACAGAATTGCCTGCATGGATTTCCTGATTATAGAATCTCTATTCTGCCTTTTGTAGGAGTACATATGTAGGTGTGGGTCAACACTGAATAGAGGCTAACAGTTTTTAAACTTTTATAATATAGTACTGCATACCTGTTTGTTGTTCCTCTTTGTTTTTCTTGAATTTCTGCCTGTAGCTTTTAAATTATATAAAGAGCCTGTGAAAATTGTCAGGTTGTAAATTAGTTCTAACTTGTTTGAAAATTACATTTTTTAAAGACAAATAAAAATATGAATTTAAATGTTTTAATTGAAAGATTATAATCTCCATTAGCAGTATTTCCATGTGACATTTTGATGTCAGTTATCCTTAAATAATTTTGTAATTAACATTCATAATGTAGTGTCAATCAGAATCTGCTTCCACAAGTGAACTTTGGTTTGCCCACTAAAATGCTCTTTGGTATTAGAACTATATTTCCTACTGCTAGTATGACACTGAGGGAATGGTAAACTAAACCTAAAGAGAGTCCCTGAATGAATAAACTACTTGTCTTAGAAATGAGTGGGAACAGAATTAAAATGGAGAAAATCTAGAAATCTTGGACCCTGAATTTTACTTGGAAAAATATTTTTGGTTTGTGTCGAATGTCCAGGAAGGTAAGATACTTCAAAGATTCTTATTCAAATTTGAAAGTACTGAAGAAACTGTAGGAATGAGAAATAGACAAACAGGCAGCTTATATGAAAATTGAGATCAGAGAGAATTAGGAACTGTGTCAATGGAATGAGTGGAGTTAGGGCAAAACAGGGCAGAAGAGTTACTGATATTTTTTAAGCAAATTGGAATGAACAGAAAATGAATAAAGAAACAAAACGTCTGGAGAGTTACATTCGAGTAAAGGATGTTTTTGGAACAGTGTTTTAAATACATATAGAAATTACATGGGGATCTTGTTAAATAGCATACCAGTTCTATTCAGTAGCTTTGGGATGTGGTGTAGCATATTCTAAATATTTTTAGATGCATATTTATGTTGTTTATGCCTCTGGTCCAGAGACTGACTACACTTTATGTTGTAAGGGTTTAAAACATTTTCTTAACAAAGCAAGTGTAGATATAGAATGGTGTAAAATACAAAATACTTGTAAGGTTTAAGATAAAACACTAAATATTCAGTAAATATCACCCTTGTGATAGGCCATTTCAAGTTATACCTTTAGCCATATAGGTTTTAAAGGAGCATGATTAAAAGTATTACAGAAAATCAGGTTCTGTATGAAAATTTGACTTTAGTAACAACAATAGTTTCAAAAATTGATAGGGATGAGATATGCAAATGATATTTTTTTAATGTTTATTTATTTATAGGTTGGGGAGAGAGAGAATCTCAAGCAGGCTCTGCATTGTCAATGCAGAGCCCGACTCAGGGCTCAGTCTTAGGAATCATGAGATCATGACCTGAGCCAAAATCAGGAGTTGAACGCTTAACCAACTGAGCCACACAGGCACCCCTATGCAAATACTATTTAAACTATTTGTTGAAAAGTTTAAGGAATATATGATAATTTGGACTAACTGATCTTGATTATTAATTGAAGGAAAAATTTTCAAATCTCTGAAAGCTCAAGGACTTTTTGATATTTTAAAAGGTATAAGTACTTAGTTTTATAGTTTCATTTTTTTAATTAAAGCAGTAATTTATAATGTATATTGCTGTTCTATTTTCAGGTGGCATTACTGTATTCCTATGTTTGCCGCTGTTTACTGAAATGTTATAAGAAGATTAAAATATATTTCCCACTCCTCTATGGCATTCTTTTCAGTTGCAGAATGACTGCAAATCATATTTATTTTTTAGCTGGTTCATAATCATAATATGCTCTTTATGCCCTCCTCTGTTTCATAAGAAACCTTGTTTGTTAAAATCTTCCTTCTTGCCCTATAAAACTAGTGTACACCTGGAGCCGGATGCTTGTTAAAGCCATACTCTTAGGGTGGGATTCTGATGGTGTCCTACTCTGAATTATTCTTTGTTTTACTACAACACATTAATTAGTAATATTTTAGTAATAGACTTATATAAAGTGGAGTTGCAAGAGACCCTAGAAGTCATAACATAGAATGAATCCAACTTAGGGGCACCTGGGTGGCTCAGTCAGTTAGCGTCCAACTTTGTTTCAGGTCATGATCTCACAGTTCAGTTCATGAGTTCAAGCCCCGCATTGGGCACTCTGCTGTCAGTGCAGAGCCTGCTTCAGATCCTTTGTCCCCCTCTCTCTCTGCCCTTCGACCCCCACTTAAAAATAAATAAACATTTAAAAAATTTTAAAAAAGAATGAGTCTAACTTATAGATGAGTTAACTAGTCAATTAACTAGGATTAACTGGAAGGATTATCCTATTGCTTTCCTTTTTTTTTTTACTGGATGACAAGAGTGACATTTTAGTAATAGAATTCTAAAATACTGAATTAAAAGAAGTTTATAGTCCATGGAGTAGCTTCCATGAATTACAGGTGAAATAATGGAGATTAAGAGATAGGTCTAAACTAGTTGTTAATTTTCTTTTCTTTTTGTATCAGAAAGTAACATTTTAAAGCCAATACAACCTTTATAGCATTCAGTGATTTCAATGATAAAATACCTTGTGTATTTTAGACGTATGACAATCAGTACTTGAATGTGGTAAGTCCAGGTTCCTAATGTGACCATAGAACTTACTATAGAAACTGAGGCTTTTCAGAGTGACAAAAATGTTATTAATAATTATTCCACAGCAACTAGCATAGCCTAAGACATTGCTAGATAATATACAGAAGTATGGTCACCCTCCTTCTAAGCATATGAAATGATGAAGTTAATTATATCATTCTGTCATTATATCATTCTGTAATTATATCATTCTGTCATTTAAGACAGAAAATTAACAGATTTATTGACATATCCAAGAAATCTCTACAGAGTGATCATGAATGATAGTATATGAATGATAACTTTTTTTTTATGTATTCAAGATACAACAATAACTGGCTCTATTTCAGCAGAGAATAAAACCCCATATAAGAGTATTTAGAATTTTAAGCTTAGTAACTTGTGATAATTATTTGCACTGTGAATGATTTTTCATAAAAAGAATCAAAATAAGGTTCCATTATACAGTGAACTCCTTATTGTATTTAACTACTTGGCAGAAAAGTCAGCAGGCAGAGAAAATTTCAGTTAAAATATTATGAGTAATTTTGAAGCCAATTAAAGATGAATCAGAATGTACCCAGAAAATTATAATTACTCACCAGGGAAATGAGATTAATTTGTCTTACATATAGGTTTAAAGGAGAACCTATGAAATAAATTACACTCAGATATAGAAGAGTAAAATCCACCTTGATATAGATATAATTTTATATATAATCTTAATTTATATGTTACATATAATTTATAAATAAATTTAAATGTAATTTTAATTATTTTGATACACAGTGACTCTTTATAGAGTTACTGTTTTTTAAATCTAATTCCTGAAGAATGCTTCCTGAAGTATGCTTCCAGATACTTGATTTTCATGCTGTTTTTATAAAATTATGATACCAGAAACTATTTTTAGAAAATTTATTTTTGTTTCATTGTTAGTGCTCCACATGCTTTTTATTCCCAGGATTTTTTATAGCCACTGAGAACGCTTCAAGGCCTTCCTTTCAATAGCTTTATCTTTCACTACCAATAGATCCTTGGTATAAAGTGTCTGAAAGATGATTACAAGCTTTTACTGGCCATGTTAGAATTTTTTTTTATCAGACATGGACTTACGTGGTATTCTTGAGGAGATTTGAAACTAGCAAGTTATGTGGTCTTCACAGATGCCCCAAGATAGACTGTATCATAAACATTATGTCAAACTAATTCCTGACTGATCATGTTATGCTAATTATTGTTGCTAATATTGGTGAATTTGAAACTCATAATCAGAAAATGGGCCAACACATTGTCATGTCCTTCTAGTATACACATTCAGTTTGCATGAAGTGGTTACTGGTGTTAACAGAAGGGTTCTACTAAGCCACCATCTTAACTAATCTAAAAGATAAGGAAGTTGTCAAAGAAGTTAGCAACTACATTGAGAGTATTGGCTATCACATACAAAAAAATTTCTGGAACAATGACAACATACATACCTGAGCTAAGTTTTAATATGCTGTGGTTCAAGGCATAGAGAAATCATTTTTTAAAATGCCAATGGTAATAGAATTATACTATTTAAAGCCTTGAATTGTGCCAACAACTCATTCACCTGAAAACTTCATGCTGAATATCTCAAGATGAAAGAACTGTGAGGAATTTGTGGAAGCTATAAAGTACGTTATTATGAATTCTATTAGAGTTAAATAACCCGGAGTCCCATACAAGGCACAAAAATTGAGGGAAATTTTTAGAGGTTTCCTGGTAGATATCTGAAATAAAGCAAAGAACAGAGCTAGTAAAAGGCTAGTAAAAGGATTAAGCTATAGGTAGTAATTAAGTGGCTGCCTTTAGTTGAGCTTATTCTTCACTATACAAGTATATTTGGGATGTGGACCTTGGTCTGAGAACAAAGGAGCTGATGTATGCCCCAGATAATTTATAGCCACCAGGAGGAACAGGGAACTTTGGCATTCAAAAGACATTGCATACCTACAGGTTAGAGGGAAAAGGCTGCCCGATTATAGATTCTAGATTCTCTCTTTTCACTTCCCCTGTACAACCAAGGAACCCAGGACCTTGCAATCAGACTTAAGAAAGGGATTCTAGCTACCAGTATTCTTGAATCTGGAGTATTAACATTACATGAACTAGCAACCAAGAATCACTGAAACTTGAGCAAGCATAAAACCCAACATACTGATGAAAATTTTTGATTAATTCCCCTGAATGTAAGAGGTTATTATGAAAGAGGAGGGGAGTTCATAGAACTTAAAAAACATGATTTCCAAAATTTAGAGGTGAAGCAGCTCATTAAATGGCCCACATGAACCTAGTCAAAGATTGACTATAGATTAAACCATGGGGTTTTTCCAGAAGATGGAACAAAAGAATTGTGAGAAGGAAATTAAAAGACAGGTAGTACAGATTAAGTTTTATCATCTAGTTAGGAGTTCTGTGGAGAGAATAGAAAAGAGGAACTAATCTAAGGACAGGCAGTTAAAATGTTTACTACCCATGTACCCTATATACAGATATTACTTGAGGATGTTTTCTAGAAAAATAAAAAACAAATACACTAAAAGGAAAATAAGAAATGTCAGTAACATTGGTGAGCAAATAAATCTGAAAAAAACTAAAACTAAACCTAAATATATGGTAGTGAAACTTAAGGCAAATACCTAAAATTATTCTTAAAATGTGGGAGTGTAATGTAAACTTAAATGAAGAGAAGTAAATAAATGTGTTAGCGACCTTAGTGATGGAAAATAGATGTTAGAAAATAAACTGAAAAAAGCACAGATAAGACAAGAAAATGTCATCAGTAGAGCACAGGGAATCAGTTGCCAGGAGAATTTCCAATATCAGTTATCTCAGTAAATGTATAATTGGATTAACATGCTTTATAAAAGGCAGATTGTCATTTAGGGTGAAATAAAATGAAAAGTATTGTTTTTAAAACATTAATCAACACAGGAAGTAAACAAGCTGAATAAAGGCTAGATATAATTAACAAATGCTTAAAGAAGGCTGGGGAGACAGTATCATATAAGATAAGCCAGAATTGAGAACCAAATATATTAAGAGAAAGGAGGTTTTATATGTATTGAAGGTCTAATCCACCAAAAATATAATTGTGAATCTTTTTTACACCTGTTTTACAGACATATGTAACGTGCACATAGGCGTAAAAGCAAGTTTATTGAACATGGGGGAGGAGTTAATTGTGATGAAGTAGACAATAAAATCTATTATTTTAACTATTTTGAAGTGTATAGTTCATTGGCATTAAGTACAGTTACATGACTGTGCAACTATCAATGCCATCCATCTCTAGAACTTTTTAAAAATCTTCCTGAACTGAAACTCTGTACCCTTAAATAATAACTCCATTCCAGCATAGGTTTTAATAGCTACAACTTGAAAATGATTGATTTTTCTGTTTTCTGCTGCTAATTTTCATTTTTGAAACCAGGTTGTACACCACTTGTACCTGTCATTGTTGGAATGATGTTACTGATGGCCTAGGAATAGTTTTCTAAGATATGTAAATTTGGAAAGTTTGAATGTATCTTGCTGTAAACTTTTGCCTGTGTTCTTTCTAAGCAGAGATAGTAATAAGTATTATCTACTCTGGAGAAAATCATTGGAAAACTGTGTGTGCATATGCATGTGCATATGTATGTGTGGCTTTCCTGAGGCATTTGAGGAATGGAAGATTTGAAATACGATGGAAATGAAGTATAGAATTAAGGAGTGCAAATGAAGCAGAACTTTAAATATATCATCAAAATGCACATAGAAGAATTAATGATAGAATTAGGAGTGAGGATGAAAACCAGCTCACTTCTCAGTTATGCCAGTATATCAGCAAACAACCAGTACATCTAGAAAGGACACTTTTATACATTTTGGGACCAGTATTCGTGATGTGAAAACTATTGTCTCTCACTAGTACAAGCACATAAAACTGAAGTAAGAATTGTATGAAATAGTACTTAAACTTTATATGTGCTATATAAAAAATATTGGTCTCAATGTATTAAATTAGTTTTAACAAGAAACTAGTTTGGTCTTCGCTGGATGTCATGAGCCTCAAGGGTGGAAGAACTTTTTTACAATAAGGGTGGAGAAGTTAGTTGTAGTAGCAGAAATCAGAACAACACCAACATCTCTGCTTACCTTCTCCGAGGAGCTTTTTGAGTAATATTCTTCATGGTGTAATAACTAACAAGTGGTAGAGAGTATACTGTGAAGTGTTTGATGAGGAACATGAGAGTGTTTGTTACTGTGGAAACATAGATTCCAAAGAAGATTGTCAAGAGTAACGAGCAGCAAAAAATTGGTTTGGGGTGAGATGGGAATGCATTGAGTTAAATGGAAATTACAATACGAAAGAAAAGAAATACAGTAGCTTAACATAACATTTTGACCCTTGACCAAGATGAGAGATGTAAAGTAAATAATTCTGACACCAAATTTTCAAATGGAATTCTGGGAGAAAGGAATATATGTCCCTTTTTAAAAAAAGCTAGTTCTAGAAACAAATCAAGAATAATGAAAAGTGACCTTGATCTAATTTATAATTTCAGGAATTCTGTTAACTAGTTATACTTTCAGTTTCCTCATCTATAAATGATGCCGTTGGACTAGGAGATAGATCCTTAACCTTACACTGGAAAAAACAAAAAATTATCAAGTCTTCATACTGCATCCCCATTATTTACAATGACATACAAATATGTTTATTGTTTTCTAAGTGGCTCTTGGAAATATTGTGACCAAGCCGTTTCAATTATGAAGAAAATGGTTTATCAAATTGAAATATTATTAGTAGTTTCTTCATTAAATGTTCTTCAGTCACAGTTGATTTGTTATTTTTAGTTACATGAACATGCAGCCTACTTGGTGGACAGTTTGTGGGAGAGCTCTCAAGAACTATTGAAAGACTGGGAATGTATGACAGAGTTGCTATTAGAAGAACCTGTTCAAGGAGAGGAAGGTATAGTATTTTGACAAGTTGATTTACATGGTGTTTGGGTTTTCATGAATAATCATACCATCCTATATAGGTCACTTCTTAAAATTAAATATATGTAAGCACACTGTGTGTCTTTTTGCAAAGAGAACAATTTGTTTCCTGTAACAAGTAAGAATGTCTCTATAGTTTATAAAGTTTATAACATCTATAGTTTTGTTTTTTTTTTTTAATTTTTTTTTTCAACATTTATTTATTTTTGGGACAGAGAGAGACAGAGCATGAATGGGGGAGGGGCAGAGAGAGAGGGAGACACAGAATCGGAAACAGGCTCCAGGCTCTGAGCCATCAGCCCAGAGCCCGACGCGGGGCTCGAACTCACAGACCGCGAGATCGTGACCTGGCTGAAGTCGGACGCCTAACCAACTGCGCCACCCAGGCGCCCCAACATCTATAGTTTTTAGAGTTTATAACATCGTTCTAGATTAAGACTGCTACCATGCTGCACAGTTTTTAAAAATCCATGTGTTGTGTAATACTCAAAAAAATTTTCTTTATGCTGATTTAAGACACAAAATACTGATGTACTTCATTTAAAAAAAAAAAAAATGTGCCCCTAGAATTTTACTGTATTTATGTGTGAATTTGGAAAAGGCTTTGACACATAAGGATTTAATTAGACCAGAGCCATCCCCTTTTGTTATATTTTCTTAAATATTAAAACCAGGAAATAAAAAGTCATTTACCTAGTTTCAAGAAATAGAAATAATTGTTATATGAAAATTTCTGAAGTATGTATCTTACTACATGTTACATAATTAATATGAACAGCAAAATGGATATGTATATTTAATAAAGTATTTATATTCTAATTCTAAAAGCTTATATGAATATGAGCTCCTTAAAACTAGAAATGCTTTTTCCTACAAATGGTTTGTTTTTCAAACTAACCCATGAAAATACTTTAAAGAACTGCTGTTTTACTTAATCCATACAACAGACCTGGAATATGGACACTTTGATATAAGTGACACTTGGGGTGAACCAAACATGGACTTCTGAATCAAAAGAAATACATTCAGATTTTTAACTCTTACCTTTTGTCACTAGAATTCTCATTTTTTTCTGATTGTTAGCTTCTTTTTCTTCATAATACAGAGGTTATTTTCTTTACATATCTTATGTGGGTTTTGTGAGGATTAAATAAGGCAGTATACTTTTGATTTCCTCTTCGGTTTCCCCTATTTTTTTTTTTTTTTCTGTGTGGTTTAGCCCTCTGGGATATAAGAATAAAATGAGCCATCTCCTGCAATAGACTACCTGAACAGGTCACTAGGAAAGTGATCATCCCCTAGTGTTCTTTCTAAGCAGTGATGCTAATTGGCATTATCTACTCTGACTTCAACAAATTCAGTGAGAGAAACAACAGGTATACATCATATACAAATACACTCCAGTAAAGTGGCTCACATTGCCTCGTTTAAACAAATATTTGCCTCACACCTCATTCTTAATCTGTAACAAAAATCCTTCCCCAAATTTTCCCAGACCTTCTTTTAAGGTGCAGGTATTTATAGTACATTTGACCCTACTTTATAATTTACTTTATTCTCATGTGTTTTTCTCCCTGGATATCCTTGTTAAGAAGATGGCCCTATTTCAAAATTGATGGTCCAACTAGTTTCACTAGGTCAAACTCTCAACATTACTCCAAAATTTTCTCTTTATTTTACTTACACGGGTTCCTGCTACATTCACTGACTTTATGCATTCTGTTTCTAGTGAATCTTACCATTTTCTCTAATAAA
This sequence comes from Puma concolor, assembly GCF_028749965.1. Classification (NCBI taxonomy): domain Eukaryota; kingdom Metazoa; phylum Chordata; class Mammalia; order Carnivora; family Felidae; genus Puma; species Puma concolor. The sequence goes on along the minus strand of NC_141675.1, from coordinate 32,355,454 downwards.
ATACAGTCCAGTCAACACTTGAGCAAAGTGCCTGCCATAGTATATAGTAGTACGTTCCATTCATTTTTTTACCCTTGACTGTTTCCATAGAATCAGCGTATTATCAGAGTGGGTTAGAACTTGTTGTTTTTTCTTTTTGTCATCCCATGCTCTATAAGATTATTTCCAAGGAGAAGAAGGGAGGCAGGGGAATATAAATTACGGAAAGAATAGACAAAGTGCTATGCTTTGGTACTTTTAACCTTTTACTCATTTAAATAAGATATGTCAGTCAGTAAATAGTAATTACTATGTCAGTTGTCAAGGTGTTTTGCATGGATTTATCTTGTTGAAATAACTACGTACTCTTAGATGTTTTGTGATTTAAGTTTAGTTAAGACATTGGGTTTAACTTCAGTCAAGAAGTTAGTTTGGTTTGGCGTGACATAGGTTTGTTTAGTTTGATTTTAGCTAGAAAAGTGAGTTATAAAATGGGGAAAAAGTTTTTAAGTGAACCAAAGTTTTAGGATATGAAGGCAAGGCTGAAGAGATTATGAATAACAAGCACAAAACTGTATCTATATCATGACTCCACTTTTTTCACACATTTGTTCACATGCATGCTGTACCACATACTAGCTCAGGCAATGGAATGGCATCCAAAGCAATCTTCTTTGCTAGTATTTAGCTGTATTTTCTGGTAACAAAATACCACTAGTAACCTTTATTTTTGAGAGTGATTAGAAATTAAGTTATGTTTTAGGTAGGTGGAGTATGACAGTGGATGAAAGTTCAGTTAACAGTTGGAGACAGAGGACTGAAATTTGGGGAAACAGACACATTGTTAAAGATTTACAATAGCAGTTTAAATCATCATATCCTAAAGAATGCCTCATGGTGTTTTTAAGGGTCAAGTTGTGGTGGTGATGGTGGTGGTGGTGTTTTGTTGATGTGTGTGTGTGTGTGTGTGTGTGTGTGTGTGTGTGTGTGTGTGTGTGTGTTAGCAGAATCAAATTACTGGATAAATTTTTAGTATAATATGAGGGCCTGGGTAACAGGTAGCCAGGTAACAAAACCATAACTAAGTCATTTGACTTATGTGGTTTTCTGCTTCTTCATCTGTTAAAAAGAAAATCCCAAAAAATCTAGTGTAGATAATCTTCTGTGGTCATTTCTGCTAGTAGAATTCTAGTATCTAGGTACTGGATAAAGTATATATGGGCAAATGGAATTCTTCAAAGCAGGAATCATTAATTTATTTACAATTTTAAAATATTTATTAACCACCTTCTGTATTCTAACTGTAACACTAAGCACTCAGGGTGAATTCCTGAGCGAGGTCAGCTCACTGCCCATAAGAAGTTTACATTCTCTTAACGAAGGCAGATCAAAACCAAGTAAAAGAATAATTTAGGAGTTAATAAGTGTGATGGATGATAATATTATGAGGGGTCTATCTTTAGACTGAATCCCTAAAGGAAGAATTCGCTGAGGAGGCCACCTGTGAGTCAAGAAACTGAAGGATGAGGGGGCGCCTGGGTGGCTCAGTCAGTCAGGCACCTGACTTTCGCTTAGGTCATGATCTCGCAGTTCATGGGTTCAAGCCCCACATCGGGCTCTGTGCTGACAGCTCGGAGCCTGGAGCCTGCTTTGAATTGATTCTGTGTCTCCCTTTCTCTCTGCCCCTCCCCTGCTCATGCTTTCTCTCTCTCTCTCTCTCTCTCTCTCTCTCTCTCTCTCTCTCTCTCTCTCACACACACACACACACACACACACACACACACACACACACAAATAAACATTTAAAAAAAAAAAAAAAGAATCTGAAGGATGAGGAGGCTAGCCATGGGAAGTGTCAAAAGAGAGCCTCCTAGGTAGGGTAGATAGCAATTATAGAGGATCTGAAGCATGAATGATATTATGTTGCAGGAGCTGCAGTAGCTAGAGTGTAGTGAACCAATGGCACAAGATGAGATACAGGCAGAAGCCAGATAATGTAGAACATTTTAGCTTGTAAGGAGATTTATTTAGTTCATTCTAAGTAATAGGCATGCAAAGATTTTAAACATGGGAGTGATATGATCCAATTCATATTTTAAGAAAAGTGATATTTGCAAACATCATTTGGAATAGGCAGAAGACCAGTTCGGAAACTGCCGTGATGGTCTGTATGGGAAATGATAATAAAAATATAGAAGAGGAAGATGAATTATAAAGAAAAAAAAAAAAAGAGCCCATGGCTGAGTTTTAAAGATTGTGGGTAGGGGACAAAAGCAGGAAGGGCAAGAGAGACTAAGAGCCTCTAGCAAGCTATATAAAAAAGGTAGTAAGAAATTATTATACCCTATAGAAGCTCAGTAAAGAGGATGTTCAAGAGACCTGGGGTTAATAACATATATTACAGAGAAGAAGAAAAACTGCAAAGATTATTAGTTTTAGTGGTGATTTAAGTTGTTGGTGACTTTTAAGCATTTCTTTTCGATCGTAGTCAGGGAAAGAAGCCACAGTTCAAGGTGATGTGAATAAAACATTAGTGAGGAAATGGAGATAATGTACAAAGAGGTTTCCGAAGCTTTAGAAAGTTGTATAGTTACCTGCTAATTCATAGTGCAAACAGCTACCAATTTCTTACCCTCACTGTGGCTGTTTGGCTCTTGTCTGTGACTTATGGCTTGTTATGCTTTCAAATTTTATTATTTGGCTTGGCTGTCATATCTCAAAGGGAATTCCAATTAAATTTTAACTGTTTTGAGTTTACCATGTCTAAATAGATGATTCAAAATTATAAACTAACAAAATTAATGTCATTGGACACTGTAAGGTTGGGTTATTCTTCAACACTAAGGATTTTTATACAGAGTAGGGGAATGTTTCTGTACTTGATAAGTTCTCTCTCCTCATTTTCTTTTTTTTTTTTTTTTTTAAATTTTTTTTTTTTTCAACATTTATTTATTTTTGGACAGAGAGAGACAGAGCATGAACGGGGGAGGGGCAGAGAGAGAGGGAGACACAGAATCGGAAACAGGCTCCAGGCTCCGAGCCATCAGCCCAGAGCCTGACGCGGGGCTCGAACTCCCGGACCGCGAGATCGTGACCTGGCTGAAGTCGGACGCTTAACCGACTGCGCCACCCAGGCGCCCCGTCTCTCCTCATTTTCTACACAACTAAATTTTCTTCATAAGTAAAAGAAAATACATTTAGTTCATAGACAAACTTGTCATTCCTTTTATCAAATGTGAAAAAGTATAAAATTCTAGAATCATAAAAATAGAAACTTAGTTGTTTTATTGAGTGGGAAGCTTTTTTCCTTTTATTTGGATCAAGGAGTATAAATGGAAGAGCTGAAGCTATTTCATGTGGCTTTCCTAAGACAGGCTGAACTTCATGTGTTTTTCCTAAGACAATTAAAATGTTAAAACCAAAAAATGATTGCATTAAGATATCCATACATCATATTATACAGGATGATTTTAGTATAGAATAAAAAGGACAGGATTTTATTATGTCTTTTCCTTCTCATTGATATTGCCCATTTTTTTAATAATATAACTTCTAAGGCTTAATCTCTTGTAATTTATACCTAAGTCTGTCTCTATAATCCCCGTATCTTTTAGCCTTTAACATAAATAAGTATACAGAGAAAGGGGGAGAGAGGCAGACAGATAGAATTAAGCTATTCAAATCAGTGTCAAATTTCTATCTTTAAAAATATATAGGAATGAATTCGATAAGAAAAGTACCAAATCAGTGTGAAGAAAACCATAGCATTTTGTTAATTTGACATTAGATAAGATCTCAAAAATAAAGAGCTATGCTATGTACCTGACTGAAAATATTACAAAAATGTCCATTCTTTCCGTGTAGTATATAATTTTTTTTTTTTTTTTCCAATACCAATGCAAGAAGTGCCTGAGTGGCTCAGTCAGTTGAGCACTCAACTCTGGATTCTGCCTCCGGTCATGACCCTGGGGTCATGGGGTCAAACCACGCGTCAGGCTCCACACTGAGCATGGAGCATACTTGGGATTCTCTCTCCCTCTGCCCCACTCATGCTCTCTCGCTCTCTCTCTCTCTCTCTGTGTCTCTCAAATAAGAAAATAAAATAAAATACCAGTTTGAATCTCAGTGGGTTTCTGCAAGTTCTTCAAGATGAGATGAGAGGAGGAACTAAGCAAAATGATTTCATATAAAATGTTTTCTTTTGTTTAAAAGGATAGTGCTTAAGAGCACAGACCCAGGAATCAGACTACCTGAGTCCATGTCTTGACTCCACTACTACCTGAGTACTTTGAAAGTTACTTAACTCTGTGGCTCATTTTCCCTATCAGTAAAGTGTGAAGATATTAGTTCTATCTCTTGGAATTGTGTTGAAGATAAAACAAGTTAACAAACAAATCACTTACAACAGTGCCTTACTCATAATAAGTGCTTAATTAGGAGTGTGTGGGTGGCTCAGTCAGTTAAGTGTCCAACTTCAGCTCAGGTCATGATCTCGCGGTTCACAGTTAGAGCACTGCTTCAGGCTCTCTGCTCATAGCTCAGAGCCTGGGGCCTGCTTCGGATTCTGTGTCTCCCTCCCCCACTCATGCTCTTGTCTTTCTCTCTAAAAAATAAACATTAAAAAATTTTTTTTCAGTGCTTAATTAATTGTTTGCTATTAACATTATAGAAATTAGAAAATATTAGAAAAAGGCCTGGGTAAGGGAATCTTGTTCAACTAAATGTTCAGATTAGTTGAATTAAGTTATATATTAAGGTGTAACACATTATAAAGCAGCTATCATCAAAATAGGATGGCGTTGTAATAGAAATAGACAAATAGATTAGTGAACCTAAAGAATCCAGAAATCATCTAACCATATATGAGAGCCTAAAACATTTTTTAAATGTTTAAGTGGGACATTTAAATGCAGGGAAAGCTGGTTTACTTAACAATGGTGGAGGCATAATTGGCTGTTCATCTGGTGTAGGAATAAATAGGCCATATTCATGCAACCAGCAGAAATAAATTTCAGACAGAATAAATTTATAAAAGCTAGAGAGAGAGAAGAAAATGAATTAGAAAATATATTTTTAAGGACGCCTGGATGGCTCACTCAGTTGAGCATCTGACCTCAACTCAGGTCACGATCTTGCAGGTCACGCATTCAAGCCCCACTTCAGGTTCTGTGCTAATCTCTCGGAGCCTGGAGCCTGCTTTGGATTCTGTGTCCCCCTCTCTGTCCGTCCCTCCCCCCCCCCCCCGCCTTGCTTGCTCTCTCTTTCCCTCAAAAATAAACTTTTTTTTAATTAAAGAAAATATATTCCAATAATCTCTAGGACAAGGAGATCTTTGAAAGCAATGCAAGAAACCCAGGAGCCTTTTTGTATCTGTATGAGATAATACATGTTTGTTAACTTTGTGATAATTTCACAATATATGTAAGTCAGATCATTATGCTGTACAACTTGTACAGTGTTATATGTCAGTTATATCTCATTAAAACTAGAAAGATAAAAAAAAAAAAGCCAGAAGCCATGAAACAGTACAGATGTAACTTTGTAAAAATTAATTTCTGTAAAAAAAAAAGTCTAACAAAAGATACCCTGAAGATTCTGGCATCAAAAGGACAAACTAGGAGAAAATATTTGCCTCATTCAAAAGACAAAGTTACTACTCCTTATACGCAGGAATTCAAGAAAGGTGAATAGCAGTAGAAAAATGGGCAAAGAATAAATATAAAAATCTCAGAAAAAAGTTCTAAGCCAATAAAACAAGAAAATACATTTCACTGATTAGTACAAAGGAAGAAGCAAAATAACGAAATAACCATTTTTCAAATTGGCAGAAATTAAAGGGATTTGTGACATTTAGTGCTGGCTAGGGATATGAAGAACCAAACATCATTGCAGTTGGAGGTTTGAATTTCCATAAATAACCTTATATTTATTTTAACCTTTGACCCATTACCCTGTCTCAGAATTTATTCTACAGAAACATAAGTATCAGTTACATAAATATATGTGTGTTAATGATATTTGTTACTGCATTGTTTATAGTGACAAAAATTTGGAAACAATTTGAGTAAAAGGTAGAAGAAGGTTGACTAAATTGTGGAACACTATTATGTAATAACTTATAATTATTTAAGAAATTATTCATAATGTGTACATAGTGACTTGAAAGATATTCAAAATCTATTGTTATTTTTTAAAAATATGTAGAGCTCACTTTTTATTTAGAAAAAGATATCTTATTGTATGAGCTTTAAATGATGAGAAGGAAATATGGTAAAATTTTGGTATTGCCTAATTCAGAAATATGGTCTTAGACTGGGTATTAGAAGAAACCAGTGTCCTCTTTTTCTTTACTTTCTAATTCTCTTTCATGTTTGACTTAGGATAAGCAAGCTTAACTTCGGTCTTTAAAATAACCAGTAATAGAATATGTTTGCAGTTTTTTATAACTGTGTGTTCTCTTTAATACATGGTTATTATAAAACTGTCTACTCATACTAATGCATTTTGTTTCACTTTAGCAATGTCTGACCGTCAAGAGAGTGCTCTTATAGAGCTAATGGTTTGTACAATTCGTCAAGCTGCTGAGGCACATCCTCCAGTGGGAAGGGGTACTGGCAAGAGAGTAAGTTAAATTAGTGAGAAATCTACCAAAAGACTTTTAATGTAATTAACTGTCTTAAATATTTGAAAATTTTGATGGTATATGTATGCATAAAAACATGGAATTTCTGTAAAGGATACATGCTGTGGTGCTTTGTCATTATATACTGTCTACTGCACTTAGGTTTCAAAAATAGATTCTTTTCTTCCATGTTTCCAAAGCACCTGTACCTGCTTCTGTTCTAGTACTTTAATAATTTTCACATTCATATCTGTTAAAAATGCAGAAAGGCTCTGAAAGCAAACTGCCTAACTCTACTCTTCCATTTAACAACTATTTAATCTTCAGATAGTTGATTATTTTCTTTGTGTGTTAATTCTCTTATTTGTAATATGGGGCTAATAATGCAAGTTTTATTGGTTATAAAGATGAATTGAGATAGTCATTGATGGAAAGACCAGCTCTGGTGGTGTGCAGAGGTAGGTAATTTCTCTCTACAAAAAAAGAAAAAATGAAACTGCAAAATTTGTTAAAAAAAACTTATCAAAGAGCTCTGGAAGTTCACCAGAGATAAAAAAACAAATTGAAGGATTTGTTTTTGAAAAACTGCTAAAGCTTCAGGTAAAAGCAACAGGAGTCTGCTGCCTTCTTGCCTGGGATTATGATGCACACACACCCATCCACAAAGTTGATGTCGTGTTACCAGAGTGGTACTGTCTGCAAAAAACAGCAGCTTTGCTTGCAGAGGGGGCAGACTCAATATGGTACAAATGGCAAAAGTCCAGAGCTTTGTGAACTAAAAATGGCAAACATGGTAGAAACAAACAAGGAAAACCCACAGCTGTGATATTCAGAGGTTGTGGTCCCAGATGGGAAGAACAGTGGACCAGCCAAGAATCTAAAAAATCCTGGAAATGAAAAAGCCATAAAAGGATGAGATGAGCTCTCCATACATCACTGGCTGACTGAGAACCTGAGAAAACCCAATGGAAAATAAAAGTCAAAGCAAACTTAGGTATTAGCTGGACTTTTTTTTTTTATTAAGTTTTTTATTTTAATTCCAGTACAGTTAAAATACAGTGTTATATTAGTTTCATATGTACAATATAGTGATTCAGGAATTCTGTACATTACTCAGTGCTCATGATGATAAGTGTACTCTTTAATCCCCAGATGCCCCACCCACCTCCCCTCCGGTAACCATCAGTTCCTTCTCTATAGTTAAGAGTTTGTTTCTTGGTTTGTGTGTGTCTCTTTTTATTTTCCTTTGCTCGTTTGTTTTGTTTCTTAAATTCTACCTATGAGTAGGATCATATGCTATTTATCTTTGTCTTGACTTATTTCACTTAGCATTATACTCTCTGGCTCCATGCATGTCATTGCAAATGGCAAGATTTCATTCCTTTTTATGGCTGCATAATATTCCATTGTGTATGTGTACAGTATCTTCTTTATCAATTCATCTACCAGTGGACATTGGGCTGCTTCCATAATTTGACTATTTTAATAATGCTCCAATAAACATAGAGTTGCATGTATCCCTTTCAGTTTGTGTTTTTGTGTTTTTTGCATTTTACCCAGTATTGCAATTACTAGATTGTGGAACAGTTCTATTTTTAACTTTTTGAGGAATGTCCATACTGTTTGCCACAGTGGCTGCACCAGTTTGCATTCCTACCAACAGTGCATGAGTGTTCCTTTTTCTCCACATCCTCGCCAACACTTGTTGTTTCTTGAAGAAGTGGCTGATCTTTGAATATACTTTCTAACCCAGGTCTCAGAGGGGAGAAGCCTTATTTGTTGGAAGTATTTAAGCACCAACTCTGCCCAAATCATTGATTGACCAGGAATCTATTGAAATAACTGAAAACTCTTAGGAAACAAACAGGCTTTAAAACAAAAATAATGAAAATTCTAAGCAGAGGCCACATACATCATGGGAGAGACAGATTATATATACATTTCAGGTTTAAGATTACTTTTTTAAGTAATGAAACTCAGAAAAATCAGTTAAAAATCCATAATTGCTTCACCGTATTACCTAAAAATGTTGACTCTTCCAGAAAAATTACAGCCATGCAAAGAAACAGTAAAATGTGACCATACTCTGGGTGAAAAAAGCAGACGATAGAAATGGCTTTTCAATAGGCCTAATTATTGGATTTAGCAAATACTTCAGAAAATATGTTGAAAGAATTAAAGGAAAATATGTTCAAAGGATTACAGGAAAATATAACAAATAAGGAATCTTAATAATGAAAAAACTTAATGGAAATTCTAGAGTTGAAAAGTACAATGACATTTCACATTCATTATTTGGGTTTAACAGCACATTTGAGATGACAAGAAACATCCTACATGAACCTAGATTAATAAAAATCATTCTGAAGAACAGAGAGTAAAGAAGACTGAAGAAAAATGAACAGAGCCTGAGAAATACGTGAAACACTATTAAGTGCATCAAATTTGTATAATGAGAGTTCCAGAAGGAAAGGAGAGAAAGAGGAAAGAAAAACACTTGAAGAAATAATTGCCAGAAACTTCCCAAATTTGGTGAAAAACATAATCCACAGAAAAAGAAGCTTCACAAAACTCAAGTAGTGTAAACACAAAAGATTCATCTCTGGACAGGATAGTCACTGTTGAAAGCCAAAGACGAAAACATCTTGAAAGCAGCAAGAGGAAAAACATGTCATGTAGAGGGCAATTGTAATAAGATTACTAATTAATTTTTTATAAAACAGTAGAGGCCAGAAGACTGACAGAATGAAATATTCACTGAAAGAAAAGAAAATTGCCAACCAAGAATTCTAAATCCAGTAAAATTACCTTTCAATTATGAAGGTGAATTAAAAACATCCCCAGATAAACAAGAATTTAGAGATATGTTGCTGGAAGACCTGCCTCAGAAGAAATACTGAAAGAAGTCCTTTAAGCTATAAAGAGTAATGCTGGATGTTAATTCTAATTCATAGGAAAGAATGAAGAGCACCAGAAATAGTAACTATGTGGGTGGCTATAAAAGGCCATGTATATTAATATATCTCTTTTTCCTCTTCTTTAAAGGGACATAAGATTAATAAAAGCAATAATTATAGCACTAAAGCATTAAGATTATAAGATATGCAGATATATGTTACAGCAATAACATATATAATAACACACATAATAAAATAAGGGTAAAGGAAATGGAATTATATCGGAGCAAAATTGTTGTATTTTGCTGTAACTCAATATTAATCTAAAGTTGATTATAGTAAACTAAAGAAGTATATTATAATCCCTAGAGCAACTACTGATACCTAAAGAAAATGAAAGCAAAATCAACAAATAAATTATAATAGTATACTAAAAAATGTTTAACTCCAAAAAACATAATAAAGAAGGAATGCACAAAAAAAGATGAGATGTATAGATAACAAAATGGCTGACATAAATGCAACCATATCAAAGCTTACATTAAATATGAATGTACAGAAATCCAAAAAATAAAAATAGAAAAAACTATGGACTGGCTATGGAAAGATAGTAAGGAGTTATTGTTTAATTTTGTTGGAGATGGCAAGTTTTATTCTTAAGTCTTCATCTGTTAAAAACATACAGTGAAATATTTATGGGTGAAGTGAAATGATATACCAAGAATTTGCCTTAAAATGCTACAGGAAATTAAAGTCTTTAGGAAATTAATGAAGTAATAGTGACAGAATGAGTACTTTTCAAATTTTTCCAAAATAAAAGTTTTAAAAACTTTATGTGTTGTTCCAACTTTAACTGAGCCCTTTCAGGCTAAACATTTCTTACCCTTTTGACTTGTGTTAATCATTTTTTAAGCACCTTCTTGCTTTCTCAACAAGTTCACTTTCTACCTTTACTGTTTATATTAGTTTTCTATTGCTATGTAAAAAAATTACTTTAAAACTTAGAGACTTAAAACAATAAGGCTTTATAGTCTCATACAGTTTCTGTGGGTCAGAAACTTGGGAGTGCCTTAGCTGTTCTTATGGCTTAAGGTTTCTTATAGGTTTGCATTTAAGATGTTAGGGCTTTAGCCTCTGAAGATTTTATTGTTATTTTACTGCTTCTATAAATGGCTTAACTTACATGACTGGCGAGTTAGTGTTGATTGTTAGTGGGAGGCTTTAGATCCTCACCATGTGGACATCTCAGTAGGACTGTTTGAGTGCTTTCAGGACATGGTTGCTACCCCCTCCCCCTGCTCCCAGAGTGAATGATCAAAGTGAGAATAAAGCAGAATGAATGAACCAAAGGAAAGTAAGGTAGACTTCTGTGTCTTTTATGATCTAGTTGTCAAAAGTCACACAACATCATTTCCACAATCTCCTATTGATTACACATGTCAGCCTTAGTCACTGTGGGAAGAGACTACAAGGGCATGAATACCAGGAAGGAGTTACTGGGTGTCACTTGACGGCTGATTCTTACATTACCCTAGCATAGGAATCTCCAAGAAACCCTGGTTCCTTTTAATAGAGTAGTATTTAAAGTTAAAATCTTGTACCTAAGAGTACTCACTGTCAATTGATTATTATTTCTGATAGGCATTTTGAGTATACAGAGCTAAATATATATATATATATATATTTCTCTGTATATATCCATATATACTAAATTACACATTTATGTTGATATTTATGACTTAAATTTAGCATAACAAGGTTTTTCCCTCTTTGATTTTGTATGTTTTTTCTTTTATTTTTTGGAAATATGTAAAACATTTATGTAGTTAAAAGGTGAAAAACGTAAAAATATACATTCGGAGGAGTATTACTCGGCAATCAGAAAGAATGAAATCTTGCCATTTGCAACAACATGGATGGAACTATAGGGTATTATGCTAAGTGAAATTAGAGAAAGACAAATATATGACTTCACTCATACATGGAATTTAAGATACAAAACAGATGAACATAAGGGAAGGGAAGCAAAAATAATATAAAAACAGAGAGGGGACAAAACATAAGAGACTCTTAAGTATAGAGAACAAACTGAGGGTTGCTGGTGGGGTTGTGGGTGGGGGAATGGGCTGGCTAAATGGGTAAGAAGCATTAAGGAAGACACTTGTTGGGATGAGCACTGGGTGTTATACATAGGGGATGAATCACTGGAATCTACTCCTGAAAACTTTATTGCACTATATGCTAACTAACTTGGATATAAATTTAAAAATTTTTTAAATAAAAAAACATTCAGAGAAGTCTTTGATACACGTTTCTCCCTGCTACCAGTAACCATTTTTATTTGTTTTCAGATTATCCTTTCAGTGTTTCATTTTACAAGTATAGGTAAATGCATGTACTCCATCCTCCTTTCTCTCACCCTCAAAAGATAGTATATTTTGTACAGTGTCTGTACCTTACATTTTTTATTTAACAGTATATCCTAGATATCACTCCATAACTGTATTTGGAGATCTTTATTTTTTTATGGCTGCATAATATCCATTATGTGGGTACACTACTGAGAGTCTTTTGGGTTGTTGCCAGTCTTTTACTATTAGAAATAATGTGTAGTGAATAATCTTGTGTCATTTCATACTTGTACCATGTGTGTTGGTGGGGTAGATTGCTTCAAAGTGAGATCATTAGATCAGAGGAAAGATATGTATACAGTTTTGTTAGATACTGGCAAAGTCTCCCTTCATACGTGGTATTCCATTTTTACCATCCCATCAGAGATACTGTGAGGATTAACTGAGTTCGTGCATGTAGACTGCCTAACATGATCACTCAATCAAAGACAGCTTTATCCCTAAAATCAATATTCTTAGACCTTTCATACATTATCAAATGAATTTCAAGACTTCTCAATACCCTGAATACATTCCTAGATGTATATTCCACTTTATATGTAGTCCTTTTTATTACTTTGTGCAGAACTGAATACAATACTTGGTAAATCATTCCAGAGTGATTATTTTGTATTTTAAGAGGTAGAAAAACAATATTAAGTTCCTGGAAGAAGAATCAGATAGGAGGCCCTATTCTTTCACATTCTCAAACATCTGTGAGAATGAAGACCATTCTCAGCAAACTATCAACATTCCAAAAAATGTTGACATCGCTCTGAAGGGATGCACTACTATTGTGAAGGATGCCAGACAAACCCTGCAAAGAGACTCAGTCTCCTTGGAAAGAAAAAGAAGAGGCTCCAAATTGACAAATGGTGGGCAAATAGAAAAGAAATGGCTCTGGGTCGCATTATCTGTAGTCATGTGCAGAACATGATCGAGGGCGTTACACTGGGCTTCCATTACAAGGGAGGGTCTTTGTATGCTCACTTCCCCAACAACATTGTTATTCGGCACAGTGGTTCTCTTGTTGAAGTCTGAAATTTCTTGAGTGAAAAATACATCTGCAAGCTTCGGATGAGGCCAAGGTGTTGCTTGTTGAGTATCTCAGGCCCAGAAAGATGAGTTAATTCGTTAAGGAAATGACAGTGAACTTGTGTCAGATTCAGCTGCTTTGATTCAGAAAGCCACAACAGTTAAAAACAAGAATATCAGAAAATGTTGGGATGGTATCTGTGAAAACAAAACAAAACAAAACAAAAAACAGTTCAGCAGCCTGATGAATAAGATCTAAGTTTTCCAGGGGTGCCTGGGTGATTCAGTCGGTTAAAAGTCAGCTCTTTTTTTTTTTTTTTTCCTAGTTTATTTTGAGAGAGAGAGCGTGCGCACACCAGTGTGAGCAGAGGAGGGGCAGAGAGAGGGAAAGAGATAATCCCAGTGTCAGTGTAGAGCCTGACGCAGGGCTTGATCTCAAGAACCATGAGATCATGACTTGAGCCTGAATGCTTAAGTATAGTTAATTTACTGATCCACCTAGGCATTCCAGGCATCTAACTTAATGCTTAAGATTCTCTCTCTCCTTCTTCCTCTGCACCTCCCCGCACTCTCTCACTCTCAGACAATAGAAAAGATGTCCCAGCTACAGAAACAGCAAGGTGCCAAATGATTTCTCAGACTTATTTGTGGTGTTTTAAAGATACAATAAAAGCTGTATTGATTTTTTTTAAAATGAGGGTTTACATTTATAAAGTGGTAATTTATATTGGAATGTTTCTGTTTTGTAATACCATTCAACATTATGATCCTAAGTTCCTTCAAGATAAATACAAAGTGCAGAATATTTTGGGGAAATGATTATCTTGAATGCAGAGATATTGTTAGTATATGCGTCAAAAAATAAGTGAAAATTTATTAGCTGCTGATAATATAAAAGCATTACTTTCTAAAGTATTTTCAGAAAAGTGTATTTAACATAGGGGAGATTACTGTTAACATATTGAGGTTAAAACTCTGGAAAAATTGTTTCACCATTAGTTCTAATATTTTTATGTTGATAATTGGTTTTATAGAAGTGTTTGTTTTTGTTTTATTTAACCTAAACAAGTAGTAATTTATCTAAATTTGGGTGATTCTTAAATAAGTAGTTATTTCATAAAGTAATACTGCATGTTAACTAGAAATAAGCATAAAACTAGAGATATTTGTTTTAGTAATTAGTTTGTTAAGCTTCTCTGAAAATTCTCGGGAACGTTATCTGCCAGTGCTTCATTGTTCTGTGTAACATTCTAGATTTATAAATTAGTATGTGACATTATGTTCTTTGCCCATTTAAATTTATTTCTAGGTGCTAACTGCCAAAGAGAGAAAAACTCAAATTGATGATAGAAACAAATTGACTGAGCATTTTATTATCACACTTCCTATGTTGCTATCAAAGGTATAGTTTCATTTACATTTCTGTGCTAATATGCCACTGAGTTTGCTTATTACACTGAACTATTAAAGTAGTCACTTCTTTTTTCTTTTCTTCTCTTCCTTCTAGTATTCTGCAGATGCAGAGAAGGTAGCAAACTTGCTACAAATCCCACAGTATTTTGATCTAGAAATTTATAGCACAGGTAGAATGGAAAAGGTAAGACACTGTGAAATTGAAATTCTATTATAGTCAGTTTAATTAACTAGATTATTTCATTTCATGTAATCTATAGGCTTATAATTTGACAGATGCTTATTTTTATTAATCTAAATATCATAGTTTTTTTTTTTTTTTTTTCCTCCTCAGCATCTGGATGCTTTATTAAAACAGATTAAATTTGTTGTGGAGAAACATGTAGAATCAGATGTTCTAGAAGCCTGCAGTAAAACCTATAGCATATTATGCAGTGAAGAGTATACCATCCAGAACAGAGTTGACATAGCTCGAAGTCAGCTAATTGACGAGTTTGTAGATCGATTCAATCATTCTGTGGAAGATCTACTGCAAGAGGTCTGTTTTAAAGTTAATGTGTATAAATGTGATAATTTTGGCTAATAGTTATTCAGAGTTGTTGAATGTGTAAATTGTTTCCATTTTAAAGTAAAATCTAGTAGAATTCCCTACCTCTTTCAGATCTTAGCATTATTGCAGCTGTTCATCCTGTAAAGATTAGCCTTGGTTATACTTTATTTTAAACACCTATTTCATAAAAGCTAAATCTTTTCTCTTTTAAGAAATACCTTTTTAAGGTCTGGCTCTTCTTAATTCATTTTTTCATTTTTTATTCCTGGAACCTAAATTATATTTTAATATTATTCAACTCCTATAATGTGCTAACGAATACAACATAAAAATTAAGTGTACTTATAAGGAACAGCCACTCACCAGTGGTGTGCCCAGGATAGCAGCAGACCTCTCCCAACTGTTTTTTTTTTTTTTTTTTAATGTTTATTTTATTTTTGAAGGAGAGAGAGTGAGCATGACCAGAGAAGGGGCAGAGAGAAAGAGGGAGACAGGGGATCTGAAGCCCCGACATGGGGCTCGAACCCACAAACTGTGAGATCATGACCTGTGTCATGATAAGTGAGTCACACACTTATTCAACTGAGCCACCCAGGCACTTCTCCAGCTGGTTATTTTTATAATTACTTTTGTGATTCCCATTTCTTGCCCTCTTCCTCCAATCATTGTAAGGCAATTTGGAACCCCCACAGATTTCTGTGCTCTGATGGCCAGACTGATAGGATTTTCTTTTTAATCTATGTAACCAATTTTTCCAACTTCTAATTTTTAATTTTAACTTCTGAGTTTTATCAACCATTTTTTATTTTTCATTGTGATTTTGAGCTACCAAAGGAACTGACAGTAAAATCTTTGAAGTAACCATTAAAATCTTTAAAGCACGTACCTTTTCACTCAGCAGTTTCAGTGAATTTATGCTAAAGTATTAATCAAAAAAATGTACAAAGTTAACATTTATGACATTGTTTAAAATGCAAAAATGGTTATCTCTGGGTATTACAATTATGGCTGTTATTTTTTATTTTTTTGCTTATTTGTACCTTGTTTCTTACCAACAATGAATATGTACTCTTTATATAATAAAAAAGAATTCTTTTAGGCAGTAAGCATTAACAGACTTTCGTGTGAATTTGAGGGTAAGTAAAGTTATGGTAATGAAGTGATGTCTTTTTTTTATTTATAGGGAGAAGAAGCTGATGATGATGATATTTACAATGTTCTTTCTACATTAAAGCGGTTAACCTCTTTTCATAAGTACGTCATTTTATTTAGATTTGGTTAATAACATATATTAGCCAACGTAAAATAGACTGTTTTGATAACATTTGACGTCTGTATAACAATGGAAATTTTTAGACAAATATAGAGATGTTATGATTTTTTTACTATTCAGATTTTCTCTCTATAAATTATTGGTTTTTATTGATTATTTAAGGAGTAAGATTTATCATTCAAGTGTAACAGATGTACACTGTACACTGTAAAAATTTGTTAATCAATATTATTAACACATTAGATGGGCTTACTCTATAAGCTAGAGTTGTTTTTTTTTTTTAATTTTTTAATATTCATTTTTGAAAGAGACAGAGCATGAGTGAGGGAGGGGCAGAGAGAGAGACAGAGACACAAAATCTGAAGCAGGCTCCAGGCTTGAGCTGTCAGCCCAGACCCCAATATGGAGCTCAAACTCATAAACCTTGAGATTATGACCTGAGCCGAAGTCGGACACTTAACCAACTGAGCCACCCAGGTGCCCCATAAGCTAGATAGAGTTTTATAGGTATAATTTTCAATTGATAGCTTTTAGAAATCTTAATAAGAAAAAAATTTGGGAGGAAGCCATGAAAGTTCATCTAAGTGTCATTTTCAAATTGTAATTTACATGTCCCTTGTTAATGAAGTGTGTTTGCTCCATAAAGAAAGGAAAATAAAGATCTTTGTTGTCTAAAGAATGTTTAAGTGTAGCCCTTACATTAATGAACACTTCAGATTTCAAAAGCAATGTGTAAAATCTAAGACTTTTAGATTTTCTTTTTACACAAGTACATTTTTTAGACTTCTATGGAGAAATAAACTCTTAGTTTTAAAAATATTTTGACATTTCAAAATAATAATTGACAACTAATGTCAAAACTCCTATTTTAAAAAATATTTTGACATTTCAAAATGAAAGTTAACAATGGGGCGCCTGGGTGGCGCAGTCGGTTAAGCGTCCGACTTCAGCCAGGTCACGATCTCGCGGTCCGGGAGTTCGAGCCCCGCGTCAGGCTCTGGGCTGATGGCTCAGAGCCTGGAGCCTGTTTCCGATTCTGTGTCTCCCTCTCTCTCTGCCCCTCCCCCGTTCATGCTTTGTCTCTCTCTGTCCCAAAAATAAAATAAACGTTGAAAAAAAAAATTAAAAAAAAAAAAAATGAAAGTTAACATTCACTGATCTATTTTTAGTAGTAGAACTCATGAGAAAATAAAATGTCAGCATTATTTCAATTAAGAAGCCTATAGCCACACTAAATTTCAAGCTTTGCCATATTTCCTTTCCCCCATTTCTGTCTTTATCTCTATTTTTTTTTTTTAATTTTTTTTTTCAACGTTTTTATTTATTTTTGGGACAGAGAGAGACAGAGCATGAACGAGGGAGGAGGGGCAGAGAGAGAGGGAGACACAGAATCGGAAACAGGCTCCAGGCTCCGAGCCATCAGCCCAGAGCCCGACACGGGGCTTGAACTCACGGACCGCGAGATCATGACCTGGCTGAAGTCGGATGCTTAACCGACTGCGCCACCCAGGCGCCCCAGTCTTTATCTCTATTTTATGAATACAAATTTCTTTTAAAAATACATATGGGGGCGCCTGGGTGGCGCAGTCGGTTAAGCGGCCCACTTCGGCTCAGGTCATGATCTCGTGGTCAGTGAGTTCAAGCCCCGCGTCGGGCTCTGTGCTGACAGCTCAAAGCCTGGAGCCTGTTTCAGATTCTGTGTCTCCCTCTCTCTGACCATCCCCCGTTCATGCTCTGTGTCTCTCTGTCTCAAAAATAAATAAACGTTAAAAAAAAATAAAAAAAAAATACATATGTATTTTTATGTTTTGAAATTATGAATGGATTTGTTAAAATGTGTTTTAAAATATACTAGGAAGAATGAAATGGAATACAAGCTTAGGTTGACTATGTAGTAGTAACCTTCATTGAAAGGTGCGAATTTTTATTGTTAATTAGTTTCTTTTAATTAATTCCTAATATCAGCTTATATATTTTGTCTCCTCTCCCCCTTCATCGTCCTTGTCCCTGTTTCCCTTTTCCCTTTTTCTTCCTTTTTCTTTCCTTCCTTCCTTTTTTCTCTACTTCCATCCTCTTTAGTTCTTCCTTTCTTTCTGAGTACTTGAACATTTTTTATCCATCTTTTTTGATTCTGTAAGAAAATGAAGTTAGTTTATACTTCTACCTACTCAAACTGAGTTCAAATTTCAATTTTCTTCTACTCTAGAATAAAGTTAATGCATTTTTTTTTATTTTAGTGCTCATGATCTCACAAAATGGGATCTATTTGGTAATTGCTACAGATTATTGAAGACTGGAATTGAACATGGAGCTATGCCAGAACAGGTAGGAGTTTGTTGATATTCCTTCTTTGTCCATTTTAGAAGACGAAGCTTCTCTGAGATCACACAGGATTATTAAAAGCCTTACATAGAAAGTATAATCCTTAAATGCAGATGCCTCTTTTGAGAATTATTGCTATAGTAATTGAATATTACTGGTAGGTGTTCATGATTGGATGTTACTGGTAGGTGTAATATATCTTCAGGTTTGAACAGAAAAAAGTAGAGAAACTTTTTTATAATGTATTTTAAAAATTTAATACTAAACATTATTGTTCTTTTAGGAAAAATCCCATTAATTTCCATAGTAGTAACTTCAAAACTTGATTCAGTTTGATGAAAATTCCTAATTATGGCTATATTGTAGGTACTGTTCTAGATATTGATAATGGTAAGCCTGAGGTACGGCTTACTTTTTATAGTAGAACCATAGCTAAGTAAACTTGGAGCCTCTATTTAGATTTTAGACCTTTTTGCCTTCATATGTAAGTTGGAATGGAAAGGGCAGGAATTCACCAAATTTCTCTAGTCTGGAAGACACTTAAAATAGTCAATTCTATATGAGAATTAAGTTGTTAATTGTTAATTAACAGTTACAGTTACTACAGTTGTTAATGGTTACATGTAATGTAGTTAATTTTAATTGACAATTACATATAGTTATTGTTACTTAGCAATAACAATCTGTTGTAAGAATTAAGAGTTGTTTTGTATACTGCATATACTCATTCATTAGACCAAAATATCAACCAATAGTGAAGTATAGGTGGTGTTTAGGGGTGGTCTCATGTATTTCCATTTGGTAATGAATGCTTAAATACTAAAGCAGTAAGAATTTCAGCAGACATAACAATTATGATTTCATATTAAAAGTTAATCACAGAAGTATACTTTCTCATTGCTCTGTTTATATTCTCAAGCTGTTCTTTAAAGTTGAAAGGGATAGAGTTGAGGTATTCCTTGTTTTGGTTTCCTCATTTTCCTCAAGAAGATAATGAGAATAGCACAACTCTGTTTCATCTGGGGATTATAATTATGTCAAAATTTATTTTTAATTCACTATACCATCATTTATTGTTGTAGAACTGACTTGTGACTTCTTTGGTTGTCGTCTTTGATTATCTTGGTTTTCTCTTACTTATTTTCTTATTTCTTCTATTTTTAATTTCTTAGAGTAAGAGAACACATACATGTGACATTTGCTTATACTTTGTTAATCTTAACACATTCTTTTTTTTAATTCAAGTATAGTTAACAGAGTGTTATATTAGTTTCAGGTGTACAATATAGTGATTTGATAGTTCTGTACATTACTCAATGCTCATCAAAAGTGTACTCTTAATCCCCTTCACCTCCTTCACCCATCCCCCCACTCACCTCCCCTCTGGGAACCATCAGTTTGTTCTCTAAGGTGAAGAGTCTGTTTTTTTATTTGTCTCTTTTTTTGTTTTGTGTTTCTGTGTTTTGTTTCTTAAATTCCACTTATGAGGGAAATCATATAGTATTTGTCTTTTTCTGACTGACTTGTTTCTCTTAGTATTACATCCTCTCGCTCCATCCATGCTGTTGCAAATGTCAAGATTTCATTCTTTTTTATGAACCATAATATTCCACTGGTGTGTGTGTGTGTGTGTGTAAACACACATGCATATACATGCATACATACATACCACATCTTCTTTATCCATTTATTTAGTTGATGGATGCTTGGGCTGCTTCCATAATTTGACTATTGTAAATAATGCTGCAGTAAACATAGGGGTGCAAATGTTTCAAATTAGTATTTTTGTATTCTTTGGGTAAATACCCAGTAGGAGAATTACTGGATCATTTTTATTTTTTTGAGGAATGCTGCACCAGTTTGCATTCCCACCAGCAGTGCACAGATGTTTCTTTTTCTCTACATCCATGTTTGCACTTGTTGTTTCCTGTTTGATTTTAACCATTCTAACAAGTGTGAGGTGATATTTCATTGAAGTTTTGATTTGCATTTCCCTAGTGATAAGTGATGATGAAAATCTTTTCATGTGTCTGTTGGTCATCTGTGTGTTTCCTTTGGAGAAATGTCTGTTTCTGTCTTCTTCCCATTTTTTAATTGTATTATTTGTTTTTGTGGTGTTGAGTTGTGTAAGTTCTTCATACATTTTGGATACTAACCCTTTCTTTATCAGATATGTCATTTGCAAATATCTTCTCCCATTCCGTAGGTTGTCTTTTAGTTTTCTTGATTGTTTCCTTCGCTGTGTAGAAGTTTTTTATTTTGATACAGTCTCAATAGTTTATTTTTGCTTTTCTTTCCCTTGCCTCAGGAAACCTGTCTAAAAAAATGTTGCTGTGGCTGACATCAGCGAAATTACTGCCTGTTCTCTCTTCTAGGATTTTTATGGTTTCAGGTCTCACATTTGGATCTTTAATCCATTTGAGTTTATTTTTGGGTATGGTGAAAGAAAATGGTCCCAGCCTCTTTGTTTTGCATGTTGTCCAGTTTCCCCAGCACCATTTGTTGAAGAGACTTTTTCCCATTGCATATTCTTGCCTCCTTTGTAAAGATTAATTGACCATATAATCATGGGTTTATTTTGGTGCTCTCCCTTCTGTTCCACTAATCTGTATGTCTGTTTTTGTGCCAGGACCCTACTGCTTTGATTACTACAACTTTGTAGTTTATGTCAAAATCTGGGATTGTGATCCCTTCAGTTTTGTTCTTTTTTTTTTTTCAAGGTTGTTTTGGCTGTTCAGGATCTTCTGTCACAATTTTAGGATTGTTTTTTCTAGATCTGTGAAAAATGCTGTCGGTATTTTGATAAGGATTGCATTGAATCTGTAGTTTGCTTTGGGTACTATGGACATTTTAACAATATTGGTTCTTCCAATCCACAATCATGGAATATATTTCTATTTGTGTCGTTAGACATGTCCTTAAAACTTTAATCATGTATATGAAGTTTTAGTGCATCACTACTAGATTGTGCTCTTGTTTGTTTTAGCAATAGAAACTATTTAGCAGTCAGCAGCTCTTAGAAACATGTCTTTAGATACCTACAATTGAAAATCTGAAAAGTATACAGAATTCAACCAGTTCTTCATAAGACCATACAGGCTCACTTTTGTAGATTGCCACTCTGTACTTTAAAATTCAGAGAAAATACCCTTTTTGAGTAAAGATAACAAATAACTACCAGAATGTTTGTGATTGCTTACCTTTAGTTATGCTTAATATTCTGAAGATAATTTAAAATTAATCGTCTAGCAGTTTTGGGTAATTGTATTGTCCATATGCTTGACTGTTTGTTTTCCATGGTAACCGTTTTAACTAGAAGTTTCCTAGTCTTCTGAGTTATTTTTTTTCTTTCCTCTTCCACTGATCTCTTTTCTCATGCCAATACTGTTTTAACTATTACAGGTTTAGAATATGTGAGACTGAAGTTTAGGAGAATTTACCTGTGTGTAATAATCTTTTAACTCAAATTATAGAAGAGTTATATAGAAAAATAAACTCTTATTTCCTTCATCTGATTCATCTATTGTCACAAGTTTTCCACAGTTGCATACTCGCAAGCTTTCTCACTTTCTCTCTCTCCATATATATATTTTATTTTCATATAAATATGCATATGTAAAACAGTAATACTCTTTTTTAATGTTTTATTTTTGAGAGAGAGAGAGAGACAGTGCACAAGCAGGGTAGGGGGAGAGAGAGAGGGAGACACAGAATCTGAAGTAGGCTCCAGGCTCTGAGTTATCAGCACAGAGCCCAACGCAGAGCTTGAACTCACAAGCTGTGAGACCATGACCTAAGCCAAACTCAGAAGTCCAACCGATGAGCCTCCAGACACCCCTAATGATATTCTTCATAGCAGTTTTCCCCCAGCCCAGAATTCAAGCAATAATAATACATTGCATCCAGTTTTTAATGTCTTTTTTTTTTTTTTTTTTTTTGGTCTTTTAATCTGGAATGCTTTCTTGTTCTTTGTGTTTCATGACATTGACACTTTGAAGATACAGGCTAATTATTTTATAGAATGTACTCAACTGGGGTGCCTGGGTGGCTCAGTTGGTTGAGCGTCTGACTCTTGGTTTTTGGCTCAGGTTGTGATCTCAGGGTCGTGAGATCAAACCCCACTTTGGGGCTTAAGAGTCTCTCTCTTCCTCTGTCCTTCTCCCTGGCTTACACACACTCTCCCTGTCTCAAATTAATAAATATTTAAAAAAATAATAAAAGAATCTCCTCAACTTAGTTTTGTCTAATCTACATGTTTAGATTCATTCATATAATGCATTCTCGGTAGAATGCTACAGTAAATGATATTCTGCCCTCAGTGCATCACATCAGGAGGCACATGATGTCATTTTGTTTCCTATTGTGATATTAACTTTGATCACTTTAATAAGGTAGGCTCTGCCAAGTCTATCCTGTGTAGAGTTTCCATTTTCTTTTTTAATGTGGAAAGATTCCTTAAGAATATTCCTGTTTCTTATCAAACTTTGATATAATGTTAGCATCCATTTATGATTCTTGCCTCAGTCATTTATTTCTCTCATGGTCACAAATGAAGTAAATAATGACTTTCCATCATTTATTTATGTCATTTATTTATGTTATTTATTTGTTGGCCCTCTGCTATAAAGAAGAACTTGCCCTTCTTCATTCATTTATTCATTTTTTAAAATTCATATAGACTCGTGGATTACCACTTTATTCCTATTCTGTCCAGCTGGTTAAAATTGAGTTCTATTGTTAATTTATTTTGGTGTTCAAATTGTTGTAGAATTAGACAGAGGGAGTTGCTTTGATACCTCCTCCTCCTGTGTGCTTTTAAATATTTTTTTGAACACTTCGGAGCAAGAATATGGCATCTGGCATCTGTTTGTGTCCTCCCCTATTCTAATGAGTTTTTAACCTACAAAAAGTATTAAAAATTATTACAGTTCTATAACACAGTAAACAATCCACATTTCAGAATTTATTGTAGTATTTCTTTTCTTTTTTTTTTTTTAAGTTTATTTATTTTGAGAGAGAGAACACCAGCAGGGAAAGGGCAGAGAGAAGAGAGGGAAAGAGAATCCCAAGCAGGCTCTACTGACCGCGCAGAACCTGACGCAGGGCTCAATCCCACGAGGAGTGAGATCATGACCTGAGTCGAAGTCAGTAGTTGGACACTTAACTGACTGAGCTACCCAGGTGCCCCAATTTGTAGTATTTCTTCATATAATTTTTTGTAAAATAAAGGCAAGAAATATTTAAATTCTCCCTATTTTGTTTTGTGATTTTATGCCTATTGCCTGTTGGTGTCCTTGTAAGTTTATACCTTGTTTTAGATAACATCTATCAAAAATAAAATATTAAACTTCTGCTTTAATATATAGTTTCCAGAATTGTCTGAATTGATCCTACAAATTGAAAGCCAGTAAAGAACATTTGTGAATTGTTTTGGTAAATATTTGCTATATAACAAGATAGTGAGAGTAAACCCATAAAGAGGAAGGGAATATAATCACAGGTCACTAACTCTGGGCTTCTCAAGTCATCAATAATAGAAAATTTTTTTTGTACTTTTCACATATAGTAATATTTTAAGTCTTTACATGTATACATTTGTTTAAGCCTTATGACAACCCTATGGGATATGTATGCTTATACTATTTTTATTGATGATGAAACTGAAACATCGAGATATTAAATAACTTGCCTAATGTTACATAGCTGTTGCATATCCACTCAAACCAAGCTTTTAAATTCTTTTCAGTGTCTCTTCACATTTCTTGCTACTAATTTGCTACTGCTGTTTGCTATCGCATCCCTTCTGATGTTTGCCCCGTGTCAAACTCTTTTTTTTTTTTTTAATCATTTTATTTTGTCTAAACATCTTTTGTATTTTTTCAGTGGGAATTGTGGGGAGAGATTAAATGCTTGTACTTTACCATCATGAACTCGTAATCAACACATTTCTTTAGAATGAACATAGGTTGAGTTTAACTTCAGTAACATTATTGCTGTTGGATAGATTATGACTTTCTGTGTAAATAATGCAGTCATACTGTCTTTAGAAGAATGCTGATATGTTCCTTAGAAGACTACACACTTTTTTCCTTTACTGAACTTAGAAATTATTTCAGTTACTCCTGACTATTCCTTGGGCATGTTATATCAAAATTTGGCTACCACCCCCACATACATCCAGATTACCACCTACCTTTTTATTATTGATCAAAAATGTGTTTGAGTGTCAGATCCTAAGGGAGGGAATATTAGAAGCATCCTTAATCTCAAGAGATTTTTATCTTTTAAAAAATTCTACCTCCTCAATATCTCTTTTGCCACCATTCTTTTAGCCCTACTATCATTTTCTTAGTTTAATCCTTCATATTTTCTCTTGTGAATCACAGTAGTAGTTACCTATTTTGTCTTAGTAATCTTAGTTTTAACCTTTTTCTAATCTAGGCTCTTCTAGTAATTCTCAACTGTATGTATGTATCAGAAAACCTTATGGAGTTGTTGGATGTTTTATTTTTTGTTTTTAAATACTCACATACTTTCAAATACCATTGTAGACTAAATTGGTGTAATCACTTTAGAAAGTTACTTGTCAAATTCTTATCAAAATTAAAAGCAGATATACCCTTGATTGACATTTATATTTTAGGAATTTAGACTACAGATATATACTTGGAGATGTGTAAAAAGACATAGGTTCAAAGACGTTCATCGTAGCATTACTTATAAAAAATTACAACTTGAAATAATCTAAATTTTGATCAGGAGAGAACCAGTTAGCTTTGGTAGGATAGTTTTGATTCTATGCAGTGCTAGGTC
Source organism: Puma concolor (assembly GCF_028749965.1). Taxonomy (NCBI): domain Eukaryota; kingdom Metazoa; phylum Chordata; class Mammalia; order Carnivora; family Felidae; genus Puma; species Puma concolor. The sequence goes on along the minus strand of NC_141675.1, from coordinate 32,330,160 downwards.
ACTGTAAATTTTAAAGTGTTAATATTATTTATGTTAAATATTCTATGTGAGAAAATTTAATGCAAAAGGCAAGGAGTAGAATGGTTATATAAATTTAAAGAGGTGATAAGATTTCAATATACAGACACCTGTTAATTGACAGATTGTATCTGGGATGATACATAAGGAACTGTTGAACAATGGCTTTCTTAATGGAAAACTAGAGATCTGTAGTGTTCAAGAAACTTAGTTTGAATTGTACACCATTATACTGTTGGATATTTCACTATGCACATCAATTGCTTTTTAAATTTAAAAATCTGTTGTTGAGTAACGAATAACTCAAAATTGACATTTGAAAACTGTGTACGGTTTAGGGGCGCCTGGGTGGCTCAGTTGGCTGAGCGTCCAACTTAGGCTCAGGTCATGATCTTGCAGTCTGTGAGTTCGAGCCCTGTGTCAGGCTCTGTGCTAACAGCTCAGAGTCTGGAGCCTGCTTCAGATTCTGTCTCCCTCTCTCTGCCCCTCCCCCGCTCATGCTCTGTCTCTCTCTGTCAAAAATAAATAAACATTAAAAAAATTAAAAACTATGTATGGTTTATAATAGCACCAAAAAACATGAAATAACTTTGGCATAAATCAACAAAATGTGTGCAAGATCTGTATGCTGAAAACTACAAAACACTAATGAAAGAAATCAAAGATTTTAATAAATGAAGATTATATCATGTTCATGAATTAGAAGACTTAATATTGTTAAGATGTCACTTTTCCCCAAACTGATCTTAGGTTGACTAACACAATTCCATTTAAAATCTCTGCAGGATTTTTTGTAGAAACTGACAACTTGATTCATACAATTTATATTGAAGGGCAGGGGTGCCTGGGTGGCTCAGTTGGTTAAGCGACCAACTTCGGCTCAGGTCATGATCTCACAGTTTGTGAGTTGGAGCCCTGCGTTGGGCTCTGTGCTCACAGCTCAGAGCCCGGAGCCTACTTCGGATTCTATGTCTCCCCTCTCTTTACCTGTCCCCTGCTCACACTCTGTGTCTCTCTGTCTCTCGTTAATAAATAAATGTAAAAAAAAAAATATATTGAAGGGCAAAATAATTTTTAAAAAGAACAAAGGTAGAATATTCACACTACCTTAAAGACTAAACAGTAACTTTGACAGTGTGGTACTGAAGAAAGGCTAGACATAGATCAAAGGAGCAGTATAGAGAATCCAGAAATACATTCACATATATGTGGTAAGTTGATTTTTGACAGAGGTGCTAGGGCATTTCTTTGGAGAAGGGATAACCTTTTTAACAAATGGTTCTAAAATGAATATATATATATATGGGGAGAAAAAAGAATCTCAGTTCACACTTCATACCATCTACAAAATTAACTCAAAATAGACCTTTAGACCATAAAACTAAATGCACCACCTGCAAGTATAGAACATCTGAAAGTACACACAGGAGAAAATCTTTGTGACCTTTAAGTTAATCAAAGATTTCTTACATACAACATCAGAAGCATGATCCATAATTTAAAAATTTCAAAAATACACATTCAGCAAAATTAAGCACTTCTGCTCTTGAAAGATCGTGTTAAGAGAATTGAAAATACAAGCATATAAGACCAAAAGATATTTACAAATCACATATCTGATAACAGACTTGTACTCAAAATGATAAAGATCTCTCAAAATTCAGTGGTAAAAACAACAGATAATTCACCATAGAAGGTAGATGAAAAACACATGAAAAGCAGCTTATCTCATTAGTCATTAGAGAAATGCAGATTAAAAGCATGATGAGATTTAGAAAGCAGTGGAACTTGTATGTTGCTGGAAGGAATGCACAATGGTACATTCACTTCAGAAAGCAATTTGGCAATTTCTTATAAAGTTAAATACACACTTACCATCAGGCCCAGCAGTCCATCTCCTGAGTATTTATCCAAGAGAAATGAAAACTTAAGTTTTCACATAAAAACTTTTTTTTCACATACAAACCTATACTGGAATGTGTATAGCAGCTGTATTCATAATTGCCCCAAACTGCCAACAACTCAAATGTCCATCAAGTGGTGAAGGTATAAAAACAAATTATATTATCATCCATACAGTAGAATACTTCTCAGCAATAAAATGGAAGGTACCACTGAACCACTGTCATGCAACAACATGGATGAGTCTCAGTAACATACAGAGTCAAAGAAACCAGATGCACAAAGCTATGTGCTGTACAATTTTATTATACATTTTGGAAGAAGCAAAACTTACAGAGTCAGAAAACAGAAATCCAGAATGGTGCAGGGAGCTGACTACAGAAGGGTATGGGGGAATTTGAAGGATGATGAACTGTTCTATTTCTTGATTGTTTTGATGACTACCTGATGATACATTTGTCAAAACTGCAGAACTGTATGTTGAAAACAGTAAATTTTTCTTTGTATATAAATTATATCTTAATTTTTTTAATGCACAAGGACAAAAATAAGAGTAATTATTGCTCATACTTAATGAAGTCCATTTCAAAGCCTGACCAATGTATGTTTTGAAGTTTAGAAAGCCCCGGACCAAAACGCAACCATAAGAACAAAAGAAAACATTTATCACATGGTGGAAATTTCAGAACCAAGAGCCTTAGGTAGAAAAGTTTGATATAACCTTCATTCTTATTTTTCAGCTCTCTAGCAAAGTTATATATAATGGCTGCCGATATTATTTAAATTAAAATTAGTTGTTTAAAGCGATTATTGGACTGTTTTTGTTGACTAAATCTTCAGGGGTGCAACATGAAAATTTCTATTTTTTAATCTTCATAGATCCTTCAGAAGCATGGCTAGAGTGAAGTACATCTGCTCTCTTAGAAGACAACATATAGTGTTATACCATGTTTTAAAAGTTGAAAAACTAGAAAAATCAAACAGTGTATTTTCCAATGATATGTATATGTGATAAAACTATTTTTTTAAGAGCCAGGACATGATATATATGAAATTTAGTAGAATGGTTTGCCAGTCTTAAGGAATAGGGGAAGAGATCATAGATGGATACCAAATTATTGATATCATAGTAGTTCTTAAATTTGGTAGTCTGTTCATAGGTTAATTTTATTATTATGCTTTATAATACAACTATTTTTAAGTATCAAATATTACATTAAAATATCTTAACAAAGAACAAATGGAAGCACTTTTCTTTGTTCTTGCTAGTAGGATATTTTTGAAACACCTGATCATGTTACTCTTCTGTTCAGATATGAACATGTTACTATCTGTGCATTACCTAGCATTCTTAGGATAACACCCAGATTTTTTTTGTCATACTGAGGTGACCATGTTGTTGTCCAAACAAGTGTACTTTTGAAAGTGAAAAGGAGTACTGTTAATGATTATTCCAAGACATAGGTATAAACCAGTATATATAGTCACTCTTTTATAAGGCCCTCTGTGATTTGGTTTTTGCTGATCTAGCCTCAGTATATGCTTATACTTACTCTGTATCAGACTGTTCACAGTTTATTGGTGAGGCTTTTTTTTGAAATTGCTTTTTCTTCAACTTACATTGTCCCTTTGTTGCCAGGTTAAATCTTACATCTTTCTTTAAAGATTTAGTATACACTTTTGCTTCTCTAGAAAGTTTTCCCTAACCATATTACTCTTCCTGGCTAAGACAGGAGTCCTTCTTCTTGCCCCTTAACACCTGACCCTGCATGTGTACACTTAGTCACACCAGTTACTAAATTGCTACAGTTGAAACTTATTTTCCATCTAGATTATTCTCTAAGATCAGGTAATATATTTGTTTTAAGCTCCTAGTCTAGTAGAAGACTTGGATACTGAGTAAAACATCTGTTAGAAAAACAGAGCTCTTATTTTTCAGATTACAGTTTTAAATTGCCGTACAATTATATCTCTGATTAGTTTTTATATGCCTCTCTAAAATAACCTTTCTTTATGTTTCCCTATCTTTTTGTTGTGTTAATTTTATTTTTTTTTATTTTTATAGTAAAAAACACATAACATGAAGTCTACTCTCAACAAATTTTTAAGTCTCTAGTACAGTATTGTTAACTATAGGCACAATGTTGTATGGCAGATCTCCAGTTTCATTTTACTTTTTAAGTTCTTTATATTAATGTTCTTAAGCTTATGTCATTTGTTGCAGTAATTTACCAATGGGAATTTTTAATTTTATTATATCTTGTCTGGTATATAAATATTCTTTATATAATCAGAATTATCAGTTTTTTGTTTGATGTCTTACTTGGAAAGCCTTCCCACACATTTCTAAGTCATTTAAATATTCACTTCTTTTTTTTCTTGTGTTTTAATAGTGTTATTTTTTACAATGTTTACGGGGGGCACCTGTGTGGCTCATTCGGTTAAGCATCTGACTCTTGGTTTCAGCTCAGGTCATGATCTCACGGTTTGTGAGATCAAATCCCACGAAAAGAGATTCTGTCTCTCTTTCTCTCTGCCCCCGCCCCACTTGCATTTTCTCTTTCTCTCAATATAAATAAACTTAAAAAAAAAAATGTTTGGAATCTATTTGCATAAATTATTCATTTTACTTTGAATATGTCTTTAAGTGACTATTCTTCTCTTGGAATTATGAATGTTCCCTACTTTCACCATTTTATGTGGACCAAAATCCTGTCTCCACTAAGTATTATGTTATGGTTTCTTTTTTTTTATTTTTAAAAATTTTTTTTTTTTTCAACGTTTATTTATTTTTGGGACAGAGAGAGACAGAGCATGAACGGGGGAGGAGCAGAGAGAGAGGGAGACACAGAATCGGAAACAGGCTCCAGGCTCTGAGCCATCAGCCCAGAGCCTGATGCGGGGCTCGAACTCACGGACCGCGAGATCGTGACCTGGCTGAAGTCGGACGCTTAACCGACTGCGCCACCCAGGCGCCCCAGATGTTATGGTTTCTTAATGATTTAGGAATGGTTGAGATGTTGTATATGTTGTTTGGACAATTGTTTGCTTGTATTACTAGAGAATTTCAAGGTCAGCAGCAGAAATTGCTCATTGGATCTTTCAAGCTGATCAATGACATGAAAAGTGGCAAGATCTTTTTTGATGTTAAAGCCTACGTTGTTTGGGAAGAAAAGGCTAGTACACATGAACTGTTTAAGAGTAGGCCTAAGGTTGTATGATGTGAATGCCTGGGCAGTGTCCTTTTCACTATATGCCAAACCCTCTTTTGGAGATCACTATGAAGAAATCTCACTAAAAGAGATTATAATATTCCACACTGGACCTTATCATTGACATATCACATTTTTCTTCATACTCTTCCTTGTTTTAAAAAAATTTTTTTTAACGTTTATTTATTTTTGAGACAGAGACAGAGCATGAATGGGGGAGGGTCAGAGAGAGAGAGAGACACAGAATCTGAAACAGGCTCCAGGCTCTGAGCTGTCAGCACAGAGCCCGACGCGGGGCTCGAACTCACGGACTGCGAGATCATGACCTGAGCCGAAGTCAGACACTTAACCGACCGAGCCACGCAGGCGCCCCACTCTTCCTTGTTTTAAATACTACTTGGAACTTATGAGAAAGCTTGACAGCAGAATTCCAGGGTCCAAAACTGTTAAGGATTAATATGCATTAGCCTGCTGTGTAATCCATTCCTTGAGAAGTCTTTTAATTTCTTAGTTGCAGAAGTTAATCTTTTACTATTTGTATTTTTAACTCTGTTTTTTACCCTTACGATGATTTTTTTTTTTTAATGTATAGTATACTACAGCCACTGGTAATACAATGCATGGGATGATTCTTCATTCTCAAAGCACATGTAGAACTTAGGAATCTTTCTTCTCTATTAAAGAATTATTTGTTACTTATCACTATGACTTGCCTTAATGTTTTTGCTTTTGTTAGCATTTTCTCAAGAAAATTATTACTGCAAACTCTTTGCCATATTGACTATTATTTTTAATTATTATATGGTAAATTAACATGTGCATAGATTTATATAATCACCATCACAAGGGATATCACATATCTACTTTTTTCTTCATTCGATCCCTTTATAATTAGATGCTTGCCCTACCTACAACTCCTGCAAACCACTGCTCTGTTTTCCATCACTATGGATTTGTCTTTTTAAGGTTTCCAAATAAATGAAATCATAAAGTGTTGTAACCCTTTAGAACATAAAATCTTTCAGTGAGCATAATGTCTTCACTGACCATAATGCCTTTGAGATTAATCCAAATTGTTTGAATCAGTAGTTGGTTCATTTTTTAATTAATCGTTGGTTCAATTCTACTCCATTGTGTAGCCGTTTGTTTTATTCATTCACCTGTTGAAAGGCATTTGGGTTGTTTCCATCTTCTCGCTGTCACAACTAAAGTGAACATATGTGTACAGCTTTTTATATGAACATAAGTTTTCACTTCTCTAAAGTAAATGCCCAAGAGCATAGTTGCAGGTATTAGGGTATCAGTTTGTGTTTGACTTTATTAGAAACTGCCACACCATTTTCCAGAGTGTCTGCACCATTCTGCATTCCTTCCAGCAACGCGAAAGTCCCATTTGTTCCGCATCCTTAGCAGCGCTTGTTTTTACTTTAGCCCTCCTTGTAGGTATGTAGTGGTATCTCATTGTGCTTTTAATTAATGTACATTTCCTTAATGCTAATGATGTTAAACATCTTTTCATGTGCTTATTTGCCAGCCTTACATTCTTCTTGGTACAGCCATGTTGATTATCAATTTGCATCTAAAGACTTTTTTTAAAGGGGATATTGTCACGCACATTAACCTACTCTGAATATGATAGAAAAACCAGTATTGGATATGAAAAGCAGACTAGTATGAGGTTGAATTTACTCTCTTGTCATGCATATAGCCACTAAAAAAAATTGATCCTCCAACCCCTTAAAGTCTCTTGCAAACAGAAAAGTGAAACAACCCCAATTTATCCCACAGTCATTATGTGGATTTTCAGTATTTTAAACATGCCCTATGCATGTAGTTAATATATATCTACACATGTATATATTACGTATGCATAATCATTTTTCTTATTATTCTATAGTCATATTGTATTTCCCATAAAAATTCAGTTTTTCAATTTTTTTTTTTTTTTTTTTTTTTTTTTTTTGGGACAGAGAGAGACAGAGCATGAACGGGGGAGGGGCAGAGAGAGAGGGAGACACAGAATCGGAAACAGGCTCCAGGCTCTGAGCCATCAGCCCAGAGCCTGACGCGGGGCTCGAACTCCCGGACCACGAGATCGTGACCTGGCTGAAGTCGGACGCTCAACCGACCGCGCCACCCAGGCGCCCCAAAAATTCAGTTTTTCAAAACATAAACATTCTAGGAGCTTGTCATTTAGTCTTCATTTTTTAATTATTTTTTAAAATAATTTACTTAGAGAAAGCAGGGAAGGGGCAGAGAAGGAAAGAGGGAATCCCAAGCAGGCTCTGCACTGTCAGCACAGAATCTGACATGGGGCTCAAACCCACAAACCATGAGATCATGACCTGAGCAAAAACCAAGAGTTGGACACTTAACTAGCTGAGTCACGCAGGCACCTCCCCACCACCTTTCTTTATTTACATATAATCCTACAGTTCATCTTTAGGATATGTGATATCATTAACCAGAAGTTGATTGACTCTCATTAATTCAATCTGTTAATCAAAGATAAAGAGCTGTTGTTCCTTTAAATAGGTAAAAGTAATTATTAAGGAAAAGGGCTAATAAATAATTTTATGTTGATTATGGTAATGCTAACTGCTATAATAGATTAATCTCAATATCTCAGTGGCTTAACACAATAGAAATTTATTCTCACTCTTATAAAGTGCAATTAAGGGAAGTGGGGTGTCACTGCACCACCCAGTCATTCAAGGACCCAAGGTCTCCTGGGTCATTGGTATCCTGCTGGCAGATAGGAGAGTAGAAGATAGAATAGGCACTCCTGCTTCTTAACTACTTTTGCCCAGAAGTGTGCAGTATACATTACTGTGTTCTCCCAGGAACAGTGTTAGCTCTTGGAAACAGGAGGACAGAGGGGTAGGTTTGGAAGAAATTCTTTGTCATCAGCCTTATACTTGATATATTATTGGAAGACCCTCTCCAGGGAGTCAAGGAAAGGGAGAAGGACTGTGGTCCTCACCAGTTAAAACAATCTCTTTTGGCTTTTTCTGTTTTTTGTTGTTTGTCCTTGTTTCATCTGTCTCTACTACAGAAAAATTAAGTTGCTGAATAAATGATGTCTGGACAAGTTAGTATAACATCACTAGTATGGAGGATAATGATGTAAAGCCAGGAAGAAAGCATTCTAAATTTTCTTTTGAAATGGGATCAGGTATATTGTTATATAATTATACCTGTGAGAAGACAGAATGCTTCCTAGTCAGTGAAAGTGAGCTTTTTATTTTAAAATAATGCAATAGAGCCTTTTTGAAGTAAACTCATGATGAATACTGACCTATGAAAAAATAAAATGGGGATGCTGTATTTGAAATAGATATTGGAGTGGACAAGTGTCTGCTTCCCTCATAACCATTTCTAAGATACTTCTGCAAAACTTTGGAACAGTTTGCATAACTTCCTAGTATATAGGTCAATAGAAATGTAGAAGGAAAGGAAATTATATTTGTGATGATTAGGAGAAATGTTAAAATTAAGCTATTCTTCAACATTACTTTTTTCTATATCTTAATTTCCTACTGATAATGTTATTTGTATATTACTTTTCCGGTAGTTTAACAATTCAGGTTGTTTCAAATAAGAATTTTTTTTAATATTCTCTTTTCCTTCCACACAAATCACATTACCAGTGTACCTGTATTCTAAATTAAAGGTTATCACAGTATGTCTCAACCAGTATATGTACGCATATTGAGCATTTCCTGAGTATAATGAGGTGATTTCTTTAGCATTAATGTTCATAACTTGACAGTGTTTCAGTAGTCTTGTTTCTGACATGAGTCAGTCATTTAATTATTACTATGTTTGATAAGATCCTGACATCATCTTACTGATGTTACATCAAAGGCAGCACTACTTATCCCTCTAATTCTGATGAGTTATTTTCAGTGGTGAATAGGTGTATTGGAGATATGTTTTGCTTATGTGATCTGGATCCTAAAATTTTTGAAGTTCAAACCAGCTGAAATTTTAACCACTTTCTTCACATTCTACTTACTGATTTCTATTTTGATTTATTATCTACATATATCTCTTCTTATAATTTATAGTTTATCAAGTGGGGAAGATAATAGAGATACTATAATGATGGAATATATTATTAGATAATGCTTTATTGCAATAAAAATATATCATGTATTCAAACAAAAATGTAGTAAAAGCCCTATCCAAAATGAAATTATTCTATAGTTATGATTCTTAACCAGTTTTATCTTCCTGAATTCTGTTATTTGTCTCTGAAAATAGGGACAGATATTTCATAGAACAAGAATTCAGTGCCAATAGAAAATGAAAATGTGCCTATGTCCATTAGTATTTAGAGAAATGTAAGTTAATACTACATTAAGATAGTACTCTTGGTACTATCTACCATAAAGTTAAACATGCACACACTATATAATCCAGCAATCCTATTCGTACAGCAGTGGCCCTCAAAGTGTAGTTTGGAGAGCCCTGTTAGTTTCCAGGACAGGTCTTTGAGATCAAACTATTTTTATGATAAGAGGAAGATATTATTTGCTTTTATTATCTTACAAATGTACATTGAAGTATTGGTGTCATGTCAAAGAATATCCACATTTATCTATAAAGACTACTAAAATGTAATTCTTTTTCCAGCAATCTGTGACACTGGAATTTCTTCACATACTTCAATCAAAACAGCATATTTTAATAAAATACAGAAGCAGATTTGAAACCCTTTTTTCTGTTAAGCTGGACATTAAAGAGATTTGCAAAACTGTGAAACAGTGCCATTCTTCCCACTAAATGATTTTCATTTTAGAAAATTTAGTGCTTTTTCAGAAATATGTATTCTTTATTATATAATTTGTTCATTTTAATTTTTTTAAGTTTACTTATTTATTTTGAGAGCAAGAGAGACAGAGAGCACATAAGTGGGGGAGGGGCAGAGGGAAGGAGAGACCAAATGCCAAGCAGACTGCATGCCATCAGTGCAGAGCCCAACATGGACTTGAACTCACAGACTGTGAGATCATGACCTGAGCCGGTAACAAGAGTCAGACATAACAAACTGGGACACCCAGGCACCTCTATTAATTTTTAAATGAATTAATGTGTATTTGAAACATTACTTATAATTTCTAATATGATAAATGTGTTATATAATTCACATAAACAAAAGCAATTTAGGTTTCTTTGAAAGGAATTTTTTAGTAATTTTTAAGAGTGTAGAAAGGTCCTGAGAACTAAAAACTTCAAGAACCTCTTAGCTAGACAAATGCATGTATGGGTACCAGGAGACATAGAATAAGAATGTTCATAGCAGCATTATTCATGATGGCCTCAAACTATAAGCACTGTAAAAGCTCAGCAACAATGGAATGAATGAATAAATAGGAGGATATTCTAAATATAGTATAAAGAAATAATGAACTATAGCTATATGCAGCAATGTGTATGAATCCTAACTATAAATGTTAAAATGAAAGAAATCAGAATCAAAGTAATACATATTACATGATTCCATTTATATAATATTCACAACTAGACATAATAAACTCAGTATTTAGAGATGGAGACTTAGGTAGATAAAATGTACTGACTGCCTGATAAGTCAAAATGACTATTACCCTTCCTTAGAGGGAAGAAAAATATTGGGAGAAATTGCTGGCAATGTTCTGTTTCTTGATCTGGGTGGTGGTTACATAGATAACTTTCTTTATATTAAGTTATTAAATGTTTTATGTATATTTCTGTATAAGTGTTCTATTTCATAGTAAAAATGCTTTAAAACAAAAGTAATCATTATAAAATTTGGATAAAACTTATTTCTTCAGTCTCCCTTTAAAAATCTGTGCAAACTATTCATAACAGTAGATTTTTGTTTAAAACATAGTGTTATTTGGGTCCATATTTATCAAGACATGTTATATCTTTATTCTCTAGATTGATATGTTGGTTTGTCTTTTTTTTAACCAAATATTATTTTACACATTCCATTAATTCTACAAAAATTTGGACTTGAAACCTTATTATAAGAAAAAAACTATGATAAACATTGTTAATACTGTACAAACATAAATTATGTCTCATTTGTTTGAATTTTTTTATTTGATACAGATAGTCGTACAGGCACTGCAGTGTTCCCATTACTCGATTCTTTGGCAGTTGGTGAAAATTACTGATGGTTCTCCTTCCAAAGTAAGTAAGAGTTTCTGAAGGCAGAAGGGTTATTACTAAAACAAAATAACCTTGTTTAAATCATTATTTAATAATTTATTGTTACCAGTTATTATAATAAATTATAATTTTTAATAAAATATATAATAATTATTGTTATCAATTTTGCTTTATCCTATGAGTAAGTATATTTTACCTCTTTGGAAGATAACCAGTTCTTCAACAGATGCAGAGTTGTATAGATACACCAAGTTAAAAGTCTTATAAGGAATAATTGTAGTGGAAACCACAAGAGCTCTGATAAATGGCATGCTATTTAAAAGAAAAATATTGAAGGTAATACTGTGTAGCTCTTAGTTATTGAATTATGGCCCCTTGGGGCCCAAACTAAACAACATTCTTGTTAAAAAGAAATTGTTAGATAAATTTTTTAAAATTTTAATCTATGCATAGCCATTCGAAATAAAGGAAATACAAATCAGAGATTAAAATGAAACTAGGATCTAAGAGAATCAAATCAGAGCCTAAAGCCTAGTTAACCTTGAGGATATTGTCTAATCTAGACAAATCCCAAGGCCCTTCCAAGGTGGAATATCTAATGGGTAGCACATCTCCCTGATAAACTTGGGATCCTAAAGAGCTACTTCCCACACAAGGGTAAATTAGAAATAAGCCCACACCAGCTCCATTCATGGGGGGATGTAAGGAAAATAGCCTGTCTTAAAATTTGTCATTGATTAAATGGGAGAAAATACGTCTTTCATGAAAGTTGATAGCCTTGAGCGAATTTTCATATAGGTTCCCACCCTAAATTCATACTACTTCAGTGCTCCATTAAAAAAAAAATTTTAAAGCAAATTAAGATTTTGATTTAAAATATTTGTGGTAGTGATATCTTCAAGCACCTAATAGAATCAAATGTAATTCCTTTTTGAAGGAATTTGCCTCTAAGAGGCAAAGAAAATTTAAAGAAAAATGAGCTTATAGTAAAGACTACTCACCTAAAAAGAAAATGAGAAACCATGAACAGAACCATGAAGAGAATCAGACCAAAAAAATACTATTTATATATTAGAACTGTCTGATACAAATATAAATATATTTCAGTTGTCTCATGAAATGAGAAAGGCTTGAACATAGGAGTAAAAACAAATACTTGATAAAGAACCAAATAAAAATATTATGTTTACATATCCTCCTCTTAATAAAACAGGTGCTATTCAACCAGTAAAGAAGGCTAATAATACATCATAGAACCAACAACTTGATATGGAGCATTCTTTTCTTTCCTGTTAATAATTTGAGGATTTTTCTGCCTTTAGAAAATACTTGGGGTTTTATTTATTTTCAGTTAGAACAACAGTAATATATTGGTTAGCCGCCTCATTTTTCTACTTTATTGACAGTGTTAGTCTTAAAAAGCAAAAATCAGAGTTAACCTTTTGTTAGTAACAAAAGTCATTTAAAGGTGTATTACATTTTCATGTTTTTGAAATGTTCTTTAATATGGCAAAATTAAAGGAGCTTGAATATATGTAAGTTATAATTTGATAGCAAGAGTGTGTATATTACACACAATTACTTAATTTTTACTTTGATTTTTCCATCTGATTTTGGCATTCATTTTTTTTCCACTTAGATTATTTAGGTTATCTGAGCTCTTTATAATTTGGCTGGATATTGATACTTGTATTTAAGTAAATTGGAATATATACTTGTTAAAAATTTAGCATAATTAATGGTTAATTCCTCTATTAAGTTTAATTTCAGTTTTGTTCTTTTATAACTATATTCCATAATTGGAGTGAGACTTATTCTTGAACCCACTTCTTTGAATGTTTTCTGTTTTTTTAAATCCTGTTACGGTAGAATTATTTTGAGATTCCTTACCTTTCTGTTTAATTTCTCACACATTCTTCTAATAAAAGATATCTTCCTTTTTTGTCATTAGTCATAATACAGATTTTGTAGTTGTCATTGCCACAGTGGCAATGCAGCTTTTGTGGTCAACACTGATTTTCTTTATGCTAGAAAGAATGCTGCAGGATCTTTTAGGTGCTTTATTATTCAGTTGATTTCTGTTTATAGTCTTGTGTGCATTCATATCATATATGAAATTCTCCTTACTTTAAGTGTCTCTCTCACATTATTTCTTCTCATTTTGAAGTTGTTGGGTTTTTTTTTAACCAAAATGTATTCAGTAATTAATCATTGTGTGTTGTTTATATCTATAATTTAAAAGTAATTCTCTAAGTGATAATCTTGAAAAGCGTGAATCTTCAAAACACAGGCAAACTTTAAAAGTCTCTCATTGCTAAGATTTCTCCTTATAAAACAGTTGTATTGATTTTTATGCATAGTAATAACTAGTTCATGAATTGCCAAACTTTGTAATCCGCTGTATGATGTAGAATATCTTTGAAGCTTTAAGATCTTTGAAACTTTAAAAACGTAAGCTTTGTATGCATTTAATATATATTATTACTATCCCATTTGTTATCAGCTTCCTAACTGTAGTTCCAGCCACATCATTAGCTTGTTGTGTAAATAACCTTGAGGCAAATCACTTGGATAATTTTAAAACCAGTAATTTATGTCATAGCATTTTATCTATTGTGAATTGCGTTCCAGGTATTAATAACAACTAAAATAATCACTTACGTGTGTCAGGTTACTTATTTATAAAATTGAAAGTTATATTGGGCCAATTTTTTCTAGCTCTACAATTCTTCAATCTGCTAAGGTAAATAACTTCCTTAACGGCAGATGTCTGGTAGATATATAAGAATCTCAACAGTGATTGGCTCTAGGAAATAGAAATTCTTTGGGGGCAGGCATAAGGAGATAAATTTACTTTTTGCTTTATACCTTTTGATACTGTTTGAGGGATTGTTTTTATTGATGATATCTAACAGTGATAATTTTATCACAACAACTTTCAAAAACTACTAGTACAAAAACATCTTGATTCTCCATCCGAATCTTACGTTTTGACTTATCATATATAACTCACAGAGTTGTTAAACTTGGATGAATACTAGAAAAATGCCTAATGTGTCCTGTATCTTATTTGTTGTAGCAACATTATTCTATTGTTTATAAATGTGATATTAAAGCTATAAGGAAGTTTGGAAGTGATTTGATGGAACCTGTTGTAGATAAGGCCTAGAATAGGACATTGCTGTTAATATTTGTTGATGTTTTACATCAAGTGATTTTGTAAATCACTTGAATTAAATGCTTTAATTAAGTCTTCCTAATAATTCTAAAGTGGATGTTATGATAACCCCATTGTACTGATAAGGAACCTGATACTTAGAAACATTGGGACTTGACTAAGATCGGAAACTTAGAGCACTGTTCTTTTGAATCTCAATCGAGTAGTTCTTCTGTTAGCACTTTTTAAATTCTTCCGTTATTAAGATTTTAATACAACTAGCTCTAGAGAGTTTTGTTGTTGTCGTTGTTGTTGTTAAACAAATTTTCTAAGGACACATTGGTTGACTACTTGCTGAACACAAGCTAACAATGTGTGTTAATCAGTTGGATACTGAAGTTATGTTATATAGCCACTTTTCATCATTCTGTATCCCTGAAGAGGATACATTTAAATGAGAAGTGACTGTGATTTTAAATGCCTCAGTTTGTAATGCCCAGTGGGTTACAGTTTAAGTATACAGTTATGAGGTCAACTTATGTTTTTGATTAATAAATTGTTTATTAGTGTTTGGTGTATAATATAAAGCAGAAAGGTTTTCATAAATTTGGCCTCTATTATTGGAGTACTTGTTCATTGTAAAAAATATATAAATAAAATTTCTGAATCTTACCACCTATGGATAACCACTGTTGATATTTTGGTGTATTTTCCTTCAATACTTTTTCTAACATATTTCAGTCTTATTGAAATCATAATGTGTTTGCAGTTTCCAAAATTTTGTGTCTCCTCTACAATCAACATTTCCTTCAGTTATTAAGTGTTTATAGATAATATATTTAATGTATGCATGATAGTCCATTGTATAGCTCTACCATAATTTATTTTACCACTCTTATCTCTTGGATATTTAGGTTGTTTAAGCATGTTAAGAAATAAAATTAATGCCATGATGGACATTCTGGTACAAAAGTTTGTTCTGTGTTTTACATTGTTTCATCCTGTATTATATTCTTAGAAATGGAACTGCTGGGTCAAAGATGGTACATACTTTTAAGGCTTGATTTATATTGCCAAATTGCCTTTCAGAGAGTACTTTCTAAAATTTATTTTTCTTTTCTGTTGTCATGAACATGGTCATTCAGAAATTTATGAATGGTAGTTATATTTGAAGTTTAAATTCAACACAACAGTGAACACTTTTATAAAATTAAGTATGTGAGAAGACTATATCAAGAACAGGATTAGATCTTTATTTGAACTGGAAGTGCATTGGGTTTCACCAATGGGTATTTCCTCTGTTCCCCTAATTTCCAGAGTTGAAGCTCTTTGGCAGTCACACAGGTCATGCTCAGTATACTTTGCTCCGGTGCCCCCTAGTGCTGGTCCTGTAGAAGCAGCCTTCAGTTTCTCTTCTCTAACAGAAAACATCCTTCTTCCTTCAGCTCCTTCTGGACATATACAAAGACATTTAAAGAGCCAGGTAAATAAGAGTTAGGGCTAATATAATGCCCCTATTGCCGTTTTTGGCCTGGGGATCTAGAATTTACCCTAAGTATTTTTTTCCCTCCTGGGAGGAGCTGTCCTACTCTCTCTAATCTTAAATTTGTAGCTCTCTCCCTTACCCTGCATGTTCCTAAGACAGTGGTAGACAGGGCCTGGGGCAGACATCCCTGCCTTTTGGACCCTGGCCCTATTCCCTAATCTTTAAAGTTAAAGAAAATCAGCATCCCTCAGGTAACTGTAAGTCACATTATTATTGAGGTATTTAGCTGCAAAATTTATTCCTCCATTACCTTCTTCACTGAAGAGCCTCCTCTGCAGAGTCCAACTTGTTTACCTCCAAACAGACTGAGGAAGGGAAGAGTTAGGGTGAAGGTGGGACCTGAAGATGGCCAAGCTCAGTGAGGAGACATGTTTAACCTTGCTATTCTTTGTACAAACATACATTTTTAGAAATGTACTAGAAATAGTCTTAAAATGTGTAAAAATCTACAGGCGGCTTTCTACACCTCTTTCTTTTCCCTTCCTAGTCCTTTAAAATAACAAAAATAAGAGAGCTCACTTGGGACCTTGCTCCAGAATCCTAGAATCATAAAATACCTCTCCATCTGCAGAGTTAACTGCTTTGTATGGGGAAGGAATGGGGCCAAGAATGGGAAGTAATAGTTGTCTCTCTAGGAACAAATTTTTAGTAGCATATAACCATTTTACTTCATTCTTTTCTTCTTAAATCTTTAACCCTTACCTTTTATTTCATGAGAATTCCATCCTCAGTAAGTATCTAGTTAATTTAAAGCCTTTCCTTTTGATTGTTCCAAGACTTCATAGTCATTCTTTGATAGTTATGTTTCTATTAATATTAAGTCCTATCTCAGGTGCCTTATGCCTTAGGAAAGTTAGGGGGAAAGGATCCAGATCTTGTTTAATACCCTTTTCTTGTTCAGCTCTCAGAATGTTCTTTGAAGGAAAAATAAAAAGTCTGGAATACTGAAGTAGATGACTGTTTATACCAGATTCCGGACTTCTCCAAAATTTTATATAACATTCTAAAAATCTCTGAAATCAGAAGTAAATATGTTCAACTTAGAAAAGAACTTACAAGCCATGATTCTAACATTCCATTAAGAATTACATGCTGTTTGCAACCCTATTCCTCCTGGGTCTCCAGTTTTGAACATTGCTGTCTGGTGGGGAAAGACCATGTAAGTCTTCCTCAAGCTTTACGAGCTTGTCCAGTCAGGTGCTGTTTCTACTTACACGGGGACAGTGGTCTTTAAAGCACCTAATTTATAAACACTGAAACTCCTTAACATATATAATGCCTTTCATATAAGTAGTAAGCCAGGACTGAGAAGATCTGTTCTAAGTAACAGTTATTATAATGTAAAAGTATGTTTTAACAGAGCTTATCTGAGGTCTAAAGCAGTTTTAAGAATGTTTAAATAAAACATAACATTTCCCACTTTCTTGTACAGAGACTGGTGATTTGCCTCACCAGAATAAGTGATAAAAGAAGTTTGTTTTCCTCTGTCCATTTAGAATAGAAAGGAAATGTGTGTTTTATATTCTACTTAATATCCTCTGATATCATAATGCCTTTTCCTTCCTACAATAGGTTTTTTGTTTTTAAAATGTTTTTTCCAGCAGCCATTCTAAAATTTCTAGGTATTTGTTATATGATTTCTTGTCACATACCCAATTCATATATATATAAGAAGCTCCTACTTTGTAAATAAGGTATATTTCCAGAATTTTTTGTGTCGGAGCATTATCTTTGGAGTTAAATGTAAGTTTGAATTTTGGTGCCATTTTTTACCTCCTGTGGCAAAGATAAGCAAGTTACTTCACCTTTGAACCTGAGTTTCCTAATGGGTATGTGATCAATCACTGTTGGATATGGTTGTTGGGAAGATTGAATTGAAAAGAGTGTTTCAGCAAACAATAACTTTGTTTTGATGGCATTAAACTGAGTCCTTGTCTATGCTTTCCTAGTCTCCCCTTTCACAACCAAGAATGGGTGCTAAATGAACTATTATCTTAGGCTGTGGAAGTGGGTAAACATGCCCAGTAGCTAGTGTAGAGAAAACATGGTAGTTGTTTGTTCTCCATCTGTATCTTGGAATGATTTGGGGATTCAGGTCTCTCACTTTGGTCCTAACAGTCGCTACTTTTCCCCTGCCCCTCTGATTCCTCCTTTAGCTTCCTTCATCTTGGTACACTATAGGAAGGAAGTCAGAAGATGTTTTGGAACTACAGTAGGCAGTTTAAGGGTACCTGGATCATAAATGGATTAATCTGAGGCAATGGCAAGAGTCAGCAGGTGGGGATTCAAATTACCAAGAACAGCAACAACACTGAAAACTAAGTATTACATTTGGGGGTTAAATATTCAGTAGTTAATTTACTGTGTATTCACAGAAGGGGCGCACCCTGTCCCCATCCCCCAAAAGAGAAGCTAATAGCAGCTATTCATACAAGAAAGCAGTTTTAAAGGGTTTTTAAACATGGGGTTGAAACATACGAAAGCAGTTTTAAACATAGTGTGTACCCCACTACAGTGGTGACACTTTTTACTATGTCTCTTGCTCACTGATGTATCCCAAGTGAACGAATATAGTTTCATTTGTTTTTATCATATTTAATGTGAATAATCACTTACTGGGCTGAAAAATAATGAGCCTCACTATGTGTTAGTAAGGGTGCTAAATACAGGTAAACATAACACAGTTTATACTTCAAAGAGCTTTATAGCCCAGTACAGACAGGACATACTACAGGCCATGGGCCAGATGTGGCCTGTCCCCTGTTTTTATAATAAAGTTTTAATGGAACACAGCCATGCTCAATAATTTATGTGCTATATAGGGCTGCTTTTATATTAAGTGTCAGAGTTAAGTGGTTGGGACAGACACTGCATGGCTGATGGAGCCTAAAATATTACTATCTGACCCTTTACACAAAAAGTTTGCCAATCCCTGGCTTCGTAAGGTAACCCCGTGGTCTTGTTTGTCAATAACCCTATTTGTCTTTTCTGGGTAACTAGTCTTGTGCCCCTTTTTTGTCATGAACACTGATCACCAAATTCTTTACAGGCTTTATTTTCATATCCTGACATCTTTGACCTGGTCTTGGTCCTTATTTTACAACTTTTCTATTTATGCCCATTTTAAAAATGTGTATTTGGCAGGTAATACTGAATGAGTTTTATGGATGTACTACTAGTTTTTCTGTGGCTTCAGTTTCTGGCTGTGGTTATCTTAAGGGTATTTCATAGCTGTAGATAAAAGGACAACTAAATTTAGTCTTTCTCTCGACATGTAAAGTTGTGATACGTAATAAAAAGGAATCACAAAAATGAAGAAAGCTAAAGGAGAAGTCAGAGTTATAGGGGCAAAATAGTGACTGTTAGGACCAAAGGGACAAACTTAACTTCCAACATTATTCCAAAATGCAGATGAAGGACAAAATCTACCATGCTGCATGTCAGATCTACAGTAGCTACATATTCGTGTGTGTAGGAACTAAACTCTGACCTTTCTCCACTGACTATAATCATGTTGAGATACTTGGTTCTTAAGGCACAGTCTACATTTAAGATCTGTTTTTCTTCTCAAGATGTTAGAGTAAGTCAACTTTGAGCCTTTGTGCCTTTGAGAAAACTTCTTTCTAATATGGCTTATATGATAAATTCACCATCTTAATTATGCCAGCCTTGTTGAAAATTTTTCATTGTTGAGATTTTGCCGACCAGGGTGTAAAACATCTTAATTCCTTGAAATTTTGGTTTCAGTACTACCAGGAAGAAAAAACCAAAAAATGAAAAACTTCAGCCAGGCTAGTTAAGCAGCTTGCAAAATGGATATGAAAGAATCTAGCCCCAAGATATAACTTAAGTCTCAGTATAATCTTATCACCTGACCCATTTGAATTCCTTTCCATAGCTACTTTAGGGAAAAGTGTTCATGATGCCAAGCTGCTTTCTGAAAATAAGAGACAATACTGTTTCATTTAGGAAAAAGTGTTTGAAAAGAAGTACCATATACTTAGTTTATATATAGCTTATCCTGGACTAAGTGGCAGATTACTCTTCTGTTCACTGTGTTTAGTTCTCACCTCTGTAATTCAGGTACTCTGGCTTGTAAGGGAATTTATAAGTAAAGTACCATCCTATTAAAAGTTGTAGAGGTACTCCCTAAATATTCTAGTTTCTTAAAATTGCAGTCTGGATAATCAGTATATCTTGTTCTTGGGTTATTGTTTTTCAGAGTCCATCAGGTTGACTGGCTGTTTTGTTTATATGTAAATATACTTGAGTAATTTGAGTTTCAAATATCTTACCTCCATAATGCCTGTTTCCTCAACATAGTAATTTTCTCAATTTATAGAAAAAAGTCATTATAGCAAAATGGTTAAGAGCACAGACTAGAGGCACACTGCTTTGGTCTTTGGGCCTGCATTTAACATCTTTGTGCCTGTTTCTTCATATATAAAATGGGAGTGATAATAATATCAGTACCCATCACAGTTATGAGGATTAGTTGAATTTAATTCATGAAAAGCTAAGATTAGTGCCTGGTACACAGTAAGTGCCAGTAAATGTTAACTTTATTACTATTGAATTCTAGCCCAGAAAAATACCGCATACAAAATGCTCTTGTTTATTCAGTGTAAGTTGAACATATTTAATTTTTTTCACAATGACTTTGCAACTATTACAACAGGAGAAAAAGTATTTCATTCCAGAATATGTGGAATGTAATAAGTTTTCTCAAATTTTAAAATAGCCAGTGGCTTATATTTAAATTTTTTAAGTTTATTTCTTTATTTTGAGAGAGAGAGAGTGCGCCAGGGAGGGGCAGAAAGTGGGGAAGGGAGGGCTTGTGGGTAAGAGAATCCCAAGCAGCTTCTGCACTGTCAGCAAGAGCCCAGCATGGGGCTCGAATTCACGAACTGTAAGATCATGGCCTGAGCTGAAACCAAGAGTCGGATACTGAAACCAACTGAGCCACCCAGGTGCCCCTCAGTGGTTTATATTTTAAAGGAGTTCAAGTAAATTACTAATTTTTGTGCTTTTGAAACTAAGCTCTTATTATTGGCCCTATTTAGAATCTTTTTATGTTTTTATTTTTTCTTATCCTTATTCTTGTTTTTTAAGAGACATTAAGAATAAAGCCCATTCTGTGAAACTTACCTTAATACTTGAGCTTTAAGCTGGCAAACCCTGAACCTCTTTTAAAGTTTTGATTGAACATCCTGAAAATTTCTCAAGATATTTATTACCACATATCCCAGAAGTGGTTGCCTGCCTTAACTTAGCACCATCACAGCCTTGGGAGTCATCATTCCAACTATTTTAATCAAATGAAATATTGTAAAGTGAATAAAAGCACTGTATTCTGAAATCTACAAGAACCTGTCTCTTCCCAGCTGTTTAAAGGGCTTTACCATATAAGATTTAGTTAAAATATATAGTATCTCTGCCCATTTACCTAAAACTATTAGTTTTATATTTCTCTTAATGGAATCGAACTGACTATAATTAAATTAATTTTCTTGAGCACTCAGATAATATTTAAGTTGCATCCAAATCTAGTGCAAACTTTACTGCTAAAGGCCTTTAGCTTCTATTTTCTTGGTTGCTTCCCATTTCCAGTTTCTTCTTAAAATACTTCTACTGATTAGTCATTGGTAGGCTGCTTACTTAGTTGCGATGTTAAATTTATAATTCTTCAAAAGAATTGGCAAGTTACCATTTTACATAAGACACATCTGCTTTATGATCGACCTTTAAAGGAATATTTGGTTTCAACTCCAAAGATAGCTGATTCCCTAGACTGCTTCTTTGCACGCTGAGAAATTTAAGGAAATAAAGGAGCATTAATACCTCCTAGCACCATTTTTTCAAACTCTGTTTAGAGTTTGATAAAATGAAGATATTACACATTGACCCTAGGATTGTGATATTATCTGTATTACGTATACTTGCATTTCATTCAGTAAGTATTTATTAAACACCTGCCGTGTGCCAAGCACTATTCTAGGTACTAGCAATGGAACAGTGAACATTCATTCTTTGAATAGTGGGAGGTTTATTATCACTTAGCACCTGTCTTGTTCTCGTTTGAGTGCCTATGAGTGAATTCAGCAGAATCACAGAGTACCATAGAATCTCATAGTTCAGCTGTCTTGTTTATAGATTTTTAAACTCTGTAATTCTGAGACATAAAATAATTGACTAAGATCATAGAGCTAGTCAGTAGCATGGCTTGCTTTTTTTCTTTCAGTTACTTATTCAGCAAAGAGTTGCCTTCTTTTTCTTCCATTCAAGAAAATGGAAGATTTCCACTGCAGTCTGACTTCAGCCCTTTTAATTCCATTAAAAGTTTTCTCCCCAAGATCACTCACAACCTCATCATTGTTTTATGGGATACTTTCTAATCCTTAGCTTGTCTTTTCTGTTATGGCATTTGTCACTATTAAATTACTATCTCCATTTTTTAATGTTTTTTTTTTCCTTAAAAACATTTTCTGGGGCACCTGGATGGCTCAGTTGGTTAAGCATCCAACTGTTGATTTCAGCTCAGGACATGAGCTGATGGTTTGTGAGATTGAGCCCCACATCTAGCTCTGTGCTGACAGCATGGAGCCTGCTTGGATTATCTCTCTACCTCTCTCTCTCTCTGCCTCTCCCATCCACTCACATGTGTGCATACCCTTTCTCTCAAAATAAACATTTAGGTGCAGCTGAGGGGCTCAGTTGGTTAAGCCTTTGTTGATTTTGGTTCAGGTCATGATCTCATGGTTTGTGAATTCGATCCTTGGAGTCAAGTTGAGATTCTCTCTCTCTGCTCCTCCCCTGCTCTTGGTTTCTCTCTTAATAAGTAAACTTTAACAAGTAAATAAACATTTTTTAGAAAACCATTTTTTAATGTTTTCTTTCCAGAATATGCCATATTCTTCTGGTTTTTATTCCTACTCATACCATTTCTTAGATTTCTTCATATGCTCTTCTTTCTTATCCATCTGTTAAATGTTGGTGTTCCCCAAGATACTTTTGTCTACCTTCTCTACATATCCTCATTGAGTGATCTCATCTTCTTCCATCATGTCTGTTGCCGTTTAAATGCCAAGGACTGCCAAATCTTTATTCTTGCTTAAATTCTTTGAACAACATGGCCTTTGAACTCTTATATTCAATGGCCTACTAAACATCAGTAGGATATTTTTCAGGAATCTCAGATCATCATCTCTAAAATTGAACTATTATGTTAGCATTTTTGTGAACTATTACATTAATTATTTCAGTGATAAACACCATAATCCACCTAATAGGTGACTACCTGGAAATTTAGGACTCATCAACAGCCCCATTCTGATTAGTTCCTAAATTCTATGCTGCTGCTTTATAATTTCTCTTCAGTCTATTCACATCTTCACTGCCAACATTTTATTTTCAGACCCTCATTCTAAATTATTCCTATGGCCTTTGTTAATATGTAAGGGAACCAAAGAATAATGATTAAGAGCATGGACTACTTTAGAGTCACAAGAGTAAGATAATCCTACATTTGGATCCTTACCCTATCACTTAGAATCCATGGGTGTTCTGAAGTTGTTTCCTCATGGGTATAAAAGAAATATTAACACTTACTTCATATGGTGGTTGTGAGATTTAAATTTATGGCCCGTAGAACACAGTACTTAGTACATAATTATCACTCAGCAGAAGATTGTATTTATTAACTAGCCTCCCTATTCAATATCATTCTCCATTCTGCTTATAATATTATTCTTTAAAACAAAATTGTAGCACTCTCATAATAAAGATTCTTCTACAGTAGTTCGTTATTGCTAGTAGGATAATAACCAGATGATTTAACACAGAATTTTAAGTGATCTCCTGTTTAAATGGAAATAAATCCTGTTTTCCTCTTCAGCTTTCTCTCTTGCCACTCACCTCCGTATTTGTGTCCCAGCCACAATAAATTAACAGCCTCTCACAAGCATGTTCAGGCTTTTGAACATTTTGCCCTCTGGGATACCTTTTTCTATATAGCTGGATAATTTTTAGTTGTTCAGAGCTCAGCTTACATGTTACCTTCTTTGGGAGCCCTTCTGTGACTACTTTTGACTCTGGATTAGGCTTTCCAACATAGTATTTCTTACATTCTGTTGCAGCTGGCTGTTCTCTTGTCTGTTTCCCCTAATGTATAATGAATCTTTGAAATTAGAGAAGGTCAAAGAATGTTGAGTTTTGGTTATTGGGTGTTCATCTGCAGGAACATGAAAAGTTTTTAAGACAGCATTTTTTTTTTTTTGTTTTACTATTCTGCACAAAATGAGCTTATTCCTTCTTCCAAATACTACACTCATGATAGCAAAAGGAAATGTGTATAATTTTTTAAGTGTCTTTATTTGGGATGTGAAGATCCCCAAAAGGAATTAGTCCTGTCATCTGCACAAAGAGTAGCTTTAAGAACTTTAGTAACAGAATACTTTTTAGAAGTGATTTCTACATCAGCCTAATTTAATTACTCTTCATTACTATTTTAAATATCGATGTAATACTGAATTATCTCATGTGTCTTCCTCATTAGTGAGAATATGAGCTCTGATATCAGACAATCCTGGCTTCAAACTCTTGCTAATAATGACTACTACCAATCAATATAAATGTTAGATTATGTAACACTAAGCCCTCAAACCAGTGCCTGACACATTTAGGTGCTTGATAAATTTAAATTTCCTTTTATACTTTTTAAATGTTTCACATTGAATATTATATGGCCATCTAATTAAATCCTGTTTACTCATTCAATTTTAAATTAAAGCCCATCCTTTTATAAAAGTCCCTCCAGCTCAGCTCTCTCTGCTACAGTTAGAGGTAGAGGTAGTACAAAAAAAAAAAAAAAATTGAACATTTAATTACTCTGTGATTAGCCTAATTCCCTGCTAGGATGTTAACCCCTTGAGGGCAAGGACACTTTTTTAAAATTATTTTTTCTCAAAAAACATTTAGTTTTCTTCCCTTGACATTTTGCAGAGTGCTGAGAATATGGGGGAAATTAAGTGCACATTTGTTGCTTAATGATTTTTTTTCAGTGTGCTGCTCTGCCCCCTCACCTTACTACCAACTAGTATGTATTTTGGAATGTCTAACAATTTTAATATTAACCCAAGTAAACCATATTTATAAAGGAAAACATGTTGGAGGAAATCATACTGAGCATTCCATAGCTAAATAGAATTGAGTGTTTGGGATTATGCCCCTTCCATTAGGATAACTAGGAAATAACTATATGATTTGGTTCCCAACAATAAATTTGGTTTTATGAATTTCCTTAACAGTAAGTCAATTGGCTATTTCCATTTATTATTTCTTACGGATCAGGTTTATAGGATATTGTAATTCATGTTTGCAAATTTGAATGTGTCTTACAGGAGGATTTGTTGGTATTGAGGAAAACAGTGAAATCCTTTTTGGCTGTTTGCCAACAGTGCCTATCTAATGTTAATACTCCAGTGAAGGAACAGGTAAGAAATTATCAGTTAAGAGCTCTCAGTAAAAATAACTAAATTCATTGAAGAACAGTAAGAAGATGTAAATTTTTTATGACAGTTCTTAACATACAGATCTATCCCTAACATTTATGGAACCTGGGACAAAAATATGGATGTCTGAATATTTAACTTAACAAAGCAAGCTAACAGATTTGTTTTATGTCTTTTTATCTAGACAAATACACTATCATAATGACCTGGTTCCATAATTCCTGATTCCTGGGACTTCTATCCCAAAACTGGGAGGGTTGAAGCTGGCCTGTGGTCCACCCTCCTCTGACCTTACCCTCTTCTCATCACACCAGGAAGAACTTCTCACACATGCATGTAAACACTTCAGCCCATAAATCCAAACTGTCAACATTATCCCCTCAAACAGCCACCCTGAGACCTGGAGTACACACACAAATGATATAGTCTCCCCAGAGAAGAGGGCTGTGCAGGCTTTGATAGCAGAATCAGGTCTCTTAGGGCAAGGAATCCCTGAGTCCCTGTACTTGGATAGTAGGAGTGCAGGTGGATATATCCCACTGGTTTAGCAGACTCCTCAATCCTTGGGAAGGGCAGCACAGCCCAAAGAGGGTCAAAGCAGAGCCCGAGGCAGTACTGTTTCCATGAAGCGATTTTTTAAAACTGTTTAATTATACTATTCTTCTGGTAAGTACTTTTATATACTGTTTTATATAAAAACTTCTGTATACTGTTTTATATAAAAGAATACTTTTTTCCATATTGTTCTTTTCATCGTAATGTTGGACTAGAAAATGTCTAGTTAATTAGAATACTGTAGTACTCACATTTTGCTATCCCTTCTAAGTAGGTTATCACATCTATTAGTTATCTATTAAGTTATCAGCATCTAACTTAAATGGGAACAGAGATGGTCTTCTCTAAACCTTACTCTCTAAACCTGCTGAACCCCATCAGTGAGTGCTGTCTAAAACTACCTAGCTTAGGACATTTAAACCAAAAATTCATTGTTTGTGCATCATCATTGGTGATGTCCAAAACTGTGGCCTGCCTCTCCCTCTGCCTCTGCCCCTGCCCTCTGCCCTCTGCCTTGCCCTCACCCTCTCCCTCCCCCTCTCCCTCCCCCTGGATTCTCCCTCTCCCTCTCCCTCTCTCTTTCTCTCTCTCTATATATCCATCCCCCTGGATTCTCTTCATGCTCCCCTTTTCAAGTGGCTCTTTCTGAATATCTTTAGACATTTAGTAGTTCATGGTGGTGTAGTCAGAGCATGAACTGCCATGATTCTTGCTGGAGGTAGACAGCCAAGTATGCACTCATCTCCAAATACATACCAAAATTGTGTTTTCCCATAGAAATCAATATTTAGAACAGGGTAAGTGAATTGTTTTGAGTTACCAGAGCCCTCGATTATCCTACAACAAAATCATTCAGTTACAGTAAACTGATAACACAGACTCATTTCATACCATCCATTAAATAGGGCAAATTTGACAACATTATCATACTGTTTCTTTAGGAAATGTATTGAAAATTCCCTTATGTGATTAAACTTGTGGCAAGCTTTCATATAGTGATTTTTATGTGAATGGTCTTAAATTCAATTTTAAACCTACTGAAAGATTTTTTTTTTTAAGTTTATTTTTGAGAGAGAGAGAAAGAGCACAAGCTGAGGAGGGGCAGAGAGAGAGGGAGACACAGAATGTGAAGCAGGCTCCAGGCTCTGAGCTGTCAGCAGAGCCTGATGCAGGGCTCAGACCCATGAACCATGAGATCATGACCTGAGCTGAAGTCAGACACTTAACCAACTGAGCCACCCAGGCGCCCCCACGTTAGATTTTTTTAAAGCAGAATCCTTAAATAGTAGCTTTAAGATTTAGAGTACTGCATTGTAATTTGTTGAATAATACAGTTTGTCTTAAGATTTATGCTTATTATTTGATTAAGAAGTGTATGATTGATTTCTGTCCTCTGTCATAATTTATTCTGTTCATTTTGTATTTCCACAATTAGCTTTAAGTCATTTTTCTTAACTTCAAGTCAAAATCTCTTAACTGTTTTGAGTTAATACAGCTATGTAAAAGAAATAGATTATGTTTAGGGAGGAAAAGTCTTAAATGGGACTAGTATTTAATGAGAAAAAGTATATTCAATAAGTTTGGAAATTAAAACTACTCAGTTTCTGTTATGGTATTGTTAATGAAGTACATTTAATTTAGTATGTTTTCATTAACATTGATCTCTAGTTATAGTTATATTTATATATTACATTACTGATGAATTAATTCCCTTTGCATTCTAGGCATTCATGTTACTCTGTGATCTTCTGATGATATTTAGCCACCAATTAATGACAGGTGGCAGGGAAGGCCTCCAGCCTTTGGTGTTTAATCCAGATACTGGACTCCAGTCTGAACTCCTCAGTTTTGTGATGGATCATGTTTTCATTGACCAAGACGAAGAGAACCAGAGCATGGGTATTTGTAGTTATTATCTCATCAATATAATATTGATTTTTTTTTTTAACCGATCACAAAAGATACTAGGAAAAAATTCAAATTCAGTCCTAAAAAGTACTAGCATTTCTCTCTTTTAAAAAAGAGTTAATGCATTCATGTGGTTCAGGAACCAACAAGAATAAAAATGTACACAGTGAAAGTCTCCCTTCTTTAGAATAGTACCCCAGAGGTCTTTCCCTGTCACTACATACAGAGCTTCTTTATTCTTTTTCCAACAGCTATAGCATAATTATTCGTTATAGCATAATTTATGTCATCTGTCTCCTATTGATTGATGTTAGGCTACTTTCCAATCTTTTTTTTCTAATGTTTATTCATTTTTTGAGAGGGAGAGAGTGTGCATGAGCGTGTGAGCGGAGGAGGGGCAGAGAGAGGGAGACAGAATCTGAAGCAGGCTCCAGGCTCTGAACTGTCAGCACAGAGCCCAACATGGGGCTCAAAGTCACTAACTGCGAGATCATGACCTGAGCTAAAGTTGGACACTTAACAGACTGAGCCACCCAGGCACCCCTAGTTTTCAATCTTCTGCTTATTATAAATTATACTACAGTAAATGTGTACATTTGTCATTTCCCACATGTGCAAAATGTATATATAGGATAGATATGTTCCTAATTGAACTATGTCCAGGTTCACAATTTCTCTAAAGGAAAGCATCCAAGTTCCTTTCTATTCCTGAGAATCACCATATATTTCTTAACAAAATGTAACTGTAAGGTATTAAGTGCTAAAAGACTGTTATCAAACCTTACCAGTCAAAATTATGCTAAACCTGCATAATGATAACATAGCATAATTAGGCTGACTATAAATAAATGTTATATAGGATATTTGTGAAATAGATTATTTCAGCTGTTTAAGATCTGTATATCTAATCTGCAGATCTGTCTGGTGCTATTAGAGTGTTCTTTACTCAACAGAACATTTTAGAAAATACTCAGTTGTGAAACAAAATCTCTAGAGTCCATTTTAATCACAGGAGATAAAATTTACCTACTACTTGTTTTAAGCAAAAATATTTCCAACTTCTTGAAGCCTTGGTGCTTCACAGCAGGAGTAATTAATGGAAAGGGAAGAGAAAAGTTGAGTAAGTTCTTTTCTGAATGTATACATGTGAAGAAGGAAAGAAAGAACACTCTCCAAATATGGGCAGGCCAAGACATAGGAGCATCAGTACAGAGCCTAAAACAAACATTAACATGTGAACATCTGGAGCCTTATGAAGAAATTTTTTCAGGGATCAAAGATAAGCCAGTGGGACCTGAGAATTAAAAAACTGAGGAAGAAACACTTCTCATTTGGAAAGTATTTGATAGTAAGCTTTGTTTTAAAAAATGTATATATGCATAAATGTTTTGCAAAATGTATAATGTAACCATGTTTAGGACAAGCACTGAAAACTAACACCTCCATATATTTCCATTACTCCCCGCATATTTCTTTCTAAAAGAAAACTTTTTCTCTATGTCTTAAACATTTCCAGAAATTTCTTCTCTGTTAAAATATAGCTAATAGCATGTAATTGAAATTAGAAGAGATAGCATCTTCAAGATTGACAGACAACAGTATTATTAGGATAAAAATATCAGAAAAAGAATTTATATATGATTTGCTTATCTTACGCAGTCTTTGCTGTGACAGTCTCTTGGAAGTAGGAACCTTGGTACCTACTAAATGTATAATCAGTGCAACTAAATATACCACCCTAAAATAATCACAATTTTTATCTTATCTAAAACTGAATGGTACTACTTGTAAAGTTATAAGCCAGTGTTTGATTATACAGATTGTCTATTTTGTTTTGCCTTGTATAAAGGGCCAAAGTTCATAACGAATTTATTTTCTGTGGTTAGAGGGTGATGAAGAAGATGAAGCTAATAAAATTGAGGCCTTACATAAAAGAAGGAATCTACTTGCTGCCTTCAGCAAACTTATCATTTATGATATTGTTGACATGCATGCAGCTGCAGACATCTTTAAACACTACATGAAGGTATAGTTTCATATCCTTATTTTTCTCCTTCCATCTCAGTGGCAGAGAAATTTGCAATTAAAATGAAAAGATGAGAACAGAAGCTAAAATTCACAGCTTTTACCTATGTATTGTTGATGATTTTCTGATATATTTAAAGTTTCTCTCTTTTATAGAAGTATAAGCTTTTTGTCAGTCTGTTCCATTATATCAACCCCATAATGTGGGAGATCTTCACATTTATGGGAAGAACACCTTTTTGTTTCCATGAAGCTTTATAGACTCTCTTGATAACATGGAAGAAACCTAATCTCTCTTCCTTATGACATCTCTTCAAGACATTTTTATAAGTATGCCTACTATATACCATGCTGCCTGCCAGGCACTGAAGTTATAAAGATTTTCTTTAATTCCATTCTAAAGTAGTCTAAAGGCAAAAAGACTGTCAACAATTAGACAATTGCATTATATAGTATAACCAAGGTATGTATAGGGGTTCCTGGAAATATATAAAACAGACAATATATGTTTCTTTATATATTCTAAAGAAATATAAGGGTTAATGGAAATTGCTTAGAGGTGACTTCGGAACTAAGTCTAAGACACTAAGCATAAATTAGTAAGCAAAGAAATAGTGGGAGGACTTGTGGGCAGATTGAACTTCATGTACAGACAAAGGAATGTGAATTCTTTGTGGGAAGTGCAAGTAATTTGATGTGACAACATAGATTGCTTATGAAAGTGGAGCAAGAGATAAGATTTAAAGAAGGTGTCATTAGTGACTGTATGCTGTGTGAGAAGCTTGAATTTTTTTCCTCAGGGTGGTAAGGAAACGCTGAAGGGTTTTAAACCATTCTTCATATGATAGGATTTTGGTAGGTACTCACCTTCCTGGCTATTTGCTTTCCTTAAGCTCCATTTTGTTCCCGACCCTCTAAAAAAGCATTGCTCAGAAATCTTTATGACAGGCAGACTTCTCAGTTTATGTGTTTTTACCTTGTTCTCCTGACACAGATAGTGTTTTGTTTTGCGCATGTTCAGAATATTGTGTGTGCCATTGATCCACTTGCATCTTTATCCATGTTTAGTTATGTATGGTCCAGTTCTAGGTAGGATAAATAGTAATTAATTCATCATATTTTGCTGAACAACTGCCGTGTGACCAACACTGTGTCGATAGCCAGAGATTTAAATAAAACATGATTTCTGCACTAAGGAGCTTACAGGTTAATAGGGAAGCTGAAATACAAGCATAATATAATGTAACATGGTAATAATGAGTGGCTGCCTTTGTTCTGTGCAATTTATATATGAGATACTCTTCTGAGGCTCTTTCATAATGTTTGTTGTTTACAGTAATCCTGTCATTTACAGATAAGGAAATTAAGGCTCAAAGAGGTTAAGTAACTTTCCATGGTCACATAACTATTATAAATAGCAAAAACTGGAATTTGATTCTAGGTTTGTCTAGCTTCCAAGCTTAGCTCTTCCCACTAGACCATAAAACCTCAGCACAATTATTGTAGTGGTAGATGTACAAATTACAAAGCAAACACAGGATATAGAGAGAGACCTAAGTGAAAGGAGTCTGAGATGGCTTCCTAGCATAATATCTAAACATTATGTTTGGATGGATAAATATAAGTATACCATGGTTTTTCCTTTTCATCCCTTTATAATACTGTATTGATTTCAAGAAATGAGCCTTATCCAAAATTTATTATCATCCTTAGCAATTGTTGTGCTTCTCATTAAAAGCTGTAATCTTTTTGAGAGTATTCTGATAGTTATTTACTAGTCTTTGTTATATACCCTTAGGTATGTATATATAGCTTTTTGCCCCAGTTCTCTGTATGACCATTACAAATCTGAATTTATTAGAGATCTCCCTGTTTAACCACTTTAGTGTATTATTGTATCTTTCTCTTTTTTTGCACTTTATATCATGGACGCATAGCCATCGTTTTTGTAAATTATAAAAATCCAGTTGCTAAGCTAATATATTACTTTTTCACATAAGTTGTAGGTTTTTAAGCTTTCACTTGGAAATAACATCCAGATTTAATGGCTTTAAATAAGGGTTTTTTAAATTATTTACTCACAAGGAAAATTTTTTAAATCCTATATCAAAAAACTGAATTATAAGGAAATTAGATTTTTCTCAGTCACTATCGAACAAGTTATTGTTTTTATTTTTTATAATAGTAACATACACACATGTGGTGGTGACAGGGAATGAGATACAACACAAAAGTATTTAAAGTTAAGTCTGTGACCCTAATCTGCCCTTCCCACTTATTTAGGCTCACTCCCCAGAGGTAAGCAGTTTTAATTGTTCTGGTTTAGTTCTTTGCTAAGTTTCTACCAAAGTTCTGTTTGTTGATTTGTTACCTTTTAAGTGATGTCTATTGAATCTGTATTACAGAGAATAAGGAATTTTGTTTACCTATCTTCCTCTTCTACAATTCCCGGTTTTCAGTTTTATCGTTAACTTTCACTGTTTCTTAATCTTAAATATCAAATGTGTATTCCTTTAACTTTAGACAATATCTTTTGTCTCTCATTATGTTTAAGATGAAGAAATTAAACATCTCTGAACTCCCCCTTCCATTTTTTTCACCAATCTACTTTGTCTCATGAAATTTCAATAATTTTAAAGCTGTATTTTCTTTCTTTTTCTCATAGTATTACAATGACTATGGTGATATTATTAAGGAAACACTGAGTAAAACCAGACAGATTGATAAAATTCAGTGTGCCAAGACCCTCATTCTCAGTTTACAGCAGGTAAGAAATCTAAAGGAAAGAGGTAAAGGTTAGAATTAATGTTACTGAGCACTTTTATGTGCTTAGTATGTACTAGGTATATTTTACCTCACTTAAACTAGGTCATTGTTTAAGTAATAATAAGTAGTAATCAGTACATTACTATGGATACTTTCTGGTACAAAAACATGTGTTATCTGTCTTTTCTTTTGGAAGATAGTCTTATAGTACACATTTCAAATAATGAAATCCTAAAGTGATCTACTCTTGGACCAGATGAAATGCAAATGGATATTTTAAAAAGTACTCATCTAAAAAGAAAAATACATAAATATTTTTTTAACATATTTAATGAAGAAAGGGCAAGAATAGTATTCAAATAATGAAATTGGTCACATATATAAATCAGAGTCCCTAATAAATGCCTCATGAATTAATACAGAGATTTCAGGGGGTAGGTGGGGCCTTAGGTTTGTGTATGTAAACTTTAAATACATTTATATGTCAACCAGCCCTATGAACAAAGTTAAAAAACAAATGACAGGTTGGGGGAAATATTTTCAATCATACATAATAAATCCTACAAATCAATAACAAAAACACATTCCTTAGAAAAGTGAGCAAGGGATATGAAAAGTTACTTTTCAGAAGAGAAATCTTATAAAACAATAACCCTATGAAAAGAGGCATAACTTCATTAAGGGATGCCTGGGTGGCTCAGTTGGTTAAGTGTCTGACTTTGGCTCAGGTCATGATCTCGCGTTCTGTGGGTTTGAGCCCCGTGATGGGCTCTGTGCTGACAGCCCAGGGCCTGGAGCCTGCTTCAGATTCTGTGTCTCCCCCACATTCACGCTTTGTCTCTGTCTCTCAAAAATAAATAAAACATTAAAAAAATTTTTTTTAAATAATTGATGAAATACGAATTGAAACAAAGAGATATTTATCACTGATGAACAGATTAGCATGAATTTAAATCATTGTTAATACCAACAGTTGATATAGATGTAGAGAAAAAGGGTCTTTTGTGAAAGAAATTGCTATTGCCAGGGCACCTGGGTGGCTCAGTTGTCAGTTAAGTGTCCGACTCTTGATTTCAGTCCAGGTCGTGATTTCACAATTCGTGAGTTTGAGCCCCACATGACTGTCAACATAGAGCCCGCTTGGGATTCTCTCTCTCTGCCCCTCCCGTGCTCTCTCTCTGTCTCTCTCTAAAAATAAATGAAGTAAACTTAAAAAAAAATTTTAAGAAAATTCTATTGCCTTCTTGAAATACAATTTTGCAGAATATATCAAACTTGAAGATAAATACTCCTTTGAAAAGTCACTTTTTGCTGCTAGGTGTCTTTAGAGGTACATGCAGGTACACACAAAGGTATGTATGTAAAATATGTTTTATTGTAGCAGTCTATAATATTGAAAGATTGGAGATTCAGCAGAAGATTGGTTAAAGTGTGAAACTCTGAAGTAGCTAAAAGTTTTAAGACAAAATATTAAGTGAAAAATAGCAAGTTTTGGAGAAAGGGGAAGCTTCATGCACTGTTGGTGGAAATCCAAACTGGTACAGCCACTCTGGAAAACAGTATGGAGGTTCCTCAAAAAGTTAAAAATAAAACTGTCCAATACCCAGCAATTGCACTACTAGGTATTTACCCAAAGAATACAAAAATACTAATTGAAAGAGACACGCACATTCAAAGAGGTACACACACACACACACACACAAAAATATACAATGGAATATTCCTTAGCCATAAAAAAGAGTGAAATCTTGTCATTTGCAGCAGTGTGGATGGAGCTAGAGACCATCATGCTAAGCGAAACAAGTCAGAGAGACACCCCATATGATTTCTCTCATGTGGAATTTAAGAAACAAAACAGATTCTTAACAGAGAACAAACTGAGGGTTGATGGAGGGGAGGTAGGTGGGGGGATGGCTTAAATGGGTGATGGGTAGTAAGGAGGGCACTCGTGATGGGCACTGGGTGTTGTATGTAAGTGATGAATCCCTAAATTCTACACCTAAAATTAATATTACGCCCTCTGTTAGCTAACTGGAATTTAAATAAAAACTTGAAAAAACGGGAAAAAACGGAGCAAGTTTCAGGACAAAATATATAGAATAGTACCATTTATATTAGAAGTTTTGTGTATGTGATATATTGGTGTGTCTAAACTAGTCTAGAAAACCTTGAAACTTTAACATAAATTACCTTTGGAGAGAAAAATGATATTTAATGGGACAGAGGAAGGAGAACTTTTATTTTTATATTACTTGAATTTTGCACAGAGATATATTTTTTGTATTCATTTTAAGTATACATTTTAAAATTTAAGGCTATTGTGTACAACCATTTCTGAAAACATTTTGAAGTTTAAAAATTTATAAGTAATTATCTGTAAATAAATTTGAAAATCTTTTGAAGACCTGCTGTTTCTAGTCATGGCACTCTGTTGGTGAAGAAAATGAGAAGGTGGACAACATAATTACTAGAAGAGCCATTTCAATGGAATAGTATGATTAGAGTGAACTGAGAGATTGGGAGTGAGGAAGTGAAGAAAAACATTGTAAACAATCCTTTTTAGGATCTTTGCCATAAAGAGAATCAAAACGATGTGTTACTAGCTGACATAGGAGATAGAGTTAAGTTATGGTTTTTTTTTTTTTTTTTTTTTAATGTTGGTTTCTTTTTAAGATGCATGCAGGTAGTAGAGAAGGAATAGTTAAGGATGCAGGACAGAGCAGTAAGCATGAGAGCAAAATTGCTAAATAGGTAAAATGGAGTGAGATCTAGTAAATAAGTAGGAAGTGGCTTTAGATGAAAGCCTGGACTATTCATATCTTGTAGGGAAGACAGATATGTATAGATAAATTTAAGTGTCTGACCTTGGTGGTAGAACAATGATAGCTTTTATATTCTTTAGTACTCCAGATTTATTTCGTTGTTGTTATTTTGATACAATATGTGCAATCTGTGTGTAATTTATAAAATCCCTCCACCCAGCTTAAGAACCTTTTTGTATATTTTGTTGGTGGGTAGGAAAAATCACCCCATATATCCAAATGTCTTTTTTTTACATAGTGTTCTTGTCTAAAGATATAATCAGTGAAAAAAACCAACGTTCTGAACCCTATATATCATATATTGCCATCCTTATGAAACAACAAAAAGAACACGTAAATGTTTATGAATATAAAGTATATTTCTATAAACATATTTCTTTTCCCCCAGCCTAAAATATATTATTTTTTTGTTAAAAAGAAATAAATTCCTAGGGCACCTGGGTGGCTCAGTCGGTTAAGTGTCAACTCTTGCTTTTGGCTCAGGTCATGACCTCCCAGTTTCATGAGTTCAAGCCTCACGTCAAGCTCTGCTCTGGCAGCATGGGCTGTATGAGCCTGTGTGGGTTTCTCTGTCTCTGCCCCTTCCCCACACGTGCTGTCTCTGTCTCTTGCAAAATAAATAAATAAACTTAAAAAAAAAAAAAAAAAAGAAATTCCTGTTCACATTTAATCACAAAAGTAGCATGAAAATGAGCTCAAGAAATTAGTAATGGTAGATGACTTGGAGAAGGGGAACAGTGTGACTACGGTTAAATATAAGGAGGGAAATTTTACCATGCGCCTTTTAAATATTTTTAAATTATATTACCTATTCTAATAATAAATGAAATAAATATTTCTTAGCTATAGATTTTTTCCTCTTTTTTTCTTTCAACCAGTTGTTTAATGAACTTGTCCAAGAGCAAGGTCCCAATCTAGATAGGACATCTGCCCATGTCAGTGGCATTAAAGAACTGGCACGTCGTTTTGCCCTTACGTTCGGACTGGATCAGATCAAGACACGAGAAGCAGTTGCCACACTTCACAAGTGAGTGAGCTGAATAAACCCTTTATGTTATAAAGATTTTAGTTTTACTGGAATTTAACTGAAATAAATGTTATTTGGCCCATTTTTAAAGTGACAAATGATAGAATTTTTAAGTTACAATAACTTCAGAGGTTGTGTCATCTAGTTATTCTCAACTAGGAGGGCCTTTTGAATTTGAAAAATACTTCAACTGTCTATTTTTTCATTTATAAAGAATAGAAAGTAAAATTTAACAAAATATCTGGTCAGTCAGTGAGAAAATGTTATAGGAGACATGGGTTTAAAAACACTGTACTAATTTGGTCCACCTTATTTCATAACTAAAAACTGAATGACAGAAAATGTTAAATACCTTACGTTTAAATACCTCATATAGCTGCTTGGTCCCGTGACCCAACTCTGAGAACCAAAGTTTCTGACAGTCTAATGCCCTTTCCAGGGTATTGTGTTACCCCTATAAGATACATACAGGAATTGAGCTTTGTGGTTATGCAGCTATTTTTTATATTATTTGCTACAACTCATACTTTTCTACTGTAAATAATAGAATACTAGTAGGTATATATGTCATACAAGTTAACATTGTTTTGCCCTTCAAATTTATCGGATTTTACTTCCTTCAGTGATGATTTTCCTGCCTTTCCAACTACTTTGAAATTCTAACCCATTCAGAGAACTACACTACTTATCTGGAAAAATAAGAAGTTATTTTCTTTTACTTCAGGGATGGCATAGAGTTTGCCTTTAAATACCAAAATCAGAAAGGACAAGAATATCCCCCTCCTAATCTGGCTTTCCTGGAAGTATTAAGTGAATTTTCTTCTAAACTTCTTCGACAGGACAAAAAGACTGTGTAAGTTACTTTCATCATGATACCCTTGTAATTTTAAATGTTTTATTTTTTGGAAAAATGTTAGTCATCTAGATATAATTACTGTTGATAACATATGCTCTGATTGTTTTAAGGAACCATAGTTTTCTTTCAAGCATCTATATAATTGTTCTTTCACTGTTCACCTTTAGTACTCTAGAATTTGCAAGATTAAATTGAGTAAGTGGGCAATGATTTCTTTTCTTATTCCACAATTCAAAGAAGTAGGAACATTGGCTTAGCCATTGTGTAACCCTTTCTTTTTTCCCTCTTACATTAATTATATTTTAGTTTTACAGTTGACTCTTGAACAACATGGGTTAGGGGTGCAGACCTCCTCACAATCAAAAATCGTGTTTTAACTTTTTTTTAATTTAAAATAAAAGGGTATTTATTAAATTTTAAATTTCACACTTTTTTAATGTTATTTTTTATTACTTAAGTATAGTCGACATATGATATTATGTTAGTTTCAGGTATATAATATAGTGACTCAGGAATTCTATACATAACACAGTGCTCACCATGGTAAATTTAGTAACTGTCATCATACAACATTATTACAGTATTATTGACTATACTCTCTATGCTGTACTGTGTAACTTTTGACTTCCCAAAAACTTAACTATTTGTAGCCTATTAATGACTAGAAGCCTTACCGATAATAGTTAACATCTTTCATATGTTATATATATTTTATGCTTTCTTATAATAAAGTAAGCTAGAGAAAAGAAAATGTTAAAGTCATAAGAGAAAATATATTTATGGTATGTAGTGTATTTATTGAAAAAAAATCCACATTTAAGTGGACGTGCACAATTCAAATCCATGTTCAAAGGTAAACTGAATTTTTTATTTGACTTGGTCCAAGAAGATTGATTTCTTTTTCTATTTTTTATTTTTGATAACTGATAATAGTTTAAAGAAGTAGTATATGCAGTTTTCATAAAAAATATTGATGGGATACTGAATTTTATGAATTTGGTAGAAAGGTATATCAGTTGTAATAATGTTAAATGAACAGAAATTTGGAGAGACAGTTAAAAATCATATGAATATGACTGATAATTCTAAGGAGAGATGCCGACTTCATTTGGTCAAAAAAGATTTATTAAACAATATGGTCAGGTACTGTTGTATAACTGTTATTCTAGTATGGCCAGGCAGCGAACAATACAAAGTTTCTAATGTAAGGGGGACACAACATAACATAGGAACAAGAGTCTTAGGCACTGAAATAGAATAATATGATAGAGAATGAGTGATGTTGGGTATTTGGGGGGGGGGGGCAGGGGGGTGGTTAGTTTGAAAACTTATTTATTCTAGGCATTTACAGATATACATTTTCCTCTGAGCATTACTTTAGTTGCATCTTACAGATTATGATATGTTGCATTTATATTTTCATTCATCTCCGTGACTTTCTCATTTTCTTTGTGATGTATTCTTTTATCTTAGTTATTAAGGAGTATTTTATTTAATTTCCACATATTTGTGAATTTCCAAATTTTCCTTCCATTATTGATTTCTCATTTCATTACATTGTGGTTAGAGAATATGCATTTTTTTAATTAATTTTTTTAATGTTTTATTCATTTTTTTGAGAGAAAGAGACACAGTGTGCAGGGGAGGGGCAGAGAGAGAGGGAGACACAGATTCTGAAACAGGCTCCAGGCTCTGAGCTGCCGGCACGAACTGTAAGATCATGACCTGAGCCGAAGTTGGACGCTTAACCAACTGAGCCACCCACATGCCCCGAGAACATGCTTTGTATAATTTAATCCTTTCAAATTTATTCAGGCTTGTTTTATAGACCAATATATGGTCTGTTCTAGAGAATGTTCCATATGTACTTCAGGAGAATATGTATTCTTCTGCTGGTGTTCAGTGGTGTTGAGGTATCTGTTAGGTCAGGTGGCATATGGTTGGTTTTGTTTTTTTTTTTAATAGCGTTGTTCAAGTCTTCTATTTCTTTGTTAATATTTTGTCTAGTTCTATCCATTATTGAGGGTGGGGTATTGAAGTCTCCTCAACTATTACTGAATTGTTATTTTTCCTTTCAAATTTGTCGATTTTTTGCTTCATGCCTTTTGAGGATAGCTCTTTTGTTAGGTGTATTTATGTGTATACTTGTGCCTTCCTGATGGATTGACTCTTAAATAGCATTATAAAATGTCATTCCCTGGCTCTAGTAACTTTTGTCTTAAAATTCTATTTTGTCTGATACTAATATAACCACTCCATTTGTATTTTATTTACTGTTTGCATGGTATACTTTTTTTCCATCCTTTCACTTTCTGGCTTTTTGTCTTTGAATGTAAACTCTGCTTCTTATAGATAGCGTGTAGTTTGATCATGTTTTGGGTTGTTTTTTTTTTTTTTTTCTCTAAGTAGGCTTCACACCCAGCACAGAGCCCACTGTGGGGATCGAACAAGACTTGAGCTGAGATCAAGAGTCAGACACTTCACTTTCTGCCATTATACTGTTTGCTTCTATAGATCTATTTTTGCTATTTCCTCCCTTATTGCCTTTTTTATATATTTTTTAAAATTATTTTTTAATTTACATCCAAGTTAGCATATAGTGCAACAATGATTTCAAGAGTAGATTCCTTAATGCCCTTACCCATTTAGCCCATCCCCCCTCCCACAATCCCTCCAGCAACCCTGTTTGTTCTCTATATTTAAGAGTCTCTTATGTTTTGTCCCCCTCCCTGTTTTTATATTAGTTTTGCTTCCCTTCCCTTATGTTCACCTGTTTTGTATCTTAA
Source organism: Puma concolor (assembly GCF_028749965.1). Lineage (NCBI taxonomy): Eukaryota > Metazoa > Chordata > Mammalia > Carnivora > Felidae > Puma > Puma concolor. Next base: position 32,289,909 of record NC_141675.1, on the reverse strand, counting down.
AGTCCTCATGTGAGTGAAGTCATATGATACTTGTCTTTCTCTAATTTCACATAGGGTAATACCCTCTTGTTCCATCCACATTGTTGCAAATGACAAGATTTCATTATTTTTGATTGCTAAGTAATACTCCATTGTATATATATACCACATCTTTTTTATCCATTCATCCATCGATGGACATTTGGGCTCTTTCCATACTTTGGCTATTGTTGATAGTGCTGCTGTAAACACTGGGGTGCATGTGCCCCTTCGAAACAGCACACCTGTATACTTTGGATAAATACCTAGTAGTGCAATTGCTGGATCTTAGGGTAGTTCTATTTTTAATTTTTTGAGGAGCCTCCATACTGTTTTCCACAGTGGCTGCACCAGTTTGCATTCCCACCAGCAATGCAAAAGAGATCCTCTTCCTCTGCATCCTTGCCAACATCGGTGGTTGCCTGAGTTGTTAATGTTAACTGTTCTGACAGATGTGAGGTGGTATCTCATTGTGGTTTTGATTTGTATTTCCCTGATGATGAGTGATGTTGAGCATTTTTTCATGCGTTGGTTGGCCATCTGGATGTCTTCCTTGGAGAAGTGTCTATTCATGTCTTTTGCCCGTTTTTTCACTGGATTATCTTTTTTTTGGGTGATGAGTTTGAGAAGTTCTTTATAGATTTGGATACTACCCTTTATCTGATACGTCATTTGCAAATATCTTCTCCCATTCTGTCGGTTTCCTTTTAGTTTTGCTCGTTTTCTTGGCTGTGCAGAAGCTTTTTATTTTGATGAGGTCCCAATAGTTCAATTTTGCTTTTGTTTACCTTGCCTCCAGAGACGCGTTGAGTAAGAAGTTGCTGCGGCCAAGGTCAAAGAGGTCTTTGCCTGCTTTCTCCTCTAGGATTTTGATGGCTTCCTGTCTTACATTTAGGTCTTTCACCCATTTTGAGTTTAGTTTTGTGTATGGTGTAAGAAAGTGGTCTAGGTTCATTCTTCTGCATGTCGCTGTCCAGGTTTCCCAGCACCACTAGTTGAAGAGACTGTCTTTATTCCACTGGATATTCTTTCCTGCTTTGTCAAAGATTAGTTGGCCATGACTTCTTTTATATTAAGTGGATATTTTCTAGTGTAACATTTTACTTCAAAATTATTTAAAATTTTTTTCTTTTTAATGTTTATATTTGAGAGAGAGTGAGTGAGTGTGAGCAGGGGAGGGGCAGAGAGAGATGGAGGAGACAGAATCTGAAGCAGACTCTGAGCTGTCAGCACAGAGCCCAATGCAGGGCTTGAACTCACAAGCCATGATGGGCACCTGGGTGGCGCAGTTGGTTAAGCGTCCGACTTCAGCCAGGTCACGATCTCGCGGTCCGTGAGTTCGAGCCCCGCGTCAGGCTCTGGGCTGATGGCTCAGAGCCTGGAGCCCGTTTCCGATTCTGTGTCTCCCTCTCTCTCTGCCCCTCCCCCGTTCATGCTCTGTCTCTCTCTGTCCCAAAAATAAAAATAAAAACGTTGAAAAAAAAAAATTTTAAATGAACTCACAAGCCATGAAATCATGTTGGACACCCAACTGACTGAGACACCCAGGTGTCCCTTACTTCAAAATTACTTAATTGTACTTTTTTAGTTATGTCCTTAGTGGGTTTTTGTAGGCCTTAAAATATACATCTTATCAAAATTTCTTCAAATTTATTCTAGGGAAATATAAAAACTTTACTTCTATATAGCTTTTCTTTTCTTTTTTTAATGTTTATTTATTTTTTTGAAAGAGAGAGAGACAGAGCATGAGTAGGGTAGGGACAGAGAGAGAGACACAGATCCGAAGCAGGCTCCAGGCTCTTCTGAGCTGTCAGCACAGAGCCCAACGCGGGGCCCAACCGTGAGATCGTGACCTGAGCTGAAGTCGGATGCTTAACTGACTGAGCTACCCAGGCGCCCCTATATAGCTCCATTTCTATTCTTTTTTGTGCCATTATTGTTACACATACTGCATCTAAATATGTTACACACCCAACAATACATCATTATAATTATATTTGATATAATTGTATGTCTTTTAAATACACTGAGAGAAGAAATGGAGCCAAGTATACATTTATTATAGAGTTTGTTATAGTAACCTTTTTTTTTAATGTTTATTTATTTTTGAGACAGAGTGTGAGTGGGGGCAGGGCAGAGACAGAGTGGGACAGAGGATCCGAGGTGGGCTCTGCTCTGACAGCAGAGCCCAGTGTGGGCTCAAACTCACAAACCATGAGATTGTGACCTGACTTGAAGTTGGACACTTAACTGACTGAGCCACCCAGGGGCCTGTTATATTATTAATCTCATTTGCCCTTTCTGGTTCTCCTCATTTCTTTCTGTGGATTTGATATACCATCTGGCATCATTTCCTTACACTAATATATCTTTGCTCCCACCTATTTCTTTTGTATTTATTACCAAATATATTACATTTCTATGTTATTGGCTCAACAATACAGTGATACATATTATTTTATACAATTCTTGTTTAAATTAGTGAAAAGAATAAATATGCAATTATGTTGGCCTTCATAACTACTTAATAATTACCGTTTAGCTCTCTTTGTTTTTTCATGTGTATTCTCTGGCATCATTTGCTTTCAGCCTGAAGAACATCTTTTATTGTTTCTTTTAAGTCAGGTCAGCCAGCAACAAATTCTCTATTTTTATTCCATCTGGGAGTGTCTTTATTTTATCTTTAGCTTTAAAATATAGTTTTGCTAGATAAAATATTCTGATTTGATAGTGTGTTACTTTCAGTACATTGATGATACTACCCCACTGACTTCTGGCCTCCGTTGCATCTGATGAGAAATCATGAGTTACTTGCTCTTCTTTCAAGAGTTTTCCTTTAGTGTTAGCTTTTAGCATTTTGCCTATGATGCATCGGGGTGTGGGTCTTTTTGAATTTATCTTGCTTGGACTTTGTTGAGCTTTGATAATGTGTAGATTAATGTTTTTCACCAAATTTGGAAGTATTAACTATTATATCTTTTTTTTTTTTTTTCCTATTATATCTTTAAATGCATTTCTACTCCTTTCTTCTCCTGGTATTTCCACTACACCTATCAGTGCACTTAATGGTATCGCACATTTCTGAGGCTCTGTTCGTTTTTCTTTATTCTTTCTGCTCTTCAGAATACATAATTTCTACTGATGTATATTCAAGATTACCAACTATTTATTCTGCCAGTTCAAATCTGTTGAGCTCCTATAGAGAATTCTTAATTTGTTATTGTAATTTGCAACTGCAAAATTTCCATTTGTTCTCTTTTTATCATTTCTTTTTATTCTTCTTATTCTCTATTTAATGAGATAGTGACATATTTTTCATTCCTTATGTATATATTTTTTTAGTTCTTTGAACATATTTAAAATATTGCTTTGCAATCTTTATGAGCCACTGTTTTTATTGCTCACTTTTTTACTGCTACATGTAGGTCATATTTCCCTATTACTTTGCATGTCTCAAAATTTTTTGTTTAAAACTGAACAATTTAGATAATATGTTGCATACATGATACGTTGTGAAATAATTTAGGTACACTTCATACCAATTCACTGCACCCCTAGAGATTGATGTTGTTTGCTTGGTCATTTGTTTAGAGATTTGGATGAACAAACTATGAAGTCTATTTTTCTTACAGTGTGCAGCCTCTGCTATCCCTACTCAGATTTTTTTCCCCTTGTCTTTTTTTTTTTTTTTTTTTTTTTTTATCATTTGGCTTGAATTCCCAGGAGTCAAGCCTATGTCAGCATTAGACTCATTAATCAAAGGTCGTGCTTAAACCTCCTTGGCCATTTAGATTTTTACTTTTTACTCTTTGTTGTGTGTGTCGCTTGAAGACTGCTGTCACAATTCAGGGGTGTTATTTTGCTCCACAGTCAGCCAGAAGACTAGCAGCTTGGAAGTTCCCTCTCTCATTGCTCCTGAGAAGGGGCAGCCTTGGGTATGTGCAGTCTTCCAAACTAACAGAGAACTATTTGATTTGATTTGATTTGATTTGATTTGATTTAGCTTAATTTTTAGAGAAGTTTTAGGTTCACAGCAAAATTCAGGGGAAGGGAAGGAGAATTCCCATGTATCACTCTGCCCTTACACATGCATAGTCTCCCCATTATCAGCATCTACCACCAAGATGATACACTTGTTATAATTGATAAACCTACCTTGACATATCATAATCACTAAAGTTCATGATTGGTTACATTATAGTTCATTCTTGATGTACATTCTGTGGGTTTAGACAAATGTATAATGACATGCATCCATCATTATGGAATCATACAGAGTATTTTATTCACTTCCCTAAAAATCCTCTGTGCTGTGCTTGTTCATCTTTCCTCTCATCCCCCAAACCCTAGCAACCACTGATGATTTTACTGTTTCCATAGTTTTGCCTTTTCCAGAATGTTATATGGTTGGAATCACAAAGTATGTAGCCTTTTCAGATAAGCTTCTTTCACTTAGTGTAATATGCATGTAAAGTTCCTCCATGTCCTTTCATGGCTTGATAAGCTCATTTCTTTTTCATGTTTAGAATTATACCATTGTCTAGAAATACCACAATTGATTTAGCCATTTACCTACTGAAGGACATCTTGGTTGCTTCCAAATTTTTGCAATTATGAATGAAGCTGATATAAACATCCCTGTGTAGCTAATTGTAAGGACTTAAATTTTTAAGTCTTTTGGGTAAATACTAAGGCTTGTGATTGCTGGATCACATGGTAAGAGTGTGTTTAGTTTTATAAGAAACTGCAAAACTATCTTCCAAAGTTGCTGTACCGTTTTCTATTCCTATCAGCAATGTATGAGAGTTTCTTTTGTTCCACATCCTCACCAGGATTCGGTGTTGTCATTGTTTCAGATTTTGGCCATTCTAATAGGTGTCTTATTTTTTTTTTAATTTTTTTTAATGTTTATTTTTTGAGAGAGAGCGTGAGTGGTGGAGGGGCAGAGAGAGAGGGAGACGCAGAATCAGAAGCTGGCTCCAGGCCCCAAGCAGTCAGCACAGAGCCCAGCACGGGGCTTGACCTCACAAACTGAGATCATGACCTAAGCTGAAGTCAGACGCTTGACCCACTGAACCACCCAGGTGCCCCTAGTTGTGTCTTATTTTAATTTTGCATTTCCTTGATGACATATGATGTGGAGCAACTTTTAATGTGCTTAATTTGCCATCTGTATATTTTCTTTGGTGAGGTATCTGTTCAGATGTGTAGCCCATTTTTAAATTAGGTTGTTTGTTTTCTTATTGTTGAGTTTTAAGAGTTGTTTCTATATGTTAGATAGCAGTTCCTTTATCAGATATGTATTTTGCAAATATTTTCTCCCAGTCTGTGGTTGTCTTCTCTTTCTCTAGACAGTGTCTTTTGCAGAACAGAAGTTTTTAATTTTAATTAACTCTGCCTTATCAGAGACCCTGCCTTTGGTGTTGTAAAAAGTCATTGCCATACCCTGGGTTATCTAGGTTTTCTCCTATATTATTTTGTAGGAGTTTTATAGTCTTACATTTTACATTTATAAATTTTACATTTACAAAATGGTTTATAATCCATTTTGAGTTGGTTTTTGTGAACAACGTAAGCTCTGTGTCTCAACTCATTTATTTGCTTTGCACATCCAGTTGTTCATTTATTGAAGAGACTGCTTTTACTCCATTTTATTACCTTTGCTCCTTTGTCACAAAGATCAGGTGATTATATTTATGTGGGCCTGTTTCTGGGTTCTCTTTTCTGTTCCTTTGATCTATATGTCTATTCATTGGCCAGTACCACACTATCTTAGTTACTATAGATTTTTTTTTCTCATTTTTCCAGCCTTATTGAGATAAATTTGACATATAGCATTGTATAAGTTTAAGGTATACAGTGTGATGATGGTATACTTATATTTTGCAAAATGATTTTACTGTAGCTTTATAGTAAGTTTTACAATTGTATCGTGTCAGTCTACGAACTTAGTTGTTCTCCATCAGTACTGGCTATCCTGGGTCTTTTGCCTCTCAATATAAAACTTAGAATCCACTTGTCAATATCCACAAAATAACTTGCTGAGATTTTGGTTGGAACTGCATGGACTATATAGATCAAGTTAGAAAGAACTTAGTACTTTGTCTTTGTAGGCATGAACATGGAACGTGTCTCCATATATTTAGTTCTTTCATTTCATCAGTTTTGTAGTTTTCCTCATATAGGTATTGTATATTTTTTGTTAGATTTATATCTTAATTCATTTTCAGGGGTGCAGATGTAAATGGCATTATGTTTTTAATTTCAAATTCCACTTGTAACTTTGTATCCTGCAACCTTGCTGCAATTGCATATTAGTTCCAGGAGGGATTTTCTGTCAGTTCTTTAGGATTTTGTACATAGACAATCGTGTCATCTGCAAATAATAACTGATTTCTTCCTTTCTACTCTGTATACTTTATATTTTCTTTTTTGTCTTATTGAATTAACTAGAATTTCCAGTACAGTGTTGAAAAGGATTGGTGAGCAGGGACATTCTTGTCTTATACCTGATTTACTGGGAAATCTTCAAGTTTTTCACCATTAAGCATGTTAGCTATACGGTTTTTTGTAGATTGTATTTATCAAATTGAGAAAATCCCCTTTTATTCCTGATTTAGTGAGAGTTTTTATCAAGGATTGCTGTTGGGTTTTGTCAAATTCTTTTTCTATATTTATTGATAAGATACTGATTTTTCTTCTTTAGCCTGTTGATGTGATGGAATATATTAATTGATTTTCAAGTGTTGAACCAGCTTTGCATACCTGGGTAACATCCCACTTGATCATAGTGTATATATTTATTTTTCAGTACAGTGTTGGATTCAGTTTACTCATATTTTGATGAGGATTTTTGCTTTATATTCATGAAGATATTAGTCTGTAGTTTTCTTGTAATATCTTTGTCTGATTTTCGTATTAGGATAATGCTGGCCTCGTAGAATGAGGTAGAAAGTACTGCTTCTGCTTTTGTCATCCGAAAGAGACTGTAGAGAATTGGTAGGTTTATTCCTTAAACGTTTGGTAGAATCACCAGTTAACTCATTTGAGCTTGGTGCTTCCTGCTTTGGAAAGTTATTAGTTATTGAATCAATTTATTTAATAGATATAGGCCTTTTCAGATTGTCCATTTCTTCTTGTGTGAAATTGGCAAGTTGTGTGTTTCAAGGAATTGGTCTGTTTCATCTGGATTATCAAATATGCAGGCACAGATTTGTTTATAGTATTCCTTTATTCTCCTGTTAATGTCCATAGGATCTGTAATGATGTTTTCTCTTTAATTTCTGGTATTAATAATTTGTAGCTTCTCTTCCCCCCAACTCTTTTTGGCTGACTAATCAATTTTATTGATCTTTTCAAAGAACCAGCTTTTGATTTTGCTGATATTATGTATTGCTTTATGTTTTTAATTTCATTGATTTCTACTCTAATTTTTAGTGTTTCTTTTCTTTTACTTTGGATTCAATTTGGCCATCTTTTTCTAGTTTTCTAGGGTAGAAGCTTCTAGATTATTGATTTTGGATTTTTCTTTTCTGATATGTGCATTCAGTGCTGTAATTTCCCTCTAACCATTGCTTTCACTGCATTACACAAATTTTGAAGTGCTATTATTTTCATTTCATTTCATTTTCATTTAAAATTTCCCTTGGGATTTCTTCTTTGTATCATGTGTTAAAGTATATTCTTTAATCTCCATGTATCTTTCTGATACTGATTTCTAGTTTAATTCCATTGTGATCTAAGAGCAGACATTGTATGATTTCTGTTCTTTTAAATTTGTTAAGATGTGTTTTGTGACTGGGGTGCCTTGGTGGCTCAGTTTGTTGAGCGTCCAACTCTTGATTTCGGCTCAAGTCATGATATAACAGTTCCTGAGATCAAAATCCCGCATTGGGTTCTGCATCGACACCTCAGAGCCTTCTCAGGATTCTCGCTCTGCCCCTCCCCTGCTTGAGTGCATGGGCTCGCTTTCTCTCCCTCCTTCCCTCGCTTGCAAAATAAATAAATAAAAACATTTAAAAAAAAAAAAAAAAGATGTGTTTCATGACCTAAAATGTGATCTCTTGGTGAATGTTACAGGTGAATTTGAAAAAAATACGTATTCTGCTTTTGGATGGGATTAGTCTGTAGATGTTAATTATATCCACTTGACTGATGGTATATTTGATTTCTACTATGTCCTTACTGATTTTTCTGGCTACTGAATCTGTCCATTTCTGATAGAGGATTAAGTCTCCAACTGTGATAGTGGATTCATGTATTTCTAATTGCAGTTTCTCTTTACAATTAGTTTTGCCTCACATAGTTTGATGCTCTGTTTTAAGGCACATACATGGTAAGAATTATTACCTTTTTTGAAGAACTGACTCCTTTATCATTATGTAATACCCTTCTTTATCCCTGATAACTTTCTGTACTTTGAAGTCTGCTCTGAAATTAATGTAACTACTCTTGGTTTCTTTTGATTAGTGTTTGCATGGTATAACTTTTTCCATCCATTTACTTACTTTTGTTTTATATGTCTTTACATTTAAAGTGGATTTCTTGTAGACAGCCTATACTTAGGTCATGTTTTTTGATCCACTCTGGCAATCTTTTACTTGGTGCACTTTTATACCATTGATGTTCAGATTGATTATTAATACAGTTGGATTAATACCTACCATATTCCTTACTATTTCTGTTTGTTGCTCTTATTTTTTGTCTTCCACTCTTTTTCTGCTGTTTGTAAAAAGTTTTAATTAAGCATTTTATGATACCATTTGTTCTACTTTCTTAGCATATTGATACTTTTTTTTAAGTGGTTGCCCTAAAATTTGCAATGTGCATTTACAATTAATCCAAATCCACTTTTAAATAGTACTCTATCACTTCATGAGTAGTATGAGTACCTTATAATAACAAAATAATCCTAATTTCTCCCTCCTCTCCCTTGTATCATTGCTGTCATTCTTTTCATTTAATATATAAGCATATGTAATCATATATATCTATGCATATATGTGATATGTACATAAGCATACATAATCAAATACATTGTTGGTGTTATTTTGAACAAAAATTTCCTTTGTTAGATCAGTTAAGAAAAATAAAAGTTTTTATTTTAGGGGTGCCTGGGTGGCTCAGTTAAGCCTCAGACTTCGGCTCAGGTCACAATCTCATGGGTCATGAATTTAACCCCCGCGCTGGGCTATGTGCTGACAGCTCAAAGCCTGGAGCCTTTTTTCAGATTCTGTGTCTCCCTCTCTCTCTGTCCCTCCCTGCATGCTCGCTCCCTTTCTCTCTCTCTCTGTCACAAAAATAAATAAATATTTTTAAAAATTTTAAGTTTTTATTTTACCTTCACTTATTTCTTCTTCATTGTTCTTCCTTACTTTATATAGATTCATGTCTGTGACCTATATTACTTTCCTTCACTCTAATGCACTTATTTTAACAAATTTTGGAAAGCAGGTCTACTGGCAACAAATTCTCTCAATTTTTATTTGCCTGAGAAAGTCTTAATTTTTCCTTCACTTTGAAGGAGAGTTTTGTAGGGCACAGAATTTTAGTTTGGTGGGGTTTTTCTCTTAACACTTTACTCCACTCTTTTCTTGCTTGCATGGTTTCTGAGAAGTTAGGTATAATTCATATCATTATTCCCCTGTGTATGAAGCATTTTTTTTCCTCTGGCTTCTTTCAGGATTTTTCCTTTGCCTTGGATTTTCTATAGTTTGAAAACAGTATGCTTAGATATAGTTCTTCTGTCATTTTATCCTGCTTGGTATTCTCTGAGTTTCCTGGATCTGTGGCTTGGTATCTTACATTAATTTGGGAAAATTCTCTGCCATTTCGGGGTTTGTTTGTTTTTTTAATTTTTGTCTAATGTTTATTTTTGAAGGAGAGAGCATGAATGGGGGAGAGGCAGAGAGAGAAGGAGACATAGAATCCAAAGCAGACTCCAGGTTCTGAGCTGTCAGTGAGGAGCCCAACGCAGGGCTCGAACTCATAAACTATGAGATCATGACCTGAGCCAAAGCTGGATGACTTAACAGACTGAGCCACCCAGGCACCCCTGCCATTTCTGTTTTCAATTATTGTTGCTGTTGTTCTTTTCTTGCTTCCCCTTGACATTCTCAATATGTTAACACCTTTTGTAGTTGTATTATAGTTGGATATTCTATTTTCCTCCATCATCATTCTCTTTGCTTTCAGTTTTCAAAGATTATGTTGTTGTGTCCCCTAGAGCAGAGGCTTTTCCCTCAGCTGTGTCCAGTCTACTGATAAACCGATCAGAGGCATTCTTTGTTTCTTTTACAGTTTTTATCTCTAGCATTTCTTTTTGTTCTTAGGATTTCCATCTGTCTGCTTTTGTTGCTCATCTGTTCTTGCATGCTGTCTACTTTTCCCATTAGAGCCCTTAGCATATTGATCATAGTTGTTTTAAATTGCCAGTCTGATAATTCTCATATTTCTACCATGTCTGATTCTGATGTTTGCTCTGTCCTTTGAATCGTAATTTTGCCTTTTGGTATGCCTTATAATTTTTTCTTGATTAGCAGACGTGATGTACTGGGTAGAAGGAACTGCTATAAATATACCTTTAGTAATATGGTAATGAGGTATGGGAGGAGGGGAAGCAATCTATAATCTCAGATTATAGGTTTGTGTCTTAGTGAGCCTGTGCCTCTGGACTGTGAACTCCTCAAGTATTTCTCACTTTTTTCTTAACCCATAGTTGGGACATAATGGGTGGAGTGGGCTGGAGTTGATATTTCCCTTCCCCCAGATTGGTTAACATCCACTAATATCCCAGTAAGCTGTGCTCTGCTTTACCAGTTTCCCCTGAGGAGAGGCTTTGTTAAAAACAATATACTCTGGCAGATTTCAAAATGATATCCTTTTCCTCTCCCCTTGCTGGAAGCACAGAGGAGTTTGCTCTAATGTTTACTGTGGAAACGTGGTTGAACTTCTGGAGGTAAATCTCATATTATGGGGAGGTCCCCCTGGACTGGACCCTGGACTGGGTCCTCCTGGAATTTTGAACTCTCAGACTTGTCCACAGTGAACCTCCAACAATTTGCGAATTAAAAATTTTTTAATGTTTGTTTATTTTTGAAGAAGAGACAGAACATGAATGGGGGAGGGGCAGAGAGAGAGGGAGACACAGAATCTGAAGCAGGCTCCAGGCCCTGAGCTATCAAGCACAGAGCCTGATGGGGCACTCAAACTCAGAGCAGTGATATCATGACCTGAGCCGAAGTTAGATGCTTAACGGACTGAGCCACCCAGGCACCCCCAGTTTGTGAATTACAGCTCAGGTTTTCCTACTCCAGCACTGGTTCTCAAGTTAGATTCCACTAGTGAGTTTGTTCCAATAAGCTGTTGCCTCCTGTATTCACATATATCTCCCAGTCTTGGGGACAGCTATTTTCCTCTCTTATGGATCCAGGAAGTTGCTGATTTTTTAGTCTATTGAGCTTTTTACTTGTTAGGATGCAGTGACAACTTTGAAACTCCTTATATGCAGAACTGGAAAATAGTCTACTATGATTTTATCTTTAAATCTGGCTTTCTAAGAGTTGCTCTTGGGTCAGAGCAGCTTATTGTTCAACTAGTATTTGGTTAGCAGTTGTGCTTAAGCCCCTGGTGCCAGTGAGGCTTCTTCCCTGTGTTGATAGGTCAGTGTGGGGCCTGGGGAATGATTTCAACACTGCCCTCATTCCCTGTTCTTTTTGCCCATGAGTAGGTGCAGCTTAAGCATATGTGCAGAGCCTTCCCAACTTCCAAGATTGTCTTAGGGCTCTTCTTGGCTAGCTTTTCTCTCGTTTTCTCTGTTAAATTTCTGGCTTATCTACTCTCTTTGGTTGCTGGGCAGAACTTTTATGCCATTGAACAGGAACTGGGGGTGGGACAGCATCCCTCTTCTCCCAGAATAACACCTCTATTCTGTGAGCAGGGGACCAGGGGTAACCCCTCATTGTCAGCTTGTCCCTCCAGGTGGTCTCTGCCTGCTGTGCCTAAGAGAGAGTCACTACTTGACAAGTAGAGGATGGGGAAGAAGGAAGCCTCCTTCCTCCCAGCTGCTGTCCAGAATAGTGTTTCTTCCAGGGCAGCTCCGGATGAGAAGTGAAAGAAAGAGGGAAACCCTGTCTTCTTATCCATGTCTACCCAGAGTAGAGCTCCTGGAGTAATGCCTTCATAGCACAGCACAGTGGTGGAGAAGAGGGGACAAAGGAGGGGAACAGGTTATGATGCAAATGCAACAAACTCTGTTTTTACTGAGATTTAGGAATTTTCTTGAGTAAATGTTTCTCCATTTGCTATGTGCCCTTAGGACAGTTTCTTAAGACTTTAAATGATTGTCTTTTATCATTTTCACCAGTTAAAAAATTGTTTTGCTGGGAAGAGGATATGCCTAGTTCCTCTCTCCACCATTATAGAAATCCTGCCCTGGTTTAAACAGTTTAAAAAAAAATTCAATAGCCTATTGAGCTAAACTTCTGATTTTTTTTTTTTTTGAACATTGGCCTAGGAAGGACTACACACATACACACACACACACACACACACGCACACACACACACAGCCTTAGTAATACATTCACCTATTTAAAAGCATTCCAGTGCTCACTTCAGCACATGTACTAAAATTGGAACAATAAAAGCATTCCAGGAATATGTGCAGCAAAACCTTACATTCTCATCCCTCTTTTCCAAAGGTAACCACTGTTAACAATGTAATATGTACCCTTAGGGATTCTTCAGAACTTGCAGAGAGACAGCCTAGGTCTATGAAAAAATTAAATAAGTGATACATGAAGTGCTTCTATGAAAAATCACTGTTTCCTTTGTTGTGTTTCTAGTCATTCATACCTAGAAAAATTCCTTACGGAGCAGATGATGGAAAGGAGAGAAGATGTGTGGCTTCCACTTATCTCCTATAGAAATTCATTAGTCACTGGAGGTGAAGATGATAGGATGTCTGTTAACAGTGGAAGTAGCAGCAGCAAAACCTCCTCAGTAAGGAATAAGAAAGGACGACCCCCACTTCACAAAAAACGAGTAGAAGGTAAGTCTACCTTTAACCTATGAGACAAGTAGTTTGTTTACTATTGCAAAGGTAAATAAAGTGACAGATCTGTTGAAGCAAGGTAATACTGTTAACCATATTATTTCCTTGTATATTTGACACATACTCAAAGGTTAGAACAAAGTGGAACAGAAAAGGGTCAAGGAGAAAGAAGTTAGAAGAGCATGAAACACAGAGAAAGGTACAGAGAAAAAGAGAAAACAGTTACAAAGGTTTATAAAATTGATCTCCATATCATAGACCCTCTAATACATTAAAATTTAAAATAAGGTGTAGTCATAACATTAATTATCACAATTCATCCTAATATAGAAGAGATTCTGATAAGCTAAGGGTAGACCTGTGCAGCAAATTGAACATGACCAAAACAACTTTCGATTTCTACCCCAGGAATATAATTTATTCTTGTGCATTAAAATAATGATAGCTGACTCTGGTTTTATAACATACCTCATGGACTGTGGGAAACAAGGAGTTGAATTGTCATGAAAATGTGAAAATGCGTAATTATTCATATATTCAAAAAGACTAAAAATTGCTTTATTAGAGCATTACTCTTAAACTAAGAAAACTCAGAGCACCTGGTGGCTCAGTCACTTAAACATTTGACTTTGACTCCAGTCATGATCTCATGGTTCATGAGTTCAAGCCCCGTGTTGGGCTCTGTGCTGACAGCTCAGAGCCTGGAACCTGCTTCGGATTCTGTGTCTCCCTCCCTCTCTCTGCCCCCTTCTCTCTCTGCTTCTGCCCCTGCCCACACTCTATCAAAAATAAATAAACATTAAAAAAAATAGAACTACCCTACAGCCCAGCAATTACACTACTAAGTATTTATACAAAGGATATAGGTGTGCTATTTCAAAGGGGCATATGCACCCCAATGTTTATAGCAGCGCTGTCGACAATAGACCAAGTATAGAAAGAGTCCAAATGTCCATCGACTGATGAATGGATAAAGATGACGTGGTATGTGTGTATATATATATATACATATACATACACACACATACACACACACAATGGACTATTACTTGGCAATCAAAAAGAATGAAATCTTGCCATTTCCAACAACATGGATAAAACAAGAGGGTATTATGCTAAGCAAAATTAGAGGAAGACAAATATCATATGACTTCACTCACATGTGGAATTTTTTTTTTTTTTTAATTTTTTTTTTTCCAACGTTTTTATTTTTGGGACAGAGAGAGACAGAGCATGAACGGGGGAGGGGCAGAGAGAGAGGGAGACACAGAATCGGAAACAGGCTCCAGGCTCTGAGCCATCAGCCCAGAGCCTGACGCGGGGCTCGAACTCACGGACCGCAAGATCGTGACCTGGCTGAAGTCGGACACTTAACCGACTGCGCCACCCAGGCGCCCCTCACATGTGGAATTTAAGATACAAACAGATGAACATAGGGAAAGGGAAGCAAAAATAATACAAAAACAGGGAGGGGGGAAACATAAGAGAGTCTTAAATACAGGGAACAAACTAAGGGTTGCTGGAGGGGTGGTGGGTGGGGGATCGGCTAAATGTGGATGGGCATTAAGGAGGACACTTGTTGTGATGAGCACTGGGTGTTATACATAGGGGATGAATCACTGGATTCTACTCCTGAAATCATTATTGCACTATATGCTAACTAACTTGGATATAAATTAAAAAAGAAAAAAATATTTACAGAATTAATGTTAAAGATTTTGTGTCAAGTTTTGTCTTTGGGATTTAAAATCTTTTGGTTCAGAGAATGAAAATACTAAACCCTCTCTGTAGTGTAGAATCCTAAACTTCTCTCTAAATAATGACTGAAAAAAAGAAAACTTGCTGTATGTCAGTTTGAAATTTACCAAGCGACTAACATAGGTCATGTGCCCAGAATCCTTAGGCAGCAGTTTCATCTGTTTGGAATAAAGATGAGAGAAAGCCTTGTAAGAAGTGTTTTCATTGAGGAACCCTTAGGGGTTAGCAGGATCTCCTCAAGAAGAGTGAGTTCTTCCTGAAGTTAGTCATTCATTCATCAAGTCTTTACCAAGCACCTTTCAAAGACCTGCAAAATGCTGGAGATTAAGTATTAATAAAAATGCTCAGGGGTACATGGGCACCTCAGTCAAACATCTAACTGTTGATCTCAGGGTCATGAGTTCAAGCCCCATTTTGGGCTCTGTGCTAGGCATGAAACTTACTTTAAAAAATGCTCATAGTACAGATGGGAAGACAGAAGCAGGCAATTTTAATTCAGCAAGGGAAGTGCTCTGATGGGCCAAAAAGATTTTCTGGGTACATACAGGGAGTGATCGAACTCTTAATGAATCAGGAAAGATTTTCTGTAAAATATGGTATGTAGTAGAGCTGAAACATGGGTTTACCAGGTTAAGAACCTAAGTGGTACCATTTTTACAAAATTTTAAGTGCAGCAGAAGATAAAAGTTAGGAATTAAATGTTGAAACAAAAGTGGTATGAATAAAAGAAGATGAAACCTCTTTTTGCTGATTAAAGAAAAGATTCAATAGTGAGTTTCAGATCACTGGAATGACATTAACAAGACAATAGGTAAGTATTTTCAGGAACTGAGAAGCTGATCCAGAACATATACATATGTCTGACAATTGTTGAAACACTGAGAGGTGGGATGCTTGATAGCAAATACAGAACCTAACATGCACACATGTCTGAGACTTAATGGAGGAAGAAAAACAGTAAGATTCATACTGTGTACTTTGTGATTGAAATTTTTTTTTAATTCTTCAGAAGGGAAAGCATAGCAGTAATACTTTTAAGTCTTCCCATATTAGGAAAATAACTTAGAATGTTTGTAGTAGAAACTTTATAATTATGTAACATTATATCAGGCTATAGTTTACATATGCAAATAATGCTTTAATCTGTTCAGATCTTCATGAATGATCTTCAGAAAAAGGAAGAAACACTTCCTGGTCCCTTGACAAAATTTAATTTTAATTAAAGAGATAACCTATACAGTTGACAGATGACCTGCCAACACAGGCCAGTGTGTAATTAAATCCTTAGTAAGTAGGAATGATTCTATTTCCTCTAGAAGTTAAAGGAGAATGGGAAGTGGGGGCTGGGTAGGATGAATGAGGAGGGCTTCCCTAAAGAGGTAGAACTTAGAAGCATGAAAACAGTGAGCCTCTTAACCCATCCCCATATTGAATTGCCTAGAAAAAAGTTATTTCTCCAATATCCCAGTTGTGCAGTGGGGTTTGCTGATTTGTCAGTAAAGGCCCACCAGACTTTAAGTGCTGCTACCTGGGGCCCCTCTAAGACCCAGCAAATAGGCCCTTTATTGCTTGAGTAAAGCAAGGTTAGAGGGATCTCTGGCTGGCCCCATTCTTCCCTTCCTGTGGTTGAATTAATCCTTATAGATGGAGGGATTCAGAAGAGAGGATAATGTAAGAATATATAAGAAAACGGAGTTTTGGAAGTTTAGTAACTTACAGAAAGTTACACAGGCGAGTGGTATAACTGGAATTCAAACTAGACAGTTTAACCCAGAAGCCACGCTCTTCTAGTCTGTTCTAGAACTTCTACCAGAGTTCATTCCACTAATGATATGTTGTGACTCTAACTGGAATTTTACAGATGAAAGTCTGGATAATACATGGCTAAACAGGACTGACACCATGATTCAGACTCCTGGGCCCCTGCCAGCACCACAGCTCACTTCCACTGTACTGCGGGAGAATAGTAGGCCCGTGGGAGAACAGATTCAGGAACCTGAGTCTGAACATGGTTCTGAACCTGACTTTTTACACAAGTAAGTAGTAAAAATTTATTTTCTTGGTATAAAACCTTTAATTGTTAAAAAAAGAAAAACCTTCTTAAAGCATGTTATTGGTCAGTTCATGAGGAAAAACCACAAGCAGAGGCTAAATAATTTGTATTAGAAGATACATAAGTCTGCCAACAGTTGTGGATATCAGTTACTCAAAGCCCAAAGACCTTTAAACCATGGTGCATCACTAAGTGCTGATTTCAGTTGGAGTTTACAGATTATCATTGGGCAGGTCTGTTTTTTCTCAGGGACTTGCAAAGAAGACATGCAAGTTACTTCCTTGGAAAGAAAGCCTATAAGAGTCTCTGCTAAGGTTGTACTAGTCTGAACAAATAGACTATTCCTTTTTCATTCATTAATAGCATTTTGTCTTGGTCAAGTTTATATTTTAAACTTAAACTGTTAGGGATTAAGGTATTTGTCAGGATATTTGATAAATTCTGAGAACAGTTGCCTTTTCTCTAAGAGAGAATCAAAGTCTTACCTTTTTCCATGCTAGTAGTAATTAGTATGTTTTCTAGTACCATGGCCCCAAAAATTTTGGAAAAGGCAAGATAATGGTACGACTTTTGCTATAAAAGAACTTTTTCTTTGTTGTTTTCTATCCAACTATGTAATTCTTCTAGTTTCTTATGTTTCTACTCATTGGGGTAAAATGCTGTGATTTACTCTGATGGAAAAGAGAATTCTCAGTTAAAATCAACAAATTTAGCAGGTTGGAAATGGAAAGAGGAAATGTTAGAATTTTTCAGATCCTGGGTTTTCAGAAAGCCTCTTTGCTCAGAGGATCTACCTTTCTTCAAAGCTAAAAGGATAATCATTGTCAGACAGCCACTGCGTAACAGCATTCTTAGAGGGTAGTTTGCCTTATGACCAGCATTCTCACCCTGCTTCTTAGAGGGTGGATTCTTCCTTATTTGAGCAGCCTGTCTTACTTCCCTGACTTTACCACTTGTCAATTCCTCCCCTCTGTGGTCTACTTTCCTTTCCCTGCTGTAGGTTTGTTTATAGGTTTAATCAAGGTGGTAACACTATATGATATAAAGACAGCTGCTCATGTGACAGATGTTATCTACTAAAAATCATTAAGGTTTACATCCTGTAAAATTCCCAGGAGGCATGTTTATGCAAGTGTCCATGTACCAGTAAGTATAGAGGACAGGTGAAAATTTGACCCAGCATGCACCTGACTCCAAATTTTTTCAGAAGGACTGAGAAAAAAATGTGTTAATACCTTTCCTTGTCCAACTCTGAAGAGCTCTTCCCACAAGGCCAGCATCCTTTCTGTCCCTTAGGGGACTGGCTGTCCAAGCAGGAACACTTGTTCCAGGGCAGTAGCTGGATACAGAGGTCTCAGAAGCAGTCT
This sequence comes from Puma concolor, assembly GCF_028749965.1. Classification (NCBI taxonomy): domain Eukaryota; kingdom Metazoa; phylum Chordata; class Mammalia; order Carnivora; family Felidae; genus Puma; species Puma concolor. The sequence continues at coordinate 32,271,660 of NC_141675.1, read as the reverse complement.
CTTGTTTGGCAGAGATTTGGGGAACAAAGCTGATAAATTAAGCACCTGTAGGGGAGGGAAAGGTTTTATCCAATCCTCTTAGGATCCCTAACTGGGTCTGAAAATTAAATGGACAGATCAACAGAAAAGGATACACATTTTATTGAGTGTTTTACATGTCCAGGGGAGCTTTCAGCAGAGAATGAAGGCCTGAAGAATTGACAAGACAAAGGGTTTTGTACTAGGAATAGTTTAACTGAGACTATGTAGTCTACATTTTCCTCAACTAGGAAGGTAAGGGTTAGTTTAACTAGTAGGAAGGTTTGTTTGCAGATTGCTCTGGTACCATCTCTGAGTTGATAAGAGTCTGTCTCCCATAAAACAAGAATTCTGCCTTTAAGCAGAAAAGGAGCTTTTTCTGTGTTTACCACTTCTTAATTGCCTTCAGCTCAAAATAACTTTTATCTCAGAAGCAGTATTTTGGGGTGACATACTTTGGTTTCCTTTACAGCTAACAACTGGCCACAGCCAGCTTCTCTTAGAGACTTAAGCATCTCTGAGCAACTAAATGCCATTTCTGCAAAGGTAGATCCTTCAGTAATGGTCTGTCTCACCCTTGACTCAAGTAAATCCAGCTAACTCCCCATACTCGGGGATTAGGCAAGCCAACGGTGGCTTTCTTAGCATGGGACTGATGAGCGAAATTCATCTTCTGCCATAAATGAATAATGTATTCCTATTCCCTTAGTCCTCAGATGCAGATCTCTTGGTTAGGCCAGCCGAAATTAGAAGACTTAAATCGGAAGGACAGAACAGGAATGAACTACATGAAAGTGAGAACTGGAGTAAGGCATGCCGTGTAAGTGTTACATCAAGTATTGCAAAAACATAATGACTATGTGATGCTGGTCATTTTGTGGAATGACTGGTTTCCTTTGACATTTGGTCTTAGAAAAGGAGTTAAGATCATAATTCAGGATCTCCTGTGCAGTATAGAATAGGAATGGAGGGTGTGGGCTTCTGAAGCTTTCAGCATTTAAATGCTAGTGCTGCCACTTGCCAGCTATGTGGCATTGGGCAAAGTCTGAAACCTCTGTGCCTCAGATTCTCCATTTGTAAACATGGGATAATACTACCAATCACATAGTTTTGTGGAAATTGACACATAGCTAAATAAATGTCAACTTCTTTTGTTGTTATTGCATTTAAATTATACTTCCTTTTGATGAGTTGAGATGAAATCTTGAATGAAACAAATGAATGATCCTTAATTATCTTAATAGTTCAGGATCATAGTTTGTGCAGCCCATGGATTTTAACTGGAAGATGTGCTTTTCATTGATTATAAGACCTAATATAAGAGCCAGGACTCCACATTCGATGAGTCTGAACAGTCTTCTGACGATGGTTTTTCCTTATCAGTCGGGGCCTAATGGAGGAAGATGCTGAGCCCATCTTTGAAGATGTGATGATGTCATCCCGGAGCCAGTTAGAAGATATGAATGAAGAATTTGAAGACACCATGGTTATTGATCTGGTAAAGAAACTCAGTACATTTTCTTCTTTTAAAATATGTGAAGACATCGGTGTAAGATGATGCTCTTGTTTCCAGAAGCCCGAGGAGAGAGGTGTGGAGGTGGTAACATAGAATAGCAGCAGGCAGGACCAATGTCACACTTATTAGGGCATTTGGATGAGCTGTGTTTCTCAAGCTTACTTTCTAAGCAGTCAGATTGTAAATTTCTGGCAGTAATGGAAACTGGTTCCTTACCTTCTTGAGAAGGGGCTCTCACTAGATCTGCCTTTCAGTATAGTGTACATCTGGTCTCTTAAACTAACTTGGAGTCTGATGATATATAGAGTGTGTTCCAGCACAGCAACCAAACACAGAATATGGACCATATTTGTTCAGTGTGGAAAAAACATCTTTGAAGCAAGGAAAGCTGAATATGGACTAGGTGTAGGTGATATTAAGAAATTATTGACTTTGTCAGGAATAGTAATGCATGGTGGTTATGTTTTTTTTTTTTTAATTTCCATCAGAGATTCATATTGAAGGTAGTTATAGATGAAATGACATAGAAAAGAAAAAAAACCGTGAGGAGACTCAATGAAACAGATTGGTCAAAGATTTGACAGTTGATGAAGCTAGGTGATGAGTACATGGTAGTTTATCATACCACTTTATGTATTTAGGGCTGCTATAACAAATGCCATTGACTAGGTGGCTTAAACAATAGAAATTTTCTCACAGCTCTGAAGGCTAGAAGTCTGAGATCATGGTGTCAGCAAGATTTATTTCATTCTCAGGCTTCTTTCCTTGATTTGTAAATGGCCATCTTCTCCCTTTATCTTCATGTGATCTTTCCTCTGTCTCCTTATAAGGATGTGAATCAGATTAGAATTGGGGTGCCTGGAGGGTTCATTTGGTTGAGCAACCGACTTTTGATTTCAGCTCAGGTCATGATGTCACAGTTTGTGTGTTTGAGCCCCCACATCGGGCTCCGTGCTGACAATGCAGAGCCTGAGTAGGATTCTCTCTCCCTCTCTCTGACTCCCTACCCATGATCTCTCTCAAAATAAGTAAAATAAACTTAAAAGTTAAAAATTTTTTGTTTTATTCATTTTTGAGAAAGAGAGGACAGAGTGTGAGCAGGGGAGGGGCAGAGAGAGACACAGAATCCGAAGCAGGCTCCAGACTCTGAGTGGTCAGCAGAGAGCCCAAAGCGGGGCTCGAATCCACGAACTGTGAACTCAGGACCTGAACCAAAATCAGATGCTTAACTGAGTGAACCACCCAGGTGCCCATAAATTTTTTTAAAAATTAGAATCTACCCATATGACCTCATTTTACCTTAATAGCCTCTCTATAGGTTCTCTGTCCAAATAACAGTCACATTCTGAGGTACTGGGGGTACCTCTTCAATATATGAATTTGCCAGGGGCGGGGGGAGGGACATAATTTAGCCTATAACATTCTTTACAGGTTTTGAATGTTCCATAATGAAAAATTTTTCTAAGAAATGTAAAGGAGATCATATGCCTCTAGTCTCTCCCCTCCCATCAGTAGCTTTCCATCTACCTGCTTTGGGGAATTTAGGGATCAATTTTTATAATCATTCTATGATTCAAAGGCATGTTGTATGTTTGTAGGCCCCCAAATTACATGCATTTACTTGTTCAGCTTATTCATTGTAATTTGAAATCCTGTTTTTTTAAGGTGGGCTCCATGTAAAAGCCACATTCTTTTCATTTCAAAATTATATCTTTAGTAGCTCTATTCTGTGATACCATCAGAAATATTAGCTGCTTATTATCACAGTTCATTGTCTTACTATATCTCAGGAAAACATTTTGGCTTCTTTTTCTAGCCCCCATCAAGAAATCGGCGAGAGAGAGCTGAGCTGAGGCCAGATTTCTTTGATTCTGCAGCTATCATAGAAGACGATTCAGTAAATGTTAAATTATTACTTTTATTTATGGTTTCTAGGTCTTGCGTATGCATGAAATTAATTGTGTTTTTCATTTTTCTAGGGATTTGGAATGCCTATGTTCTGAAGTCTGAAGAAAATTTACAAATCTGGAACTCTATTATTTAGAGCTAGAGGCCTATATACTGTGATAGCTTGTATGGGGGAAAAAACACTTTTGATGTGATCTGATTTGTTTTTTAATCAAATGATTGAGGTCAATCCCTTTTTGCAGTGACAGAAGAGGAGCATGTAAATTACCCAAGGGAATGTTGGTGAATGTCACCTCAGAAAGACTGACCTGAAAAATCATTTGTGTCCTAATATTGGACTTATCCCAATACAGATGTGTGTGTTTTTCTGGAGGGAGGAAAAAATTTTAAATTTTTAAAACAACTGTCAAGATAAACACTGTTATACACCTGTTTTATGAAACTCAGCATTGAGTAAAAAAAAATATTTTTAACTTTATTTTCCTGTTGTACAATTTAAAAACCGTTTTAACATTTTGCCTTTTTATGTTTTAAAAGCTAACCATTTTTATTAAACCTATGAGTAAGCAGCTCATCCTAATTGCCGAAGAGTGTTTTGGAGCTCACTGGATTTGGTTGACCTTGTGGAATACAGAAATGCGGAGGAGCAGAATATCGACAAGCTAAGATGAAATTCTGACAGTGCATCTCTGCCAAAAACCACACACCCTCTGTGGATATGGATTCCCAGATTTTATATACTCTTGAATAAAAAGGTTTATTTTTATTTATAAGGGGGCATAAAATAAGAAATGTCCACGCAGCCATTTTCCAACAGATGCTGTGCACCATTCATTTTATATAGAATAGGGAGATTCAAATACAGTACATTTTCTATTGGTATTTGTTCTGTGCATTTTTAGCAACTTCTACCAGCAAATAAAGTATTCTCAGAAAAAAATGGTTCTCAAGTTATCAGTTTGCTGTTTTTACTACTTATTTCATGCCCTGCCAAATTCAAGTTACATAAACTTCCGTTTTCTTAAAAAGATAATCATGAAGAACTTCTTTGCCATTCAAAAGTAATTTTAAGTGTAACATAACTGTGTCTACTTCCCATGCACTTAATACCTTATGCGCTAATTTTGTGAATTAAGTTTACCAATTATAGAAGTATGTGCTGCATAGAAGTCTGTGCTTAGAGGGTGAAGTTCCTAAGCTTACCTTGAAATACAGCTACATTTCAGTGTTAAATGTGCATATTAATTATTTTGGGGAAAGAAATTATGAATCTTCAGGACAGCCTTCAATGGTTTAGAGTTACATTCTGCTTAGACTTTTATGACTTGCTGCTATTGTTTTAAAAAGCCCACTTAGTTTCTTTCTGATTTTTAAAAGTAAGCCTCAATTCCAAACCAATCCATCCACAGCTGTTTCTGGGCTGGTTTTTAAAGTAGCTGCAATGGAATCATGAGGCTTTCCCTTCTTACCAAAAATGAAAAGATTTTTTTTTTTTTTTTACTAATCTGTGCACCCAATAATTGATTATCTTTTGTTGGGAAAGGAAATGGATTATTCTATTCATTCTTTTAGTAAACACAAAACAGATTTTTCTCAATATTTGTACAGTTCTGAAAAAAAACCTGGTCACCAAAAATATTTTATCTGCTAATTTAGTAATTCCTGGGCTCCAGTTTGAGGGGTTGGGGTTTCACTTTCTTCCAGAAATGTGGACCTCACTGGACATGAAGGGGCAGGAATAACTGGACCGTCCACCAGCGTCACCCCTGCCTGTGGTTCTGGCCAGGGAGGAAGCTGGGAGGTGCTTTGGCACATGCACAGATTGATCCTTTGCTTGACAGTTTCATGTGGAAATCAGATGCTGACTTAGAATTGTAGACTACATGCAACAAAAAAAAGAAAAAAAAAAAAAAAAAAAGGCTTAATATCTACTCAAATGGGTTTGCAGTTCAGTTTGAAGTCAATCGAATTTTTGTATTTTCAGTGTCTCCTTGATTGGTTTTGCTAGTAATTCTGTAAATTGTACATTTGCAATATGAGGTTTTTTTCCTTTTGTACAATTTGAAACTGATGCTTCACCTTTCCTTTAATAAACTATTCAAAATCAGGCTTGTCATCCTATTGTTCTTACTATGTAAAGCTTCAGAGATGATTTTATGTCCCAATGCTCTTGAGAGTTTGCTCACTCTAATCATTTAACTGTATCAGTTTTGTTTTGTTTTTATTTTTATTTTTTTTTTCAACGTTTATTTCTTTTTGGGACAGAGAGAGAGAGCATGAACGGGGGAGGGGCAGAGAGAGAGAGAGGGAGACACAGAATCGGAAACAGGCTCCAGGCTCTGAGCCATCAGCCCAGAGCCCAACGTGGGGCTCGAACTCCCGGACCGCGAGATCGTGACCTGGCTGAAGTCGGACGCTTAGCTGACTGCGCCACCCAGGCGCCCCTTGTTTTGTTTTTAAAGGAAAGAAATTTAGGACTAGTTCATTATCTTTCATTAATTGGATTTCCCTGGAGAAAGTGGGTAGGCCGAGTTGTCTATGATTCAAGAGGAGGTCTCTTGCAGGCTGAATTCTGAAGGAGGCATTCAGAGTTTGTAGCCTGGATCCTGCCCTGGCCACATATCCAGCACCGAGGCTTATGCATGGTTCCCCCTAACAAACAGTGGCCTTTTAAAGATTACTTGGATTCTATAGGGCCATGTGAGAGTTTCTTGATACTGGTGCCAGACATCACTCTTACAAAGGTCATGCCCTGGGGCACCTGGGTGACTTAGTTAAGCATTGGACTCTTAATTTCAGGTCAGGTCCTGATCTCCCCGTTTGTGAGACTGAGCCCCTGTGTCAGGCTCTGCACTAATAGTATGGAGCCTGCTTAGAATCCTCTCCCTCTCTCTGCCCCTCCCCCAGTTGCCATTCTCTTGATCTCTCAAAAATAAACTAAAAAAAAAAAAAGTCATGCCCTACACTTCATGGGCCTGGCCATGTTCTTCGGGCTGTGTTTGTTAGATGGCCTAAAATGTCTGCAGGAAAAGCAGGGCTATAATGGCTAAATCAGCAGGTGAGCTCTCTGGGCACAGGAGGAAGATAACAAGGATGGGTCTCCGGCAGCTCTCATCTTTACAAGCTTATGAGACTAGACCAGGGCTTTACTCAGTGCAGCTCTACCTTGGGACAAACTTGGAAACCTCCCAGATGTGACTTCACTCACTCTTTTGGCCCTGCTTCCAGAAAAGAATCCATCAAACGAACGGTGTCTTCATGGAAAATAAAGGCTTAGTGCCTCCCCCTTAGGTTTTTCATAGCAGACCAAGCTCCAGTAAGGTTCCAGCCCTGCCCTCCTAAGTGCCTTGCTCTATCAGGGTCTTTATTACACATCACTTTTTGAAGGACGGCTTTCTGCTCCCAAGGACATGTAAAGGAGGTTTTTTACTCACCACCTAGGAGAGTGTGGACATGGTTAGAACTTCCCTACTAAGACTGCTACATCTACCCAAATGTTCTGGCTAGACTCCATAGGAGCCCCAAACTGAGGCTCTGCCCGTTAAAGTGGCCATAGGTCCTGTGGTGGAGATCCCACACCCACAGAGGTGCCAACAGCATGAGAACCAGTAGTTTCTAGCCACAGCTGTCTAGAAATCCTTTAGAACAAGAAAGACATAAAATATTCATATCTGTCAAACAGGTTAAGTCTAGGTTGCTTCAACTACATCAGAAGTGTTAACTCGGGCGCCTGGGTGACTCTGCTGAACGTCCAACTCTTGATGCCGGCTCAGGTGATCCCAAGAGTTGTGGGATCCAGACCCACTTTGGGCTCCACACTAGGCATGGAGCCCTGCTTAAGCCCTGCTTAAGATTCTCGCCCACTCTCCCTGACTCTCTCCCCGTACTTGCTTGCTCTAAAGTGTTAATATATGGATGAGTGTCCTTCACGGTCTTTTCTAGGTAGACCGTATCTAAAACACCCCGAAGCAGCCAAAAGCATCAGTGAACCCACAGGCAGAGGACTCAGTAAGGAGACAAAACATGATCAGAAGAGAAGCTAGGAGAACTTTCTGCAAACACAAGCAACTGGAAGGCTGCATTGTGAATTTACTCCCTATTTGAGCAAATCAAGTAAGGACTGACAGGCCATCATGCATAAGGTAGGAAAGCTTTCTAAATTTAATAGCTCTTCAGGGTGAGACAATTCCAGTGGAGCGAGCCACCACCTTTCTCACTCCCCTCTTAGGAGTTCATCCCACCTACTACATCAGTTGGAAAGCAGTGTTCTGACTGGTTATAGAGACATGTGGAGTTGAGACAAATCTGCCTGGGTTCAAATCGCAGCTTCGCCACCCTAGCTTCGTAGCTCAGGATAAACTGGTTTACTTAAGGCAAGAGGAGCTGGGGCAGGTGCAACAGGACCCTCCGTACCTCTTAAACTCCATCTCCATTCTCACCATATTACCTGCTCTCAGTCTAAAGAGAGACACTTGCCACTGCTCTGCTCAGTAAACCCAAGTCCTCTGGTTAAAGCCCACAGTTTTCTTTTTCCCCTTAAAGACCGAATACCACCTGGGAAAGGCATTCCTAAACAACAGCCACTGAAAATACTCTGCCACCATTCTCATGGCATTCTGTCATCCACAGAGGCTGGTCTACTTGCAAGGTCTTGCAGCTTTTTGTTTCCTTGGCCACCAGCTTTGTTTATCGGTTATTAACCATCTCCATTCCAAGGCTTCCCAGAAGTCTCTTGCCCAAGTGTTTTATTAGGCTGGTTCCTCTATCTCTTAGGCCCAGGAACAAGCCCTTCTCAGCATCCAGATTTCACAACCTAGTAAAACACATCTTGGACCCCTTCCTCAAAAAGGAAAAACAAAAAAAACCCCACAAACTTTTATGTATTATTTTCATATAGATGATAGCACAGTCATCCTCCAAGCATTCCAAATCCTAGGTTAGCTGACCCCAGAAATTGGATTCGCTAATCAATTTTAAGCAATTGAGCCACATGCTAACCAACCTGCATGGCTTCTTAGGAGACCTCTAAAAGCCCAAGAATCGGCCAACTCCTTTCCCACAGTTTATAACCTTTCTGCTGGTGCCAAAGAGGAACATAAAGAACTTGTGTCCAGTCTCTGCCCCCTTGAAACTCACCATCTACTTAGATAAAAATATACAGAGAAAAAAAATGCACACTCAGATGCTTAAAAAAAAAAAAAAAACCTGCAATAAGCAAAATCAGTTCTAGCTCACAGGTTGAGAGGAACTAACGTCCTTGAGCATGAGCAAACTGGAGCTATTTAGCAAAAGGATGTCCCACGGGGGAGGTGACAGGGCTGTGGGCTAATGACCAGAGTGAAAGGCCCTATGCACTGGAAGTGCTAGAGCAGAAGAATGCAAGAAAATCCAGACCTGAAATTAGTGTATTAACTTGGAACAAGATTTCTAACTTGAAGGGTAGGCCACAGAGAAACACCAGTAAGGACACCTGCAAAAGTACTTAGTGTTTGAAAATTTGACAGGGTGATAGCATGGTAAGAAAAAAAATTATTTCAGGAAAAAATGTTTAAAAAAAAAAAAAGAATCCATGAGTCTAACAAATACTTAAAAACAGAAAAGAAACCTCTTCTGGCACAGTAACAAACTAACAAATGCAACATTTTAGAATCAACAGATTCTACAGTATGGCTGATTGAGAGGCAAGAACCATCAATAGGTACTAAAAGTACAGGATGAAAATTTGTTGACGGGCTTAAAGAATGCCCCCAGATCAGCTATTAATTACAAAGAAAAAATGGTAACCTTTGCAGCCACCACCTTAACCAAGTGATGAGTCAATTTCATCAATAATGGAAAAAACTAGCATCATGTGCTTCTTATGTGATACATAGAAAGAACATTCTTACCTGGTCTGAACATCTGGAAACAATCAGACAAACCCAAATTGAGGGACATTCTACAAAATAACTGGCAACCATTCTTCCAAATTGTCAATGTAATGAAAGACTGTAAGGCAATGAGCCTTGTTTCCTAGGAAATAAATACATTTGGCAGGGTGGGGGACAAAGGGTCATGGTTCTACAACTTACTTAAATGGGTCAATAAAAATAATAATTATGTATTTATGGAAGAGAATACATAGTATTCTATATACTACATTTTTTTTAATTTTTTTTTTCAACGTTTATTTATTTTTGGGACAGAGAGAGACAGAGCATGAACGGGGGAGGGGCAGAGAGAGAGGGAGACACAGAATCGGAAACAGGCTCCAGGCTCTGAGCCATCAGCCCAGAGCCTGACGCGGGGCTCGAACTCACGGACCGCGAGATCGTGACCTGGCTGAAGTCGGACGCTTAACCGACTGCGCCACCCAGGCGCCCCTATACTACATTCTATATACCATACATAATAGCATATGCTATTATACATATAGTAAATGTAGAAAATTAAGTGGATACCCTCAGTGAAAGATATACAAATACCACTCCTGCAACATTTCTACAGGTCTGAAATTTTCCAAACTAAGTTTTCTAAAATGTGACAACACATTTCTGAAAAGCATTTAATATAGGGTACTATATCCCATATGACTGAGCATCTATTCTGCCAGATACAACTACAAACATCCTCAACGATTCCTAGAGGAATTGAGGGCATGTTATTAAATATTATTTATGGGCTTCCTGGGTGGCTCAGTCGGTTATGTGTCCAACTTTGGCTCAGGTCATGATCTCCCGGTCCGTGAGTTTGAGCCCCACATCGGGCCCCGTGCTGACAGCTCAGAGCCTGGAGCCTGCTTTGGGATTCTGTGTCTCCCTCTCTCTCTCTCTCTCTGCCCCTCCCCTGCTCTCACTCTCACTCTCTCTCTCTCTCTCTCTCTCTCTCTCTCAAAAATAAGCAAACATTAAAAAAATAAAAATAAGATAAAATAAAAAATAAGGAAATAGGGGCGCCTGGGTGGCTCAGTCGGTTAAGGATCCAACTCTTGATTTCAGCTCTGGTCATGATCCCACGGTTCATGGGATTGAGCCCCACGTCAGGCTCTGCACTGATAGCAAGGAGCCTGCTTGGGATTCTCTCTCTGCCCCTCCCCCTGCCTGTACTCTCTCTCTCTCTCTCTCAAATAAGCATTTAAAAAAAGGGAGGGGGGTGCGGAATGAAGGCTAACCAGGTAAGTATGTTGCCCTAAAAGCTTATTATCTCACCTACAAAGAAAAACATCTTGGGGGAAAAGGAAAATACACAGAGGTGTCAAATAAGGGTCAGCTCTAAGTGACAATACACTGTTTTCTAGATTTTTCAGATTTATACCGTAAAAAATGAAATTTGTGCTCAAAAAATACCAGTTAAACAAATTTTTAATAAAGCAATTAATTTTACAGTAAGGCACAAATGAAATCTTCCTAGGATTTAATAAACAGCCATTTCAAGTTATTACTGATATTTAGATTTCCAGGTTTCATGATTGCAAAAGGCAGAGATGGGTGCAAATGGCCAGGCGGTAACTGGCTCTTGGTTTATTTTCCTTTGATTGGTTTACAATGGAATATTTGCATGTTTCCTCCAAGGGCGCTGTACCTTCTTGCTGGCTAAGACATCCAGGTCAGAGCAGATTCGGGCTCGTGTGGAGGAAGGCTGGATGATATCATCCACAAATCCTGGTGAAGCATAGAAAAGGAAGTAGATCATGTGCATCCCCAAATAAGGCCACCCCCCCAATCTGTGCTCAGCCTGGGCACCATCTCTGGGGTGTGAGCAGGACCCAACTTGATATGAGAGGGCACGGGCCCTGTGAACCCTCCCCCACATCCCAGGAGCATCCCCGTTCCTCTGGCAGGACCTCAACTTCTGGCCTAGGACTACTTGGCAAAAAAATGCAATCTGACCCCCTTGCTGCCAAGATGAAGTCAACAGGAAATAAAATTAAGAAAATATGTCTGTATTTTCAACAATCAGTACACCTTCCTCCTACCCCTGTAACACAAGTCCCTTTGTAATGTGATTTCATCACCCCTCATACCAAGAACTGGATTCAATTTTACTTGTCCTTGTGATTTGCTTTGGCCAACAGAATGTGGCAAAAATGACACTATGCAATTTCCAAATCTAGGTCTCAAGGTGCTCAGGACACCAGCAAGCATGGTGTGGCCAGGTTCTGAAAGAGAAACCATGGGGCGCCTGGGTGGCTCAGTCAGTTAAGCATCTCACTTCGGCTCAGGTCATGACCTCATAGTTTGAGAGTTTGAGCCCCACCTCAGGTGAGCACCGCTTCTCTGTCTCTGTCCCTTGCTCACTTGTACCCTCTGTCTCAAAATAAAAATAAAAATAAAAATAAAAATAAAAATAAAAATAAAAATAAAAATAAAAATAAATAAGCAACCTGTGCAGAAAATGCCTACTGCCATTACCAACCATGTAAGTGAAGCCATCTTGGACTATCCGGCCCCGAATTACCAACTATCTGTGAATGACTGCCGACCCTCAGAAACATGAGCAAAAAAAAAAAAAGAAAAAGAAAAAGTTGGCTGTGTCAGCCACTTTGTTTAGCAGTGGACTTTTACACAATATTAGGTAACTGAACACCACTAGCCATTTCAGCAATATTGTTTCAGTCCTTGGTGACCAAAGCAGTTATATACAATGTCCAGAGACAACCCCCAACCCTCACCAGTCTCCAGATTCCACAGTGAGGGCAAAGGGCAGTGATGTGAGACTTTCTGGAGCAAAAGGATGAGCAAGTGACCCAACAAATGCCCAACACCGCCCTCCCCACCACAGTCCCTACCTCTCACTGCAGCAGGAAAGGGGTTGGCAAACTTCTCAATATACTCTGCCTGAGCTGCTTCCACATTCTCATGCCCTTTGAAGATGATCTCCACGGCCCCCTGTCATAGGAGAAGTTAATGAACTTAACTGGCAGTCCCAACCCAGGCGACCTCCCTCAAACCACTATCACAGTGTGTGGCTGTGAACTTCGAGGCCACAGTGCCCTGGCGAGAAATGCCGGCTCCAGGCACCAGGGCACAGAGGTGAGCACTGCTGGAGTCAACCAGCACGATCCCACGGGCTGTGATCCAATGTTCAGTGTTGCCCCAACAACAGGCAGCCCAGGCAAAGCCAGTCACTTGTCTCCCCAAATTCCATCCTATTCCATCCAATTGCATCTATCCTTCTTTCAGGCCAAGATGTTTTGCCCATTTTCCATAGTTAGATCCATGGTCCCCTGAATCAGGTGAAGTAAAATGCTGTTTTCCTTCTTCCTTATCCTCAGTACACAATTCAGTGGCTCCGGGGCCCTCCCTGGGAGAGGAGATGGGAATGGGATCACAGGGAATGTCCAATCCTCCCAAAGGCTAGTTCAGTTGACTCAACCCTTTCTGCTTTACTGACCATCTCAAAACCCACTCAGCATCCCCCCCTCCCCACCCCCACCCCCCGAGCATGAAGACACCAGCATGTGCCTAAAGTGACAGTGCAGGACAGGAGCCAGAGCTGACCCAGGGGTCAAGGTGGGGACTCGGCAAGGTCTAGGTCCCAACTCCCTGGAATCCTGGCCCATCCAAGGGGTCCGGGCCTCTCTCCACATTTCGTAACTACAAGCTCCTGCTGGCAAACGACCATTACCTGGATCCAGGAAAAGGGAAAGCTAGAGGTCCTCACCTTTGCTCCCATGACTGCAATCTCCGCTGTAGGCCAGGCATAGTTGGTGTCACCACAAAGGTGCTTGGAGCTCATGACATCATAGGCACCACCATAGGCCTAGAACAAACCCAAATGCTGAATGTTAGAGCCTGAATCAGATCATATCCCTGAAAGACTCTAGGAAGCCAAGTGAAATGAGGACAAAAGGAAAAGCCCTCCTGAGCTACTGAAGGCCCAGTGTCTCTGAGGCTGGGAAGCCAGCGCAGAGAAAACACAGGCACAGTCCAGAGGCCTTTCACAACTAATGTTCACTGTCATTCCTGGCTCTTTCCCACTGATGCTCTCATTTCCCAGACGTGACCACCAACATATCTGCAGGGTGTGTCCACAGGGCTATAAATGTTGCCTGAGCTCCAAAGATCTTTTTTAAGGGTCAGCAAGGTGTACTCCTCTTCCCAGCCCCCCTGAAACTCTTGGCCAGACCTCCAACCATGGCCATGCTGCTAGAAGTGTGTGGGCTCACAGCCTCTGATACCAGCTCTTCTCACCTTCCTGGTGATGACTGTGACTTTGGGCACAGTTGCTTCAGCAAATGCGTAGAGAAGCTTGGCTCCATGCCGGATGATGCCCCCGTATTCCTGTGCTGTGCCTATGTCATGAGGAAGAGTTACGAGATACAGAAGTCCTTACAAGGTATGCTTGTCACTCTCAGCTATGAGGTCTTCCCCTGCTCCCCAGAGGGCCAGGAGAGAGCCACTCACCCCCCACATCCCCATCTTCCAGACACCTAGAATATGGAGAAGTCACAAATCCTTAGAGAATTTTACAAAACCTCCAAATTAAGTGGGTGCCTTACTGGGCAAAACTACCTCTCCTCGCCCCCCTCCTATCAATGACTTACCAGGCAGAAAGCCAGGGACATCAACAAAAGTGATGAGTGGAATATTGAATGCATCACAGAATCGGACAAAACGAGCCCCTTTCACAGATGAATTAATATCCAAACATCCTAGAATGAGAGAGATTATCCATGCTGAGCTTCTGGGCAATTCCCAGCTCTACCCCCAACGGGAATGTGCCCTCAGCAACCATTCAGAGCTGATTTCTATGGAGGCACCAAAGTCTCCTCACCAGGGAATGTAAAGGGAAATCCTTACACTCCAGGAAAGACAGGAGAACCCACCGGGCAGTGGCCAAAGAGGGTCCAAGAGTGGACCCTCAGGCTCTCTTGCTGGGAGCACAGTCTATTGCAGGCAGCTAGACTCTGCCTCATTAACTGAGGTTTATGTACCCACCTGGGGTACAGCCTGACTTGTCCCCATGGAACCAGTAGTGACAAGTATCATTCAAGAGCTGCTGTTAGAGACTCCCGGTAGCCTGGAATCAGATTCACCAGTTTAGCTATGTGCCCTTGGGAAATGACTTTACCTTTCTGAGCCTGAGGTTCATCACCTGCAAAGTTGGGATGTTACTACCTCCTACCATGGTTTCAAGGATTTAAGGAGGTGGTATCTGTAATGTGTGCAGAGTAAGAGTTCAGTCACTAATATGTCTCCTCTCCTAGAATAGTTCCCAACATACTGTATGAGGCCAACATTCCCCTAATACCACAACAAGATTAGGACATCGTAAAAGAAGAATGCAGACCAAACAAAATCCCTCACAAACACAGATGCAAAAATCCCCAAGATATTATGAAATCAAACACTGATGCATTCTAAGTGGGGTTTATCCCAAGAAGTCAAGGCTGATCTAATATGTGAAAAAACCAACAAAATTACTAAATAGAGGAGAAAAACCCTATAGGCTTTTCTTTCTCAACAGACAAAACACATCTGACAATTCAATACTCAATCATAATTCAAAACAAGCAGTAAACTAGGAATACAATGGAACTTTCATAATCTGACAGAGTATCTACAAAAAAGCTTATACACTCATTGATAAGAATAAATAAATTCCTAAATGATCTATACCAGTACTGGCCAAAAGAATTTTCTATAATTATGGAAATGTTCTCTGGTTGTGCTATTTGACATGATAGCCACTTAAAGCTATTAAGCACTTGAAAAACAGCACAAATGAGAAACTAAGTCTCTAACTGCATTCAATTTTAATTGTCTATACTATTTAATTATCTTGAAGTTTACTAAGCTATCATACTGAACAGATCTAGATTTTCAAGCAATTACTACCAAAATTGTAGGCATTCTCTTACAGAAACTGATAGGCAGATTCTAAAATTCATATGGTAATACAAAGGAAACAGAATAAACAGTTTTGTTTTTTTTTTTTTTAATTGGAAAACTTATACTAGTTGACTTCAAGACTTTCTTACAAAGCAGGATTTCTGAACCTCAGGGCCATCTGTATTTTGGGCTGGGTAATTCTTTGTTGTGGGGGGTTGTCTTGTGTGCAGAAGATGTTTAGCATCATCTCTGGCCTCCACACACTAGATGCCAGTAGCACTCACTCCCCTACAACCCACACCTGTGACAAACAAAACGGTTTCCAACATTGTCAAGTGTCCCCAGGATCCTGAAACTGCCCCAAGCTGATAACTATAAAGCTACAGTAATCAAGACAGTATGGCACAGGCATCAAGGTAGACAAAATGGTAATGGATACATTGTGAAGAAATGGACCCACACAACTGATTTCAGACCAGGTATCAAACCAATTCGCTGTGGAAAGAAAGTCTTTTTAACAAATGGTGATGGAACACTTAACTGTCTATATGGGGGGGAGGGGGAACATGAAAGTAGACTATTTCACTCTATAAACTATATACAAAAATTAATTCAAAATAGATCATAGGTCTTAACATAAAACCCAGAACTACAAAGCTAGCCAATGATATCGGACTATCTTTGTTTGCAACATTGTCATAGGCAAAGATTGTTTGGAAAGGACACAAAAAGTTCTAATCATAAATAAAAAACACTGATAAATGGGACTTCATCACATGTTTAAAAATATGTGAGTCAAAAGACACAATTTATTGAAGAAGTCACAAATCAGGAAAAAAATATATTTGCAATATGCGTATCTGACAAGACTCCCATCCAAAATATATAAAGAATGCTAGAAACAAAAAGAACTCAAAAAGAAAAATTGGCAAAACTTCCCTCTTACTAAATGCATTTTTTGAGAGGACAGAAATGTTCCGTATCTTGTTTTGGATGGTGATAACAAGGTTGTATACTACTGTCAAATTATCAAAACCTATTAAAATGAGCATTTGAAACCTGTGCATTTTACTGTGTGTAAATTGTAACTCAATAAAAATGTTTTAAATCTCCCCTCTTTCCTCTCTCCTCAAAATCTATGTTAATGACCTGAAATAAAAAATCTGAGTGGTAAGTCCCAGAATAAAAACAATTCTAAATTAAGAAACTGCAAAAAGTATCCAGAAGCTATACTTAAACTGAAAACCAAGATGGGCACCGACAACCAGAACATGATGGAATCACTGGGGAAATCAACACAGGAATGGAAAACCTGCAGCCCGAGTGGCCATGGGACGGGCTCCAGGACCAGAGGCCAGGTCTTAGCATCTGAGGCCTCGTCCCAGAACTAGACTGAGCGCCTGGTACCCAGAGAGAGCCCAGTGAGCACTGACTAATTCCTCTAAGAAAAAATGAGACCTAGAACAGAAGCCCCCTATGTAAGCCTCTGAAGCTGTCTTTTAGTAACAGGGAATGATTAAGTCCATAAAATGCATGAAGCTTTTTTCCAAAAAAGCAGTAATCTACTGAACTTCCACAACTTGCCACTCCATAAACATAACAAAGAATTTCTAAGAAAAGGGGAAGTCAAGGAACCACCATGGAATCAAGCGTTCAGGCTCCAGCCAGGTTGGGCAGTGGGACGGACATCCTAGATATCTATAGATACACTTTCCAGGACAAGCCAAGCAGTTTCTTAAAAAGTGGGGTTGTCAAAGTCAACCTGTGCTGCAGGCCATCAGGACCCACAGAGGTAGTCATGGGATGAGAAAGATCTTGAAGCAGACACAAGAAATCATGTGAAGTCCATGCCAGTGACTGACACAGCTCAAAGGAGAAACTAAAAGGATGTATCAACAGTTAAGAATTTACCGGAGGAACAAAATGCAGTTTCAGTGTGTGTGAATTCCTGACTTTTAAACACTTTTTCTCAACAACAAAATGGGGGGGGGGGGGGAAGTCAGCTCCAAACTCCTACCCTCCAACAAAAACATCACAAAAGAATCAGAAACCCTGGAACAAGTGAAGGTTTACCAACCACCAAGAGAAAGTCAAATCAAGAAACAGGCAACTTAAAAATAGTAGGAAAGCTTTGTGACATTCTTAATTACACCTGCCCCACTCTCTCCCTAGTTCTAGAGGGAATAAAGAGTCAGTCACAAATTATCACATAGGTGTGTTCTAATTTGTCTATCTTGTCAGATACGCATATGGCAGGGATTTTCATCCCTGCTTTACCTAACATGGAGCTCACCAGGCCAGAAAGTGGCAGACATTGCTCAAAAACAAAGAACAACCTGCAGATGCTTGAGACTGCCTAAGGCCTAGGAGGAAAGAACCAGGGAGAGAGATTCTTTAGAAAATTAGGGCATTCAAGAACACCTGTGTACACAGGGCATTTCAGAAAGACACAGATATGCCTAGGACCAGATGCATGCTCAGAAAAGACCCAGGAAAAGGGAATTAGAAAATATCTTGAGAGGAATGAAAATGAAAATACTTTACAAAACAAATAACCTAAGAAGACCTTAAGTTTTAACAGTGGGCTGACCCCTAAGTTCAGTTTAATCTGGCCAAGTGTTGAAGAGGAGCCCCAGCACAGGGCCAATTCTCAAAGACTAGATGAGGTACTTTCTTGTTTGCCTGTTTTAGTAACTGGTATTCAAGGATATCTCTGTCAAAACACTAGCTGGACACAAGCTAAGGCAAAGAAACTTCCATGACCACCTACAGCAAGGAATATAGTCTGCAAAAATAATTGGAAAACGGCACTAGACAATGGCTATTACAGCATTCAGTGATCAACAACAAAACCTAGAAAAGGGAGAGAATATGATTTCCAGGATCAACACCTCATAATATTCAAATGTCCAGTTTTCAACAAAAAAATAACAAGGCTTACAAAGAAACAGGAAAAAAGCCACTCAAGTGAAGAAAATTAACTGACAGAATCTGTCCCTAAGGAAGCCCAGACACTGAACTTATTAGACAAAGACTTTAAAATAATGGTCTTGGGGGCAACTTGGTGCTTCATTTGGTTAAGCGCCAACTTTGGCTCAGGTCATGATCTCATAGTCTGTGGGTTCGAGCCCTGAATCGGGCTGTGTGCTGACAGCTCAGAGCCTGGAGCCTGCTTTGGACTCTGTGTCTCCCTCTCTCTCTGCCTCCCCCCCTCAAAAATAAACATTATAAAGATTTTTATAGGGGTGCCTGGATGAATCAGTTGATTAAACATCCAACTCTTGATCTCGGCTCAGGTCATGATCTTATGGTTTGTGAGTTCAAGCCCCACGTCAGGCTCTGTGCTGACAGCTCAGTGCCTGGAGCCTGCTTCGGATTCTGTGTCTCCGTCTCTCTGCCTCTACCCCATTTGTGCTCTCTCTCTCTCAAAAATGAACATTAAAAAAGTTTTTTTAAATTTGTAAGTAAACAAATGAAAAAATACCCAAGGATTTGAAATGAACTTCTATGTACAGCCTGGTACACAGAAGTACCATCAGAGTCAAAGTGCACATGAGCTGGTAATAATAACTTCAGATATAAGGCCAATGTCCATTTTTTTAGAATAGGAGAGTCACACTAGAGCTTCCCTAAACTATTCCTGACAGTGTAGTGTGCATTAAATCAAATAGCTTTGGGGCGCCTGGGTGGCTCAGTTGGTTGAGCATCTGACTTCGGCTCAGGTCATGATCTCACGGTCCATGAGTTTGAGCCCCGTGTCGGGCTCTGTGCTGACAGCTCAGAGCCTGGAGCCTGCTTCAGATCCTATGTCTCCCTCTCTCTCTGCTCCTCCCCTGCTCACATGCTGTCTCTCTCTCAAAAAGAAATAAAGATTAAAAAAAAAAATTTAAATCAAATAGCTTAACAGTTTTGTCTAAAAGCATCAATAATGTCAGTTATAAGCTAAGAAGTCACATCTCAAAGCCATCGTCATCCTCTGTCTTCAGAATTATTCTAATTGTTTACACATCAGGTCTGTTCCATCTTAAACCAACAGACAGATAAACAAAACCAATGAAAGGAACCAGTGATTGAGTCCAACAGCAAAACCATTTAACCTCAGTTTTCCCTCTAGCTTAGTCACCCACTGTCTCTTTGTTTAGAGTGAAATATCTGATAACAGTGCTCTCTAAAGTAAAATGTTAAGAATCAGAGAACACTAAGTGTGGAGTGCATGGAAACTCTGTGCTATCTAGAAATTTTGTTATAAATCTAAAACAACTCTAAAACAAAAAGTTTATTTAAAAAATTTTTTAAATAACTATCTTAAAGATGGTCAAAGAAAAAAAGAAAAACATGAACAAAGAACTTTAAAAATCATGAAAACAATGTATGAACAAAATGAGAATACCAATAAAGAGAAAGAAATTATAAAAAGGAACCAAACAAATTCTGTGGCTGAAAACTACCATAAATGAAATAAAAAATTCACTACAGGGGTTCAAGAGTAGATTTGAGAAAATAGAAGACACGATTGGGAAACTTGAAGATAATTTATATTATTACCCAGTCTTAACAAAAAGAAAAGAAAAAATGAAGTGAACAGAAACTACAGATCTACGAAATACCATCACTTGAACCAATATTTGCAGCAAGGCAATACCACAGGGAGGAGAAAAAGGGACAGAGATTATCTGAATACATCCAAAAACTTCCCAAATTTAAGACATGAAGCAACAAATCAAAGAAACTAAGTAGAATAAACACAAACAGACCCCCACTGAAACAGATTATCATCGAATTATTAAAAGATAAAGACAGAATCTGGGGGCACCTGGGTGGCCCAGTCAGTTAAGTGTCCAACTCTTGATTTCAGCTCAGGTCATGATCTCACGGTTCAGGTTTGAGTTCCACGTGGGCCTCCATACTGTCAGTGGGAAGCCTGTTGGAGATTCTCTCCCTCTGCCCCTCTTGCACTCATGCTCTTTCTCGCTCAAAATAAATAAACTTAAAAAAAAAAAAAAGGTAAAGACAGAATCTTGAAAGCAGCAAGAGAGAAGTGACTCACCATATACAAGAGATCCTCAATAAGATTATCAGTTGATTTCTGAGTAGAAAAACCACGGAGGCAGAAGACAATGGAATGATGTAAACCACTGAAAGAATAAAACTGTCAACCAAGGACTCTGTTTGGCAACCTGTCCTTGAAAAATGAGGGACAAATTAAGACATTCCCAGATAAACAAAAGCTGCAGAGTTCATTACCACTAGGCTTACCCTACGAGAAATATTAAAGAGAATCCTTCTGGTTGAAATGAAAAAAAAAAAAAAAATACTAGACAGTACCACACAAATTATGAAGAAATAAAGATTTCTAGTAAAGGTAACTACACAAGGAAACATAAAACACAGGATATTTTTGATTTGTAAAACCATTTTTTATTTCTTATGTGATTAAAAAAACAAATGCAGTCCAGAAAGTTTCACTGATGAATTCTACAAATTACAGCAATTCTCTACCATCTCTTTCAGAAAAACCAGAGGGAATACTTCCTAACTCATTCTATGAGGCCAGCATTATGCTATTACCAAAACCAGACAAACACATTACTAGAAAACTACAGACCAATGACTCTCATGAACACAGATGCAAGAATCCCTAACAAAATAAAAGCAAATCAAACCCAGCAACGTTACTATATCAACAGGCTAAAGAAAAAAAGTTACATGAACACATCAGTAGATACAGAAAAGGGATTCACAAAATCCAACACTCAGTCATGATTAAAAACCCTCTGCAAACTAGGAATACAGGGCTGCTTTCTCAACTTGATAAAGAACATCTAACAAAAAATCTACA
Source organism: Puma concolor (assembly GCF_028749965.1). NCBI lineage: Eukaryota > Metazoa > Chordata > Mammalia > Carnivora > Felidae > Puma > Puma concolor. Next base: position 32,250,566 of record NC_141675.1, on the reverse strand, counting down.
GCTAACATCACACATAATGATGAAAAACTAGAAGCTTTCCCACTAAGATCAGGCATAAGACAAAAATGTCCCCTCTCACCACTTTTCAAAACTGTACTGGGAGTCATACCTAATCCAATAAAGCAAGAAAATATACAAAAGGTACACAGACTGGGAAGGAAGAAATCAAACTGTCTTTGTTCACAGATGACATAATAATCTATGTAGAAAATCCTAAAGAATTGACAAAAACACTGCTGAAACTAATACGCAATTATAGCAAGGTTGCAGAATACAAAGTTAATATACAAAACTTAATAACTTTCCTATATACCAGCAGTGAATTTGAAACAAAGAACACAATACCATGTACATTAGCACCCGCCATTCAAAAAAAGAAATACACAGGCATAAAATAACAAAACACATTATAAAATCTATATGAGGAATGCTACACAACTCTGATGAACAAAATGGAAGAATTAAATAAATGGGGACATATTCCACGTTTATGGATAGGCAGACTCAATACTGTCAAGAGGGCAGGTATTTCCAACTTGATTTCTTAATTTAACACAATTCCAATCAAAATCCCAACAAGTTATTTTGTGGATGTTGACAAACTGATTCTAAAGTGTATTATGGAGATGCAAAAAAAACCCCAAAAAACAAAAAAACAAAAACAAACCTAGAATAGCCAACACAGTATTGAAGGACAAAATAAAGTTGAAGGACTGACAACACCTAGCCACGAGACTTGCTATAAAGCTACAGTAATCAAGACATGTGGTACTGATGAAAAAAAACAAACAGACCAATGGAACAGAACAGCGAACCTAGAAATAGACCCCAAGAAATATCAACTGATCTTTGACAAAAAAACAAAGGCAATACAATGGAAGAGAGATTGTCTTTTCAACAAGTAGTGCTGGAACAACTGGACATCCACAAGCAAAAAAATTTAGACACAGACCTTACACATTTCATAAAACTAACTCAAAATGGATCCAGAGACCTAAATGTAAACCACAAAAGTGATAAACTTCTAGAAGATAACACAGGAGAAAACAAATAACCTTGGATTTGGTGGTAACTTTTTAGATACACTACCAAAGGTATGATCTATGAAAAAGAAATAATTGATAAGCTGACCTCATAATTAAAAACTTCTGTTCTGCAAAAGACACTGTCTAGAGAAAGAGAAGACAACCATAGACTGGGAGAAAACATTTGCAAAATACACATCTGATAAAGGAACTGCTATCTAACATACACAAAGAACTCTTAAAACTCAACAATAAGAAAACAAACAGGAGCACCTGGGTGGCTCAGCTGGCTGAGTGTCCAACTTCAGCTCAGGTCATGATCTCACAGTCTGTGAGCTCAAGCCCCATGTCAGGCTGTCTGCTGTCAGCACGGAGCCCATTTCGGATCCTCTGTCCCCCAGTCTCTCTGCACCTCCCCCACTCACATTCTCTCTCTCTCTCTCTAACAATAAACATTATAAGAAAAAAAATCTGATTAAAAATAGACTAAAAGGGGGGGGGCACTAAAGATCTGAGCAGACACCTCACCAAAGAAAACATACAGATGGCAAATAAACACATGGAAAGATACCCTATGTCATATGGCATCAGGGAAATGCAAATTAAAAGACGATACCAGGTCTTTTGTCTGGACTGCTGACATGCCATCCAGACTGAGGAAGACCTGGAAACTTGGGGGTCATGTAAGCCACAGCCACAGCAGCATCAGCAAGCACCGGAAGCACCCAGGAGGCTGGGGTAATGCTGGTGGCATGCATCATCACAGGATCAACTTTGACAAATATCATCCAGGTTACTTTGGAAAAGCGGGTATGAGGCATTACTACTTAAAAAGGAACCAGATATTCTACCCAACTGTCAACCTTGATTAAACTGTGGACCCTGGTCAGTCAGCAGACACGGGTAATGCTGCCAAAAACAAGACTGGACTTGTTCCTATCATTGATGTGGTGTGTTCATGCTACTACAAAGTTTTGGGAAAGGGAAAGCTCCCCAAACAGCCTGTCATCGTGAGGGCCAAAATCTTCAGTAGAATTGCTGAGGAGAAGGTTAAGGGTGTGTGTGTGGAGGGGGGGGGAGGGCACCTGTGTCCTGGTAGCTTGAAGCCACATGGAGGGAGATTCATTAAATACTTACAAGTGAAGTGAAAAACAAAAAAAAAAAAGATCCCACTACACACCTATTAGAATGGCCAAAATCCAGAACACTGACAACACCAAATCCAGACAAGGATGTGGAGCAGCAGGAACTGTAACTCCTTGCTGGCAGGAATGCAAAATGGTACAGCAACTCTGGAAGACAGTTTGGCAGTTTCTTACAAACTACACATACTCATACTATGCAAGCCAGCAAGCATACTCCATGGCATTTACCCAAATGAGCTGAAAACTTATGTCCACACAAAAACCTGCACACAGACATTTACAGCAGCTTTACTCATAATTGCCAAAACTTAGAAGCAACCACAATGTCCTTCAGGAGGTGAACAGATAAGTGAACTGTGTGGTATACCCAGGCAATGGAATATTACTCAACACTAAAAAGAAATGAGCTATCAAGCCATGAGAAAACATGTAGGAAGCTTAAATGCATATTACTAAGTGCAAGAAGCTGATATGGAAGGGCTACATACTCTAACTCCAACTATATGATATTCTAGAAAAAGTAAAACTATGGGAGGGGTACAAGGATCAGTAGTTGCCAGGGGTTACTAGGTTATCAGGGTTGGGAGAAAGGAATGATGAACAAGTGGAACACTTAGGACTTTTAAGGCAGTGAAACCATTTTTTATGATGCTGCAATGGTGGGTTACATACTATACACTTATCATACCCAGAGAATATATAACACCAAGAGTGAACCCTAATGTGAATACAGACCTAAGGTAATTATGGTGTGTCCATGTACATTCATCAATTGTAACAAATATACTACTCTGGTTCAGGATATTGACAGTGAAGTAAGCTGTGTATGTGTGATAGAGTATTATGGGAACTCTGCAGTTTTCACTTAATTTTGCTCTGAAACTTAAAGAGCTCCAAAAAATAAAATTTATTTTACCAAAGGGATTATATACCATGACCAACTCAGATATACTCCAATAAAGCAAAAGTGGTTCAACGTAGAAAAAAATCAAACAATACACCACATTAATAGAATGAAGGACAAAAACTACATGATCATTTCAAATGTTGCAGAAAAGGTATACAAATCTATCAACCTTTCATAAAAAAAAAAAAAGTACTCAGAAAACTAGGAATGGAAGGAAATTTTCTCACCATGATGAAGGCATTTACGAAAAACCCACAGCTAACATCATATTCAGTGGTCAAAGACAAAGTTCTTCCCCTAAGATCAGGAACAAAATAAGGATGCCTGCTTTCACCAATGCTATTCAATAATGTGCTAGATGTTCTAGCCAAAGCAACTAGACAAGAAAAAAATAATAAAAAGTATCCAAATTGGAGATGAAGTAAACACTATTTGCAAAAAACATGATCCACAAGAAAGCTCATAAAGCTAATAAGCTCAGCAAAGTTGCAGGTTGCATGATCAACAAACAAAAATCAGTTGTGTTGTCATCTTTCCATATAATAATAATGAACATTCCAAAAAGAAAATTGAGAAAGCAATTCCATTTGCAATAGTATCTAAAAGAATAAAATACATAAAAGTAAATTTAACCAAGAGGTGAAAGACTTATACACTAAAAACTATAAAACACTGCCAAAAGAATTAAAAGACCAAAATAAATGGAAAGATACCTGAAGTGATCTGCAGATTCTATGCAATCTCTATCAAAACCTCAACATCCTTTTTTGCAGAAATGGAAACACCAATCCTCAAATTCATTTGGAATTGCAAGGAGCCCCAAAAGTCAAAAGAATCTTTACAAGGAACATGAGAGGACACACATTTACCGATATTAAAACTTACTACACAAAGCTGCAGTAATCAAAACCAGCATGTGAATAAACATAAACAGACCACTTAAATAGTATTAAGAGTCCAGAAAAAAACCCATACATCTACAGCCCCTTGATTTTTGAGAAGGACGCCAAGTCTATTCAATAGGGAAAGAACAATCTATTCAACAAATGGTGTTGGGATAACTAGATTTCTACACGCAAAAGAATCAGAAGTTGAGCCCTTAATGCACACCATATATAAAAATTTACTCAAAATTGGTCAAGCCTAAATGTAAAAGCTAAAAGCATAAAATTCCTAAAAGAAAACACAGGGAGGGGCTTCATGATGTTGGATTTGTCAACAGGTACTCCGCCAAACACAAACAAATTGTATATTGGACTTCATCAAATTTTAAAACTTCTGTGCATCAAATGACATTATCAAGAAAGTGAAAAGACAACCTACAGAATGGGAAAAAATACATGCAAATCACATAGATGATAAAGGCCTAATAAATATCCAGAATATAAAGCACTCATACAACTCAACAAAAAACAATTAAAAATGCACAAAGGAATTGAATAGATATTTCTCCAAAGAAGATATACAAATGGCCAATAAGCACATGAAAAGATGCTCAACATCACTAATTATTAGGGAAATTTAAATGAAAACCATAATGAGAAAATATTCCACACCCCATTATGATAGCTATTATCAAAACATACCTGAAAATAACAAGTTCAAGCGACAGTGTAAAGTAAGTGGAACCCTCATGCATTGCTACTGAGAAAACAGTGCAGCCACTGTGAAAAACAGTATGATGTTTCTTAAAAAAAACAAACAAAAACAAAAACATAAAATTACCATATGACTCAACAATTCCACTGCTAGGTGTATACCCAAAAGAACTGAAAACGGGGATTCAAACAGATACTTGTATACCAATGTTTACTGCAGTATTATTCACAATAGCCAAAAGGTGGAAACAACCCAAGTGTCCATCACAGATGAATGAGTAAACAAAATGTGGTATATACATACAATGGAATATTACTTAGCCATGAAAGTTAAAGTTCTTTTTATTTATTTATTATTTATTTTTTCAACGTTTATTTATTTTTGGGACAGAGAGAGACAGAGCATGAACGGGGGAGGGGCAGAGAGAGAGGGAGACACAGAATCGGAAACAGGCTCCAGGCTCTGAGCCATCAGCCTGACGCGGGGCTCGAACCCACGGACCGCGAGATCGTGACCTGGCTGAAGTCGGACGCTTAACCGACTGCACCACCCAGGCGCCCCGAAAATAAAGTTCTGATACATGCTACAACATAGATGAACCTTGAAAACATATGCTAAGTAAAAGGAACCAGACACTAAAGGACAATTACTATATTATTCCACTTACGTGGAATATCTATAATAGGTAAATTCATAGAGAGGAGACTTAGATTACCAAGGACTCAGGGGTAGGGTGGAAAGGGAGTCATTTCTACTTGAAAAATTTTTGGAAGATAGTGGTAATGGCAGCACACGGTATGAATGTAATTAATGCCACTACATTATACACTTAAAAATAGTTAAAATGACAAACTTTGTTATACACATGTTTTACCATGATAAAAAAAAAATTAAAAAAAACAACAACTTTTTTTCTAAAGAAAAGGAAAAATTGCCATGACAGACATAAAAGATAAGTCTGGGTCAGTAAGGGAGTACATATTTCTCCTATACAGTATTCAAAACAAACCTACACAGGAAATAGGAGGAAAGCAGTGTCTATAGTCCCCATCCCACACCTCCAGCCACACCCAGGGCACAACCACAGAAGAGTGCCCCTGACCTGGCTGTAGCTCAGCTCTGGCCATGTCACTGGAAGACACAGGAAGATGCTGTACCTGATACCACTGAAGACAGTGGATTTAAAACTACGAATAAGACACCAACACCCCCACCCTCACTGAACTCATAGTTTAGGGGCGAGACATGAATCTAACTAAGGGAGACAGAAAGCAGACCTCTGAAAATGTAAAAACCATCTTAAGCTGAAGAAAGTTGTCTATAAACCCTTAAAAAATAACATTATGAGAGAAGCATTGTGAGTTATGAACAATTAAAAAAGAGCTTTTTTTTTTTTGAGAGAGAGACAAGTGCTCACAAGAGTGCATGGGTAGGGGCAGAGAGAGAGGAAGAGAGAGGAGCTCAAAGCAGGGCTCAATCCCACAAACAGTTGAGATCATGACCTGAGCAGAAATTAAGAGTCAGATGCTTAATCAACTGAGCCATCCAGGCGCCCCAAGAAGAGAGCTTTTACAACAACATTTCCCTGAGTTTTTTCTCTGGCCATGGAGACTCATCTGAGGAAAAGGCAGAAGGCAGACACCACACCGCAGCCATGGCCCCCAACTGCCACCTGAGGTTTGTGAGAGCCTCTTGTACCTACCTGAAGCCACCTTAGGTTGGTTGCCAACAATTCCAACAGTCCTCCCGTTCATTCTTGCAAAACCAACAATGATGTTCTTGGCATAATTGGGCATGATCTCAAAAAATTCTCGCTCATCAACAACCTGCAGGGATAAATTTACACCTGAGCTCAAAATGATAAAGAGCCAGATACAACATTACAGAATGACAGACACAGTACAGAACGACCGAGCTGGATAGCCCCCGACCCCACTGCAGTTTCTCCAAGTACAAAGGACTGGGGGCAGTGGCAGCACCCATTCCCTGCTGGAGGGGAAACCCTCTTGCACACTGCTGGGGAAGATATACCAGCACAGCCTTTTTTAAGGGTTCTATTTGAATTTGGCATTATTTTACTCTTTCACCTTATTTAGAAATCATTTCAAACTTAACATAAAAATTTCCAGAATAGTAAAAAAATAAAATAAAAAGTATATATCCAGATTCTCCATTTCTTAACATTTTACCACATATGCTTTGTCATTCCCTATCCCTCCCACCTACCTCCCCTTTCTCTATGTATTTATATATACACACCTCTCTCTACATATGTACATATATATGAATTTTCTCAACTATTTGACAATAAGTTATAGACATGATGCCTCTTTACCTCTAGATACCTCAGTATGCATCTCCCAAGAACAAGAACATTCTCATAACTACAATCAGATTGCCAAAATCAGGAAACTAGTAACACCACTACTATCTATTACAAAACCTTATTCAAATTTTGCCAGTTATTGCAATAATACCCTTTACAGCAACAACAGTCTGATTCTAGAGCCTAACCTGAGAGCACGATGTGCTTGCAATGGTCTGTCTCTGTCTTCGGCCAGCATCATGATCGCAGGGCCGTGGGATCAAGCCCCAAGTGGGGCTCCATGCTGAGCCAGAAGGCTGCTTGTGATTCTCTTTCTCCCTCTGTCCCTCTTCCCCACTCCCTTCCTCCCTCCCTTCCCCTTCCCTCTCTCTCTCAAAACAAAAACAAGAAGCTGTCCCAGAGGACAGAGCTAGGAAATCCACAAATACACACACACACACACACACACACACACACACACACACACACACACACACACATTTCTAAAAGTAGTAAGAAAATGCTCGGTTCATACTAATGACCGCATTTCTAGATTCCCCCTTACAGTAGACATCAGACTCCCATTATCTTCCAAATGGACTTATTGATTCCTCAAATATTGAGAAACTGGTGTCAGAACTGCTACCCCATATGACTGCCAAAAAAAACACACTAAAATTCAGTACTTTACAACTATTTGTTACTGGACTAAAGATATATAGTCAAAATACCATGTTCAAAAGTTATTCATTTGAAATATGGGTTAATTTGTTTTTATCTTAAAGGTTTTCCCTCGGTCTTGATTTTAACATGTAAACATTAATATAATTTAATGTCACTCCCCATCCTTTCTCCCCTATTTCCATCCATCCTGCCATTATTTTCTGATTTATCTCTCATGTGTGCAATATAGAAATGAGCAAATACATGTATTTGTTTCGTTTTGTGTTTGTTTTGGAAAACAAATCATTTTAATTTCCAATTCTATCACAAATGGAAAGTGACCTACTACACACAGATACTGTTTAGCACTTCAGGTTTCCTCACTTAACAATATATCCCGAGAATCACTCCCTATCAGTTCACAGAGATCATGCTCACTTTTTCCTGCCTACTACTCGACTGTGTGGATGTACTAAGTTTACTCAACCAATCTCCTTTGTGTTGTTCACAGCAACTTAAAAGTTAAATCCAAGATGCCCAGAATATTTGCAATTGCAAATAACACAACAGTAGTAACCTTGTACATCTATAATTTTGGATGATGAGAATCAGTATATGTTCAGTGTAAACACCTGAAAGGGGAACTGCGGGGTTCACATGTAAATATGCCCATTCAGTCTTAGCAATTACATTCCCTTCCCAGTAATTTATGACAGGTGCTTTGCCAGACTTACCAATGGAAAACGTTTTTAAGTTTTTTATTTTTTGCCAATCTGACAGATGAGAGAAATGATGACTCAATGTAATTTTAGCTTTCATTTCAAACATAATGAGTCAAGTTGAAAATCTTTCCATATGTTTAAGGTCTATTTTATATACATTTTTGTGAGCTATCCATGTTTCTTGCCTTTTTTTCTATCAATTTTGGTCTTTATTTCCTCAATTTTTAAGAGGTTTTTAAAAACATATTAGGGATATTATCTTTTATTTGTGATGTACACTGCAAATATTTCCTCCTACTTGGTTGTCTTTTAACTTTCTTTATAGATTTTTAAATTCTTTACACAGTCACACTTACCACTTTTTTTTAAACAAAACTGAAACTGGATTTTGAGTCATATTCAAAATCCTTTCGTTACCTTCCCCTGAAGTTAAGGAAATCCATCTATACATTCTTTTAATGCTTACATGAATTTCACTTATTATATTTAGTTCTCTGATCTATCTGTAGTTCATTTTTGTGTATGATATAAAGTACAAATCTAATTTTATATTTTTCTAACCAGCTAGCTACCTAGTTGTTCACCACCATTTATTAAAAAACTAATCTTTGGGGTTCCTGGGTGGCTCAGTTGGTTGAGTGTCCTACTCTTGATCTCTGCTCAGGTCATCATCTCCTGGTTTGTGACTTTGAGCCCCACATTGGGCTCTGCTCTGATGGCATGGAGCCTGCCTGGGATTCTGTCTCTCCCTCTCTGCCCCTCCCTGGCTCTTTTTTTTTTTTTTTCCTCTCTCTTCCTCTAACTTAAAAAAAAAAAAAAGTTTAAAAAGCTAATCTTTGCTCCTAGAATTTGAGATAATCTTACCATATTATCTATATTCTATATGTACTTGGATCTACTTCTAGATTCTCTATTCTGTCCCACTGGTTTATGGAACAGCACCACACTGTTTTAATTACAGTATGCTTTAATATGGGATATGGCCATAGTCTTTCTTTTGTAGTATATTCCTAGTTATTCTTATTCATATGAACATCTTTTTCTTAAACTAAGGGAAACTTTAGGGTTGTTTTTTTTTTAATTAAAATTTTTTTTTTAATGTTTATTTATTTTTGAGAGAGAGCATGCACACAAGCACGAGCAGGTGAGGGAAGAAAGAGAGGGAAACAGAATCTGAAGCAGGATCCAGGCTCTGAGCTATCTGCACAGAGCCTGACAAGGGGCTCAAACCCATGAACTGCAAGATCATGACCTGAGCCTAAGTCAGATGCTCAACCAACTGAGCCACCCAGGCACCCTTTTAGTCTTCTTTTTAAATCAGTCTAATTTAAAAACAAGTTGAAGTGAATCCCTATGAACTTTTCTATGAACTTGTCTAGATGTATTTTAAAATTTTTGTTTCAGGGGCACCTGGGTGGCTCAGTCTGATTAAGCACCTGACTTCAGCTCGGGTCATGATTTCACGGTTCATGAGTTTCAAGGCCTGCATCGGCCTCTGTGCTGACAGCTGGGAGCCTGAAGCCCCTTCAGATTCTGGGTCTCTGTCTCTACCCCTTCCAATTGCACTCACATGCGTGCTTGCTCTCTCTCTCTCTCAGAAATAAACATTAAGAAAACTTTTTAAAGATTGCTTTAAATTTACAAACTACCTCAGGAAGAACTGTTTTTATGATGTTAACTCAACAAACAGAACAAGGAATGTCTCTTCATTTGTTCGTCTACTTTTATATCTTTCAGAATTTTAAAAATTTCTCCCATAGGGTTACTACTAAATACTTAAACTTCTTTCTTTGTATGCTACCATAATTGGTTATTGTGTTGATGACAATATGTATATGTCAATTTTATATCTTTTTCCCTGGTTATTGTTTCCGTTTCATCATACATTCCGTAGCATTTTTTAGTATACCAGATCAACTACAAATGTAGCTTAGCTTCTTTTCCAAGGCTTTTGCCTTTAGGTGATCTACTTCTTGTCTCATTGCATTGGCTAATATCTCTAGTAAAATGTTAATAGTGGAAATATTAGGATTCCAACTTTGTAGACAGAAGGGAGCAGTATGTGTACTTGAAAAAAATGTGTATTCTGTTTTTAGATGAAATGTTCTATATATGTCTATTTTTATATCATTTAAGGCAATATTCACATTTGCTTATTGATTTTCTGTCTAGATGATGTATTCCACTGGTGTAAGTGGGGTATTAAATTTCCTTGCTATTACCATAACTGTCAATTTCTTTATGTCTGTTAACATTTGCTTTTATGTATTTAGGTGCTCCAGGGTTGGGTGCATAGATATTTAAAATTGTTATATTTTCTTGTTGGATTGGTCTCTTTAACATTATGTAAGGGCCTTTTTGTCTCTTTTCTTTTTCTTTCATGACTCTGGCTAAGGTTTACCTATTCTGTCGATCTATTCAAAGAATCAGCTATTGTTTTCAGTGATCTTTTCTGTTTTAAGTCTCCAATTATTTCTATCTGATCTTTATCATTTTTTTCCTTCTACTAACTGGGCTTTTTTTTTTTTTTTTTTTTTAGCTCCTTTATGCCTAGGGTTATAGTGTTTATTTGAGATTTTTCTGATTCCTGAGGTAGGACTATATCCCTATAAATTTCCCTCTTAGAACTGCTTTTGCTATGTCACAAAGACTTTGGACCATTGTATTTTCAGTTTTCTTAATGTATTTTTTTATTTTATCTTTGGTTTTCTTGTTGACTTCCTGATTTTTTTAATAGCATGTTGTTTAGCCTCCATTTGTTTATAGTTTTTGTTCCTCCCACCTCACCCCAGTAATTGATTTCTGGTTTCATACTGTGGTGGTTGGAAAAGATGAATGACATTTCAGTCTTGTTAAATTTATTGCGATTTATTTGGTGACCTAACATATGATCTCTCCTTAAGAATGTTTCATGGGCACTTGAGGGGGCACCTGGGTGGCTCAGTCAGTTAAGCATCCGACTTTGGCTCAGGTTATGATCTCACAGTTTGTGAGATCGAACCCCACATCAGGCTCCATGCTGACAATGCAGAGCCTGCTTGGGACTCTCTCTCCCCTCCCTCACTCGCGCTCTCTCTCAAAATAAACAAACGTAAAAAAAAAAAAAAAGAATTTAAGATAAGAATGTTTCATGTGCACTTGAAAAGCATGTGTATTCTGTATTTGGATGAAATATACTATATATGTGTATTTTTATGTATCATTTAAGGCTACTGTTTCCTTATTGATTTTCTGTCTGATCTATTCCAGTGGTATAAGTGAAAGAAAAAAATTATAAAAGATCGGACAGAAAGAAATGGAGACTTAAAAAAAAAAAAATAGAAAAGATCACTGAAACCAAAAACTGGTTCTTTGAAAATATAAAAGAGGTTAACCTTAGTCAGAGTCATGAAGGAAAAAGAAAAAAAGAGGACCCAAAGAAATAAAATCAAAAATAAGTAACAACCCATGCCATGGAAATACAAAGTATTTTAAGAGACTACTAGGAAAAATTATACACCAACAAATTGGATAACGTAGAAAACATGGGTAAATTCCTAGAAACATACAACCTTTCAAAACTGGATCAGGAAGAAATTGAGAATCTGAACAGATTAATTACTAGTATCAAAACAATTCATAATCAAAAAACCCCTAACACAAGCCCAGTACCAAATGGATTGACAAGTGAATTCTACCAAACATTTAAAGAATTAATACTGGGGCACCTGGGTGGCTCAGTCAGTTAAGCATCTGACTTTAGCTCAGTTCATGATCTTGCAGTTCATGAGTTCAAGCCCTGCATCAGGCTCACTGCTGTCAGCATGGAGCCTGCTTTGAATCTTCTGTCCCCCTTTTCTCTCTGCCCCTTCCCCATGTGCTCACTCGCTCTCTCTCTCCAAAATAAAGATTAAAAAAAATTTGTTTTAATTAATACCTATTTTCCACAAAGTACAAAAAAAAAAAAAGAGAGGAAAGCTTCCAAATGACATTTTATGCAGCCAGTATTACCATACTGATCCATACCATACCATACTGTCATACCAAAGCCAGACAAACACTTCACAAAAAAAGAAAACCACAGGCCAATACCCCTGATCAACATCAATGCAAAAATCCTCAACAAAATAATAGGAAACTTCATTAAACAATACATTATTTTAACTAGATCACTCACCACGATCAAGTGAGATTTATTCTGGGGAAACAAGAATGGTTCAATATTCACAAAATCAATAACATGATACATCATATTAACAAAATGAAGGACAAAATTATATGATCATCTCAATAGATGCAGAAAAACTATTTGACAAAATTAGACATCTGTTCATGATGAAAACTCAAAAACTAAAAGGCAGCCTATGGAATGGGAGAAGATATTTGCAAACAACATATCTGATAAAGCGTTAGTATCCAAAATCTATAAAGAACTTATCAAACTCAACACCCAAGAAAACAAATAACCCAGTTAAGAAATGGGCAAAAGACATGAATAGACACTTCTCCAAAGAAGACATCCAGATGGCTACTGGACACATGAAAAGATACTCAACATCATTCATAATCCAGGAAATACAAATCAAAACCATAATGAGATCAATCTCACACCTGTCAGAATGGTTAAAATTAACACAAGAAACAGGTGTTGGCAACGATGTGGAGAAACAAGAACCCTCTTGCACTGTTAGTGGGAATGCAAACTGGTACAGCCACTGTGGAAAACAGTATGGAAGTTCCTCAGAAAGTTAAAAATAGACCTACCCTAAGATCCAGCAGTTGTATTGCTAGGTATTTACCCAAAAGGTATAAAAATATGGATTCAAAAGAGTAATAACATGCACCCCAATGTTTATAGCTGCATTATCAACTGCCAAACTATGGAGAGAGCCCAAATGTCCACAGACTGATGAAGGATAAAGAAGATAAGGTATACATACACAATAGAATATTACTCAGCCATCACAAAGGGTGAAATCTTGCCATCTGCAACAACATGGATGGAGCTAAAGTATATTATGCTAAGCAAAATAAGTCAGAAAAAGATAAATACCATATGATTTCACTCATATTTGGAATTTAAGAAACCAAAGAGATGAACACATGGGAGTGGGGAGAAAAGAGAGAGGGGAAACAAACCAAAAAGACTCAACAAGAGAGACAAACCGAGGGTAAGGGGCGCCTGGGTGGCACAGTCGGTTAAGCAACCGACTTCAGCCAGGTCACCATCTTGCAGTCCGTGAGTTCGAGCCTCGCGTCAGGCTCTGGGCTGATCAGAGCCTGGAGCCTGTTTCCGATTCTGTGTCTCCCTCTCTCTCTGCCCCTCCCCCGTTCATGCTCTGTCTCTCTGTCCCAAAAATAAATAAACGTTGAAAAAAACAAAAAAAATTTAGAGACAAACCGAGGGTTGATGGAGGGAGGTGAATGGGGGATGGGCTAGATGGGTGATGGGTATTAAGGAGGGTACTTGTTATGATGAGCACTGGATGTTGTATATATTTGATGGATCACTGAATTCTACCCATGAAACCATATTGCACTGTATGTCAACTAACTAGAATTTAAACATTTGAAAAAAAATTTTTAACTCCAGAAAATTAGTTTAAAAAAATGTTAACGTTTATTTATTTTTGAGAGAGGGGGCAAAGGAGGGAGGGAGGTCAAACGAGCATGAGCCAGGCAGGGGAAGAAAGAGGGGGACAGAGAATCCAAAGCGGGCTTCACACTGTGAGCACAAAGCCCACTGAAGGGCTTGAACTCACGCCTGTGGTATCATGACCTGAGCCAAAATCAAGAGTCAGCCTCCCAACCAACTGAACCACCCAGGCACCCAAGAAAATGAGTTTAGAGGGAACATACCTCAACATAATAAAACCCATACAAGAAAAACCCACAGCTAACATCATACTCAATGGTGAAAAACTGCGAGTTTTTTAAGATTAGGTACAAGTTGGAAATCTACACTCTCATTTTTATTCAACATAGTATTGAAAGTACTAGCCACAGCAATCAGACAAGAAATAAAAGGCATCAAAATTATAAGGAAGAAGTGAAATATTATTTGCAGCTGAAATGATATTACACATAGAATATCCTAAAGACTCCATTGAAATACTATTAGAATAAATGAATTCAGCAGTCACAGGATGCAAAATACAAAGAAATCTCTTGTATCTCCATATACTAGTAACAAAGTAGCAGAGAAATTAAAAAAATTCCATTTATAACTGCACCAAAAAGAATAAAATACACAAGAATGAACTTAGCAAGGAGGTGAAAGACCAGTACCCTACAAACTAAAACACTGATAAAAGATGATGGGGCACCTGGGTGGCTCAGTCAGTTAAGCATCCAACTAGGTTCTGGTAATGTTCTCATGGCTTGTAGGTTTGACCCCCGCGTCCAGCTCTGTGCTAACAACTCAGAGTCTGGAGCCTGCTTTGGATTCTATGTCGCCTTCTCTCACTCTCTCTATCCTTCCCCCACCTGTGCTCTGTTCCCCAAAAATAAACAAACATTAAAAATAAACAAATAAATAAACCACGGATGAAAGAAACTAAAGATGACACAAACAAATAGAAATGTATTCTATGCTCATGGACTGGAAAAATTACTATCGTTACAATACCCACATTACCCAAAGCAATCTACAGTTTCAATTCAATCCCTATCAAAGATACCAATTGTATGTTTCACAATACTAGAATAAATTATCCTGAAATTCATATTAAATTCATATTAAACATAGCCAAAACAATCTTGAGAAAAAAAAGAACAACGTTGGGAGTAACACAATCCCAGATTTCAAACTGTATCACATAACTATAATAAGCAAAGCAGGATGGTACTGGCACAAAAACAGACACATAGATCAATGGAAGAATAGAAAGTCCAGAAATAAACTCTCACTTATGCAATAAATGGGGAAAAGACAGTCTCTTCAATAAATGGCACTGGGAAAACTGAATGGTTACATCCAAAAGAATGAAACTCAACCACTTTTTTACATCATAGACAAAAACAAACTTAAATAAAGAACTAAATATGAGACCTGAAAATAAGGAACTACTAGAAGAAAACATAGCCAGTAATTTCTTTGACATCAGCCTTAGCAACATTTGTCTAGATGTGTCTCCTCAGGTAAGGAAAACAAAAATAAACTACTGGGACTATACCAAAATAAAAAAGCTTTTGCACAGCAAGAGAAACCATCAACAAAAATGAAAGGCAACCTACTGAATGGGAAAAGACATTTGCAAATGATATATCCAACAAGGGGTTAATATCCAAACTGTAGAAGGAACTTCTTTGACTCCACACCAAAAAACCTATCAATCCAATTAAAAAAGAGATCTGAATAGACATTTTTCCAGGAAGACATACAGACTTAGCAGACACATGAAAAGATGCTCAACTTCACTCATCAGGGAAATGTAAATCATTTCCACAATGAGATATCACTTCACATCTGTTAGAATGGATAGGAGCAAGAAGACAAGAAATAACAAGTGTTGGCAAGGATACAGAGAAAAAGGAACACTTTTGCACTGTTGATGAAAAAGTAAACTGGTGCAGCCACTGTGGAAAACTGTATAGAGGTTCCTCAAAAAATTAAAAATAGAAATACCATATGTTCCAGGGACACCTGGGTGACTCACTCAGTTAAGCATCTGACTCTTGATTTCAGCTCAGGTCATGGATCTCATGGTTCGTGAGACTGAGCCCCACATCAGACTCTGCACTGACAGCATAAAGCCTGCTTAAGATTCTCTCTCTCTCTCTCTCTTTCTGCCTCTCTTCTCCCCCACTCCCGTCTCTCTCTCTCTCAAAATATTAAAAAAAAGAATGAGAGATCTTGCTATTTGTGATAATATAGGTGGACCTAGAAAGTGACTTAAGTCAGACAAAGTCAAATACCATAGGATTTCATTTATATGTGGAATCTAAAAAGCAAAACAAACAAAAATCAGAAACAGACCTATAAATACAAAGAACTGGTAGTTGCCAGAGGGGAGGGGTGTAAGTAATGGGCCAAATGGGTGAAGGCAAATGGGAGGTATAGGTTTCCAGTTGTGGAATGAATAATTCATGAGGATGAAAGGTACAGCACAGGAAATACAGTCAAAGGTATTCGAACAGCATTCTACAGTGACAGATGGCAGCTACACATGTGGTTATTAGCACAGCATAGTGTACAGAGTTGTCAACTCATTATGTTCTACACCTGAAATTAATGTAACTTTGTGTTAACCATACCCCAGTTAAAAAAAAAAAAAAAGCTAAAACAAGAAATATCAGAGACAACCACTGTAATAGATTTCATTAAACTTGTGAGACTACAGTGCAAAACCCTATGCAGATAAAATGGAATACCTAGAAGAAATAATTTTTTTTTTTTTTTTTTTTTTTACAAATTTACCTCATCTGATCCCAAAGATAAAGTTTAAAGAGCCATTAACATTAAAGACTAGAGGAAGTTATCAAAAAGCCACTCCTCCCTTACACAAAAGACACTAGGTCCTGACAATTTCACAAGAGAACCTCTACCGTATCTTTTAAGAGCAGATAATCCCAATGCCATTTAAATTATTAGAACATAGAAAATCTGCAAAATTCTTTTAGGACACTTAATGAACTTAATTGTGTTCTCACCATTCCAAATTCATAGGTTGAAGCCTAACCCCCAATGTGACTGTATTTGGTAAGAGAGCCTTGAAGGAGATAAAGTTATTTAAATGAGGTCATAAGGGTGGTGCCCTAATATGACAGAACTGGTGTCTTTATAAGAGAAAGAGACACCAGAGAGTTCTTTCCTCGCACACACAGAAGAAAGGCTACAACAGGAAACAGCAAGAAGAAAGCCATCTACACCCCCAGGAAGACAAGCCTCGCCAGAAATTAAGCCTGTTGTTAATTTGGTCTTGGATTTCTAGCCTCCAGAAATATGAGAAAATTAATTTCTGTTGTTTAAGCAATCCAGTGTCTGGTATTTTGTTATGGCAGCGCTAACAGACTAATACATGAAATAAGCACACCATGGATACCAAAAAACCTAACTTTAATTTTTTTTTTTTTTTCAACGTTTATTTATTTTTGGGACAGAGAGAGACAGAGCATGAACGGGGGAGGGGCAGAGAGAGAGGGAGACACAGAATCAGAAACAGGCTCCAGGCTCTGAGCCATCAGCCCAGAGCCTGACGCGGGGCTCGAACTCACGGACCGCGAGATCGTGACCTGGCTGAAGTCGGACGCTTAACCGACTGCGCCACCCAGGCGCCCCAAAAAACCTAACTTTAAAATACATCAAAAAATGGGGCGCCTGGGTGGCTCAGTCAGTTGAGCATCCGACTTTGGCTCAGGTCATGACCTCGCGGTTCGTGAGTTTGAGCCCCACGTCGGGCTCTGGTGCTGACAGCTCAGGGCCTGGAGCCTGCTTCAGATTCTGCATCCCCCTTTCGCTCCACCCCACCCCTGCTTGTGTTCTGTCTCTCTCTTTCAAAAATGAATAAACATAAAAAAATTTTTTAAATACCTCAAAAAAAATCAGCAAATCAGCTCATATCACATGACATTGATGCAAATATCCAAAATAAGATATTAACAAAATATCAAATTCCTTTTACTCAGGAATGTAAGAAGAGTTTAATATTAGTAAATCTATTAAGATAAATTTATAAATAGATCTAGGGGGAAAAAAGATCATTTCCATAAATGCTGAAAGCATTTAAAAGATAATCAATACTTCCTTGATTTAAGAAAAAACAGGTAAACAAGAACAAAAATTAAAATAGAAACCAGTCATAGCTTTGTTAACATGAAAAAAAGATAAATCAGAAAACACTAATGGCAGCCTCTCTGAAGTTAGGAACAAGACAAATATGCCCACTATCACAACCATTACTCGTCACTGTGATAAAATCTGGAGCTACAGGGGCACTAGGTGGTTCAGTCAGTTAAGCGTCTGACTCTTGATTTCAGTTCAGGTCATGATCTCATGATTCATGAGTTTGAAACCATTGATGGGCTCTGTACGGACAGCGTGGAGCCTGCTTGGGATTCTCTCCCCCGCTCTGCCCCTCCCCTGCTCATGCTCTATCTCTCTCTCAGAATAAATAAACATGAAAAAAATTTTGGAGCTATAGACAACTCAACTGGACAAGACAAAGAAAGGGCATGGGGGTGCACATCTGACCTATTCACTAGAATGTGACTTGTGCTCTTGGTCTTGGGTTCGTGAGTTCAAGCCCTAAGATGGGCATGGAGCCTACATTAAAAAATAATCAAAAATTGGGGTGCCTGGGTGGCTCAGTCGGTTGAGCATCTGACATCAGCTCAGGTCATGATCTCACAGTTGGTGGGTTCAAGCCCCATGTCAGGCTCTGGGCTGACAGCTCAGAGCCTGGAGCCTGCTTCAGATTCTGTGTCTCCATCTCTCTCCCTGCCCCTCCCTCACTCATGCTCTGTCTTGGAAAAATAAATAAAAATGTTAAGAAAAAAATTTCTTAATAAAAAATAAAGGGCAAAAATAATTGCCAAGGAAAAGATAGAACTATTTTCATGTAATTACCATTTGGAGAAGATGGCAAAGTAGAAGGACCCTAAGCTCACCTCGTCCCATACATATACAACACAGTAACATTCATACTAGCATAAATAATCCAGAAAACAACCTGAAGACTGGCCAAAACTCCCCAACTAAAGGTAGAAAAGAAGACACATCAAAGAAGGTAGGAAGGGTAAAGACACTGTCAGAAGGGAAACAGACTGTGGCCATCCATGGTGGTGAGAAAACCAGTGGCTGGACAAGGGTGAAAAACACTTTCACACTGAGAAGCCCACACAGGGAAGATGAATCCCCATAATATTTGGCTTTGTAAGTGAGAAGGGCTGGAGTCCACAGGTGAACACCCAACTCTTGATTTTGGCTCAGGTCATCATCTCAGGGTCATGGGACTGAGCCCCATGTCAGGCTCTACACTGAGTATAAAGCATGCTTAAGATTCTCTTTCTCTCTACTCCTCTTCCCCTCGCCCCTACTCCTGCTTTCTCTCTAAACTAAATCAAAATTTTTTAAATGAAAAGGGCTGAATTTTGTGAGTTCTTAAAACCAGTAAGACTTGAAGCATGGAATTCTTATTTTATTATTTTTTAATACTTATCTATTTTTGAGACACAGAGAGAGAGAGAGAGCACACAAGCAAGCAGGGGAGGGGCAGAGAGAGAGGGAGAGACAGGATCTGAAGTAGGCTCCATGCTAACAGCAGAGAGCCCCATGCGGGGATCCAACTCATGAACCATGAGATCATGACCTGAGCCTAAGTCAGACACTTAACTGACTGAGCCACCCAGGTGCCCCAAAGCCTGAAATTTTTAAAATTGGAGGGCTGGGCTCTGGGAGAGCCAGGAGGGCTTAGGAATTAGATTTCCCCACCCTTAACAATACAGCACAACAGCCCTCAGATATACAGCCTGGAAAAAGCAGTTTGAAAACTGCTGGGGCAGACAGGAGGGAGAGTGATTTACTCATCTCAGAGCAAGGCCCAGAGACAGAGGGATCAAAGGGAGACCCCTCCAAGAACAAAGGAGCTATTATGTGCCATTTCTCTCCCCCACACTCCCCAGCACAAACACAGGGCAACCTACGGGGATCACTGCAGTGAGGACACAAACTTACTTACACCAAGCCCCACCCTCTCTGTGCTTCAGTGGATCTGCCCATCCCAGTCAGTCTTGCTTCAGTCCCCCAGAAGACTGGCACAAACCACACCAACTCGTCTCCCAAATGGTACATTTTGCAGGACCTCAGTTCTGGCAGCAGTGGCAGGTCTCATTTTATAAGCAGACCAGCACACACCTGGTTAAAATACATCCCAGCCCTGCTGGGGATGAAACAGTGCCCACAATAGGCAAAGACAGTCTCTGCAGACAACTAGACTGAAGGAAAAAGAGACCAAGACTCAATAGAAGAGCATACGCAACACAAACAGGAGACACCCCTAAAACACCAGGCTCTGGCGAACAGGGACACTACACTGCAGGGCACTACAGGATCTCTTCTTCATAGGGCTATTACCTTTAAGAACATGAGACGTAGCTGATTCTCCTAACACACAGAAAAAGACACAGAGTTAGATAAAATGAAGAGACAGAGGAATATGTCCCACATGACAGAATAGGCCAAAACCATACCAAGAGACTTCAGTGAAAAGGATATAACTAATATGCCTGATAGAGAATATAAAGTCATGATAAAGATACTCACTGAACTTGAGAAAAGAGTAGAGGACATCAGTCAGACCCTTAACAAAGAGATAAGGACTAGGGGCATCTGGGTGGCTTAGTCAGTTAAGTGTCTGACTCTTGATTTTGGTCAGGTTATTAACTCATGGTTTGGGAGTCTGAGCCCCTCATTGGGCTCTAAGCTGACAGTGCAGAGCCTGCTTGGGATTTTCTCTCTCTCCCCATTGCTCTCTGCCCCTCCCCCACTCATGCTTGTGCTCTCTCAACATAAATTTTTTAAAAACTTTAAAAACACAAAGATATAAAGACTGAATCAGAGATTATGAACACAATAAGTGAAATTAAAAATAAACTTGATGGAATAAATAGACTGGAGAAAGGAACGAATTAATGATGTGGAAGACAGAGTAATGGAAAGTAACCATGCTGAATAAATGAAAGGAAAAAATTATGCAAATTGAAAACAGTCTGAGATCTCGGTGACTCAATCAAGCATAATCATATCTGCATTACAGATCCACAAGAAGAGACAAAGCAGGCAGAAAATTTATTTGAAGAAGTAATAGCTAAAAACATCACTAATCTTGGGAAAGAAACAGATATCCAGATGCAAAAGGTACAGAGAGCACCCCCTGCCCCCAAAAATCAACACAAGGCAGTCCACACCAAGACACACAGTAATTAAAATGGCAAAAGCAGTGCAAAGAAAAACTTTTAAAAGCACCAAGAGGAAAAAAAAAATAGTTACATATAAGGGGAAACCCCATAACATCAGTGGATTTTTAAGGAAAAACTGCAGACCAGAAGGAAGTGGCATGACATATTCAAAGTGCTGAAAGAGAAAAATCTGCAGCCAAGAATATGCTATGCAGCAAGGCCATCACTCAGAATAGGAGAGATAAAGAGTTTCCCAGACAAACAAATACGAAAGGAGTTCATGACTACTAAAGCAGCCCTGCAAGAAATATAAGAGGACTCTTTGAGTGGGAAAGAGACCATAGGTCTCGAAAGTATAAAAAGTGAAATACTAGCAATCTGAATCCAACATTACATTAAAAAAAAAAAAAAATCAAACACCATGATGAAGTGGGATTTATTCCTGGGTTACAACAGTGGTTTAACATTTGTAAAACAATCAATAAAAGAAAGGATAAAAACCATATGAGCATTTCAATAGATGCAGAAAAAACATTTGACAAAGTACATGCATGATAAAAGCCCTTGACAAAGTAGTTTCAGAGGGAACATACCTCAACATAATAAAGGCCTCATATAAAAACCCACAGCTAACATCATACCCAATGGGAAAACATGGAGAGCTTTTCCCTTAAGGTCAGGAACAAACAGGGATGTCCACTCTCACCACTTTTATTCAACATAGTACTGGAAGTGCTAGCCACAGCAATTAGACATCTAAATAAGTAAGTAAGTAAGTAAGTAAATAAATAAATAAATAAATAAAAAAAACCCAAATTGGGAAGGAAGTAAACTTTCACTATTTGCAGATGACATGATACTATACATAGAAAACTCTGAAGACTCCACCAAAATCTACCACAATTGATAAACAATTTCAGTAAAGTCACAGGATTCAACATCAACATACAGAAATCTGATGCATTTCAATACACTGATAATGACACAGCAGAAAGTGAAATTAAGAAATTAATCCCATTTACAACTGCACCAAAACCAATAAAATATCTAGGAATAAACTTAACCAAAGAGGTAAAAGACCTGTACTCCGAAGGAAATTCAAGAGGACACAAAGAAATGGAAAGACATTCCATGCTCATAGATTATAAGAATATTGCTAAAATGTCTATACTACTCAAAGCAGTCTACAGATTTAATGCAATCCCTATCAAAATACCAACAGCATTTTCACCAAACTAGAATACTAAAATTTGTATGGAACCACAGAAGATATCCAAATAGCCAAAACAATCTTGAAAAAGAAAAAAACTGGAGATGATACCATTCCAGACTTGTCATTATATTACAAAGTTGTAGTAACACCAGTTGTCATATGGTATATAAAAATAGACATATAGGTCAATGGAACAGAATAGAAAACCCCGAAATAAACCCACAATATAGTCAATTAATCTTCGATAAAGGAGGAATGAATATGCAATGGGAAAAAGACAGTCTCTTCAACAAATGGTATTGGGAAAACCAGACAGCTATATGCAAAAGAATGAAAGTGGACCACTTTCTTACACCATACGCAAAAATAAACTCAAAATGGATTAAAACCTAAATAGGAGACCAGAAACCTTAAAAATCCTAAGAGAGAACACAGGCAGTAGTGTCTCTGGCATTGGCCATACCAACTAACATTTTTCTAGATAGATCTCCTGAGGCAAGGGAAACAAAAGCAAAAATAAACTATTGGGACTATATCAAAATGAAAAGCTTCTTCACAGTGAAGGAAACAATCAACAAAACCAAAAGGCAACCTACTGAATAGAAGATATTTGCAAATGACATATCTGATAAAGCTAAAGTTTGCAGCCCAGCATACCAAACAGGCAAGAGCAACAGGGTTCCTGAGAGCTTCAGAGGATTCCTCTTGAATCTTTTCCCAGCTGTACTGAGATATAATTGACATATAATACTGTGTAAGTTTAAGGTTGTACCCCCTTGAATCTTAATCTGACTGCTGATCAGCATATGCATGTGAACAAAGTATCCAAACTATGTAAAGAATTTATACAACTCAACACACCCAAACAAATAATCCAATTAAAAAGTAGGCAGAACACATGAATAGACATTTCACAAAGAAGACATCCAGATAGCCAACAGACACAAGAAAAGATGCTCAACATCATACATCATCAGGGAAATGCAAATCAAAACTATAATGAGATATCACCTCACACCTGTCAGAATGAAACAAGTGTTGGCGAGGATGTAAAGAAAAAGGAACCCTCGGGGCGCCTGGGTGGCTCAGTCGGTTAAGCATCCGACTTCGGCTCAGGTCATGATCTCACGGTCCCTGAGTTCGAGCCCCGCGTCAGGCTCTGTGCTGACAGCTCAGAGCCTGGAGCCTGTTTCAGATTCCGTGTCTCCCTCTCTCTGACCCTCCCCCGTTCATGCTCTGTCTCCCTCTGTGTCAAAAATAAATAAAGGTTAAAAAAAGAATTTTTTTTTAAAAAGAAAAAGGAACCCTCGTGTGCACTTGGTGGGAATACAAAGTGGTGCAGCCACTATGGAAAACGGTATGGAGGTTCCTCAAAAAGTTAAAAATAGAACTACCCTACAATCCAGCAATCGCACTATTGGGTTATTTACCCAAAAAACATAAAACGCTAATTCAAAGGAATACATGTACCCTTATGTTTATAGCAGCAGTATTTACATTAGCCAAGATATGGAAGCAGCCCATCGATAGATGAATAAAGAAATGTATGTGTACACACAAACATGCATGCGCGCGCATGCGCACACACACACACGCACACACACGCACACACACATGCACACACACACACACACACACACACACACACACACACGCACACACTGGAATATTATTCAGTCATGAAAAAGAATGAAACCTTGCCATTTGCAATGATATGCATGTAGCTAGAGAGGGAGACAACCAAAGGCCAAATTCCAGTGAGGAGGAAAAAAGAGACAAAAGAGGTTTAAATGAAAAGGAAGAAAAAGACTTGGACAGCAATTAAACACATATATGGGTTAAGAGGGGGTTTTGCTAGCGGGACAAGTTAAAGGGAGAAGAAGTTAAGAGATTTATACAAATCAATCAATCAAGCAAGACCCCAGATGGGCAAGGATGGTGTCAGAAGTTCAGGTAGAGGAACCTCATTCTGTAAGTCTGGGGAGACATGGAAGGACAGTGGGATGCAGCAAAAGGAGAATCAGGGGACCTGATGACAGAGACCCTATTTTACCTTCTTTAAACTTAAAACTTTTCTTGGACTTAAAACTACCAATGCCATGTATACTTTTGCTCTCCATCTCTCTCAATCACACAGTGAAGTTCCTGAGGCAGGGATTTTACCCTTCATGGTGTCCTATAGTTACAGCACTGAGAACAGTGCCTGGACATTAGTATCCAGCAGAATGGCAGAACCCAAGCTGGACCAAAAAGGCAGAGGCCAGGAGGACTAGGGGCTCCAAAGGAATGGCAAGAGTGGAACTGGAGAGTCAGGGAGCAGAGGCAGTGGGAGGGAGACAGGGGCAAGTATGCAGATATGGAGAGTCCTGAAGGCTGAGGTCAGAGAAGGGCATGCTCCTAGCGAGGTATATTTTTCACAGCTCAAATGGTGCTCAACAGGCTGAAGAACTGAGCAATGAGGAGGAGCTGAATCTGGCCACTGCTGCTGGCTCATGCTGGTTCCCCAAAATACAGGAGAAGGGTAGCCGTAAGTCTGGGAAAGGTTGGAACACAGATGGCTCTTGGGCACATCAAGCAAGGACTGCTGAGAGCACCGCATGCACCTAAGAATGTGCAGGAGACAATGGCCATGTCCCAGCTTGCCCCAACACTGTTTCACTTAATGATCCAGGAATCTGCCACACCGAGAAAAAGGTGGTACAAATGACTCTTATCATCCTCAGAACCACACATTCCCCCTCTAATTTGTCAAAGGATACCTTGTGTATCTCTAGAGAAACAAATGCCCTCTTAGGCATAAGATTCCAAAAATAACTAACAAAAAGACTCCCTGGTTTCAACTCCAGACTTTGGGGTCATCGACTCTTCTCCCTGCACCTCACAGTGCTGTCTAAAGACCCCTGAAACCTCCTGACCCAAGTGGCTCCTCCTACCCCCAGCCCTCAGGTCCAGGAGAAGCAGTAGAAAGGCTACCGCCACTATTTCTTCCTAGAACACACTAACGAGTGGCCCCTGTTCTGTGCCCAACCCATGCTCTGCCTCTGTTGCCCAATGTTAAAGCCTGTGGATTTGGCATTTCCTCCATACGCCAAAGCACAGGACCATGGATGTGGCTGAGCTAGCACAGACAAAACCAGCAGATGTGGCACTTACAGAGTGTATGATGTCCACCATGTTGTAGGCTTTGGTCGATTCCAAGGGGACAATTGTGTCAAGCTCAGGAACCATACGGTCACTTTGGACAGAAAAAGAAGCAGATACAATCAAGACAGGAAGAGCCATTTGCCTTCTGTGGCTGGGGGATGGGAGAAACGTGGGAGCAGAGCTGATTCTGTCCCTGCTGGGCTTGCAAAGTAGTCCCAAAAGATGCATTCCTTTCTTACCACCATATCAAACTGAAAGGAGTTTGATATTAACCCAAAAGATCTTTGTTTTCATTCAGAGGGAAGAAACGAGCTTATTCTCCTCAATGTGGTTCCTTCATTTATCCCCTCTGAATACCTCCTACATTCCAGGTACAGTATGGGGCACTACAGGACACTGTAGTGAACAAGACACTGTTCTAGCAAGTCCTACTCTCACTTTCTGAGACACTGAAAATAAAAGAACAAGGACTTGGAAATGCAAAGGCAGAGTTCTGTTACTCAACATTGTGGGTTCATATTCCCTGTTGGAAAATAAACCTGCTAAAGCTCCTTTTTAAAAAAGCAAAACTGGGGTGCCTGAGTGGCTCAGTCATTTAAGCATCTGACTCTTAATTTCAGCTAAGGTCATGAACTCATGAGATCCAAGTCCCATGTCAGGCTCTGCTCTGAGCACAGAGCCTGCTTAAGGTTCTCTCCCTCCCTCTCTTTCTGCCCTTCCTCTCTTGTGCTCATACTTTCTTTCTCTCAATAAAAAAATGAGATACAGTACATTTAATTTTTAAAAACTAAATATTAAAAAAGTAAAACTGTAGCCCCCCTGGTGGGGAGAATCACTGAGGACTAACTAGTCACCCAGGCTCATGGCGTTCTGCTTCCTCATGCACCTTTGTGGCTGAGCAGAGAGCCTGACAGGGCCCACACCCACACCATAGGAAGGCTCAGCAGCAATGTGTCACTCTCCCACATGCTCTCATCCCCTCCTGCTCATGCAGGCAGGCAGGGACTGTTCTGGCCCTGACATGTACAGCTGGGCTGAAGTTTGACTTTGGTAAAAGCCACATGCCTCAAGCCCAACTTCCCAGAGAACTCCACATAGGGGGATACTGGGTACAGCCCTACCAGATAAAGTCCTCCCTTATTTTTCATTTGCTACTTATACATACAGCTACTCTTGGATCAATGGAGAGGAGATATGACTGGAGCTAAGCAGGCTATTCAGTCATTCCTAAGCCCCTGGGCCCTAATACCTTCAAATGATGTCGTAAATTTTTCAAGAATCCCAAATAGTACAGTTGCTCAGAAAAGGACGCTGTGTCCATCGTTCTGGGCCTATGACCACCTTCCTTTTCAAGCCTACACATAATATACCACTGGTTAGGTCCCCTGAAGAGTGGGGCTGAGGCATGTGGAAGCTCAGGTCCATTCCACAGAACAGTGTCTAAAAATGGCTTCTTACTAGGAGACAGAATTCTAAATTTTTTCTGCAAAACAAAGTCCAGGCCAAGTGAGTTTGAAGTAGTTGGAGTCTGAAGTTTGAATCTCAGAATGGAAACAGAATGGAGAAGAAAACAGCCAGAGATCTGGAACAATAGTTCCCCAAATGAGCCTCTGGCTCACTTGATGATGTAACCCCATGAGGCAGTGGCCCCAATAATAAAGGAGAGAAAGTGTTTACTAGGTGGCCAACAATATACACCTTCCCCTGGACTGCCCGGGCCTCTGGCCACAAGCAGGTGGGCATAAGCACATTTTCAAAAGGGCATGCTGTCTACATCATTTCACATTTCATGGCAGAACAAAAAATATTTCCAATTCTGGACAAATCAAGACTTATAGAACTGGGGGTGGGGGCACTTTTTACTCCCAAGTTATTTTTCAGATATTACCGAGAGGAAAAAAAATGAATACAAATAAAATTTTTCTTTTCTTTGCTCCTGTACCAAGACATGCCACCACCATGCCAACACCTAGGAGCCTCGCTGGCTCCACTCCACAATCCACTCCAAGCTGCCCAATAGGGCAGAGCCTGGAGGTGCTGCCAGGGCAGAGGAGCCAGAAAAGGGTAAGTCAACCTGCACAACGAGAGCTGGTGCCCTGGCCTGTAACTCACCTGGGATCATGGCATTCACGGATGGGAGCTGGGTCCTGGTTGCTGAGGGGCAGATAGTTGAAGAACTCCCGGAGATTACACAAGGCATCAACATCATTTTCAAAAGCTCTGTGGGCAACACCTGAAAAAAAAAGAGGGGCTATAATAGGCCTAGACACCTGTCAGCCCACAGATGCTGTTTCGTGTCCACCTGCCACTCCTAGGGCATGTTGGCAGGAGACCGTAGTAACACCTCTGTGAGGATGGGATACCACACATCTTCAGGCTGACCTCCAATTTATGCAATCTGTTCCCTCTGCTCTGTACCCACACCTCTGCAAGGTCACTCTTTTCTTTATTCCCTGCAGCCCTCATGTGCCTCCCCATCCTTGTGGGAGCTCTCTTCATACCCTTCCCTGCAGCACTGGTCTGTCCATTTCCTTGTTTCCTGCATGACATCTCCTCTAGAATATCAGCTCTAACAGGGTAGAGAACAGGCCCATCTTAAACCACTATAGTCCCACATCAAGAATTACACCTCACTACAGGTCACTTAGCTTTCAATACAGCTGAAAAACAAAAAAATAAAAGAATAATGGCTGGTACATAATGTCATGGTACTCAGCAACGGTGGAGGGGAAGGTGGGGAACCACCTGCCCTAGTGAGGAATGAAGCCATCATTCCTCAAGAATACTCTGAAATCACAGAAAAGCCAAATAACGCCACAGACGTGACAAAGTAGGGCCAGAAACTCTCTCCCAGAATCCCTGCTTCCACCATTTCCCCTACCATCTCTTCTCACAGCAGCCAAACTGGGCCAGATTATGTCATGTCTCCAAACACCCTCTTGCTGTTCACTCAACATGCCAGCCACTTCCCTTCCTCAGGGCCTTTGCATTGCCTATCCCCTCTGCCTGCAGCTTTTCTCCCTTTGGTGTTCATGCAGTTAACTCCTTCAGATCTGCTCAACTGTTACCCTCACAGTGCGGCCTGCTCTTACCACCCTATTTCAAACTACAGCAACCCCAGGCCCTGTTCTACTTTTCCAGAGCACAGATTATCTTCTACCATACTATACAATGTCCTTATTTTAAGTTTATTTATGGTCTACATCCTGTACTAGAATATAACCCCATATGGGCAGGGATCTTTGTTTCTTTCACAAAGGTATTCCTAGCACATAGAATAATGCTTGACACACAGGCACTCAATGAATATATGCTGAATGAATGTTTTGTGTTCAACACAGAATTCTTTTATTCAAGAAATACTTATAAATTGGTGCAGTCACTTTGAAGGACAGCATGGTAGTTCCTCAAAAAGGGAGAGTTACCATTTGACCTAGAAACTCCACTCCAAGGGAAACAAAAACATGTCACACAAAACTTGTACATGAATGTTTACAGCAGCATGTTCACGACAGCCAAAATGTGGAAGCAATCCAAGTGTTTAAGTGATGAATGAATAAAATGTGGTATATTCCTACTCTGAAATATTATCCAGCAATAAAAATGAGGTACTGATCCATGCTGCAACATGGATTAACCTTAAAAATGTTATGCTAAATATAAGAAACTGCTCACAAAAGACCATTATCACATGACTCCTAGACAAAGGAATAGAAGGTAGATCAGTGACTGCCTAGAGGTAGACTATTTGGGGGAATATGGGGAGCATATGCTAATGGATGCAGGGCTTTGAGGGGCAATACAAGGTTCTAAAGTTGTGGTGATAACTGAAAAACACTAAGCACATAAAATCATTGAATTATATACTTTAAATGAGTATGTCACAAATATAAAAGGTAAACTGTACCTCAATAAAGCTGTTTTAAAAAGAAAAAAAATATGTATAGGTCTTGCTCTGGAGATATACAGGTGAATACCTCAGATGTCACCAATACTTAACATTATTTTAGATCCCAGTGAAAAAGAAAAACACCTGGGGTGCCTGGGTGGCTCAGTCAGTTCAGAGTCCTACTCTTGATTTCATCTCAGGTCATGATCTCACAGTCGCGAGATCAAGCCCTGCATCAGACTCTGCACTGAGCATGGAGCCTGCTTAAGATTTTTTCTCTCTCTGCCCCTCTCCCCCGCTCACACGCTCTAAAAATAAATAAAAAATACTGCTGCCATTTAAGCCCTGAGACAAGAGTGAGAGGACCAGCTGTGGGAGAATCAGCAATGAGAAGGTTCTGATTCTAGCTGTGTGCTGGAGACTGCTAAACAGAGCTGACGGCTGAGGGAAAGGAATGAGTCAAAGTTGATGCCAACCTGAGGTGGGAGAGGAAATGTATAAATTGGTCACACCGGCTTCTCACTGCTTTGAAATCTTTCCAAGAGGCAATTTCTCCTGCCTTCAGTTATACTGCTTCTGGTGTCATATACAATCCTTACACAACTTGGTGTCTTCTTCCAAGAAAATATGAAATTCCAAATATCACTCTAACAACAAATGTCTTCATTAATGTCAGGTTCATTCCCTGCACCAAATTCTATGCCACTCTACATAAACAATACCCTTTGTTTCAACGCCCATGTACAGAATAATCTTTACACATTTTGAATTCAGCATGTGTAACACATAACCCCAAAGAGGTGAAAATGTGGGCCATGACCATCACATTATGACTGTACCTGACCAAAAGCAATTGGTAACACTGCCATCTCAGACATACCCAACTTTGGATTAAAAAAAGTCACACTAGGGGCGCCTGGGTGGCTCAGTTGGTTGATCGTCCGACTTCGGCTCAGGTCATGATCTCACGGTCTGAGTTCGAGCCTCGTGTCAGGCTCTGTGCTGACAGCTCAGAGCCTGGACCCTGCTTCGGATTCTGTGTCTCCCTCTCTCTCTGCCCCTCCCCTGCTCGTGCTCTCTCTCTCTCTCTCTCTCTCTCTCTCTCTCTCTCTCTCTCTGTGTCAAAAATAAATAAACATTAAAAAAATTTTTTTTTTAAAGTCACACTATTTTTTTTTTGAAGGTCAAATGTTATAACCACCATTCCAGTTACTTTTAAAATTTTAAATAATATCAAAGCTTTAGTAGTAACTGTTTTTGTTTGAACAAATTTGAGCTACTAAATCTCTTTATTATTATATCTATAGTAAATATACCATACCACAGCCCTCTCAAATTCTCAATTAAGTGATATTTATAAAACATTATAACTATTCTCTTGGGCAGTGCCCGCTTCTCAGTGTTTAAAAACAGTAAGGTGAGCCTCAAGGCCTCTAACCTGACATGGTGGTATGGGTCCTGGCACCACCGAGCTCCTCCTGAGTAACATCCTCATTGGTGACAGACTTCACAACATCCGGGCCAGTGATGAATAGGTAGGAGGTGTCCTAAAATCAGAATTCCAAAAGAATCAGTCTCAGAACACGAGAGCTACATGGAGCCTTAGAATTTACACAGCCAAGACAAATGCAGAGAAGTTAGTGATGTGGGGACAGAACCAGATTAGGAGGTCACTCAAAGATACCTATCCAAACTAAAGACTCAAAGTTTCCTTGTCTCACTACCAACAAAATTGTTTTTTCCCCCAAATATTTTATTTTTCAGTAATCTCTACATCCAACATGGGGCTTGAACTCAGAACCTGGAGATCAAGAGTCGTATGCTCTACCAACTGAGCCAGCCAGGTACCACAACTAACAAAATCTTCACTGCATGGTTTTGTCTCAGCAAAATTATCAGCCATGTGGCTAACATTTCAGGGTCATTCATCTGTAAACACCTTAACGGGCAGCCTTATTCAGAGATCACTGGGCACCACCATTTTTCTAAAGCACTTCATGGGATTCTGTCCTTAAAGTCTAGGTACTATTATCACCCCCATTTATAAATGAGGAAACTGAGTCACTGTGACAGTATACAGTTTACCTAAAATTAACCAACCATCATAAGTGAAGCCATTTGAAGACCATGATAATCAATGCTTTGGTGTTTCAAGAGGGTGACAGACTTTTTAGTTTCTAATTTAAAGATGAAGGGAGGGGCGTCTGAGTGGCTCAGTTGGTTAAGCATTTGACTCTTGATTTCAGCTCAGGTCATGATCTCATAGCTTCAGGAGTTCAAGCCCCACAACAACTCTGCACTGACAGCGCAGAGCCTGCTTGAGACTCTCCCTCTTTGTCTGCTCCTCCCCTACTCGCACTCAGTCTTTCTCAAAAATAATCAATAAAAAAACTTTTAAGATAAAGGTATAGTGTAAAAAACTTAAAAAGAATAGAAGAGTAGAATGTAAGTCTATATCCAAGCCCTTATTTCCAGGCCTCTAATTTCCCTCCCCAAAGGCAACTACTATCAGTTTCTCTCCTTACAAAACATCCATACATATGTGAAGAATAATAGATAGATAGATAGATAGATAGATAGATAATCTGTCCTTTTATTTTCTTTCCAGTGTTCTACACAGTTTTGAATCTTCTTGAAAACCATTCCCTATCAGTATAGTAGGATACATATAATAATTTGTCACCTACCAAAAGTCATTTAGAATATGTCCAGTATTTTGCTATAACAAGCATTTCTACAGTAAATATCTTACTAGAGTCATCTCTCTCAGCTCACTGTTCATTTTCTTTGCCCATTTTTCTATTGGAAATTTGTTTTTGTGTACTGAGGAATTAGTCCTTAGACTATTATGTGTGTTTTATCAGTCTATTTTATGGATCCTTGGTTTGGAATGCTACTAGAAAGGTCTTTCTTCCCTATTCCACACAGACTTATAAATAAATGTTCACAGAAGCATTATTTGTAACAGTCACAAACGGGAAAACAACCCAACGTCCATCAACAGGTGAATTTCAAAATAATTATCCCAAGTGAAAAGAGCCAGCATCCATCCATTCCACCCCCCCCCAAAAAGGTATACAGTTTTTGTATGTTTTATACATGGAAAATGTCATTTTGTATGATTCTGTTTATGCAACATTCTAGAAAATGCAAATTGGTTTATTGTGATAGAAAGCAAATGAATGTTTACCTAAAGACAGGGCTGAGAGGTAGGAGAAATGGATTACAAAAATACAGGAGGAAACTTTAGGGGGTTGGTGGCTATGTTTATTATCTTGACCGTGGTCATGGCTTCACAACTGTATACATGTGTCAAAACTCAAACTGCACAACTTAAATATGTGCAGTTCATGATACAATTATGCCTCCAAGTTGCAAAAATTGTGGGAATGCAAAGAGCCAAGAATATCCCATGCCACTTGAAGAAGAATAAGGAGGGACAACTTGCTGTGCCAGCATTTGTTATGCAGCCAGTGTAATGAAGACAGTGTGGTACTCGCACACGGACAAGCAAACAGAGCAAAAGAGCTCACTGAAACACTCTTGTATACAGACACTTGGTTCGTGATACACGTGGTGCTGCAGAGTAGGAAAGGACTTTTTTTTTTTTTTTCAATAAAAGGCTCTAGGTAACCATGCTGAATAAAATGAAACTAGCCTCTATTTCATACTATGCGTAATTTTAATTCCAACTAGAATTAAACATAAATGTAAAAGGCAAAATAAGCTTTTAGAAAACAAACAATCTTCATGACTTTGAGGTTGAAAAAAGTTCTTCAAGAACTAAAACACATTACCCATAAAGTATAAATTTCACTTTGGTTCTCATATAAAAAGGACACAGAAGCAAACCTAAATGGACTCCCACTAAGAGAAAGGCAATTTGAGCATGAAAACAAATAATGCTAACAATGAATTAGAAACCACTGAGTAAAATAGGAAATCCATGAACCCACATTAATAATAAATCCATGAGGGGAACTTGGATGGCTCAGTTAAGAGTCCGACTCCTGATTTCCAGTCAGGTCATGATCTCATCATCATAAGATTTGAGCCCTGCATCAGGCTCTGCATTGGGTAAGGAGCCTGCTTAAGATTCTCTCTCCCTCTGTCCCTTCCCTACTTATTCACACACTAAGAAAAAAATAATAATAAATCCATGAAATAAAGAAATGCCCAAGAATATAGGGCTCTTCCTTAGAGATGGATGACAAATGGTACAGTTGATAAATATCAATTTTGTGAAAATTCGTTTGGACAAGTATCTTCAATAGATGCTAAATCGAGGAGGAAAGTATAATGTGGAATAGCATGCTTGGATGATGTCAAAGTATCTCCCAATGACTATTAATTACTTACCAAAAAAAACCCAAAAACAAACAGTAACTATACCACAAAGAAACCAAATAACACCTTCAATGAATAGTGATCAAATTAATATTGCCAGTGAGGGGAAGATAGACATCATTTGTCTCTAGATGTGATCAACTGACCAAGATACATTGCTTATGTAGCAGACAGACTGGGTTACCCAACCTGAATCTAATCATAAGGAAACATCAGATAAACACAACTGAGGAACAACCTAATAATTTGTTTTTGTAGCCTTCAAAAATGTCAGCACCTTGACAAAATCTGAAGAAATGCTCCAGATTAAGGGACATTAATAGGATAGGACAACTAAATGCAATATGTGATCTCCAAATGGATCCTGCACTGGACAAAGAAAATGATATAAAGGACATCATTGGGACAACTGACCAAACCAGAATCTGAATGGTAGACAAAAAGTATTACAAAGGTAGATTACATATTGGGCACACATAAAACAAGTCTTAATAAATTTAAAAAGATGGGGCGTCTGGGTGGCTCGTTTGGTTAAGCTTCTAACTCTTGATTTCAGCTCAGGTCATGATCTTACAGTACATGACATCAGGCCCTCCATTGGGCTCAGCACAGACAGCGTAAAGCCTGCTTGGGATTCTATCTCTTCCTCTCTCTCTCTCCCCCTGCCCCCTCTCCAAATAAACAAACATTAAAAAAAAAATGTTTTTAGGGGCGCCTGGGTGGTGCAGTCAGTTAAGCGTCCGACTTCAGCCAGGTCACGATCTCGCGGTCCGTGGGTTCGAGCCCCGCGTCGGGCTCTGGGCTGATGGCTCGGAGCCTGGAGCCTGTTTCCGATTCTGTGTCTCCCTCTCTCTCTGCCCCTCCCCCGTTCATGCTCTGTCTCTCTCTGTCCCAAAAATAAATAAATGTTGAAAAAAAAAATTTTAAAAAAAAATGTTTTTAAGATGATAAAACAGTTTTTAGTATTGAAATCACAATGAATGAAACTAGAAAAAGAAGAAGAGCTGGAAAATTCAAGTATGTGAAAATTAAACATCACACTTTTTAAAAACCACTGTGTCTCCCTATCAAAATAACACCAGCATTCTTCACAGAGCTAGAACAAAGAATCCTAAAATTTGTATGGAACCAGAGAAGACCCCAAACAGCCAAAGCAATCCTGAAAAAGAAAACAAAAGCTGGAGGCATCACAATTCCAAACTTAAAGATCTATTACTAAGCTGTAATCAAGACAGTATGGTAGTGGCACAAAACCAGACACAGAGATCAATGGAAAAGAATAGCAAACCCAGAAATGTGCGCACAAACATATGGCCAACTAATCTTTCACAAAGCAGGAAAGAAGATCCAATGCAATAAAGACAGTCTCTTCAGCAAAATGGTGCTGGGAAAACTGGACAGCGACATGCAGAAAAATGAACCTGGATCACTTTCTTACACAATACACAAAAATAAACTCAAAATAGAGAAAGACCTAAACGAAAGACAGGAAGCCATCAAAATCCTAGCAAATACCTCTTTGACCTAAGAGGCAGCAACTTCCCACTCAACATGACTCCAGAGGCAAGGGAAACAAAAGCAATTAACTACTGGGACATCATCAAGATAAAAAGCTTCTGCATGGCAAAGGAAACAATCAGCAAAACTAAAAGGTGATGGAATGGGAGAAGATATTTGCAAATGATATATCAAATAAAAGGTGAGTATCCCGAATCTATAAAGAACTTACCAAATTCAACACCCAAAAAAAAAAAAAAAAAAACCCAGTGAAAAAATGGGCAAAAGACATGAATGGACACTTCTCCAAAGACACCAGATGGCTGACGCATGAAAAGACGCTCAACATCACTCATCATTAGGGAAACAGAAATCAAAACCACAATGAGATACCACCTCACACCTGGCTAAATTGAACAAGTCAGGCAACAACAGATGTTGGCAAGGATGCAGAGAAAGAGGAACCCATTTGCACTGTTGGTAGGAATGCAAACTGGTGCAGCCACTCTGGAAAACAGTATGGAGGTTCCTCAAAAATGAGATATAGAACTAACCTATGACCCAACAATTGCACTACTAGGTATTTATCCAAAGGATATAGGAGTGCTGTTTTCAAGGGGCACATGCACCTCAATGTTTATAGCAGCACTACTGACAATAGCCAAAGTATGTAAAGTGCCCAAATGTCCATCAACTGATGAATGGATGAAGAAGATGTGGGGTGTGTGTGTGTGTATACATACACACATATACATACATACAATGGAATATTACTCAGCAATCAAAAAGAACGAAATCTTGCCATTTGCAACAATGTGGATGGAACTACAGTGTACTTTGCTAAGTGAAATTAGTCAGAGAAAGACAAATATTATATTACTTCACTCATATGTGGAATTTAAGATACTAAACAGATGAAAATAAGGGAAGGGAAGCAAAAATAATATAAACACAGGGAGGCAGACAAAACATTAAGAGACTCCAATACACAGAACAAACAGAGGGTTGTTGGAGGGGTTTTGGTTGGGGGGATGTGGCTAAATGGACAGGGGGCATTGAGGAGGGCACTTGTTGGGATGAGCACTGGGTGTTATATGTAAGTGATATATCACTGGATTCTACTCCTGAAATCATTATTGCACTATATGCTAACTAGTATGTAAATTAAAAAAAATAATAAAAGAAAATAAACTTAAAAAAAAGAGTGTCAAAGAGAAAAATCAAGTGAAACAGGAAAATAGCCTGAGATAAACTGAAGTGAAAACACAACAGGGAAGAAAAATCCCAAATAACATAACTTTATACCTTAAGGAAAAAAGAAGAACCAACTAAATCCAAAGTTAGCAGAGATCAGCACAGAGATACATGAAAAATAGAAAAGCAAGATATAGATAGATATATACACACACTCCTCAAGGGAACCAAAAGTTGATTTTTCAAAAAGACTGGTAAAAATGACATATCTTTTGCTAGGTGGACTAAGAAAAAGGGACTCAAATTACTAAAATAAGAAATGAAAATGGGGACGTTACTACCAATTTTACAAGAAATAAAAATAAACACATACATACACACATACATACATAAGAGCCCTATGAACAATTCTACACCACATTGGATAACCTAGATGAAATGGACAATTCCTGGAAACAACTTACCAAGACTAAATCAATAACAAATGGCTTCACTAGTGAATTCTACCAAACACTTCAAGAAGGATTAAAACCAATCCCTCTCAAATACTTCCAAAATAATTAAAGTAAATGGAACACTTCTTAAGGCCCAGCATTACCTTAATACCAAAGCCAAAGACACTACAAAAACAAACTACAAATCAACATCCTATAGAAATACTGATGCAAAACTACTCAAAATAATGACAAACCTAACTCGACATTTTAAAAGAATTATACAAGACCAGAATTTTTTCCTGACATGCCACTGCGTAAAACAGCATGATTTTTCCTAAAAATATTAAAGAGAAATAACATTTGATCCAGTAATTCCACTCCTAGGTGTATGCCCCAAAAAACAAACACAGGGATTCAAAGAAATGTTTGTACACCAACATTTGTTGCAGTATTATGTGCAATAGTCAAAAGACGGAAACAGCTCAAGTGTTCACTGACCAATGAATGGATATACAAATGTGGTGTATCATACAAAAGAACACTAATAAGCCTTAAAAAGGAAGGCTGATAAAAACTAAAAGGCAACCGACAGAATGGGAGAGGATATTTCCAAGCGAC
This sequence comes from Puma concolor, assembly GCF_028749965.1. Lineage (NCBI taxonomy): Eukaryota > Metazoa > Chordata > Mammalia > Carnivora > Felidae > Puma > Puma concolor. The sequence goes on along the minus strand of NC_141675.1, from coordinate 32,212,985 downwards.
ATGTCAGATAAAGGGTTAGTATCCAAAATCTATAAAGAACTTAGCAAACTCAACACCCAAAAAACAAATAATCCAGTGAAGAAATGGGCAAAAGACATGAATAGACACTTCTCTAAAGAAGACATACAGATGGCCAACAGACATATGAAAGAATGCTCAACATCACTCATCATCAGGGAAATACAAATCAAAACCACAATGAGATACCACCTTACACCTGTCAGATGGTAAACATTAACAACTCAGGCAACAACAGACGTTGGAGAGGATGTGGAGAAAGAGGATCTCTTTTGCACTGCTGGTGGAAATGCAAACTGGTGTAGCCACTCTGGAAAACAGTATGGAGGTTCCTCAAAAAATTAAAAACATAATTACCCTACGACACAGCAATTGCACTACTAGGTATTTATCCAAGGGATACAGGTGTGCTGTTTCAAAGGGACACATGCACTCCAATGTTTATAGCAGCACTATCAACAATAGCCAAAGTATGGAAAGAGCCCAAATGTCCATTGATGGATGAATGGATAAAGAAGATGTGGTATATATATACAATGAAGTATTACTTGGCAATCAAAAAGAATGAAATCTGGCCATGTGCAACTATGTGGATGGAACTAGAAGGTATTATGTTAAACAAAATTAATCAGAGAAAGACAAAAATCATATGACTTCACTCATATGAGGACTTTAAGAGACAAAACAGATGAACATAAGGGAAGGGAAACAAAAATAATATAAAAACAAGGAGGGGGACAAAACATAAGAGACTCTTAAATATGGAGAACAGAGGGTTACTGGAGGGATGGGGGGGGGATGGGCTAAATGGGTAAGGAACATTAAGGAATCTACTCCTGAAATCATTGTTGCACTATATGCTAACTAATTTGGATGTAAATTAAAAAAAAAAAATTTTTTTTAAAAAGGAAGGCTGATAAATGTTACAACATGGATGAACTCTGAAGACATTATGCTAACTGAAATAAGCCAGTCACAAACAGACAAATGACATATGATTCCACAAATTCACAGAGACAGAATGGTACTAGGAGTAGCAGGTAATGGTAAGCTAGTGTTTAGTAAGTACAAAGTTCCAGTTGGGATAGATGAAAAAATTCTGGAGATAGATGGTGGTGATGGTTGCACAAAAATGTGATTGCACCTAATGCAACAGAAATGTAACTGAAATTTACCACTGTAAACTTTTTTGTGTATTTTACCACAATTCTTTTGAAGTACTGTGTCAGTGTTAAACTCCTTGAATAACTGGTTGTGTAAGAAAATATCCTAATTCTTAAGAATTATATACCAAAGCATTAAGCAGTAAAGAGACATGATATGTACCACCCACTCACAAATGGTTAAGAATTCTAGGGTACCTGAGTGGCTCAGTCAGTTAAGCATATGACTCTTGGATTTTGGCTCAGGTCATAATCTCACAGTCTTGAGATCAAGTCCCTCATCGGGTTTCGTGCTAGGCATGGAGCCTGCTTAATTAAGATTCTCTCTTACCCTCTTCCTCTGCCCTTCCCCCACTCACACTCTAAAACACACACACACACACACACACACACACACACACACACACACAAATGGTTAAGAATTCTGCAAGTATGAATTTTAAAATAAAGACTTTTCAAAAAATCTGTTCGAAAGCTAGCATTAAGGGGAGGAAAATTGCAAAATCACAGCATGGGAGAAGACAGGTACAACACAACTGATAAAGAACTTAAATCCAGAACATACAAAGTACTCCTAAAAATAAGAAAAAAAAAAAACCCACAATTTTTAAAATGGGCAAGATAGGGGTGCCTGGGTGGCTCAGTCAGTTAAGCATCCAACTTCGGCTCAGGTCATGATCTCACAGTTCGTGAGTTCGAGACCCACATCAGACTCTCCACTGACGGCTCAGAGCCTGAAGCCTGCTTCAGATTCTTGTCTCCCTCTCTCTCTGCCCCTTACCTGCTTGTGTGCTCCCTCGTTCTCTCTCAAAAATAAACATTAAAAAAATTTAAATGGGCAAAATAGATGAACAGGCATGCCACAAAAGAAGAAACATGAGAAGGTGCTAAAGCTCATTAGTCATGGAAATGCAATGAGAAATCACACCACATGCAAACTGGCATAATTATATTAATAAAGGTGCTGGCAAGGATGTGGAACAAGTGAAATTCTCAAACATTACAAAGAGAATGTAAACTGCTGCAACCTCTTTACAGAAGAGTCAGGCATTACCTAAAAAAGTTGAAGGTATGTACATCCTATGACATAACTGTGCCCTTGAGAACCTAAAATCGAGATACAACTATAAGAATGCTTATATCAGCATCAATGGCAACGGCAGAAGTCTTTAAACACAAATGGTAGTAGAATGAATAAGTTGGGGCGCCTGGGTGGCGCAGTCGGTTGGGCGTCCGACTTCAGCCAGGTCACGATCTCGCGGTCCGTGAGTTCGAGCCCCGCGTCGGCCTCTGGGCTGATGGCGCGGAGCCTGGAGCCTGTTTCCGATTCTGTGTCTCCCTCTCTCTCTGCCCCTCCCCCGTTCATGCTCTGTCTCTCTCTGTCCCAAAAATAAATAAACGTTGAAAAAAAAAAAATTAAAAAAAAAAAAAAAAGAAGATGCAGTGTGTGTGTGTGCATGCGTGCGTTCATGTGTGTGTATGTGTGTGTATATATATGTATGTGTATATGTATATATGTATATATACTATGAAATATTATTCAGCCATCAAAAAGAATGAAATCTTATTATTTGCAAGAGCTAGAGAGTACAATGCTAAGAGAAATAAATCAGTCAGAGAAAGACAAACACCATATGATTTTACTCACAGGTGGAATTTAAGAAACAAAACGAACAAAGAAAAAAAAAGACAAACCAAAACACAGACTCTTAACTAGAAAGAACAGATGGTTACCAGAGGAAGGTGGGTGGGGGGATAGGTGAAATAGGTGAAGGGAATTAATAGTACACTCATCATGATGAACAATGAGTAATATAAGGAATTATTGAATCACTGTATTGTATACTCAAAACTAAGATAACACTGTATGTTGACTACAATGGAATTAAAATTTTATTTTATTATTTTGAAAGAGAGAGCGTGTGTGCCTGGGGTAGGGTCATGGGGTGGGGGGAAGGGGTGGGTAGGAGAATCCCAAGCAGGCTCCACACCCAGTGCAGAGCCCAACATGGAACTCAATCCCACGATGATGAGACAATGAGCTGAACAGAAATCAAGAGTTGGATGCTTAACCAACTGACCCACCCAGGTACCCCCAGAATTAAAATTTTTTTATTTTTTTTTTTTTTTATTTTTTTAAAAATTTTTTTTTTCAACGTTTATTTATTTTTGGGACAGAGAGAGACAGAGCATGAACAGGGGAGGGGCAGAGAGAGAGGGAGACACAGAATCGGAAACAGGCTCCAGGCTCTGGGCCATCCGCCCAGAGCCCGACGCAGGGCTCGAACTCACGGACCGCGAGATCGTGACCTGGCTGAAGTCGGACGCTTAACCGACTGCGCCACCCAGGCGCCCCTAAAATTTTTTTAAAAAAGGAAATGAAATAAGCACCTCAAAGAGATATTATTTGCACTCCAATGTTCACTGTAGCATTACTACAATAGCTAAGATACAGAAACAACCTAAGTGTCCAAAAACAGATAAATGAAGAAAATAAGAAACGCACATTATTCAGCCATGAGAAAAAAGGAAATCCTGCCAATCTGTGACATGGATGGACCTTGAGAGCATTTCACTCATGGCTTATTATTATTAGCCATGTATAAATGCATATGCTAAATGAAATAAAACCAGAAAGAGACAATGTATGATCTCACCTATGTGTGGAATCTAAAAAGCTGAACTCCTAGGGGTGCCTGGGTGACTCAGTTGGTTAAATGTCTGACTCTTGATTTTGGCTCAGGTCATGATCTCACGGTTTGTGAGATCCCACACTGGACTCGGCACTGACAGCAAAGAGCCTGCTTGGGAATCTCTCTCTTTTTCCTCTCTCTGCCCCTCCCCTGCTCACTCACCTGAGTGCCCTATCTCTAAATAAATAAATAAACAAACAAATATTCTTTAAAAAGAAGCAAAAAATCTGGATTCCTAGAAACAGAGTAGAATGGTAGTTACCAGCAGCTGGTGACTGGGGGAATGGGGAGGGAGGTACTGGTGAAAGGTATAAACTTGCAGTTATAAGATGAGTACGTTCTAGAGATGTCACATACGCGCAGAGTGACTCTTACTGTTAATACTGTATTATACACTTGATAATTGCTAGGAGAGTAGATCTTAAATGTTCTCACCATAGAAAAGAAATGGTAATTATCTGAGGTGATGGAGGTGTTAGCTAAGTAACACTACAATGGTAATTATTTTTGCAAAATATAAGTTTATCAAATCAATACATCATACACCTTAAACTTATACAATGTTATATGTTAATCATCTCTCAATAAAGCTGGAAAATAACCACAAAGAAAGAGGGAGAAAGCCATGTAGAATGAAACCCAGCATATACAGTGAATGGAATAGCATGAGATGACAAGGGACACCAAGACAGCCAGAGAGGGGAGAGGAGAGGCCAGAGACAACAGAGTAGAAGCAAAGGGAAAGAATGTTGCTAACACATGGAGGGAAATGCATGCTAAAGATCACTTACAGTGACACAGAAATCACTGATGACCTTTAAAAAAACAGGTTTAGTGGAGTGAGGGGACAGAGCCAAATTGGAATGTGTTAAGGAAAGTGGGAAGATAGGAATAGGGCAATAGCCACAGGCAGATACAGACTAGGGGAGGACTTTTGTGTTAGTTTTTGAGATAAGAAATACCTGAACATGGGTTAGTTCTGATGGGAGGATCCAGTACAAAGGGAGAGGCTGAAAACAGTAGATGAAAGAGAACAAACATAAGTCTGGCTACTGAAAAAGTGTGAGGAGTCTTATTACACAATGTGCATGAATGTAGGGAGAGCGGGAGAGAATGTCCTTAGCCAAAAGAATTGACACCTCTGTTCCTGGCAGGGAGAAGAAGGCTGGGTTAGCTCAGATAGGTATTGTATATATTGACTGAGTGGGCAAAGTATAGGGAATTCTGCTTTGTTCAGGAAGAGAAGTGGTCATCTTCATTGTTAAAACCACCTCTGTTGAACATACAGATTGCTTTCAATCCATCAAGAAAAACAGAATATCTGGATCAAAGTTTCAAAACTTGTCAATTCCTACTGCCAAACTACCCTTGAGAAAAAAAGTGTTCCTTATTTACATTCCCTCATTTACATTGTTCTCCTCATACTAGAAGACTAGCTTTTCTCCCCATCCTACTCCCAATCAGTCTTGGAATTTATTTGCTCATTACTGTTAAATGTATTTTATAAAGAAAAACTAATTTTTTAAAAATGTTATCAAGTTCAAGTATAATGCAAGTTCTTGTATAAATGCAAGTAGGCCTGATTTAAAATTAGAAATATCTTGAAAAACCACTAGCCAGTTTGGTCAAAAAGAAAAAGGAAAGGACCCAAATAAATAAAATCAAGAGTGAAAGAGGAGAGATCACAACCAACACAGCAGATATGCAAACAATACTATTGTGAATACTATGAGCAACTATATGCCAATAAAATGGGCAATCTGGAAGAAATGGACAAATTCCTAGAAACATATACACTACCAAAAGTGAAACAGGAAGAAATAGAAAACTTGAACAGACCCATAACCAGTAAAGAAATTGAATTAGAAATCAAAAATCTCCCAAAAAACAAGAGTCCAGGGCCCGATGGCTTTCCAGGGGAATTCTACGGAACATTTAAAGAAGAGTTAACATCTATTCTTTTGAAGCTGTTCCAAAAAATAGAAATGGAAGGAAAACTTCCAAATTCTTTCTATGAAGCCAGCATTACCTTGATTCCAAAACCAGACAGAGACCCCACTAAAAAGAACTATAGACCAATTTCCCTGATGAACACGGATGCAAAAATCCTCAACAAGATATTAGCCAAATGGCTCCAACAATACATTAAAAAAATTATTCACCAGGACCAAGTGGGATTTATACCTGGAATGAAGGGCTGGTTCAATATCTGCAAAACAATTAACATGATTCATCACATCAATTAAAAAAGGACAAGAACCATATGACCCTCTCAATAGATGCAGAGAAAGCATTTGACAAAATACAGCATCCTTTCTTGATCAAAACCCACAAGAAAGTAGGGATAGAAGGATCATACCTCGAGATCATAAAAGCTATATATGAACGACCCAACATTAAATCATCCTCAATGAGGAAAAACTGAGAGCTTTCCCCCTAAGGTCAGGAACAAGACAGGGATGTCTACTCTCGCCACTGTTATTCAACATAGTATTGGAAGTCTTAGCCTCTGCAATCAGACAACACAAAGAAATAAAAGGCATCCAAATCAGCCAGGAGGAGGTCAAACTTTCACTCTTCCCATTTGACACAATACTGTATATGGAAAACCCTAAAGATTCCACCAAACAACTGCTAGAACTGATTCATGAATTCAGCAAAGTTGCAGGATATAAAATCAATGCACAGAAATCGGTTTCATTCCTATTCACCAACAATGAAACAACAGAAAGAGAAATCAAGGAATCAATCCCATTTACAATTGCACCAAAACCCATAAAATACCTAGGAATAAATCTAACCAAAGAGGTGAAAAATCTACACACTGAAAACTATAGGAAGCTTATGAAAAAATTGAAGACGACACCAAAAAATGGAAAAATATTCCATGCTCCTGGACAGGAAGAACAAATATTGTTAAAATGTCGATACTACCCAAAGCAATCTACACATTCAATGCAATCCCTATCAAAATTAAACCAGCATTCTGCACAGAACTAGAACAAATAATCCTAAAATTTGTATGGAACCAGAAAAGACCCCGAATAGCCAAAGCAATCTTGAAAAAGAAAACCAAAGCAGGAGGCATCACAATCCCAGACTTCAAGCTATACCACAAAGCTGTAACTATCAAGTCAGTGTGGTACTGACACAAGAACAGACACTCAGATCAATGGAACAGAATAGAGAACCCAGAAATGGACCCACAAACGTATGGCCAACTCATCTTTGACAAAGCAGGAAAGAATATCCAATGGAATAAAGACAGTCTCTTCAGCAAGTGGTGCTGGGAAAACTGGACAGCGACATGCAGAAGAATGAACCTGGACCACTTTCTTACACCATACACAAAACTAAACTCAAAATGGATGAAAGACCTAAATGTAAGACAGGAAGCCATCAAAATCCTAGAGGAGAAAGCAGACAAAAACCTCTTTGACCTTGGCCGCAGCAACTTCTTACTCAACACGTCTCCGGAGGTAAGGGAAACAAAAGCAAAAATGAATGACTGGGACCTCATCAAAATAAAAAGCTTCTGCACAGCCAAGAAAACAACCAGCAAAACTAAAAGGTAATCGACAGAATGGGAGAAGATATTTGCAAATGACATATCAGATAAAGGGTTAGTATCCAAAATCTATAAAGAACTTATCAAACTCAACACCCAAAAAACAGATAATCCAGTGAAGAAATGGGCAAAAGACATGAATAGACACTTCTCCAAGGAAGACATCCAGATGGCCAACCGACACATGAAAAAATGCTCAACATCACGCATCATCAGGGAAATACAAATCAAAACCACAATGAGATACCACCTCACACCTGTCAGAATGGCTAACATTAACAACTCAGGCAACAACAGATGTTGATGAGGATGCGGAGAAAGAGATCTCTTTTGCATTTTTGGTGGGAATGCAAGCTAGTGCAGCCACTCTAGAAAATGGTATGGAGGTTCCTCAAAAAACTAAAAATAGAGCTACCCTACGACCCAGCAATTGCACTACTAGGTATTTTCCAAGGGATACAGGTGTGCTGTTTCAAAGGGACACATGCACCCCCATGTTTATAGCAACAGTATCAACAATAGCCAAAGCATGGAAAGAGCTCAGATGTCCATTGATGGATGAATGGATAAAGAAGATGTGGTGCGCGTGTGTGTGTATATATATATATATATATGCGTGTGTGTGTGTATATATATATATATACATACATACACACACACCACATATTTATATACATATATATATACATACACACACACACACACACACACACACACAATGGATTATTACTCGGCAATCAAAAAGAATGAAATCTTGCCATTTGCAACTATGTGGATGGAACTCGAGGGCATTATGCTAAGCGAAATTAGTCCATCAGAGAAAGACAAATATCATATGACTTTACTCATATGAGGACTTTAAGAGACAAAACAGATGAATATAATGGAAGGGAAACAAAAGTAATATAAAAACAGGGAGGGGGACAAAACAGAAGAGACTTATAAATATGGAGAACAGAGGGTTACCGGAGGGGTTGTGGGAGGGGGGATGGGCTAAATGGGTAAGGGGCATTAAGGAATCTACTCCTAAATCATTGTTGCACTATATGCTAACTAATTTGGATGTAATTTTAAGAAAATAAAATTAAAAAATTTTTTTCAAAAAAATAAGTAAAATAAAATTAAAAATATCATTCCATAAAAATTTTGTACTAAAGATATGCACCTCTCAAAATGAAGTTAGAAATCAGATTTACCATTACGATTATAAACAGTATGTAATGAAATGGCAAAAAGCTGAAAAAATAAAGGTAGGACATAAGAAACAACTTCCCAATAGATTACAGGAAAGCCTACCGTGAGAAACTTCTTAAAAGGATTCAGTAAACAATCATCTGTCTGGGCAGATAGGATCCTTTGATTCCTTGGAAATCATTTGCATTTCAAATCAACAAGTAAAATCACCCACCAATGAAGTACACAAACACATTCTGCCACAGAAGCCCCATAAGCTACAGATTTCATGCCAAAACCTTCTCTCCACTAACATCTTATCATTACTATGCTGAAAGCCAATGACAATGCAGATAACCCAGATCTAGGTCAGGGATTCTTTTTACTGCAGGTGAGTTACTGAACAACTCTCAAAGGGCAGGAGAAACAGGCCCTTCCTTCTTACCTTTACCATGAACGTAAAGTCTGTTAGAGCTGGGGAATACACGGCCCCACCAGCACATGGGCCCATGATTAGAGAAATCTGAGGGATGACTCCAGATGCCATGACGTTCCTCTGCCAAAAGAGAAAGACAAGGCATCTTGTTACAGAGGTGTTCATTGCACTAACTGCAGAAAAATAAAGGCAATAATAAAATTACATTTGGCTTTTAGTCACAGAAATTCTATCCTGGAGGCAAGAGACCTAATCAGTACAGTTTCTTCCAGAATTATATACGTGCAATTTCTCCACATAACAGGTGGGATTATTGGCATATTAATTTCTGGGGCAAATACCCTCTCTCCCCTCCCTGACAGTAGTTTCCCAAAAGCTCCATCAGGACATGAGCTCGGAGTGACTCCCATCAATTTCACCCCAGCCCCAAACACACCTCAAGCCCAGCATCCCTACCTTCACAAAGCTGGCTGAAAAAATGAATGAAAGCCTTAGGCAGGATGTACAGAGCCAACACTTACCCTGGAGCCATGACCTCTAGTTGGAGTTCCTTCACACCAACCACAAAGGGTACCCAGCAGTTACAAGGCAAGGTTAAGAAGCAGGTGCAACTTTACTCTCTGTCTTCAATGTCTGCCCACCTCTAGACAGGGTATATGGAGAAAGGGAGGCAGCTGAAGCCAGAATGTTTCAATGGGGGAAAAGGTATGTAAAGGGCCAAGCATCAGGCCACCTCTGGGAAAGAAAGGAATGGGACTGAAAGACCCAAGCAAGATGATACTCCAATGACTCCTTGCCCAACTCCCAACTGTTTTCCTTTCCCTCGGCTCCATCAGCATAAGAGAAGCATGTCCACTTTTAGCCATGTCTAGGCTCTGAACCCAATTTTTATAAATCATAGGACATAGCTGAGAATAGCACAAAAAGCCATCTAATAGAGAGGATTATGGGAAGATGGCAGAGCAGAAAGCACCAGGAATCTGTCTTCACCTAGACAACACCTGGACTGACATAATCTATGTGAAAAAACTTTTTGAAACTCTAGAGTCTATAGAAGGCTTCCAACTCCCAGAGGAAACTTTGGGGAATAAACTGCAGTTAATTTCGGTCAATTTTAGCTCTTAGCACAACAGCAGCTACACATCCTCTGCCCCCTTAGCCACAAGGCCGGCAGCGGTAAACATATTCCTGGAGCAGCTTATACAGAGCTTTCAAAAAGAGCCCAGGTAGACAAAAAGCACTCTGTCCTCCAAATATCACGGATTGCCCACTGCTGAGATTCTGATTACACAAATGTAGTTAGAAAGGACGGTGGCCATTGTGGTTCTACCTCCCTACCTCATTGCCCCAAGCCCCTGTCATTCCAGCTCAACATCCCTAATCATTAGGGAAATACAAATCATAACTAGAATGAGGTATCACAGGGGCACCTGGGTGGTTCAGGCAGTTAAGTGTCCAACTTTGGCTCAGGTCATGATCTCACGGTTCATGGGTTCGAGCCCCGCATCGAGCTCTGTGCTGTAGTTTGGAGCCTGGAGCCTGCTTCAGATTCTGTGTCTCTCCCTCTCTTTGCCCCTACCCCACCCACTCACTCACACGCACTCTCTCAAAAATAAACATTAAAAAGAAAAATTTTTTTAAAAGGTTGTGTTGTAGGTACCACAACAGAAACACTGGGATAGCTACTATCAAACAGAAAACAAGTAATGTTGGCAAGGATTTGGAGAAATTGGAACCTTTGCAAACTGCTGGTGGGAATGTAAAATGGTACAGCCACCGTGGAAAACAGCACAGAGGTTCCTCAAAAATTTAAAAATTACCATGTGATCCAGAAATTCCACTTATAGCAATATACCAAAAAGAATGGAAACGAGGGTCTCAAAGGCATATTTGTGTTGTGGTTTTTTTTGTTTTGTTTTTAGAATTTATTCCATCACTTGAACCATTGTAAGAAGCAAATTTTATTTTGAGAGAGAGATATGTGCATGAACAGGGGAGAGCGAGAGGGAGAGAGAGAATCTCAAACAAGCTCCACACCCAGCATGGAGATCATCACCGGAAGGGAGAGAGATGCTTAACTGACAGAGTCACCCAGGCGCCCCTCAAAGAGATATTTGTACACCTATATTCATAGCAGCATTACTCACAATAACTGAAACACAGAAGCAACCCACTGCCCATCAATGGATGAATGAATAAACAAAATGTGATATGTACATACAGTGGAGTATTATTTAGCCTTAAAAAGAAAAAACTTGCTACAACATGGATAAACATTGAGGACATTATACTAAACGAAATAAGCCATTCACAAAGACACAAATAAATACAATATTATTTCACTTATATAAGGTAGTCAAAATCATACTGACAAAGTGGAAGACTGATTACCAGGGACCTGGGGGAGGGAATAATAGGGGAAACTGCTTAAAGGGTATAGAGTTCCAGTTTGGTTTTGTTTGTTTGTTTTTGTAATCTCTATACCCAATGTGGGGCTCGAACTCACAACCCCAAGGATCAAGAATCACATGTTCTTCCAACTGAGCCAGCCAGGCACTCCTAGAGTTCCAGTTTTGCAAGATGAAAAGAGTTACCCAGATGAATACTGGTGATAGTTGCACAACATTATGGATGTATTTACTACCACTGAATGTACACTTAATAATGGTTAAATTGGTAAATTTCAAGTGTATTTTACAACAATAAAAAAAGTTGAAAAAGTTGTCTATACTATGCAAAAAATATCAAGGTACACAGGTGAACTTCCAGCTATGGCAGAGTGAACAGTTTAGAAAACTCTCCTCCAAAACAACAACTATAAAACTGGTAAGAATTATCAAAAACAAACATTTGAAGGCTTAGGAACCCAACCAAATATTAACAACTTGAGAAGTGTTTATTGATTTAAAGTAAAAAAAAAAACCTGCTAAACTTGAGCTAAGAGCAGTAGCATTCTTAACTCAGGCTGCTACCACTGCCCAAACCAGCTCAATGTCCTTCAGGGTAAAAGAAAATAATACCAGATGGTAATTAAAATCCACAAGAAGTAACATCATGTGATTAAATATATAATACTGTATAAATATAGTTCTGTCTTGATACTTTAAAAGATTATATAAAGCCATAATTTTAAATAACTTATAAACCTAGCAGCAAAGTGTTAATAAGAAAACAAAGGGGGGTAAAATGGAGCTATATCAGATCAAAGATCCTAGATTTTACCAGAATTAAGTCAGTTTTCATTTGAAGTAGACTGTGATCAATTAAGATACATATTGTAACCCTTAGAGCAAACACCCATTAACTCAACATAGTTTTGTTTTGTTTTTTTTAAGTCAGAGGAATTAGAAAGGTATACTAAAAATATGTGCGTAACATGGAAGAACTGGAGTGACATCATAGAAGATGCTAGAACAAGAAGTTCTAAGAATCTATGCCTCTAACCCACTATTGAGCTAGCAGGAACTGTCTGAATCAACTATTTTGGAACCCTAGAGTGTAGTGGAACCATCCCTCCCCCATCCCGGCAACCCCTTGCCAGGGGATTGGCAGCCTATGTTCCTACTGCAGCTAGCTGGTGTCAGAGTAAGCAATAAGAACCCTGTCCTCCAAAACTCAGAGTTATGTGTACTGATTACTGATCATGGTTTTTGATCAATATGGGACCAACAGAGAGGCTGGCAACTGTTTGAACCCTGACAGATTCAAGTAGCTCTCTGGCTGAGATGGGATTTAAAGAGACAGTTTCTCTTCTGGGAGCCAGACTTTTCAGGAAATCTTTGTCAGCTCACTGACGGGCTGCCAGAATCTTCAGTGACCACACTAAACATGTAACATATTTTGCAAAAACAGCTCAGAAAGTCACAAATGGATAGATTCAGCCCCCAAGAAGCAAAACCCTGTAGTCTCTAATGAGTGAATTAGATTTCCAACATTACCAGAAATACACATAATTTCCAGTACTCAACAAAGAAATTACCAAACACATAAACAGGCTACTATGGGCCATTCACAGGAAAAAAAAAAAAAAAAAAAAAAACATTGCTGAGGAAGCTAAAACATTGGAACTGTCAAAGATGTTACAGCAATGGTCTTAAATGGTCAATGCGCTAAAGGAAATCATGAGGGGGGGAAAAAAGGGAAATCAGCAAAACAATGACAAAATGAGTATGCCAGTAAAGAGACAGAAATAAAAAGAAACCAAACAGTAATTCTGAAGCTGAAAAGGACAAGACCTGAAATTAAAAGCTTACTAGAAGGGTTCAAAAGCAGACTTCAACAAGCAAAAGAAAAATTCAGAGAACTTGAAGACACTGAAACTGTTCAGTCTAAGGAGCAGCTAGGCAAACAATGAAGAATAATGAACAGCCTAAGGAATCTGTAAGGATGCATGACAGGTACCAACATACACATTACAGTTATCTCAGAGGAAGAAGCAAAAGATTTCAAGAAATAATGGCTGAAAACTTCCCAGATTTGATGAAAGATGTGAATATACACATCCAAAAATCTCTGAATTTCCATGCAGATAGGATGAACTCAGATCCACACCAAACTCACATTACATTCAAACTGTGAAACCTAAACACAAGGAGAGGAATTTGAGGGCAACTAGAGGAAGCAACTTGTCACATACAAGAAATCCTCAATAAAATTAACAGTTGACTTCTCACCAGAAATCATAGAGTCCAGGGGTGCCTCAGTGGCTCAGTCACTAAGCATACAACTTTGATTTAGGCTCAGGTCATGATCTCAAAGTTCATGAGTTCAAGCCCCGCATTGGGCTCTATGCTGACAGTGCAGAGCCTGCTTGGGACTCTCTCTCCCTTCTCTCTCTCTGCCCCTTCCCTACTTGGCTCACTCGCTCTCTCTCAAAAATAAATAAACTTAAAAAAAAAAAAAAAGAAATCATAGAGTCCAGTGGGATATTATAGTCTCAAAAGGAAAAAGAAAACTGTCAAATATATCCAGCAAAACTATCCTTTAAGAATAAAGGAAAAATTAAGACATTTCCAAACAAAAGCTGAAGGTTGTTTACAGTAGACATACAAGAAATGCTACAGGTCCTTCAGCCTGAAATGAAAGGACCACAGTAAATACCCTGACATCATGAGAAAAAATAAACACTAGTAAATGTAATTCCCTAAGTAAACATAAAAGGCAGTGTTATTTTGGTACTTTGGTTTGATTTGTAACATCTTCCTTCTTCCTAAGGTATTTAAAAAGCAAATGCACAAAACAAATATAAATATGTTTGGGTACACAACATATAAAAATATAACTTATGGTAACAACATGGAGAAGGAATAGAGATGTATAAAAGCAGAACTTTCACACACTATTGAAGCTAAACTAGTATTATTCAAACAAAATTGCTGTAAATTTAAGGTGGTAATTGTAATTCCCTAGGTAATTACTAGGGGAAGAATGATGAAAATGAAAGAAGTGAATCCAAACAGCACACTTAAAAAAATGACACTAAAGATTAATAGAGGAACTGAGGAACAAAAGAACATAACACAGAGAATAGGTAAATAGCAGAAATAAACCCTTTATTGGTAATCATATTAAATGTAAATGGATTAAGTTCCTCTATTAATATAGATTAGATTTAAATCTAGTTTTTAAAAAATAAATAAATGCAAGTAAAATAAAAATCTAGTTTTCGATGGTAATAAAGGAAAATCCTCAACTCACCCCCTCCCAACACCACAGTGAGTCTACAGCTACATATGGAACAATTTCCTCTAAGGAAAAAAAAAACACACACACACACATAAAGGCTAAATGAGTGACAACTACACAGAAGAAAACTACACATAGGCAGATATGAGAGACTGAGGCACACTATCACCATAAACTCCACCCCACCTCTGGCACAGTGTCCCACAACCTAGGAAGGAACTCAAAACCTGGACCTTCTCCCTCAGGAGCAAAGAGTTAGAACCCCAAATTGAGAATCCCAAACTTTTAGGATAAACACCTGAGAGATAAGCCCCCAAAACACCTAACTTTTAACTTACCAGGGCTCATGTCCTGAAACCCACAAGACTGAAGCTATCTGGAAAACCATTTTTAAAGGGCGGCTCACACCCTCAAACTCACCCCAAAGCACAACTCAAAGGCAGCAAATTGCACCCAGACTTACAGTGAAGGTGGCTCACATGCTTATATAAAAGCATCAGCCTGAGAGGCAAACGTACACACACACACACACACACACACACATATCTAGGAGCCTGCCTGAACACTCAACAGGAATGGAGGCTGAGGGGACACCATCCTTGTGGTCTCTTTGCCATGCTCCAGAACACCGGCGTCTCCCAGAAGGCAGCTCTTGAATACACCTGGTGCCCCAATTTTTGCAGGGGCCATCTAGGGGACCGCTCTTGCTTACTTGGTTCTGGAGGCCAGAGGACCTTACATTCCTGGTCTCATGGGACTGTAATAATTGGTGTGACCCAGAAAGGAGCTCACACCATTGAGGACCCTAATTTCTGCGACTGTTTCTAGGGGACACCTCTACATCACCTGACTCTGATGGCCAGTAGGACTTAGACTCCTAGGATCTGCAGGACTGTAACCAAGGAGAAAAAGCTCTTAAGCAGCCATAACCTACAATGCACTACAAGGAGCAACAGGCCCAGGAACTGTCTGTGAAGGACTGTTAGTTCATCATCATGATTGCAGTCTGAGGGCAGACTTTTTTTTAATTAAGGATATATCTTGGGGCCAACTGTAATCCTTTCCAGAGACCTCAAAGGGCAGGCAGTATCTTTGCACTCAACCTCTAACAGGCTCCAGTTTACCACTGTCCCCTGGAGGAGAGCTTTTACACGTTTACTAATCCTTCTCAAACTCCTCCAAAAAAACAGAAGACAGGGGAATTCTTCCAGACTCATTTTACAAGATCAGAATTACCCTGATAGCAAAACCAAAAATGACAGAAAAAAAGAATTACAGACCAATACTCTTGATAAACACAGATGCAAAAACACTCAAAATATTAACAAACCTGATTCAACAATACATTAAAAATATATACCATGATCAAGTGGGATTTATTCAAGGGATGCAAGCTTGGTTTAACATCTACAGTCAGTCACCAGCATATACCACATTAACAAAATGAAGAATAAAAATCATGATCATCGTAACAGAGGCAGAAAAATTTTGACATTTGATAAAATTCAACATCCATTTAGGATAAAATCTCTCAACAAAACAGGTATACAGAGAACATACCTCAACATAATAAAGGCCACGTATAACAAGCCAACAGCTAACATCATACTGAATGATGAAAAGCTAAAATCAATTCCTCTTAGATCAGCAACAAGAAAGATGCCCATTCTCACCATTTTTATGCAACATAGTACTAACCAGAGCAAGTAGTTATACACACATACGCGCGCGCGTGCGCGCGCGCGCACACACACACACACACACACACACCATCCTAATTGGAAATAAAACTATTTGCAGATGACATATTTTATATAGATATAGATATATAGATATAAACACTGAACCCTCTAGTGGGTCAAGGTATCAGTGGGAGCAGCCGAGTGGTAGAAGGAGCCATTACAGAAGCTAAAGTTGCCTATTAAGCTGATCAAGCACGGAGACTTTGTGACAGAGCCCATGGGGGAAAAGCCAGTGGGGAGCCAGCAGAGACTGGTGAAGTCTTGGGCAAGAAGCTGGAGAAAAGGGGCTTTGACAAGGCCTATGTGGTCCTTGGCCAGTTTCTCGTGCTAAAGAAAGATGAAGATCTCTTCCAGGAATGGCTAAAGGACACATGCAGTGCCAGGCCAGACAGTCCCAGGACTGCTTAGGTGCCTTCAAGAGTGGTTGTGACGCCTTATTGTGAGGCTCTCTGGGGAGCCCCCAGCCCCAAGGCCCAGCATTGAGTCTCAGAGTTTGCAGCCATGTAGGGACTCCTCCCCTGTCCTCTACAAAGGAAGAGATTTCTGTTGTACTCAACCTCTGCTGTACTTCAAAATCTTTTGGAAGTTCTCTCCCCCTCCGGAAATTCTCCCTCTTGCATGAGTCTTCCTTTTCCTTCCCCTGCCAGTTTCATGTCAACAATTCTCAGCCTCTTCCAGTGGATTCCTGGCCCCTCCCAGACCTCCCACTCCCACCTCCACCTCTGGTCTGTTTTATGTTCTTTGGCTCCTTTCTTAGCAGAACAGTCACTGTCCTTATAAAGTTTTTTAAATCAATTAAATCAGTGGCCTTCAAAAAAAACAATAAATAAATCCTAAAACTGAAAGGTTCTACCAGAAAACACTATTAGAATACATTCAGTAAAGTTGCAGGACACAAAAAAATGCTGCATCTCTACACATTAATAAGTATTAGAAAAAATAACAATAATCCCATTTACAATTACATCAATAAAAAATAAAATACCTGGGCACCTGAGTGGCTCAGTCGGTTGAACACCTGACTTCAGTTCAGGTCATGATCTCGTGGCTCCTGAGTTCAAGCCCCATGTTGGACTCTGTGCTAAAAGCTCAGAGCCTGAGCCTGCTTTGTATTCTGTGTCTCCCTTTCTCTCTGCCCCTCTCTTACTCATGTGTGCATGCTCTCTCTCTCTCTCTCTCTCAAAAGTAAACATTAAAAAAATAATAAAATACCCAAGAATAAATTTAACCAAGGATCTATATACTGAAGCCTCAAAACATTAATAGAAGAAACTGATGAAAACACAAATGGAAAGATATTCTATAGTTATAGATGGAAAGAACAAATTGTCCATACTACCCAAAAGCAATATGTACATTCAGTGCAATCCCTTATCAAAATTCCAATGGCACTTTTTTTAGAAACAAAAACAAAGAATCCTAAAATTTCTATGAAACTTTAAAAGTTCCAAAATAGGGCACCAAAACCCATAAAATACCTAGGAATAAATCTAACCAAAGAGGTGAAAAATCTACACACTGAAAACTATAGGAAGCTTATGAAAAAATTGAAGATGACACCAAAAAATGGAAAAATATTCCATGCTCCTGGACAGGAAGAACAAATATTGTTAAAATGTCGATACTACCCAAAGCAATCTACACATTCAATGCAATCCCTATCAAAATTAAACCAGCATTCTGCACAGAACTAGAACAAATAATCCTAAAATTTGTATGGAACCAGAAAAGACCCCGAATAGCCAAAGCAATCTTGAAAAAGAAAACCAAAGCAGGAGGCATCACAATCCCAGACTTCAAGCTATACCACAAAGCTGTAACTATCAAGTCAGTGTGGTACTGACACAAGAACAGACACTCAGATCAATGGAACAGAATAGAGAACCCAGAAATGGACCCACAAACGTATGGCCAACTCATCTTTGACAAAGCAGGAAAGAATATCCAATGGAATAAAGACAGTCTCTTCAGCAAGTGGTGCTGGGAAAACTGGACAGCGACATGCAGAAGAATGAACCTGGACCACTTTCTTACACCATACACAAAACTAAACTCAAAATGGATGAAAGACCTAAATGTAAGACAGGAAGCCATCAAAATCCTAGAGGAGAAAGCAGACAAAAACCTCTTTGACCTTGGCCGCAGCAACTTCTTACTCAACACGTCTCCGGAGGTAAGGGAAACAAAAGCAAAAATGAATGACTGGGACCTCATCAAAATAAAAAGCTTCTGCACAGCCAAGAAAACAACCAGCAAAACTAAAAGGTAATCGACAGAATGGGAGAAGATATTTGCAAATGACATATCAGATAAAGGGTTAGTATCCAAAATCTATAAAGAACTTATCAAACTCAACACCCAAAAAACAGATAATCCAGTGAAGAAATGGGCAAAAGACATGAATAGACACTTCTCCAAGGAAGACATCCAGATGGCCAACCGACAAATGAAAAAATGCTCAACATCACGCATCATCAGGGAAATACAAATCAAAACCACAATGAGATACCACCTCACACCTGTCAGAATGGCTAACATTAACAACTCAGGCAACAACAGATGTTGGCGAGGATGCGGAGAAAGAGATCTCTTTTGCATTTTTGGTGGGAATGCAAGCTAGTGCAGCCACTCTGGAAAACACTATGGAGGTTCCTCAAAAAACTAAAAATAGAACTACCCTACAACCCAGCAATTGCACTGCTAGGTATTTACCCAAGGGATACATGTGTGCTGTTTCAAAGGGACACATGCACCCCAATGTTTATAGCAGCACTATCAACAGCCAAAGCATGGAAAGAGCCCAAATGTCCATCGATGGGTGAATGGATAAAGAAGATGTGAGATATATAGATATATATATAGATACATATATATGTGTGTGTATATATATATACACACACACACACACACACAATGAAGTATATATATGTGTGTGTATATATATATGTGTATATACACACACACACACAGACACACACACACACACACACACACACACACACACACACACACACAATGGAGTATTACTCGGCAATCAAAAAGAATGAAATCTTGCCATTTGCAACTACGTGGATGAACTCGAGGGTATTATGCTAAGTGAATTTAGTCAGTCAGAGAAAGATAAATATCATATGACTTCACTCATATGAGGGCTTTAGGAGACCAAACAGATGAACATAAGGGAAGGGAAACAAAAATAATATAAAAACAGGGAGGGGTAAAAAACAGAAGAGACTCATAAATATGGAGAACAAATAGAGGGTTACTGGAGAGGTTGTGGGAGGGGGGATGGGCTAAATGGTAAGGGGCACCAAGGAATCTACTCCTGAAATCATTGTTGCACTATTTGCTAATTTGGATGTAAATTTTAATAAATAAAAAATTAAATTTAAAACAGGGGCACCTGGGTGGCTCAGTTGGTTAAGTGTCTGACTTTGGTTCAGGTCATGATCTCATGGTTCCTGAGTTTGAGCCCCACATCAGACTCCATGCTGACAAAGTGGAGCCCGCTTGGGATTCTCTCTCTGCCTGTCCCCCACTAATGCTCGCTCTCTCTTTCTCTCAAAATAAATAAATAAAATCATTTAAAAAAAAAAAAAACCTTAAAAAAAAAAAGATCCAAAATAGGCAAAGCAATCTGGAGAAAGAAGTAACCTGGAGGTATTTCAAGCTATATTACAAAGCAATCATAATCTAAACAGTATAGGACTGAATTAAAGATAAGACACAAACCAACTGAAGAGAGCACCCAGAAATAAAACCACACATATATGGTCAATTAATTTATGAGAGAGGAGCCAAGAATATATAATGGGGAAAGGACAGCCTCTTAAGTAATTAGTGTTGTGAAAATTGGAAACCCACATGCAAAAGACTCAAACTAGACCACTGTCTTACACTATGCACAAAGATCAACTCAAAATGAATTGAAGACTTGAACATAAAACCAGAAACCAAAACTCACAGAAGAAACCATAGGTAATAAGCTCCTTGACATAGGTCTTAGCAATAGTTTTTTTACTCTGACACCAAAAGTAAAAATAACAAAAGCAAAAATAAACAAGTGGGACTAAATCAAACTAAACGGCTTCTGCATAGCAAAGGAAACCTTCAACAAAATGAAAAGGCAATCTACTGAATGGGAGAAGAGATCTGCAAATCATATCTGGTAAGGGGCTAATATCCAAAATATATAAAGAACTCACCCAACTCAACAGAACGTGGGAATTAAATTACACATGGGAAATCAATTAAAATATGGGAAGCTCTGGGGCAAGTAGGTGGCTCAGTCAGTTGAGCATCCAACTTCAGCTCAGGTCATGATCTCATGGTGTATGAGTTTGAGCCCCGCATCAGGCTCACTGTTGTCAGTGTAGAGCCTGCTTTGGATCCTCTGTCTCCCTCTCTCTGCCCCTGCCCCACTTGCTCTCGCTCTCTCAAAAAAAAATAAAATAAATAAATAAATAATAAATAAAATAAAATAAAAATAAAATATATATATATATATGGGAAGATCTGATAAGACATTTTTCCAAAAAAGACATACAGATGGCCAACAGGTACAAAAGAAGATGCTCAGCTTCACCAATCATCATAGAAACACGAAACAAAACCACAATGAGAGGTCACTTTACTCCTACTAGAACGGGTATTATCAAAAAGACAAGAATTAACAAGTGTTGGTGAGGGTGTGTAAGAAAGGAACTCTTGTGTACTGTTGGCGGAAATGTAAATTGGTGCAACCACAATGGAAAACACTATGGAGGTTCCTCAAAAATTAAGACTAGAGCTACCCTAAGATCGAGTAATTCAACTACTGGGTATCTATCTGAAGAAAACCAAAACACTAATTTGAAAAGATATCTGCACCCCTAAGTTCACTGCAGCATTGTTTACAATAGCCAAGATATGGAAACAACCTAAGTGTCCATCAATGGATAAATGGATAAATTGTGGTACATAGGTACAATGGAATATTATTCTGCCATAAAATAGGAAATCTTGCCATTTGCAACAACATGGATGAATCTCGAGGGCATTATGCTAAGTGAAATGTCAGACAAAGACAGACAAATACTGAATAAGATATATGTGGAAACTAAATAAAATAAATGTATATATATATTTAAGAAGCTTACAGATACAGAGAACAGATGGGGGTGGGGAAGACAGGGAAACAGATTGGGAGGATGCTTTTCAAGTTTAAATAAATTGAATAAAAAATTAAAAATTAAATTAAATTAAAATATCTCCATATTTTTCCACAGGAACCTCACTTTAGAGATGAGGACACAGAATAAAAAAAAACATTCAGTGAGTGGAGAGGAGTTAAAAATGTCAGAACATCACGGGGACCCTAAGCTTGTCTCATCCCTGAAACACAGCTTTATTTGCATCAAACCATTTTGAACACCTAAGAAATTGATCTGAGGATTAATGGAACAATATGCATAATTGGAACCAGAGAACTTGGCAGGTACATGGTGTGGAGAGGTGAGAGAAAAGCCACAGAGCGACAGAGGGTAGGGAGCCATTTTTTTGCAGAGAGAGGTCAGAGAGAAAAAGAGAAGGTCAGGGGGGAGTGCAGTGCATCAAAATCATGCATGAAAAGCACTCCCTCTGACAGAGAAAGAGAAACATATCAACTACCAAAACTGAAATAGGAAGAAGTAAATTTGAACAGACCCATAATCAGTAAAGAAATTCAACTAGTAAATAAAATTCTCCCAACAAAAAAGTCCAGGGCCAGATGGCTTCCCTGGGAATTCTACCAAACATTTGAGGAAGAGTTAATACCTATTATTTAGAATTTGTTCCAAAAAATATAAAAGGAAAACTTCCAAAGTCATTCTATGAGGCCAGCACTACTTGTTTCCAAAACCAGACAAAGACCCCACTAAAAAGGAGAATTACACACCAATCTCACTGATGAAAATGGATGCAAAAATTCCCAAGAAAGCAAACCGAATCAAACAATACATTAAAAGAATTATTTGCCACGATCAAGTGAGATTTATTCCTGGGCTGCAGGGGTGATTCAATATCCACAAATCAATCAACATGGTATATCACATTAATAAAATAAAATATAAAAACCACATGACCCTCTCAATAGATGCAGAAAAAACATTCAACAAAATACAACAGCTTTTCTTGATAAAAAAATCTCAAGAAAGTAGGGATAGAAGGAACATACCTCAAGATCATAAAGGCCATATATGTAAGGTCCACAGCTACTATCTTACTCAATGGGGAAAAATGGAGAGCTTTCCCTCTAAGGTCAGGAACACAAAAGGGTTGTCCATTCTCACCACTACTGTTGAGCACAGTGTTGTAAGTCCTAGCCTCAGCAATCAGACAACAAAACGAAATAAAAGGCATCCTAATTGTCAAAGAAGTCAAACTCCCACCCTTCGCAGACAACATGATACTCTACATGGAAAGCCTGAAAGACTTCAAGAAAAAACTGCTAAAACAGATACATAAATTCAGCAAAGTCACAGGCTATAAAATCACCATACAGAAACCAGATGCACTTCTATACACCAATAATGAAGCAGAAAGAGAAATCAAGGAATCAATCCCATTTACAATTGCACCTAGGAATAAACCTAACCAAAAAGGTAAAAGATCTGTATGGTGAAAACTATAGAAAGCTTATGAAAGAAATTAAAGACACAAAGAAATGGAAAAACATCCCACGCTCACAGATTGGAAAAACAAACACTGTTAAAATGTCAATACTACCCAAAGCAATGTACACATTCAATGCAGTCCCTATCAAAACACCAGCATTCTTCACAGAGGTATAACGAACAATTCTAAAATTTGTATGGAACCACAAAAGACCCTGAAAGCCAATTAAAAAAGAAAACCATGGCACAAAAACAGACACATAGACCAATGGAATAGAATAGAAACCCCAGAACTAGACCCACAAACGTATGGCCAACTCATCTTTGACAAAGCAGGAAAGAACATCCAATGGAAAAAAGACAGTCTCTTTAACAAATGGTGCTGGGAGAACTGGACAGCAACAAGCAGAAGGTTGAAACTAGACCACTTTCTGACACCATTCACAAAAATAAACTCAAAATGGATAAAGGACCTGAATGTGAGACAGGAAACCATCAAAACCCTAGAGGAGAAAGCAGGAAAAGACCTCTCTGACCTCAGCCGTAGCAATCTCTTACTCGACACATCCCCAAAGGCAAGGGAATTAAAAGCAAAAGTGAATTACTGGGACCTTATGAAGATAAAAAGCTTCTGCACAGCAAAGGAAACAACCAACAAAACTAAAAGGCAACCAACAGAATGGGAAAAGATATTTGCGAATGACATCGGACAAAGGGCTAGTATCCAAAATCTATAAAGAGCTCACCAAACTCCACACCCGAAAAGCAAATAACCCAGTGAAGAAATGGGCAGAAAACATGAATAGACACTTCTCTAAAGAAGACATCCAGATGGCCAACAGGCACATGAAAAGATGTTCAATGTCGCTCCTTATCAGGGAAATACAAATCAAAACCACACTCAGATATCACCTCACGCCAGTCAGAGTGGCCAAAATGAACAAATCAGGAGACTATAGATGCTGGAGAGGATGTGGAGAAACGGGAACCCTCTTGCACTGTTGGTGGGAATGCAAATTGGTGCAGCCGCTCTGGAAAGCAGTGTGGAGGTTCCTCAGAAAATTAAAAATAGACCTACCCTATGACCCAGCAATAGCACTGCTAGGAATTTATCCAAGGGATACAGGAGTACTGATGCCTAGGGGCACTTGTACCCCAAGGTTTAAAGCAGCACTCTCAACAATAGCCAAATTATGGAAAGAGCCTAAATGTCCATCAACTGATGAATGGATAAAGAAATTGTGGTTTATATACACAATGGAATACTACGTGGCAATGAGAAAAAATGAAATATGGCCTTTTGTAACAACGTGGATGGAACTGGAGAGTGTGATGCTAAGTGAAATAAGCCATACAGAGAAAGACAGATACCATATGGTTTCACTCTTATGTGGATCCTGAGAAACTTAGAAACCCATGGGGGAGGGGAAGGAAAAAAAAAAAAAAAAAGAGGTTAGAGTGGGAGAGAGCCAAAGCATAAGAGACTCTTAAAAAAGAACAAACTGAGGGTTGATGGGGGGTGGGAGGGAGTGGAGGGTGGGTGATGGGTATTGAGGAGGGCACCTTTTGGGATGAGCACTGGATGTTGTATGGAAACCAATTTGACAATAAATTTCATATATTAAAAAAAATAAATAAATAAAAAGAAAAAGAAAAAAGAAAAAAGAAAACCAAAGCTGTAGGCATCATAATTCTGGACTTCAAGCTGTATTGCAAAGCTATAATCATCAAGACAGTATGATACCAGCACAAAAACAGATACTTAAATCAACAGAGAATCCAGAAATGGACCTACAAATGTATGGTCAACTAATCTTCGACAAAGCAGAAAAGAATATCCAATGGAAAAAAACACAGTCTCTTCAGCAAATAGCACTGGAAAAACTGGACAGCGACACGCAGAAGAATGAAACTGGACCACTTTCTTACACCACACACAAAAATAAACTCAAAATAGATTAAAGACATAAATGTAAGAATACCCAAAGTATAAAATTCTTGAAGAAAAACAAAGGCAGCAAACTCTTGGATATCAGTTGTAGCATTATCTTTTTCATCTTTCTCCCCAGGCAAGAGAAACAAATGCAAAAACAAACAACTAGGGCTAAATCAAACTAAAAAGCTTTTGCACAGCAAAGGAAACCATCAACAAAACAAAAAGAGTACTGAATGGGTCAAGTTACCTGTAAATCACATATCCATTAAATGGTTAATATCCAAAATATATCAAGAACTCCTTTAATTTAAAACCAAACCAGGGGCGCCTGGGTGGCGCAGTCGGTTAAGCGTCCGACTTCAGCCAGGTCACGATCTCATAGTCCGTGAGTTCGAGCCCCGCGTCAGGCTCTGGGCTGATGGCTCAGAGCCTGGAGCCTGTTTCTGATTTTGTGTCTCCCTCTCTCTCTGCCCCTCCCCCATTCATGCTCTGTCTCTCTCTGTCCCAAAAAAAAAATAAATAAACGTTGAAAAAAAAAAAATTAAAAAAAAAAAAAATGGGCAGAGGGCCTCAATGGACTTTTCAAAAGAAGATATATAGATGACCAACAGACACAAAAGATACTCAACATTTTTGATGCAAATCAAAATCACAATGAGATATCACTTCGTACCTATCAAAATGGCTCGGATTGAAAAGACAAGAAATAACAAGTGCTGGTGAGGACATAGAGAGAAGAGAACGCTTGTGCCCTATTGATGGAATGTACATCAGGTCAGCCACTATAAAAAACAGTATGTAGGGTTCTCAAAAATTTAAACATGGAATTACCATATGATCCAGCAATTTCATTTGAGTATTTATGGGAAGAAAATGAAAACACTAATTCAAAAAGATATACGCACCCCTATGTTCACTGCTTTATTTACAATAGCCATGATGTGGAAGCAACTTAAGTACCCTAAGCAACCTAAGGTAAAGGAATGCCTAAAGAGGTAATGTGTGTGTGTGTGTGTGTGTGTGTGTGTGTGTGTGTGTGTGTGTAAAAAAAAAAAAAAAAAGAAATCATGCCATTTGCAACAACACAGATGAACCCAGAGGGTGTTATGCTAAGGGAATTAAGTCAGAGAAAGACAAATACTATATAATTTCACTTACATATGGAATCTAAATTAACAAAACAGAAACAGATGCTAATATGCAAAACTAATGGTTGCTAGAGGGGGTGGGGGAACCAGATAGGTGAAAGGGATTCAGAAATACAGACCTCCAATTATAAAATAAACTCCTAAGGATGAAAAAATACAGCAAAACAAATACAGTCAATATTGTAACAATTTTGTATGCTGACAGACATTAATTATACTTACCATGGCAAGCATTTCATAATTTATGCAAATGTTAAATCAATATGCTATACACCTGAAACTATTATACATCAACTATACTTCAATTAAAAAAAAGG
Source organism: Puma concolor (assembly GCF_028749965.1). Taxonomy (NCBI): domain Eukaryota; kingdom Metazoa; phylum Chordata; class Mammalia; order Carnivora; family Felidae; genus Puma; species Puma concolor. The sequence goes on along the minus strand of NC_141675.1, from coordinate 32,186,471 downwards.
GGGGGGGGAGGGGTTGTTTTATAAAGATAAGCATATAGATCAATGGAAAAGAACAGAGTCCAGAAATTTTTACCTTTATGGCCAATTCATTTTGCACCAAAGTGCCAGGACAATTCAATGGAGACAGAATAGTCATGTCAATAATGTGAAATAAGGATGAATTTTGACCCTGACCTCACACTATAGACAAAAATTTTATATGTATCACAGACCTAACATAAAAGAGACTGGACAAAATATTCATAACTTTGTATTATTACACAGAGTTCTTACATAGGACAATAAAATATAGGACAATAAAAAGACTATTGTCTTACATAGGACAATAAAAGTATAATCTGCAAAGGAAACAAACTGAGTTTTTGGAATTCAACACTTAAAACATTTCTTTCTTAATGGTGACATTTGAAATGAAAACAGAAGAGCCGAAAGACTAGAAGAAAATACCTGCAAACTATGTATTTAATAAAGGACTCGTATTAAAAAGATATAAAGAACTCTTACAACTCAAAACCCAATTATAAAAGGAGCAAAAGATCTAAATAGACATTTCAGCAAAGAAGATACACATAGGAAGATGCTTGGGTGCTTCAGTTGGTAAAGCATCCGACCTTGACTCAGGTCATGATCTCATAGTTCGTGAGTCTGAGCCCCGTGTCAGGCTCTCTGCTGACAGCTCAGAGCCTGGAGTCTGCTTCTGATTCTGTGTCTCCCTCTCTCTCTGCTCCTCCCCCACTCATCCTCGTCTCTCAAAAATAAATATCAGAAAAAATGTTTTGTAAAAGACATACATATGAATAACATGTACATGAAAAGATGCTCAACATGATTTAGTCAGCATTGAAATACAAATAAAACCACAATGAGTTACTACAACATACCATAAAAATGACCATAATGAAAAAAACTGAAATACTCAAGGGTTGACAAGGATGTGAAGAACATGAAACCCTGAATATATTGCTTGTGGTAATGTAAACTGGTAGTCATTTTGGAAAAAAATTTGGCAATTTCTTAAAAACTCATAAGCTTATCAGACCCAATAATTCCACTCTTTATGAAAAACTGTGTTCACACAGAGAGTGATACACAAATGTTCACAGCATTATTTATGACAGCCAAAAAGTTGAAACAACATAAACATCCATCAACTGATAGATGGATAAAATGTGGTATATCCATGTAACATTATTCAGCAATAAAAAAATGACAACTGACACAAAGTACAATATGAATCAACCTCAAAAAAAATTATGTTAAGTGAAAAATGATACAAAAACCTTTGAGACAAAAACTCAGCAACACCATCAAGCAAAATAACATTCACATTATAGGGATCCCAGAAAGAGAAAGGGGGACAAAAATTTACTTGAATAACTGAAAACTTCTCAAATCTGGGGAAGAAAACAGAAATCCCGATCAAGGAGGCACAGAGAGTCCCCAACAAAATCAAGCAAAGGAGGTCCACACCAAAGCCTTGTAACTAAAATGGCAAAAAGCAGCAATAAACAGAGCATTTTATTTTTTTTTTTCAACGTTTATTTATTTTTGGGACAGAGAGAGACAGAGCATGAATGGGGGAGGGGCAGAGAGAGAGGGAGACACAGAATCGGAAACAGGCTCCAGGCTCTGAGCCATCAGCCCAGAGCCCGACGCGGGGCTCGAACTCACGGACCGCGAGATCGTGACCTGGCTGAAGTCGGACGCTCAACCGACTGCGCCACCCAGGCGCCCCAAACAGAGCATTTTAAAAGCATTTAAAAAGAACAGTTAGATACAAAGGAAACCCCTTAAGGCTATCAGCTGATTTTTCACCAGGAACTTCACAGGACAGACAGTAATGGCATGATATATTCAAAGTGCTAAAAGAGGGGCATCTGGTGGCTCAGTCTGTTGTGCGTCTGACTTCGGCTGAGGTCAAGATCTCACAGTTCGTGAGTCTTAGCCCCATGTCAGCTCTGTGCTGACAGCTCAGAGCCTGGAGCCTACTTCAGATTCTGTGTCTCCCTCTCTCTCTGACCCTTCCTTGCTCTCTCTTTTTCTCCCTCTCAAAATTAAACAAACATGAAAAAAAAATTTTTTTTAATAAAAAAGTGCTAAAAGAAGAACATCTGTGGGACGTCTGGGTGGCTCAGTCAGGTGAGCATCCGGCTTGGGCTCAGGTCATCATCTCATGGTTTCTGAGTTCGAGACCCGCACCAGCCTCTGTGCTGACAGCTCAGAGTCTGCAGCCTGCTTCGGATTCTGTGTCTCCCTCTCTCTCTCCCCCTCCCCTGCTCACACTCTGTCCCTCTCTCTCTCTCAAAAATAAACAAACATTTAAAAAAAAATTTAAAAAAAAAGAAGAACATCTGCAACCAAGATACTCTATCCAGCAAGCTATCATTCAAAATAGGAGATATACAGTTTCTCAAACAAAAACCAAAGGAGTTCATCACCACTAAATCAGCCCTACAAGGAACATTAAAGGGGACTCTTTGAATAGAAAGGACAGATCATAAGAGTCAGTAGGGGGCACAAAAGCAGTAAAATTAAGTGTATTTATAAAAAAAATCAGTCAAGATATACACAAAGTAAAAGGATGTAAAGTGTGACACCATATACCTAAAACGTGGGGGGCAGAGGAGTAAAGAATGGGTTCAAATTTAAGGTATCATCAACTTAATATAAACTGTTATATGCAGATGTTATATACCCAGTGGTAACCACAAACCAAAAACCAATAATAGATATACAAAGAATAAAGAGAAAGGAATCCAAGTATATCACTAAAGAAAGCCAGCAAACTATGAAAGAGCAAGAGAAGAAACAAAGAACTACAAAAACAACCATAAAACAAGTAACAAAATAGCAATATATACCTATCAATAATTATTTTAAATGTAAATGGACTAAACACTCCAATCAAAAGACATAGTATGACAGATGGATAAAAAATCAAGACCAATCAACATGCTACCTTCATATCAGACAAAGACACATGCAGACCAGGGTGCCTGGGTGGCTCAATCAGTTAAGCATCCAACTTCAGCTCAGGTCATGATCTCATGGTTCATAAGTTTGAACACTATATAATCATCACTATATAATCATCAATAGAACAATCCAACAAGACGATGTAACAATTGTAAATATTTATGCATCTAACATGAAAGCACCTAAATACATAAAGCAGCTAATAACAAATATACTCTATAGTAAAACCATAATAGCAGGGGACTTTAACCCCCAACTCACATCAATGGATACATCATCCAAACAGAAAATCAACAAGGAAACCATAGTTTTGAATGAAACACTGAACCAGATGGATCTAATACATAGCCAGAACATTCCATCCTAAGACAGTGCAATACACATTCTTTTTAAGCACACATTTAACATTCTATGAATAGATCACATATTGGGCCATAAAACAAGTCTCAACAAATTCAGAACAACTGAAGTCATATACATCTTTTCCAACCACAACACTATGAAATCAACCACAAGAAAAAAATCTGTCAATAACACAAAGCATGGAGGTTAAATAATATGCTACTAAACAATGAATGAGTCAACAAAGAAATCAAAATAAAAAAACAAAACAAAACATGGAGGCAAATGAAAACAGTCCAAAATCTTGGGGATGCAGCAAAAGCTGTTCTAATAGTGAAATTTATAGCAATAGAGGCCTACCGCAAAAATAAAAATCTCCAATATGCAACCTAACCTTACCTAAAGGAGCTATAAAAAGAACCAAACCCAAAACCGGCAGAAGGAATTAAAGAGTAGCGCAGAAATAAGTGAAACAGAAACTAAAAAAACTAATAGAACAGATCGATGAAACCAGGAACTAGTTCTTTGAAAAGATCAACAAAAGTAATAAACCTTTAGCCAGACTCATCAAAAAAAAGAGAGGACTCAAAAATCAGAGATGAAAAAGGAGAGGGGTGGTTGGGTGGCTCAGTCAGTTAAGTGACTTGCTTGGGCTCAGGTCATGATCTTGCAGTTTGTGAGTTCGAGCCCCGTGTCAGGCTCTGTGCTGACAGCTAGAGCCTAGAGACTGCTCCAGATTCTGTCTCCCTCTCTCTCTGCCCCTCTCCCTCTCATGCTATCTCTGTCTCTCAAAAATAAATGTTAAAAAAATTTTTTTAATAAAAAAAATGAAAAAGGAGAAATAACACCACAGATATACAAATAATTGTAACAGAATATTATGAAAAATTATATGCCAACCAACTGGACAACCTAGAAATGGAAAATTCCTAGAAATTTAACCTCCCAAACTGAACAAGGAAAAAATAGAAGATTTGCACAGACCAATCACCAGCAAGGAAATTAAATCAGTAATCAAAAAACTCCCAAGAAACAAAAGTCCAGCACCAGACTGCTTCATGGGTGAATTCTGCCAAACATTTAAAGAAGAGTTAATAACCATTCTTCTCAAACTATTGCAAAAAATAGAAGAAGAAAAGCTTCCAAAAATCAGTCTATGAGGCGTTACCCTGATACCAAAACCAAGATGATACAACAAAAAGAACTACAGACTAATATTTCTGATGAATATAGATGCAAAAATCCTCAACAAAATAGTGGCAAACCAAGTCTAACAATACATTTAAAAAAATCATTCACCACCATCGATGGGATTTACTCCTGGATTGCAAGGGTAATTCAGTATTTGCAAAATCAACATGATACACATAAGGTCAGTAAGAGAAAGAATAAAAACCACATGATTTCAAAAGATGCAGAAGTAAACATTTGACAAAGTACAATATCCATCCATGATTAAAAACAACAAGGGGCACCTTGTTGGCTGGGTGGCTCAGTCGGTAAGTGTCCAACTTCAGCTCAGGTCATGATCTCGCAGTTTGTGAGTTCAAGCTCCACATCAGGCTCTGTGCTGACAGCTCAGAGCCTGGAGCCTGCTTCGGATTCTGTGCCTCCCTCTCTCTCTGCTCCTCCCCCATTCACACTCTGTCTCTCTCTCAAAAATAAACATTAAAAAAAAAATTAAAAAAAAAAAAACACCTCTACAAATAGGGTCAGAGAGAACATACCTCAACATAATAAAGGACATATATGAAAACCCAGGACTAACATTACACTCAATGATGAAAAATCGAGAGCTTTTTCCCTAAGGTCAGGAACAAGACAAGGATGCCCACTCTCACCCCTCTTATTCAATACAGCACACAAAACAGCCACAGCAATCAGACAACAAAAATGAGGCATCCAAATTGGTAAGGAAGAAGAAAAAATCACTACTTGCATATGACAGGATACTATATACAGAAAACCCTATAAAGACTCCACCAAAAAACTACTAGAACTGATAAATGATCTCAATAAGGTCACAGAATACAACATCAGCATCAGAAACCCACTGCATTTTTCTATACACTTATAATGGAAGTAACAGAAAGAGAAATTAAGAAAATAATCACATTTACAATTGCACCAAAAAGAATAAAATAGCAATGAGGTGGAACACTTGTACTGTGAAAACTATAAAATGCTGGTAAAAGAAAAAAAAAAACTGAAAACAATACAAATGGAAATATATACTATGTTCATGGACTGAGAAAAATTGTTAAAATGTCCATACTACCCAAAGCAGTCTATTGATTTAATGTAATCCCTATCAAAATACCAACAGTAATTCAGAATTAGAATAATCCTAAATTGTATGGAACCACTCAAATCCTGAATAACCAAAGCAATAAAAAAGAAAAACAAAACTGGAAGTATAACAATCCCAGATTTCAAGTTTTATTACAAAGCTGTAGTACACAAAACAATAGGATACTGGCACAGAAATACTTAGATCAATGAACACATTAGAAAGTCCAGAAATCAACCCACAATTATACAGTCAATTAATCTTCAACAAAGGGGGCAAGAATATGCAATGGGAAAAAGACAGTCTCTTCAACAAATGGTATTGGGAAAACTGGACAGCTATATGTCAAAAAATGAAACTGGACCACTTTCACCACACACAAAAAATGAACTCAAAATGGATTAAAGACCTAAATGTAAGACCTGATACCATTAGGGGTGCCTGGGTGGCTCAGTCAGTTAAGTGTCTGAGTCTTGATTTTGGCTCAGATCATGATCTCACAGGTTCATGGGATCAAGCCCCACATCTGGCTCTACCCTCACAGGGCAGAGTCTGCTTAGGATTCTCTCTCACTCTCTCTCTCTCTCTCTGGCCCACCCTGATTATGCTCTCTCAAAATAAATAAAACATTAAAAAAAAAAAAAAGACCTAAAACCATTTAAGTCCTAGAAGAGGGGGCACCTGGGTGGCTCAGTCAGTTAAGTGTCCAACTTTGGCTCAGGTCATGATTTCACAGTTTGTGATTTCGAGCCCCATGTCAGGCCCTGTGCTTACAGCCAGAGTCTGGAGGGTTCTGTGTCTCCCTCTCTCTCTGCCCCTCCCTGCTCACCAATAAATAATGAACATTAAGAAATATATAAAAAATAATAATAAAGTCCTAGAAGAGAGCACAGGCAGTAATTTCTCTGATAATGACCATAGCAACATTCTTCTAGATAGGTCTCCTAAGGGAAACAAAAGCAAAAATAAACTATTGGGACTTCATCAAAATAAAAAAGTTTCTGCAGAGTGAAAGAAAGAAATCAATGAAACTATAAACAACCTACTAAATGAGAGAAAATATTTGCAAATAACGTATCTGATAAAGGGTTAGTGCCCAAAATATATAAAGAACTGATATAGCTCAACATCCCAAAAACAAATAATCCAATCAAAAACTGGGCAGAAGACATGAACAGATATTTCTCTAAAGAAGACATCCTTAGCCAACAGGCACATGAAAAGATGCTCAACATCACTTATCATCATGGAACTGCAAATCAAAACCATAATGATATACCACCTCACACCTGTGAGGTGGCAAAAATCAAAAACACAACAATAAGTGTTGGCAAGGACACGAAGAGAAAAGAACCTTCATGCACCACTGGTGGAAATGCAAACTTGTGCAGCCGCTGTGGAAGACAGTATGGAGGTTCTTCAAAAAAAATTAAAAACAAAATTACCCTATGATCCAGTAATCGCTCTGCTGGGTATTTACCCAAAGAATACAAAACACTAATTCTAATTCCAAGGGATATATGCACCCCTATGTTTACTGGAGCATTATTTACAATAGCCATATTAGAGAAGCAACCCAAGTGTCCATCAATAGATGAACGGATAAAAGTGATACACACACACACACACACACACACACACACACACACACACACAGGAATATTACTCAGCCATAAAAAAAGAATAAAATCTTGCCATTTGCAACAACATGGATGGAACTAGAGTATAATGCTAAGTGGAAGAAGTCAGAGAAAGACAACTACTATGTGATTTCACTCATATGTGGAGCTTAAGAAACAAAACAAACGCAGGGTGCCTGGGTGACTCAGTTAAGTGTCTGACCTCAGCTCAGGTCACGATCTTGCGGTTCATGAGTTCAAGCCCCGTTTTGGGTTCTGTGCTGAGAGCTCAGAGCCTGTAGCCTGCTTCAGATCCTGTGTCTCCCTGTCTCTCTGTCCCTCCTCCACTCATCTCTGTCTCTCTCTCTCTCTCTCTCTCAAAAATAAACTTAAAAAAAAAAAAAAATGGGGGCGCATGGGTGGCTCAGTCGGTTAAGTGTCCAACTTCGACTCAGGTCATGATTTCACGCTCTGTGAGTTCCAGCCCCGCATCAGGCTCTGTGCTGACAGCTCAGAGCCTGGAGCCTGCTTCAGATTCTGTGTCTCCCTCTCTCTCTGGCCCTCCCCCATTCATGCTCTGTCTCTCTCAGTCTCAAAAATAAATAAACGTTAAAAAAAATTTTTTTTTAATAAATAAATAAAAATGAACAAAAGAAAAAGACAAAAAATACTCTTAAGTATACAGAACTGATGGTTACCAGAAAGGAGTTGGGGGAGGCAGATGGGTGAAATAGGTGAAAGGGATTAAGAGTTCACTTATTGTGGGGTAGCTGGGTGGTTCAACTCAGTTAAGTGTCTGACTTTGGCTCAGGTCATGATCTCATGGTTCATGAGTTCGAGCCCCACATCGGGCTTTCTGCTGTCAAGGCAGAGCCCGCTTCAGATCCTCTGCCCCCCTGTCTCCACCCCCCCCACTTGCACTTTTACTCTCTCTCAGAATAAATAAACTTAAAAAAAAAGTTCACTTATCAGTAAGGAGCACTGAGTAATGTATGGCACTGTTAAATCACTACATTATACACCTGAAACTAATGCTGTTGTTAATTTTACTGGAATTCAAAAAGTCACTGAATTACATGCTTACATTCTTCTCAGCCTTTTGGCTAAGATCAAGTGTAGTATCTGTTCTTTTCAGAGTTACATTCTTACAATGGATGGATTTTAGGGTTTGTAAATTATACCTCTTATAAAACTTCCAAAAAAATGTTAAGGTCATAGAGGAAAAAGAAAAACTGTCCCAAATTAAAAAAAAAATTTTTTTAACATTTATTTATTTTTTGAGACAGAGACAGAGCATGAACGGGGGAGGGTGAGAGAGAAAGAGGGAGACACAGAATCCGAAACAGGCTCCAGGCTCTGAGCAGTCAGCACAGAGCCCGACGCGGGGCTCAAACTCATGACTATGAGATCATGACCTGAGCTGAAGTCAGACGCTTAACCGACTGAGCCACCCAGGCGCCCCTAAAACTGTCCCAAATTAAAGGAAATAAAAAGGAAATTAATTAAAGGAAATTAAAAAAATACAACTAAATACAGTACTTAATCCTGGACTGGATGGGGCATAGGGGTACAGGAGAACAGCTACCAAAGGCTTTATTAGGATCACTTGATGAAATCTGAATTGCCATAGATAAAAATATTGATGAATTCATATTAAATTTCCTGATTTCTATTACTGTACTCGTTTTATCACAGAATGCCCTTGTTCTCAGGAAACACACAATGAAGGATTTAAGGGCTAAAGGAGGTACAATCTCCAGTTTATTCTCAAATGTTTCAGAGAGAAATATAACCTGCAAATATATACTTATGGAGAGAAATGATAGAGCAAATGGGCAAAATGTAAACAAGTGGTGAATCTGGGTAAAGGACATACAGGGAGTTCCTTGAACTGTTTTTGCATTTTTTATGTAAAATTTGAAATTTTATCAAAATTACAAAAAAAATTTTAAACAGTACAGTAGCAGGAAGTGGCTGGAGGTGTAGAAATGACAAGCAGCATTAGTAAATAATTTATTAAAGTCACTGAAGCCTATCTCCTGAAAAGAAAACACAACACAACCTGCAGCCTATACTCACAAAGATGGGTTAGACTAGGAGATATTCTAAAACCCTGATAACCTCTAAAATGTGGGGATTTACTGCCACTTCTCTTATGGCCATGCTTTCTTTCCTTCATTTCCAACACAGGCATGACTACCAGGTTAGGGGGCAAAGGAGATTTTCCAGGCCTAAACTGTTCTGACTATGCCACCCAAAGTGCTAATTCTCCCCAGTAGGTTATTCCTAGAGCTCAAGATTAAAGATTAAAAAGTAGGTTCACAAAGTGGCTTCTCAACGAACATGTGTATTCCCACAACTAGCAGAGCAGCTTACACAAATACACATTTTTCTGATGGATCACAAAGGGCAGTAGCCAGGGATAAAACATTCATAAGCCTGCAGGCCAGGGAGATGACAAGAACAGCTGGCCTGATTAGAAACAATGTCTGCCTGTCTCTTTCCTGCCTTCTCCCTATTTCCTCCCCTCCCCAGAAATACAGACCTCTCCCTTTCCTCAAGTTTCCATCTGGCAGTATCTCTCTCCCTTACCCCAACCTCCTTTACCTTCTTATAACATACTTCCTACTTCAAGTAATACATCTAATCTACTTTTGTGTTTTTCATTTCTTTCTTTGTAATTTTAGTTTGTAAGTAAGCAGAAAGATCTGATATACTGTTCATCAAATGTTTCCGAATAGTGGGATTTGGCTGATTTTTCTTCTTTGTACTACAACTTGAACTTCATATGATGCTATTGTGTTTTAAACAAAATAAAATACTACTTATTTTTTTAATTCCTAATTCTAGCAAATCAATTCATTTTAAACTTTCATAATATTCCATGTCCCTTGCTTTTGAGAAAAATTAGGTGATTTCCCCTATAAGTGATCTTTAATTTTGTTTTCCCCTAAGAGTTGCCCTCTGTGATAAAAAAAAAGTAAACCCTCTCCACCTACTCTCTTGCTTTTTGTACACCTTCCATGCCTTCCCCAGTGACACAGGAAGAAGCCACAGAACAGACACAAGGTAGATAACAAGGAATAGGGATGGGAAAGCTCTAACCAGGGCACAGCTTAGAAATTAAGCCTTGTATTGTTTTATTCTGTAAATACTATTAACAGGTTTCTTACCAGAAAAATGTCTGCATAGCCAGCCAAAGACTCTACTCCCTCTTGGATCCGTGCTCCCCCAGAGTCATTCAGTCCAATCACTGGAGCCCCCACTGTCATGGCCTGGTCCATGATCTGAGACAGCAAAGCAATCTTTTATGAGACAACTGATCCTTTTATCAAAAACAATTTATAAAGTACCATGGTGTTTTCTGGAAAATGTTCCAAGTGCACTTTTCTTTTTAAATGCTCATTCTGAGAGAGAGAGAGAGAGAGAGAGAGAGAGAGAGAGAGAGGAGAGCATGCGCATGTGAATAGGGAGAGGGGCAGAGAGAGAGAAGAGAGAGAATCCCAAGTAGGCTCCACACTGTCAGCACAGAGCACGATGCAGGACTCAATCTCATGAGCCATGAAATCATGACCTGAGCCGCAATCAAGAGTTGGATGTTTAACCAAGTGAGCCATTTGGGTGCCCCTAATTACACTTCTCAAAACAGGAATCATTAACACTGGCTTCATTCCCCATGATGATTAGGTACCTCCATGGAAAACAGAACCAAAATTTTAAGGGCTGATTAAAGCCCTTCAGGCATCCAAGAGCCAAAGCACTTCCCACCAGCAGGGGATAAGACTGCTCATAGCAACCATTTCTGAGCCACAGGCCCAGGCTATATTTTCCAGTATCCAGGTTTGTTCCCAACTTTTTTTTTTCATGCAGGTTCCATGCCCAACGTAGGGATTGGGCATGGCCTTGAGAACTCACGACCTTGAGATCTCATGACCTTGAGATCAAGAGTCACATGTTCTACTGGCTGAGCCAGTCAGGCATCACCACCTACCCCCGCCCCCCTTACTCTTTTGAAAGAACTGACACTAAACACAATAACAAAATAGTATTTTTATGAAAGTACATGTAGATCCATCTGTTAACCAGAGCCAGGCCCAAGCCTGATTTCACTTGTAATAAGGCATATTTTCCTCATGGGTCAGTAGTTGAGGGCTTAATAAGCAACATTCCTAAGAACGCTTTTCAGTTCACAAAGTACTTCCACTTCCATTATCTCATTCAACCTGATAACAGAGGCAGTGAAAAGAAAAATTAGAGAGGATTAAAAGTTAAGTGATTGGCCCAAGGTTTCAGAAATAATACATGACAAGATCACATCTAGAATCCAGGTTTTCCATTACACAGGGAAGCACTGCTTGACTATTAACAGTCAACCGTACCTTTAATTCCACATTTCTCCAAGTATGATCTATACTTTTATTCATCTCCAGAGCATCTCATCACTAGCAGTGGAGGTTTTTTAGTTTTTTTTTTTTATTTTTTTTACATTGATTTATTTTTGAGAAAGAGTGAGACAAAGCATGAGCAGGGGAGGGGCAGAGAGAGAAGGAGACACAGAATCTGAAGCAGGCTCCAGGCTCTGAGCAAGTGGTCAGCACAGAGCCTGATGTGGGGCCCGAACCCACAAACTGTGAGATCATGACCTGAGCCAAAGTTGGACACTCAACAGACTGAGCCACCCAGGTGCCCCAGCAGTGTTTTTTAAAATACCATCATGTAATCCTTGCACTGTTCTTTATCCTTTAGTACCTGGATTCTCCACCTAGATCATGGGCTCTTTACCTGGAGTCTTCAGAATCCCAAGGGGTCTGTAATAGATTTCATCCATGCATTGCTTGGATGGGAAAAAATTTACTCTTTACCTTTATTAACTCTAGCTGATCTTTACCATACCTTTTAATTATGAACACAGGAAACAAAATCATTATTTTATGAGAAATACCTGTGACTTTATATTAAAAGAAGCCATGGATATTTTTATGTCACACTAAAGTTGCAGGTATCTTGAAGTAGCATTTTCTTTTTTTTTTTTTTTTATTTTAACGTTTATTTTTGAGACAGAGAGAGCAGAGCATGAACGGGGGAGGGTCAGAGAGAGAGGGAGACACAGAATCTGAAACAGGCCCCAGGCTCTGAGCTGTCAGCACAGAGCCCGATGCGGGGCTCGAACCCACAGACTGCGAGATCATGACCCAAGCCGAAGTCGGACGCTCAACCGACTGAGCCACCCAGGCGCCCCTTGAAGTAGCATTTTCACTCATGCCTACTTTGAAACTATAGAGGTTTAAATGCACAGCTAAATCTTGTTATTTGATAAATTTGAAAGCACACAGATTACAAATAGGAGTGCCTGGGTGGCTCAGTTGATTAACCATCCAAGCCTTGATTTCAGCTCAGGTCATGATCTCACAGTTGGGGAGATCAAGCCCCATATCAGGCTCTGTGCAGACAGTGCAGAGCCTGCTTGGGATTTTCTTTCTTTCTCTCTCTCTCTCTCTCCCTCCCTCTCAAAATAAACAAACATAAAAAGCATGAATATTACAATTGTAATTTTTTTTAATATTTTTTAATTCTTTGTAATCCTACATATCTTATGCATGTAAATCATTACCAGATTGCCAAAGGGATCCATGATACAAAAAATGTGAAGAATTCCTGCCTTGGACTAAAGGGATGTTTGGGTCTGCACCCACCCCACATACACAGCTCATTGTCTTGCACCCCAATATTTAATATGAACTATGTGACTGATGAAAGTACTGGGTTTTCAAGATTAAATACTTACTTTGCAGATCTTTTGGGCATGTGCCCCAGACAGACTACCTCCAAAAACTGTAAAATCCTAAAAAGAAAACAAATCAACAAATAAAATATAGTCACTAGCCAGGAATGAAAAGCCAGGAGGAAGACGAAATGAAAAACTCTTAGTCAAAAGTTTTTGAAGGATTTTCAGGAGTTCAAAAAATTAGGAATGGTCTTTTATTCACTATTCTATGGAGTAATTTGTACCTTAGAGGGAATTCATGTATTGTCAACAGCAAAAGACTTAGTCTTTGCTCTACAAAAATGAATCCTAGCTCTCTAAGGAAAACTTTTCATGCAGAATTAACCTGAAAAATCAGATTCTATAGATGTCAGGCAGGCATTTCTATTACTAGAAATATTTGCCATTCTGGGGCACCTGGGTAGCTCTGTCAGTTGGGCGTCCGACTTCGGCTCAGGTCATGATCTCATGGTCCGTGAGTTCGAGCCCCACGTCGGGCTCTGTGCTGACAGCTCAGAGCCTGGGGCCTGTTTCAGATTCTGTGTCTCCCTCTCTCTGACCCTCCCCCATTCATGCTCTGTCTCCCTCTGTCTCAAAAATAAATAAACGTTAAAAAAAAGAAAAAAGAAAAAGAAATATTTGCCATTTTGACAAGAGGTTAAAAAAAAAAAAGACAATCAGAGCCCTCACGGCTTCCTCTTGCTTATGGAATTTCATTACCTTCTGATATAAAGGGCTTCTTGTGGGAAGGACCTCCTTTCTAAAACCACCTCAAAAAGCGAGTAATTAAAAACAGAGTCAGCCCAGGAGGACAAAAAAGGAAGAGGAAACAATGGCAGAGGAGAGAGTGAACAACAATCTCAGGGGAACTGAAAGCACAAAAAGAGTATCTGACTTGGAGCAAATGGAAGCCTATATACTGCAGGGGGAGTAACCACAAGGATGGAACAACCCAGGAACTATAGGAAGTGGGGGGGGGGGGGGGGCAGGGGAACAGACTGATAAAAACTCTGGGTTAGGAGCAGTTGGACCCCACAGGGCCTCTCCTTCACCTTGAGAAGAGGAAACATTTATTGTCTAAAGCAATTTCACCAGAAGGACTCTGGATTCACAATCACCAGTGGCAAAAGAAAGCAAAGGTGAGGCTAAAAACATCTGAGATTAGGAACCTATACAAGAATAGATTGTCCTCCCCCAGAACATACCTATGAACAATTATCAGTCAAGAGACTAAGGCTGCTTCTTCAGAAAAGCAGAAGATCCCCAGAAAAAACAACTGCAGATATTAACATTTTGGGGATCAGTACAAAAAACTGGCTCATCACTCCCTACCCTAAGTATCCTTCAGGGCTTATTTCAAATGCCCCATTTTCCCTAAAGCATTCCTCAAGGCTGAATGTGATCATCCACTGTCCCGGGCCCACAGCACTTACCCAGAATCACTCTTGCCCTCATCTGTACAGAACTCCTGTTCTGCCCCAATTTATCTACAAAATGAGATTAGGTTCTTCAGGGCAGGAACTGTGGCTCAGTCATCTCCCTCTCCTTGCCCCCAATCCTCATCCTACCCTACCCCATGGGCATAAGAAGTAATCAAAAGTATCAATTCAATGAATTTTGTATTTGCTCAAAAGTTAGAAGGTTGAGTCCAGAAAGTACAATAACTTACTTTGTTCTAGCTATCTTATTAATAATTCCTTCTGTACACGTTTTTGCATCTTTCTGTACAAGTTTTTGCCTAGCTCTCATAATTTCTTCTAGTTAAGTAGTTGGTAGACCCATTTATAACAGTTTTAAAACATGTCAAAGGTAATTCATTAAGTGAATGAGTACTAAGTACATTTAAAATTAACCAGTTATTTAATACTGAACCCATAATTTTAATATTTAACAAGCTTTATAATGTTAGATCTGTAAAAGGAACTAAGTATTTAGAATTATACGTATTCTTCCACGTCTTGAGGTGGAGAGGGGTGGTAATCAAACCCAAAATAATATAGTGTTAGTTTACTATTAGCTGCTGTAACAATTACCACAAATTCAGTGGTTTAAAACAACACAAATTTATTCTCTTCACAGTTCTGTAATTTAGAAGTCTTACATGGGCCTCACTGAGCTACTCTCAAGGTTAGCATGATTAGATGTCTTTCTGGAGGCTCCAAGTGAGAATCTGTTTTCTTGCCTTTTCCCTGTTCTGGCGACCAAATGCATTCCTTTGCTCATGACCTCCTTCCTCCATCTTCTTAAACACCAATGGCAGGTGAAGCCCTTCTCAGCACATTCTTCCGACCTCCTCTTCTGCCTCTCCTTCTTTTAAGGACCCTTGTGATTATATGTGTCCACCTGGGTAACCCAGCCTACTTTATTTTAAGGCCAGCTAATCAGTGACACTAATTCCATCTGCAGCTTAATTCCCCTTTGCCATGTAAGGTAATATAGTCACAGGTTTTGAGAATTAGGAGTTGGACATCTTTGGGAGCTATTCTGCCTACTATATTTTCCTATGGTTTCAGTGTGAAGAAACTGTATCCATCCTTATGAAGCCTAACAAAACTTGTTTGAATAGTTTCATGAAGCCCAAAACTGAGGGGCCTATGTTCCTGAGACTCAAGTCCCTTCCACCCAGGCTGCATTCACAGCACTCTCTTAGGCCCACACATTGCCCAGGACATGGATGCCCTCCAGGCACACACCCAACCCACCAAGAAACATCTCATTCACTTAGAATAAACTCCTGGTTCCTGGGACTTTTTACATGATTAGTGCCCTGTGATTATCCCTAAAACAGACTCAGGATTCTGAGAAAAACACATACTATGGTAGAATATTCTGGACACATGCACTGAAAAACAAAGTATATCCCTCTTCTGCCCCCACTACAGGCAAGTTTTCATTCCTCAAGACTTTCTTCTCACATATTTGGTCCTGGCTCTGCCCTCCAGGAAAGCTCAGCCTATTCGAGTTATTAAATACCTGACTGAAGACATAAACCAATCTTCCATTGATTCGGCCCCGTCCAGTGACCACACTGTCTCCAGGAAACTACCAGAAAAACAGAAAAATAAAAGTTAAAAAAACCAAATACATCTTTTAATGAATTTGACAATTATGCCCGAATGAAAGAACAAAAAAATAAAATAACCCACCCTAAATTTCTTAAAATTCAATATGAATCAAGAACATGAAGGAATCTCCCCTTCCCCTTCTCAGCTCTGCAATAGCAAGCACTAGGCTACTGGTTCATCAACAGAAGTAACGGGCACTATAGTTAGGCTTCATCTTCCTTCTTAACAGTAAAATAATCAAGACTCCCCCTAGGGCCACTGCTACCAAATGCCACAGGAAGGAGAAGGGCATATAATGACACATGGCAACTCTAGAAAGCCACACACCCCACCTCCAAGCCTTAGGGAAAACCCATCATTTTGCTTGGAATCCTGGGATTCTGTGTAGCCCATAATGACTCAAACGGAGCCAGCTGATGCGATGCCAAGTTCACAAATCTTTGGTGAATAACAGCATATATACAGACCTGAGGAAAACTGATCAAAAGTGAATACAGAGAACTCTGCATACCCATGGAGAACATCCAATTAAAAAAAGTGTCAGTGACTCTGACTTTAAAAACTCCATAAAGTCAAAGTGTCAAAAGAGGCAAGTGGTCCTGCTTTAGGGGTCTCTGGTGCCTAGATGGACCAGAACACAACCAAGACATTTTCGCCTTTCCTTCTAAGTTTGTCACTCCATACCTGCAAGAACTCTGAACCCACAACCAGAGACCTGGAAACTGGGCCATAGTCACACTGCACAAGGTATGAACAGTCCCATTCCATTCCTTCATCTGCAAAGGTAACTGGGGGAATCTGGAGGCCCAATAGTACTTCTTCAGAGGCACTCTTACACTTTCAGGCTTCTAACTTGAAAACTATTAAATGTACCTTGAGTTCCAGATGGCCTTCATTATTAGGCTAATGAGTAGGTCAGCAGGGCCACGGCTAGACAGTGCAACTTAGAGGCTCACACCACCATTGTAAAAAGATACCTTATTCTTATCAGCAGCCATTCCAAAATCTGCACATCTGTGTTCCACAAACATGTCGCTCTCAACAAAACTGCCAGGGTCCAGCAAGAGGCTGATCCGCTCTCTGGCAGTCAGCTTTCCCTAAAATACAACAAAAACCATTCAGTCATGTCATCATAGAGGTCAGTAAGCAAGGAGTGCTTGTGAGTGGGCCACGAAGACAGGTTTTGCCCCTTCACCTCACATGAAAGCCTCTATTCCATCAACCCACCCAAAACACTGGTGTTATCAGTAGATATCAGCCAGTAAGTAAATCAGGGCAGACAGGCTACTCCAGGAGCTACCAACTGTGGAGGGTAAATAAGGAAGTAGGAAGAGGAAAAGATGGAGAGAAGTGGGGGTAAGGAGAGCCTGACCCTGGAACAAGATAACTAGTTCCACAAACATTTACTGGAGACCTAACGAGTAATAAAAAGAAGAATGGAAAAGTAGGAGGTGGAAAACTAAATCAGGCTTACTGAAGGGCCTAAGGCTACACCCCCACATTCACAAGTTTCTTCTAGGGAACCCCACACAAACTCACCTCACTAGTGTCCAACCCTAAAGACACTTTCAGGACTACTTCCTGGTTCTTCTGCCTCTTCCATGGCTTCTCCTACTATCCTACATTGGGGCTCGGCTTAGAAACCCCACACCTGACAGTGATACTATAATATGGCAACAACCCCACAGCAGGTAGTGCCTGAGATGAAAAGGAGTTAAACAGAGTGGTAAAGAGCTCATGTGAGAGGAGTGAAAAAATGCTTCTTGGAGATGAGGTTGGAACCTTCAAGTTATCAAGAGCCTCTGTTGCTTGGATTCTCAAGCCCTTAGACTAAGCCAAACACCCAGGCCTACTGTCCTCTGCCCTCTCTCCACCCAAGGGAAAAACCTCAAGTTTGGCTCTTTTTTCCCCCCATAATAAAGCAGCCAAAGCCACTGAGGTCGTTTTAAAACAGACAAACATATACACTGTTGTGTGGAGTAAGTTTTCCAGAAAGCAATTTAGCAACATATATTAGAGTGTTCAAAATATTCCTATCTTTTGACCCAGTGATTCCATTTCTGGAAATCTATCCTATGGAAGTCATCCAAAAATTGTTGAAAAGGGGGTGGAGTGGGGGATTTAAATCAAGTCAGCCTCCTAAGTCAGCTCTGGCAAAAGAAAAATAGCTTCTGGAGCCTGCATCAAAACCCAGTACGGTCCACCTAGCAAAGAGGTGGGGTGATGTTCCAGGGAGAATTCAGCAATGGGCCCCAATACAAAGCGTGCACAGGAGCACTGCCAGGCCTTTCCAAAGTATGATGTAAAAATTCCTTCAACCCAGACAGAGCCACCCCAGGGGAGGAAGGGAAAGCACTCCTGGCACCACACACAACCAAATTTACATCTTGCTCCCAAGAGGTAAGAATTATTACTATCTTCTGTTTAGAATAAACTGACTCCTCAGGATTAAGTAACTTGTCAAAAAGGAATGGTCACCTTCATGCTCTTGTCAAATGGGGATTTCCATCTAAATCAACACCTAGAATTCAATCAAGAACTAGTTCGAATTTCCTCACTGAAGACGCCCAGCCTTCCACCCCAGTCACCACCCCCAGGCTTGACATGTGCCTCGGTGCCCTTCACCGCTAAGAATTTCACTTCTGCATCTTCCCGGTTATTTAACTCACCCAGCACAAAGGTCCAGTTTCACACACATATCAGTGACGCACCGCGTGAGCCTACTTCCAAGTCCCTGGTCACCCATCTGGGTCTCAGTTTCTCCTGCTGATAAATGGCCACCCACCTTATCTCTGAAGGCCAGCTGTAATTCTCGCCTCAAAAACCTCCCTGCCTCCGTCGCGCATCGTGCCTTTCCTACCCAGCATGTCTATGCATGCTGAGATCCTAAAGGCGTTCAGCCAGCATTGAGGAGGCAGAAGTTCCCACAAGATCCGGGAGCTCAACCCACCCCAGATTAATGTGAGAGTTTGCCCAAGTTACTTCCCCCACCATATGCTTCGATTTTCCTGCTACCATGATGGAGCAAGAACCGTATACTACCTACCACTCTTCCTCCGGGCATGAGAAGAACACGCAGAATTTTTGTTTCGTTTTTTTATTAAGTGCCCGTCATCGCTTCTGTAGCTCTACCAATAAGATTGTGAGGGGGAAAATACTATTTTCTCCTTTCAATAAACTGACTCCTAGTGATTAACTGGTCCAAAAGTTTATAGAAGTTAAATGGTGAGTTGTCTGGGGCCGAGCAGCTGCGACTAAAAATCCAGAAGTAAAGGACAGGGCAATGAGGCACAAAGGTACTTATTCTCGTTTTACCTGCTATTTGGTGAAAGGCTACAGGTTGTCAGGGTGAACCTTCTCGTCCCCGCCCCTCCTCGGCATCGCGCGGATTGGCTGAAAGGACTGGGGCGCCGCGAGCCGGAAACTCTGTAATAGGTTGCGAACGCCAGGGGGATGGTCGGGTCTCCCTAGGACTCACTCGTTTATGCTGCGCGTCGATGCGACGCTGGCCTCCTCCCAGCAACGCGGCGTTGCGCTTGTTTTCGATGCGCTCGTTAACCGAGACGGGCTGGCTACACAGGCTGCGGACCGCACCGCGGAGACCGCCCACCGCAACGCTGAGTCTTGCTCCAGCCGCCACCACGCGCATTGCCGCCGCCATCTTTGCTCCGCGGCGAGCTCCCAGCCGGTGCGCCTGAGTACGCTTCTGCGTCAAGCGTGGGTATCGGGTTCTGCGCCTGCGCAGCATGGGTGGGACGTAGAGAGCCTATGGGCTGGACGTCTCAGCGCGCTTAGAAGAAAAGCCTGAGAGTTCGAGACTCCATACCGCTCTGGGACATCATCCTGAGAAGGATAGTACTGTCCTCAGATCTGGTGCCTTCCTTGCTGCACAGAAGATGGACTTAATCCTTGCTCTTCTCTGGCTACCTTGACCTCGAATTTGGTCGTCCCACCACCTCCAGAAAATGAGTAGGTAATAGGAGCTAACCAACATGTATTAAACACTGCCAGGTGTGGCTTAAAGCACTCACGTGCATTAGCTTATTATCCTGATTTCACAGATGAGGCAAGTGAAGCACAGAGAGGTAGAGTGATTTGATCAAGAGCCAACACTAAAGATGTGGTGGAACCAGGATTCAGACACACAGACCAACTATGTGCCGCATATTGAGCACAGGTCACTTAACCTCTAGTGGGTAGTTCTCAAAATGTGAGCCCAGCAGTGGGAAAAAGTGGGAAATGCAGACTTTCAAATTCTCATACTCCGCCCCAGACCAACTGAATTAAATTCTGAGGGAGCAGCCAGCAATCTGTTTCACCAGACGACCTCTAGGTGATTTTGACGCTTGCTAGATTTTGAGAACTACTCCTCTAGGAATTTAGAACTGAACTCTTAGGAGCTTGTCCATCTGTTTCCCCAGCTAACAAGCAGCTCTTTAAGGCAAAGTGCAAGGTGTCTATTTTGCATTCTTAGCTACAGAAAACTAAAATTGATCATTAAACTCTCCAAGCTCCAGCTCACAGCTAGAGCCTTCATAAAGTCCAAATTCTGGGTTGGGACTTTGATGTTAATTCAATTCAGCAAATCTTTTTGAGCACCTACTATGTGCCAAGAACCACCAGTGTTTTTCATATTTCCTGGAGTAGGAATTGTTCACCTAGCATGCAAGGAAGCTGAGGGTCCAAAGTCTGAGGTTGTGTGACTGGACAAAGCCTACCTGCATGTGCCTAACCCCATAGTAGATGTTGTTGGCCCGGCATCTGGGTCCCTGCTTTAAGAACCTCATCAACCTGGAGAGAGAGACAAAGGATCTGCCTGGTAGCACAGGGGAGAATTTGGGCAAGGCTGGATGTGTCAAGAAGAGTAGCTCTGAAATGTAACTGCATGTAGCATATTCAGATTCCCATATGGTTCTACCATCCACTTTTTGGGAATGGTGGTAAATGAGACTGCAAAGCAGTAACAGAGTTAAAGTATGAAGAATTTTGCCATGTTCAGAAATTGGGAGTTCATTTGGGCTGGGGGCCATGAGACTCTTGTTCTAACGTGCTTTGCAGATCCCTCTCCAGTGGCACATCTCACACTGTGGTAAGATTGGTTAGCTCATTTCTCAGCTAGATTCCCAAGTCAGAGGGCATAAACTGTGGCTGGCTTGCTCACCACTGTAGCCCCTGCACCTAGAACAAGGCCCTGTACATAGGAAGCCTTCAGAATGTATTTGCAGAATTGAATTGAGCTAGCAGATAGGCAATTGCATGTGGCTCAAGAGGTTTTCTCCTACACCTATGCATCCTTCCAAGCTCTGCTCAGGTATCATCTCCTCAAGGCAGTACTCTGATCCCCCTTCTGCCTAGGTTAGGGAAAGTATCAGTCCCTCAGGAAAGCAAGGAAGTTTTTGTTATTTAACTTTCAATAACCAGTGCTTAGCAGAAAGCCCAGGAGGGATCCATAAATAACTGTTAGACTGAATCCAATTTTTCCCTCTCTCTCCACTTTCCCTTTCCCCTCCTCTCATTCTTCCTCCTCACTGTTTTAGTGCCCTACCATGGGTATTATATATACAGTCCTATAGATCTATACTGTTATTCTTTACCTCAGATGGAATTCCCAGCCTAGGATGGGTGGAGGTGGGGTAGAAGGAGGATTGAACTACCTGGTAATTACCCTCTGGAATCCTAGCATACTCCGGGCTGTTTTCCTGCCCCTAGTCCTCCTTGCTTGCATTATTTCTCCATTTTGAAACAGAAGTCACCCTGACCTAGCTGTTCTATCCTAGTCAGTGATCACTGTCAGTGAAGATGGGTGAAATGGAAGGAAGGAGTAAATTTGGAAAAGGTCACACATATTTGGGTGAGCGTGTTATCCAGATCTTCTGAGAAGCAGCTGCCAAGAAAGGAATTAAATGTGCAAGAAATCAATTAGGGGAACGACCTGTGAGAGAAAATGGGGCAGCAGCTGGGAGAGGCTGGGAGAACTATCAGATTGCAGTACAAGTCTGAACCCCAGCCAAGGAGAAAGGGAAGGAAAAAAGGTGATTAGGAGCTCCTTAGACTACTGTGCACGTTTAAGGAAAGTTCAGCAAGGCTGTCAAGGAGTCCTAGAGCCAAAATATTCCTGCCCGTGCTTGGCTGGTAGCAGCCCATGAGAGGTGTGGCCTCAGTACAAATGCAGCAATTAATTTCAGATCAATCAATTACTCTTAATGCAATCCAGGTGTCTTGTCACTTTAGCAAGTTTGAGGTGGTTGAAAGTAAAAGGGTGTGAGAGGAAATTTTGGAGAGGAGCTGCCATCCGTATGAGAAGAGAGGATTTTTAAGATGTTTCTTATGCCTTATGAATGTACTTCTCTCCTTAGTGTTTTATTTTTTAATGGAAAAAAAATGAAATGCTTTAGTTACTTTTTTTTTTTCTAGACTGCGTGCCTTGGACTGCTAAGATTGGGTCATAAGAACCCTGTCTTTAAATTTCAGTTAAAATTGTATTATTGGGCGTTTGGGTGGCTCAGTTGTTTGGGCATCCGACTTTGGCTCAGGTCATGATCTCACGGCTCTGGGTTCGAGCCCCACGTCAGGCTCTGTGTTGACAGCTCAGAGCCTGGAGCCTGCTTAGGATTCTGTGGCTCCCTCTCTCTCTGCCCCTCCCCCTCTCATGCTATGTCTCTCTCTCCTTCAAAAATAAATAAACATTTAATTTTTTTTTTAAAGAAACTGTAATTATTAAGAACTGGAAACTGGTTTTCCCACACCACACACCAAAATCCTCATCTTTTCTGACTCCCTGAGCTCTGTGGGAAATGAGCAGAGCTCTTCTGTACCTTTTCCCAGAGGCACTTCCAGACCATTCTTCCACCATTGTTGAGCTGTTCTTTCTTTGAAGTTTTTGCCATCTGTTGGTGCCACCTTTCAGCATTTTCTGACCTCCATAACACACACCCCTCTCCCTTCTCCTGTGATTTCCACATAAGGCTCACTTTCCTCCTCTCTCCTGCTGTATTATTCAGGGGTCTCCAGAGAAAGAGAACCATTAGGATATATGTAGATATATATATGAATAGATATATTGTAAGAATTGGCTCATGTTGTTATTGAGGCTAAGAAGTCATGCATTCTTCCATCTGAAAGATGGACCAGAGCAAGTAGGCAAGAAAAAAATAAATACTCAAGAGGCACCGAAATTGGAAAGAAAGAAATAAAACTGTCACTATTTGCAGATGACATGAAATTATATAGAGAAACCCCTAAAGACTCTAATGAAAAACATTAGAACTAATAAACTCAGCAAAGTTGCAGGATAAAATCAATATGCAAACATCCACTGTGTTTCTATACACTAACAATGAGCTATCAGAAACTAAGAAAACAATCCCATTTACAATTGCATCAAAAGAATAAAATATCTGAAAATAATTTTTACCAAGATAAAGGACCTGTGTACTTCAAACTGTAAGAGGTTAATGTAAGGTTGGAGAAGACATAATAAGTGGACAGAGATTCCAAGCTCATGGGTTGGAAGAATTAATACTGTTAACGTGTCCATACTACCCAAAGCAGTATATAGATTCAATGCAATCTGTATCAAAATTCCAATGGCAGTTTTCATAGAAATACAATTAAAAAATATGAAATTTGTATAGAACCACGAAAAAACCCAAGTAGCCAAAGCACTCTTGAGAAAGAAGAAAAAAGCTGGAGGCATCACACTCCTTGATTTCAAACTATATTACAAAGTTATAGTAATCAAAACAGTATGGTATTGGAAAAAACACAGGGTGCCTAGAAGTAAACCCACACACATATGATCAATTAATTTATGACAAAGGATCCAAGAATATACAATGGTAAAAGGACAATGTCTTCAATAAATGGTGTTGGGAAAATTATACAGCCACATGCAAAAGAATGAAACTGGGACGACTACCAAATAGCATACACAAAAATTTACTAAAAATGGATTAAATACTTGAATATAAGACCCAAAAATCATAAAACTCCTAGGAAAAAAACATAAGCAGTAAGCTTTTGGCATAGGCCTTGGCGATGATTTTTTGATTTGATGCCAAATGGAAAGGCAACTAAAGCAAAAGTAAGTGGAACTACATCAAACTAAAAGTCTTCTGTGTGGCAAAGGACATCAACAAAATGAAAAAGCTATCCACTAAGTGGGAGAAAATATTTGCAAATCATACAGCTAATAAAAGGCTAATATTCAAAATATATCAAGAATTCATACAATTCAATAAAAAAAATCTTATTTAAAAATGGGCAGAACCAGGTCACCTGGGTGGCTCAGTCAGTTGAGCATCCAACTCTTGATTTCAGCTCAGATCATGGTCCCAGGGTCATGGGATGGGGTCCCATGTCCAGCTCCATGCTGGGATTTCATCTACCCCTTTTTCTCTCTCCCTCCCTCTCTCTCTCAAATAAATAATTTAAAAATTGCCAAAAACATAAAATAAAAATAAAAATGGGCAGAAGATTTGAATAGACATTTTTCCAAAGAAGACAAACAGATAACTAAAAGGTATAAGAAAAGATGCTCAACATCACTAATTATCAGGGAAATGCAAATCAAAATCATAATGAGGTATCATCTCACACCTGTTAAAATGGTTAATTTCAAAAATATAAGAGGTAACAAGTGTTGGTAAGGATGGGAAATACCCTTGTGTACTGATGGTGGGAGGGTAATTTGGTGCAGCCACTATGGAAAACAGTATGGATAATCCTCAAAAAAAATTAAAAAATGATCTACCATATGATCCAGCAATTCCATGTCTGGGTATTTATCCAAAGAAAATAAAAATACTAACTCAAGAAGTCATATGCACCCCCATGTTCATTGAAGCATTATTTATAATAGCCAAGACATGGAAACAACCTAAGTGTCCACTGACAGATGAATAGCTAAAGGAGTTATGAGATATAATATCAAAATATTATTCAGCCATGAGAAAGAATGAAATCTTGCCATTTGTGACAACATGGATGGATCTTTAGGGCATAAAGTGAAATAAATTAAGCAGAGAAAGACAAATACAGTGTGATTTAACTTATATGTGAAATCTAGAAAGAAAGAAAAAAGAAAAGAAAGAAAGAAAGAAAGAAAGAAAGAAAGAAAGAAAGAAAGAAAAAAAAGAAGGAAAGAAAAAGAAAAGAATAAAACCAAGCTCATAGATACAGAGAATGGATTGGTGGTTGCCAGAGGTGGGGGGTGGGGAGTCAGTGAAATTGGCAAAGAGGGTCAAAAGGTAAAAATTTCCAGTTATAAAATAAGTAACTCATGGGGATGAAACGTACAGCATGGTGACTTGTGGTTAATAATACCACATTGCATTACTGAAACTTGCTAGGAGAGTAAAGCTTAAAAATCTCATCACAAGAAAAAAATGTAACTATGTATGGTGACCAGACTTGTTATAGTGATCATTTTGCAATATATACAAATATCAAATTATTATGTTGTACCCCTGAAATTAACATAGTATGTCAGTTATACCTCAATAAAAAGTGCTCTGTAATATTTATAGTTTATTGCATGTTTTTCATATATATCAATGAATATTAAAGATCAGATGGTTTTATTTTTTTAAAAAGATGGAGAACCATGAAAGCCTGCGTTGCAATTTAGTCAGAGTCCAAAGGTCTGAGAAAGGGAGAGCAGGAGGGTTAATGGCGTAAGCCTGCATCTGAGTCTGAAAGTATTAGAACTAGAGCATGGACGTCCTAGGGCAGGAAAAGATGCATGTCCACCACCATTCTTAAAGAGTCCATTCAGCCATCATGCTGATATGCCCTGGCTCCCTGGCCTCAGAATTCTTCAGCTTTCTCAACATGAAAGGCCTTCAACTCTGTTCCACTTCAGCCACCAACACACTGGACCTTGTAATCCCTAAAAATTGCTCCACTTCTAAGAGCTGGAACCAGGCACTTTTCTCAACCACTTCAGCCACCAACACACTGGACCTTGTAATCCCTAAAAATTGCTCCACTTCTAAGAGCCGGAACCAGGCACTTTTCTCAACTCACCTCCTACTGTTCCCAAACCCTTTCTTCACACTGCACCTGGTCCATGCCCTCAATATAACACTTTGGTTCCCTCTGTGTAAGTATTTAAACTCTGCCTGCTCTAACACTCCTGTCTCTCAAACCCTTGAATTTCCATCATGATCACCATGTGAAGGCCCAACCCTTCTTTTAGATAACTCTGACTTTAGTCAGAGACACCCTCGGTTGCTGGCAGAAGTCACAGAAATCATACCAGTTATATTAATTTCCTAGAACTGCTGCAACAAATAACCACAAAATTGGTGCCTTAAAACAACCGAAGTTTATTCTCACAGTTCTAGAAAGAGGCCATGAATCCAACATCAAAGGTTGGCAGGGCCACTCTCCCTTCAAAGTCTCTAGAGGAGAATACTTTCTTGCCTTTTCCAGCTTCCAGAGGTTCCTGGTGTTCCTTAACATGGGGCTGAGGAACTCCAATCTCTTGTCCATCTTCACACACCCTTCTTCTGTTTGTCTCCATGTCTGTGATCTCCCTCTCCTTTTTTTTTTTTCTGGTTAGGACACCATTCATTGGATTTAGGGCCCACCCCAAATCCAGGATGACTTTATTTTGAGATCATTAACTTGATGACATGTGCAAAACTCTATCCTATTAAGGTCACATTCACAGGCACCAGGGATTAGGGATTTAAATATGTCTTCTTGGGGGGGGGGACACAATTCACTACACTATAATAAATCACGGATGATTCTTGCTATTCCTTGCTGTTCTCTTCAACCCCATCTCTGTGTATCCAAATCTAATGTATCCAATTCTAAACATCACCTCTTCCACTATTTCCCATTATAAGTAACTTCTCTTTTCTCTAAACTCACATCTGCTCCCCACCCCACCCCCTGCTCATTTATGGCTCTCATCAGTTTCTACCTTGTATGGGTGCTATCTATATGAGAGAGCTTTACACTTTCTCTGGCTACCTGGATTGCAGAAAGTGCTTCCCTACTGTCCCATCGGCAAATTTCACTTTGGAAACTTTGGTCTGGCTAGAATCATTTGTGTTGCTCCTGCCATCACTGAACATGCTGCCCTGGTCCCTCTATCTAAAGGTCCCTGTCTTTCTCAACCAACAGAACTTTAGTGATTCCTCTTCCCTAAGCAGTTCCCTGCATTCCTGCCTCTTAGCTTCTCCTTTTCCCCTGTCCTCTGCTCAGCAACCTGCCCCTTCTCTACTTCCCCCTCTCAGTCTCCCACCTTTTTCAGACCTGTGAAGCATAGTTCTGCCCCTTAGGCCACCAGTTGCTTCCTTATTCTCTGCTCCACCAGTTCAGTACTTCCTTGGAGGTCTACTCCAACCTCTGTACCTGACCCACTAGATATCCTTCACTTTCTCCAAGAATACTGTTCACCTTCCTGGATTTTCTTGAGGTATTAGTTCACTTCCTTCTGATACCCAACAGCTTTTAATCCCACAAAAGTTGTGCACTCTTCTCTTTTTCCCACAGTTTGTCCCTACTTCTATGAGTACTTGCTTAATATGTTGCATTGTTCACGTTTTGCTGACCTCACCCTTCCCACTCATGTTATAGTTTATAGCTATACCTGAGGTTTGGATTTATGTGTTCAGAACAGTGAAACACTGGGTACACTAGCTGCAATGGTTAAAGGTATGAAAAGGGATGGAGATTCAAAGAGTCTTTGAGCTCACAAGGACAGTTCCATTATTGCCTTTCGAATATAGTGATTCTACCACCCTTGAGGATGCCCTTTCTCTTCTCAACCAAAAGAGTCTTAGTGATTCTCTACATTTCTGGATACTGGATTTTGCATTCTAGATATTGTATATTGCATTTAAGCTAAAATGAAGCCATGATACAACAAGGACTCTTCCTTTTTCTCTCACCCTCCTCCTTCCTAGCCCTCTTCCAACTACTTAAAAAGTCTAAGAGTCATGATACTAGATTAATAAATGTTTCTTTTAATGAGTGCCTTAGCCTCCTAACTTCTTTTTCTTTCATAATTCCTGCTACAATTCTAAAAGTCTCTATGGATTATACTAATTTCACAATCATTTCTATTACAATAGATGATTTTAAACACTTGGTATGAATTATGCTGTTCTAAAGCAATTGCAATTAACATCTAGAACTGGAAAAATTAACTAGATATGACTCTACTGGATTATGAGCTTCTTTAGAGGAAGGATTTTAGGGGCGCCTGGGTGGCTCAGTCTGTTAAGCGTCCAACTTCAGCTCAGGTCACGATCTTGCCGTCCGTGAGTTCAAGCCCTGCATCGGGCTCTGGGCTGATGGCTCAGAGCCTGGAGCCTGCTTCTGATTCTGTGTCTCCCTCTCTCTCTGCCCCTCCCCCGTTCATTCTCTGTCTCAAAAATAAATAAACGTTAAAAAAAAATTTTAGAGGAAGGATTTTATAATTTATATTTCCATGTTTCCACTGCCCAATGGGTCCTGATATATGAAAGATATTCGATCACTGAATGAATTGTGTTTCTCCCTACTCCAGTTTCTCTTGAAAAATGAAATGATCTGACCCTCACCTCCATCACTAGAGGCAGCTTCTTTCTCATGGGGCTTGGGGAACCTTGTTTTCTGAAGGTGTTGTTGACATTTGAGGCACGCTTACTGGGGAACATCAAAAGTAATGAGTATCATCAAGGTATAGTTCATACTATCCAATTCCCCCAAGATTTCAACCTTATAATTAATGCAAGTGTGCCCTGAATGAATGAGAGGAAGAAGGAAGGAAGCTTGGGAGGAAACATCTTAGATTGCAATGCAGTCTAAGGAAGGTCAGCAAGAGAACTGATTGCCACTATGTACTCTCTGCCATCACACATGGTTTGTTATTTTGTCGAGAAGGAAGGACAGAGAACAGGAGGGAGGGTAAGAGAGAAAGAAAGCAAGGAAGGAGGAAAGGGAAGGGATTAAGTAAATGCTGATGTAGTCTTCACTTACAGAATCAAATGGTCATAGGCTGTAAGAAGCCCTAGAAAGAAGTACTGCAGTAATTTAAAACTTGGTGAAGCATTTCTGGTGCAATGTAAGAACGTGCTTGATGCCATCAAAACTGAATGCCAAGTGACACTCACAAGCAGTGTAACCAGGAAAATCAATCTCTGAGCTATAATTGTCATATTTATAAATGGCAATAATAACACTGACACTATAGAATACTTGGAAGAATTAAGTTTGATAGCATATGTAAAGTGCCTATCACAGTGGCAGGTATGTATTAGGTGCTTAATAAATGGTAATCCTAGTGACTCTAGTTTGGGAGGAGAGTACAGTATAGATGGGACGGATAGTGTAGATGGAAATTGGTTCTGGATATATGAAGAAGAAAATTAATTATTGGAAGGAGGAAATTGTCAAAGAAAGCTGGAAAAAAAAGTCAAAAATCAAGTGAATTGAGAAGCAGGAAAACACAGAGAAGCTCATGCCACAAGAACAGTCTGGTTAGGATACTGACCTAAAACCACTGTTGCCAGGCCTTGCTGCCACTGACCCTGGATTCTCAAGGCCATACCACCACTGTGAATAGTTTCTATATTGTCATGTATTTTTGCATTACTCCCACATTCATAGTTTTGACTGGGAATGCATCAGATTGTCAGAGACTAAGTAACATGCCTACACCCCAGCCTGAGAAGGATCTAACGCGTTTGGCATCAAGAATCCCATAATGGGAGACTCCTTCTAAATAAAAGGGAGTTAAGATGGAAGTAGCCAAGGGGCACCTGGGTGGCTCAGTTGGTTAAGCATCTGACTTCGGCTCAGGTCACCATCTCGAGGTCTATGGGTTCAAGTCCTGCATTGGGCTCTGCACTGACAGCTCAGAGCCTGGAGCCTGCTTTGAATTCTGTGTCTCCCTCTTTCTCTTCCCCTCCCCTGCTCATGCTCTGTCTCTCTCAAAAATAAATAAATGTTAAAGAAAAATTTAAAGATGGGAATAGCCAAAAGAAGGACAATGATATCTGTATTCTTTAGTATAATGCTAACGACTATAACAAAACCCCAAATTTCAGTGACCTAATGTAAATAAGAGAAGCTTACTGTTCACTCATGTAACATTCCAGTGTAGGGCAGTACTGTTCACTCATGTAACATTCCAGTGGGCAGCTTTCCTCCATGTGGGAGTTCAGGAACACAGGCTTTTCTCATCTTGTGGCCTCACCATCCCTAGAGTCCTCTGTATTCAACTGGAGACCATGAAGGATATAGGTAGAGGAAGAGTTCTGCTTCTTTTTTTTTTAATGTTTATTTAAAATGTTTGTTTGTTTGTTTGTTTGTTTGTTTGTTTGTTTAGAGAGAAAGAGAGCAAGAAGGGGAGGGACAGAGAATCCCAGGAAGGCTCTGCACTGTCAGCACAGAGCCCAGTGCAGGGCTTGAACTCACAAACCACAAGATCATGACCTAAGCCCAAATCAGGAGTGAAATGCTTAGTCAACTGAGCCACCCAGCACCCAGGAAGAGGTCTGCTTCTTAAACACCCTAGCTACCACTTGATATAGGGTCAAGCTTGGGAATGTAGTCCCTTGCTGGCCAGCCACTTTCCAGCAACAACTCCACACTATAGAAAGTTTGTGGCTGGCGGGGGGTGGGAGGAGGTGGGGATCCACTAACCTTTGGTTGGTGAATAGCTGTCTATGCCACGGCCTCTGCTGGGTCAATGCATATGATAAAATATATAGGGAGTAGGGCAGGGAATTGAGGATTAAAGGACCCTGAGAAGACGAGGAACCATTTGAGTAGGTGACTTGGGGAGTGGGAAACAGGATAATACGTTGAGAAGTTGAAGTAGGTGGGGAACATTAATTCTAGGGTATAGGATTGTCTGAACAACTCAGCACCCTTAACAACTTCTTTCCCATGACAGTTGAATTGAAATCCTTCTATGTACAGGGCACTTGGTGAAGCACAGAGATTAGCAAAGGTGACATAATGGTAACCATCTCCAGAATGCTTCTAAACTAATTGGGAAGATACGTACATAGAAAGATAAGTTTTGTTTTCTGGGTAGCATTTGGGAAGTAGTGGGAAGTACTACACTTTAAGGGTTCAAAGTGGGAAGTTATCACTGACAGCTGGAAGCTTAGGGCATGTGTTTAGTCCAGGTCCTCCAAGAAGCTGATGCCAAGATAGGATTGAATGTGTAAGAAATTTATTAGGATAAGTGCTTGTGAGAGAAAACGGGGAGGGAGCCATGGGAGTCTGGGAGAGCTTTCAGACTGCAAACATAAGGCAAATCTGACCCTGAATGAAGGAGAGAGGAATGAAGAGAAGTCAGGCTGGGTGGAAGCATTTTACACTGTAGAGCAGGTTAAGGAAAATGGAAAGAGACCATCAGGGAGGGGCAGTGAGGTGGCTCAGTCGTTAAGTGTCCAACTTCAGCTCAGGTCATGATTTCACGGTTTGTGAGTTCCAGCCCTGCATCTGGCTCTGCACTGACAGTGTGGAGCCTGGTTGGGGTTCTCCCCCTCTGCCCCTTCCCCACTTGTGCACATGTGCTCTCTCTCAAAATAAATAAACTTGAAAAAAAAAAGACTATCAAGGGAATCCTTGAGCAAAATCACCTGTCAGATGAGTCCCACATCTCTCAGGAGGGGCCTGCTTCAGTTTCCCTGCTACAGTCAAGCATTGCCTGGGTGCAGCCTGCAAGATATGTAGCCTCAGAGTGAACCAGCCATGAAAATTCAGAGGGCTGAAGCTGGGGCCCTTGGTCAATTACTCTCCTTGCAAGTGGAGTTCTGAGAGGTACATTCTCATGGCCATCATAGCCTACTCTATGCTTCACACAGATCTACCTCTTTCCCACAGGTTTGGGAATCAGTTCCTCCATGCTTCCTGTGGTCCTTTCTTCCTGAAGGTACTTAGTGGAATTCTGTTGCTGCAGTTGACTTCAGGGTCATAACTGGTACTCATCCTCTTGGTCCTTCACTATCCATTCTCAAATCCCCACACCTTGGCAGGTATTGGTGACTTACCTGGTAGTGTGACCCAAAATTTCATTCTGTAAGGTTTTGAGGTGTTGGTAATCACACCTTTCTTAAGGCAGAGTTGCTTCCTATGTCCATTGATAGTTACAACAAAGCAAGAGAATACCAGGAGGCACCAAAGTGGAGTACCTGACTTCCATATGTGTTCCTCCTTGTCCCCATTGTATAAAAGCACTCCCCCAACCCCCGCTGCTGATCAGGGTCAATTACCCTTGCTGGATGATAATTCTTCTCTCCTGTTGGTTCCTGGACACATGGTGTTCAAAGTGTCTCGGCAGCAGCTGTGGTTTGTAATTCAATGGGATCTTTGCTATATCCCCTGGCAAAAGTATGCTGTCTTTGGGGACTAGGACCTCTAATCCTGCAGAGTTAAGAGTTGCGGGGACAGGAAGCACAAAAAAATCCCTCCATGGGGCATTTGGTGTGATAGTAAGTAGAGTCACTCCTGCTTCTATCTCTTGGTTCCCAGACCCACGTATTCTCACTATTGAAGACAGCACTCTATAGAGGTCTGTGATTTAAAACATACACTGTGTCCAGGGCACCTGGGTGGCTCAGTCGGTTGAGCGTCCGACTTTGGCTCAGGTCATGATCTCGCTATCCGTGAGTTCAAGCCCTGCGTTGGGCTCTGTGCTGATAGCTCGGAGCCTGGAGCCTGTTTCAAATTCTGTGTCTCCCCCTCTCTCTGCCCCTCCCCCACTCATGCTCTCTCTCTCTCTCTCTCTCTCTCTCTCTCTCTCTGTCAAAAATGAACATTGGAAAAAAAACATATACTGCGTCTTATAGGGCCCCACTTCTCAATCCAGACTGCTGCCTCTGTACTGTACTTCAGTGCTGTTAGGTCATTTTAGACCTGCTTTGGCTGAGCATTTTAATGTCTCTGGAGCTCTGCTGCTCTAACAATTAGGTCTTCATCCTGCCACTCAGCTGTGCATTCCCTTCCCCTGACAGAGATAAAGGTCTCTTTGTAAGCTCTCCCAAAGGCCCTATGGCTCTTTCACTTAACCAAAAACTGCTTATTAATGGCCCTCAGTCCCTCATGATTTCTCTGCAAGACGTCAATACAACTTACAGTGATCACCCAATTTTACTATCTTTGTAGGCATTGTCCCTCCCCCTGCCCCATGTTTTTCAAATGCCTGCATCATCACATCTGCCACAACATTCCTCTCCACTGGGACATTCTCCCAGGTCAACACTGGTGAAAACTTCAGCAGTTGAGCTACCATTTGTTCCAGGAAGTACCTATGTCTCATTTACTAACCAGGGTGGCAACCTCTTTGCCTGATGGGCAGTAGGTGAGCGAGTCCAAATTCCTATCTTACCCCTTTTTTCTTGGACCACTCTCGGTACCACTTGTGTTTGTCTGGGTCCCTAAGAAATGGATGCCAGATAAGATTAACAATGCACTGGGCACTGAGCACCAAGTGTTATATGTAAGTGATGAATCACTGGGTTCTACTCCTGAAACCAATGCTACATCGTATGTTAACTAACTTGAATTTAAATAAACAAAAATTTTTTAAAAGATTAACAGTGCAAGAAATTTATTAGAGAAAACGCCTATAAAAGAAAATGGGGAGGCAAATAAAGGAGGCTTCGAAAGCCAAGAGACTACAATGCAAGTCTGCTCCTGAGTGAAAGAAGGAAGCCAGGAAGAAAGGGAGGAGGGAAGGAAGGAAGTTTGGATGGAAGCATCTTACATCCCAGTGCAGTTCTAAAGCAAGTTAACAGGATCGTTTGGGATTTCTCAGTCACTTGTCAGAGGACTCTGGTATCTCCCAGGAATGGGCCTGTTTTAGTATATCTGCCATGCTCAGTCATTGGCTGGGAGCAGCCCAAGGAAGAAGAACCATGGCACAAACACAGTGATAAATTTCAGAGGGTGGTAGCTGAGGCTTTCAGTCAATTATGCTCACTGCATTCAGAGATCTGAGAAGTGTATCCTCATGGCCACCACATTAATCTTCACGAAGGAGGCAAAATAGGATCAGGGCCTAGGAAATAGGTAGGATTTAGTGAAGCGGTGATGGGCAGAAGATACATTCACTGACCATAGATAGGTAGGCAGAGTGTACTATTGTGTTCTAGATAAAATAAATAGGGTACCTTATCTGAAGGACACCTTATCTAAAAGCCTCATTTTAGCAGTGTCTTAGGAAAAAATGTTGGAGAGGTAGGTAAATATAGAATACCTTGATTACCAGGGTAAGAAATTTAGACTGCATCCTATAGGCATTGGGAAGCCATGGACAGTAGATCTACATTTAACCTAACCTCTCAGTAGAACTAAAAACTAATGATCCTTCTGTCCTGTTTTACTTCCTCCTTCCAAAAAAATCCTCTGGCTTCCTCGGTGTAACATACTGCTAGCTTTCTTCCTGTATCATTTGCCACTCATTCTCAGTCTCCTTTGTGCAGTCTCCCATGACTTGAAAGTGGGTGGTTTGCCCAAGTGAGAATATAAATGGAGTAGAGCAGAGGTCTACAGGTAGAATTAATTAGTTATTTCATTAATCAATCTATCCAGGCACATATTTCATGATAATGCTACTCTCAAACCTGAACTCTTTAATGGCTTCTCAATGTTCATATGATAAGACATTCTTTTTTTTTTAAATTTTTTTTAACGTTTATTTATTTTTGAGACAGAGAGAGACAGAGCATGAATAGGGGAGGGACAGAGAGAGAGGGAGACACAGAATCGGAAGCAGGCTCCAGGCTCCGAGCCATCAGCCCAGAGCCTGACACGGGGCTCAAACTCACGGACCACGAGATCATGACCTGAGCTGAAGTCGGACGCTCAACCGACTGAGCCACCCAGGCGCCCCAAGACAAATATTCTTAATATGGCTTGTAAGACACTGCACAACCTAGACCCTACTGATCGCTCTGATTCATCAAGTACCATCCCCCAATATCTGTTCCAGTCACACTGGTCTTCTGTCAACTCCTCAAAATCACCATCTTTGTCCTTCTGCAGGGTCTTTGCCTTCACTAGGTGGAAGGCTCACCTCATATTTCAGTGTGACACTTGTTACAGAAGCCTTCCCTACTTCTTTACCGAAATCAGATCTTCTGTATATGCCTCAGTACTGTGCTCTTTTTATTTGTAATTATCAAAGTTATCATTTTATATTTATTTGTGTGAATATCTGATTAATGTCAGTGGTGTTAGTCTCTCTAACTATGCTGTAAAGACACATGAGGGCAAGCACTGTGTCTATACTTTTATTCTTTTTTTATCACTTAGGACAACAACTAAAACATATTTAGCATAGTACCATAGATGATGAATTCATGAATGAATGATCAGTAGTTCTTGAGCAGAGGAGGGTGGTGATGTTTGTGCAAAATAGAGTTTCAGATAACTTAATAAGTAAATACTGGTTAAAACGAATTATAGGTTAGAGAGATTTAGATGACAGAGTCTGGTTAGAAGTCAATTATAAGGCAGAGGTAAAGACAGTGTATTAAGGTATAAGCTAAGTTGCTGTATAAAAGAACCCCTAAATACAATGGCTTCAATGAAATAAAAGTGTATTTCTCTCTCATGGATGTCTTCAAAATTTACCTGCAACAGGGACACCCAGCTGGCTCAGTCAGAAGAGGGAGTGACTCTTAACCTCAGGGTTGTGAGTTCAAGCCCCACGTTAGGTGTAGAGATGAAACAAATTACCTGCAACAATATTCACTAGAGTATTATTTAAATAGTGATAAATTAATAACCTCAATATCCAACAATAGCAGTATATTTAAGTAGATTGTGGCATTGTTATTCAATGGAATAGCCATCACCTCTTAAAAAGGCACATTTGTAGGAGTACCTGGGTGGCTCAGTCAGTTAAGAGTCTGACTTCAATTCAGGTCATGGTCTCCCAGTTGGTGGGTTCCAGCCCCATGTTGGGCTCTGTGCTGACAGATTAGAGCCTGGAGTCTGCTTTGTATTCTGTGTCTCCCTCTCTCTCTGCCTCTCCCCCACTTGCGCTTTGTCTCTCTCTCTCTCTCTCTCTCTCTCTCAAATAAATAAATCAATTTAAAAAAAAGTTACATTTGTAAAACAGAGGCTTTCACACTTCTGAGTGCATCGGAATTACCTGAAGGGTCTGTTTAAACACAGCCTACTGAGCTACTGCAGTTTCTGATTCAGTAGGTCTGGGGCAGTGAGCAAGAATTTGCATTGGAGTACCTGGGTGGCTCAGTTGTTAAGCATACAACTCTTGATTTCGGCTCAGGTCATGATCTCATGGTTTGTGGGATGGAGCCCCATGTCGGGATCTGCATTGACAGCAAAGAATTCTCTCTCTCTGCCCACCCCCACTTGTCCTCTCTTTGCTTGGATTTCTCTCTCTCTCTCCCTGCCCCTCCCCCACTTGTGTTCACAAAGCCCTCTCTCTTAAAATAAATAAATATTAAAAAATGAATTTGTATTTACAAGTACTTAGATGATGCTGATTTTGCCAAGGACCACAATTTGAGAACCACTGTTGAAGAAGAAAATTTAACGACATGGAAAAATGCTTATAGCATATTGTCAATTGAAAAAAAGATTCCAAAATAAAATTATAGTCATGATCTCATTTTGGTAGAAAAATATATGTATTTATGTACACATCAGTAGAAGTCTCTTAAGACAAACAAATTGCTAACAGGTTTGTTTATAGGTCTCTTTTATGTTTGTAAATTGTTTGTAGTTAACATTTATAATAAAGTAGTTTGTTGTTTTGACTTTTTTTTATTGTGGTAAAACACACATAACATAATAGTTACCATCTTAACCATTTTTAAGTGTCCAGTTCAGTGGTATTAAGTACATTCACATTGTTGTGCAATCACCACCACCATCCATCCCCAGGACTCTTTTCATCTTGTAAAACTGACACTCTATACCTATTAGATAATAACTCTCTATTATCCCCTCTCCTCATCTCCTGACAACCACTATTATACTTTCAGTCTTTTAAATACCTCATATAAGTGAAATCATAATAATTGTAATAAAGTGATTTGCTGTTGCTTTTAAGAAAAGGAATTGATAAGACTTGTGGGGAGTGGTCAAAGTGGGAACTCCAAGGTTATACGCTTTAGAGAAAGAGAAAGTGAAAAAGACATAGAAAAGAGTAAAG
This sequence comes from Puma concolor, assembly GCF_028749965.1. Classification (NCBI taxonomy): domain Eukaryota; kingdom Metazoa; phylum Chordata; class Mammalia; order Carnivora; family Felidae; genus Puma; species Puma concolor. The sequence goes on along the minus strand of NC_141675.1, from coordinate 32,149,270 downwards.
TAAGTTCTGGATATTGGGAAAATGATCATGATTTGGGTTTGGATATATGCATTTTAAGGTCACTGCAGAATATCTAGGTGAAAATGGAAGCAAGAAGTTAGAGACATGAATTTGAAGCTCAGAAGAGATATCAAAGTAGAGATATTGATATAATGGTTATTTAAGAAGAAGGAATAGCTTACACCATTTAAGTGGATGAGTTGCCAGAGTGAGAGTATGAAATAAGAAGGGCTAATGACTGTGGCCTGAATTCATTCTTTCAACTACTCATTCATTCATTCAAAAATAAATGAACTAATATTTCAAGCTTTCAAGATACAGTCTAATAAGTGAGGCAGAGATGTAAATAGCTGATTTCAATTTAGGGGTATCTTAAATATCAAACTGAAATGGGAGGAAATAATCTGCAAATGAGAAAGAGAAAGAGAATACACAGAAATAGGAAAACAGTGCAAAATCACAGAATAATGGAGAATGTTTTCAGAAGGGAGATGTAATATGATAATTTTTTTTTTTTCAGACAGAGCAGTGAAAGAAAGTAAGGGTTAAGATTTGGTAAATTAGGCTGATATTGTTGAATGCTGCCAATCCTTTATTCCAGGATTGGAACTTAGGGCCCGCAGCTAGGGACAATGAAGCTGAGGACCTCAAACGTTGCAACCATCTTCCTCAGGACCAAGAGACAATAAAACTAGCCCTGCCACCAGCAGCCACCACCCCAACCCTTTCTCTCTTCCCAGTTCACAGAAAAGGAGAGAGGAAATAGAGAGTCAGAGTCCAGCCTTACGGTTGTGGGTTTATGGCAAGAGGCTTTTGGTTCCTCTCACAGGGAAGCCATGCTTTTTCTCTATTCCCAACATCAAGTGAGGCTGGAGTGGAGGTGGGTGGGAAGGGGAAGCTGATTCCTGATTGAACATATTCTTAGGCAGGTGATTCGATCTGAGCAAAGGCAAAGAAACTGAAGAGAGATGTCAAGCAGGGATTGGAGGTGTGCTATGGAATAGTCTAGTCTAAGGTCCCACCATTTTGTCATAGCAAAGATGAGTATTTCCTATTTGATGGGCCTTAACGAAAGTAACTTGGATTGAACCATTTTGGCAATACCCCACTTAAGGGATCTATCACCACAAAAGGGTCCTAGCTGCAAGAGGCTATGGGATAGAGTGTTGGGAATGGGAACCAAAGAGGCTCTGGAAGTGGCCAAGCCAGAGATAATTCTCCCACATGAGGGTACATGGGAGTGAACATTCAGAAGTAGTCCTAGAAAAAAGCAGATGCATCCCCTAAGAGAGACTCTGAACTTGGATGCCTGCCACTCAGAACTTCAGTTGGTAGTTAACATTAGCCAGACAAGCAGTGGCAACCATTAGTGAGAGATGCAGTCCTTCTCAGTTGAGCAGACAATTGTACAGGTCCACCTGATCATTTGCAGGGCCCAGGGCAAGAGTACCACTGGCAGCCCACATACCATATGTGTACAAATTTACAAGTTATAAATCAAACTAACAAAATTTTAAATAAAATATGTTTCATCCTCCTACTCTGACAAGTATATTTTCAAAACAACATGAAAGGCCAGGTTTGAATTTAGAATTTTTGAAATCCTCAGAGTCTCACTCCAGAATGTGGCAGAATTTGTCTGCCAACCATAAATCCTGGATCACCTCCCTTCTCTTCCTACCTTGACTCCTTCTCATTCTTCAAGGATACTAACTGGCCTCACCTCAACCCAAACATCCAATCTCTATTACCAACTGCTGTCTTTTGACCACTTCTCAGGTCTTGGGCAAATCTCTTTTCCTCTGTGGACGCCTCAACTTGACAGGAAGAAAGGCATTGCCACAACTGCCCTTTCTAGTCTGGGCCTAAGAATGCTACTGCACTTGTCCCTTTTCCTCTTTTTTTTTTTTTTAAAGTTTATTTATTTTGAGATAGAGACAGAGATAGAGATAGATAGAGAGATAGAGAGAGAGACAGAGACAGAGAGAGAATCCCAAGCAGGCTCTGGCTGACTACACAGAGCCCAACATTGGGCTGCATCTCATGGACCATGAGTTCATGACCTGAGCCAGATCAAGAGTCAGGCACTTAACAGGCCGATCCACCCAGACAACCCCGGAAAGGACATTTTAATGTGACATTTTTGAAAGCAGTGATTGAACAATAAATAAGTCAAACAGTGGGACACTCTGCGGTTTTGAAGAATATAGTTTCAGCAAAGTGGTAGAGAAAGATATCTTACTTCAAGAGTTCAAGAAGGGGTCCCCCAGTGGCTTGGTTGGTTGAACGTCTGACTTTGGCTCAGGTCATGACCTCACAGTTTGTGGGTTTGAGCCCTGTGTCGGGTTCTGTACTGACAGCTCAGAGCCTGGAGTCTGCTTCAGATTCTGTGTCTCCCTCTCTCTCTGCCCCTCCCCTGCTCACCACTCACACTCTGTCTCTCTGTCTCTGTTTCTCCTTCTCTCAAAAGTAAATAAATATTTTAAAAAGGTTTTTAAAAAATTTTTTTTAACATTTATTCATTTTTGAAAGGCAGAGAGAGACAGAGCGCGAATGGGGGAGGGGCAGAGAGCGAGGGAGACAACAGAAACAGAAGCAGGCTCTAGGCTCCGAGCTGTTAGCACACAGCCCGACGCGGGGCTTGAACTCATGGATCTTGAGATCATGACCTGAGCCGAAGTCGGCCGCTCAACTGACTGAGCCACCCAGGCGCCCCTAAAAAAAAGTTTTTTTAAAAGAGGTCAAGAAATTAATGGTTAATGAAAGAAAGGAAATGAGGTTGAGCTCTATCAAAAGTTTGACAGATTAGAGAGAAAGAGAGAATATGTGAAAGATGGTTTTTGAAGCATATGGCATAGCAAGGCAGAAGGGGGGATATATATATCTATAGCAAGAGGGGTGGCAGGCTGAAGAAGTAAGCCTTGGGAAAACCATTGAAGAAAACTCTGGAATCCAGAAACAGAAGGGAAGAATGAGTGATGGGGAATTATGGAACATTTGATGTAGAGAAGGTCTTGATTCTCTCCTTAAAATAGAGATAAGGTCCTTTCCTGTCCCTAAGCAGCTCCCTTTCTCATTTCATATTGCAGCAATTTCAAACTTTCAGCACTCACTCAATGTACTTTTTTTCCTACTTTCCCTAATAGTAAAAGAGCAAAATGTTGAACAAATTTAAGACTGAGCCTCCTTTGATCCCCTGCTTGACTCAACCTACTTGACCAGAGCAGTCTCAGTTGTGCAGCGTTGAGCCCTGGAAAGTAAGTTGACCAGCAACCCTCAGCTAGCACCCCCTGGCCGTATGGAAACAGGTGGGAGTTGTAAAAAGATATACATTGTCCTAAGACAGATAGAGACCTTAGATAATGGAGAAATAGCCTCCAGGGACAAACGGGCTGTGTTCCAAAAATTCAATTTTAAATTGACTGTTTGGAATGCAGAACACATTTTCCCTTAGAAACAATGCTATGAATAATTGCAGTTATTTTCCCAGGGAAGTCCACACAAGCTTGTTTAACCCATAATGTTGCAGAAATATCTGCTAAGACATTTTGGATTTACATTGAGTGCATCCCTAAATCCTTACCACTCTGAATTATAAATTAGCTATGTACGTAGCTGCCACTTCAACTAGACTGTGAACCCTTTGAGGGCTGGAAACTGTTGAATTATTCATTTTGTGTTCTGAATGCCTGGCATATAACTGACAATAAATGTTGGTTGCATAAATGAATGAACAAATTTAATAGGCATTTGAATAGAGTTGAAAGTGTGCTAGGGAATAAAAACAGTAACATTTAGTGGGTACCTTAATAAGTGTCTGGCACTGTATTAGGCAGATGACCAATAAAGCAAACTGCTTTGTTTGGGCTAGAGGTAGGGAAGATGCTGGAGGCAATTTAATATTTAAGGTATAAAGTGGGTGCTAGACTTGCTTAAAAAATGTTTTTGGATGAAGCAAGTGGATAGATGTACAGATTTGAAAAAAGTCACAGAAAAAATATCAACAGGAGTTGATATGCAAAGGGAAGCAGTTCTTTTCAGGGGCTCTAAGACCAAGGAGGGGAGATGTATGACCACAGCTAAGGAGAAGATAAGATTTGGTAACAGAGAACAGTGGTCAGGGAAAAATGAAAGGACTGGTTGGGATTAGGCCCTGATTTACTTTCCCCTGGTTTATTGCTCTCTGTAAAGAGGTATTTGCTCTGGCCAGTCTCTGAAGATTTGTTGTTAGTTTAGATTAAAGTATTATCACTCTCCCATAGATTGAGGTTGGTCAGATTGATTTCTTTCCACAATGACAGTAAGTGCTTCTTAAAATTTGGTAGGGATGGTGTTTTACCTGGGTGGCTGTAATACAATATTATAAACTGGGTGGCTTTAACAGCAACAACACTGCTCACAGTTGTGGACGCTGGAAGTGTGAGATCAGGGTGCCAGCATGGTCACTTGGTGCGTGTTCTCTTCTGGGTTGAAGATGAGGCTGATTTCCCATTTTATCCTCACATAGCAGAGAGACTGAGGGAGCTCTCTGGGGTCTTTTGTAAGGGCACTAATCCCATTCATGAGGGCTCTATTCTCATGACCTAATTGCCCCTCAAAGGCCTTACTTTCTGATACCATCATGTAGGGGCTGGGATTTCAGTACGTGAATTTGGGGAGCAGGTGAGGGCACAAACATTCAGTTCATAAGAGATGAAGATAATACTGAAGGCAGTGGAGTGGAGATACTAGGAGGTCAGGGAGAATGCAACCTGGGAAGGTGAGAGAGGGAACATAACTTCTGGATACTTTTGGTGGAGAAAGAAAAAGGGTGGGGGCAGAGAAAGGGGGGGGGAAGGGAGGCAAACTATTTCATAATTTTATAAAGAGACTAACCACTCATAAAGTCCCTCTGACTTACTGCCAACCTGATCTTTGTTCTTTGAAAGTATAGCTACAACTACTTATGCATTTCCTTCATTGTCCTCAAAGTGCTTAAGTACAATCAATAAATACTTGTTGATTGATTATTCTGAGTATTTCAAATCAATCCACACTTCTGGTTTTATTAAGGATCTTAGAATCGACATTGATCAAGCTGAGATAAGAACTGTCTCTAAATTTATAAGACATTTTGTGTATCTCCCTAAGGAAAGGCAAACACTTGTCCATGCCTATTTTGCATCTTACACTGTACTGGGGAGTTTACTTACATTACTGCATTTCTAGTAATTTATCATTGTTTTAACAATTACCGAGTACTCATTATATGTCAAGCCCTATGCTAGGCAATGATGATAAAAGGCAAAGAGGGAGAAACTCTGACTTTCTAGTAGTTATAGTATGATAGGGAGAAGGCAGGGTAAAGCCAACAACTGCCATGTAGTTTGAGAAGTGCAATAAAAGCAGCAAGGAGTTGGCAACAATGGAGGATGGAAAAGGTGAGCTTTAACTTAAAATAGGTAGGAAATACAGACAATAAGAAGGAAACAAGTATTTGTTGTTCGTCTGAAATGAATATTTAGCTGGGTGCCAAGAGGAGCCTGAGGAGACATGACTACATGTCATGTGATATCCTGGAGGGATCCTGGATCAGAAAAAGGACATTTAGGAAAAAACTGAAGAAACGTGAATAAAATATGGATTTTGTTTAATAATAATGTATTACTATTGGTTAATTGATTGTGACAAATATACCATACTAATGTAAGATGTTAATAATAGGGGAAATGGAATATATGAGAACTGTCTGTACTATCTGTACAATAATTCTGAAAATTAAAAACTGTTCTCAAGTAAAAAGCTTATTAAATTTTTTTAAACTGGTATCTTGTATTCCTTAGATCTAGCAACCCTAACATTGTTACTGCCACATAATAATTAAACATAAAATATGAAAAAATTATATTCAATTGATAACTTGAGATTTGAGTTACATTATATATGATTTCTCCTAAATATTTGATCCAAACACTTCATTTTCTATAAATAGTTCATTTATTTTATTTTTAGGCAAGCCTCCAGCAACCAAATAGTTAAACCAGGTACTATATTTCAATGAGATGCTTTGCCTCTCAGTGCCATAAACTATCACCAGTTGTAAGCAATTTCAGACCCTAAAAAAACTGGTTTAAGTCCCCCCCCACACAAACCATCAATAAAATTAATTTTAATTTGGGTTGTGCACATCTCAAGTGATTGAAAAAAATCCAGTTATGAGAAAATCAGCAAGGTTAAGGGCCTGCAAGTAATCACTTGATAATTTATGTTGTCTGAATGGAAAACAGTACTGATTATTTTACTCTCCATGTTGCTCCTCTGGAGGAAAACAACCTGTGGTTTGTGGAAGAAGTTAGAGTCTGAAATAAAAATAGAAATGTATAATGTAACAGTTTTACTTGAAGGTGAGCTTAGAAAACATCACTTATCAACCAACCAACCCAAGGAAGATGGGGCTTTTAAACAAGAGAATGAATTTGAGAACACTTGTCGGTTTCCAGATACAAGATGACCAAATATACTTTGCACAGCTTTAATTTCTGCTTGCTACCTAACAAAATTAGAAGTTAGATTCTTATTAATATGTAAGTGCAGATAACATACTAAAATAAAACTGTCTTCAAGTGGCACTAGAAATTATCGGAAGTTATATGGCTTCTCAATTTCTACTTTAAGTAGCAAGTCCCTAAAACTATTTGTGCCCCAAAAGGTATGTCATAAATTTCGCTTTGCAAGCGTGTGTGCACGCACATTTATTTTGTGCAAAAAACTATGCTGAAGAGCTTTGGTGTTATCCAGAGATAAAAAATGGTTCCTGTGCGGTTTTGTACTTTTTGAGGAGAGGGGAATCCGACGTTAAGTTAAGCTTTTGTTTATTTATATGTGTCCTGGTCTCCTGCAGAAACAACAAGCAAAAGCTTGTTTTAAAACAAACCCAATACTTTCAAGGACTTGGGTCTGTTCTGAAGCAGGACCGTGGCTTCCTGAAAAGATCTATTCACAAAGAAGGGTTAGGTCGGCTAAAGGAGCCAAAAGAGGGGTTCGTTTTGTTTTGGAACCGGACAGTGTTTCCGTAGGAGCTCGGTGAGGTACTGATCGGCGCCCCCGGAAGATCGGGCCGCTAGCGTCCGTCCGACTCCAAAGACCATAGGCCGCGGGAAGAGCCCTGCTCTGATGGACAGGAGAGGGGAGGTGGGTCCGAGCCCAACGCTTACAGACCGCCGGTCGGGGTCTTAGTGACCTCAGGCTGCCATCGACGCAGGACGAGACCCTAACCTAGCGAATGTCGCTTGCACGCCGGCTGGGCGCGCAGCCACGCAGATTGCTGCGGGCCTACGCTACTCCGGGAGCGCAAACAGACGCCGGCAGCGCCCTTTCCGGCTAGGGCAGGCGCGGTTCTAGGAGAAAGGCCGCGAGGGCGGGGCTTGGGGCAGTGTGGAACTATTTCCTCACACACTGGTCAGTCAGGGCGAGGAGAGGCTGTCAGGGCGGAGCGCCACATGGCGCGACCAAGGCCAGGCTCATCGTTGGCGGGCACCGAGGAAGCAATGTAGTGCGAGAAGCCTACAGTCCACGCCGTGGAAAGATGGGTCAACCAACGAATGTTTCACCCCAGCCCACACGCCTAAGAGGGAATTTGAGAGTGCTTGGGGGAGGGGCGGAGAGAACAGGCGGCTTGCAGAGGGCATGCTCAGTTCTAAGAGCCGTAAGTGGAGAGCCAGGCATGCGCAGTGAGGCGAGGGTGGATTGGCAGCCGGGAGGGGCTGGCGTGAGCTGGCTGCTGTGTTTATCCGGTTTTCTGGGTGGGCGGTCAAAGCGCACGCGTAAGGGCGAAAGGCAGCGGAGCTGGGTAGTGGAATGCGCATGCGCGGAGCGAGCCGGTAGCTCTGGGAGGGTGTGGAGGGGGCTCTTAGAGGAGAAGCAGGGGAAAAGGGAAGCGAAGGGAAAGGGAAGGGCGGGGGGAGGGGTGAGAGTGTGTTCTGCGCATGCGTGCGGGCGCTAGCGACGACGGCGGCGGGGGAGTCTCGGGGATGACAGTGGCTTTGCCCGTTGGGGTAACGGTCGTCGTCGCCGGCAGGGCCTGAGGCGCCGCACAGCCCGCGGGATTCATTAAGGCCGCAGCAGCCTGGGCCCTACCGAGTTAGAGTGGCGCGTGGAGTCAGGGTGAGGGCGGCAAGGCACGGGGGGAGGGGCCTGCGGCGGGGCCTTGCCGTGTGCTCTGGGCGGCGGCGGGGCCTGGCGGTGTGAGCGCTCGCCTTAGTTGCGGCCGGGCGGGAGCCGTGGGCGGCGGCGGCCGTCGTGCTTGGCGGCGGAGGTCTCCGTGTGCGCGGCGCGGAGAAGATGGCTGGGCAGTGAGGGGGCGGCGCTTGCGCCTGGTGACCTCGGAGTGAGCGACTGAGGAGCAAGGGGCGCCGCCGCGGCCCGGCCGGGCCTGCTCCCCGCCCCCTCCCGCTGCCGCCGCCGGCCTCTCCGGCCCGCGCACTTCCTCTCCGGCCCTCCCCTAGCGGGTGGGGGACTCTCCTGCCCGCTTCGCCACCTCAGGGAACCGCGGGGCTGTAACCGCCGGGGCGGAGAGCCAGGCGCAGTCCGGCCCCGCGTCCGATATGGAGAGAGCGGCGGCGGCCTCCGCCAGCCGCAACTGCAACGTTCGCCGCCGCCGCGGCTTGGTGCACTAGATTGAGGAAGCCGACGCCCGAGCCGTCCTTTTTGCGGTCGCCCCTACCTCTGCGTCGTGCGCTGTGATGGAGTAAGGACCCCGCAGCGCGTGAGAAGCGTGCCCGCTCCTCGGACCGGGCCGGGGCCTGCGCCCGCTCAGCTCGCCCTGAGGAGGTGCCTCCGTGTCCGGAGATGCAGCGAAGGCCGCCCGCCGAGCCGCGGGGCTAGACTGAGCGCCGAGTCCTGACCCGAGCGCCGAAGCTGCTGCATTCTTCGTTCGCCCCGAGGCTGACTGGAACAAACTCGAACGCTGGTTTCCCTTGCTTTCTCTCTCTCTCTCTCTCTCTCTCTCCTTTTTTTTTTTTTTTTTCGTCTGCAAGTCTCAGGGACGGAGGAGGGGCGCCAAGGCCCCATGTGTGGGAGTACTGCTTCAGCTCCACAAACTTGTGCGGATTTTGGTTACTACTTTGGCCAGTGGTTCTTCTCTGATTTCCTCCGAATTGTTGCAAATTCGCCATTGTTCCCTGGCTGCTTACAAAGTTGGATCCGGAATTTTTTTTCAACCGGGAGCCATCGGTGTCGAAGTGTCTGCAATGAACCCCGTGAATGCTACTGCTCTCTACATTTCCGCGAGCCGCCTAGTGCTCAACTACGACCCCGGAGACCCCAAGGCGTTTACAGAGATTAACAGGCTCTTGCCTTACTTCCGACAGTCCCTCTCTTGCTGTGTTTGCGGTGAGACGCTTTTTATTGTTCCCTTTCAGTGCTTGTTTTAGAAAACCTGGGCAGTGGTAGCAAGAACGGTTTGGTGGCATGGTGGTTTGTACTAAGCTTTTGTTATTTGTGCATTAGCGTATGGTCATTAGTTTTCAAACTCTTAAAAGGATTTTTGCCCGACTTTTCAGAAAGACAGCCCTTCTAAACTGTTTTGTACGGCGGCCTTAAGGTTCAGAACTGTTTAATTCGTCTCGGGTCAATTCCTTGCCATTTCTGGTGATGATATAAATGAGTTGAAGTATGTTTGCATATTGCTGCCTTTTTTAAACCTTTGATACAAGAGCTGACAATACCTACCTTGGTTAAACGTGGTTAAGCCTGGTTAAAACATGTACATGTGGCGTGTTTGCATTTCCCCAAACTGGTGTTATGTGTGGGTGGTGGTATAATCTGATGCACCCACAGCCTGTGAACTCGGTGCAGAACTTTCCCCCGTGTTCTTCAACAAATGCTTTGACAGTTTGACGGTAAGCAGTGAGCCAAGGAAGACTGATAGTACTCTTTAACTGGTGGGATTTTTACAGGAGTGTTTCTGTTTTGTGGTTTTAATACGTTGTGGACTGGTAGACCGTTATTTTAGGTCCCCCCCCCCCCGAAAATATTAATTTGTGCTGGGTAGGATATTTTCAAGTTATTTTTGAGAGATGAAGATACGCTAAGTTGTTTAATAAATCGAAATGTCTCAAAAGCACTGATAATTTGGATTAATTTTGCACCTATGATAGTTGTTTTTCATAAAACCTGGACTAAAAACATTAATACAAGGGAAATGGCAACTATCAAAGAGGAAAAAAAAAGAAGCAGTACTATATTCCATTTCATATTCTGCCCCAAATTTTGAGGTTTTGCTGATCCACTCATTTAGTCAGAACTTGATTAAGCATTTCAGCCTTTCACTTTATATTAAATAAAATAAATTTTGTAGCTATGGTATCAGAAAGAGGACATGGTATTCATTTGAGAATTCTTAAGGATTTTCTGAATAGCTCTGGGGCGTGGGGCAAGGCACTGAAGGGGATGCAGAGGAGGTGAAGATTGTGTTTTTTGCACCCCAGGTACTTAATCTCATAAACATTTAAGTAACTGTTAGAATGTGATTAAGTGCTACTGTGACTGGTAACAGACACTTAACACCTTTATAGGGAAGCGTTTGCCCTGGGCAAATCACCACTGCCTTGGGCCTCAGTTTCTTAACGTGTAAAATAAGAGCTTTGGGCTAGATTCCAAGTTTCAACTTAAATTTTATAAATAAGAATTTGTTTGGTTTCAGTGTACTCCCCCACTCCACTTCCACTTTCTATGGAGTGCTTCTTTTTATGTCTTAACAGCTTTTGATAGTTTTTGAACTGAGAAGATAGAGCTGCTATAACTTCCTTTTCTTTTGCGGGGTTCGCTACTCTTGTATGGGAAAGAGAGGGCAAAGGGTAGCCCACCCTGGCCTGTTAGAACAGCAATAGAGAGTGATATCATTATCCAGGTAACACTTAAAGATCTAGTAGGTCTCCTTTTTATTAGGGGGATGGGACTTAACCCTCTAATTTAAGGGGGAAGTGGTAGTTTTGAATCGAGTAGGTGTTTGGAATTTTAATTTCTTATCAGTTGCTTCAGGATAGCTGTGGTCTAAATGAACATTTTTCCAAATTCTAGCTTGGATTTTAAAACATGAAATTAAAGATAAAGTTACTTTAAAAAAATCCAATTGCAGCTTTATTTTTCTTTTAAGCTAGTCTTGTCAATACGAGGGGGATTTTTTGGTCATTATTTCTTTCTGTTCAAGCTTTCCTATGGAAAAGATTTGTGGGTTCTATTTTTTCCCCAGTTATATTGAGTAGCTGCCATAAATTTCAGCAATCTGGGTGTAGGTTCAGCCTGCCTTCTCTGATCCCCCTCCCCCCCATAAGTCTCTAGTTGTCAGGAGATAGGAAGAAGAAAATTGGTTATTTGAATTCAGATCCAGCATTTAATCATCTTGTATCAGGTGCTGTCCTAGATTCCTTTTCTTAGCTGAAAAGCATAAATTCATTCAAGTTAATAGGCCATGTGTATTATTTCATGAAGATAACAAATACGTAAAAGTTTAATTATATCCTGGTGCTGTAAATAGGGAGTTTCACCAGGTTGTCTGAAGTCTGACCTAGTCCTACCTTTTCAGCCTTACATTTAACTGCTCTCTTACATAATTTCTGTGCTTCAGCCAGGCTGTTTTGCTTTTTCTAAACATAAATGCCCTATGTCTTCCTCCTCTTTACCCCGCTTTTGTTCTCTGAAGTTTCTTCTGCCTAAAATACACTTTTTTTTCCTCTGTGGTCTAACTCCTCAATTTCCTCCCTCTTCACTGAATTCTTCCTTGCTCACTGCAAGCAAAAAGTCGTTTGTCCTTTGAACCTCTGTAACCCTTTGTTCCAGTCATAAGCACTTAGAACTCTTCCAGTGCAGTTTTTGTATCTAATTCTTCTGATATCTCAGGGAAAAATATTTTTGTACATTTTTGTGTTTCACCTGCCTCATCCACTCTCTCCTATCCAGGCACTTGTGTTTATGACAGATTCGGGAACAAAATGAGAGTCCTACAAACTTTGCAGTTAGGTTCATATCTTGGCTCTTCTACTTACTGTGTGGGGAAGTCTCTAACTTTGTGGCTCAGTTTCCTTTATGAAAGGGGATAGTTACACCTTCAAGTTTTTCCCCCAAATTTGTATTATACATGGGTTTATTTTTAAGTGGAGAAAAACTTTTTGAACCTATGAGAACAAGCCTATGGACTTGTTGTCTGGCACGTATTATAAGCTTAGTATTCCACCCTTGTACACAACTAGAGAAAGGTAGGAGGAGGTGAGGGAAGAGACTGTATTGTCAGGTCAGTTATTGTCAAACCTAGATTATTCACTGAAACTACAAGTTTTGTTATTGTGGTACTTTGAAATGTTAATTAGCTGATTATCACTATTTGTTTTTCAGTTCCTTTGTGTATTTAAACTGTCTGAAGGCTTCTAGTGAATGGGATAGCAGTGCTCCAGAGAATTACTGTACTTTCTAGGCCAAAGAAACAGTGACCAAGACAGTATTACTGTGGATGCTATTTTTGTGTCTCTTCTTTCCCCTTGTTCTACAATGTTGGATTTGGCTTTATCATTTATCAGAAAGTAGAATTTCTTTTGCTGGCATGAGATTTGATAAATTCTGCCCTAGGGATTTTAAGTTTTTCATTAAACTTGTAAGTCCACAAATGATACAAGGTTGGTATATAGAATCAAATCCTCTTAGAATTGGAAGGACACAGTAAGTAGAAAAATATTAGTCTGAGATATTTGGAGTCCTGTAAATAATCATGTTTGAATCTCTACTCACTCACATGGATAGTTTGGTGTTTTAGAGTCTAGAAACAAGGTGGTTTTGGCTTTGGATTTATTGAAATTGTGAAACCTTTTGGGCATCCAGGTTCTCATTTATAAAATGGAAGGGGGCTATAGATTAGTGTTTCCCACTGACATAGGGTTACTTATGCTGACCAGGTTTTTGTTTTGAGTGTTAAAGACTTAAAACCCTATCATCTTTTACAATTGCTATTCTTATTTTCCACTAGAAAGGAGATAGTTCCCTGAGGGTGAGCACCTTGCTTCTATTCAGTTTAACAGCATTGCACCTGAGAGTTACTGGCTCAACACGTTTTTGTTGAATGGATGAAATTAGCATTCAAAAGAAAGTTTCAGAGTAGGGGAGATGTGGTCTCAGAATAAAGTATATGCCTTAAAATTAAGTAGATTAGTTTTATGAAAAACTACTTTTAATTTTCCTTACTATTCTCCTTTGCCATTGTTTGTGGACCCACATTATAATTACTGTAGTAGATGATCCCAAGAATATTTTTCAGTTACAGAATTGTCTTCTTTTACCAGAAATACTTTTTGGCTGAGCATACAATTTATAATTAGCAAGAAACTTCTACAGTGAAATTTGAACATACAGCTTGGAGTGATTTTTTTTTTTTTAATGTTTACTTATTTATCTTGGGGGAGAGAGATTTATTTTGAGTGGAGCAGGGGAGGGGGAGAGAGAAAGGGGGAGAGAGCATCCCAAGCAGCCTCCGTGCTGTGAGTGTGGAGCCCCATGAGGGACTTGATCCCATGAACTGTGAGATAATGACCTAAACTGAAATTAAGAGTTGGATGCTTAACTGACTGAATCACTCGGGTGCCTCCAGAGTGACTTATTTTAAGCTATTTATATTTTATTTTTAAGCTGCTTATCTCTTAGGTGGAAGCTAAATTAAAAGGCCATTTGAATAATTATACATAGATCTTATGCTGTTTTATATTTACATATTTTCAAGCATTAGTTCTTTGATACGTAAGAATTTATTTTTATTGTACTTAAAGTCAGCATAATTAAAATTTTTGATTGTAATGAATGTGTAAAGTTGATCATCTTAACCATTTTAAAATGTACAGTTCTATAACACTAAGTAAATTTACGTTGTGAAACAGAATTCCAGAACTTTTTCATCTTGCAAATCTGAAACTCTGTATTCATCAACTAACTACCCTCCTCTGCAGCCCCTGGTAACCACCGTTCTACTTTTTGTCTCTCTGAATTTGGCTACTCTAGGTACTTTATATTAATGGAATCATAAGGTATTTGTCTTTTTGTGATTGACTAATATAATGTCCTGAAGTTTCATCCATCATACAGCATGTGTAATGATTTTCCTTTTTTTAATTAAAAAAAAAAAATTTTTTTTTTACGTTTATTTATTTTTGAGAGGCAGATCATGAATGGGAGAGGGGCAGAGAGAGAGGAAGACACAGAATCTGAAGCAGGCTCCAGTCTCTGAGCTGTCAGCATAGAGCCTGATGTGGGGCTCGAACCCACAAACCATGAGATCCTGACCTGAGCCGAAGTTAGACGCCTAACCGACTGAGCCACCCAAGCGCCCCTAATTTTTTTATGTTTGTTTGTTTATTTATTTATTTAATGTTTGTTTGTTTTTGAGAGAGAGAGAGAGAGAGAGAGAATGAACGGGGGTGGGGCAGAGAGAGAGGGAGACACAGAATCCGAAGCAGGCTCCAGGCTCTGAGCTGTCAGCACAGAGCCCGACTTGGGGCTCAAACTCACAGACTGCGAAATCATGACCTGAGCTGAAGTCGGACGCTCAACCGACTGAGCCATCCATGCGCCCCTGTTTATTTATTTTTGAGAGAGAGACACACACGAGAGTGCGAATGGGGGAGGGTTGGAGAGAGAGGGAGACACAGAATCTGAAGCAGACTCCAGGCTGTGAGCCGTCAGCACAGAGCTGGATACTGGGCTTGAACTCATGAATGGTTCAGAGATCAGAATGAGATCAGACCTGAGCTGAAGTCTGATGCTTAACTGACTGAGCCATCCAGGCGCCCCAAGGATTTTCCTTTTTTTTAAGGCTGACTAATGTTCCATTGTATGTGTATACCACAGTTGTTTATCCATTCATCAGTCAATGGACTTTTGGGTTGTTCCACTTTTTGGCTCTTGTGAATATGTTGCTGTGAACATGGGTGTGCAAACAACTCTCAAGACCCTGCTTTCAGTTCTTTTGGGTATATACCCAGACATGGGATGGTTGGATTGTGTATATAGTATTTCCATTTTAATATTTTTGAGGAACCTCCTGTTTTCCATAGTTGTTGCATCATTTTACAATCCCACCAATAGTACATGGGTTCCAATTTCTCCATATCCTTGCCAGCGCTTTGTAAAAAAAACAAATTTAAATTTATTACAGAGAGAGAGAGAGAGAGAGAGAGACAGACAACACAGGTGGGGGGAGGGGCAGAGAGAGAGAGCATGAGACACTGACTGAGCCACCCAGGCACCCCCACTTTTTTTTTTTTTAATAGTAGCCATTCTAATGGGCATGAGGTGATATCGTGGTGGTTTTGATCTCCATTTTTCTAGTGATGTTGATTATCCTTTGATATGCTTGTGGGCCATTAGTGTTATTTTTGGAAAATCACTATCATTTTTTACCTTGAAAAGATAACTCATTACATCTTTATTAATTACCTGTTCAAAGTGCTGGAATAGTAAGATGAATAAGACACATCGTTATTACCCATGTTACTCATTGTTACGGAGAAGACAGATGAGTAGACCAACAATTACTGCCGAGGTGTTGTGCTAGAGTCACTTATGCCAAAATCTCAAGCATCATAATAGAACATTTGTAAGTTAGCTTTTGTTGCATGTGTAAAAGTTTCAGAAATTAATCACAAGTGAATTTTTCCCTCCATGTAGCTTGTTTTTTGAATACCTGTTTGGGTCAGAGTTTAAACATACCTGATTGGTGTTAAGCAGAATGTGGTTTACCAGTTTTTTTTTCTTGGGACTTAAGTTCTTTATGGAGCATTTATTTGGTAGGTTGATAAGGAAGAACAATATTTACTAATTTGTCTTGGCAGATAGATATACTTTTATTCCAGATATATTTATTTAACTGTTTTTCTAATAAAAATCTCCTTTCTATAGTTTTCCCTTTTGGTATTTTAAAAACTAGTTCATTTATTCATTCCTACTTAGGTATGTTTATGCAAAATGAAATTGCCTTGGGGAAAGGACTTCTGAGTCCTTCTAAGTGTGTTCCAGATGCTGAAAGAGATGAAAAGAGGTTTGATCCACAGTTCATTGTCGTATGACATAACCACCTGAAGTGTTAATAAATACTAGTTTAAATAATGGTTCAAGACAAGCAGTACAGTACTGTAGAATTAGGCAGTAGAAATTGTTTCAGTTTGGTGAGATCTAGAAAGTATGGAGCTTGAGATGGGCCAAGAAGAATGGTGAAATTGGTGGACATTTTCAGCAAGGTTAGAGGGAGAGAACAGTTGACTGCAGAAAGTCAAGTTTATCTGTAGTTGGAATTCTTTAAAAAAAAATTTTTTTTTCTTCTTATTTATTTGTGGGACAGAGAGAGACAGAGCATGAACAGGGGAGGGGCAGAGAGAGAGGGAGACACAGAATCGGAAACAGGCTCCAGGCTCTGAGCCATCAGCCCAGAGCCTGATGCGGGGCTCGAACCCACGGACCGCGAGATTGTGACCTGGCTGAAGTCGGACGCTTAACCGACTGGGCTACCCAGGCGCCCCTGTAGTTGGAATTCTTGTAGGAGAGACCTTGCCCTGTTTGTTGAGACTCAGGGGTCTTTGTTTGATGAGCCCTGATACCCCCCAAAATATGCTCTGTGGGCCACCTAAATCAAATCACCTAAAGGGCTCCATAAAATCCAGATTGCAACTTATCATATCAGACTAATTGAATTGGAACTCTGTGAGTAGGTTCTTGTAATATGTGTTTCACCTTTACCATCTTGATATGGGGAGGGGGTTTTGCAAATCACTATTGTAAGCATTTGAGAAACAGCATTTAAAAAAAAATTTTTTTTCATGTTTATTTTTGAGAGAGAGAGACAGGGTGTGAGCAGGGGAGGGGAAGAGAGAGACACGGGATCCGAAGCAGGCTCCAGGCTCTGAGCTGTCAGGACAGAGCCCGACGTGGGGCTCGAACCCACAGACCGTGAGATGATGACCTGAGCTAAGTCAGACACTTAACTGACTGAGCCACCCAGGTGCCTGTGAGATGGCATTTTAAAAAGAGTGTTGTGTTTGAAATTCTGTTTTGGGATGGGTGCCTGGGTGGCTCAGTCCGTAAAGCGTCAGACCTCAGCTCAGGTCATGATTTTGAGGGTCACAGGTTTGAGCCCTGCGTGGGGCTCTGTGCTGACAGCTCAGAGCCTGGATCCTGCTTCAGATCCTGTGTCTCCCTCTCTCTCTGCCCCTGCCCCACTTGCACTCTGTCTTCCTCAAAAATCAACAAACAATAAAAAAAATTGTTTTAGGAAAGATTAATTTGGGGGTAGAATACGGTATTGATTATTAGAGTATGGTGAAACTTTCAATTACGAAGGATAACAGATGTATTTGTATTAGATAGAAGCCTGAATAGTGGTGGGAGTGGAAAAGGAACAACATCAGATAATTATGGCTGTGGTTATCATAACATTTGAATTCTTTGTTCTGTATGTATTATACTTTGCTATGGTTAGGCATATTTTACTGTGAATAGATGAAATGAGTACATTTTCCACCCTCAAATTTACAATGTTTAGCACAGTGCTTTCACATAACACCTGATAAAGTGCCCTGAATTGTATTGAAGAACTGACAAAATCTGGCAGTTTAATACAGATGGCTTGGGAAAGATTAAAGGAGGCAAAGGTAGCTTAGATATCAGAAGTGAAGTCAGGAAGGACATTGATTTTGGAAGGACATGAAGTATTTAGATAGGCTGGTTTGGAATAATATAAAGACAACCTAATAAAATATTCTCCAGGGATTTAGCAGTTTGATACAGGATTTTGGTCAGGTGTTCAGGAGAGGTTGCAGGTAGGATAGGAATTAGAGTGGATTAGGTGTGGGCCTGAGAAGGATGAGACATTGTTGAATAATATGATGGTCCCTGGGGATTGGGGTTATAAAGAAGTATTGGAAATTAGGAAAGGATAGAAATACAATGTATTTGTTTTATAATCTTTTTATTTTGTGCCCTTTTTTGTTGATTTTTGTCTGTTCAGAATTTTTAATTTAATTTTTTTTTTTTTGTAAATTTACATCCAAATTAGCATATAGTGCAATAATGATTTCAGGAGTAGATTCCTTAATGCCCCTTACCCATTTAGCCCATCCCCCCTCCCACAACCCCTCCAGTAACCCTCTGTTCTCCATATTTAAGAGTCTCTTATGTTTTGTCCCCCTCCCTGTTTTTATGTTATTTTTGTTGGAAACGTTGATTTTGAAAATAGTTTTATATGTTTGATACAGTAAAACAGTCAACATACCTTCTGAGATTTGAGGTTTTGGTTGTCATTCTCAGATTAATTATAACATCCTGTCCTCCTTTTTTTGCATTCCTTGTTTTCTTTGTGCTTGCATAGCATGACTTTAATAATTGGCTAATGCCTTATTATACTGGCTTCTCTCAGAGTCCACTCGGCTACTTTTATATGTGATTAATTGGAGGTTTTGTGAGTTTTGATGTACTTTCTAAATTTTATCTTTTATTTTAAAAAGTGATATTTCAAAATTTTATTCTAGTTTCTCATTTTCCCGTGTCCAACTGTCACCTTTGACTTTTCTCTTTTAAAGATTAATATTTTGTTCCCTTATCAGGAAATTAATTTAGATAAAATTTTACATTAATTCCTGTATACCTTATCTTTCATTTGCTCTCAGTCCATAATATTTCAGCAGAATTATTTTCATTCATTGCCTTTCTACTCCAGATACTTTGAATTTTTGAAGTTAGAATATCTGGTTTTCTCAAGTTTTTGTCTTTTATTTTTATTTTATTTTTTACCGCTTATTCGTTTTTGAGAGACAGAGTGCAAGTGGCAGAGAGAGAGGGAGACACAGAATCTGAAGCAAGATCCAGGCTCTGAGCTGTCCTCACAGAGCCTGATGCAGGGCTCATGAGATCATGACCTGAGCCAAAGTCAGATGCTTAACCTTAACTGAGCCACCCAGGCGCCCCTCAGTTGTTTTAATATAATTTTCTAGCTTTTGTGTTTTGTGTTGCTGACTTTAGCTGTCAGCCTTTGTTCATTTTCTTTATTAAAACACACAGAAAATGTGCACTTAAAATGATGTCTGGTCTGAAATTTGGAAATAATATTTTCTGGCAGAGCTTAGTGGTTTTGAAATTTTTTGTATAACCATTAAAGGCATACATAAAGAACAGGTGGGTGGTCTAGTGTATAACCTAGTCAATCTTGCTAAATTATGTTCCTTTGAAATGTAAATGTCTACTTGATGTGAAATTTGGGACTCTGGCCAGATATAATATAGAAATCTAGGATTAGAAGGGAGCATTCCAATTCAGGCATCCTTGTGATTTCTGAATACCCTTTACAGTTAATCACTTGGTTGTCTGGCCTGTGACTGAACATATTCAGGGTATGACATATGATGTCCTACTCATCAGAAGCTGTGGGCTGTCTGAGGGATCCCTTTATGGTGTCATTGAGCTTACCAGCTCAATTTTTACATCGGTCACACAAGGAAGATATTACTAGGTTGTTCTTCATGATGACAATTTACAAAGCTTTAGGCAGAAAGGACCACAAATCATACAGCCATTTTTTCACATCAAATAATCTTTTCTGTAATATTCTTGAAAGTTCATCCAAGGCTTTTCTTGAATACCTCTAGGGTAGGGAGCTGAATTAAATTCTGTTCTACGAAATAACTATATCATTGACAACTTTTATTTATTTATTTATTTTTAATTTTTTTTTTTTCAACGTTTTTATTTATTTATGGGACAGACAGAGACAGAGCATGAACGGGGGAGGGGCAGAGAGAGAGGGAGACACAGAATCGGAAACAGGCTCCAGGCTCCGAGCCATCAGCCCAGAGCCTGACGCGGGGCTCGAACTCACGGACCGTGAGATCGTGACCTGGCTGAAGTCGGACGCTTAACCGACTGCGCCACCCAGGCGCCCCTCATTGACAACTTTTAAAAAGAACTTTCTTTTTAGAAAGTTCTTCTTTCCATTTTCCCAAGCCTCCTTTTTTAATTGTTTCCCACTGATTTTTTTTGTTCTCTGGAACAATTCAGGAAGTCTTTGATAAAATTTTGACCTTCAACTGTTTGGAAGATGGTTTTGTTTTGTTTTGTTTTTGAGAAGAGTGCAATTGGGGGAGGAGTAGGAGAGAGAGAATCCCAAGCAGACTCCATACTAATGTGGGGCTCGAACTCACCGTGAGATCATGACCTAAGCGGAAATCAAGAGTCAGATGCTTAACTGACTGAAGACAGTTTTCATGTTTTTCCTGAGAAGTTAAAGCATCACTAAATTACCTGTCCTGGAAGCATCCTGGTTTCTGTTTCCTCTGAAAGTGTGGATTTTGGTGTCCATGCCCATAGTATTTTGGAGGTGGTTAGATGGCATTATCTACTTTGACAATTTGGACAAATTATTTAATTTCTTTCTCATTTGTAAGATGAAGTTGTTGGGCGAATTATTTAATTTCTCTTTTTCATTTGTAAGATGAAGTTGTTGGAGTAGAGCAGAGATTTGGTTGTGAACTTGGCTCCCAGACATTTTTTAGCTTGGCTAAAAATTTATAGAGTTGGTGGCCAACGTTTTAAAATCTAGAGTTCACTTAAAACCCCAAATTTTAGGTATCTCCTGGAAAATTGTAAAGTCTGGCAGCAGTGGATACCTTGTGGCATGGCATCACTGACTGTAGTTGAGAGGGGGTTTGTCTTGGGGGTTGGAGGTTTGCCCTCTCCAGTTTACCCTTGGTCTCACCTAACCTTTGTTGCATTTATTTTTTTTTAACTTTGCATGCTTGTCGCTATAGGCATTAGGATTCTTAATCCTCAGGAATGGAGGATTTTGTAAGGTCTATTGTGCCCTAGATACTATCTTGAGCCATCGAATTCTGATGTTGTGATCTTGAATTATTTTGTGAAACCTTAACCTGGATCAGAATCAAGACTGCTTTATCTTATGCAGTCAGAGGACATTTGTTGGTTCATAGTATTTCAGAACAATTAAGACATTTTCACAAGTTGGTTATAGTGTTGTCCGTATCTTCTCTATCCTTACTGATTTGTATTTTGTCCGTTTTTGAGAGGTGTTGGAAATCTCTATAATTATGGATTTGTCAGTTTGGAGTTTCATAAGTTTTTGCTTCATGTATTTTGAAACTTTGTTTTTAGGTACATAAAACAACTTTGAATATGTGGAACATGGTTATATAATTTTTAATACTCTGTTTTTATTAATTCTGTCACCTGTTACTTCTAGGTTTGCTGTTTATTGATTTTTCTGTTCATTATGGGTCATATTTTCCTACTTTTTTGCGTGCCCAGTTAATTTTGATTCAAAGCCAGATACTACAAATTTTACCTTGTTAAAATTTTACCTTACTGATGGATATTTTTCTATTGTAACTGTTCTTTATTCTTGGGATGAGCTTTGTTCTTGGGATAAGGTTAAATTACTTGGAAAGAGTTTGATCCTTTTGAGACTTGTTTTTAAGCAGCCTTCGGGAGTTAATTTTTTTTCATACTACTGAGACAAGAACCGTCTGTACTCTCTCTGATCCCTTGTGAATTATGAGTTTTCTCACTCTGGGTGATGCGAATAGGTGCTGCCTATGAGTTATAGGCATTGTCCTCTTTGCTCCTTTCTGGGGGTTCTTCAGCCTGAGGTAGTTTCCTCATACAAATGTGCTCGTTAGTACTCAGCTGAAGACTTGAAAGAGATCTTGTATAACACTTATCTATAGAGAACAACCTGATGGTTACCAGAAGGGGGGCAAGTGGAAGGATGGTGATTTAGGAGTGATTTGTGATGAGCACCTGGTGATGTATGGAAATGCTGAATCACTGTATTGTACACCTGAAACTAATACTACGCTGCATTTTAACTAACTGGAATTTAAAAAAGAAAGACCTTCTATAAATCTCTAGTGCTCTTTCACTGTGCATCTCTCATCTCTAGTACTCTGCCTGCAGGAGTCAAGGTGTCTTGTCCTTCCAGCTCTGTTCTCTCACTTCAGGGAGACCATGAGGCTTGTCTGGGTTTTTCCTCCTTGCTCTGTGGTTTGAAAGTGCTCCAGGCAGCAAGCTGGGGCAGTTGTATGGCTCAGCTTGTTTGTTCACCCTCTCACCATAACTGTTCTGTTGCCCAGTATCTGAAAACCATTGTTGTGTTCAGTTTTTTGTTACTTCAGGTAGAAGAATAAATCTAAATATTCCATTTTGTCTGAAAAGAGATTATATTCTAAACTTAATGCTGTCCCATATAGCAGCCACCAGCTGTTGTGATGGTGTAAATTTTAATTAAATTTAGTTGATGCAGTTCTTAGTTATAGTTAGCTTACATCTAAAGTGCTCAGTAGCTACATGTAGGTAATGGTTACCTCACTGAATGTTGCAGATATAAAACATTTCCTATCATTGCATAAAAGTTCTACTGGACAGTGCTATTACAATAAGAGAACTTGGATTTGTTCATGAGCATTGAAAAGTGCCTTCACTCGTTTCATTTCAAGATTTTATTTACTTTCTTATTTTTATTTTTTAATGTTTATTCATTTTTGAGAGAGAGACAACTTGAACAGGGGAGGGGCAGAGAGGGAGACACAGAATCTGAAGCAGGCTCCAGGCTCTGACCTGTCATGACCTGAGCCAAAGTTGGACACTTAACTGACTGAGCCACCCAGGCACCCCTCAAGTTTTGGTTTTAAGACATTTAGCTGGATGGGGTTATGAACAGATCACTGGAGCTCACCACTGTATGCTTATAGACAATTTCCCCAAATCTGTATTAGTGAATTGGATTCAACAAAGTGTTCCACAATGTTCGTGTATTAAAAGGTTTCTGATATTTAAAAAAGAAGTGTTTCGGGGCGCCTGGGTGGCTCAGTCGGTTAAGCATCCGACTTTGGCTCAGGTCATGATCTTGCTGTTTGTGGGCTCAAGCCCCGCATTGGGCTCTGTGCTGACAGCTTGGAGCCTGGAGTGTGCTTTGGGTTCTGTGTCTCCCTCTCCCTCTCTGCCCATCCCCTGCTCATGCTCTGTCTCTCTGTGTCTCTCAATAATAAATAAATGTTTAAAAAAAAAAAAAAAAGAAGGTGTGCTTACACGGTTTACCCATCACTGCGTACAAATGGAAAGCTTAAAAATAAAAAAGAAGTGGTTTAACTGTTTTTATTCCTTTAAAATAAGGCAGTTGAGGAGATGCCAGGTGAATACTGGACCAAATAGTGGTGCCATAACCAGTTAACGATTCTCTGGAATCCTTCCATCTCATCTGCTATGCGTATTTTAAATTGTTAGTCATATTATTTTGTTATCTCTTGGTCATACTATTTTAGTTCTTTTAATTCTTCCTATATCCGTTCAATGGGCCACTGGTTAGGGACCAGAAACATTAAGAAAATTAAGTTGGTATTGAAATACTGGGTAAGGAGCATAAAAATATTGATTCTAAATATTTGCTTCATGATTATTATTCATGCTCTTTTAATTGTCTGTGTTCTAATATCCTGCATATAATATAGACAGTGTATTGGTAATTACTCAAAAAGCAATGTTAAAAGAAAATGTGATATGCATTGTGGCCTTTTATTTTTAGAGAATAAGAATTACTTACACTTGAAGTGTGTTATTTGAAGTGTTAGCAAATACCAATCTGAAGTCACTCTTAATTCATCACTTAGTGACAAAACACAGAAATGGTTAAAAAATATTTTTAGTAAAAAATACAAGAATTCCAAACGCTAAGTCACATTCTTAGTTTTATCCTTGTATAATGTATTCAATTTTAACATATGTTTTCAACATTCATGAGTTTATAGACAAGATAAATCATTTTAGAGTAGAAATGTCACCCAAATGCATTTTGTAACACAATTTAAATAAAACAGGATGTAGCCTTTGTTAGAAGTTAAGAATTTGTAGGTTTTCTTAAAATGAACTTCATAGTATAGTCTTTACTAAAATCCTGGTTAAAACTTTTTTGCCCCAAAATTACTTCATCAGATTTCCCACGTAAATGATTAGAACAAATCCTCCCAAATTCTTGTTACTGTGAAAGATGGCATTAAGGCAAAAAAGGTGAAAGTATTTAGTAGTTCCCAATTCTGTTTGTGTACAGGAAATTACTTGAGAAGATTTTAAAAATGTACATTCCTGGGGTGCCTGGGTGGCTCAGTCAGTTAAGCATCTGACTCAATTTTGGCTCAGGTCATGATCTCAGGGTTAGTGAGATCGATCCCCACTTGGGGCTCTGTGCTGACAATGTGGAGCCTGTTTGGAATTCTTCTCTCTGCTCCTCTCTTGTTCGTGTTCTCGGTCTCTCTCAAAATAAATAAATAAACGTTTTTTTAAAAAATGTATATTCCGGGGCAGCTTCTCCAGAAATTCTGGAGTAGGCCACATAGGTGATTCTAGTATTAGCCCCTGGATGACAGTAGTGTGTATTGGAATACTCTTCATGTCCAGTTAATAGGTGCATTTAAAAAAAAAGTAACAATGCTGTATTAGGCCAGTTTCTTGATAGTATTCAGTTTTAAGACATTAACATATTTTGGGAATACTCTCCAAGGGTTATTAAGATAAACCTCTTTATGTCTTCTGGTTCAGTGGAACACTAGTTTGAGGAATTTGGATCTAGATTTATATTGACTAATTTGGTTAATGTTTGGTTGATCAACTTAATTGTGACTAATTGACCAGCCTGTGTTCTTACTGGTATAATTTAATAAAGACCATCATTGCTTTGCTAAAATACGAAAATAGTGGAATATTACCAGAGTGCTCTGTAACTGCAAAACACTATAAAAATCTCTCGTGTAATTATTAAAAATTAAAAGAGAATGTCAGACATCACTTATCTTAATAGAATATGAAATGAGGTATAACTTGAGTTTATGAATATGTTGTGGGTCTGAGTGGTTATACATCATTCATTTAATAATCTGTGGTGTGTTTGGGTTTTTTTTAGTTTATGATAGTAGTTGGCTGGTGAAGCTTACCTTGTATAAAAACTATTGACATCACCAAGAGTATCAGAAAGTATTTTTTCATAGTTTTAGGTTAACCAAAGACATAAAAGTTAAAGAAATTATGAAGTTTGACCACTCAGATGTTTGGTGAAGAGCTTGGCTTGAGTAATGTTCATTCTTTTAAAATTTGACTGTTAGTTTTCATTTCACAGCAAACTAGTTTTATTCCTTTCCACAAACCGGAAATAGATTTTTCTTTTTCACCTCACTGCTTTCTTGGCATACATGTTTAGCTGTCATTGGTGTCATTGTAGTAGTACTTACTTAAAATGATGTAATTGTTGTAATAAACTTTATAATAATTGGTCAAGTTTATAATTATTGGCCAAGATACTCTACTCTGTATCACCATTTTTAATGATTTATGCATATGTGTCATATTCTTTCCTTCCTATCTTTAGTTAAAATGCATATTTTTTTGTCATACTAGGGAGCTAATGGGTGTGGCTGCTTGAATAAGAGAACTAATATTTTTTTTGAAACCTTAGTTTGTTATCTTATTAACCTGTTGATATTTTGAGGCATATATTTGCTTTTTGGTTTACTACTAAAATAAACGTTTCGAAGTGTAAGAGAACCTATTTTTTAAGTGCTGTTCAGTCTTCAGTCAAAGACTTAAGAAAAACAGACCTGGATCAGGAGTCTCTACCAAGAGGAAAATAGTGCTTAGGAGAGTTGTTCTGTGATCTGAAATTCCTTTCTCTTTGACTTGAGCTCATTATTCTTTATAGTAGCAGTCATGCTTATGAATTTTGCCTAATGAAAAGATTTTTAAGAGGTTTAGGCTTCAGCATATGCCTGCAAAACTATATTTGGCACAGGTTTTTTTTTTTTTTTTGCAAGACTAAAAACTGGCTTTAAGAACAGTTGTAATTGTCCAAAACAGTTAATTCGTTTGTGTTCATTTGTTAAGTGATATGTATGATCTTCTTATGGTGTTGTCATTTTTGTTCTTAACTGAATCCAGAGATTATTTCCTTGTATGTTTCTAGGAGATATCCTACTAGTTATTGTTTTGAAAACATTCTTTACATCTTTAGTTTTGGAGTGTAATTTTGGTGCTGTAATTCAGAGATGTAAAAAAGGTCATAGAATCCTTTTTTAAAGGGGAGTGGTAGGCTCTATCTATCACAGTAAGTGTCATGTAGCTGGGCCTCAGAAATTGTTTAATGGATTGAGGAAAGAGAAATGCTTTCTTAAATGAAGGTAGCCTAAAAAGTTAACTCTTTAGCAAAGGTGAAGAATGGGGATATTTAGGTCAGTGGGTTGGATTATGGAAGGATTATTGAGACCTTATGTCAGACTTTTGACACTGGTTAGAAGTGTATTTTCCCACTCCTTACGTGTACATTAATACTGCTTTTGGAGACTGAATGTAGGCTGGACTATCTCATTTTAATCATAGTAGTTTAATACGTATGTATTTACTTATTTTGTATGATAGGTTATATGTACACATTTAATGTATACACAGAGTCTTCATTTAAGGTTTCTAATGTTGTAACTTCTTAGACTGGTACGTAGACTAAGCTTTTTTGTTGGAATCTCTTTGTAGGAACATAGTGCAATGCTTTATATAGCATATGTGTTCACTTGGAACATTTAAGCTTAACTTTAGAAATTGAACTTCATTAGAAATTG
Organism: Puma concolor; assembly: GCF_028749965.1. Classification (NCBI taxonomy): domain Eukaryota; kingdom Metazoa; phylum Chordata; class Mammalia; order Carnivora; family Felidae; genus Puma; species Puma concolor. Next base: position 32,122,607 of record NC_141675.1, on the reverse strand, counting down.
AAGTTGGTGTATAGAGAATCCAGGCAGGACTCTTGTAGCCTCAGTTTCTGTGCAGTAAGGATTTCCTGACCCTCACAAAACTATTGTTGAGCATCCATCCTCCCCTTACTGTCATTTTTTCTGTCCTACCCCACCCCCCACTATCCATTATTGCCAGTACCCATGCCTGTTTCTTCTTTCCCTTCAAAAGGTTTCACATCTTATGGTTAATTATTGATTCTTCTATGGTCCAGTTTCAGTGATCATTCTTTTTGATGAAGGAAACTGAAATGTCTCAGTGGATGTCATGGACTTAATAGCAGAAGTAGGGATGATGCTGGGTAAGTAGAAAAAACCCTAGGTTGGGAATCAGTATCTGCTTCTATTTCTTATTGTCAGTAACAAGCTATGTAATCTTATGAAAGTCCATCTGGGTTAAAATGGCACAAGTTGATTTCTAAGGACGCTCCCAGCTCTAATGTGCTTTTTGTAATTCATTCATTGTACTTTATTAGGTGCTGGCTTATGTGCCAACATGGGCTTAAAAATAGAGAGCTAAATAAGTTTCTAGCCTTGAATGAAACCAAGTGAATGGTGACAATATATTGTGAGAAGTGATATATTAGGCGACTGTGCAGAGTGCTTTTTAAATAAGCTGCGGGGTAGGAATTAAGGAACGCTTCCTCTTGGAGGTCATATTTGAGTTGATTTTTTTTTTTTTTTTAAATTTTCAACGTTTTTATTTATTTTTGGGACAGAGAGAGAGAGCATGAATGGGGGAGGGGCAGAGAGAGAGGGAGACACAGAATCGGAAACAGGCTCCAGGCTCCGAGCCACCAGCCCAGAGCCCGACGCGGGGCTCGAACTCACGGACCGCGAGATCGTGACCTGGCTGAAGTCGGACGCTTAACCGACTGCGCCACCCAGGCGCCCCTTGAGTTGATTTTTAAGAATAGTTTACTTCACAAGGAAGGAAGGACATTCTAGGAAGAGCAGTTCACCGAGGAATGAGTAAGCATGGCATGTTTTGGAGTGTCCAGTGGTAGCTGAGGATGGAATATGGAGTTTGTATGGAATGGAATGGAGATGGAAAAAGCTTAATGGTATGAAGTTTTGGGTGGGGAGGCTTGGTAGGGGCCACATTCTGAAAGATCCTTGGATTTTTAAAGGCTGCTTAAAGGTTTTAAAGGCTGGTTAAAGGTTTTTTGTTTTACATTTTTTATGTCTTTATGAAGGGTTTTGAAAAGAGAGACAAAATCAGACTTGTGTTCTAGAAAGATTACTTGGTGGTAGTGTGGAAGGTGGCCTGGAGCAGGTGAAGTCAAGGCAGGAAGAGAAGCTAGAAAACTTGCAGTATTCAGGGTGAGAAATGATGAGGGTTCAGTTAAGGCAGGAGTAGTCATGGGGATAAAACCTGAAGGGTGGACCTGGCAGACTTAGAAACATGCAGTGAGACTCTGGAGCCCAGATGTGGAATTCTGGTGAAGAGACTAGATGGTGTATCAAGTTTATCTGGTTTGATTTCTGGGTGAATAATGTCAGCATCCAAGAGAATAAGGGATGCAGGAGGAGGAGCAGGTTTTTAGGTGGGAGGTTAGGGGAAGTATGTTTATATTTCCCCTTGTTAAGTTTGAGTGATCAAAGGAGAGATGAGATTCCTGGTAGGCAGTTAGATAAATGGGTCTGGACTTAGGAGAGAAGATTAGAGCCAGAGGTAAAGATTTAGTTTATAAATGGTAATTGAACCAGCTTTATGGGCAAATCACTCTGGAAGGAATGTGTGGAGCAGTTTTTAACTTGGGGTATCGTATCTCTCCTTCAGAAAGATTCATGATCCCTATGAGATTCCATACAGCAATTTGTTTTTTTGCCTGTGTGTATAATGAGATTCTCAAAGGGGTCTGTGAACCAAGATTACTGTGGAACACTGGAATGGAGTAAGAAGGATGGATCTTAATACAGAAACATGGGGAATACTGAAATTAAGGAGACAACAGAAGAAGAAGATGTAAGACGTTGAGGAGACAGTGTTAGGAGAGAACAGGGGAGAGCAACCCTTCCTTTTAAGGAAGAATGATCAACAAGAAATGCCCATTGGTTTGAGAGCAGCAATTTTTACCTTCCTTTAGAAGATTGAGTCTAGGGAAATACTTTAGTATATGAACAACTGGAAGGGAAATTGCTATAGGGAAGGAAGGTTGAAAGTAGAAATGTGAAAAGGTATGAATAGTTAGGTGGGTAACTGATGAAGGGAGGCTTGGAGCCAGAGCAGTAGAGGATGGAAGACTTATCTTGGAGGAAAGAAGAAAAGGGTGTTTGTGTGTGTGTATGTTGGACAGGAGTGGGTGTGAGGACAGTGGGAAGTGGGGAAAGAGGGAGAATATTTAAATATGTAAAGCCTCTGGTAATTTGCACATTTATTGGATTTTATTTTGAAACTTTTATAGAAAATTTCAACATACCAAATAGAACTTCCTGTGACCTCAATAATTAATGATAGCCAACGGTAAGACTTTTGATACACTCTATGAATCTTGCCATAAAATCTTATAATCCTCAAATTTTAGGACTGGAAAGAACCTAGATAGTCCCTTTATAGCTTTAATAAATGGAGGACCAAGTCTCTTAATTTTTTTTTTTTTTTTTTTTTTTTGAGAGAGCGAGTGGGAGCGGGGGAGGGTCAGAGAGAGAGGGAGACACAGAATCTGAAGCAGGCTTCAGGTTCTGAGCTGTCAGCACAGAGCCTGACAGCGGGGCTCAAACCCACTAACCATGAGATCAAGACCGGAGCCAAAGTCAGATGCTCAACTGACTGAGCCACCCAGGCACCTCAGGCCAAGTCTCTTTTAAAAGCACATCATTGTTATTCATTACATATATTTACTCAAAATTGATCAGATTTGGACAGTTAACAGAATTAACTAATTATAATGAATGCCATATATGCACTACCCAAATCCCCACTCAAGATTGAAAGACTTCATTCTCTTAATCACTGAGAGTGTTGCTGGGGCTGTCAGACCTTCCTGGGAATTGCCCTTGGACGAAGAGAACCTCTCAGTCAAGCTCACACCCCTTCCTGGGAGTAGCCTGTGTCTGAAGACCAGTCTATTAAAGACCTGGGTCCCTTGCCTCAACGTAGGGCATCCTTAAGCCCCATTTAGTTCTGAGTTTCAGAGCTTCCAGTGGGGTCATCTGAGGCCTTTGTTGTGATTCTATCCCAGCCCAACTTGATCTTTGTCAGCTCCTTCCTTTTCCTTCCTTTCTCTGCAAGTGGTAATCCTGAGTGCCCCAGGGAAACTTCTGGCACACTTAAGAGTTTGAGTGGCTAGGGACCTGACTTCCAACACTGATGAACTTTAAAATTTCTTTTGATTTATAACAGATTTGCCAAACTTTAAAGGATTAACATCTACCAGTTTTCCATGTTTCTGGGAAATATCCAGGCAAATGTTGAAAGATAAAATTGTGTAGTAATGTAATAAAAAATTTAATTTTATAGTGCCAAACATACAGAAAAAATCATTAGGACTTGTTTTAGGATGGGATAAAAAGAGGAATACTTTCTTAAACATGTTGAACAAAGATCTTGGCATTTAGTTAGCTTTTTCCCTCCTTCTCCCATCATTCATTGTTTGTATTTCTGCTGTCTTGTTTTTATTGCCTATGTAAATTGAAAGTTGACCTTCACCCCATTTGAGATCAGACTCATGTTTTCATTGATTTTTCTTGAGAATTTTAAAAATATGGCCAATTTTTCTTTTGTGGTCATACTGTAGAGAATGGAAGTCTATGAAGTATATTTGAAACAAATACGGTTAGATTGAGTCTATACAAAAGTCTTGCCCTCATGGTTGAGGAAAGATGTGCCTAGCAGAATCCAAGACTACATTCCTAAACAAAATACTTGATTTTCTGCCTGCAGCATTTTGAGAGTGCCTTTCCAAGATCAAGTGTGCCACCTGTCATCATTCAGTCAAATGTTTTGTCATTGCTATAAGTTACCATCCTGTCTTGGATCCAAAAGCTTCAGAGCAATGTCATTTGACTGGCAACAACATTCTTCTTCCTTTTAATAAAGCTCCCCTCTCTTTATCAGTATTTCTTTTTGTTTATGTGACTGTAGACATACTCAAGGTGGTCAATGAAGTTATCTGTGCCATTTGGAAAGGAATGGCTGATGAAATGTACCTTAACTTATTCAGAAATAATTACTTGATTCAGTAATATGCGTGAAACTGGAAAACTTTCTATTTAAGAACTCTACTTTTTTTGAGTATTTTAAGATAACCAGTTAGTACTATTTTTTTCTTAAGTTTCTTCAGGAATGATTTTAAGAAAATCTTGTGGAATATAATGATTTCATTTTAGCAAGTAAAGTTTTGTCATTTATTCTTTTCTTCCCTTTGCTTTATAACTTTAATAAGAGTTAATGGTTGCTTTTTATTTTCTAATTAGTTTTGATATGGGTCCATTTGTTGGAAAGCAAATTTAGATTGTTAGGGAAACATTTTACTGAGTTAATATATAGGAATGTATCTTTTGTGGTATCTCTTCTGTTCTATGTTGCTTGCGTTATCAGCAAAAACAAAAAACTGCTTCCTGTCTTTTGTAGGATGCCACATGTTATACAATTGAGGGTTCTGTACTATTTTAATTTTTCTCTTTCATTATTTTGGTAAAACTGGTTGAGGTATTATTTAAAAAGATTGATCTTTTTTTCCCCTCTTCCCAGATATTTTCCCATATATATAAGTATGGTAAGATTTGTGTCTTCTTGTGGATTCCTTAGTATTTAATATTCTAGTTTCCAAGAATGCTTCTTGAGAAGTGGTATTATGGTTTTAATCATTAACCATGACCTGCCTGTGTGCATTTTTCACTTTCTGATAGTGGCATTTCAGGATGTTGTTCATGTGAGTCTTTGGCTAATTTTTCCTGATCCTCAAGTATCATCTCAGATACAAGTAAGATTTATATAAAATTACTTGCATTATTTGAGGTTATTGATTAGGCAATCCTTGTTGCTATAATAGAAGCATTTCTGGGAGGAGTTCTGGAGAGGGGTTGGTGATAAATACAGAATGTTTTGGTTCTGATAAATGCTTTTTTTGTGCATATGCCATTTTACTTAGAATTATATGATCCATTTTTGTCAAATGCCAAAATTAAGCCATTGAGATAGATTAATTCCTTAAACCATTTTCTGTTTTTTTTAAGTTTATTTATTTATTTTGAGAGAGTGAGTGCATGCTGGAGGGAGGGAGGGAGAGGAGGAGGAGAGAGAGAGAGAAAGAGAGTAAATCCCAGCAGGCTCTCCACACTGACAGCTCAGAGTCCATTGCAGGGCTCAATCCCACAAACAGTTGAGATCATGACCTGAGCCAAAATCGAGTCAGATGCTTAACTGACTGAGCTACCGAGGCGCCCCACCATTTTCCATTTTTTTAAATCAGTTTTCGTTTTACAGAAATTACTTACATTGGGATCTTTTTTTCCCATATAAACTCTAAAATGAGAACCAGTGATTCTTTAGTCCCTCTGTTGTTCATGTCTAATTTGTTTATATTACATTTTAACCTGTAGTAGCTTTTGCCATTGTAGGTTTTATTTTATTGTTATTGCCAGTTCCAGTGTTCACTGGATCATTTTTTAGTCATTAACAACTTTTGCTAAACATTTGAGCAATAACCAGTTTTTCTTTTTCTTGTGTCCCCTCTCTGCACTCCCTAAACTTAATTTTCCCCAGTAATCTGGTGAAAATATTAGTGGAATTAAGTGCTGTCACAGTTAAAGTGGAGAAGCAGATCTTGCTTTTGTACCTGAGTAAGACCTAATTTACTTGGTAGTCTGCATGTCAACATAAAATGTATAGTATGGCTACTTTTACCAGTGGTATTTTGAAGTGAATGAATTGCCAGTTAGTTGCTTTTTTAAAAATTGGGATCATTTATGTGTTTAGAAGAGTTTGCTCAGAGATTAATGATATTCTTGTTTGCTTATGCCAGGGAGGAGTACCTTTTCCTTGAATGGAGAAGGGGCAAGCTGATGTGGGACCTAGTTAAAATGTTTATTTATTTTGGTGGTGGTGGTCTTTCAAACTTAAGCTGCTCTGTAAATCTTGATGCATTTATTCTCTTCAGTGGTAGGGATAAAATGCATGGCAACCAATCCAAATGCTAGCTTTGATATACTAATACTGAAAAGTAATGATTTGAATGATGTATGTTAAATCTGTGGGAAAGTTTTATGGCTAAAAAGCATGTTTATTGAGAAAAGTATAATTTATAAAATCTGTTTAAAAAAAATTTTTTTAGCGTTTATTTTTGAGACAGAGCATGAACGGGGGAGGGTCAGAGAGAGGGAGACACAGAATCCGAAACAGGCTCCAGGCTCCGAGCTGTCAGCACAGAGCCTGATGGGGGGCTTGAACTCACCGTGAGATTATGACCTGAGCCGAAGTCAGATGCTTAACCGACTGAGCCACCCAGGCGCCCCTATGAAATATGTTTTTGATGGCTGAATTAAAGCCCTTTTCTAGTGCTTTAAAAGTTTTTTCTCAAAGCTAAGTATGGCTTAAAAATTACTTAGATTGTTGATTTAGGTGTGATAATGGCATTGCAGCTTAGAAGAAAAAGTATTTTGTAGTGATTAATACTGATGTATATATATAGAGAAGTGAATTAACGATCTGGGACTTGTTTGAAATACTTAACAAAAGGGTATATGAAGCAAATGTAGCATAATCTGGATAATTATTAAATTTGGGTGGTAATATATGAGGGGTAATTGTACTATTTTCTGATTTTGTCTGAAAATTTTATTGTAATAAAAAGTTTCACAAAATTAAGAACATTAAAAAATCTGGTATTACGTATATTAGTAAATTAATTACCTGCAGTTCTGTATTCCCAGAAATTCCTAGAATTGCCATTGTGGTAATCTAAAACTAAGACTTAGTTTCAAATTATAATTGGCTGATTTGGGGATGGGAACAGTTAATAAGAGGGAGAACAGATAAACAATTAGTAACTTTTTTTAGTTGAGAAGTAAAAATATGAGTATTGAGTCGTTAGTCTTTTGGGGTCAGTATAGCATCATTTAATGTTTAAAACAGAGCACATATTATCAAATTCATTTAGTTACTAGACAACTTGCATTATGTAAAGGAAATATTTCCTGTGATATATTGCAGGTTCAGGATTCAAGGCAATGCAGTGAGAAATTTTTCTATCACGAACAATACATTTTTTGAAATCAGATGTGTTTTTTGAGCAAGTTATTTTTTGCACTTGAATGTGAAACTATGTGGAATACGATCAAAGCTAAAATTAAACTTTGCAAATTCTCCCCAGTTTTTTTTAAACTTAGAAAAATTTTTTAACTTTGTTTATTAAAAAAAATTGTTTATTTTTGAGAGAGAGGCAGTGTGAGTCGGGGAGGGGAAGAGAGAGAGGCTCTCTGAAGCAGACTCCAGGTTCTGGGCTGTCAGCACAGAGCCTGACACAGGGCTTGAACCCACGAACCATGAGATCATGACCTGAGCCAAAGTTGAACGCTTAACCGACTGAGCCACCCAGGCACTCCAAGTTTATTTATTTTGAGAGAGAAAGAGCACAAGTGTGCACGAGCCAGGGAGGTGCACAGAGAGAGTGAGAGAATCCCAAGCAGGCTCCCCCGTGCTGTCAGTGCAGAGCCCGCTGTGGGGCTCAAACCTACAAACCGTGAGGTCATGACCTGAGCATCAAGAGTCAGATCCTTAACCAACTGAGCCACTCTGGTGTCCTTCCTCCTCAGTTTTTATAGTAGAGTCTGCAGTGAGTGATACATTTCCCCTTGATTCATAATGCCCATCCATTTTATTTTCTATGATAACATGTATTTTTACAGTTGTATAAGTGTTATCTAACATTTCTTTTTTTGGATGGTGGGGAGGAGTTTCCTTGGGGGCATATAATAGGTATATGGCTAACACTTACCTAACTCTAAGAACCCCCTGAATCTTTTTCAATTCTTCCTCCTATTGCTGGAGCTGCCTTTGTTGTGAAGTGTAAAGAACTCTCTGGGAAGCTTTTGGGAGTTAGGATGATTAGCTGAGTGCATAAAACAAGATTGCCTAAAGGCATCTTTTAATGGTACGTTACAGATTGAAGTATTTGTGTTGGGGAATGATTGGACATCCAGTAGGTAATATGAAATCAGGTAATGGAGATTCTTAAGAACTCAGTGGTGGTGGAATACTGAATCAGAGTTTTTGGATGTTTTCTAGTCTATTTTCAGTTCTCAGTATTAGACATACTCTCCTAATACCTCAGAAAGGGATACAAAGATGTGTAAGTATAAATCCTTTAAGGTGTTTGGTATTTCAGGGGGAGTTTTGATTGAAGTGACTGTTGTAAAGATCAGTGATAGAATGAAGGCAGTCCTTACCACTTAGCTTGTACAATTTGCATATTGTTAGGGGTTACAAAATGATGACATTCAAATTGTATCATGTGTTCTTCATTTATTAGCTGCATTATTCCTGTAAAGAGAAACTTTTCATCTATGATTGGGTTACTTGGTAGTGTAGTTGATATATAGTTAAGTCAGAATACTTGAAGAATGCTTGCTCTTTATTTACCACTTTTGAAAGTAATGAGCTGGTTCACTAGCATCCTGAAACTGAGTTTTCCTTTCTTCCTTCCTTCTTTTCTTCTTCCCTCCCTCCCTTAAATCCATCCATGAACTCAGAGATTTGAACTTTTTAGATATGCTTCATTCCATTTTATTTATGCATGTTCAGATTTGTTCATGTTTGGTCAGCAGGAACCTCTTCAGGTTTGCTCCTGAGTCCCTTTAACACAGTTATGATCTTTGATAATTTCCTTGCTTTCTAGTAACAAGGTAATCAAAATTCATCTTGTCTAATTTGTCACAGTTCTGGAAACAGTTATTTGTCCAAGAAGCCCTGATTCCTTTGAAGAGGAAATTGTTTTTCAGTACCATTATCTGAGTTTATTGCTACTGGGGTTAGTCCCTTGCTTCCAGGCCTTTTCAGTGTGTAGTGCTAGGAAATCTCCATATTTAAGAAGAAAACATGAATTTATACTGATAAATCAATTGAAATTCAGAACTACAGGATTTTCTGCTTAACTTTTTCTATCTTCTGACTTCTTCCTACTACAAAAACTACAAAAAACAGACTTTCAAGGACATCCACATTTACTTTATCCTACAATAGACATCAACACTTTCACAGTAACTACTGACACTTACCAACATTGCGATTACTGAAAAAACAAAACAAGGATGCTAGGATTAGTCAATTTTCTGTGTTAAAAGTCATTTAAAATAGTTAATCTTTGAATGGTTATACCATCAGTTTGGTATAATATTATAATTACTTGTTTTTCATTTTTAGGGATTTCTTTTAAAATTTTAGTTTGTGGGGTACCTGGGTGGCTTTGGTTGAGTGTCTGACTTTGGCTCAGGTCATGATCTCATGGTTCGTGGGTTCTTACCCACATTGGTTCTTACCCATGTTGGGTTTTGCACTGATATTGCAGAACCTGCATTGAAGAAGTCTGTCTCCCGCTCTCTCTCTCGAAAATAAATAAACATTAAAAAAAAAATAAAAAAAAATAGTTTGTTATATAATTATGTAAAACATTTACATGGTTTGAAAGTTAAAAGCTACAAAACAGGTTAAACCCAGAATAGTGTAGTTCTTTCCCTGTTTGCTTTGTTCATTCTCTCCAATAGGTAGGGTATTCTTTTAACCTTACAGCTTACTCTTTTAAGCATATACATATATATCTCTATATTCATATCTTCCCCATCCTACCTTAAATAAATTCAAGGGTATTTATTCTAAGAAGTCTTATATTGAGTGGAAGGTTGGATTTCATAACTACTGGTGCTTTGTTTTTTTTGTTTTTGTTTTTTTAATTTTAGAGTTGTGCAGCCATCACCCTGCCAGGATATTAGAACGTTTTCATCACGGCCAAAAAGTTCCATTGTGCCCATTTACAGTTAATCCTGGTTCCTGGTCCCAGCCCTAGGCAGCCACTGTCCACTTTTCTGTTATTTCTAGATATTTTATATAAATGAAATAATACAGTAATGTACTATTTTACATCTGGCTTCTTTCACTTAGCATGTTTTTAAAGTTAATCATGTTGTAGCATGTATACCAGTGGTTCTTTTAATTGCTGAACAGTATTCTGTTGTATGAATATATACATTTTGTTTATCTTACCAGTTGATGGACATTTGGATTGTTTCCAGTTTTTGTCTATTGTGAGTAATGCAGCTTTGCATATTCACATTTATATGGATGTATATTTTCATTTCTCTTTGAGAAGGTTCCTAGGAGCAGAATTCCTGGTTTATATGGTAAAGTGTATGTTTAACTTTTTAAAGAAACTGCCAGACCGTTTTTCAATGTGATTTATACTTTACATTCTCACCAGCAATACAGAAGGGTTCTATAGTGTCTCCACATCTCTGCCAACTGTTGGTGTACTTTCTGTCATTTTGAATTTATCCTTTCTAATAGGTGTGTAGCAGTGTGGTAAGGTTTTACTTTTAATGATATTGAGAATGTGTTCATGTGCTTATTAGACATTCATTTTTTTTGGTGAAATGTTTCTTTAAATCTTTTGCCCATGTTTAAAATAGAGTTGTCTTTTTACTCATTTGTATGAAATGTTTTAATATGTTATAAGCCCCTTATCATTTACTTTTTCAAATTTACATTTACAAATACTTTTTTGTATATACAAATACAAATGTATTTACAAATACATTTACAAATACTTTTTCACAGTCTGTGGATTATCTTTTCATTTTCTTAATGGTGTCTTTTGAAGCACACATTTTTAATTTTGTGGAAATCCATTTTATATTTTTTTCCCTTTTGAAGATTGTGTATTGATGTCACATCTAGCACTTTGCCCAACCCAAAGTTATGATTTTCTCCTGTGTTTTTCTTCTAGAATTTTAGGTCTTACGTTTAGGTGTTTGTGATTCATTTTGAGTTAATATTTGTGTGTGTTGTAAGATAAGGATCTGAACAGTTGTTGGTTTTTGTTTTTGGCATTTGAGTATTGAATTGTCCCACGTGATGTGTGGAAAATACTCTCCCTTTTGAATTATCTGGGCACTTGTTGCACAAATCAGTTGACTATAAAGAATTTTCATTCTGGACTCTTTTCCATTCATTTATATGCTTATCCTTTTGGCACTACCACATTGTTTTGATTACTGTAGCTTTAAAGATGATTTTGGAATTTGATAGAATAAGTCTTCTGACTTTGCTCTTTTAAAAAATTGTTCTGGCTATCCCAGGTCCTCTGACTCCCTAAGAATTTTAGAAACAATCTATCAATTAAAAAAACAAAACAAAACAACTCACCTGAGATTCTCATAAGGATTACATTGAATTTATAGATCAACTTGGGATGAATTTTCTTTTTTTTTTTAACTTTTTTTTTTTAAACATTTATTCATTTTTGAGAGACCTAGACAGAGCATGAGCAGGGGAGGGGCAGAGAGAGGGAGACACAGAATCTGAAGCAGGCTCCAGGCTCCGAGGTGTCAGCACAGAGCCCAACGTGGGGTTCAAACCCACAAACTGCAAGATCATGACCTGAGCCAAAGTCAGACGCTTAACCATCGGCGCCCCGGGGTGAATTTTCATCTTGTGTTTAACCTGGGCTTATGCATCCTCAGGCTGCTAAGAACTGTGCTGTTTGCCTTCTCCAGCTGAGTAGCTTCCGAGAAGTCACTTTGAGTGATTGTGTCTCTGGGTCTTGGCTTTATCCTTTGCACTAAAAATGGAGTGAGTCCCCTGCCATCACAGCAGCTTCTGGTCCTCATAGGATAACACTGATGGAGCTGGGTGGTGGTCAGGGAGAACTGGGCAGCCCCAGACCAGAACACCACAGATTCTCAATGTTGTTAGTTGAAATCAAGCTTATTTTATTTTATTTTTTTATTTTATTTTACTTTATTTATTTTATTTTTTTATTTAAAAATTTTTTTTAATATTTTTATTTTTAAATTTTATTTTTTTTAATTTACATCCATATTAGCATAAAAATCAAGCATTTTTCAAACATAAATGCTTCTCAAATAATTTTATGTGTTTGGAAATGAAAATGACTCATTTTGTAAAAAGAATTTCAGGTTTATAATTGCTTTTAAGGGAGAAGGTTTGCTGATTCCACTTGCCTATAATTCAAAGTACCTTCTTTCCTATGCCTGAGTCTTAAATTACATAGTTTGTATGAGAAAATAGGTGCTGCTTTGATTTTATTGCTAACTATTTGTCCTGAATTGAGGACCAAGCACATTGCTTCTTTGAGGAGTAGGATGGAAATAGGGACTGAATCTAGTTGCTTTCCCCTTCCTGACACACAACCTACACAGGTCATTTTTTAATTTGGGAGTTATATCTGGTTGGAAGACTACTTTCACTTTTATACGATACTGCTTTACTTCAGATATTTGTGGTTTATGACTAGGATCGTTTTGTATTTTGTCAGAAGAATTTGAGTCAGGTAATATGCCCCCTTTTTCCTTTTGAAACATTTAAACATAATTTTTTTTTGTCATTGTATTTTGATTTTCTGTTGGAGAACAATTTGAGTTTAGTGTAGTACTTCCTTTTTTCTTTTGATACATGAACATAGTTCTTTTTCATCTTAACTATATTTTAATCTTTTCTTAGTTTATGATTAGTGTATATAATGTAAAATGTTTTGAAATTATACTTTTTTGGGTGAAGATGCCTTGGTACTAATACCCTTCAACAGAGTTTAATGAGGGTGGGGACTAAGTGTCTCTCTTTCCCAATGTTTAATACAAAATAAACAGTATGATTTTGTTCAGTACGTTGTAGCATTATTGTGTTGCATTAGGTTGAAGTTCCAAGGGTTTTAAGCTTAGTTTGTGCTTTTGGTGACTGATCTTCACCTCTTTATAGCCTTTGGAGAAGAGCATAAGAAAGTGGACCAGAACATACTGTTTGGGAGAGAAACATAGAATCAAGGAAGATTCTGGTTTGAGATAAAGGAATGGGGAATATGGCATGGAAGTGAAGTACACTATTGAGTATTTTTCCATTTCCTGTAAGATCTGTTTTTTGTTACCTGGTCTGGTGAGTTTAACCCATCTCAATAGATTACTTAAAATCTCATCTTAACTTCAGTATATGAAGTCATAAGTTTGTTTTACTAAAATCTTTGCTTTCCTCCTTTTTCCCTCTTAGGACATTTGCTACAAGATCCTATTGCACCCACCAACTCCACCTGCCAACATTATGTCTGCAAACCTTGTAAAGGCAAGAAAATGATGATGAAACCTTCATGTAGCTGGTGCAAAGACTATGAGCAATTTGAGGAAAACAAGCAGTTAAGCATCCTAGTGAACTGCTACAAAAAACTATGTGAATATATAACACAGACTACATTGGCACGGGATATAATAGAAGCGGTCGACTGTTCTTCTGATATTTTGGCTTTGCTTAATGATGGATCATTGTTTTGTGAGGAGACAGAAAAACCCTCAGATTCATCCTTTACTTTGTGTTTAACACATTCCCCTTTACCTTCGACCTCAGAACCCACAGCTGATCCTCAAGCTAGTTTATCTCCAATATCTGAAAGCACCCTCAGCATTGCTATTGGCAGTTCTGTTATCAATGGTTTGCCTACTTATAATGGGCTTTCGATAGATAGATTTGGTATAAATATTCCTTCACCTGAACATTCAAACACAATTGATGTATGTAACACTGTTGACATAAAAACTGAGGATCTGTCCGACAGCTTGCCACCTGTCTGTGACACAGTAGCCACTGACTTATGCTCCACAGGCATTGATATCTGCAGTTTCAGTGAAGATATAAAACCTGGTGATTCTTTATTACTGAGTGTTGAGGAAGTGCTTCGCAGCTTAGAAACTGTTTCAAATACAGAGGTTTGTTGCCCTAATTTGCAGCCCAACTTGGAAGCCACTGTATCCAATGGACCTTTTCTGCAGCTTTCTTCCCAGTCTCTTAGCCATAATGTTTTTATGTCCACCAGCCCTGCACTTCATGGGTTATCATGTACGGCAGCAACTCCGAAAGTAGCAAAATTGAATAGAAAACGATCCAGATCAGAAAGTGACAGTGAGAAAGTTCAGCCACTTCCAATTTCTACTATTATCCGAGGCCCAACGTTGGGGGCATCTGCTCCTGTGACAGTGAAACGAGAGAGCAAAATTTCTCTTCAACCTATAGCAACTGTTCCCAATGGAGGCACAACACCCAAAATCAGCAAAACTGTACTTTTATCTACTAAAAGCATGAAAAAGAGTCATGAACATGGATCCAAGAAATCTCACTCTAAAACCAAGCCAGGTATTCTTAAAAAAGACAAAACAGTAAAGGAAAAGATTCCTAGTCACCATTTTATGCCAGGAAGTCCTACCAAGACTGTGTATAAAAAACCCCAGGAAAAGAAAGGGTGTAAATGTGGGCGTGCTACTCAAAATCCAAGTGTTCTTACATGCCGCGGCCAACGCTGCCCTTGCTACTCTAACCGCAAAGCCTGCTTAGATTGTATATGTCGTGGCTGCCAAAACTCCTATATGGCCAATGGGGAGAAGAAGCTGGAGGCATTTGCTGTGCCAGAAAAGGCCTTGGAGCAGACCAGGCTCACTTTGGGCATTAATGTGACTAGCATTGCTGTACGCAATGCTAGTACCAGCACCAGTGTAATTAATGTCACAGGGTCCCCAGTAACAACGTTTTTAGCTGCCAGTACACACGATGATAAAAGTTTGGATGAAGCTATAGACATGAGATTCGACTGTTAAATCAGTTGGTCTTTAAACCTACCTCTGGTAGGGAAATAGCTACAGTTTTACGGCAGCTATGGTTTTGTTGGTTTAACTTGCCGGAGCTCCTGCATATAGATCACTTGTATCAAGTGTTTTCATTGCTAAGTTATATGTGTTAGTGTCGGGGAAATAGTTTGCAGATAATGGAGGAGTAACCCTACAACTATATGTCCTTAGTTCTTACAGAACCTCATAGTTTGAGAACAAATGCTGATGCAACTGATTTATACAAAATGAACTTTGGCAAGGAAAATAACATTAACCTCATTGTTTATGGTCATGCTTTGTGCATAATCAAAGTTTATGATTAAAATGTAAGGAAGTGGTATCTAGTCAGTCCATAAAGATTGTGCTAATATTTTGTGAAAAAGTAGCCATTAGTTTGTTCAGGAGACTCAGTGCTGCCTTCAGATGCTATTGATGTTTCTCCTGTTGAAAAGCTGATGTGTCCAGCTCAACCTTTGTGCTGATGTAATACCATTTCTGATCATGAAAATTGGCTACTGGTGTATGTAGCAGTTCTTAAATCAGCAGTATTATGAAAGAAAATTTGCCCCTCATTAGAATGTTGAAATCTGTCTTTTAAAAAGTGAACAAACTGAAATTCTGTCAGACTGCAGATGTTTAGCTGTTTATGCTATAGAACTCTTCTGAGTTGAGTCCCTTTTATAGTTCACGTCTGACTCATTTCTAGGAAAAAATTTGAAATCCTTCCTTCACTTTTAGCAATGTTATGATTAGATAAGTGGAGAAGAGCAGTTTTATTCTGAAGGTAATTGAATTTAGATTATAAAATGTGACAGAATTTTAAAAAAAATCATAAAAATTTTTATTTAGAAGTTGGGATTTATTTAAAATAATTTTGGAATAATGCCCCAAAACTTAACCAGATTTATGCATTGTATTTATTGCTATTGGCCACTTCTTTGATTTTTTTTTTTTTTTTTTTTTTGTTCCTCTGATAGTTTCATCCTTTATTTTGAATATGCCCCTTCTCTTTTCTTTCTTTCTCTTTCGGTGCTATTTGTTATGAAGGCTTCTTTATAGAGGCCAAATAAAAATGCCTTTTTATGAAGCCTGTGCATTTAGGTAGGTTTGAAGCTAGGAGGTTGTTTTTTTTTTTTTAGAATGCTCTTTTGCATGTAAAGCACAAACTGTGTTTCAGTTTAAATGCATGTCTTCCCTTTAATTTTTATGGGGGAGACAAGTACAAACATTCTGTTGAAGGGAAATCTAGTCAGTTGCTTGAAAAGAGCACAGCCCAAACAAAACAAGGACTGACTAGGTTGTAAAGAAATGACCTTATGATTTAAAAGAAGAATTGCTGTTTTGACAGTGCTTATTTAAAGAAAAATACTGCTGGAAAATTTCCAATTTCTACTACGTTCACCATCTCTGATGAGATCTGACATGTTGAAGTTATGTTTTGATTTGGCACACAGCATGTTCAATGATGGTTACTCACCTAGTACAAGACATGGAGAAGAAACCTTTGGACACAGAGCAGATGACACCTCCTTCTGTTTTGTAGTGTATCCTGGTGTCATTTTCTGTGAATGTGGTCAGGTAGAGTTGTTTTTGTTGTTGTTGGGCCTTTTTTTTTTTTTTTTTTTTTTTTTTTTTTTTTTTTTTTGTCTCTTTTGGTGGGGTGGGGGTGGGCTAAAGCCATAGGAAGAAAATGTGATGTATGTGTCCAGTATGTACTATTTTGTTTTTGTTTTGCAAGAAGAGTTGAACTATTTTTGATAACAAGAGTAAATGGTGGAAAATGCTTCTTAGTTGTCTTGTCTTTATTTGCTTTCCAAGTTTTGGAATTTTATTTAATTCCTCTAAGTGTTAGCAGTGTCTTATGCAACATGTATTTGCCTAAAGTTTGTAACAGTTTTGTGTTGAACTCAGATGCCCTGATATATAAACTTGTAAATCTGTTCTTTATTCACTAATGATCACTGCAAAAATGACTAGAACTGAGATTGTACACATGGATGATTAGGATATATTTTGCACATCTCCCAAACTTTCCTAATATTATGATCTTAAAATTCATAGAATACTTTATTGCTTCCCAAGTTTGATAATTTTAGTTTTGTGTTTTTTGATGCATGGGAGGTTGGCAATATAGACAAAGCGGAAATCATTAGTATGTGAGGGCCTTGATTGTTATGTAATATTGCCAATGATGAATTCAGGTTGTTTTTAGCACAAGTTTCTCTTTTTTATGCTGGTATTCTCACTGCCACATTTTTGGAAACCTGTATTACACCTTAATTCTATCAATAAATGTTAGTTTTCTAATTCTATGTTGTAGAATACTGAGGAGTTTGGGATAGCATGCTCTGAATGGCCTATATTATATACATCTGGGGAAGAATAATTAATTACAGTGCCTTGATTTTTATATTGTTTTTCTTTATACCATGAGTTATTTAGGAATGCTGACCAATGGCTAACTAGGGATGATTAAGAAATTATTACTGAAGTAACTGGATTTACTTTATCAGGATTTGAAACACCAAAACAATAACAGCTTTTAATATGACACATCTTCATTTGTTCTTTGAGTCTTTGTTATTAATGTACGTAATCAAATGATCTTTCACCTTAGTTGATAGAGAATTTTTATAGCTGGTGATTTATCTTTTTTTCATTAAGTCTACATTTCTGTGCAGAGCTATAATATGGATCTAGGATAAAGAATTTCTTTTTGTTCTTAGTATTCTTGAAACAATTCTGTGGTGACCTTGAAGAAAAGTCTTAGATGAAAAATAAAATTTTCTTTCCCGTATCATTGGTGACAAATACAAAAATGCTTTAGAGAATACTGAGTTCAAAGTATAGTGTTGGAATCTAATACTTGGATGATATTTTAACTTTTCTCCCTCCTTTCTAAAAAAGTTTAGGTACAGTTTTTTAAAAAGAATACATTATATACAAGGCTAAAGTTTTTGATCCTTGTAAACCTCTTATTCCCAATATCTAGTCCTCTTCCTTATTCCTCTCCAGAGGAAATCCCTTCTCAGTTATGAGGTGTTATCCTTCTAAATCTTTCTTTATAGTTTTCCCCAGGGGTTCAAAGAGTTATTCTTTGAAACTCAAATTTACAGTGTTACTCTCTCAAACATAAAAATGAGTTGCAAGAGTGAATAAAACCAAAAGTGTGTAGTGATTATCTTCGTGAACATGGTTCATATTTGACAACTTGTCTTTATTTAGTTTTGCAAAAAGGGAAAAACAAAAACAAGTCATGCAGGTTTCTCCACCCAAACACACTTTAACATTTCCAAAAACTGAGCAAATGCCTTACCTCATTAGATTCTAGAATTTTATAAATACTTTGACACGGTGACATAGATAAGATGCAGAGAAAATACACGGAATTTCATTAGTTTGATTACCTCGGCAATTAATGTTATGAAATTCATTTTTCATTGACTAGCATTAAGACCATGATAACCTTCAGTTTTTATCAAGGAGTCAGAGATACTGTTAAAAACTTGAAATTTCCAGTTGGGCAGTAATGATTATATTTAGTGAAATCTTTACCAGAAAGTCATATATATACTGTCCTAGTTCTCAGAATTCACATTTCTTGCATTCAACTCTTAGGAGTACAGTAAAACGCTTCTGTCTGAAAATACGATACTTTGGGTAACCTAAATTAAAATAGCTTTATCTTAAATGGAATGATACTGTTAGCTGTTACTTTTTATAATTACAGACTTTTGAAACAAAGTACAGACCAAAGTAAAAGCAAGAGGATTTCAGTAAGGAGACACAAGGTACAGAGGTAAAAAGCCAAATAGTATTAAAAAAAAATCAAATGTATATTGAATTTTTTTACTTTTTGTTGAGGCTTAGAAATATTTTAGACCATTATGGATAATAAAACCTTTAAATCCTATCTTGGCTAATTAAAAATTATTTTTAATATTTTATGTGAAATAAAATTGCTTTCTCTCCCTGGTAAAAGGGTGGATGAGATAGATGGTAAAGTTCATGTATCACAAATACATAAACTTTTAATCCTAATTTACTAGTCTATTTAAGTTACTGCATATAATTTTTCCTAAAAATTTAGTCATTTTTAAGCTTTTAGTTCTTTGTGAACTGTTAGATACCAAATTTTAATATTTATGTTTTCTGTAACAGTTAAATGGAAGATTAGTTCTGATCATAAAAGGTAAAATAACAGCAAACTGTATCAGTAAAATAACTTTCAGTTGATGGTGCATTTCCTAAATTGCCCTTATCTCCACTTTTTGCCTACCATAGCCCATGGTTTGATTATTTCATTGTTTGACTTTTCATACCAGTAAGGGGGAACCAAAGCAGGGTGGCAAGGGAAGCTATTCTGACATTCAGGACTGTGGTTAAAGCAGAAAACCCAGGGAAAAGGTGATGACTTTGACAGAGATAGTTGTTAAAAAGTTTCTTGGGGGTTTCTTTGACTTAACGCTATTAGAAATTTCCATCCTTTTAAATAATTTATTTTCAGTTTTTAAGGATATTGCAGGATTTGGCTGCATTGTGGCTTGCTAAAAAAAAGGTAGAATTCTGTAATGAACACATCTACTATATAGTAAAGATGAAACTGGTTTCCTTTATGGGTGGCATCATGGTTTTCTTCCATTTTTGTGCTAAATACTGAGGTGATGGAATATTTGAAATAGTTTGTTTTCAACATGAATGGATAATGTTTAGATTGAGGCCTTTACTGTTGGCTTAGTGTAATATTCAGTGATGAATACATCTAGTAAAAATTTTCATATATCACTAAGTCTTCAAGTAGGCCTTCTGCTAGGAAGTGTAGATGGGGGGGGGGCATCAACTAATTTGAGGGTCAATAAGTCATTCAGTAATTCTCCACAAATGTTAGATAAGTTAAAAGGAAATTTTTTCAAGTATGAGTCAAATTCTGTACTTAGAAGTGTTTTTCATCCTATTTTATATAAGATCCACAGTCAGGATGGGGAGAGATTATGCAGAGCTTGCCAGCAAGGTTGGAAGGCCCAGTGGTTACAATACCTGAGGATGTAAAGTGACTAGCAGTTTGGCAGGTCATTGTGAAATTACGTTAAACCAAGTAATAAGTTCAAGATCTTTGAACTCCAGTACACATATTAAAAAGTCTGAGATGTTCTGGCAGTGCTTTTATTACCAGGGGTAAGTCACTTCTGGAGGCCCTTTAACTGCTTTCTCAAGTTCCAGAGTTTTTCTGACTCAAGTTTTCTGCAAGTGAAGGCTTCTGGGCTCCATAGGAGCCCTGAGGGACCTCAGGGATGCTGGACAACAGAGGCAACTCCTGCTTTTGTGCAGAGAATTGTGCTTGGCACTGTCCCCAAGAGATCGCTGGTACATTCAGGGGTGAAGAGTGCAGATTCACAGACTTTGGAAGGTGATGTATATCACTGTATTTGTTTGGAGAAAAAGGTTTGTAAGGGGTTCGAGGCAAACTGGAGGAGTCCCCCAAATTGAGCATGTGTATCCAGATCTATTGCTTAATGTCTTAAAGTTCCTAGTGCAGATACACACTTGCAGAAATCAAAGCCTTTAAAAAGCAGTATGCAAACTGGAGCATCTCCACAAGAAAAAGATTTAAAATACATATCTCTTTCATGTAGACCTTGGCAGCTATTCTTCATCCACTGACTGAAGCTTTCCACATTTCTCTGAAAGGCTTGAGGTTACTATTTGACTTTTATTGCCTTTGTTTCCAATTTCAGAGGGAGAGACAGGTTCTTCCGTTTCATAATCTTCAAAGGAGCTGAAAGAACAAACAAAAGTGAGTTACCGATTGAAAAAAACAAAAAAAACCATTGTTTGGGTAGAAGTCGATATGGCAAACTAGAGACTGGAAACCACCAGCTTGCAAAAGTACCCTCAGTTGCTAAATGACAGTTGTGAACAACTGAACCATGCTGGAGGAGACCATGGTTTCATCTAGAATAGAAAACATACTTTCTGTGTTCCTTAAAGCCCAAGTTCATGTTAGGATTTGTTGAAAATGTGCTGTATCTAGCTTTTCCTAGGAGCGTTGGTATGAATGAGAGCATTATGGAGGCGACTAGGTTAGGGAGGGTGTGAGGTCCATAAAGTACAACTTTATATGACTGCCTTCATTGAAGTGGCTTTCATGCAGAGTGGGGAATGTTCAGCTCAAATTGCTTTATAGCTTCTTTGGTTTCCAAGAAGTACATTTAGATGTGCAAGTGTGTACATAGAGTAGGTTAAAGCCTATTCATGGATTTCCTTCCATTCTTTACAGAACTCCCCAGCATATTCCCTCTGCCTACTCCCCTTAGAAGTTCTTGGAATCCCCTGAGTTCCGTTATTTTCCAGGCTATTCTTGAGGGTGGCCTTAAGCAGGGATGACAATATTATATCTAGTGGGAATGATGGCTGCTTGAAGTATTGATAAATAATATGCTGAGGCTACATCTAGGCCCAGAGAAATATACATGATAGTTATTACCAATGTTACAGTATTTGGCATCACCAGGCTTATTAAAACCTTACCATTTGCAAGGACTTTTTACACAGTATCTGTGCAGAAATTCCTGAACATAATAGTTCTTTCATCAAAAAGGTACCAAGGCTGGCTAATGTAACCTATGGTGAGACAGGTATACCCAATAGTAGAGGTGGTACCTATTTAGCTCTAAAACATTTTTGAATAGAGGGTAGAGAATATTAAACCAACAAACAAAAAGCCTAGCTGATGTTTAGAAAACTTCTTGAGTACCAATTCATGATCCTATCAAATATTATTTACAACATCATTTTGCAGAAATACCCCATTCTACACTTTGTTTCTACTCTTCTCCCCATCTCCTTGAGGCCTCAGTGTAACTGGCATCTGTTGGATAAGGAGGCAGAAGGGAGGGTAACTTTGCTTTAAGGGTTGATGGTTGAGCCTCCATTACTGGACCAAAATTCTCAAAAGCTAATTCTAGCAATGCAGTGTCAGATGTTGTGCTTATTTCCTGTCAAGAGTGAAAGACATTTTCTTCTCAGTGCAGATCTGGGAGTAAGTTCAAGAGGTCTGAACTAAGACTCGTTCAATAAATATCTAGCCCCTTCCTACCAAGCGTGTACTATAATGGAGGCCATCTGGAATAATGGTTAAGTGGTTTACAGCTTTAGAGCATGGGCTTTGGAAAAGTCAGGTTCCAATCTCAGTTTGATCACTTAATGTTATTTTGGGTATGTTAACACCTCTGCATCAGTTTCCTGAACTAATGAGGTAATAGCAGTTCCTACCCCCTCATAAGGGTCAAGTGGAGATTGGGTGAGAGGACCTACTATTTTCATGATAGAGAAGTGTTCGGGCTTACTACTGGAGCAGGATGGTGACACCTAATCCTATTAAGGGGTCAGGGTCACATTGTGTATGTTATTTGTGAATACAAATTTTTACCAAAGTATTTTTTCCCACTGTAGCCTCATACCAGAAATGGGATTTCTAGCAATGGATTTGATCCAATCTAGTACATAAAGATATCCTAATGCCCTGTGGGTTGTATACAGAGGAGAGCCACCTGCATTTCTTTTGTACTTTCAAGGCACCAAGAGCAGTACTATGCATGGAAGCTTTGGAGGAATCTTCTGGATTGAGGGAGCTCATTTAGAATCTTTGTCTTTTTTTTTTTTTTTGTGATGTTTATTTTAGAGAGAACATGAGCAGGGAAGAGGCAGAGAGAGACAGAATCCAAAGCAGGCTCCAGGATCTGAACTGTCAGCACAGAGCCCTATGAGGAGCTTGAACTCACGAACTGTGAGATCATGACTTGAGCCAAAATCAGATGCTTAATGGACTGAGCCACCCAGGCACCCCTAGAATTTTTTTATCAGTGTCCTGGAGACTTTTCGTACTCTACCTCAGTGTTTCTCAAATGGAGGCGATTCCCCCCACCCTGGGACATTCGGCCATGTCTGGATGCATGTTTGATGGTCACAACCGGGTGGGTTCTCTACTGACATCTAGTTGGTAGAGTTCAGAGATGCTGCTAAACATCCTATAATGTGCCAGACAACACCTCACAAGTGAATTATTCAGCTTAGAACATCAGTGGCACTGAGAAACACTGCTCTAACTCTTGCCCCTTCAGTCTTAATGCATCCCCGCATTCTGGACTAAGCTCTTCTTATTTTGTACTTCTCTGGATGGTCATTCTTTCTTAGGGCTTTATCCACCACTTGTTTACCTGCAGTTTCTAAATGTACAAATCCAGCCTCAGCCTCTAAGCTGGAGACTGCCATGTATCCACCTACCTACTCTTATGGCCCTTCCATTATGGCAGTATATACAAAGCTGAACTCCTCCTTCCCACACCCTGGCTCCACCATAATCTACCCCTTTAAAGCCAGAAATCCAGTGATTCCCAAGTTTCTCTTCCCTCCTTTGCCTTCCCCTTTTCAAATCCAGCCAGTTTCTTATACCACTTAGAATAATACATGGACACAGTCCTGCCCCTCTCTCCCCATTGCCACTGATTTAGTTCAGGGCACTGTATTTCATTGCTTGGATTGCAATAGTTTTCTAACAACTGGTCTTCTGCCTTCACTCTTGTCACATACCCTTTGCTATTGCCATAGCAGGCTTTTTAGCTGGTCAAAATGGGTTCTGGTCTTGGGACCTAATGCCCTTGTACATGTTCTTCTGTGGCCTGCAGTGACCTTACCTTTTGGTTAACTTGTTCTCATCTTTCAATCTGAAAGGTCATTTAAAAGTTTCTTGGTTCCCAGTGCCTGAGTAACCACCATCTCTTTTGTTAAATTTTTGTTTAAATTCCAGTAAACGTAGAGTGTAGTATTAGTTTCAGGTGTTCAATATAGTGATTAAATACTTCATACAATGCCGGGTGCTCATCACAAGCACCCTCTTTAATCCCCATGACCATCTCTTATTTAGATGTTTGCAATGGCTTCCTTATTAGTCTCCCTGCTTCTATTCTTGTACCACTAGCAATTTGAAGATTACTATCTTCAAAAACTGGAAATGGGATTATATTACTTTCTTAATTCTTTTTCAATACCTTCCCGAGGCCCTGCATGATCTGGCTCCTGTGTATCTTTCCAGCTGTATTTCCCTATTGGCCATTATATTCCAGTCATACTGGCCTTTTAAAATGTCCTCAACAGACTGTTTGTTTCCTGACTCAGAGCCACTGAATATATTTTTCCCTCTCCCTAGAACATTTTTGCTCCCTGCTTTTTTCAGAGCGATTTCCTTCTTAACCTGTAGGTTCTCATCATCTCAGGAATTTTTCTCAGCACCCTAAATAGTAAGTCTCTTTCCATTATTGGCTCACTCTGTTTCCTTCACAATTACATAATTAAATGTCTGTCTTCTCCACTTGATTATAAAATATCCATTTGCCAACTCACTAATTTCCTTGGGCTATAGAATAGTGCCTGGCACTAGATGCTCAAAATGATTAATAAAAAATGATGTCCTAAGTAAGGCTCTTGTGAAATGATACATTGAGTTGTCAGGGAAGGCTGAAGTCAGTAAAATGGTGAGAGTGCAAAAGTCATCTTGAAGTCACTTGAGTTAGAACTGTGAGAGTCTAAACTTTATCCTGTTCTCTAGAAAAATTCCTGAGAGAGCGAGCTGATTCCTTCTAAATGACCACTTCGAGGTTTACTTGTAGGTAACTGGGATTCCTCTGGGCACAAATGAAGATTTTATGAAATATTCTGTTAACTGGCTATTTTTGAATGAGTAGCAGGGTCAGAGGATTGAAGCAGAACTCCTTGGGTTCACAAATAGTTCATTAGAAAGCCTACGTATCAAACTGAGAAGAAATTTAACCTAGTATTAACAGTGTTGTTAGTATAAGGAAAAATAATGGTCATATATTTTTCCTAGCAATATGTTGCCTTTAAAAACCTGTTCCCCTAAGTTTTTCCCTCTCAGATGAGCAATTTCTGGACAAAAGTATTAAGGCTGGTTCTGCTGATTCCTGGAATTAGAAATAATGATTGGCACATATATGGTCAGAAAAAGGATTTGTGCGGTTTCAGGGTTTATTTGGGAATTGTGGTCTGATTCTATTTTTGGGATTCTATTTTCAGGGGTAAAGGGCAAGAATATCTGATTCAGGGTTTGAGGAAATTTAAGACACATGTTGGCTATAAGCATAGAATAAAATGTTAAGTAGTTCTTTAATTTGGAGTCTCTAATGCTTTAGAAATAGGAGTGGATCAATCTTACCTTTACACCTTTAAATCCTAAAGCACTTACGTAAAATGGATTAACTGAAATACTTGGGAAGTTGGACATTTGGATCAATGAATTTCCCTATTGACCCGTTCAGTAACTAGAAATTTTGTTCCAACTCTTGCTAAAGTTTCTTAATATGTACTACTACCCACTCTTCTTGCCTCAGAAGTTGATCGCACTTCCTTTTTGGTCTCTTGCAGTTCCCTAGGGTCTAAGCCATCTGTTGTTTATTCTTACTTAGTTCGTGTGTAGATAGCATAAAAATTTGGGTTTAAATATATTCTAATTATGAACTTGAAGGGAGGAATAGGGTTCATTCATTTTTATTACTAACCACAGTGCCTGGCATTGAGTAAGTGCCAGTGAATATCTGTTGAAATAAAATTGGGCTTTGATTTGTTCAATGCAGAAAAAAATTAAAACTATATTATTAAATTCAGGTCTATATAAAGGTGCTGTTTAATGAGCACTATAAAACGTAACTTAGAACTATTCTTTTAAGGCTGTAACTCATGCTTTAGAATATGAATTCCTGTCATTCCTTTTTCTCTTCTCATGCCCCAATATACATACATGTCACCTCCCCTTCCCCCTCCTGCCCCATTATGCCTGCTCCTCTTAAATTTTCCCACTTTGCTGAGGACAGTCAGGCTCCACACAACTCCTTACTCCACACTTGACTCTTATTAGCTGCAGTCCTGGAAGATGATCTGGTGGGTTTGGGACTGGCCTTTTTTGCCTACAGCACCTTCTTTTCCAAAGCTGGTGGAAGTAACAACTCTTTAAAGGAATAATTCATATATTTATATTTAATATAAGGGGAAAAGCTACCACCTTTAAAAATATTCAGTAGTGCACAGTTCTGAATTCTCTAAATGTCCAATAATAGGGAAATGGATGTGAGTTACTGCTTGAGAACACTTCTGAATCATTAAAAGTCATATTTTTGAACACCCTAGTAGAATTAAGCATCAAAAAGAAGTATACTAAAGTGTAAATAATGGTTATCTCTGGATGATTGAACCAAGGGTGATTTAAATCTT
The DNA here is from genome assembly GCF_028749965.1 of Puma concolor. NCBI lineage: Eukaryota > Metazoa > Chordata > Mammalia > Carnivora > Felidae > Puma > Puma concolor. Next base: position 32,096,489 of record NC_141675.1, on the reverse strand, counting down.
TATATTTTACAATTTTTGTGCAGCAAGCTTATATTTCTCTACTAATCAATAAAAACACAAAACAGGTCTCAGTTTCCTAATATAACAACATGGAGGACCCTTTTGCCTGCTTTACGTAATTGTTTTATTGCTGAAGTTTTTTCTGCAATTTCTTTATTGCAGAAATCATAAAAATGTTAATTATAAAGAAATTTGGCATCCTAACCTATTATCTTCATATAGGTGGCACATACAGTTGAACTGGTTTATGTAACTGGTACCCTATCTGGTTTCCTCTATTATGACCATTCATTACCTTGGATTTATACAAATGGTGTTGTATGCTGTGATCACGTTGTGTGTTAGAAGTGATAATTCACAATTTTTGCAGCTTCTGTGTTTGCAGTCTTTCACCTCATTGAAATCTGGAGTCATTACTAGGTTATTCTTGAAAGCATCACCTAAGTACCAGCCTTGAATCAGGTGGTACAGGTTCCTGGCACAAAGGCTACTTACGGTGTTTTTTAGATGATAAAGTAGATGGAGAATTTCAAGTTGTACTTAGAGGGTCAAAATGTCTGGACTCCTGCAGTTATCCTTATAGTGAGGTGAGGGTGGCTGCTGGATGATTGTTGCCTTCTGTGTCACTCAGTAAACATTTGCTAAGGATCTCCTACGTCCCTAACATTTTACTAGGTGCTGTTATTAACAGATGAATGAAACAATGTTCTTTGCCCTGGAGGAGCCCAGGTTCTAGTGGGAAACAACTCCATTTTTTCCAGCATTTATATGCCATTGTTGGATACATTATATGCATTATCTCCAATCCTCAGTATAGTCCCATTGTTTAGGTAACAGATATTTACTGTGTGCCAACTGTGTGCCCTGGGAATGATGGGAATAAGGTGGGTAGTGGAATGGTGATGTTATAGCTGATTAAATTTTAGTTCAGAGAGGTTATGTAATGTGGCCAAGATCACAGAGGTGGTAGTAATAATATCCACTGTTTATTATTGATTACATAGGTACTATCCCTAAGTGCAAAGTATAAAGATATTTACACATGGTCTTATTTAATCCTTCAATTTAAACAGCTCAGTGTGGCAGGTGGTATCCTTGTTGTATAGATGATGCTGAGGCTTGGATGCCTGGGATTACACAGCTAGTAAGTGCTAGAGCAAGGGTTTGAAATTATTAGGTTTGTCTAACTCCAAATTCCATGTCCTTAACCATGATGTTCTATCTCGTCTCTTCCCATACAGGGAGTAGTAACAGTAGTAATAGCTACTATTTATCAGGTATCTACTATGTGCCAGGTGTTTAGATATATTATCTTAGATTCTCACAACCACTTTGTAAGGTAGTTGCTGGTGTCTTTGGAAACTAAGCCTCAGGAGTCAGATAACCTGCCCATCTGGTGAGTGGTAGGTAGAACCAGATCTATCTGGCTCCTTCCTAAGCCTCTGCTCTTTCCATAGTACTGCCATTCTTCCTCCATTTCTAATATTTGAGTCTGGTAATTTTTGTTTACAGACTCACCCTGATGTATTTGTAATTCCTCTTGAGGGCTTCATCTCAAGGTGGTGTAACCTTGGGATTCTGAGTCTGGCCTTACTTTTGAAAACCACATCAGTCAGCTATTAACAACTGTAAACCGGTCTATTCCTCTGACATTCCAGTTCTCACTCTACAGGGTATGGCTATTGTAAGCCTTCTCTGCCCGCAGGACCTCATCACCCACGTGTGCTGTATGGAGGCCTTATCTTATCTGCTACAACATGAGGAATGTCCAGCAGAAGCCTCTCATATACACTGGTCGAATTTCATTACACCTGGTCCCTGCATCTCCTCTTGTGACCCCTCACCTGTACTTCTGTCTGCATCCCTATGCCTCCCCTCTCTTCCCTCCAGACACACTTCTCTGAGCACCACAACTAGAAAAAACTTCTGCTTGAGCCAGTTATTTACTCTCTAGCTGCCATCAGTTTCTCTTTTTAGACTAACAAACTTCTAAGTAGTGATGCCTGCTATCTCTGTTTTCTCCTTTTGTGGCAGGTTACAAAACAGTATAAATTACAGTTTTTGTAAAATTATCTGTTTGCATTGAAATGTCTAGAAGGGAGGACAGGCTATGCTATCTCTGGATGGTGGGTTTTATTTTATCACTAAAAAAATTTTTTTTTAAATTTTTTATTTTTGAGAGAGAGCATGAGCAGGGGAGGGACCAAGAGAAAGGGGGACAGAAGATCTGAAGTGGGCTTGGTGCTGAGAACAGCAAGCCCAATGGGCTCAAACTCATGAACCGTGAGGTGATGACTTATGCCAAAGTCGGACCCGCAACCAACTGAGCCACCCAGGCATCCCTGGAATGGTGGATTTTAGATGAAGTTTTTTTGTTTATCTGTATTTTCTACCTCTTTTGCTGTGTATACATATCACCTGTGTATCACATATTTAAACATATTACCTATGTAAACAGATAACACTTCTTTTTCCTATTTATTCAAGTAATGTATGTTTGTTAAAAGAACTTATATAGAACAGTATAAAAAAAATACTTGCAATCCCAGCCCAGAGTTAATATTTTGTAGCCTTATCTTTTAGATTGTATATATAGATGTACAGATTTGTAATAATGAAATTATAATTTTCTAACCCCCCCATGTTAGTTTTTGTGTAAGCACAAAATTTAAATGTTTGCATAATATGACACATAGACACCATGATTTATTGAACTACTCTATTATTATACATTTGTGTTAGTTTGATTTTTAAATTTTAGAATGACCAGTGGCCAATGCCAGTTTGGATAGAACAATTCTATCCAAATTTCTGATTATTTACAATAGATACCCCAAACTGGAATCCTGAGTGAAAGGGTATAAATTTAGGCTGTTGCTACATATTGTCAAATTCCTTTCCACGGAGGTTGGGCCAATTTTTCTACCAACAATATCTGAAAGTGCTTATCTTACTGGACAGTGAGCCTAGAGTGAGGTGTTACTGTAGGTGTGCTTCTTCTATGAGAAGCACTCTGAGAACCACAACTGGAAAAAATACTTCTATGAGAAGCAGTTAAAATACTTTAATTGTATCTGTTTGTTTTCCCTGCTTAGGCAGGAATCCTGTCTGTTCTCCAATATCTGATAATGCTTAGTATATAGTAGGACAGCAATCATTTACTGAATTAATATTATCCTTTAACAAATTATCTTTTAAAAGATTGTTGCCAATAAGCCAAAAACTTTTTGACTTGTGCTTTTTAAATATTTTCCTGAAATATAACGTACATGACATATGTAATTCACTGATCTTAAATGTTCAGTGTGTTTTAGTAAATTTCTACAGTTGTGCAAACAATACCACAATCTAATTTTCATTCTTCCATCTGCCTCTCTTCTCCTTTGTGCCTGTTGGATTCACTCTCCACTCTCATTCCTGGAACTAGGCAACCACTGATCTGCTTTCTGGCTATATAATTTTGACTTTTCTAGAAATTTCATATAAATGGAATCATATAATATGTAGTCTTTAGTGTTTGGCTTCTTTCACACAGTGTTATTTTTGAGAGACTCAACCATGTTACTGCATGTATTAGTTCTTCTATTTATTGACATATAAATGACATACAGTGGGTTACTTATATTTATAAATTTTGACTTTGTGTATATACCTGTAAAAGCATTACAACATTCAAGATCACAAAACTATCCATTCCCTTGCCTCCCAACCAAAGTTCATGCCCCTATATAATCACTGCTCCTCTCCCCCAAGTTAACCACTAGTTTGTTGTCATGATAGATTAATTTGCATTTTCTAGAATTTTAAATAAATGGAATCAAATGGATTACTTTTTTGTCTAGCTTCTTTCACTTAGCTTATTTTGAGATCCACTCATACTGTGTTTATCAATGGTTCATTTTTTTTTTTTTTTTTTTGCTAAGTAGCATTCCATTTTATGGATATATTTTATCAGTTTACCAGTTTGATGGATATTTGGATTATTTCCAGTTTTGGGCAACTATGAATAATGCTGCTATAAACATTCACGGACAAGTCTTTGGGTAAACATTTTTCTTGGGTAGATTCCTAGGAGTGCAACTGCTGATTCATATGATAAGTGTATGTTTAACTTGTTAAGAAATTGACAAAATTTTCTAAAGAGAATATATAATTTTACATTACCATCAGTTCAATGTATGAAGTTCCAGCTTCTCCACATTGTTGCCAACTAGTGATTTTAGCTGGTGTATCTACACTGTGGTATATCTCACTGTGGTTTTAATTTGTATTTTTCTAATGTCTAACAATGTGGAGCATCTTTTCATATAGCTATTTGCTGTTTGTATCTCTAATTGTATTTATTCAAATCTTTTGTCTGTTTAAAAATTAGGTTATTAGTCTTTTTATTACTGAGCTGTAAGAAAACTTTTTATATATTTTGGATATGAATCCTTCCTTTATCAGGATGTTTTGGGAATATTTTCTCCCAATTTTTTCCTTTTCTTAATGGTGCCTTCGGAAGAGCAATAGTTTCTAATTTTAAAGAAAGTCCATTTAATCTAAAAGTAATTTTTTATTGCTCTTTGCCTGATTCAAGGTCACAATGATTTTCTCCTCTGTTTTATTCTAGAAGTGTTAGAGTTTCTGCTCTCACATTTAGGTCTTTTATCCACGTGTAGTTATTTTTGCATATGCTGTGAGGTATGGATTTTGGTTCCTTTTTTTTATGGATATCAAGTTATTTCAACATCATTTTTGGAAAGACTATTCTTTCTCCACTGATTAAAAATTTGCCATCCATAATAGGGTCTATTTCTAGAGTGTTTAATTGATCTATGTATATACATGCTAATATGCTAAGGTGTCTCAATTGTTTGCTTTATAGTAAATTTTGAAATCAGGCAGACTAAGTCCTTCAATTTTGTTCTTTTATTATTTTTTATTTTTAAAAATATGTTTATTTATTTTGAGAGAGAGAAAGAGTGTGAGCAGGAGAGGAGGGGCAGAGAGAGAATCCCAAGCAGGCCCTACACTCAGGATGGAGCCCAACGCAGGACTTGATCATGAGATCGTGACTGGAGACGAAATCAAGAGTTGGATGTTTGAGCCACCCAGGTGCCTCAAGTTGGTTCCTTTAAAAAAGAGTTTGGCTATTTTAGGTACTTTACACTTCTACATAAAATTTAGGATCAGTTTGCCAATTTCTACAACAAAAGCCTGCAGGGATTTTGATAGGGAATTTTGGTAAATCTGTAAATTTGGGGAGAACCAACATTTTAACAATACTTAACTTCCTAATCCCATTTAGGTCAGCACTGTTTTGCAGTTTTCAGTGTGCATGTATTATAGTTCTTTGGTTATGTTAATTTTTAAATATTTTGTTCTTTTTGATGTTAATGTGAGTAGAATTATTCTTTTTATTTGGATTTCCCTACTGGATTATTCACTGCTAGTATATGGAAATACGACTAAGTTTTGCATATTGAACTTGTATTCTGAGATCTTGATAACTGCTAATTCATTAGTTCTGATAGCTTTCAGGTAGACTTCTTAGTATTTACTGTTGTCAGGTTACATAATCTATGAATAGTTTTACTTTTTCCTTTTCAATCTGAACACGTTCAGTGTCTTTTTCTTGTCTTACTGCAGAAGATAGGAGGACCTAAGTTACAGTGCTGAGTAGAAATTATGAATAGAAACATCCCTGCTTTGTTCTTGATCTTAGGGGGGGAAGGCATTCAGTTTTTTACCATATGATTTAACTGTAGATTCCTTTTATCCTGTTAAGGATCGTTCTATCCTTACTTCTATCTTTACTTCTATCCTTACTTCTACCCTTCTATCCTTACTTGAGTGAGAATTATTGTGACTGGATGTTTGATTTGTCAAATGCTTTTTTGTGTGTCTATGGAGATTACTTTTGTCATTTATTTATTAAAAAAATTTTTTTAATGTTTATTTTTGAGAGAAGAGAGAGAGAGAGAGAGAGAGTGAGCATGAGCAGGGGAGGGGCAGAGAGAGAGGGAGACAGAATCTGAAGCAGGCTCTAGGCTCCAAGCTGTCAGCGCGGAGCCTGACTCGAGGCTCAGACTAACAAATGGTGAGATCATGACCTGAGCCGAAGTCGGACGCTTAACTGACTGAGCCACCCAGGCATCCTTATCATTTATTAATATGGTATATTAAATCAATAGACTTTTGGGTGTTAAGCCAGCCTTCTGCTCCTGGGATGAACCCCACTTAAAGTATATAATCTTTTTTATATATTGCTGGATTTGATGTGCTAATTTTTTTGAAAATAATTTTTGTATTGAAGCTCTTAAGGGATATTGGTTTGTAATTTTCATTTCTTGTAGTATCTTTGGCTTTGGTATCGGGTAGTACTGGCTTTATAAAGCAAGTTTGGAAGTGTTCCCCTCTACTGTTATTTTCTGAAAGTATTTGTGAAACACTGATATTTTTTTCTCCTTAACTATTTGACAGAATTTAACAGTGAAACCATCTGGACCTGGACCTTTGGTGAAGACCTTTAATAACTAGTTCATTATCTTTAGTTGATATATAGTCTATTTGGATTTTCCATTTCTTCTTAAATCAGTCTTGGTAATTTGACTTTTTCTAGGATTTTGTTCCATTTCATCTAAGGTGTGAAATTTATTGGGATGAAGTTCATGATATTTCTTTGTAATTATTTTAAGTTCTGTAGTGTCTGTAGTGATGCCTCCTCTATTCCTAATTTTGTTAATGTATGCCTTTTTTTCCCCCTTAATCCAGCTAAAGATTTATCTTAAAATCTTTACAAAGAACCAACTTTAGGTTTCATGAACTCTTTCATATTGTTTTCCTATTTTCTATTTCATGGATTTCTACTCTGGTCTTTTATTATTTCCTTCTTTCTATTTATTTAAGCTCTGGTTTGGTTTTTTCTAGTTTCTTAAGGTGGAAACTTGTATTATTGATGTCAGACTTGAGGCATACATATTCCTCTAAGCATTGCTTCGACTGCACCTCATACGTTTTCATATGTTCTTTTATTTTCATTCATTTCACAATAATTTTCAGATTCCCTTTGGTTTCTTCTTTGACCCATGTGTCCTTAAAAGTGTTATTTAATTTCCAAATATTTTGGGATTCCCCGATTCCTGTTATTGATTTCTACTTTAATTCTATTATGGTCAGACAACATAATTTATGTAACTGTAATCCATTTGGATTTATTGGATCTTATTTTACTCACTTATCATATGGTATGTCCTGGAGAAGTTTCATGTGCACTTGAAAAAAATGCCCATTTTGCTATTGTTTTGTGGAGGGTTCTCTATATATTGATTAAAGTACATTGTGTTGTTCAATTCTTCTGTATCCTTACTGTCTATCTAGTTCTGTCAGTTACTGAAAGAGAAGTTGTTGAAATCTCCAACTATACTGACTTGTCTGGCAATTTTTGTTTCATATATTTTGGGGATTCTGTTCAATATTTAAATACATTTAAAATTATTATAATTTGGCTACTGTATTTTAACTGTTGGTGAAGTGGGAATTTTCCTGTTTCTTTCCTGGGTGAAATTTCTGTCTTCTGACTGTTTTAGAAGTGGTCAATATTCATGTTCTTACTGTTGATTTTGAAGAATGTGATTTTTAAAATAATTTTTAATGTTCATTTATTTTTGAGAGAGAGAGAGTGTGAATGGGGGAAGGGCAGAGACAGAGAGGGAGACACAGAATCCAAAGTAGGCTCCAGGCTCTGAGCTGTCAGCAAAGACCCCGACATGGGACTTGAACCCACAAACTGTGAGATCCTGACCTGAGCCGGAGTAGAACCCTTAACCGGCTGAGGCACCCCTTGAAGAATCTGATTTATAAAAGAATACTATTGATCATATGATGCAGTCCAATTTGTTTGTCTTTTGGTTGTGATACAGAATTTGTCACTTCCTAAATGTCACATCTAGAAAGTATTTCCTTATAAATTTCTCCCATTACTTTTAAGCTCTGAAAGTCTATTTACCTAACACGCACACATTAGTTTCATATGCACTTTTTTTCACCCACCACAGAGAGCAACATTTTACTGACTAGTCTTTTCATGACACATTTAAGACACTGTCTTTATCATACACACACGCCCTTGTAGTCCACCACACCTTTCTTTCCTAAACTCATTACTATTCTTGTATATTTATTGTTCTATTTAGAATTAGCTTATCAAGTTCCACAACATATTTTGGGGAATATATCAAATTAACGAATTAATTTTAACATGGTGAATTGTCTTACACCTTTTAGTAAAATTTTATATTTTCTTCATATATATTTTCCAAGTCACTTTTCTTCTTGATACTAATGAATGGGATTTTTCCCTATTGTATTTTTATAACTGGTTATTTCTGGGGTGTGGGATTAACCATCTTTATCATTAACAAGGTACTCATCTCCAGTTTGCTTAGTTTTAAGATTTTTTTCCAAACCAGAAAATGTATTACATTTTATCATATGCCTTCAGAGAATCAGTTTATATTTTGTGTTTGTTTTCTTTAATTTGTTAATGACAGATTTTACAAAGTTGAACCACTGTAGCAGTCTTGGCATAAACCCCACTTATGATGTATTCTTTTATATACTGGTGGATTTGACAACTTATTTAACCTTGTGTGGTTCAGTTTTCACATATGTAAATGGGGTATCAGCATCTACAAAAAAAGGGTTTGTGAGCACCCAATGAATTACAATATTTAGACTAGTGCTTGGTACATAGTGTGCTCTGTGTGTGTGTGTGTGTGTGTGTTTGTGTTTATAAATTAATAGATTTATTTTTGTTTGAATAAAATTATTTAACTTCTTCTATGTACTTAGGTCTATACTGTCATCCTTTCTCATGCATTTTGAGAGTAAAACCTAATCAATTTAGTCCACAGGTTACAAATTTCCCCTTGTCCAAATCCCATGTTTTAATAAATATATAATGCATAGTTCTAAAAAGACTAGAATTTGAATTTTGACTTCCACTTTAACAGTTATTTTGAAATATATTTAGAGTATTTTTCAACTTTATTTTTAACTTTCTAGTATGTGTATTTTAACTTTTTGTTGTTAATTTCAGGTTACATTTTAAGTTGTTGCAATTTCCTTCATGCCTTAATAAATAGGCACTTTTGTGATGGCTCCATGTGTATTTCTTGGGTACCAGGTATACTGTTGAGTACCTCTTTGAAAACTTTCTAATTCCTATATTCTTTCTTTCTTTCTTTCTTTCTTTCTTTCTTTCTTTCTTTCTTTCTTTCTTTTTTTTCTTGTCCATTTGATTTGTTGGTTTTTACAAGACTGCGATGTCAATCTTTCCTTGTATTTCTATCAGATATATTTTATGTTGCATAAAGTTCATGAATTTATTTTCATAGCCAACTGTTGAAATACGGGGAAGTCTCTTTTAAAGCTTTGAATTCTACTTGTCTCATTAATGTTACCATACCTGATTTATTCTTGTTACTATTCATTTGACTTTTAACTCTGTGTTAGGGATGGATCTAAAGAATAGTATACAGTTTGATTTTTAATTCAATGTGAATTTTGTTATTGACACTATATTTGCACTTATTCTGGCCATTTATTTTGTACTGTCTATATCTTTTTGTCTCTTCTTTCTTACTATGGTGGACATACATTGTTCCTTTATTGGAATAGTATTCTCCTTTTTTATGGCCATTATTTTCTTTTTAAAAAAAATTTTTAAATGTTTTTATTAATTTTTGAGAGACAGATACAGCACGAGTGGGGGAGGGGCAGAGAGAGGGAGAGACAAAATCTGAAGCAGGCTCCAGGCTCCGAGCTGTCAGCACAGAGCCTAACTCGGGACTCCAGCTCATGAGCTGTGAGATCATGATCTGATCCAAAGTTGGACGCTTAACCGACCAAGCCACCCAGGTGCCCCTATGGCCATATTTTCTGATATCCCTTTGGAAAACATGGTTTGGATAGACCTGACCCTTGTAGAAGCTTGGTTCTAGGCCTCCTTCAGGAACTGGTTCAGGGATTGGACCTAAACTAAGCCAATTAGAGCCAAAGGGATATAAATCCTAGGCTTTGGATGGAACTTAGGGGAAAGGGATTTTGTCATTTATTTGAACTTGAAGCTATTAAGTGATCATCTTGCTGCCACATATGAAAAACTTGCTAAGAGTGAAAAGATGAAAGAAGAATATTATCTAAGAGATGAAAGAGATGAAATCTGAGTCTCTAAAGTTAGTACTACCCCCCTGGACTTTTCAGTTCTGTAAGCCAGTATTTCTGGGTTTTTTGTTTTGTTTTTTGTTTTGGCTTATGGTTAGGATACTTGCCACCGAAACAATGCTGATAACACGCTTGTCTTCTAGTAGATTTGAGTTTAGCAGATTGAGTTTTCTTTACCCAATTTTTGTCAGCTTAATAATCTATTGTCTTTTTCTAAAAAAATGATTAGAGTTTTCCATTTTGTTTTTATTCTTAGTGGTTGACCTTAAATTTTTAATACACATATTTTAACTCTCTAGTCATTAGACTAGTCATTAGAGAAATATAAATTCATCAGTGTTAATACTCTCTAATAAAGATTCATAGTGTATTTCCATGACCTCTTTTTACTCTTAATAGTATGTGATCAATATTTTTTAGTTCTAAGAATAGATTTTACTAATTTTGTTGCTCATGCTTGTTTCTTGCGTCCCACTGTTTCCTCGAGGATCTGTTTACCTTCTTGCTGAAGAGTATCCCTTAATACTTCTTTCAGAGATAGTCTGTGGTTGGTAACTTTTTGCATCTTTGGATGTCTGAAAATGTATTTATTGGGCCCTCATATTTAAATAGGAGTGGAATTCTAGATTTAAAGTTATTTTCTTTGCAGTAATTGAATGATATTGCTCCATTTCTTTTTGCATTCACTTTGTAGGTAATCTGTTTTTTTTCTGTCTGGTAGATTTTCAGTTCTTTATCTTTTATGTTCTGAAATTTTACTCTAGTACAGGACTGGCAAACTACAGTCTGTGGGCCAAATCTCTCCACTTGTTTTGGTATAGCCCAGTGACCTAAGAATGGTTTTTACCTTTTCAAATTTGAAAAAAAAAAAAAATCACAAGAATATTTCAGGACATGTGAAAAAATAAAGTTTATATCTCAGGGCATATTAGTAAAATTTCATTGGAAAACAGCCACATTCATTTGCTTACATATTTTCTATGGCTACTGTTATAGCCATATATATGTCAGAGGTAAGTAGTTTTAACAGAACTGTGAAGCCTAAAATATTCACTACCTGGACAGAAAAAATTTGCTGGCCCCTGGGTATATTTTTATTTGTTTAAACAGAATTCTGGGAATTATCTGGCTGTTATTTCTACTGGTTTCTATAAAGATTTCTTACCGTAGTATCATAATCAATATCCCAAATCAAAAACTTTTTTTCTGTGTCCATTCTATTATTCAGCTCAATGACTGTGTTTTTCATTTAAAAATTTTTCAATTTCCAAGAAACTGGTCAGTCTTGTTTCAAGAGGGCAGTATTCTCTTACCACTCCAAAAATGGTAAATAATACTCAACTTGAGGTCTTGTTCTGACTGCTGTAGTAAATCGCCTTCCAAGAGTGAAAGTTCTTCCATTTGTTGAGTATTTTATTACTTCCAACTGTTTGATATTTGTCCATTTTTCTATGTAGCTGGGAACAGACCACTCCCTCTGTTTGCACTGGCTTCTTATTAGGAGGGGGCAATGAGAGGTTGCTAGTGTTTTCAATGAGAATGAGGGGCTAGATGGACCATGCTGCTGGTGTGGATATTTCAGTGGTTGTGCTTTCTCTGCTCCAAGATCCCACACTCTTGTCTTTCCTTTAGGAATAGGATGAGATATACAAGGTTTGACCTACCTGGACACTGCTGCTTCTCATCTCCTTCTTGTGTGGAGTTTCAGCCAAATTCAGGTATGGATCATCCTTAAGTGCTGCTTCCTTTATTTGTAGCAATTATCTTCTGCATGCTGCTGCATAGACTGCCTCTTCAATCGGATCCCATCTCCTTTTCGTCTTTTAGTCCACTGAAAGTTTCTCCTCTTAAGTGGTGCTCTGTATTTTCAAATGGTGTGAAGAGACTGAAAACTACAGTATGCTTTCAGACTACCTCCTTAAAATGAGAAGCTGGTCTGAATTACAGTTACTCTTTAGAGGTCCACTGAAGTTTTGTTTGTAGCCTAATATATATTTTGTAGATGGTCTATGGACAAAACCTACAAAGATATTTTACCTATTTTCAGGGTATAGTTTACTATGGCTGCAATAATAGGCTCCAATTTCTCCTTTTATTTTCTTTTTGGAGTTTTTGTTTCAAAAATCTGATGCTGTCAGATGCATAGCTTTTTTTGACTATTTTTTTTTCTTCCAAGATTTTATTTAAATTCAAGTTAGTTAACATATAGTGTAGTATTGGCTTCAGGAGAATTTAGTCATTCATCACTTACATATACATCCAGTGCTCATCCCAACAAGTACCCTCCTTAATGCCCAACACCCATTTAATCCATTCCCTCCACCCACCAACCCTCCACGAACTCTCAGTTCTCTATAGTTAAGTCTTATGGTTTTCCTCCTTGTTTTCATCTTATATTTCCTTCCCTTCCCCTATGTTCATGTGTTCTGTTCTTACATGCCACATATGAGTGGGATCATAGGATATCTGCCTTTCTCTGACTGGTTTTGCTTCACCTAACACACTCTAGTTCTATCCACGTCGTTGCAGTTGATGGACATCTGGGCTCTTTCCATAATTTGGCTATTGTTGATAGTGCTGCTGTACACATTGGGGTATATGTGCCCCTTCAAATCTGTATTTTTGTATCCTTTGACTAAATACATAGTAGAGCCATTGCTAGGTCGTAGGGTAGTTCTATTTTTGAAGAACCTCCTTGTGGTTTTCCAGAGTGGCTGCTCCAAAGCATTCATTCGTTTTTAATGCAACCTTTGTTGTTATTACAAAATTGAATCCTTTTCTTTTAATAAGTGAGTTTATTCCATTTACATTAATTGCCTTAGTTCTGTCATCTTCAGGCTTTGTGGTCTGTGTTTTTCTTTTCTGTATACACATTTTCTGATTGAATTGGAATAGTCTAGCTTTGGTTTTTCAAGTGTTAAATTAGTATTCCTAAACCCTCAATTTGACTTATAGCTTTAAAGGGTATCTACTGAGGTTTTGCCAATGAAATTTACACATACTTTCTTCCTCCTCTCTACCTCCCATTTTCATTTAAATTGTTATTTCTAGGATGTTATACATATATTTCCTCTTCCTCTCTACATCCTAGTTTTACATTTCTTTTTTCCAGATCTCTATTCTTTCTACATTTGAATGGATTGAATGCTATTTATTTCTTTTCCCCAATGGTTGCTACATTTCCAGACTCTTTATTTTGGTTTGTTTCTTGGTTTTATGATTGTCTTTTTTATAGAAGAGCTCATGGGTGCTATATTCCCTTCAGTTCTTACATGTTGAAAATACCCACTTGTGTTTTCATGCTTGAATGTCATCTGGGGTTAGTATAAAATTTGAGATTTTAGAAATTTTTTCTCTGAAAAAGTTGTATGTGTTGTTTTATGATCTTCTAATATTCATTTTTACCATGGAGGTACCTGAGGCGAGGGTGATTTTACTTTTCCCTTGTCTGAGGACTTGAATTTTTTAAGTGGAAAAGAAACCCAATTAAAGTTTCTTTCTTAAAATTAAAATCAAGTTAGTTAACATATAGTGTAGTCTTGGCTTGAGGAGTAGAACCCAGGGATTCATCTCTTACATATGACACTCAGTGCTCATCCCAAAAAGTACCCTCCTTAATGCCCATTACCCATTTAACCCATCCCCTCACCTACCTCTCCTCCAGCAACCCTCAGTTTGTTCTCTGTATAGAAGAGTCTCTTATGGTTTGCCTCCCTCTGTTTTTCTTATTTTTCCTTCCCTTCCCCTGTGTTTATCTGCTGAGTTCCTCAAATTCCACATGAGTGAAATTGTATGGTATCTTTCTCTGACTGACTGATTTCACTCAGCATAATACTCTCTAGTTCCATCCACATAGTTGTAAATGGCAAGATTTCATTTTCATTGCCGAGTAGTATTCCACTGTATGTATATGTGTGTGTGTGTGTGTGTGTGTGTGTGTGTGTGTGTGTGTTTATATGTATATACACACACACACCCCACATCTTCTTTATCCTTTTTCCAGTGGATGGATATTTGGGCTCTTTCCATACTTTGGCTGTTGTTGATAGTGCTGCTATAAACATTGGGGTGCACAGTGCCCTTCAAATCAGCATTTTTGTATCCTTTGGATAAATGCCTGGTAGTGCAATTGCTGGGTTGTAGGGTAGTTCTATTTTTAATTTTTTGAGGAATATCCAGATTGTTTTCCAGAGTGGCTGCAACAGTTTGCACTCCCACCAACAGTGCAAAAGGGTCCCCCTTTCTCGACATCCTCACCAACATCTGTTGTTCCCCATGTTGATTGTAGCCATTCTGACAGGTGTGTGGTGGTATCTCATTGCGGTTTTGATTTTTATTTTCCTGATGATTTTTCATGTGTCTGTTAGCCATCTGGATGTCTTCTGCCCATTTCTTCACTGGATTATTTGTTTTATGGATGTTGAGTTTGGTGAATTCTTTATGGATTTTGGATGCTAACCCTTTATCCAATATTTATCTTTGAACTCCGGCAAATTCATGACATATATTGGGAATCAATCATTATCAGTATTTCCTGGATATGGTATGACTTCTGACCTTTTGGATTTCAGGACCTTTATTTAAAAAAAAAAAAGTTTTTCTATTATCTTTGAATTTTTTGTGTTCCATTTGCTTTGTTGTCTAATACATACTAAGATCCCTGTTGTTTTCCTTATGTATACCTAATTTTCTTTCTTACACTTTACTATTCCTTCTTGATCTTTTTTAAATGTTTGCTTATTTTGAGAGAGAGAGAGAGAGAGTGCCCACATGCATGTATGAATGGGGGAAGGGCAGAGAGAAAAGGAGAGAGAGAATCTTAAGAAGGCTCAGCATTGTAAGTGCAGAGCCTGACATGGGGCTCGATCTCATGAACTGTGAAATCATGACCTGAGCCAAAATCAAGACTTGGATGCTTTGCCAACAGAGCCACCTAGGCTCCCCCTTACTTGATCTTTTAAAGCCTTCCTCCACATTTTAATTTTTTCTTTATAATAGTCAAGAAATATATGTCCACAAAATGACTTGTAATGTTTACATGGAATTATACTATGTATATGCAGGATAATTTTATTAATCTTCCTATCAGACCTTCAATTTTTCACTATTATAAACAACCACAGATGCTCTTAACAGTAGTGATGCTGCTTCATAAGTAACCTTACTCTAATTCCTACTAAGGAAGCTCAGTGCCAAAAAAATTTTAGATTATGCTTATGAATACACTTGCCTATCTTCCCTTCTTATTCAGTCAGGCTTAAAATAATGATGAATGATTTTTCTGGGTTTCTGGGTCCATGACATAAAAATAAGACCCCAGTTTTGTGAATAAGCATATTAAGGATATCTCAAGATTAAAGAAAGTAGTTTGGTGATGGCTTCTTCAGTACTCTCAAAAAAGATATTGAAGACTTAATGGTAAGGGTGTGAAATGTAGAATCTCTGTTGGCATTTGTACTGAGCTGGATATTTGATGTTTATCCTTCTATATCTACTCTCCCCTTAGCTAGGTGGATAAGGAGGCTGATCCAAACAGACTACATCAGTTCTCTTATCTTCTTGTTTCTGGTTGGAAACCAATGAGAAGTGCCAGCAGGATACTAAGGGATATGAGCAAAGTGAAATTGGGTATTTATTCTAGCAGCTCTCACCTAGATTGCCATAGTTTGACTAAATTCCATTACTGAAGGTCACAACTCCTGTCAGCTCTCTCCATATACTTACTCTATTTGGGTTCTGATGATGGTTTTATCTCCTTGTCCTTTTAGACCTAAGGATGGAAGTGGCTCCCCACTGTTGCTAGTTCTGGGTGTCTGCATTATTTCTTGTTGGTTTCTCTGAAACCCTCCTCTGTTTGCTATACTTATAGAAATTTGTCTTACATATGTATAAAATTACATGTATGTAAGATTATTCATTAGAACATTTTATTTGTCATAGTGGCATAACTGTACAGTAGAATATTGTGCAGCTATAGAAAAACTTAGAACATTCATCAGATACATGCATGAAATAATCTCCCATTTGTTGGGCTTTTAAAAATTTTTTCATGTACTCAAGGCCCCCAAAATATTTGTGAAGCCTTATTTATACCTCAGTAATTGTAAAATACAAGTGTTTTTGGTTCACCATGTTGTCTTCCCAATCTTTGTTATTGTTTTTGTCTTTATTTAGGTTTGATACACAAAAATTATATGCATTTAACAATTACACCTTGATCAGTGTGGATATATGCATACATCTGTGATACCACAATCACAGTACTCCAAAAATCTGTTCACCTCCAAAAATTTCATGGTATTTTTTTGTGTGTGTTTTGTAGGAAGACATGAGATTTGTTCTCTTAACATTTAAAAATTTTTTTTTTTTCAACGTTTATTTATTTTTGGGACAGAGAGAGACAGAGCATGAACGGGGGAGGGGCAGAGAGAGAGAGGGAGACACAGAATCGGAAACAGGCTCCAGGCTCTGAGCCATCAGCCCAGAGCCCGACGCGGGGCTCGAACTCACGGACCGCGAGATCGTGACCCGGCTGAAGTCGGACGCTTAACCGACTGCGCCACCCAGGCGCCCCATCTCTTAACATTTTAAAATGCAGAATACCCACATTTTTAACTATGGGCACTAAGTTGTATAGCAGATCTCTAGAACTTACTCATCTTCTATAACAGAAACTTTACATAAGTGTGGAAAAAGCAAAGTACCAAACAATGAATATAATATCCTACCATATGTGTACAGAAAAAAGAAATAAAAGAATGTATATGTGCTTTTTTATATATACACACGTATATGAATATATGTATGTGTATATATATCTATAGGAAATAAAGTGGAGGGTGTCTTTGGAAGGACATGTAATAAGAAAATGTGGGAGAACCTAGGTGGCTCAGTCGGTTTGAGTGTCTGACTTCGGCTCAGATCATGGTCTCATGGTTCGTGAATTTGAGCCCCATATCGGGCTTGGTGCTGTCAGTGCAGAGCCTGCTTCTGATCCTCTGTCCCCCTCTCTGCTCCTCCCCTGCTTGCACCCTCCCCCAAATAAATAGATATTAAAAAAAAAAAAAGGTCACAGTGATTGCTTCTAGGGAGGAAAACTGGGCAGTAGGAAACTATCCTTGTTTCTTTGAATATTAAAATATATGAATATATTACCTGTTCAAAACATATTACATTAATAAGCATTAAGAGCCTTAGAGGAACTACAAAAGAAATCATTAGAAGATGGTGGAAAGAGCCAACAAATTATAAAGTTGCTGAAATGATCTAAGCAATGAAAGTCTTGAATAGTTTCTTACCATGATCCCTTTATGGAATTATATATATCCTATTACAAATTTGTTGTAGAAGTAAATTCTTGTTCAGTGTTGAATACAAAAAAACATGTATGGTAAAGATTTGTTTTAAACATGGTCACCTTGATTATTTAAAAGAGCTTCAGTTCTTTTAGTCTCATCCTGTATTTACAGCATTTTAGTAAATGCTAAATGTTTTTACAGCATGTGGTATCACTAACAAAGTAGAATGACTGCACGATGATCTTAGCTTCCAGTGAAAAGTACAACTCCATTAAAGGAAATGGGACATGAGAAGAGTTTTAGGAAATTAGTGAAGAAGGGAAGATTGCTGGAAAAATATTCTTTCAACTAAAGTTGGTTATAATCACTCAGGATATCCAAAAATAAGAAAGGATTACTAGTTTGATTTTTTAAAGATGGTTTTACCATTCCTGATATGATTACCCCTGTTAAAAAAGTTCTATAAGACCCAGGGACCTCACTCACCCTTCCTGGAACTGTGCTTGGGCAGATTCCTCTGCAACAAGAGTCTCATACTCCTCAGCTGCAAACCTGTCCCAGTCAGAGGGCTCAGGCCCCTCATTCTCAACATCCTGATTGCAAAGAGGAAAGGAAACAAAAATAATCAAAGACAAAGAATTGGAGATTGGTTTTCTTCAGTGAACATTTGTGATGACCTGCCTGAAAATATTTCATTTTAACATGTTAAGAGAGGTGCTGAAGTAACACTCTTAAAGTGATTTGTATGCCTCCAATCATAAAATTATAGTGAACTCCTCAGCAGTGAATTCTTTAGGTCTAGATTCTTTAGCCTTATAATCAGAGACCTTTGTCTGGGCTCTTCTCCCTGGCACTTTGCACACCAGCTATCTGGAGTGATTGTGGTTTACATATGCCCACCTGAAACAGACCACCGCTTCCTCCCCTCCCTGGCATATTTTTATTGCTTCTGTAAAAGCCAGCTCAGATACCATGTCATCTGTGCTATTTTCCTAGAAAGAGCCCTTCTCCCCCAAATAATTTCCTTTGCTATACTGTACATGCTCGATTGCTACTTTTTGCTCTTCTTTTTATCTCTATATGACCATATGTCTCTTCAACACAGTCACTGGAATTTACTGAGCACTTTTTGACTAAAAATGTTCTCTGCAGATCAGAATAAATCTTGATATACTGCCATCTCTTACAAATTTTATAAAGGGGGAAAAGGCTATATACATTTTCTTTTCCTTCTCCAATCTGGGCAGTATCTTGGATTATATATTCCAGGTAAAATGCTTCTCCATGATTAAAATGAGTTATTAGCATTGCCCTCAGATGTAAGGTTAGTCATGCCCAGAAGAATGTAAATACCTAAATACTGACCATACAATATGATTATGATACTTAACTCATTTTAAGAACCCCTACTCCATCCTTTTGACATCTTTGAAACTTACATCTTAGGTTTATAATTGGCAATTTTTTTTAATGTTTGTTTATTTTTGAGAGATAGCACGAGTGGGGGAGGGGCAGGGAGAGAGGGGGACACAGAATTCGAAGCAGGTTCCAGGCTCTGAGCTGTCAGCACAGAGCCTGACGTGGCTCAAACTCACGAACCACAAGATACGACCTGAGCTAAAGGTGGACACTTAACCAACTGAGCCACCCAGGTGCCGGGAAAAAAATTTTTTTTTAAAGCTAGTGATAATGTGCCTTGATATGCCCCAAGATCAGGCGTAGAATATTTGTTTTTAGAAGGTGATCTTTGGGGGTGTCTGGGTGGCTCAGTTGAGTGTCCAATTCTTGATTTCAGCTCAGATCATGATCCCAGGGTCATGGGATTGACCTTTGCATTGGCTCCGCACTGAGTGTGGAGCCTGCTTGAAATTCTGTCTCCCTCTGCCCCCCTCCCCTGCTTGCACTCTCTAAAATTAAAAAAATAAATAAAAATAAAAAATAACGTATGTGGTGCCTGGGTGGCTCAGTTGGTTAAATGTCTAAATGTTGGTGTTGGCTCAGGTCATGATCACACAGTTTTGTGGGTTCAAGCCCTGCATCAGCTCTGCACTGACAGCGTGGGGCCTGCTTGGGATTCTCTGTCTTACTCTCTGCCCCTACCCCACTTGTGACTGTCTCTGTCTCTCTCAAAAACAAATAAATAAACTTAAAAAATAATAAGGTGATCTTTGTATTCTTACTACTATTTAGGTCAACATGTAGAAGAAAAAGAAAGTTTCTGGTAGTTTCTGGTATTCCTGTAGGACTCAACTCAAACAGTCCTTTTCTACTAACAGAATTAAAAAAAAATTTTTTTTAAACTTTTGAGGGAAAGAGAACACAAGCAAGGAAGGGGGCAGGGGTGGGGGAGAGAGAATCCCAAGTGGGCTCTGCACTGTCAGTGCAAATGTGGGGCTCCACACAGGGCTTGAACTCAAGGACCATGAGATCATGACCTGGGTCAAAACCAAGAGCTGGATGCTTAACCAACTCGACTGAGCCATTAGGCACCCCCACATAATTTTTACTTTTTAAACAAGAGAAGGGGAAGTGGTGATATTATTATTATTATTATTATTATTATTTTGACATAGACCATATGTTCAGGGCTTTTTGAGGGTCCACAGGTTTTTGTGTACGCGTAAGGGTGCTCATCTCTATTCAGGTGTAGAATGACTTCAAACTGATAGTCATGCACAATAGTCATTAACACTTGAAAAAGTGTTTTGTTATCGGAGGGCTGTCTATTATGGAGAACGTCTAGTTTTCATTAGGGAGAGCTATTTACAATGTAATCCTGGAAATGAATGTGGTACAGTTAACCCCAATATACTTTCTAATACAGATGGTTCTATTGATACATTTTTTTAAACAGGACAAATTTTTTTCAAAACTTTTTTGTAACTAGTGTCTAATATATAAGGATACAGACCACAAAATTCACTCAGTGATAGGCAGATGCAGGTTACCTAAACTTGAAGATTAGCTATGGAGAGACATGTGCTCTAGGTTCTTTTTTCTCTCTTTTCAGTAGGAGAGAAAATGTTTTAAATGTTACCCCTTTAAATACAAGATTCTCACAGGGAAAGACAGTTTTTATCTGTAGCACACAACCCCTGATACTGCAGCCTTCAAAGGGAAGTTAAAACCAGTACCTTCTGGACCGCAAAAGGATCTCTCTGTTCATGGTCCAAGTATTTCTCCAGATTAAAGAAAGTATCATAAAAAATGTGTGCCATTCTGCATCTCTTCAGATCTCGTAGTGTTATTTTGCCTATGTAAAAACAAATCCAGTAAATTTCAAGAACTTTTTGGCAAGTGAAAAAAACTTTTACTGAAGTTTAAGAGTATATGAATATGCCAATTTTATTATATAAAATCCCATTTTTTTAGGTAAAATGGACATAAAATTTACCATTTTAAAGTGTGCAATTCAGCAGCTTTTAGTACATTCACAGTGTGTACAACCATTACCACTACCGAGTTCCATAACATTTCCTCACTCCAAAAGGAAACTCTGTACTCATCAAGCAGACCTTCCCCATCTCCTCACCCAGCCTAGGGCGATCACTAATCTGCCTTCTGTTTCTATGGGGAAATTTCTTAAACTTGATTTGCCATTAGTTGTTGGTTCTAAACTAATGGTAAAGGAGAAACTTAAATATTTCTGTATTTGGGAAGCCAGTATGGAAGACTCTGGAAGTTCAGTAATTTGGGACAATCCAGGATTAAAGGCCCCCCTCTGTTACATAGGTGAGTAGTGCAGATGGTCTTTTACTCAATCTTACCATCACTGGCTGGCTTCACCAGGTCAAGCATCTGGCACAGCAAATCATGGAATGGCAAGGGCTCAATGCCCATGGCTTCCATCCGTTCACATTGCTCCTCATAGAAGTACTCCAGCTCATACATGGAGAGTACACCATCTCCATCCATATCCATGCAGCGGAACCAATACTCAATGCTAGAAGATAAGGACACTCGTTAGCAATGGTCTGGTAAGGTCCTTCATTCACCCAGATTTATTACTGCCCATGTTTCTTTTAAAATAAGTTAGTATGTGTATATTTTCTTTTAAAATAAGTTAATATGTGTATACTTGAGACTTAGAGGAACACAGTTTTATAAAATTTGTTAGAAAAACTGGCCAGACCCCTTCTTCCCTTTATTTCCCTTCCCCAGAATCAACCACTTTCAATACCTGATTATTTTGGTTTTTATATTTTCAGATAAGATGCCTATATTGCTCCTTCCTTACATTTCTGTTTTAAGAACTGTGTATTAATTTCATACAATGAAAAATGAGGTTTTAGCTCTTCTACCTCTCTTTCTACTTTACCTGCATGCCCTTCTGAACCTCGTAATATAAATTACTCAACTTCTTTTATCTCTTATTTGCTTAGATTTCTGTGTACATGTTACTATTCAGTGCCCACATATGCCAGTTTTCTACATCCATAATCATTCTCATCAGGGTTCTATGAACTGGATTTTCTTGATGAAGTCTTTCTTGCTTCCTTCTGACCTACTTTAACTGCACTGGTTGCTCTCTAGACTGGATTCATGGTTTCATCCCAGGGATTCCTTTCACCTTTCTCTTATTTCTTGTATCTCACACTTTCCTCATTCTTGGTTGACTTCCTTGTTTAGTGTAACATATTCTTCGGCAGCTTCCTAAAAAAAGGGAGTGAGGCACATACATTTTCTGAGATCTTAGATAGTTGAAAATACTGTTTATCTACCTCCTAACTTGGTTGATATTTTGGTTACAGAATTATACCTTGGTGGTGCTTTTCCTTCAGAAGTTTAAAGGCAATGATTCACTACACTATCTTCTATCTATCCACTATTGTTGAGAAGTCTAAAGCTGTGCTGATGTCTGATCCTTTGACTATAATAACTTTTTTTTTTTCCTTTGAAGCCTATAGAGGTTTCTCTGGGTCCTTGGTATTTTGAAATCTCATGATGAAGTATCCTGGTCTGGGTCTAATTCATCTACTTTCTTGGGCTTTCTGAGAGCTTACACAATTTGGAAGCTAGTATTCTTTAGTTCTCGGAAATTTTCTTAAAGTATTTTATTTCTTCCCTGCCTCTTTTCACCCTTATCCATTCTTTTTTTCTGGAACTCTTGTTATTCACATCTGCATGGTCAAATATGGTAGCCACTTATCCACATGTTCCTAGTCCAATTTGAGATATCTTTAAGTGTAAATACACAACAGATTTTGAAGACTTAATATGAAAAAAAAGTAAAACATCAATATTCTTATATTAATGAGATGTTGCAATAACATTTTAGATACAGTGGATTAAATAAGATATTTAATTACAATTAATTTTATGTTTTTCTACATCTTCACTGTGGCTAAATTTCCTTTATAGTTTTTTAAAACATTTTTAGTAAAAACTGTATTTAAGGGGTACAATGAGATAATATATACATTGTGAAATAATTACTACAGTAAAATTATTTCACATATCATCTCCTCACTTAGTTATATTGGGGGGGAGGGGGATGAGAAGACCTGAAATCTACTCTTAGCAAATTTCTAATATTTAATACAGTATTATTAACCATACTCACCATGTTGTATGTTTCATTCTAACTGCAACTTTGTACCCTTTGACTAGTACTTCCCCATTTCCTTCTTCCCTCAACTCCTGCTAACTAAAATTCTACTCTATGACTCTTTGTGTTTGACAGTTTTTAGATTTCACATGTAAGTGAGATCATGTGGTATTTGTGTCTCTGTGCATGCCTTATTTCACTTAGCATGGTGTACTCTGAGATCATCCATGTTGTCGCAAATGACAGAATTTCCTTCTTTTTAAAGGGTGAATAATATTCCAGTGTGTGTGTGTGTGTGTGTGTGTGTGTGTGTGTGTGTGTGTGTGTGTGTATCCCACACTTTCTTTATCCACTTATCCACTGAGGGACATTTAGGGTGATTTCATATCTTGGCTACTGTGAATAATGCTGCAATGAACATAGGAGTGCAGGTACTTCTTCATGATATTTATTTCAGAGTTCTGATTCAAGATGGTAATGTAAGAAGATCCTGAACTTTCTCCCACAGACACACCAAATCTACAGCTGTATATGGAACAAGTTCTTCTGAAAAGACTCCTTAGAACTGAGTAACTCCTACACACTGTGCAGACAAGAAAACCCCACATCTAAGTGGGTAGGACAGGCTGACACACAATCTCACTATAATCCCCACCTCTGTCATGGTGACCTACAATCAAGAGGAAACTTAAAACCTGGAACTTCTTCCGAGGAGTGAAGGGTTTGAATCTCATACTGGGCACCGTAACTCTTAAGACCTGAAACTAAAAGATGACTCCCTAAAACATCTAGCTTTGGAAATCTCTATAGAGCTTGTGTCCATGAGACCCAAAAGGGTACAGTTAAGTGAGAAATGGCTCGTAAGGGGCTTATGTGCTTGGACTCACCCATGCTAGCGACCAGTGCAGAAGCAGCCAATAGACACCCAGACTTTCTGTGAAAGACACTCATTTCCTTATCTTAAAGCCTTGGCCTAAGGGCAGGCATCTAACTTAAAACACACATCTAGGGGCCTCCTGGGGTACTCTCTGGGGACAGAGGCTAGAGCATACCATGTTCACTCTTCTCCTCTGCTGCACTACACAGTGCCACTATCTCCTGGAGGGGAGCTTTTACATGCATCTGGTGCCCTGTTTTTATGTCTGGAGCCCTGCCTGGTATTTGCAGCTGCCACCCAGGGATGCTCACCGATAGCCTGGCTCTGGTGGCCAGGGGGGCTTGTGTTCCTGGGCCCCATGAGACTGTAACAATAGGAGACCTAGTTCTTAGCAGGCTACTATATCCGGGGTACTGCACAGACAAGAGGTTGAAACATACTTCCTGGCTTTCTGTGAAAGAGGGCTATTTGCTTGTGTTGGAGTTTCAGCCCAAAATGTAGGTTTCAGGTTTAGCACACATCTAGGAGCTTATGGAGTTGCTTTCAGGGTATGGAGGCAAGTGGATGCCATCTTTGTGTTCTCCCTTTGTCTCATTCCAGCTGCTGGTATCTTTTAGAAAGGAGCTTATGCACTTGTATGGTACCCCAATTTTGGAGACTGATGCCCAGGGGATACTTAAGATTGCCTAGCTCTGGTGGCCAGTGAGGCTTATGTTTGTGGTCCCACAGGACTGTATATATGTGCATACTTTTAAAAGATGACAACCAGCCTCCATCTAGGTGCTGAAATCTTCCCCTCTGGGATAATGACAGGTCTTGGCACAACCTCGACTATTAGGAGCCATTAAAAATAAAAGAGGATGCTTGGACAATTAAAAGGTTTAAGATACAAGGGCTAGGACAGGGTTGAACAATAAAGTTTACCTACTACACAAGGCTACTATTCAAGACTTGGAGAGGTGGTTATTTTATCTAATGCACAGAAATCAACACAGTCAAGCAGAATGATGAAACAAAAAAATATGTTCTGAATTAAAAAATGAGAAAACGTCAGAAAAAATTCCTTAATAAAACTAAGTTAAGTGATCTACCTGATAAAGAGTTCAAAATAATGGTCACAAAGATGCTCACTGAACTTGGGAGATGAATGGATGAAGACAGAACTCAGAGATGAAAAATATAAGAATGTACTTAACAGAAGTCATAGAGCTGAAGAATATAATAACTGAACTGAAAAATACATCAGAAGAGTTTGAAACCAGACTAGATAAAGCAGAAGAAAGGATCAGTAAACTTGAATACAGGGCAGTGGAACTCAATCAGAGCAGCAAAAAGAAAAAAGAATGAAAAATGTGAAAAAAATAGAAGATTAGGGAATACTTCCAAACTCCTTTTACAAGGCCAGCAGTACCTTGATAACAGAACAAGGACACTATGAGAAAATTACAGGCCAATATTACTGATGAATACAGATTCAAAAATCCTCAACAAAATACAGTAAAACCTTGGATTGCGAGTACCTTGTTCTGTGAGTGTTCTGTAAGACAAGCAAAATTTCTAATAAATTTTAACTTGATAAACGAGCAATGTCTTGAAATATGAGTAGTACGTGATGCCGAATGTCACATGATCACAACTGAGCCAATGGTTCTTTCCTCCCTCCCTCTCTCTCTCCTTTCCTCCCTCCCTCCCTCTCTTGGTGGGATTGTATCCTGTTTTTGGATGCTCGGTCTCAGGTTGTGGTGTTTGGCAGGAATCAGTGATTTTTCAGAATGTTGGAAGGTGCCCACAATTGGTACTAGTGTATTTTTTTGTCACTACAAAGCACCTATGGACAGTCCTTTGCTTTTCCATGCAAGACTAAGCTTAGGAATGCTTTACTTCATTCCAGGTCAGGCTGCCTACAGATATAGACCCTTTCCTTTGCTGCCTTATTGCCAGTTACATTAAATATAGTATATGACAAGAATTTATTAATACTGTACTCTAGTCAGCATCCATGTGAGCATATACAATGGCTCCCATGCAGAAAAAGTTTCCACTGAGCCAAGACAGCAGTGATTCTGTTAGCGATAGTGAAATTCATCCTATACAATAAGCCTCCTTTCTCTTGTCTTCCTCACACCAGCCATGAAGGTTTTCAAAGGTAAGTGCCAGTTAACTCTTTTTTCTTTACATTTATTATTTTGTATCAGATTATAGTATTGTAATCATTTTTATATGAGTATCTTTGGGTTGTGGAATAAATAATCTGAATTTCAATTATTTCTGTTTTCAATTTTTTTATTAAAATTAAAATTTTTTTTTTTAATTTTGA
Source organism: Puma concolor (assembly GCF_028749965.1). NCBI lineage: Eukaryota > Metazoa > Chordata > Mammalia > Carnivora > Felidae > Puma > Puma concolor. The sequence goes on along the minus strand of NC_141675.1, from coordinate 32,070,240 downwards.
GAGAGAAACAGCACAAAGCGGGGGTGGCAGAGAGAGAGAGAGAGAGACAGAATCAGAAGCAGGCCCCAGGCTGAGCTGTCAGCACAGAGCCCAACATGGGGCTCGAACCCACAAGCTGTGAGATCATGACCTGAGCTGAAGTTGGATGCCTAACTGACTGGGCCACCCAGGCGCCCCAAGTTTCCATTATTTCTTATGGGGAAATTTGCTTTGATCTATAAGTGCCTTGGATTACAAGCATGTTTCCAGAATGAATTATGCTCGTAAACCAAGGTTTTACTTGTATTAGCAACTGAAATTCAACGGTACATTAAAAGGATCATAAACCATGATAAAGTGGGTATTCCGGGGTTGCAAGGATGGCTCGACATCTGCAAATCAATCAATGAGATGAAATTAATGAAATGAAGGATAAAAATTACATGGTCATGTCAGTAGATGTAGAAAAAGCATTTGATAAAATTCAACATCCATGTCTGATAAAAGCTCTTAACAAAGTGGGGACAGAGGGAATATATCTCCACATAATAGGTCATGTATGAGAAGCCCATAGCTAACATCATATTCAGTGGTAGAAAGCTGAAGGCTTTTCCTGCAAGATCTAGAACAAGACAAAAATACCCACTCTCACCATTTTTATTCAACATAGTACTGGAAGACCTAGACAGAGCAGTTAAACAAGAAAAATAAATAAAAGGGAAGGATTTCCCTTTTTTCCCCAAACTGGACAAGGAAGAGGTAAAACTGTTAACTCTGCAGATGACATATACAGAAAACCCTGAAGACTCCACCAAAAAAAGTGTAGAAGTAATAAACTCTGTAAAACTGCAGGATGCAAAAATCAATACAAAGTAGCAGAAGAAGAAATTAACAATCCTGTTTACAGCTGCATCCAAAAGAATACAATACCTGGGAATTCATTTAACCAAGGAAGTGAAAGACTTGTACACTGAAAACTATTAAGACACTGATAAAACTGAATACCTGCATAAATGCAAAGACAGTTTATGTTCATGGATTGGAAGAATATTGTTAATATTACTCAAGGCATTCTACAGATTCAGTGCAATCCCTATAGAAATTCCAATGGCATTTTTTTTTTAACAGAAAGTGAACAAACAATCCTAAAATTTGTATGGAATGACAGAAGACCATGAATACCCAAAGCAGTATTGAGCAACAAGATGCTCAAGAAAAAAGCTGGAGATTTCACACTACTTGATTTCAAAATCTACTACAAAGCTATAGTAATGAAAACAGTATGTTATTTGCATAATAACAAACACATAGGTCAATGTAACAGAATAGAGGGCCCAGAAATAAACCCACATATATATGGTCAATTGATGTATGACAAAGGAGCCAAGGATATAAAATGCAGAAAGGAGGGGCGCCTGGGTGGCTCAGTGGTTAAGCATCTCACTCTTGGTTTTGGCTCAGGTTGTGATCTCATAGTTTTGTGGGTTCAAGCCTTGCATCAGGCTCTGAGCTGATAGCATGCAGCCTGCTTGTGGTTCTCTCTCTCTCTGCACCTCCCTTGCTCATATTTTTTCTCTCTCAAAATAAATAAACTTAAAAAAAAATAAAATGGAGAAAAGACGGTCATTTCAACAAATGGTGTTGGAAAAAACTGCCACATGCAAAAGAATGAAACTGGACCACTATCATATACAATACACAAAAATCAACTCAAAATTCATTAAAAACATAACAGAAGTATAAAACTTCCAGAAGAAAATATAAGCAGCAAACTCTTTGATATCAGTGTTGGCAATAACTTTTTGGCTATAACACCAAAAGCAAAGGAAATTATCAACAAAATAAAAAGGCAATCCTGAATGGGAGAAAATATTTGCGAAGTATATATCTGGTAAGGGGTGTATATCCAAATATTTATAGAGAAGTCATACAACTCAATAGCAAAAACCAAACCAAACCAAACAAACAAAAAAACTGATTAAAAAATGGGCAGAGGGTCTAAATAAACATTTTTCCAAAGACACCCAGATGGCTAGTAGGTACATGAGGAGATGTTCTACATGACTATCAGGGAAATGCAATTCAAAAATATAATGAAGTATTACCTCACACCTGTTAGCATGACTATTATCAAAAAGACTAGAAATAACAAGTGTTGGTGAGGAGAATGTGGAGAAAAGGGAACCTATGTACACCATGGTGAGAAAGTAAATTAATGCAGCTACTATGGAACACTATATTGAGGTTCCTCAAAAAATTATAAACAGAATTTCCATATGATCCAGCAATTTTACCTTTGGTTATTTATCTGAAGAAAATGAAAACATTAACTTGAAAAGATATATCTACCCCCCCATTTTCAACCCCATGCAGCTAAGGTATGGAAACAACCTATGTGTCCATTGATGGATAAAGAAGGAAAATGCAGTATATATACACAATTAAATATTATTCAGCCATAAAAAAGAAATTATCTGATTAAAAAAATGGGTGGAAGACTTGAATAGACTTTTTAAAAAAATGTTTATTTGTTTTGAGAGAGTGAGCACAAGCAGGTGAGGGGCAGAGAGAGGGAGAGAATCACAAGCAGGCTCTGCAGAGCCTGACACAGGGCTCAATCCCACAAACCATGAGATCATGATCTGAGCCAAAATCAAGAGTCTGATGCTTAACTGACTGAGCCATCCGGGCGCCCCATGAATAGACATTTTTCTAAAGAAGACATATAGATGGCCAACAGACACCTGAAAATGTGCTCTGTATCACTAATCATCAGGGAAATGCAAACTAAAAACACAATGAGATATCACCTCACACCTGTGAGAATGGCTAAACTAAAACACAAGAAAAAACGAGTGTTGGCGAGGATGTGGAGAAAAAGGAACCCTTATGCACTGTTGGTGGGACTGCAAACTAGTGCAGTCACTGTGGAAAACAGTATGGAGGTTCCTCAAAGAATTAAAAATAGAATTACCATATGATCCAATAATTTCACTACTGGTATTTACCTAAAACAACACTAATTCAAAAAGATATATGTATCCCATGTACACTTCAGTGTTATTTACAACACCCAAGACATGGAAGAAACTCACATGTCCCCTGACAGATGAATAGATGAAGAAGTGGTTTATACATACAATGAAATATTACTCAGCTATAAAAAAGAATGAAATCTTGTCATTTGTAAACAGCATGGATGGAGTAGAGAGTATAATGTTAAATAAGTTGGTCAGAGAAAGACAAATTTGTATGTTTTCACTCACATGTGAAATTTAAGAAACAAAGCAAGCAAGCAGAGAGAAAAGAGTCAAACAAAAATCCCAGATTCATAAATAAAGAGAACAAACTGGTGGTTGCCAGAGGGGAAGTGGGTCTGGCAGGATAGGTGAAATAAATTAAGGGAATTAAGAGTACACTTATCTTGATGAGCACTGAGAAATGTATAGAATTGTGAAATAGTTATATTGTATACCTGAAACAAATATAACACCATATGTTAATATAAAAAAAAAAAACAAGGAATGAAATTCTACCGTTTATGACCACATGGATGGACCTTGAAGACACTGTGCTGGGTGAAATAAGTCAAACACAAATACTCTTATGATCTCACTTATATTTGAAAACTAAGAAAAAATAAAAAAAAAAACTGAGGTCACATATACAATGAAAAGATTGGTGGTTACCAGTGTGGAGGGTGGGATGGGCAAACAGAGTGAAGGTGGTGAAAATGTACAAATTTACATTTATAAGGTAAGTCCTGAGGATGTAATGTACAGCATGGTGACTTTACTGCATATTTGAAGGTTGCTAAGAGACCTTAAAAGTTTTTATCACAAGAAAAAAAATTTTGTATCTGTATATAGTGGTGAATGTTAAGTGGACTCACGTTAGTGATCATTTTGCAATATATATGAATATCAAATCATTATGTTGTACATCTAAAACTATCATGTCAATTATACCTCAATATAAAAATAATTTTTTAAGAAAAGAAGTTGGAATTGTAGTGAAGTAATCTGAGGTCAGTCTTTGCAGCCTGTACTTTTAAGAGCCTCAAGTTAGAAAAAAATTTGTTTTACTTATTTACTGTGGTTAAAAGCACCATTACATTTGCTTACAAATCAGTCATAATTTGAGAAAAGATAGATTTTTTTTGAACCTCAGAAATTGTCCCATTTGCTACCAGCATATTTTCCATTTTGGCACAGTAACGGTAAATGAAAAGAAAGATAGATACTGATTTCATCATCTCTGGATACATATACAGAAGTGAGATTACTGGATCATATGGTTTAGTTCTATTTTTAATTTTCTTTTTTTTCAACGTTTATTTATTTTTGGGACAGAGAGAGACAGAGCATGAACGGGCGAGGGGCAGAGAGAGAGGGAGACACAGAATCGGAAACAGGCTCCAGGCTCTGAGCCATCAGCCCAGAGCCCGACGCGGGGCTCGAACTCACGGACCGCGAGATCGTGACCTGGCTGAAGTCGGACGCTTAACCGACTGTGCCACCCAGGCACCCCTCTATTTTTAATTTTCTGAAGAACCTCCATACTGTTTATTATAATAGGTGTACCAATTTATATCCCCATCAACAGTCTACCATGGTTCCCTTTTCTCCACATTCTTGCCAATTCTTAGTGATGTTGAGCATCTTTTCATTTACCTGTTGGCCATTTATAGGTCTTTTGGGAAATGTCTATTCAGAGCCTTTGCCCATTTTTACTTTTATATATCTCTTCCTCCCCGCCTCCCCCAGTTTTTAAATTCTAGCTAGTTAACATACAGTGAAATATTAGTTTCAGGCATAGAACTTGTGATTCATCACTTACTTACAACACCTAGTGCTCATCACAAGTGCTTTCCTTGATACCCATTACCTATTTAACTCATCTACCCCCCCACACATCACCTCTCCTTCAGTAACCATCAGTTTTCTATCGTTAAGAGTCTTTATTGTTTTGTCTCTTTTTTCCCTGTTCACTTATTTTGTTTCTTAAATTCAATATGAGTGAAATCATATGCTATGTGTCTTTCTCTGACCTATTTTGCTCAGCATAATACTCTCTAGCTCCATCCACATTGTTGTAAATGGTAAGATTTCATTCTTTTTGATAGCTAAGTAATATCCCATTGTATATACATACTACATCCATTTTATCCATCAGTCGATGGACATTTGGGCTCTCTCCATAATGTGGCTATTGTTGGTAATACTCTTCTAAACATTGTTGTGTATATACCCCTTTGAATTAGTATTTCTGTATCCTTTGGGTAAATACCTAGTAGTGCACAAAAATTGTTGTTTAGGGTAGTTCTATTTTTAACTTTTTGAGAAACCTCCACACTATTTTCCAGAGTGGCTGCCTCAGTTTGCATTCCCACCAACAGTATAAGAGGGTTCCCCTTTCTCCACATCCTCAACTACACCTGTTGTTTCTGGTATTGGTAATTTTAGCCATTCTGACTGGCATGAAGTGGTATATATCACTGTAGGTCTGATTTGTATTTCTCTGATGATGAGTGATGAGTGATGTTGAGCATCTTTTCATGTGTCTGTTAGCCAACTGTTTGGTCTTTGGAAAAATGTCTATTTCTGTCTTTTGCCCATTTTTAAACTGGATTACTTTTTCAGTATTGAGTTTTAGAAGTTCTTTATATATTTTGGATATTCACCCATTATCAGATAAGTCATGTTTAAATATCTTCTCCCATTCTGTGTGTTGCTTTTTAGTTTTGTTGATTCTTTCCTTCACTGTGCAGCTTTTTATTTTGATGTAGTCTCAAAAGTTTATATTTGCTTTTCTTTCCCTTTGCCTTAGGAGACCTATCTAGAAAAATGTTGCTATGGCTGATGTCAGTGAAATTACTGCCTGTGCTCTCTTCTAGGATTTTTATGGTTTCAGGTTTCACATTTGGGTCTTTAATCCATTTGAGTTTACTTCTTATGGTGAAAGAAAGTGGTCTCAGTGTGGCGCCTGGGTGGCTCAGTCGGTTAAGCGTCCAACTTTGACTCAGGTCATGATCCCACAGTTCGTGGGTTCAAGCCCCGCGTCAGGCTCTGTGCTGACAGCTCTGAGCCTGCAGCCTGGTACAGATTCTGTGTCTCCATCTCTCTGCCCCTACCCCCGCTTACGCTCTCTCTTCTCCTTCAAAAATAAACATTAAAAAAAATTTTTTTTAAAAAGAAAGTGGTCCCAGCTTCTTTCTTTTGCATGTTGCTGTCCAGTTTTCCCAACACCATTTGTTGGTTCATTTCTGGGTTTTCTATTCTGTTTCACTGATCTATGTGTCTGTTTTTGTGCCAGTACCATACTTTCTTGATCACTACAGCTTTGTAATATAGCTTGAAGTCCAGAATTCTGATGCTTCCAGCTTTTTCTTTTTCAAGATTGCTTTGGCTATTTGAGGTCTTTGTGGTTCTATACAAATTTTAGTACTGTTTGTTTCTAGCTCTGTGAAAAATGCTGGTGGTATTTTGATAGGGATGGCATTAAATGTGTCTATCACTTTGGGTAATATAGGCATTTTAACAATATTTGTTCTTCTCGGGGCGCCTGGGTGGCGCAGTCGGTTAAGCGTCCGACTTCAGCCAGGTCACGATCTCGCGCTCCGTGAGTTCGAGCCCCGCGTCGGGCTCTGGGCTGATGGCTCGGAGCCTGGAGCCTGTTTCCGATTCTGTGTCTCCCTCTCTCTCTGCCCCTCCCCCGTTCATGCTCTGTCTCTCTCTGTCCCCAAAATAAATAAACGTTGAAAAAAAAAATTAAAAAAAAAAAAAAACAATATTTGTTCTTCTAATCCATGAGCATGGTATGTTTTTGCATTTCTTTGTGTCCTCTTTCTTTCATAAGTGTTCAATAGTTTTCAGAGTACAGATCTTTTACCTCTGGTTAGTTTTAGTCTAGTATCTCATGGTTTTGGGTAGAATTGTAAATGGAATTGATTCCTTGATTTCTCCTTCTGCTGCTTCATACTTGTACAGAAATGCAACGGATTTCTGTACATTGATTTTACCTTTGGCCACTGTTAAATTGAGTTTTTTTGTTGCTGAATTATTTACATTCCTTATATATTTTGGATGTTAACTTATCAGCTATATGGCTTGCAAATATTTTCTTCCATTTTGTAGGTTGTTTTCACTCTTGATTGTTTCCTACTAAAAGTTTTTTAGTTTGATACGATCCCATTATTATTATTATTATTATTATTATTATTATTAATTGGCCTGTGCTTTTGGGTCATATAAAAAAATCAAATTGCACACACCAATGTCAAGAAACTTGTTCTCTGTTTTCTTCTAGTAGTTTTATAGTTACAGGCTTTACATTTAAGTCTTTAATCCATTTTGAGTAGATATTTTTAAAATTGAGACAAGTGTCCAACTTCATTCTGCATGAGGATAACCAGTTTTCCCAGCATAATTTATTGAAGAGACTGCCCTATCCCCATGTGTGTTCATGGCACCACTATCATCTATTTCTGGGCCCTCTACCCTGGTCCAATAGTCTATATTTTTATGTTAGTACCATGCTTTTTTGAATAGTATAGCTTTGTAGTATATTTTGAAATTAGGTAGTGTGATGCCTCTAGCTTTGTTCTTGTTGCTCAAGACTGGTTTTGCATTTCTCAGTCTTTTGTGGTCCCAAATGAACTTTAGGATTGTTTTGTTCACTTTTGTGAAAAATGTCATTAGAATTGTGACAAAAATTGCATTGAATCTGTAGATAGCTTTAGGTAGTATTTTAACGATATAATATTATATATATAATATCAATTGTTAATTATAATAATTCTTCTAATCCATGAAGATGGGATAGCTTTCCATTTTTTTGTGTCCTATTCAAATTATTACATCAAGATTTTATAGAGTTCAGTGTACAGATCTCTGATTTCCTTGGTTAAATGTCTTCCTACATTAAAAAAAAAATTATGTGATGCTGTTGTACATGGGTTTATTTTTCCAGATATCATTAGTGTGTAGAAATGCAACGGATTTTTGTAGGTTGATTTTGTATCCTACAGCTTCACTAAATTAGTTCATTGGTTCTAATAGTTTTTTGGTGGTCTTTAGGGTTTTATATATAAAATTGACCCTTGAACAACATCAGGTTGAACTGCATGGGTCCACTTATACATGGATTTTTCTTGGTCAGTACAGTATTGTAAATGTATTTTCTCTTCCTTATAATTTTCTTAAGTTTTTTCCCTCTAGCTTACCTCATTCTAAGAATGTAGTATATAATACATGTAACATAAAAAAATATGTGTTAATCAATGGTTTATGTTATCAGTAAGACTTCTAGTCAATCATAGGATATTAGTAATTAAATTTGGGGGGAGTCAGAAGTTAAATGTGGACTTTTGACTTTGTGGTGGGTCAGTACCCCTAACCCCTATGTTGTTCAAGAGTCAACTGTGTAATATTATGTCCTCTGCAAAAAGAAAAAACTTTACTTCTTCCTTTCTGATTTGGATGCCTTTTCTTGGTCTTGCCTAAAAATTCTAGTTAGAATTCCCAGTTGAATCAAAGTGGCAAGAGTGGGCATCCTTGCCTTGTTTCTGATCTTAGAGGAAAAGCTTTCAGCTTTCACCACTGAGTATGATGGTAGTTATGAACATATACACAACCTTTATTTTGTTGAGATACATTCTTTCTCTACCCAGTGTGTGTGTGTGTGTGTGTGTGTGTGTGTGTGTGTGTGTGTGTGTGTGTGTTTAAATCATGAAAATAGTGTGAATTTTGTCAAATGCTTTTTTGCATCTTTGGAGTGGTTCATACAATATTTACATTTCTGTTAATGTGGTATATGACACTTACTGATTTGTGTAGCTGAACCATCCTTACATTCTAGGGATAAACCCCAATTACTCATGGTGTTGATCCTCTTAATGTGAATTCGGTTTGCTAACATTTTGTTGAGGACTTCTGCATCTATGTTCATCAGGGCAATTGATCTATAATTTTCTTTTTTTGTAGTGTCCTTATCTGGTTTTGGTCTAAGGATATTGCTGGCCTCGTAAAATGAGTCTGGGAGTGTTCCCTCCTCTTCAATTTTGGGGAAGACTTTGGGAAGCACTGCATTTTATTTTTCTTTAATTGGTAGAATTTACCTATGAAGCCATCAGGTCTTTGGCTTTTCTGTTTTGGAAGGTTTTTGATTACTGACTCTATCTCCTTACTCATTACTGGTCTGTTCAGATTTTCCATTTCTTCGCGATTCAGTCTTGGCAGATTGTAGGTTTCTAGGAATTTATCCATTCTTGGTACATTATTTGATTTATTGGCATATAAATCTTCATAGTAGCTTGTGATCTTATTTCTATGGTATTGATTGTAATGTCTCCTCTTTCACTTATAATTTGAGTCTTCTCTTAGTCTACTTAAAAATCTGTCAATTTTATCTTTTCAAAAAACTAACTCTTAGTTTCACTGATCTTTTTCTGCTGCTTTTCCTAGTCTCTATTTTATTTATTTCTTCTCTGATCTTATTTTCTTGCTTCTGCTAATTTTGGGTTTAGTGTGTTCTTTTTCTAGTTTCTTGAGGTATAAAGCTAGGTTGTTTAATCTTTTTCTTACTATAGGCATTTACTGAAGGTCCCTCTTAGAACTGCTTTTGATGCATTCCATTAGTTTTGATATATTTTATTTCCATTTTCATTTGTCTCAAGATATTTTGATTTCTCTTCTGATTTCTTGATTAATTGATCATGAGTGTTTTTACTTTCCACATATTTGCAGTTTTTCTCCTGCTACTGATTTCTAGTTTCATACCATTGTGGTTGGAAAAGATACTTGTTATAATTCAATATACTTAAATTTATTGACTTGTTTTGTGGACTAAAATATGATCTGTCCTGGGGAATTCTCTTTGTGAATGTGTATCTTGTTGCTGTTGGATGGAATGTTCTTCATATGCGTGTTAGGTCCATTTGGTCTACAGTGCTGTTCAAGTCTGCTGTTTCCTAATTTTATGTCTAGATGATCTATCCATTGTTGCAAGTGGGCTGCTGAGGTCCCCTATTATTGTATTGCTATTTTCCCCATCAAATCTGTTAATACTTACTTTATACACTTAGGTGTTCCATTGTTGGTACATATATATTCATAATTGTCATATCCTCTTGATGAATCGACTCCTTTATCATTATATACTGACTTTCTTTGTCTCTTGTGACAGTTTTTGACTTGGAGTCTATTTTGTCTGATATTAAGTAATGCCATCCTGCTCTCTTTTGGTTATCATTTGCATGGAAGATTTTTTCCTATCCCTTCACTTTTAGCCTATATGTGTCCTTAGAGCTATAAGAGTCTTTAGTAGGCAGCATATTGTGGGATCTTGTCTTTAATCCATCTAGCCACTCTGTGTCTTTTGATTGGATATTTTGATCCATTTACATTTAAAGTAATTATTTTTATGTAAGGACTTACTATTGCCATTTTGTTAATTGGTTTCAACTCTTGTGTATTTCTGTTATTCCTTTCTTGCTGTGATTCTTTGTCATTCACTGATTTTTTTTGTAGTGGTATACTTTGGTTCCTTTATCTTTTGTGTATCTAATTTATCATTTGTGTATCTACTTTATTTTTAGTTAACATGAAGATTACCTAAAACCTAGTTGTAACAATCTATTTTAAGTTGACAATAACAAGTTCAATTGCATATGAAATCTGTATGCTTTAACTTCTCCAACGTTTTGTTATTGATGTCACAACTTATTTTTCTTCTATATTGTATATCTGGTATCTAATTATTGTAGTTTTTTTGATACTTTTGTCTTTTAAAACCAGAGTTAAAAATGATTTAAGCACTTTCATGCTATTATTGTAAATTTGACTTTATTTTTGCCCTTACAATGAGTTTCATACTTTGATGTTAGTTAGCATTCTTCCTTTCAGCTTGAAGAACTCTCTTCAGCATTTCTTGTAAAGGAGCTCTACTATGATGAACTCCCACAGATCTTGGTTGACTGAGAAAGCCTTTGTCTCTTCTTTATTTCCGAAGGACAGCCTTGCCAACTATAGTGTTCTTGGTTGGCAGTGTTTTCTTTTGGCACTTTGAATGTATCATCCCATTCTCCTGGTCGGCAAAGTAGTCAAGTAAGAAATCTACTACTAGGGATTCCCTTGTATGTGATGAGTTGGTTTTCTCTTGCTGTTTCAAATTATGTTTTTGACTTAAAAACTTTTTTTAAAATGTTTTCTTTTTGAGAGAGACAGAGTGTGAGTGACAGACTGGCACGGGGGCGGGGGGGGGGGGGGAGACAGACAGACAGACAGAATCTGAAGCAGGCTCCAAGGTCTGAAGTGTCAGCACAGAGCCTGATGCAGGGCTTGAACCCAAGAACTGTGAGATCATGACCTGAGCCAAAGTCTGATGCTTAACTGACTGAGCCACCCAGGTGTACTCCCACTCCTTTAAAAAAACTTTAAAAATTGTTTATTTTTTTGGGGGGGGAGGAGCAGAGAGAGAGAGAGAGAGAGTGCGCAAAATTCTGTCTCTGACTTTTCAGAATTTGCTTATAATGTGTCTTAGTGAAGATCTCTTTATATTTTATCTGTTTGGGGTTCCTTGGACTTCATGAACCTGGATGTTCATTTCCCTCTCCAGATTAGTAAACCTTTCTGTCATTATTTATTTAAATATGTTTTCTCTCTTTTCTTTATCTGTTTCTTCTGGGACTCCTATAATGTGTTTATTGTTTCTTTTAATGGTGTCCCATAAGTCTTGTAAGCCTTTTGCCCTCTTTTTCATTATTTTTTTTCCCTTTTCTTTCCTTTGGGTAATTTCAGTTCACTTGTCTTCATGCTCACAGATTCCTTCTTCTGCTTGAGTTTGCTGTTGAAACTCTCTGTGGAATTTTTCAGTGCAGTTATTGTGTTCTTCGGCTCCAGAATTTGTTTGGCTGGATTTTATGGTTTCTCTGTTGCATTTCTCATTTTCATCATGTTTTGTTTTCCTGATTTTGCTTAGTTCTCTGTTTTGTCTTATAGTTCATTGAGAATCTTTAAGATGACTGTTTTAAATTTTTTTTTTCAACATTTATTTATTTTTGGGACAGAGAGAGACAGAGCATGAACGGGGGAGGAGCAGAGAGAGAGGGAGACACAGAATCGGAAACAGGCTCCAGGCTCTGAGCCATCAGCCCAGAGCCTGACGCGGGGCTCGAACTCACGGACCGCGAGATCGTGACCTGGCTGAAGTCGGACGCTTAACCGACTGCGCCACCCAGGCACCCCTAAGATGACTGTTTTAAGGGGCGCCTGGGTTGCTCAGTCAGTTAAGGTCCCACTTTTGGTTTCAGTTCAGGTTATAATCTCACAGTTTGTGAGTTCAATCCCAGCATCAGGCTCCATGGTGGAGCCTACTTGGGATTCTCTCATTCTCTGCCCCTCCCCTCTTGCTTGCTCTCTCAACATAAATCTCAAAGAAAAAAAAAAGATATTATTTTGAATTCTTTGTCAGGCAGTTTGCAGATCTCAGTTTCTTTAAGGTCAGTTACTGGTGCTTTATTTTGTTCCTTTGGTGGTGTCACATTCCCTTGGTTATTCATGATCCTTGTGACACTGCATTGTTGTCTCTGTATCTGAAGTAGTAGGTATCTCTTCCAGTCTTCATCTTATTTATTTACTTAATTTAGTTATGTATGAGAGAGAGAGAGTGTGTGCACACACACAAGAGCAGGGGAGGGAGAGAGAGAGAAAGGGAAACACAGAATCTGAAGCAGGTTCCAGGCTCTGAGCTGTCAGCATAGAGCCCAACACAGGGCTCAAACCTGTGAATCATGAGATCATGACCTGAGCTGAAGTCAGATGCTTAACCAACTGAGCCACCCAGGCGTCCTTCTTTCAGTCTTTAAAGACTGACTTTGGCAGGAAAGCCCTTTGGCAGTTTGTTCAGAAATTCTGGGTACGCTGTCTGATGGGGTCTGTGGGCGAGTTTGTGGCTGGAGTCCTCAGGAGGCCCAGGCCAGCTGGTGAGCAGGCCTGTGCCTGGGTCCATGGGGGCTGACCTGGTAGTTAAGTGGGTCTGGAGCCTAGGTCTGCAAGGAGTGGCCTGTTGCTGGAATGGGTCTGTGATGTCAGAAATATAGGTCTGCAGTAATGGACCTGGAGCTTGGGTCTGTGGGGACTGGCCATTGTTGAGGTCTACTGCATTTTGCTGGAGCTTGAGATGGGTTGCCAGTGGCTGGTCTGGCACTAGGGCAAGCTTATGGCTATAAGGGCCAACCTGGTGCTGAATGAATATGGTGGATGGTTCTGCAGTAGTCTGTTTGGAGCCTGGAATTGTGAGGGCTGGCTTGGTGCTAGAGTGAGCCTAGAGCCTGGGACTACAGGTGTGGGTCTGGAGCCTGGGTCCATAGGGGCTGGCCTGACACTGGGGTGGGCATAGGGGCTTGGTCCACTGGTGCTAGCCTGGTGTTGCTGTTTATTTGGGAGGTTCTAGTGCTGGGGTCCACAGTCAAGTTGGGTGCTCACTTCACTCCTTCCCCCATGTCTCTCTTCATACTGGGTTGCTTAGGCTTTGGAGATGGGGTGACACAAGTAATGTGAGGTTTTTCCTTTCTGCCCTCTTCATCTTTTGTTATTTCTGTGTTCCATCCAGGTGCTGCAATCTCTTACCTGCAATCCTTAGCTCTTCTGAAGGTATTTTTGTGCATGGATAGTTGTTCAAACTGATATTTCTGTGAGGAGACAAGCAACGGAAACTTCTATTCGGCCATCTTGCTGTCATCAATCTTTTGCAGCTAAATTTCAAAATTACATGCATGGCTTGCATCATATTTCAGTTTCCAGTTGTGTTTGAACTTTTTGGGCTGGTTCTCTAATTTTTGTATTTTGTCTCTATTTTCTATTGTTTCATCTTTGTTGTTGTTCTTTCTGAGAGGTTTATTTAGCTTTATCTACTGAACATTCTGTTTTTTTTAAATTTCTGCTATCATAGTTCTGATTTTCCATGGTTTTTGGTTCCTTGAATATTCCTTTTATAAAAAGTATCATTCTGTTCATGTTCTGTGAATATAATTTCTTCTATTACAGTGTCTTGTTATTGCTGCTGTAGGTTTCTTTTCCCTGAAGTTGTCTGTTTCATCCATGTTGCTTTTCACCCCTTCTGTTTGGTCTCTACCTTTTATTTTTGTTAATGTTTATGTTTTAGACAGAGAAGAGTGTGGGTGGGGGAGGGGCAGAAAGAGAGAGAGACACAGAATCCAAAGCAGGCGGCAGGCTCTGAGCTGTCAGCACAGAGCCTGATGTGGGGCTCGAATTTATGGACTGCGATATCATGACCTGAGCCACAATCAGATGCTTAACCAACTGAGTCACCCAGGAGCCCCTAGTCTCTCTACCTTTTATGTAAGAGGTTTCACTCAGATATTCAGAGATCCTTTGTACTCTGCTCATATTTAAGAATAGACACTGGGGCAACTGACTGAGTTGAGTGTCCAACTCTGGATTTCGGCTCAGGTCATGATCCTAAGGTCATGGGATCAAACCCCATGCCAGGCTTTGCACTGAGCATAGAGCCTGCTTAAGATTCTCTCTCTCTCTGCTCCTCTCCCCTGCTCCTGCTCTCTAGCTCTAAAAATTTTTTAAATAAAAAAAATATAAATAAATAAATAAATAAATAAATAAATAAATAAATAAATTTTTAAAAAGGGTGGATGCTAAAAAGGTGATTGGAAGTTCTGATCTATGGGTTTCTTGACTCTGAGCTTTACTATAAAGTAATCTGGTTAGGTTCTTTCCTTGGAAATGATCCAATGTCAAATCTTCAGGTCTTTATTCTTAGTTTCTGGATTCTCCAGAAAAGCATCTTTTAGTCACCTGCATGGAGGTTCAGAACAGGTTGCTTGGATTCTGTACATTGAGTGAGGAATGAAGACTGGGCATCCCAGCATTCAGTATGTATATACTCACTTATTCTGTTTTCAATATGTTACTCATACCTTCAATTGTGTCCCCCAGTTTAGAGGCCCTCTATTTTATATTTTCCAGGGAATAAAGTACCAGTCTTCTGCCTGGGCAGAGATGATCTGGAGATCAACTGTTCAAACAAACCTTCCTAAATTCTCCTGATTTTTGGCTTTACCTTTATTCCACTCATCCACTTCCAAGGTCCCCCAAGTCCTGAATGTTTGGAGGTTTTTGCTAGGTATATACAGTTGCTTCCTGGTCTTTAGCTCTGTTAACTTAGGATTTAGGTAGTCTGCTAACTTTATTTGCTTTCAGTTTCCAAATACTTGTTTTCTCTTTTTTCCTTTGTTATTATGAATTTATTCTTTTTTTCTTAAAATTAAAAAAAAAAAATCTCTACACCCAATGTGGGGCTTAAACTCATGATCCTGACGTCAAGAGTTGTATGTTCTATCAACTAGCCAGCCAGGCACCCCATGAATTTATTACTTAGAAAAATTCTCTTTACTGTCATTTTAATGGAATTTCAAGAGGAACCAAAAGCACTACATATAACTAAACTGCTATCTTCACTTGGTAAGTTATTCATGCTATATTATGGCCACTATCATTTAGCATTATCACTTGGAATAGCAAGTTTAGTCATGTCATCAATTAATTACAAAATATGAAGCCAACAGCATTAATTGGTGACAGGGAAAAATATTTCTAAAAGACCACTGATTCCTGGTACAAAGTAAAACTTTTCAAGATAAGGTTCTAGGAAACTCTTGGTTAAATTCTCATTTGTAGTCCTCGATATATTTAATGGTTTTAAAAAATATCTTTTGAGGAGAGTAAGGTGAAATTAATTAAGTTGTGATTATTACTTTCAAGTAAGTCACACTAAAATCTATGTGTACCTTTATTGAGAGAGATTTATTTTCTACTATTGCAATAAGTAATACTTGCAAATTTCTTTTGGGAAACCTATATTTAAAAATTCTATCAGCTGACTGTTTAATGATACCATTAAAGAACAGAGGGGACATTCATTGGATACAATGAACATGAGGCAATAGTTTGGATGTGGTGAGATCCAGTCATATCACATCTACTCTAAGAGTTTTAGAAGTTTCAAAAGAATACTACCCCACTTTAAAATATTTCCAGATTGTCAGAAAAACCTTGAGGAGATAGATCTCATGAGCAGAGGGTTACAATAAATGTGGCAATATGTGGTTGCTATACCATGTGTCATTATTTTTTTAGAAATAATGTTTTGTGTTGTATGAAAAGGGGTTTGACCAGTCTCTAAGGTCTCTTAGTCTTCAAATTACTTATTACTTATCTTAATAAAACTAGGACAGAAGGAAGACTCTTAGTTTTGACAAGTACCTAATAGGACTGCAGTGAAAGGCAACTTATTTTACTGAGAAATATAAACTACTATAGTCAGTTGCACTTTAAGAACAAAGATAAAAGAGTCTACATGATAAAGCTTAAACTGACACTTTAGCAAATCTTTGTAACACGTAAGAGATAAAGAAAGCTAGGAGGCAAAGAGACATATATTATTGCCTTGATATTTGCCAAAGTGACAGGACAACTGCCTTTAAATGTTTGAGAGTATCATGAATAGATGAATAAGATATAATTCAGTGAATATTAGCATAAAAAGAGGGGTGCCTGGGTGGTTCAGTTGGTTGGGTGTCTGACTTTGGCTCAGGTCATGATTTCACGGTCCGTGTGTTTGAGCACCTCATCAGGCTCTGTGCTGACAGCTCAGAGCCTGGAGTCTGCATTGGATTCTGTCACCCCTCTCTCTTTTCATGCTCTCACTCTCTCAAAAATAAATGTTAAAAAATATATATTAGCATAAAAAGGATCAGTGTACAAAAGAGAGATGTTTTTAGGCTTAGAGATAGAAAAATGAACAACATACCTTAGTTATTTGTCCCTGAAAGTTTAGCAGCAGAGGCTGCTGGCTGGCTAAACCAGCCATATAGGACATGTTCTGAGGGGATTTTCTTATTGGAAATACCAGGTACTCTTTAAAGCTTTTTCTCTTCCAATGCAGATTTTTTTTTTCTCTACTAAAGGTAGTATTTTCTCAGAGTCTAGAAGTAATGACTATCCATTGTAGGAAAATGGGCAAACAGAAAAGCACACAAAAGGAATAACTACCCAGAGAGAACTAGTGTTAAATTTTTACTATATTTGCCACTGATTTTTGGTTTTAAAGCATAATTATATGACAAATTATACAACTGTAGATATAAACAAGATTACTTTCTGCCCCTGTCCTCAGGCTGAATGAAATAAAATTCTGGACCAAACATTTCTTACCCCTGATAATTCCTGTAAGCCACTGAAGAGGAAAGTTATAGGAAGCTCCATTATTACTTAGGGATTAGCTAAATATACATTCCTTTGAATATTCAGTATAAATATTTTAGTGCCTATAACTTCAAAGGCACTGGCCTAGTCCTCTCAGACATAAAGGTGAAGGAGATAGTTGCTGATGAGGACACCTAGTTAAAAAACCAAGGTATAAGCAGAATGTGATAAAAAACAAAACAAAAAACAAAACAAAAATGAAAAAACAGTATAGAAGGATGGTTAAAGTTTACATCAAAAGAAGGGTTGTAAGAGCCTGTTCACAAAAAACAATCTATCCAAAGATAATTTCCTTATCTAACCCTGACAGAACCAGACATAGGAAAGACTCAAGATCTGAATTTTATAAGTAGTATTTTACACAGCACTCATCACAGTTTATAGCATTACTTTTTTCAAGAAACTAAATTTTCCACCCATATCTTTCATAAGGAACAAACTTGATTTCTGCAAACTGTTGCTTATTATGTTTTGTTACATAAGAGTTTGGTTTTGATACAGACATTTCGCTTGTTACTTTTAACAGTGAGACTTAATTGGCTTCTGCTTACATTCTGCTTTAGTAAGGCAACATGAGCATTAACAATACACATACTGGGTGCCTAGTAAGTGCCAATAGAAGCCAAGGAAACACATCAACAAGTCAAAATTAGAGGAGTTCTTCACGATTGGCCAAATTTTTAGTTTCTTAAGCATTTCAGGACACCAAGAGAACTCTCTATTAGGGATTCCACAGCCTAGTTGTTAAGATAAACATTGCAAACATGCTGTCTCATAACAGACCATACATCACAGTGATAAAGAGCCCAGGATCTGGAGTCATAAAGACCTGGATTTGAATCCAAGCTAGGTCACATATTATCTGTGCAAGGTTTCAGAGCTTGTTTCCTCAACGGTAACATGGGATCACTAAATTTATAGTGATATTGATGAGGGAGCGTGGGGCGGGCTGAGAACAAAGCACAAGCTAGCCTCCCTCACCCACACCAGGTTGGATGTGTGTGATATTCCTCAGGCACTCTCAGCTGCCCAAGGACAAAGCAAAGGAAAGAAAACCAAAGGCCAGCTGATAGAGATCACAGTCCTGCATGACATGAGTATCAAATATCTTAGTAAATTACAAGAAAAAGGCAATCTTATCAATAGCCTAATCTCCAGAAACCTATAGACTCAGTTTCCCCGGAGCTCCAACATCACCCCATAGTGATATGGGGAACAAAGGCAAGAAGGAAATATAGATAAAATTAAATTTCCTTATAGCTTGCAGCCTATGGACAAATACTTGAGGCAAATACAGAGTGTAACATTTCTCCAGGAACCCCTTGCTGTCCTAATGTTAATGCTTTGCTAGAGGGAAAAACAACCTTAGCTTGACAAAAGCCATGCTCAGGTATCTTAGGAGTCCTCTTTAGCAATCCAAGTCCCTCTGGAGGCCACCCATTTGACTTTACCTCCCCAACTTCATAGTCTATAACTAGCCACTCTTCACAATCCCAGCTCAGCTCTTTCTGCCCATGGGTCCTGTCATCATGCTTTCATGAAATCACCTGTTTGCACCAAAGACATCTTCAATTCTTTCTTGGCTGTTGGCTCTAGACCACCCCACCATCACCCCAAAACCTCATCAATATGAGGATTAAATAATCCATTGCATATAAAACACCTGTCATCTAGCAAAAAATAAAGCCTCAACAATATGTTAGCTTATTAAACAGGAGAAAGGCAAGAGGCATGGCAGAAAAGGGGCACACAAAAAAGTTTCTGATCCTAAAAACTTCCTTTGGTGAAATTCCTTTAAGTAGAGATCCAGTTATGGATCAAGATATGACAAGATGACCTTAAGAGTACTGCTTCTAGCAATGATAAACTAAGTATTTTGGATTAACCCTCCCATTGATGAAATTTGGAGGAAAAATACTGTCTGAAGGCAGTGGACTAAATTAACAGGGCAGTGAAGAATTATGGCATCCAGGTCTAGAAGGAAATCCTGAGAGGAGTAGCCTAGTATTTGGGACCATCTTTCCTTTGGGGTATCTGCTGATTCTGGAAGGGGAGCCTGAGAGGTTGAGAAGCTGAGGGGTTTTTTTTGTTTTGTTTTTTTTTGTTTTTTAATTTATATTCTAGTTAGTTAACATACAGTGCAATACTGGTTTCAGGAGCAGTATTCAGTGATTCATCACTTGCATACAATAGCCAGTGCTCAAGGCAACAAGTGCTCTCTTTAATACTCATCACCCATCTAGCCCATCTCCTACCCACCTCCCTCCATCAATTCTTCAGTTTGTTTTCTATCATTAAGAAGTCACGTGTGGTTTCCTTCCCTCCCTACTCCTTCCCCCCCCCACTTTCCCATATGTTCATCTGTTTTGTTTCTTAAATTCCACATATGAGTGAAATCATATGGTATTTGTCTTTCCCTGACTGACTTATTTTGCTTAGCATTATACATTCTAGCTCCATCCACATAGCTGCAAATGGCAAGATTTCATTCTTTTTGATGGCTGAGTAATCTTCCATTGTGTGTGTGTGTGTGTGTGTGTGTGTGTGTGTGTGTGTGTGTACAGATAGATACACACACACACACATACACACCACATCTTTATCCATTCATCCATCGATGGACATTTGGGATCTTCTCATATTTTGGCTATTGTTGATAATGCTGCTGTAAACACTGGGTTGCATGTGACCCTTTCACATTTCTATACACCAATAATGAAGGAGCAGAAAAAGAAATCAAGGAATTGATCCCATTTGCGGTTGTACCCAAACCAGTAAGATACCTAGGGATAAACCTAACCAAAGAAGTAAAAGATCTGTACTCTGAAAACTATAGAGCACTTATGAAAGAAATTAAAGAGAAAACAAAGAAATGGAAAAGCATTCCATACTCATAGCTTGGAAGAACAAACACTTAAAATGTCTATACTACCCAAAGCAATCTACACATTTAATGCAATCCCTATCAAAATACCACCAGCATTTTTTGCAGAGCTAGAGAAGCTGAGCTTTGATTTGCTATTATTTTGTTAATGAATTTTGAGTCTGTCTTCATGAGGGATGTTGGGCTATAGTTTTATTATTTTTTTGCATGTGTTTGGTTTTGGTATAAAAATAACACTGGCATCTTAAGATGAGTTGGGAATTATTCCCTCTTTTTCTATTTTCTGGAAGAAGTGGTATAGAATTTGGTATTTCATTTTCAAATGTTTAGAAGACTGTAATAGTGAAATTATCTGAGCCAACATTTATTTTTCAGAACGTTGTTAATTATGAATTCAATTATGACTTATGAATTTTCTGTATGACTCCAAATCCTGGGCTCTTTATCAATATGATGTATGGTCTGTTATATGAGATAGCATGTTTGCATGTTTATCTCCTTAACAGCTAGGATGTGGAATCCCTAACGATTATTCAGGTTATGTTTTTTTTCCTGCATAAGTTTTACTAATTTGTGACTTTAAAGGAATTGGTCCACTTAAGTCATTACTTTTATGTAATTTCTCGAGACATATTTTTAGAGCCACAGGTTGTTTAGAAGTATGTTGTTTAGGGGCGCCTGGGTGGCTCAGTTGGTTGGGCACCTGACTTTAGCTCATGTCATGATCTTGCGGTCCTTTAGTTTGAGCCCCGTGTTGGGCTCTGTGCTGATAGCTCAGAGCCTGGAGCCTGATTTGGATTCTGTGTCTCCCTCTTTCTCTGCCCCTCCCCTGCTCACATTCTCTCTCTCTCTCTCTCAAAGATATATAAACATTAAAAAAAAAAAAAGTGTGTTGGTTAATTTCCAAGTGGGTAGAGATTTTCCAGTCGTTTTCTTATTTTTATTGTTATTTTCTTATTTTTATATCAATTCCATTATGGTTAGGTAATATATTTTGTACTATTCCAACTCTTTTTAACGGCTTTATTTATACTAAATGTATAATTTAGTGGTTGTTAGTTTATCCACAGAGTTGCATAACCATCACTACAATTGATGTTCATCACCTCCAAAGAGAAACTCCATACCCATTAGCACTCATTCCTCATTTTCCCCTAGGTCCCTCATTTTTTCTTTTTTTTTTTTAGAATTTAAAACAGTTTTATTAAAATAAGCACATTATATAATAGCATGGCCTAGGCAACCATTAACCTACTTTCTATATCTGTAGATTTGCCTATTTTGGACAACTCATGTAAATGTATTTATATAATATGTTGTATTTTGTGACTGTTGTCTTTTAATTTGCATAACGTTTTCAAGATTCAACCATGTTTTAGTATGCATCAGTAGATTTTTTCACCTGCCGGATAATATTTCATTATATGGATATATCACAATTGTTTATCCATTCATTAGCTGATGGATACTTGGGCTGTTCCTATCTTTTGGCTATTATTATTATTTTTAAATGTTCATTTATTTATTTTTGAATGAGAGAGTGAGTGGGGTAGGGGCAGACAGAGAGGAAGAGAGAAAATCTCAAGAAGGCTCTGCACCCTTAGCAGAGAGCCCAAAGTAGGGCTCGAACTCACTAACCACAAGATCATGACCGGAGCTGAAACCCAGAGGTGGCTGCTTGCTTAACTGACTGAGCCAACCCAGGTCCCCTCTTTTGGCTATTAATAGTGCTGCTCTGAACATGGGTGTATAAATTTCTGTGTGAATATTTTCATTTCTCTTGGGTATCTTCCTAGGAGTAGAACTGCTGGGTCATATGTTAACTCTAAGTTTAACTCTTTGAGGAACTGTCACAATGTCTTCCACAGTGGCTGCAGCATTTTACATTACCAATAGCATTTGAAGGTTCTGATTTTTCTACATCCTTGTCAACACTTATTGATTATAGCTATCCTAGTGGATATGATGTGGTATCTTATTATGGTTTTTATTTGTATTTCCCTGATTAATGATATCAAGAATCTTGTTACAGGCTTATTGGCCATGTATATACCTTCACTGGAGAAATATTTAGATCTTTTGCTCATTTTTAAATTAATCTGTCTTTTTATTATTGAGTTGTTCTTTTTATGTATTCTAGATACAAGTCATTTGTCAGATATATCATCTATAAATATTTTCTCCCATGCTGTGGTTGTCTTCTTGCTTTCTTGATGTTGTCTTTTGAAGCATGAAAGATTTTAATTTTTTTGAAGTCCAATTCATCCATTTCTTTTGTTTGTGCTTTTGAAGTCATATCTAAGAAACCATGGCCACAAAAGTTTACTCTTATGTTTTCTTCTAAAAGTTTTATAGCTTTAGTTCTCACATTCAATTTGTGATCTACTTGAGCTAATTTTCGTGTATGATGTGAGGTAGGGTTCACATTCATTCTTTCCTATGTGGGTATCCAGCTCCCAACACCATTTCTTAGGAGACCATTTCTTCCCCATTAGAATTATCTTGGCATCCTTGTTAAAAAATCAAGTGGTCATAAATGTGAGGATTTATTCCCAGACTCTTAATTCTCTTTATCTACATGTCAATCTGTATCCCAGGATCACATTGTCTTCTTTTTCAGCTTTGTATATTTTGCAGTCAGTAAGTATGAATCCTAAGATTTTGTTCTTTCTCAAGATTGTTTTGGTTATTCTGATCCCTTTTTAGTTCCATAGGAATTCAAGAATCAGCTTTTTCATTTCTACAACAAATAACAAAAAGTAGCTGGGATTATGTTAGGAATTGCTTTGAATCTACCAATCTATTTGCAGAGTACTGCCATTCTAACAATTTTAAGCTTTTTGATCCATGAACATGGGATGCCTTCATTTCATTTAGATCTTCCTTAATTTCTTTCAACAACGTTTTATAGTTTTCACAGTGTAAGTTTTATACTTCTTTTATTAAGCTTATTTCTAGGTATTTTATTCTCTTTGCTATTATAAGTGGAATTATTTCCTTAATTTTTTTATTGCTTGTGCATAGAAATAGATTTTTTATAAATTGATACTATATCCTGCAACCTTATTTAACCTTTACTGAGCTCTAACAGTTTTTTTTTTTCACGTTTATTTATTTTTGAGAGAAGACAGTGCAAGCAGGAGAGGGGCAGAGAGAGGAAGACATAGAATCTGAAGCAAGTTCTAGGCTCTGCATTGTCAGCACAGAACCCAATGCGGGGCTTGAACTCATGAGCTGTGATATCATAACCTGAGCCAAAGTCAGACACTTGACCCAGGTGCCCCTCTAGTAGTTTTTTAGTCGATCTCTTGGGATTTCCTGTATAAACTATACTCAAATAGATAGTTTTCCTTGTTCCTTTCCAATTTGGATGCTTTTTACTTCATTAGCTTGTCTGATAGTCCTGGCTAGAACCTTCAGTACAATGTTGAAAGAATAGACATCCTTATCTTTTCTCTGATCACAGGAAATAGATTTCAGTCTTTCACCTTTCACTAGTTGTTAGCTTTGGGTTTTTCTTAATCAGGTCAAAGAAATTCCTTTCATTTTCCAGTGAAGCCATCTCAGCCTGGGATTATTTTTCCTAGCCAGAGTTATTTCATCTAGAACCAGTATAGCAGTTTATGTCCCTCCAAGAATTTGCCCATTTTGTCTAAGTTATCTAATTTGTTAGTATAAAGTTGTTATATATGTGTGTATGACAATCCTTTTTACTCCTGTAAGGTCAGCATTCATGTTACATCTTTTATTCTGACCTTAATAATCTGAATGTTCTCTTTTCTTCTTGATCAGTGTAGCTAAGGCTTGCTTGCTTCATTCATTCATTCATTCATTCATTCATTCATTCATTCATAAAGTAGGTTTCACGCCCATCCTGGAGTCCAATGTTGGGCTTGAATCCACAAACCTCAGATCAAGACCTGATCCGAGATCAAAAGTCAGACACCTAACCGACTGAGCCACTCAGGTGTCCTGTAGCTAAGGCCTTATTAATTCTTTTAAAAAATCTTGATTTTTGGTTCCATTGATTTTCTTTATTATTTTTCTATTCTCTACTTAATTTATCCACTTCAGTCTTTCTTCTTTCCTTGTGTTTGCTATGCTTAATTTCCTCCTTTTTTCCCAGTGTCTTTGAAGTAGAAAGTTAGGTTATTGATTTGTGACATTTCTTGTATTTTAGTATACGTGTTTAAAGCTACACATTTTTCTTAGTAATGCATTTGCTACATCCCATAAGTTTTGGCATACTGTGTTTCCATTTTCATTCATCTTAAACAAAGCTTTTTACTTTTTCCTTCATTTTCCTTCCTTTCAAATTATTTCCTTTTGGGGCACCTGGGTAGCTCAGTTGGTTTAGCGTCCGACTTCAGTTCAGGAGATGATCTCATAGTTTGGGAGTTCGAGCCCTGTGTCAGGCTCTGTTCTGACAGTGAAGAGCCAGGAGCCCACTTTGAGTTCTGTGTCTCCCTTTCTCTCTGCCCCTCCCCCACTCACAATCTGTCTCTCTCTCTCTCTCTAAAAAATAAACATTAAAAATTAAAAAAAAAAATCTACCAAGAGATTCAAATTATTTCTTTTGATGTATTAGTTTTTTTTCCCCCACTGGTTATTTAAGCAGTGTGTTGTTTCTATATGTTTGTAAACTCCCAAGTTCCTATAAGTTATTGTTAATTTTATCTCATTATGGTCAGAGACTATGCTTTGTATGATTTTACTTCTTTTTATATTTATTTGAGACTGTTTTACGGCCTGTCATATGTTCTATCCTGGGGAATATTCCCTGTGTACTTGACAAGAATATATATTCTATTGTTCTTAGGTGGAGTATTCTATAGATATCTGTTAGGTCTATTTGGTCTATAGTTTTGTTTGTACTATTGTTCATGACTTCCATTTCCTTATTTATCTTCCTCTTGGTCGTTCATCCACCACTGAAAGTGGGGTATTGAGGTCTTCAGCTATTATTGTTGAATTGTTTATTTCAATTCTGTCAGTTTTGTTTCATGTATTTTAGGGTTTGATGTTGTAAGGTGCATATGTTTCTAATTGTAGAGTCTTTCTGTTGGACTGACCCTTTTATCATATAAAACGTCCTTCTTTGTTTCAGGTAATTCTTTTTGTATTAAAGTCTACATTCTCTGATATTTATAAAACCACTTTAAGTTTCCTATGGTTGTTGCTTGCATGACATATCTTTATATTTCCTTTTCCTTTTTCTCCCTTTTGGATCTTTAAATCTGTGTCTCATATAGACAGCATATAATGGTTTTTTTTTTTTTTACATTTATTTTTGAGAGAGAGAGAGAGAGGGAGAGAGGGAGAGAGGGAGAGAGCGCGCACGCACAAGTGGGGGAGGGGCAGAGAGAGAGGGAGCCACAGAATCCCAAACAGGCTCCAGGCTCCGAGCTGTCAGCACAGAGCCTGATGTGGGGCTCAAACTCACAAACTGCGAGATCATGACCTGAGCCAAAGTTGGAGCCGAAGTCAGAGGTTTAACCAACTGAGCCACCCAGGCGCCCCAATTGTATATTGGTTTTTAAATCCAGTCTGGAAAACCTCTGTCTTTTGATGGAATATTTAATCCATTCACATTTATAAATTGTTATTATTGATATAGTTGGAATAATGTCTGCCATTTTACTTTTTGTTTTCTATCTGTGTGGCATTTTTCCTATTTCTCCTTTACTGCTTTCTTTTACATTAAGTGATTAGGTGATTACATTAAGTGATTCTAAGTGTAACATTCTAATTCATTTAATGATTTTGTTCACTATACATTTTTGAATTAATTTTCTAGTGGTTTCTCTAAGGGCTTGCCATATACATTTTTATCTTATAATCTACTTCAGATTTCTTCTTTTTTTTTTTAACGTTTATTTATTTTTGAGACAGAGACAGACAGAGCATGAACGGGGGAGGGTCAGAGAGAGGGAGACACAGAATCCGAAACAGGCTACAGGCTCTGAGCTGTCAGCACAGAGCCCAACGCGGGGCTCGAACTCATGGACCACGAAATCATGACCTGAGCCGAAGTCAGCCGCTTAACCGACTGAGCCACCCAGGCGCCCCCAGATTTATTCTTAATTCCAGTGAGATACTGAAATGTTACTCCTATATAACTCTCTTCCTTCTTCTTTTTATGCTACTATTGTTATTCATATTACATCTATATATATTACTATAATATATTTATATTAATATATGATATATATTAATTATATATTATAATATATAATATATACTAATTAGTATATATACTACCAAAACTATACTGGTCTAATTATTACTTTTAATTATACTTTTCTATTGTTATATATATAATATATAATACATATATTATAATATTAATTAATATACACACACACATTACTATATATATATTACCAAAACTACACTGGTCTAATTATTACTTTATGTAACTTATGTTTTTTAAAGAAGCTGAGAGAAGACTGAAGAACTATATATTCGTCGTTTGTTATATTAATCTTCATTACCATTTCTAGCTCTCTTCATTTGTCCTTATGGGATAATAAGGTTCCAGAAATGGGATAATATAGATGAGAATTATTTGAGAAAAGCTTTTTCATAACTGAGGAAATATGAAAGATAAAAGGTTGTTGAGAGAGTTAACAGAACACTGAGAAGGCAAGAATTAGAAAAAAGAATAGCCTTCAAATCTTTGGAAATTTAGGTGATCTAACTGAAACAACCTAAGCTTTCAAAATAGTAAATTAATGATAAATTATAAACATGCATACTACATACGAAAAAATGCTCAACATCACTCATCATCAGGGGAATGATGAAATACAAATCAAAACCACAATGAGATACCACCTCACACCTGTCAGAATGGCTAACATTAACAAGTCAGGCAACAACAGATGTTGGCAAGGATGCAGAGAAACAGGATCTCTTTTGCACTGTAGGTGGGAATGCAAACGGGTGCAGCCACTGTGGAAAACAGTATGGAGGTCCCTCAAAAAATTAAAAATAGAACTACCCTATGACCCAGCAATTGCACTACTAGGTATTTATCCAAGGGATACAGGTGTGCTGTTTGAAATACCCCAATGTTTATAGCAGCACTATCAACAATAGCCAAAGTATGGAAAGAGCCCAAATGTCCATCAATGAATGAATGGATAAAGAAGATGTGGTGTGTGTGTGTGTGTGTATATATACATATATATATATACGTATACACACACACACACACACACACACACACAGGAGTATTACTCAGCAATCAAAAAGAATGAAATCCTGCCATTGGCAACTACATGGATGGAACTCGAGGATATTATGCTAAGCGAAATTAGTCCACCAGAGAAAGACAAATATCATACGAGGACTTTAAGACACAGAACAGATGAACACAATGGAAGGGAAGCAAAAATAATATAAAAACAGGGAGGGGGACAAAACATAAGAGACTCTTAAATATGAAGAACAGGGGCGCCTGGGTGGCGCAGTCGGTTAAGCGTACGACTTCAGCCAGGTCACGATCTCGCGGTCCGTGAGTTCGAGCCCCGCGTCGGGCTCTGGGCTGATGGCTCAGAGCCTGGAGCCTGTTTCCGATTCTGTGTCTCCCTCTCTCTCTGCCCCTCCCCCGTTCATGCTCTCTCTCTGTCCCAAAAATAAATAAACATTGAAAAAAAAAAATGAAGAACAAACAGAGGGTTACTGGAGGGGTTGTGGGAGGGGGGATGGGCTAAATGGGTAAGGGGCATTAAGGAATCTACTCCTGAAATCATTGTTGCACTATATGCTAACTATCTTGGATGTAAATTAAAAAAATTAAATTAAAAAAAGAGGAAAAAAACCATGCATACTTACTGGCATGGAAATATATTGTTAGGTGAAAAAGTGTATCACAAATCTATATAATATGATACCATTTAGCATAATATATCTTTTGGTGCAGGGAGGAATAGGAGGAGAAAGAGTCGGGAGAGAAGGAAAGGGAGAAAGAGGAGTGAATGGATATGTACCAATATTAAATATGGGTCATGGAATTATGAGTGAATTTCATATTAAGGTTTTTGAATGTATGTAGTTTAGATATTTTTATTTTATATATATTTTTAATAGCTTCATTATTAAATATAAAAAACTTTAATATTTTTTGTATTTGTTATAAAATAACAACAGAAATGAGCAAAAGACATGAAAAGGCAAGTTGGCTAAAATGAAATAAAAAAGGCTGAATGGTATGAAAAAATTCAGCCTCATTAGTAATCAAAGAAATGCAATATACATAATACTGAATTTTTAATTTATCAAGTTGGAAAATATTTTTAAGTGGAAAATACCTAGTGTTAGTAATATGCTGTATCTTGTTGATAAAGGTATAAAGTGACAAAACTTTTCTAAAGACCAACTCAATAATTTTTATAAATTCCCCCCAAAATATCTATACCCTTTTAACCTAACAATTCCATTTAGGAATACTTACTTATTTACTTATTTTTAAAAAACTTTTAAATTTTATTTTAGAGAGAGAAAGCAGGAGTGTGGGAGAGGGGCGGGGGGGGGGGGGGAGGGAGGGGGGGAGAGAGAGAGAGAGAGAGAGAGAGAGAGAGAGAGAGAATGAATCTCAAGCAGGTTCCATAATCAGTATGGAGCCCAATGAGGGTCTCATTCCCACAACACTGGGATCATGACCTGTGGTGAAATCAAAAGTCGGATGCTCAAGTGAATGAGCCACCCAGGTACCCCTTGGAAAATTTATTTTTTTTTCAACGTTTATTTTATTTTTGGGACAGAGAGAGACAGAGCATGAACGGGGGAGGGGCAGAGAGAGGGAGACACAGAATCGGAAACAGGCTCCAGGCTCTGAGCCATCAGCCCAGAGCCCGACGCGGGGCTCGAACTCACGGACCGCGAGATCGTGACCTGGCTGAAGTCGGACGCTTAACCGACTGCGCCACCCAGGCGCCCCTGGAAAATTTATTTTAATGAAAAAAGTAGTGAGTGTTACAACTGTTTAGCTGCAACTATTGTTTTGGAAAGCAATCCATCAAAATTTTGGAGTGTATGGTAATTAAGACTTAATCCAATGGAGCTAATCTTAATGTCTAACATGTATGTAACAATATATGAAATAGACCATACAATATATACCAACTTTTTTAATAGTGTCTTATTCTGAGTGTTAGAATTAAAATTTATTTTCTTCTTTTTACCCATGTTTTCTAAACTGTCTCTAATGGACAATAAATTATTGTTTGAAATGGAAAACAAAGTTATTTAAAAATAATCTAATAGGCTGCCCAATAAATAGCTTAGATTTCTACTTCACTGAATTCTTTTTTAAAAAAATTTTGATGTTTATTTATTTCTGAAAGAAAGAGCACAAGTGGGGGAGTTACAGAGAGGGAAACATAGAATCCGAAGCAGGCTCCAGACTCTGAGCTGTCAATATAGAGAGCCCGAAGTGGGGCTTGAACTATGAACCAAGAGATCATGACCTGAGCAGAAGTCAGATGCTTAACTCACTGAGCCACCCAGGTGCCCCACTACCTTCACTGAGCTCTAAACCACATATCCAATATTTAGATAAATACTTCAACCAACATGCACGCAGTTGAGTCAGTTATACTAGCAAGGAGCACCAAAAACTGTAGCCTCTCCCTCCCTTGGTACTAAGCACAAACTATGTATTGGGTATTGTGTCATTATATAAGCTGGGAATAAAAAGAAGAGAGGGGCCTAGATTTTTGGCTTAAACATGAGACTAGTGGCAAGAAACACACATGTAAACTCAAAACTACAAATCAAGGTACATTTGAGAGTGCCAAGGAAAGGGAAAGATGATTCTAATTTATCTATACCAGTCATCCACAATTTGCTCTTCTTTCTCTCTCTGATTTATTACTGAACCATCAAGATCATAAAACAACAAAATTCACAATATATATTCCTACATTCTGTATAAATAAGTCCTACTTATTCTTCAGAGCCAGCTCACATGTTACTTCACCTTTGTTTCTGGG
The DNA here is from genome assembly GCF_028749965.1 of Puma concolor. NCBI lineage: Eukaryota > Metazoa > Chordata > Mammalia > Carnivora > Felidae > Puma > Puma concolor. The sequence continues at coordinate 32,040,079 of NC_141675.1, read as the reverse complement.
GGTAAAAATACTTCTCTTGATATTTTATGACTATGGATTCAGTCTAAGAGGGCAGAGAATAAGTCTAATCCACCTTGGTACCCCTACATCAAGATGGCATCCAATGGATATGCATCATCAATTTTTTAAGCTTTGTTTAAGTGTTAAATGTTACTGGCAAAGGAATCTTAAGAAGTCGTACCTGGTTGGGTTCCTTTTGTCTTCCTCAGAGATCAAAAACCAAACAAAATCTGCATAGCTCATTCTTCCCTCTTTCTGTACTGTTTTTCCCCTGAAGAAAACATATCATTATCAAGTTTCCTGAGCAATTACTCGGATGAATTTAGTAGGATGACAGACTAAGAAATAAAGCAACACCTTCTTTGGAAATTAAGTTAAAAAAATTAGAAGGCTATAACTAAAATTTAAATAAAAAGTAAAAAAAAAAAATTAGAAGGCTGGAAATCTTACAAAGGTTACAAAACCTATCCTGTTTTCAAAGGCCTAGAAGGGTGAAACCAGAAGACATTTGCTGGTATGAAAAAAGAAGTCTCGTTTCTAATTTGAATGCAAATAATCACCAGGATCAAATACCTTTACCTATACTTAGGTAAAGGATTAATGTCTGTATATAAAGAATTACTGCTGTCTTGTATGAAGCCATGACATACATGTCATACATGACATGTATGAAGCTGTGCTAAAATGAGATTGTTAAAGTATTACCTGTAATTCATTTTTAAACTCAGATGCTTTTTCTTACCTTGTTACTGCCCCAGAAAATATCCTTTCAATAATTCTGTTTGATGAAGCTAAATGTAAATAAGAAAGTACAAAGCTAGTTAGGAACATGTTCCATAAAGGCAATACTTTGGGCAAATTTATTTTCAGTAGCTATGAGCTAAAACATAGTAATCTTCTATAACAAGAATATGAATATTTAAATTTTTACTTATGTATAATTTATATTTTTGAAAGTAAGAATTTGAAGTGGCATAATCAATCATTAAAAAAAAAGAATAGGCAAATGATTATGCCTGACAGCTGTGATGTATTAATATAGTTGAGCATCCTAACAACTAAGACAAAAACGTATAGGATTTATATTGATCTTGTATCTAAGACAATTTTCCTCTAAAACAAGACAAATTTTATCCTCGTATTAAATTCAAGGGGACTGATCAGCAACTCCTAAGATAAGGGACTCTGAGTACAACAATGGAGAATGCTTTCAAGTAGAATTTTATAGAAGATACCTAAACATACCACAAACATACTTTTCATATATTCTTATTCCATAACAGTCCAGGACATAACATACAATTTTATCTTAAGATAGCATGTTGCTTTTGATGGTAGATCCTAGAGAATATATAGCAGTGTACCTCATTGTTGGTTCAAAATAACCAAAGCCTTTAGTTTTACCAAAAGGCTATGTCAATAGATCTCAGACCTAGGGATTTGGTGAGGACAGAATCTGTTGTTTTAAGAAGTGCCCCAGGCAATAGCATGTACACTAAAATTTCCAAATAAGTGATGAAGTTATTAGACAGTAGCTATCAGCATCTAATTCTTCTGCACACAGTTAGGTATAGTCAACCTAAAGGTAAAATTAATTTGGCTGAAGAATGTTGGGAATATGGGTGTCAGTAGAGCCATGCCTGGCCACAAAGCTTATATAAGGACCCTCTAGACTTTGGTGAACATTGGTTTATAATAATTTGTACTATACAAACAGAGGGCTGTATAGGAAAGGCATGGACATTTAATCCCAAAGCTAAAGTCTTTTTTACATTTGGAAGGTTTACCCTAAAATTGAAGATCATGTTGTCCCATTTAGGACAGGCTGATGGATTGCCAATTATGTAGTTTTGATGGGCTCTTCATCATGAAGGCTTAGATGCCTACTTATTTGGACATCATCACTTTAATATACCCTCTATTGGATTGTTATGTGTATATATACATTTTGGAACCTAATGAGAATTATGATTGTATCAGCTGGAGAGAGGTTTGTATGACCTCATGTTACACAGATGATCTGGCCACCGGTGATTAGAAGGTACACGGCTAATAAAGCTGACCCGATATGCCTGTGAATATCTCCATCTTTATGCTATTCTGGTGACAGCAAGATTATGACTACTTGAAAAAGGGAGGTATAGTACTAAAATGCTTGTTCATCAATAAGTACATCTGAGTATTTTCTCTTGATATCTGGTTGGCACCTGAGAATAGAGAGGAAGGACTCTTTTTTATATATGGAAAGTTCTATGATACTTAAGATCATATAGAATGAAACTCTTCTTAAGATGCAAACAGTTAATCACAGAGATACCAAATAACAGAAGTGAAATTCAATGTATTTAAGATTTGTACTCTGCTACACCTAAAGGGCTAAAGGCTGATTTAAAATAAATAGCAGTGCCTGAGAAGACATTTAAGAATAGAACAATCTTATGAGAATCTTATGAGACAATCTTATGAGAAAAGAATGAGTCAATGTATCTTGGTGCTTGAGGAAGAATATTTGCAGGTAATAGGTTATAAGTTTACTAACTGGTAAAAATGAAGCAAAATGAGTAGTATCATGTGATGTTTAATATTTTTGTTTTCTGATAAAAGAAAACACACAAAATTCATCTGCGGAGAAAATATCTATTCTGGATCTAAATCCCAAAAGGTAAGTTGTTATTAGTCCTTGAAAACACTGGCATATTATTTCATCCTTGTCTGTTTATAAATACTGTAAAATGGGAAACTTACAGGGTGTACATACACTCTCTTTCAAATAAACTACATAGGAATGGATCTAATTCAACTCATCACTAGAAAATAATCACCACAGAGTGCCTGGGTGGTGCAGTTGGTTAAGCATCCAACTCTCGGCTCAGGTCATAATCTCAATCTCCTTAGTTTGGGCCCCACATGGGGCTCTGCACTGACAGTGCAGAACCTGCTTGGAATTCTCTCTCTCCCCTCTGTCTCTCCCCTGCACGTGCTCTCTCTTTCTCTCCTCTCTCTCCCAAAAACTAAAATAAACATACTAATTAATTAAATTAATCAAAGACAATCAAAACAAAGACTCTAATTGCTTATTTACCTTAAGTCCCTTCTCCTACACTTGCCTTCTAAATGAAAAATCAATACCTTCACTCATTCCCACTTAAAAATTCTTGGCTCTTTAAAGAGGACTTGATGGGGCACCTAGGTGGCTCAGTTGGTTGAGTGTCTGACTTCGGCTCAGGGTGTGAGTTCGAACCCCACATCGGGATCTCTGCTGTCAGTGTGGAGCTGGCTTTGGATCCTCTGTCCCCTCCCTCTTTGTACCTCCCCCACTCGCTCTCAAAAATAAATTAAAAAAAAGTTTTTTTAAAAAAAGGATTAAAGAATTTAAGAAATGGGAATTTCTCATTCATGTAACAATTCAGACAACTCTTGCCTTCTTCAAAATAGTTAAGTCTTAACAACTATAAAACACTCACCCTGGTCATTATATCGAGATAAATCAGCCTGGCTGATGTAGAGGTCATGATCACTATCTAGCTCCCAGAATTTACAATAAATAACATAGAAATGTTCATAGGAGAAGTAATCTGTGATTTGGTTTATATCTTCCTCTTCTTCCAAAAGGGCTAGAGTCTGAAATAAAGTATGAAGAGAAGGATTAATTTATTTTAAAATTATGAAAACCAGCTTTGGCCATTATATAGAGTCTAATGAAGTTTTATTTTAAATTTAATTAAAATTTTTGGTTTTGGTACTAAACCAGGAACTGTAACAGGCACCCTCATCCTACCTTTAATCAACTGACCAATCTATAAACATTTACAAACTCTATATTATGCTTACCAAAGGGATAGATGCTGTGGAGGATTTAAAAGCAGGGAAAGGGAAGGACTGTTACCAAGGAGACTATATCCTGTCAGAGGTCCCCAAACTAGCAAACCAGAACACACAAGAGGCTGAAATAGATGGTCATGAACTGACATTGCTTTTAACTTTCCAAAATTATGAACACTGGGCATCTCCTCTATTATGTAGAGTGGAAGTCTACATACAGGGTTTGGCTTTGTAATGAGATCAAGTTTACTATAAAGGAGACTTATGTATGGTACTGTGCTGATGTGCTGTGGCCTGGTGTGGAAAATATGGGGGATGGAGCTGCAGAGCCCTAGGCTGGAAGTAAACTGGGGTCTCCCCTGATTCACTGTGTACCCTGATGGAAAACACCAGAAACAATAATGCTAAACCCAGGCTTCTTAACAATTCTTACAATTATCATGCAAGTGGGCAGATAAATAGAGATGTTTTCAGAAATGAAAAATTCAGAAAGATATAAGAAACCATAAGGAAACTTAGGAAATAGAAAAAACAAAATGAGATGGCAGAAGTCAGATCAGATATATCAACAATCACAATAAATATAAATGAATAGAGTCTCCATATTAAAGCATTTTCAGATTGAGTATAAAAACCAACCCCCCCCAAAAAAAAACAGATCTAGATATATGCTATCCATAAGAGATAAATAAATTTAAAAGGAAAGTTAAAAAAAAAGACAAATATTTACTAGCTAAATCTTAACAGCAACAACAAAAAAAACATGTCAATATGATTAGAAAATACAGTGGAATTAAAGGTGAAAAACATTATAAGGAACAAAGATAAATATTTCATAGTGCAAATAGATTACTTCGATAAAAAATTATGTTCCAAAATGTAAATACTGGGAAACCAATATGCCCTGACAAGCTGAGAACATAAATTATGAGACTAAAACTACTTAATGGAAGATTCTGCTGCCAGTAAAAATTATAAAGTCTACACAGAAACAAAGGAAAACCATGACATGGTAAAAGCAAAATATGGTATATAAAATTATACACACTAAGAATATGTAAAATCCATTTAATCTGCACATATATATGAGACAAGAAAAACACATACAAAAATGTTATTAGTTGTATTAGGGTGATAAAACAGGAATTTTTTTTGTTTTCCAAACAAGGCTTGTAATGTTTTGTTTTACAAAATGTTCTTTAACATGTATAAAGCAGAATATGTACATTAAAACAAATCTTGAGAAGCAGCTCTCATTTTAACCTACTGGATTGTCATAAAATGAAAAAGATGACTTCTGCTGTTGGTGAATGTGTGTGAACTAGTACAGGTTTTTGGCAGGATCTATCAGACTGAAAATGTACATACCATTTGATCCAGGATTTTCCCTCCAGTAGTCTATTCTAGAAAAATTTTTTTTTAATTTAATTTTTTAATGTTTATTTTTGAGAGAGACAGAGGGTCAGCAGGGGAGGGGCAGAGACAGAGAGGGAGACATAATCCAAAACAGGCTCTAGGCTCTGAGCTGTCAGCACAGAGCCCAACGTGGGGCTCAAACCATGAGATCATGACCTGAGACAAAGTCGGATGCTTAACCGACTGAGTCACTCAGGCACCCCTATTCTAGAAAGATTCTTAACAGGAGGAAAGTACAGGGATATTCACTGCATCTTTCCAAAGAAAAAATATGAAAATGACTTCAACATCTTCTAAAGGGGAGTATGTAATTTAGTTACGGTAGAACCATACCACAGATTATGCAGAAGAATCATAAAAATGAGATAGATTTATATGAATGGAAATGAAAAGAATGTCAAGATATACCGTTAATGGAAAAAAACAAATTAACAGAATAATGATCTCATATATTACAAAACCTCGTAACAGTAGCCATACAAAATAAAACTGTATACTTCATGTAAACATACAAGGGAATAAAACCACAGATAATGTGGGTTCTGTCTGGGAAAAGGAATGAAATGGCAGCGTAAAGAGATAGTGACTTCTGCTGGTTATTCTAGATATGTCACGTACTTGAATGCTTCATGAGCATATACATTACGAGCATACATTCATGAATAATGCACTAATAGGAAGAATAAGGAGAGGGGTAGGGGAGAAGGGGAAAAATTAAACCATGTTCTAGGAAGAACATTTGAGTTCCGTTTCCAATTCAATCACTTACTTGCTGTGTGATCTTACCTGTCATTCAACCGTATCTGAGCCTCAAATTTTATCATCAGTTAAAAAAAATATATATTATAATAATGCTAGAAACTATAAACTCTAATGTGCTTCAGGAATGTGAGGGATTATTCATCATTCTCAAGGTATGAAGCCTTTTTATGGAATTACTGCCATTTTGACCCATCCCATATTACCTGCTGAGAGAGGCAGGCACCAGGTGTTCAATAAATATTAACAATCACTGTGATGATTACTATTCATTTTAGAATAAAAAAGGTGTGTATATGTATTATGGGCTGCTCATTTTGCCAAGTCTTCATTACTTTGTCTGTCTCAGATGAAGACATGGAAAAATAAAAGAGTACATAAGGTGGTATTATTACCCTAAGCTTCATTTAGTATGATTCATTGAAAATAAAATATTTCCTTTCAACCATGAACCATTCTTTAGATTAACAGAAGCTTCCACAGTCAGGCATGAAGATTACCTCAGTAAAAGGCTCCCACTAGTGGTCAACACTTTCATAGTAGGTAAAATAAATAAAAAAATTGAATGAAATGTGTCTTTCTTAAAAGAATTTTTAATATTTTTCTCCACTCCAGTAAGAGCTGGATAAAGACTCATTGTCAAAAGGATCACGTTAAAATCCCTCTATTCCTTTTGCAAGGTCTTTCCTAACCCAGCCTGCCAGGCTGCATCACTGGTCAGTCTCTGCAGAGCCACCAGCCAGTAGACTGTTCCGTTTGAGACTTGAGACACTTTCATGCTTATGGGCCTTTGCTTATACTGCTCCCTCTATCTGGAATCCCCTTCTAATTTTTTATTTTGATAAACTCCCAATATCCTCCAAGGTCAAGATCACATGTCAGTCCTGTGAGGCCTTCTATGCATATTTGTTATCCATTTCTGTGAAAATTTTCCTCAGGTGTGACTGTGTGCTTTTCTTTTACTCCACATGCCTCGATACAAAAATCTCTGGTTATTCACCTTTGTTACCCCCAACACATCTCAGGTTATCTGATAAATGCTTAATGACTGAAAGTAGTGAAAGTGCTTTGCATGCAGTAAGCGCTCAAATACTTGTTAAATGAACTAATAGTATTATTTAAACTGCTCGTTTTTTAGGTTTATTTATTTTGAGAGAGAGAGAGCATGCATGTGCGAGCAAGCAGGGAAAGGGCGGGGTGGGGGAGAGAGGGGGACAGAGAGCGAGAGTGAGAGCGAGAGAGAAACCCAAGCAGGCCCCATGCTCAGCACAGAGCTCAACATGGGGCTCAGTCCCACGACCGTGAGATCATGACCTGAGCCAGTATCAAGTCTTGGACACTTAACTGAGTCACCCAGGCTCCCCTTAATTGCTTTTATACATGAATTCCAATGAGAGACCTACTTGCAAAAAGTTGCTTTTTCTTATTTCTGTCGAAGTTATTTTTCCACTCCAAGATCTGTTGACTGTGTAGAATATTCTCTGAATAACCTGGATCCAAAAGGAAAACAAACCAAATAAAAAAATTGAAGATAACTATTACTTTACCAAAAGCCATCTTATGAATGTACCTTGAACAAAAAGCTGTGTTTTGGTTTTCTGATTATGTCAAGCGTAATTTCTAATAAAAATTAACACTGTATTTTAAAAACTAGAACCATGTAATTTACATCTGCCCCTATAATTCCAAGAAGAATAAAAAGATATTCTTTGTTCATAAGTCTGCATTCCAGCTGCCTATATGTCACTTTATTTAACTCTCATACATTGATGCCTGATTCAAGCAGTGCTTACTGGGCTGGATGTTTTGGGAAGGTAAATGAGGTAGGAAATACACACTGGGTTGGCTTAACAATTGGTGGGTCAGAAGAATGGCTCCCAACATAGTCTGATTCAAGAGGGCATTATTCTAGTTATTTTAGCCTTATTCACTAGAATCTTAAAGACTTCCAGTCTTCCAGCCTCTCTCTGGAAACTCAAATACATCTGGGATATCTCCTACCAAGTCCATGCTTGGCCATGAACAATTCTGTTATTAGCTAGGGTTTTAAAAGAGCTTAACAACAGATGGGAAGCTCTGGAGAAGACCGTGGACAGGACGAGAGAGGAGGGAATGGACTGCAAATGTGTTTGAGATTGACAACGTGTGTGTTGTGGTACAGGAGAGTACTGGAGAAGGAAGACAAAGCTGCCATCCTGGAGGGAGGAGGCCACAGTGTATTCCTAACAATTTTACCTGGGGTTATGCCCACCCATTTAATTTCCCTTTGACTTTTTTTTTTTTTTACTTTTTTGTTTTTTTTTCTTTTCTCAAAAAAAAAAAAAGGCAGCAAGAGCAACTTGAATAGTTTTTGACACTTTGCCTTTGATTTTGATTGTCAAATAAAACAGAAATCCTGTATCATTGGCGGTTTTATCATGGAAAAGATTAGATCCTTTTTAAAAGTTATTTGGTGCAAGAAGAACAAAAAAGGGAAGACATTTGGACATCTACACAAATAGGCGTAATGGGGGACTACACCACCATTCCCCTTCTGGATTCTTTAGCAAAGACAGTGATTCTCGAACAGAGCAGGGAAATACCAGCCTCAGAATGAAGGCCCAAATTTCTGTTGCCCAGCTTTCCTTATCCTACTCCTGCTATCAGTGCTAACTCCTGACCCTTCAAAATCTAGCTCAACTTGCCAACTCCACAGGAAGCCCTAAAACAGGGACTAGGGTAGAGAGAGCTCTGTCTTCTGTGCTCCAATTGTCATGCGAGTCTCCTTCCGTTCTTCCTGTGGTTATATTCTAAACACACTGGTGTGGTCAGACACCTATCATCACCTCCAAACTCCAAAGTACCAGGTCTTTCTTGACTTGCATCCCAGTGCCTGATAATGGTGCTTTGCATATATCAGATAGCTAATAGTTGCTTGATACATTTTTTATTTGAGGAATAATTGACATACATTAGTTTCAGGTATACATGATTACATATATTTATATACTGCAAAATGATCACCATATATAGTTACAGAATTTTTTTCTTGTGATAAGAACTCTTTACTCTCTTAGCAACTTTCAAATATGCAATATATTTGTATTTTTGTGCTGCATATTATTAACTATATATAGTATATACAGTATTAACTATAGTCATCATGCTGTACTTTATATTCCCATGACTTATTTACTCTATAACTGGAAGTTTGTACCTTTTAACTCCCTCTTCACCCATTTTGCCCCACCTACCCCCTGCCTTTGGAAACCACCAATCTGTTTTCTATATCTATGAGCTTAACTTTGTTTTTTTTTGTGTGTTTTTTTGGATTCCACATATAAGAGAGATCATACAGTATCTGTCTCTGACTGACTTATTTCACTTAGCGTAATATTTTCAGAGTTGATCTGTGTTGTTGCAGATGGCAAGATTTCATGAGTTAAGGGTGCCAACCCTGGCCATGTGTGCAGTTGAAATTCCACATATACCTTTTGACTCCCCCAAAACTTAACTACTAATAGCTTACTGTTGACTAGAAGCCTTACAAATAACAAAAACAGCTGATTAACATATATTCTGTACATGGTATATGTACTGTATAACTGTATTCTTACAATAAAGCTAGAGAAAATATTAAGAAAATCATAAGAAAGAGAAAATATATTTACAGTGCTATAAAGAAAATCTGCATATAAATGGACCCATGCCGTTCAAACCCATGTTGTTCAAGGGTCAACTGTATGTATATACCTCATCTTCTTTATCCATCCACTGAGGAACACTTAGGTTGTTTCCATATTGTGGCTACTGTAAATAATGTTGCAATGAACATGGGGTGCATTTATCTTTTTGAGTTGGTATCTTTTTTTCTTCAGATAAATACCCTGCAGTAAAATTGCTGGATCATACAGTGGTTGTATTTTTAATTTTTTGAAGAATCTCATACAGTCTTCCATAGTGGGTGAACAAATTTACATCCACACCAACAGTGCACAAGGGTTCCTTTTTTTCTACATCCTTGCCAACACTTGTTATTTTCCTGTCTTTTTGTTATTAGTCATTCTAACAGGTGTGAGGTGACATCTCATTGTGGTTTTGATTTGCATTTCCCTGATGATTAGTGCTGTTGAGCACCTTTTCATGTACCTGTTGGCCATCTGTATGTCTTCCTTAGAAAACTGCTTGATAAATTAATGAGGTTTGAGAGTTGTGTAACAAAGACTTTCATATTGTACCTGTGATAAAGACATATGGGTTGGATTTGTAGCTAGTTGAATAACTCTAGTCAGCATTGTAAGTAGCAGATGGATGCCAACCCAAGAAAGGTCTCTAATTAGTATTTCATATAAATCCGTACTGTTGTTTGTGACTTACAGATAGATAGATGGCATATAAAGTGTACAGAAAACATAAAACAGAGAAGGGTAACTATATTCAAAATTATTGTAAAGGATACTATTAATTTAGTAATTTTTACTCTGGAGGAAAAAGTAAGACTAGAGTGTACCTGTGACCATGATCTGAATGGCTGACTATCAGGTGGGAGATTTGTCTCTGTGTTGCACCAGAAGCACAACTAAAACTACTGGATACTCCTTATACTAAAATGCTTTAAAATAAGCAAGAATTTCCTAAAATTAGCCCTATGAAGCAATGGGTTGTATAAAGTAGTAAGGTTTCTTCTCACCACAATTATTTAAAACAGGATTCCTGCATTAGATTCAAGCTAGGACTAGCTGGTATGTAATTTCTCTATTGGCTCCAATCATTCAGAATCGGACTTGAGGTGCTTCAGGGCAGAAAATGTGGCTTACTCAACAATGCATTCTTAACACTAGCTTGGCAAAAGTTCATATAAAAAAGATGGAGGCTTTTTAGCACAGAAATTATATATATGAAAATAAACATTAAGAATACCATTTATCATAGTTCCATGACTCCTCTCTCAAGTAAAAGTCAATTTCCATACATATTACACCAAAGTTTTATGTGTTGATTATATTTTTATCCTTATTATTTGATTTTGATTATAAATTTTCTTAACGTTTGAGTTTCCTACCAGTATTTTGTATTTATATACTCTTCAAATATATTATTTTGGGATGTACTGTGTTACACTTAAAATCATAAAGTTTTGACCTGTATTTATTTTTGCTTATTATTCATTTTTTAAAGAATTTTTAAAATTAATGTTTTGACTGTTAAGCATTTCCTATTTTTAGCCCCTAACTTATCTAATAATATTAAAAAATGTATTCCTTTTCCATAGTCTAAATCTCTTTATTCAGTTGCCCCACTTCATCAGCACGTTTATTGGTTTCCACATTACTGATTCAGCATTTTAGCTTATTTAGGTAAGGATACCATCTAGTGGTGAGAACATGTAGCTGCTTGGTTCTACATCAATTACCCTTTTTCTTCCCCCTAATTTTGTTCTACAACTCTTAGGTAAATAAAAAATAAATGAATCCCAACTTTAAAAATAGTAAACAAAATTTAAAAATTAATAATAGTAAAAATAATTGTTTATTAGCAGTGAGCGGAATGAAATTCGACAAATTTTTTTTTACCAAGGGATCTCCAGTTAACTTGATAGTTTGACTCTTAAATCAGTTTCCTTTCTTTTGCTTTGTATCTATTGAGCTGGAAACCTCTAATTTACAAGTATAGGTCACCAGGAATGCAAGTAAGTGTGTGGTGGCTCTATCAGACAGGTTTTGACAAGTGGATTGGATGAAGACAAAGAAATTAGAGATTGCTCATTGTAGGTAACCTAAATGCAGATGAACAGACTCAAATGCTGGAAGCATGATTCTTCTACCCGACAGGAAGTGGTGAAAAGATTCTTAATCCACTCTGGTTAATACGGCTCTGAAAAGTATTTCTTCATGGTCTTCTGCAGAATGTGTACTTAAAAAAAATCTAATACACATTTCTTCCTTTCTCTGTCAAGAGGAGAAGTTCTCAAGGGGAAAGAGGCAAGCTGTTAGTAATCAGCAGTCTCCACCACAATTTAGTCATCTTAGGAAATATCAGTACATTGTCCTCAGCAATTAAAATCCTGGCATTTTGGTCTGAAGTGATGGCTTCAGGCCAATCAAGACATTGAATACATCGCTAAGACATCATCAGAGGAAGCCAGAGAATGTCTTTGCTGCCAGCACCAATATCACAAAGAAGTATTTTCAATCTCATTGCTTATTTTTCAACGTTTATTTATTTTTGGGACAGAGAAAGACAGAGCATGAACGGGGGAGGGGCAGAGAGAGAGGGAGACACAGAATCGGAAACAGGCTCCAGGATCTGAGCCATCAGCCCAGAGCCTGACGCGGGGCTCGAACTCACGGACCGCGAGATCGTGACCTGGCTGAAGTCGGACGTTTAACCGACTGCGCCACCCAGGCGCCCCTCTCACTGCTTATTTTAAAAACTCCTATGAGCACCTCTTCCCTCAGAAGTCAGCATATGCCAGTTAGGATAAGCAGTATCTTTTATTCACTGGCAATTTCTTTGCATGGCATGTGAAACTGCAAACTCAAGACTGTAAGTTGCTAGTATTTCCAATTTTCATTTCCATTCACTTTCAAGAGACTTATTTTTCAAATGCTAACTTGTCTCTGGAAATAAAGAAGAATACGGAGTAATTTTGGGTGCATTCTCTTGAGTAGTGATGTTCTTTTTGCTGTATGCATAGTTGGTGCTCTCTCCTTCCGTCTAAAAACAGCTGGCAAAATAATTAACTAAACAAATGAAAAGTCTTTTCCTATAGCACAGGTTTTTAGTGATAAATAGAAATAAAAAGTTGACCAATTTTTCTTCATCATATGAGTGCCACACATAAGCTAATATTTGAGTCATACTTTGTGTCAGTTTCTTCCAACTAAACAAAGTAAAATAACTGAATAATTCTGACACGCAAACAAAAGAATATACTAATTGTTCTACATCATATGGCACTGAGATTATATAACATTCAATAAATTAATTTAGATTTTTCTGAGATATGTCTTAAATTTCAAGCTTGATCTTCCTAGTATCTTAGAAATAGCATGATCTGATCAGTTTTTGCTACGAGCAGGATGGAGAATGATGCCTCTCTCATTCACTTTTATGCCGTTAACAACATTTCATTAATTTCATACTAGAAAACCTATTTTGCATTTCTTCTAGAAAAACTCACTGTACTCTGAAGTAATGCTTAAGTTCCAATGACTTCATGCCATTATTTGACCAGATTTCCCAATAGAAAAGGCACTGGGGAGAATAGATAACCAGTCCTTTAATAAAATTCTGTTTCCAGATATTCATGTGATACATTTTACATGCATTTTCTTTCTTTATTTAATTTTTAAAAATGTTTATTTATTTTGAGAGAGAGCGAGCGAGTGAGCATGAGTGGGGAAGAGCAGAGAGGCAGAGAGAGAGAGAGAGAGAGAGAGATAGGGAGGGAGGGAATCCCAAGCAGGCTCCACACTGTCAGTGCAGAGCCTGTAGCAGGGCTCTAAACTACCCAGGCGCCCTGCATTTTCCTTTTTTAGATGGCACTATGAAGTTATCATAATAGATGCACTTATCTTAGTACACAGAGATTCATATTCTACAGTCTCAGTTGGATCTTGTTTACTATTTATGATATGATGCTGTTTTGAATCACCCTGTTATCATTATTTCATCACAATTGTTTTAGACTTTTGTAATTTTTTTTTTTAATTCTTTATTTTTTAAATTTATTTTTTGTCAGAGAGAGACAGAGCGTGAGCAGGGGAGGGGCAGAGAGAGAGAGAGACAGAAACAAAGAATCTGAAGCAGGCTCCAGGCTCTGAGCTGTCAGCACAGCCGAATCAACTGAGCCATCCAGGCGCCCCAGTATTTCTGAGTAATGATGGATTTAGTTTTGTGAATTGGGGATAAAGAAGCATAATAATAACAGAGTATAAATTTTAAAGATATAAATAATATGCAAATGCCATGAAAATGTGTGAGCAGAGATAATTAATTGTATTCTGTTAAGTGACCAATTTAGTTCTCTTTGTTCAATGATTAACATGACAGAATTTCTAGGAAAATATGAATTATATGTGAACAAAACTGTTTCGTGGCTTTTTATTCTGAAATTATAAAACTTCCTGGAGACCACTTGCTAGATGACCACAGACCATCATGGGTCCAAGGATCATACTTCAACAAATAGAAGGTGTAGGGAAAGAAAATTTATCTCTATTTTACAATTCTATTATTTAAACATCTTTTCTAAGAATAAATTCCAATAAAGAGTTCTTCTGTAGACAGAATTTTCTGAATTGGTAGAAGGTTGAGCTGGATTATCTCTAAGATCTTTTCCAGCACTTAAGATTTTAAATTATGCTATTAATATGCCCTGGATTTATAGAACAATCAACAATCAGAACCAATAATTCCCTACGGGATTGAAGCCAGAGTTAATGTGTAGAATTCTTAAGCATATATAATTTCATTTATTCACTCAATAAATACTGTGTATCTAATATGTGCTAGTCCTTATTCTAGGTATTGGAGATTCTGCAGTGAAAGATATAGACAAATTCCCTGCTCTAATGGAGTTTCTACGACAGAGAAGGAGAATTTAAAATTTAAATATCAGATGATATATGAGCTAAGAAGAAAAATAAAGCAGAACAAATGAATAGAGAGAGAGTATAGGGGCGGGGGCAGAGGGAGAAGAAGGGTGAAGAAGAAAAGGCCTCACTAATAAGGGAATATCTGAGCATATAGCTGCATGAAGTAAAGGAGCAAAGTCATGCAGAAATCTGTAGGAAGACTATTTCAGGCAGAGGAAAGAGTAAGAAAAAGCACCTGAGGCAGTGCAGTTGGTTTGTTCCAGGACACCACTATGGCCAAAGCACAGTAAAGGAGGGGCAGGGTAATAGGAGAGATGAGATTACATATGTTGTAAGGGTGTGTGTGTGTGTGTGTGTGTGTGTGTGTGGCAGGGGTTGGGGGGGGGTATTAGGGAGAGTCTTGGCAAGGAAGAACGTTGGCTTTTACTCTGAGATGGAAACCACTGGAGGGTTTGAACAGAGGAGTGACATGATCTTACATTTTCAAAGAATTACTCTGCTTTGTGGGACTACACTTTAGGGCAACGAAGGTATAAGCAGGAAGGCCAATTAGAAGTAATCCAAGTGAGAAACAAGGGTGACTGTACCAGGGCGACTGTGGTGGCAGGAAGTTAGTACAGTGGTGTGGTTAACAGTCAAAAATAACTTGAGACAGTCTTAGAAGACAGTGACACCTTCTGGCTCAAAGAAAGACTTACAAAGTTTCACAACAGAAGAGAGCCAATGTAAAAGCCAAGAATGAAGTTCCTAAAGGAGAAAAATGGTAGTATTCTGTAGCTTGACAGAACCCAAGATATTCATGGTCAACAAAAAGTACCCTGAGAAGGTTCTCCTCAGAGGTGACTGCCTTGTAATATTATTTGAAGATGTAAGCCAGATACAAGGGCTATCTCGCTTGAGTGTGGCTATGTCAGAGGGGTTTGTCCTGGGGCTCATCTTTGGAATTCCTCTAAAGATAATCTGGGAGCTTGGGCAAAGATGCCGATGTGGTTGCAATGTGCACTCCAGGCCTGTGTGCTCTGACTCATAATTCATGCCTTGCCTATGACTAGTCAGCATGTTCTGTTAAATTCTTATATGATTTGTTTTCTAATTACATGTAGCTATTTCTCATTATCATTTCCGGTTCTAACTTTGAGACACATCTTTTTCTGGGAAAGACATATCTTTTTCTGGGAAAGGGTTATGAAATTTCTTTTCAGTATTATTTGCAAATGCTAAATGTCAATATCAATAACAAAGCAAAAAGGTACCTCACAAGACCAGACAGGATGAATATATTACTCTAATTTTGTAGACAAGAGACCTCTTAAGCACTTAGTACTTATAAGAAGGAAAATAGACATAAATCATGAATCCAATTTTACTGTACCTTCCTTCCACTTAAAATAATCATTATAGTCCATGTTATTTTGCATAAAGATCTGAAAGCCTGAATAGTAGACAGTGATAAAAAGGAAACTTGGAGAGTTATATTGAGACAAAAGTGGACCCAGCCTACCGTGGTGATGTAGCGAGAGTGGAATTCTGGAGCATCTTTCAGGAACGTGAGGCCAGGGTGTGTATCTACCACATCCTAAAGAAGATTAAAACCAAAACCAAATTAACAAACACACCAAAAAACAAAAAAAAACTAAACGCCAACAGAATTTTTCCTTCCTGTAGAGTAAGTAGCCAGTTGAGCAAACCTGCTATTTTTGGAATACTGAACAATGCACTTAAAATTTAACACTTTATTACATACAAATTTTATTACAAGCATACTTATGTGTGCTTTTTGATATGCTAGTATACTTCAATAAAACATTAAAATTGTAATTTAACTATATTTGGTGGTTTGTGAATCAAATATCTTAGAGATATGTAATTCTAACATGTCAAGGCATGTCAGGGAAATTCACCACACAGATTCTGGGGTAGGGGTGGTTAAGAGAAATTTACACACACAAGTGACAAGACACAAGCCAACTATAATGACATGGGAAATATCTGAGAAAAAAAAAATAGCCATGTAGCCAAGTAGTTTGAAATCTATGTTAAATTGTATGGGTCAGCTAATGTCCATCAGAATAACTGTGTGGACAAATCTATTTTTAATTTAGGATTATAGTTTTATTTTAAAATCTGCTTTTTCTCATGGAAGACTATTAGAATTTTAAAACCCTGAAATACCATTTTTCTTTTCTTTTTTCTTTTTAATGTTTGTTTATTTTTGAGTGAGAGACAGAGCATGAGCGGGGGAGGGGCAGAGAGAGAGAGGGAGACACAGAATCTGAAGGAGGCTCCAGGCTCTGGGCTGTCAGCACAGAGTTTGATGTAGGGCCCGGACTCATGAACTGCGAGATCATGACCTGAGTTGAAGTTGGACACTTAACCGACTGAGTCACCCAGGCGACCCAACCATTTTTATTTTCTAATTAGATTTTAAAGCACTTTGAATAAACCTGGAAAACCTATTGGAGATGATTATTGTTAATTTAATAACCAGAGGCAACAGCAATGCCAACATAGATATAATCTATTAATTGGTTATAAATGGACAGACATCAATTATTATCTCTTTTCTTCGATTCTTCAGAATGGTTAGCTATACATACCTACCAACACAGTCTCAAAGCAATGGACCTTACTATTTAACTTTTTATTTGGAAATAATTTTAGAACAAGGGAAAAGTTACAAAAATATTAGAGATTTCTATGCCCTTCTCCCAGCTTTCCATAATGGCAACAACTTACAAACCATAGTATAATGATCAAAACTAGGAAATGAACATCGATACAATACTACACTACAGACATTATTCAAATTTTACCAGCTTTTCCCTTAGTGTTTTTTTCTGTTCCAGGATCCTAGTTTAGTTCTTGTGTCTCATTGTCTCATGGAACTCTGACAGTTCCTCAGTCTTGTATTTTATGATTTTGACATTCTTAATGAGTCCTGGTCAATTATTCTGTAGAATGTCTCTCAACATGGTTTTGTCTGATGTTTTCTCATGATTAGATTAAGATTACACATTTTCAGCAGGTATATGACAGACGTGGTATTGTGTCCTTTTCAGTCATATGAGAGTATGATGTAGATATGTCTTATATCTTGTAGAGTTAATGTTGATCACATTTGGCTGAAATGGTGACTGCTGGGTTTGCTATCTTATTTTCCCTCAATAGTTAATAAATCTTGTAGGGGGAGATACTTGGAGACTCTGCTAATATCCTGTTTCTCTGCAAATTTTTGCCCAGTCATATTAGCAGTCATTTGTAGAACCTATGACATTTATACTGTGGTGTTTATTTTGTATTTTCCTCATTCTTTGTACATTTATTAACTAGAATTCTTTTGTAAGGAAGAGCTATCCCTCCTCTCCCACATATTTATTTGTTCAGTTCATATCAGTATAGATTCATGGGTATTTATTCTATGGGTTACAATCCAACACTATAATTATTTATTTTGTTGCTCAAATTGATATTGCTGTGGCCACTGGGAACTCAATCAGGACATGCCCCATCCTTTTGCAAGCACTTTTATACTTTCTGGTATCACAACATGGTCCAGGCTCATATTATATTTTCCTTGTTACAATCCTGGAATCAACCCTTTTCCCCAAATAGCCCTGGGTCCTTTATTGGGAAATGGTATTTAAAAACCATGTAGAAATCTGGGTGCTAGATGTGCTCATTACTTCTAGGATGTCACTGCTCCTGGACCCTCTTAGCAGGAAGAACTAAGAATATATGTATGTACAGCAGTCCTCCCCTTATCTGCTGGGGAGATGTTCCAAGACTCCCAGGGGCTGCCTGAAATTACAAACAGTAGTGAACCCTATATATACTATGTTTTTTCCTATACATATGATAAAGTTTAATTTATAAATTAGGCCCAGTAAGAGGTTAACAACAATAATGAAATAATTATAACAATATACTGCAATAAAAGTTATGTGAATATGATTTCTCTCTCAAAATATCTCATTGTACTACTCTACTCACCTTTTTACTTGTGATATGAGATGATAAAATGCCTCACGGTGAGATGAAATGAGGTGATTAACTTAGGCATTGTGACGTAGCCTTGGGCCACTACTCACCAACTGACATTATGTCAGGAGGATCATCTGCTTCTAGACTGCAGTTACCTCAATAACTGAATAAATGAAACTGCATATAAAGGGGGAACTCTGTATACTAATCCACGCATACACACTTCTATTTCTTTCTATATTTATCTATTTATGCTAAAAACTATGTAATCATATAGATAATGGGTTCTAACCACAAGGTTCATTCTAACCTTCCCTCTTTCCTTTGTAACTTTAACGGAACGGCCAACCTATATTGCACTGAGAAACAAATTTACTAAAGAGAGTACAGTATTTGTGCATAGTTCTTTTTGTCGTTAGTCATATGGTATCCAATTAAAATACTGTTTTCCAGGGTTACTTAGGTTAGCTCTCTTTCTGTTCTTCCTTCATCCTCTTTGATGTGGTTATAATACAGTTTAGTTCATTTGCTACTGTCTATTACTTTATTCTGAGTTTCTTTCCCACAGTTACAGGTTGATTTTAATTCATTATTTCTTAGAGGGAGAGTATTTGAACATTACTATGGTTCTACAAGTCAAAGCTAACATAGAATTGACATCGTAACAATTTCAAGTTCTCCCACTCATAAAGACCTCTCTCTCCATTTATATAAATCTTATTTCATGTCTCTCAGCAACGTTTTGCTGTTTTTAGTGTATAGGTCTTGCACACCTTTGTCAGATTCATCTCTAAGTATTTAATATTTTTGAGTGGTATTACAAATGGCATTCAATTTCCAATTTCTGTTGCTGGTATATGGAAGGAGAATTGATTTTTGTATTCTGATCATGTCATCTGTAAACTTTCCAAACTCTCTTATTAAATACAGTTTTAGCAGCATCCCACAAACTTTGACATGTTCTCATTCAGTTCAAGATAATTCTTAATTTTCCTTTTGATTTCTTCTCTGACTCATGGGTTATTTAAAAGTGCTAGTTATCGGGGCGCCTGGGTGGCTCAGTCGGTTAAGCGGCCGACTTCGGCTCAGGTCATGATCTCACGGTCCGTGAGTTCGAGCCCCGCGTCGGGCTCTGTGCTGACGGCTCAGAGCCTGGAGCCTGTTTCAGATTCTGTGTCTCCCTCTCTCTGACCCTCCCCCATTCATGCTCTGTCTCTCTCTGTCTCAAAAATAAATAAACGTTAAAAAATTTTAAAAAAAATATAAAAGTGCTAGTTATCAAATATTTGGAGAATTTTCAAAGATCTTTCATGATTTCTAATTTAATCTCATTAAAGTCAAAGAAATCCTTTATTCTGTGATGATTCAGTTTATGAACTAAATTTTGAAAATTTATTGAGATTTCTTCTATGGCCCAGAATATGGTCTATCTTGGTAAATATTCTGTGTACATGTTAAAGGAACGTGTATTCTACTGCTGATTGGTAAAGAGTAATATAAATGTCAATTAGGTCAAGTTGGTTCATAGTATTGTTCAAATGTTCTATATCCTTATTGATTTCTCTCAACTTGTTCATTATTGAGAGCAGCACATGGAAATCTGCAATTATAATTGTGAATGTATCTTTGCAGTTCTATCAGATTTTGCTTCATGCATTTTGAAGGTCTGTTGTAAGGTCCACAAACATTTATTTTTATCTTATTTTTAAAAATTTTGTTACCTAATATTTTTTAATTTTTTTAATTTTTATTAAATTTATTATTTTTTAATTTACATCCAAATTAGTTAGTATATAGTGCAATAATGATTTCAGGAGTAGAGTTCTTAATCCCCCCCTTCCACAACACCTCCAGTAACCCTGTCTGTTTTCCATATTTAAGAGTCTCTTATGTTTTGTCCCCCTCCCTGTTTTTATATTATTTTTGTTTCCCTTATGTTCATCTGTTTTGTCTCTTAAAGTCCTCATACAAGTCATATGATATTTGTCTTTTTCTGACTAATTTCACTTAGTATCATGCCCTTGAGTTCCATCCACGTAGTTGCAAATGACAAGATTTCATTCTTTTTGATTGCTAAATAATACTCCATTGTATACATCAACCACATCTTCTTTATCCATTCATCCATCGATGGACATTTGGGCTCTTCCCATACTTTGGCTGTTGCTAATAGTACTGCTATAAACATTGGGGTGCTTGTGCCCCTTCAAAACAGCATACCTATATCCTTTGGGTAAATGCCTAGTAGTGCAATTGCTGGCTAGTAGGGTAGTTCCATTTTTAATTTTTGAGGAACCTCCATACTGTTTTCCAGAGTGGCTGCACCAGCTTGCATTCCCACCAACAATGCAAAAGAGATCCTCTTTCTCCACATCCTCGCCAACATCTGTTGTTGCCTGAGTGGTTGATGTTAGCCATTCTGACAGGTGTGAGGTGGTATCTCATTGTGGTTTTGATTTGTATTTCCCTGATGATGAGTGATGTTGAGCATTTTTTCATGTGCTTGTTGGCCATCTGGAGGTCTTCTTTAGATAAGTATCTATTCATGTCTTTTGCCCATTTCTTCACTGGATTATTTGTTTTTTGGGTGTTGACACTGATGAGTTCTTTACAGATTTTGTATACTAACCCTTTATCTGATACGTCGTTTGCAAATATCTTCTCCCATTCTGTCGGTTGCCTTTTAGTTTTGTTGATTATTTCCTTCGCTGTGCAAGTTTTTATTTTGATGAGGTCCCAGTAGTTCATTTTTGCTTTTGTTTCCCTTGCCTCTGGAGACGTGTTGAGTAAGAAGTTGCTGTGGCCAAGGTCAAAGAGGTTTCTGCCTGCTTTCTCCTCAAGGATTTTGATGGCTTCCCATCTTACACTTAGGTCTTTCATTCATTTTGAGTTTAGTTTTGTGTCTGGTGTAAGAAAGTGGTCCAGGTTCATTCTTCTGCATGTTGCTATCCAGTTTTCCCAGCACCACTTGCTGAAGAGACCGTCTTTATTCCATTGGATATTCTTTCCTGCTTTGTCAAAGTTTAGTTACCCATACGTTTGTGGGTCCATTTTTGGGTTCTCTATTCTGTTCCATTGATCTGAATGTCTGTTCTTGTGCCAGTACCATACTGTCCAGTAGATTACAGCTTTGTAGTCTATCTTGAAGTCTGGGATTGTGATGCCTCCTGCTTTGGTTTTCCTTTTCAAGATTGCTTTGGCTATTCATCATCTTTTCTGGTTCCATACAAATTTTAGGATTATTTGTTCTAGCTCTGTGAAGAATGTTGGTGTTATTTTGATAGGGATTGCAATTGAATGTGTAGATTGCTTTGGGTAATATTGACATTTTAACAATATTTGTTCTTCCTATCCAGGAGCATGGAATCTTTTTCCATTTTTTTGTGTCTTCAAGCTTCTTATAGTTTCTAGTGTATAGATTTTTCACCTCTTTGGTTAGATTTATTCCTAGGTATTTTATGGTTTTTGGTGCAATTGTAAATGGGATCAATTCCTTGATTTCTCTCTGTTGCTGCATTGTTGGTGCATAGGAATGCAACCGATTTCTGTGCGTTGATTTTATATCCTGCGACTTTGCTGAATTCATGCATCAGTTCTAGCAGTTGTTTGGTGGAATCTTTAGGGTTTTCCTACAGAGTATCATGTCATCTGCGAAGAGTGCAAGTTTGACCTCCTCCTCGCTGTTTTGGATGCTTTTTATTTCTTTATGTTGTCTGACTGCAGATGCTAAGACTTCCAACACTATGTTGAATAACACTGGCAAGAGTGGACATCCCTGTCTTGTTCCTGACCGTAAGGGGAAAGCTCTCAGTTTTTCCCCATTGAGGATGATATTAGCGCTGGGTCGTTCATACATGGCTTTTATGATCTCGAGGTATGATCCTTCTATTCCTACTTTCTTGAGGGTTTTTATCAAGAAAGGATGCTGTATTTTGTCAAATGCTTTCTCTGCATCTAATGAGAGGATCATATGGTTCTTGTTCTTTCTTTTATTGATGTGATGAATCACGTTAATTGTTTTGTGGATATTGAACCAGCCCTGCAGCCCAGGTATAATTCCCACTTGGTCATGGTGAATACTTTTTTTAATGTACTGTTGGATCTGGTTGGCTAATATCTTCTTGAGGGCTTTTGCATCCATGTTCATCAGGGACCTCTTTCATTCTTTTTTTTTTTTTTTTTTTTTTTTAGCTTTTATTATTTATTTATTTTTATGAAATTTATTGTCAAATTGGTTTCCATACAACACCCAGTGCTCATCCCAACAGGTGCCCTCCTCAATACCCATCACCCACTTTCCCCTCCCTCCCACCCTCCCCCCCATCAACCCTCAATTTATTCTCAGTTTTTAAGAGTCTCTTATGATTTGGCTCCCTCTGTCCCCCTTCTTTTTTTCCTTCCCCTCCCCCACGGTCTTCTGTAAAGTTTCTCAGGATCCACATAAGAGTGAAAACATATGGTATCTGTCTTTCTCTGTATGGCTTATTTCACTTAGCACAACACTCTCTACTTCTATCCACGTTGCTACAAAGGGCCACATTTCATTCTCATTGACAAGTAGTATTCCATTGTGTATATAAACCACAATTTCTTTATCCATTCATCAGTTGATGGATATTTACACTCTTTCCATAATTTGGATATTGTTGAAAGTGCTGCTATAAACATTGGGGTACAAGTGCCCCTATGCATCAGTACTCCTGTATCCCATGGGTAAATTCCTAGCAGTGCTATTGCTGGGTCATAGGGTAGATCTATTTTTAATTTTTTGAGGAACCTCCACACTGTTTTCCAGAGTGGCTGCACCAGTTTGCATTCCCACTAACAGTGCAAGAGGGTTCCCGTTTCTCCACATCCTCTCCAGCATCTATAGTCTCCTGATTTGTTCATTTTAGCCACTCTGACTGGCGTGAGGTGGTATCTCAGTGTGGTTTTGATTTGTATTTCCCTGATGAGGAGCGATGTTGAGCATCTTTTCATGTGCCTGTTGGCCATCTGGATGTCTTCTTTAGAGAAGTGTCTATTCATGTTTTCTGCCCATTTCTTCATTGGATTATTTGTTTTTTCGGGTGTGGAGTTTGGTGAGTTCTTTATAGATTTTGGATACTAACCCTTTATATGATATGTCATTTGCAAACATCTTTTCCCATTCTGTTGGTTGCCTTTTAGTTTTGTTGATTGTTTCCTTTGCAGTGCAGAAGCTTTTTATCTTCAAGAGGTCCCAATAGTTCATTTTTGCTTTTAATTCCCTTGCTTTTGGAGATGGGTCAAGTAAGAAACTGCTGCGGCTGAGGTCAGAAAGGTTTTTTCCTGCTTTCTCCTCTAGGGTTTTGATGGTTTCCAGTCTCACATTCAGGCCCTTTACCCATTTTGAGTTTATTTTTGTGAGTGGTATAAGAAAGTGGTCTAGTTTCATTCTTCTGCATGTTGCTGTCCAGTTGTCCCAGCACCATTTGTTAAAGAGACTGTCTTTTTTCCACTGGATGTTCTTTCCTGCTTTGTCAAAGATGAGTTTGCCATACTTTTGGCCATGCTCTCCAGTTCTGGAGTCTCTATTCTATTCCATTGGTCTATGTGTCTGTTTTTGTGCCAATACCGTGCTGTCTTGATGATTACAGCTTTATAGTAGAGGCTAAAGTCTGGGATTGTGATGCCTCCTGTTTTGGTCCTCTTCTTCAATATTACTTTGGCTATTTGGGGTCTCTTGTGGTTCCATACAAATTTTAGGATTGCTTGTTCTAGCTTCGAGAAGAATGCTGGTGCCATTTTGATTGGGATTGCACTGAATGTGTAGATAGCTTTGGGTAGTAATGACATTTTAACAATATTTGTTCTTCCAATCCATGAGCACGAAATGTTTTTCCATTTCTTTATATCTTCTTTAATTTCCTTCATAAGCTTTCTATAGTTTTCAGCATACAGATCTTTTACATCTTTGGTTAGGTTTATTCCTCGGTATTTTATGCTTCTTGGTGCAATTTTGAATGGGATCAGTTTCTTTGTCTTTCTGTTGCTTCATTGTTAGTGTATAAGAATGTAACTGATTTCTGTACATTAATTTTGTATGCTGCAACTTTGCTGGAACCATGTTATCAGTTCTAGCAGACTTTTGGTGGAGTCTATTGGATTTTCCATGTATAATATCATTTCATCTGCAAAAAGTGAAAGCTTGACTTCATCTTTGCCAATTTTGATGCCTTTGATTTCTTTTTGTTGTCTGATTGCTGATGTTAGAACTTCCAACACTATGTTAAACAACAGTGGTGAGAGTGGACATCCCTGTCGTGTTCCTGATCTCAGGGGGAAGCTCTCAGTTTTTCCCCATTGAGGATGATATTAGGTGTGCGCTTTTCATAAGTGGCTTTAATGGTGTTTAAGTATATTCCTTCTACCCCGCCTTTTTTTGAGGGTTTTCATTAAGAAAGAATGCTGAATTTTGTCAAATGCCTTTTCTGCATCGATTGACAGGATCATATGGTTCTTTTCTTTTCTTAATGTGATGTATCACATTGATTTGCGAATGTTGAACCAGCCCTGCAGCCCAGGAATGAATCCCACTTGATCATGGTGAATAATTCTTTTTATATGCTGTTGAATTCAATTTGCTACTATCTTATTGAAAATTTTTGCATCCATATTCATCAGGGATATTGGCCTGTAGTTCTCTTTTTTTTTGCTAGGTCTCTGTCTGGTTTGGGAATCAAAGTAATGCTGACTTCATAGAATGAGTCTGGAAGTTTTCCTTCCCTCTCTATTTTTTGGAACAGCTTGAGAAGGATAGGTATTATCTCTGCTTTAAATGTCTGGTAGAATTCCCCAGGGAAGCCATCTGGTCCTGGACTCTTATTTGTTGGGAGATTTTTGATAACCGATTCAATTTCTTTGCTGGTTATGGGTCTGTTCAAGTTTTCTATTTCCTCCTGTTTGAGTTTTGGAAGTGTGTGGGTGCTTAGGAATTTGTCCATTTCTTCCAGGTTATCCAGTTTGTTGGCATATAATTTTTCATAGTATTCCCTGATAATTGCTTGTGTTTCTGAGGGACTGGTTGTAATAATTCCATTTTCATTCATGATTTTATCTATTTGGGTCATCTCCCTTTTCTTTTTGAGAAGCCTGGCTAGAGGTTTATCAATTTTGTTTATTTTTTCAAAAAAACCAACTCTTGGTTTCATTGATCTGATCTACAGTTTTTTTAGATTCTATATTGTTTATTTCTGCTCTGATCTTTATTATTTCTCTTCTTCTGCTGGATTTGGGGTGTCTTTGCTGTTCTGCTTCTATTTCCTTTAGGTGTGCTGTTAAGATTCTGTATTTGTGATTTTTCTTGTTTCTTGAGATAGGCCTGGATTGCAATGTATTTTCCTCTCAGGACTGCCTTCGCTGCGTCCCAAAGCGTTTGGATTGTTGTATTTTCATTTTCGTTTGTTTCCATAGATTTTTAAATTTCTTCTCTAATTGCCTGGTTGACCCACTCATTCTTTAGTAGGGTGTCCTTTAACCTCCATGCTTTTGGAAGTTTTCCAGACTTTTTCCTGTGGTTGATTTCAAGTTTCAAAGCATTGTGGTCTGAAAGTGTGCATGGTATGATTTCAATTCTTTTATACTTATGAAGGGCTGTTTTGTGACCCAGTATGTGGTCTATCTTGGAGAATGTTCCATGTGCACTCGAGAAGAAAGTATATTCTGTTGCTTTGGGATGCAGAGTTCTAAATATATATGTCAAGTCCATCTGATCCAATGTATCATTCAGGGCCCTTGTTTCTTTATTGATCCTGTGTCTAGATGACCTATCCATTGTTGTAGGTGGGGTATTAAAGTCCCCTGCAAGTACCACATTCTTATCAATAAGGTTGCTTATGTTTGTGATTGTTTTATATATTTGGGGGCTCCCGTATTTGGCACATAGGCATTTATAATTATTAGCTCTTCCTGATGGATAGACCCTGTAATTATTATATAATCCCTTTCTTCATCTCTTGTTACAGCCTTTAATTTAAAGTCTAGTTGGTCTGATATAAGTATGGCTACTCCAGCTTTTTTTTTACTTCCAGTAGCATGATAGAGAGTTCTCCATCTCCTCACTTTCAATCTGAAGGTGTCCTCAGGTCTGAAGTGAATCTCTTGTAGACAGTAAATAGATGGTTTTTTTTTTTAAATCCATTCTGATACCCTATGTCTTTTGGTTGGAGCATTTAGTCCATTTACATTCAGTATTATTATTGAAAGATATGGGTTTAGAGTCATTGTGATGTCTGTAGGTTTCATGCTTGTAGTGATGTCTCTGGTACTTTGTGGTCCTTGCAACATTTCACTCACAAAATCCCACTTAGGATCTCTTGCAGGGCTGGTTTAGTGGTGATGAATTCCTTCAGTTTTTGTTTGGGAAGACCTTTATCTCTCCTTCTATTCCGAATAACAGACTTGCTGCATAAAGGATTCTCGGCTGCATATTTTTTCTGTTCACCACATTGAAGATTTCCTGCTAGTCCTTTCTGGCCTGCCAAGTTTCAATAGATAAGTCTGCCACTACTCTTATATGTCTACCTTTGTAAGTTAGAGCCTGTTTATCCCTAGCTGCTTTCAGAATTTTCTTTTTATCCTTGTATTTTGCCAGTTTCACTATGATATGTCATGCAGAAGATCGATTCAAGTTACGTCTGAAGGGAGTTCTCTGTGCCTCTTGGATTTCAATGCCTTTTTCCTTCCCCAGATCAGGGAAGTTCTCAGCTATGATTTGTTCAAGTACACCTTCAGCCCCTTTCTCTCTCTTGTCTTCTTCTTCTGGAATTCCTATGATATGGATATTTTTCCATTTAATTGCATCACTTAGTTCTCCAATTCTCCCCTCATACCGCTGGATTTTTTTTTATCTCTCTTTTTCTCAGCTTCCCCTTTTTCCATAATTTTATCTTCTAGTTCACCTATTCTCTCCTCTGCCTCTTCAATCCAAGCTGTGGTCGACTCCATTTTATTTTGCACCTCATTTATAGCATTTTTTAGCTCCTCATGACTATTTCTTAGTCCCTTGATCTCTGTAGCAATAGATTCTCTGCTGTCCTCTATGCTTTCTTCAAGCCCAGTGATTAATTTTATGACTATTATTCTAAATTCTTGTTCCATTATATTGCTTAAATTGTTTTTGATCAATTCGTTAGCGGTTGCTACTTCCTGGAGTTTCTTTTGAGGAGAATTCTTCCATTTCGTCATTTTGGGTAGTCCCTGCAGTGGCTCCAAACCACAGGGCACTTCCCCTGTGCTGTCCGGAGTAACTTGTGTTAGTGGCAGGGCCTCAGTCAGACCTGATGTCTGCCCCCAGCCCACCGCTGGGGCCACAGTCAGACTGGTGTGTACTTTATCTTCCCCTCTCCCAGGGGCAGGACTCACTGTGGAGTGGTGTGGCCCCTGTCTGGGCTACTTGCACACTGCCAGGCTTGTGGTGCAGCTTCGATGGGATCTGAGTTATTAGCCAGGGTGGATCTGCAAGGTGCACAGGGGCAGGAGGGGCAGGCTTAGTTCGCTTTGCTGTAGGTGGTCCCCTGTGGTAGGGGCCCTGCAGCACCGGAAGGAAGTGGAGGGATGGATCCACAGAAGCACAGTGTTGGGCGTTTGCACAGTGCAACCAAGTTTGGTGATGGGAACTGGTTCCCTCTGTAATTTCATCTGGGGGATGGGAGAGGGAAATGGCACTTACCAGCGCCTTTGTTCCCCCACCGAGCTGAGCTCTGTCTTCCGGGGCTCAACAACACTCCCTCCTGGTGTCCTCTCACCCTCCCCACTCTCTGAGAGCAGAGCTGTTGACTTTTAACATTCCAGATGCTAAGTCCCGCTGGCTGTCAGAACTCACGGAGTCTGGCCCCTCTGCTTCTGCAAGCCAGACTTCGGGGGCTCTGCCTTGCTGGGCGGGCTGCCCCTCCAACGCCCTGGCTCCCTCCCATCAGTCTGTGTAGCATGCACCACCACCTCTCTGCCCTTCCTACCCTCTTCCATAGGCCTCTTGTCTATGCCTGGCTCCGGAGAGTCCATTCTGCTGGTCTTCTGGCGGCTTTCTGGGTTATTTAGGCAGATGTAGGTGGAATCTAAGTGATCAGCAAGACGAGGTGAGCCCAGTGTCCTTCTATGCCAGCATCTTCAGCTCTTGAATCTTTCATTCTTGGTTTTATTTATTTCGGTCCTTTCTTTTTTCCTTTTGATCAAACTGGCTAGTGGTTTGTCAATTTTGTTAATTCTTTCAAGGAACCAGCTTCTGGTTTCATTGATCTGTTCTACTGTTTTTTTGGTTCCGATAGCATTAATTTCTGTTCTAATCTTTATTATTTCCTGTCTTCTGCTGGTTTTGGGTTTTATTTGCTGTTCTTTTTCCAGCTCTTTAAGATGTAAGGTGTGAGATCTGAGATCTTTCTTCCTTCTTTAGGAAGGCCTGGATTGCTATACATTTTCTTCTTATGACCACCTTTGCTGCGTCCCAGAGGTTTTGGGTTGTGGTGTTATCATTTTTATGGGCTTCCATATACTTTTTAATTTTCTCTTTAACTTCTTGGTTAGCCCATTCATGCTTTAGTACGATGATCTTCAGTCTCCAAGTATTTGTTACCTTTCCAAATTTTTTCTTGTGATTATTATTGAGTTTCATAGCGTTGTGGTCTGAAAATACGCACAGTATGATCTCGATCTTTTTGTATGTGCTGAGGGCTGATTTGTGTCCCAGTATGTGGTCTATTCTGGAGAATATGCCATGTGCACTGGAGAAGAATGTATATTCTGCTGCTTTAGGATGAAATGTTCTGAATATATATGTTAAGTCCATCTGGTCCAGTGTGTCATTCAAAGCCATTGTTTTCTTTCTGATTTTTTGATTAGATGATCTGTCCATTGCTGTGAGTGGGGTGGGTCCATAAACATTTAGATTCACCATGTTGTTATACTGAATTGTCATATTCTTGAATATATGAATTGTTATATTCTTGATGAATTGATCCCTGTATCATTCTTGTTTTAGTCTTCATGAATTGTTACGTTCCTGATGAATCAACTGATCCCTTTATCTTTCCCTAGCAACACTATTTACTTTAAAACTTTGTCTGATACTAATACAGCTGCCCGGCTTTCTTTTCTTTTTGTGGCAAAAAACCCAACATAACATAAAATTCATCCTCCCAACAATTTCTGACTGTATAGTACAATACTGTCAACCACTTACCCATTGTTGTGCGACAGGTCCCTCCCACTCCAATTGTGCATAAATGAAACTCTACACCCACCAAACAACTCCCTACACACCCTCCCCACCCTAAGCTCTGGCAAGAAATTCTTCCTAGGAGTCTGACTACTTTAGATACCTCAAATATGCAGAGTAGTGTCATATCTGTCTTTTTGTACCTGTCTTATCTCACTTAGCATAATGCCCTCAAAGTTTATCCATGTTGTTGCATGTGATGGAATTTATTTTCATTTTAAAGGCTGAGTAACAGCAATCAAAAAGAATGAAATCTTGCCATTTGCAACTACGTGGATGGAACTAGAAGGTATTATGCTAAGCGAAATTAGTCAGAGAAAGACAAGTATGATATGACTTCACTCATATGAGGACTTTAAGACATAGAACAGATGAACACAAGGGAAGGGAAGCAAAAATAATATAAAAACAGGGAGGGGGACAAAACATGAGACTCTTAAATATGGAGAACAAACAGAAGGTTACTGGAGGGGTTGTGGGAGGGGGGATGGGCTAAATGGGTAAGGGGCATTAAGCAATCTACTCCCAAAATCACTGTTGTACTATATGCTAACTAACTTGGATGTAAATTGAAAAAAGAAAAAAAGAAAAAAAATAAAGGCTGAGTAATACTTCATTATATACTACATTTTCTTTGTCCGTTCATCATCTGATGGACATTTAGATTGCTTCTACCTCTTAGCTATTGTGAATAAGGCACAATGAACACAGGAATGCAAAGACCTCTTTGAGATTGTTTCCAATTCTTTTGGATATATACCCAAAAGTGGTATTGCTGAGCCACACAGTAGTTATATTTTAAATTTTTTGAGGAACCTCGATACTATTTTCCATAGAGACTGTACCATTTTACATTCTAACCATCAGTGTGTAAGTATTCCAATTTCTCCACATCCTTACCAACAGTTTTTTTTAAAAGGATAGTATCCATTCTAACAGGTATGAGGGGTTATTTCACCGTGGTTTTGATTTGCATTCCCCTGCTTATTTACTGACATTGAACGTCTCTTCATATGCTTGTTAGACATTTCATCTTCTTTGGAGAAATGTCTATTCAAGTCCTTGCTCTTTTAAAATCAAGTTATTTTTATTGTTGCTGCTATTGAGTTGTAGGAGTTCTTTTTTTTTTTTTTTTTTTATTTATATATGAAATTTATTGTCAAATTGGTTTCCATACAACACCCAGTGCTCATCCCAAAAGGTGCCCTCCTCAGTACCCATCACCCACCCTCTCCTCCCTCCCACCCCCCATCAACCCTTAGTTTGTTCTCAGTTCTCAACAGTCTCTTATGCTTTGGCTCTCTCCCACTCTAACCTCTTTTTTTTTTTTTTTTTTTGTTCCCCTCCCCCATGGGTTTCTCTTAAGTTTCTCAGGATCCACATAAGAGTGAAACCATATGGTATCTGTCTTTCTCTGTATGGCTTATTTCACTTAGCATCACACTCTCCAGTTCCATCGACGTTGCTACAAAAGGCCATATTTCATTTTTTCTCATTGCCACGTAGTACTCCATTGTGTATATAAACCACAATTTCTTTATCCATTCATCAGTTGATGGACATTTAGGCTCTTTCCATAATTTGGCTATTGTTGAGAGTGCTGCTATGAACATTGGGGTACAAGTGCCCCTATGCATCAGTACTCCTGTGTCCCTTGGATAAATTCCTAGCAGTGCTATTGCTGGGTCATAGGGTAGGTCTATTTTTAATTTTCTGAGGAACCTCCACACTGCTTTCCAGAGTGGCTGCACCAATTTGCATTCCCACCAACAGTGCAAGAGGGTTCCCGTTTCTCCACATCCTCTCCAGCATCTATAGTCTCCTGATTTGTTCATTTTGACCACTCTGACTGGCGTGAGGTGATATCTGAGTGTGGTTTTGATTTGTATTTCCCTGATAAGGAGCGACGCTGAACATCTTTTCATGTGCCTGTTGGCCATCCGGATGTCTTCTTTAGAGAAGTGTCTATTCATGTTTTCTGCCCATTTCTTCACTGGGTTATTTGCTTTTCGGGTGTGGAGTTTGGTGAGCTCTTTATAGATTTTGGATACTAGCCCTTTGTCCGATATGTCATTGGCAAATATCTTTTCCCATTCCGTTGGTTGCCTTTTAGTTTTGTTGGTTGTTTCCTTTGCTGTGCAGAAGCTTTTTATCTTCATAAGGTCCCAGGAATTCACTTTTGCTTTTAATTCCCTTGCCTTTGGGGATGTGTCGAGTAAGAGATTGCTACGGCTGAGGTCACAGAGGTCTTTTCCTGCTTTCTCCTCTAAGGTTTTGATGGTTTCCTGTCTCACATTCAGGTCCTTTATCCATTTTGAGTTTATTTTTGTGAATGGTGTGAGAAAGTGGTCTAGTTTCAACCTTCTGCATGTTGCTGTCCAGTTCTCCCAGCACCATTTGTTAAAGAGACTGTCTTTTTTCCATTGGATGTTCTTTCCTGCTTTGTCAAAGATGAGTTGGCCGTACGTTTGTGGGTCTAGTTCTGGGGTTTCTATTCTATTCCATTGGTCTATGTGTCTGTTTTTGTGCCAATACCATGCTGTCTTGATGATGACAGCTTTGTAGTAGAGGCTAAAGTCTGGGATTGTGATGCCTCCTGCTTTGGTCTTCTTCTTCAAAATTACTTTGGCTATTCGGGGCCTTTTGTGGTTCCATATGAATTTTAGGATTGCTTGTTCTAGTTTCGAGAAGAATGCTGGTGCAATTTTGATTGGGATTGCATTGAATGTGTAGATAGCTTTGGGTAGTATTGACATTTTGACAATATTTATTCTTCCAATCCATGAGCAGGGAATGTCTTTCCATTTCTTTAAATCTTCTTCAATTACCTTCATAAGCTTTCTATAGTTTTCAGCATACAGATCCTTTACATCTTTGGTTAGATTGATTCCTAGGTATTTTATGCTTCTTGGTGCAATTGTGAATGGGATCAGTTTCTTTATTTGTCTTTCTGTTGCTTCATTGTTAGTGTATAAGAATGCAACTGATTTCTGTACATTGATTTTGTATCCTGCAACTTTGCTGAATTCATGGATCAGTTCTAGCAGACTTTTGGTGGAGTCTATCGGATTTTCCATGTATAATATCATGTCATCTGCAAAGAGCGAAAGCTTGACTTCATCTTTGCCAATTTTGATGCCTTTGATTTCCTTTTGTTGTCTGATTGCTGATGCTAGAACTTCCAGCACTATGTTAAACAACAGCGGTGAGAGTGGGCATCCCTGTCGTGTTCCTGATCTCAGGGAAAAAGCTCTCAGTTTTTCCCCGTTGAGGATGATGTTAGCTGTGGGCTTTTCATAAATGGCTTTTATGATCTTTAAGTATGTTCCTTCTATCCCGACTTTCTCAAGAGTTTTTATTAAGAAAGGGTGCTGGATTTTGTCAAAGGCCTTTTCTGCATCGATTGACAGGATCATATGGTTCTTCTCTTTTTTTTTGTTAATGTGATGTATCACGTTGATTGATTTGCGAATGTTGAACCAGCCCTGCATCCCAGGAATGAATCCCACTTGATCATGGTGAATAATTCTTTTTATATGCCGTTGAATTCGATTTGCTAGTATCTTATTGAGAATTTTTGCATCCATATTCATCAGGGATATTGGCCTGTAGTTCTCTTTTTTTACTGGGTCTCTGTCTGGTTTAGGAATCAAAGTAATACTGGCTTCATAGAATGAGTCTGGAAGTTTTCCTTCCCTTTCTATTTCTTGGAATAGCTTGAGAAGGATAGGTATTATCTCTGCTTTAAACGTCTGGTAGAACTCCCCTGGGAAGCCATCTGGTCCTGGACTCTTATTTGTTGGGAGATTTTTGATAACCGATTCAATTTCTTCGCTGGTTATGGGTCTGTTCAAGCTTTCTATTTCCTCCTGATTGAGTTTTGGAAGAGTGTGGGTGTTCAGGAATTTGTCCATTTCTTCCAGGTTGTCCAATTTGTTGGCATATAATTTTTCATAGTATTCCCTGATAATTGTTTGTATCTCTGAGGGATTGGTTGTAATCATTCCATTTTCATTCATGATTTTATCTATTTGGGTCATCTCCCTTTTCTTTTTGAGAAGCCTGGCTAGAGGTTTGTCAATTTTGTTTATTTTTTCAAAAAACCTACTCTTGGTTTCATTGATCTGCTCTACAGTTTTTTTAGATTCTATATTGTTTATTTCTGCTCTGATCTTTATTATTTCTCTTCTTCTGCTGGGTTTAGGCTGCCTTTGCTGTTCTGCTTCTATTTCCTTTAGGTGTGCTGTTAGATTTTGTATTTGGGATTTTTCTTGTTTCTGGAGATAGGCCTGGATTGCAATGTATTTTCCTCTCAGGACTGCCTTTGCTGCGTCCCAAAGCGTTTGGATTGTTGTATTTTCATTTTCGTTTGTTTCCATATATTTTTTAATTTCTTTTCTAATTGCCTGGTTGACCCACTCATTCGTGAGTAGGGTGTTCTTTAACCTCCATGCTT
Organism: Puma concolor; assembly: GCF_028749965.1. Classification (NCBI taxonomy): domain Eukaryota; kingdom Metazoa; phylum Chordata; class Mammalia; order Carnivora; family Felidae; genus Puma; species Puma concolor. The sequence continues at coordinate 32,005,833 of NC_141675.1, read as the reverse complement.
TTGGAGGTTTTCCAGACTTTTTTCTGTGGTTGATTTCAAGCTTCATAGCGTTGTGGTCTGAAAGTATGCATGGTATGATTTCAATTCTTGTAAACTTATGAAGGGCTGTTTTGTGACCCAGTATATGATCTATCTTGGAGAATGTTCCATGTGCACTCGAGAAGAAAGTATATTCTGTTGCTTTGGGATGCAGAGTTCTAAATATATCTGTCAAGTCCATCTGATCCAATGTCTCATTCAGGGCCCTTGTTTCTTTATTGATCGTGTGTCTAGATGATCTATCCATTTCTGTAAGTGGGGTGTTAAAGTCCCCTGCAATTACCACATTCTTATCAATAAGGTTGCTTGTGTTTATGAGTAATTGTTTTATATATTTGGGCGCTCCGGTATTCGGCGCATAGACATTTATAATTGTTAGCTCTTCCTGATGGATAGACCCTGTCACTATTATATAATGTCCTTCTTCATCTCTTGTTACAGCCTTTAATTGAAAGTCTAGTTTGTCTGATATAAGTATGGCTACTCCAGCTTTCTTTTGGCTTCCAGTAGCATGATAAATAGTTCTCCATCCCCTCACTCTCAATCTAAAGGTGTCCTCAGGTCTAAAATGAGTCTCTTGTAGACAGCAAATAGACGGGTCTTGTTTTTTTATCCATTCTGATACCCTATGTCTTTTGGTTGGCGCATTTAATCCATTTACATTCAGTGTTATTATAGAAAGATATGGGTTTAGAGTCATTGTGATGTCTGTATGTTTTATGCTTGTAGTGATGTCTCTGGTACTTTGTCTCACAGGGTCCCCCTTAGGATCTCTTGTAGGGCTGGTTTAGTGGTGACAAATTCCTTCAGTTTTTGTTTGTTTGGGAAGACCTTTATCTCTCCTTCGATTCTAAATGACAGACTTGCTGGATAAAGGATTCTCGGCTGCATATTTTTTCTGTCTAGCACACTGAAAATCTCGTGCCAATTCTTTCTGGCCTGCCAAGTTTCAAAAGAGAGATCAGTCACGAGTCTTATAGGTCTCCCTTTATATGTGAGGGCACGTTTACCCCTTGCTGCTTTCAGAATTTTCTCTTTATCCTTGTATTTTGCCAGTTTCACTATGATATGTCGTGCAGAAGATCGATTCAAGTTACGTCTGAAGGGAGTTCTCTGTGCCTCTTGGATTTCAATGCCTTTTTCCTTCCCTAGTTCAGGGAAGTTCTCAGCTATTATTTCTTCAAGTACCCCTTCAGCACCTTTCCCTCTCTCTTCCTCCTCTGGGATACCAATGATGCGTATATTATTTCTTTTTAGTGTATCACTTAGTTCTCTAATTTTCCCCTCATATTCCTGGATTTTTTTATCCCTCTTTTTCTCAGCTTCCTCTTTTTCCATAACTTTATCTTCTAGTTCACCTATTCTCTCCTCTGCCTCTTCAATCCGAGCCGTGGTGGTTTCCATTTTGTTATGCATTTCGTTTAAAGCGTTTTTCAGCTCCTCGTGACTGTTCCTTAGTCCCTTGATCTCTGTAGCAAGAGATTTTCTGCTGTCAGCTATACTGTTTTCAAGCCCAGCGATTAATTTTATGACTATTATTCTAAATTCACTTTCTGTTATATTATTTAAATCCTTTTTGATCAGCTCATTAGCTGTTGTTATTTCCTGGAGATTCTTCTGAGGGGAATTCTTCCGCTTGGTCATTTTGGATAGTCCCTGGCGTGGTGAGGACCTGCAGGGCACTTCCCCTGTGCTGTGGTGTATAACTGGGGTTGGTGGGCGGAGCCGCAGTCAGACCTGATGTCTGCTCCCAGCCCACCGCTGGGGCCACAGTCAGACTGGTGCGTGCCTTCTCTTCCCCTCTCCTAGGGGCGGGATTCACTGTGGGGTGGGGTGGTCTGTCTGGGCTACCTGCACACTGCCAGGCTTGTGACGCTGGGGATCTGGCGTCTTAGCTGGGGTGGGTAGGCAAGGTGCACAGGGGCAGGAGGGGCAGGCTTAGCTTGCTTCTCCTTAGGTGATCCACTTCAGGAGGGGCCCTGTGGCAGCAGGAGGGAGTCAGATCCGCTGCCGGAGGTTTGGCTCCGCAGAAGCGCAGAGTTGGGTGTTTGCGCGGAGCGAGCAAGTTCCCTGGCAGGAACTGGTTCTCTTTGGGATTTTGGCTGGGGGATGGGCGGGGAAGATGGCGCTGGCGAGCGCCTTTGTTCCCCACCAAACTGAGCTCTGTCGTCCGTCCGGGGGGCTCAGCAGCTCTCCTTCCCTTTGTCCTCCAGCCTTCCCGCTTTCTGAGCAGAGCTGTTAACTTACGACCTCCCAGACGCTAAGTCGCGCTTGCTGTCGGAACACAGTCCGTCAGGCCCCTCCGCTTTTTGCAAGCCAGACTCGGGGGCTCTGCTTGGCCGGCGAGCCGCCCCTCCGCCCCGGCTCCCTCCCGCCAGTCCGTGGAGCGCGCACCGCCTCGCCGCCCTTCCTACCCTCTTCCGTGGGCCTCTCGTCTGCGCTTGGCTCCGGCGACTCCGTTCTGCTAATCCTCTGGTGGTTTTCTGGGTTATTTAGGCAGGTGTAGGTGGAATCTAAGTGATCAGCAGGACGCGCGGTGAGCCCAGCGTCCTCCTACGCCGCCATCTTCCTCTTGTCCTGTAGGAGTTCTTTATATCTGGATATTAACCTTTTATCAGATATGTTTGCAAGTTTTTTTTTTTTTCTTTTCACTCTACAGGTTGCCTTTTACTATGCTGATTCTTTCCTTTGCTGTGCAGAAATTTTACAGTTTGATGTAGTCCCATTTGTCTGGTTTTGCTTTTGCTGCTTCTGCTTTTTCGGTCATATCAACTAAATCACTGCCAAATCCAGTGTCATGAAGTTTTCCCCCTATATTTTCTTCTAGGAGATTTATAGTTTCAGGTCTTACGTTTAGGTCTTTAATCTATTTTGAGTTAATTTTTGTACGTGGTATAAGAATGTAACTTCTCTCTTTTGCATGTGGATATCCAGTTTTCCCAACACTATTTGTTGAAGAGACCATCCTTCCCCACTGTAGTCTTGGCACCTATGCTGAAGATCATTTGACTGTATATGCAAGAATTATAGCTTTGTAATATGTTTTGAAATTTGGAAGTGTGAAGCTTCCAGCTTTGTTCTCCTTTCTCAGGATTGTTTAGGCTATTCCAGGTCCTTTGAAATTTCATACAAATTTTAGAATTGTTTTTTATATTTCTGCAAAAAATGCCATTGGTATTTTTAAACTTTACTGGGGAATAACTGATATACAAAAAAATTGTACATATTTAATATATACAATTTGATGAGTTTGGACATATGTAACCATCATAGGAAACCATCACCACAATTAAGGTAATGTAGTAACATATTCATCACCTCCAAAAGTTTCTGTTGTTTTTTTCTCTTTTGTCTGTTTGTTTTGGTAAGAATACTTAACATCTATCCTTTTAACAATTTAAATTGCACAATACAGTACTGTTAACTATATGTATTATGTTGTACAGATATCTAGAACCTAATTTGTCTTGCATAACTAAAACTGTATCACTGAACATCTTTATGATTCTACTTATATGAGGTATCTAAAATAGACTCATAGAAGCAGAGAACAGAATGGTGGTTGCCAGAGGGTGGCGGAAGGGGACATATGGAATTTTGAGAGAGCTTGAACTGATCTGGATAGACTGCTCTCAGTAGAATGAGCATTTAACAATATTAAATCTTGCAATCCATGAACACAGTATGTCTTTCCATTTATTTGTAAGAGCTTCCTTTTGATTAGTGTTAGCATGCCATATCTTTTTCTCCTTTTACTTTTAATCCATTTGTGTTTATAATTAAAGTACATTTATTTCAAGCAACATATATTTGGGTCTTGCTTTTTGTCTAATCTTTGCTTTTTGAGAGTATTCACATCACTAATATTTAATGTGTTATTGATATTGATATGGTTAGGTTTAAGTTTATCATCTTGTTTCTTGTCCCATTCATTCTTTGTTCCCCTTTTTCTTCCTTTTGAGTTTACTGACTACTCTTTATAACACATTTTATTTAAAAGTTTTTGCTTTTGGGGCGCCTGGGTGGCGCAGTCGGTTAAGCATCCGACTTCAGCCAGGTCACGATCTCGCGGTCCGTGAGTTCGAGCCCCACGTCGGGCTCTGGGCTGATGGCTCAGAGCCTGGAGCCTGTTTCCGATTCTGTGTCTCCCTCTCTCTCTGCCCCTCCCCCGTTCATGCTCTGTCTCTCTCTGTCCCCAAAATAAATAAACGTTGAAAAAAAAAAATTTTAAAGTTTTTGCTTTTTAGCTGTAACTGTTATTTTCAGTGGTTGTGTCAAATTTACTAATCATATCATTTGCAATGCTTAATCTGCTATTAAACCAATCTGGTGTATTCTGCACCCCAGACATCTTAGTTTTCATCTCTGCAAGTTCAACTTGGGCCTCTTAAAATATAAATCTTCCATGTCTAACTTTCTGGATATAGTGAATTCAGTTATGACAGCTGTTTTAATGTACTTATCTGATTCTAACATCTGTGTCAGTTCTGGGTCAGTTTCAAATGATTTTTTTCCCCTTATTATCTATTGTATTTTTCTGCTTTTTTGCATGGCTGATGACATCAGCCATTATGAATTTTACCTTTTTGGATGATAGATGTTTACATATTTTTATAAATATTTTCAAGTTATGCTCTTTTTTTTAAATTTTTTTAAATGTTTATTTATTTCTGAGACAGAGAGAGACAGAGCATGAGTGGGGGAGAGGCAGAGAGAGAGGGAGACACAGAATCCAAAGCAGGTTCCAGGCTCTGAGCTGTCAGCACAGAGCCTGACGCGGGGCTCGAAATCACGGACCGTGAGATCATGACCTGAGCCGAAGTAGGTCGCTCAACCGACTGAGCCACCCAGGCACCCCCTCAAGTTATGCTCTTGGATGCTGTTAAGTTACTCTGAAATCCTTTCATTCTTGTGGATCTTACTTTCTAAACTGGTTGGGCAGGACCTAGCAATGCTTAATTTAGGGCTAATTATTCTCCATTACTGGAGCAAGACTCCCATGACTATTCTACCCAGTCCTGTGTATTATGAGGTTTTCCAGTCTGGCTGGTAGGGACAAATACTATTCCTGGCTGTGTGTGTGACCCAAAGGTATGGTACTGCTCCCTCTAATTGTGAATAGCTGCTTTTAAAAAAAATTTTTTTTTAACGTTTATTTATTTTTGAGACAGAGAGAGACAGAGCATGAATGGGGGAGGGTCAGAGAGAGGGAGACACAGAATCTGAAACAGGCTCCAGGCTCTGAGCTGTCAGCACAGAGCCCAACGTGGGGCTCGAATTCACGGACCGCGAGATCATGACCTGAGCTGAAGTCGGCCGCTCAACCAACTGAGCCACCCAGGCGCCCCTGAATAGCTCTTTCTTTAGCTTTGGTTACTTTCCACACATACATCTGCTGACCAGTACTCTGATGAATACTCATGGAGTATTTCTAAAGATGTATTCTCACCACCCTGGTCCTCCTAGCTCTCACCTCTGTCTCCTAAAACCAGGGAGTCTGTCTCCTAAACCCATGGACTCTGCCTGGAGTCCCCATTCCCACACTGTGCCCTGAAAACTCTTTCAAGGCAGTAAGCTGGGACAATCCTAAAGCTGACCTTGTTTACAGTTTTCTGTCTCTCAGCAATCACTATCGTCTGTTGCTAGATATCCAGCATCTTGAAAACCATTATTTTGTATTTCTTGCCTGATTTTTTAAAAATTGAATTGACATACACTATTATATTGGTTTCAGGTGTATAGCAGTGATTCAACATTTATATACATTATAAATGATCATGATAAATCTAGCAACCATCTGTCACCATATAAAGTGATTAATATATTACTGACTATATTCCCTATGCTGTACTTTACATCCCTGTGACTTGCTTATTTTATAACTGGAAGTTTGTACCTCTTAATCCCCTTCACCTATTTTGCCAATCTCCCCAACCACCTCCCCTCTGGCAACCACCAATCTGTTCACTGTCTTTATGAGTATGTTTCTGTTTTGTGCTTTAGATTCCACATATAAGTGAAATCATACAGTATTTGTTTTTCTCTGGCATTCACCCTCTAGGTCCATCCATGTTGCTGTAAATGGCAAGATTTCATTACTTTTTAAGGCTGAGTAATATTCAATTGTGTGTACAAACCACATCTTCTTTACTCATTCATCTATTAATGGACACTAGGTTCATTCCATATGTTGGCTATTGTATATAATGCTGCAGTGAACATAGGAGTGCATATAACTTTTTGGATAAGAGTTTTCATTTTCTTTGGAAAAATACACAAAAGTGGAATTGCTGAATTGTATGATTTTTCTATTTTTAATTTTTTGAGGAAACTCCATAGTGTTTTCCATAGGGGTTACACCATTTACATTTACCAATAGTGCACAAAGTTCTGTTTTCTCCGTATCCTGGTCAACACTTGCTATTTCTGGTCTTTTTGAAGACCAGCTATTCTGCCAGGCAAGAGGTGATATTTCATTATGGCTTTGATTTGCATTTTCCTGATTAAGGATGGTGAGCATCGTTTCATGTGTCTACTGGCCATCTGCCATGGAAAAATGTCTATTCAAGTCCTATGCTCATTTTTTAAGTTGAGGACTGTTTGTTTTGGTGTTGAGTTATAGGAGTTCTTTATATATTTTAAATATTAACCCTCTATTGGATATATCATTTGCAAACATTTTCTCCAATTTAGTACAGTTGCCTTTTCATTTTGTTGATGGTTTCCTTTGCAGTGTAAAGCTTTTTAGTTTGCTGCAGCCCCAAGTGTTTTTGCATTTGTTGCCCTTGCTTGAGGAGACAAATCCAAACAAGTATTTCTAAAACTTATGTCTAAGAGTTTACTGCTTATGTTTTCTTTTGGGAATTTTATAGCTTCAGGACTTATATTAAGGTTTTGATCCACTTTGAGTTTATTTCTGTATATGGTATAAGATAGTAGTCCAGTTTCATTATATTGCATGTAGTAAAAACTCTTAATTTTGTTGATTTTATTCTATTTTTTGGTCTCTATTTTATTTATTTCCACTCTGATCTTTATTATTTCCTTCTTTCTCCTAACTTGAGTCTTTGTTCTTCTTTTTCTAATTTCTTTAGGTGTAAGATTAGAATGTTCATTTGAAAATTTTCTTGTTTCTTAGGGCATGCTTGCATCATAAACTTCCATTTTAGAACTGCTTTTGCTATGTCCTATAGATTTCTGAATGTTGTGTTTCCATTTTTATTTGTCTCAAAGTATTTTCTGATTGCCTCTTTGACTTCCTCACTGACCCACTGGTTATTTAGTATTATGTTATTTAGCTTTTGTGGGTTTTTTTTGTGTGTTTGTGTTTGTTTTTTGTTTTTTTTTGTTTTTTTTTTTTTTAGTCTGAATGTGTCTTTAGGTCTGAAGTGAATCTCTTGTAGGCAGCATATAGATGGGTCTTGTAATTTTTTCTTGTAATTGATTTCTACTTTCGTACCATTGTGGTTGGAAAAAATGCTTGATATGATTTCAGTCTTCTTAAATTTACTGACACTTGTTATGTGGTTTAACACAATCTGTCCTGAAGAAAGTTCCATGTGCACTTGAAAAATAATGTATATTCTTCTGTTTTTTTGATGGAATATTCTATATATATATCTGTTAAGTCCATCTGGTTTAATGTGTTGTTTAAGCTCACTTGTTTGCTTACTGATTTTCTGTGCAGATGATTTATCCACTGATGTAAGTGTGGTGTTAAAATTTCCTACTATTTTTAAGAGAAATTGGAGTAAGATAGGAAGATGGCGGCAGAGTCAGAAGACCCTAGGCTCATCTCATCACATGAACACAACTGCCAAATCATCCTAAATGCCCCAGAAGCCAACCTGAAGACTGACAGAACAAAGTCCATAACTAAAAGGAGAGGAGAGGCCACACTGAAGAAGGTAGGCCACACCTGCTTTACGGGAGAAACAGACTTTAGGTGCTGCAGAAGGGAGGGAGCCATGGTTGCAGAGAAGGATGAGAGAGAGAAGAGCATACAGGGTGATGTATAAGGGGAAGGTTTCCCCAAAGCCATTGGCTTGGAAAACGAGAGGGCTGAATTCTGTGAGTCCTTGCAACCAGCAGGACTTAAAGCCTGGAGTTTTAGAGGCCAAAGGGCTTGGGATAGAGGCCAACAGAGACTGTGCTGCTCCTGGAGAGAAGGCAGGCAAACAACCTGAAGGTAAAGAGTATTGAAACAGCAATTTGAAGAACACCTGGAGCACACAGTGGGGAGATTATTTGCTCTTCTTAGAGTGCGAACCTGACAGGCAGTGTTCATGGAGATGCCTCTTCAGGAACAAAGGAGCTAGCTGGCACTATTTTCCTCCCCTTCCCCTCAGCATAAACATAGAGCCACCTGTGGGAAGAAGCACAGAGCTGACACTGGCGTCCTAAGTTGATTACACCAAGCTCCACTCCCCTGTGCTCTGACTGGTAGGACTGCCTTTCTCAGTCAAGCTGCTTCAGTCCCAATGCAGTGGGTCCCTCCTCCAAAAGACCAGTACAAACCCCTGCCCACACCATGTCTCCCAACCAGAGAGTTCTGTGGAGCCTCAGTTCTGATAGAGTTGGGTGTCAGGCCTCGTTGCAAAAGCAGACCACAGCAACCTAGTTAAAACTTGCCACATTCATGCCAGGCACCAAACACTGCCCACAGTAGGCAAGGAGAGCCTCTGCAGGTAACTGGCCTGAAGGACAGAGCAGCCAATAGTAGACACACAACACACAATAGCAGAGTAATGCAGCACACACTGGAGATACTCCCTGAAGTATCTACTAGGCACTAAGTGACCTCTTCTTCATAAGGCCATTACTTTCAGAAGCAGGAGACATACATGGTTTTTCTAACACACAGAAGAAGGCAGAGACTTAGACAAAATGCCAAGATGGAGGAATTTACTCCAAATGAAAGAACAAGATAAGGCCATGGCCACAGATCTAAGCAAAACAGATATAAGTAACATGACTGATGAAGAATTTAAAGCAACAATAATAAGGGCTTGAGAAAAGAATACAAGACATCAGTGAGATCCTTACCACACAGATAAAAGAGTTAAGAAATAATTAGAGATGAAGAATGCAATAAATAAGATTGGAAACACGCTTGATGCAATGAGCAGCAGGCTAGAAGATGCAGAGGAATGAATTAGTGACCTAGCAGACAAACTAATGGAAAATAATGAAGCTGAATAAAAGAGAAAAAGAATTATGCAACACAAGAATAGACTTAGGGAACTCAGTGACTCCATCAAACTTTTGTTTTAATAACTTTTGTATTATAGGAGTTTTAGAAGAAGAGAGAGAAAAGGGGGCAGAAAATTTATTTCAAGAAATAATAGCAGAAAATTTCCCCAAGCTGGAGAAGGAAACAGACATCCAGATCCATGAGGCACAGAGAACTTCCATCAAAATCAGGCCAACACGAAGACATAATGTAATTAAATTTGCAAAATACAGAGATAAAGAAAAAAATCTTAAAAGCACTTAGACATAAGAAGTCCTTAACTTACAAGGGAAAATCCATAAGACTAGCTGGAGGTTTCTCATCAAAAACTTAGCAAGTCAGAAGGGAGTAGCATGATATATTCAGAGTGGTAAACGGGAAAAATCCGCAGCCAAGAATACTCTATCCAGTAAGGCTACCATTCAGAACTGAAGGAGAAATAAAGAGTTTAGACACACACTAAAGGAGTTTGTGACCACTAAACCAGCCCTGTAAGAAATATTAAAGGGGACTCTGACTTAAAAGAAGATCAAAGGTGACAAAGATAAGAAAAGATCCCAGAAAATCTCCAGGAAAAATGACAAAACAAGTAATAAAATGGCAACAAATGCATATCTATCAATAATTACTTTGACTGTTAATGGACCAAATGCTCCAATCACAAGACATAGGTAACAGAATGGATAAAAAAAACAAGATCCATGTATAATACACTGCCTACAAAAGACTCATGTTAGACCTAAAGACACCTATAGATTGAAAGTGAGGGCATGGAGAAACATTTACCATGCAAATGAAAGCTGGAGTAGCAACATTTATATCAGACAAATTAGACGTTACAACAAAGATGTAAAAAGAGGCAAAGAAGGGCATTATATAATCATAAAGGGACGCCCCAACAAGAAGATATAACAACTGTAAGTACTTGTTCACTCAACATGGGAGCACTCAAATACATAAAACAATTACTAAAAAACATAAAAGAACTTAGAACAACATAAGAATAGTAGGGGACTTTAACACCCCACTAACATCAACTGACAGCTCATCTAAACAGAAAATAAACAAGGAAACAATGGCTTTGAATGACACACTGGACCAATGGATTTAACAGATATATTCAGAACATTCAAATCCTAAAACAGCAGAATACACATTCTTTTCAACTGCACATGGAACATTCTCTAGAACAGATCACACATTAGGTCACAAATCAGGCCTCAACAAATACAAAAAGACTGAAATCATACCATGTACCTTTTCTGACCACAGCACTATGAAACTAGAAGTCAACCATAAAAAAAAAATAAAGGAAAAAATTTTGGAAAGACCACAAATACACGAAGGTTAAATAACATGCTACTACACAATGGATGGGTCAATCAGGAAATCAAAGAAGAAATTAAAAAAAAAACATGTAAACAAATGAAAATGAAAACACGATGGTCCAAAACCTTTGGGATGCAGCAAAAGTAGTCATAAGAGGAAGTATATAGCAACACAGGCCTATCTCAAGAAGCAAGAAAAATCTCAAATATGCAACCTAACCTTACACCTAAAGGAGCTGGAAAAAAAAACAAATGAAGCCAGCAGAAGTAGTGAAATAAAAGAAATTAGAGCAGAAATAACTAATATAGAAACAAAAAATCCCAGTAAAACAGATCAATGAAACCATCAAGGAGCTGGGTTTTTTTGAAAAAATTAATAAACCCCTAGGCAGACTTATCAAAAAGAAAAGAAAAAGGACCCAAATTAATAAAATTACCAATGAGAGAGAAAAAAATCACAACCAACACCACAGAAATACAAACAATTATAAGAAAATATTACGAAAAATTATATGCCAACAAATTGGGCAATCTGAAAGAAATGGATACATTCTTAGAAACATATAAACTACCAAAATTGAAACAGTAAGAAATAGAAAACTTGAGCAAACCAATAATCAGCAAAGAAATTGAATCAGAAATAAAAAATCTCCCAACACAAAAAAGTCCAGGGCCAGATGGTCCCATAGGCAAATTCCACAAAAAATTTAAATAAGTTAATATCTATTCTTCTCAAACTATTCCAAAAAATAGAAATGGAAGGGAAACTTTCAAACTCATTCTCTAATGCCAGCATTCCAAAACCAAAGACCTCACTAAAAAAGAGAACTACTGAACAATATCCCTGATGAACATGGATGCAAAAATTCTCAACAAAATACTAGCAAATTGAATCCCATAGTACATTAAAAGAATCATTCACCATGACCAACTGGGATTTATTCTTGGGTTTCAGGGGTGGTTCATTATTTGCAAATCAATTAACGTGATACACATTAATAAAAGAAAGGGTAAAAACCATATGATCCTCTCAATAGATGCAGAAAAAGCATTTGACAAAGTACAACATCCGTTCTTGATAAAAACCCTCAACAAAGTAGGGATAGAGGGAGCATACCTCAACATCATAAAGGCCATATACAAAAAATCCACAGCCAATATCCTCAGCTGGGAAAAACTGAGCTTTTCCTCTATGGTCAAGAACAAGACACAGATGTCCACTCTTACCACTGTTATTTAATATAGTACTAGAAGTCCTAGCTTCAGCAATCAGACAACAGAAATAAATAAAAGGCATCCAAAGTGGCAATGAAGAAGTCAAGCTTTCACTATTTGCTGATGACATGATACTCTTCTGTAGAAAACCAGAAAGACTCCACCAAAAAATTGCTAGAAATGATATACCGTTTGTGTGTGTGTGTATATACATATAGTATACACACTATACAAAATTAATGCACAAAAGTTCCAGGATACAAAATTAATGCACAAAAAATCTGCTGCATTTCTATACACCAATAATGAAGCAGCAGAAACAGAAATCAGGAATCGATCCCATTTATAACTGCACTAAAAATCGTAAGATACCAAACTGGTAAAAGATCTGTACTCTGAAAACCATAAAACACTGATGAAAGCAACTGAAGATGACAGAAAGAAATAGAAAGACATTCCATGCTCATTGATTGTTAGAACAAATATTATAAAAATGTCTATACTACTGAAAGCAATCTATATATGTAATTCAATCACTATCAAAATACCAAGCGTTTTTCATAGAGCTAGAACTAGCAATCCTAAAATTTGTATGGAACCACAAAAGATCCCAAATAGCCAATGCAACATTGAAAAAGCAAAGCTGGAAGCATTACAATTCTGGCCTTAAGTCATATTAAAAAGCTGTAGTGACCAAAGCAGTATGGTAAAGGTACAAAAACAGATGCATAGATCAATGGAACAGAACAGAAATCCAGAAATGAGCCCACAACTATATGGTCAATCAATCTTCGACAAAGCTGGAAAGGAAATGCAATGGGAAAAAAGACAGTTTCTTCCAACAAATAATGCTGGGAAAACTGGACAGCAACATGCAGAAGAATGAAATTGGACCACTTTCTTACACCATACACAAAAATAAATTCAAAATGGATGAAAGACCTAAATATGAGACAGAAAACCATCAAAATCCTAGGGGAGAAACCAGGCAGCAATCTCTTTGACCTTGGCTGGAGCAACTTCTTACTAGACAACATTGCTGGAGGCAAGGGAAACAAAAGCTAAAATAAACTATTGGGACTTCATCAAAATAAAAATCTTCTGCACAGTGAAGGAAACAATCAACAAAATGAAAAAAGGCACCCTACAGAATAGGAGAAGGTATCTGCAAATAACATATGTGATAAAGGGTTAGTATCCAAAACATAAAGAACTTAAAAAACTTGGGGTGCCTGAGTGGCTCAGTCAGTTAAGCATCCGACTTCGGCTCAGGTCATGATCTCAAAGTTCATGAGTTCAAGCCCCGCATCCAGCTCTGTGCTGATGGCTCAGAGCCTGGAGCCTGCTTCAGATTCTGTGTCTCCCCTCTCTCTCTGCTCCTCCCCCGCTCATGCTATGTCTGTCTCTCAAAAATAAATGAACATTAAAAAAAAAATAAAAAAGAACCTACAAAACTCAACATCCAAAAAATGAGTAATCCAATTAAAAAATGGGCAGGAGACATGAATAGACATTTTTCCAAAGAAGATATACAAAGGGGAAACAGACACATGAAAAGATGTTCAACATCACTCATCATCAGGGAAATGCAAATCAAAACTACAATGAGGTAACACCTCACACCTGTCAGGATGGCTAAGATCAATAACACAAGAAATAACAGATGTTGGCAAGAATGTGGAGAAAGGGGAGCCCTCTTGCACTGCTGGTGGGAATGCAAACTGGTGCAGCCACTCTGGAAAACAGTATGGAGGTTCCTCAGAAAGTTAAAAACAGAACTACCCTATAGTCCAGCAACTGCACTACGGTGTATTTACCCACAGAATACAAAAACACTAATTCAAAGGGATATATGCACCTCTATCTTTATAGCAGCACTACCTACAATAGCCAAATTATGGAAACAGCCTGTCGATCAACTGATGAATGGATAAAGAAGATGGATATAGTATATACTATATGTATACACACACACACACACACACACACACACACACACACACACACACACACACACAGAGGAATATTACTCAGCCATCAAAAAGAATGACATCTTGCCATTTGCAATGACATGGATGAAGCTAGAGAGTATTATGCTAAGTGATATAAGTTAGAGAAAGACAAATACCATATGATTTCATTCATATGTGGAATTTAAGCAATGAAATAAGGAAACGGGGAAATAAGGAAAGGGGGAAATAAAGAGAGTGGCAAACCAGGAAACAGACTTTTAAAGGTAGAGAACAAGCTGATGGTTACCAGAAGGGAGCTGGGTGAGGGGATGGGTTAAATAGGTGATGGGGATTAAGGCATGCACTTGTTGTGTGGTGAGCACCAGGTGGTGTTGTACGGAAGTGCTGAATCACTATATTGTATACCTGAAACTAATATTATCTTGTATGTTAACTAACTGGAATTTAAATGAAAACTTAAAAAGAAAAATACCCCCCTCCCACTATTTTTATATTACTGTCAATTCTTCCCTTATTGTCTGTAAATATTTGCTTCATTTATTTAAATACTAGACTACATTGGGTATTTATAGTTGTTATATTCTTACTGGATTGATCATTATGTAATGCCCTTCTTTGTCTCTTGTTACAGTCTTTGTTTTAAAGTCTATTTTGTCTGATGATAAGTATGGCTATTCCAGCTTTTTGTTTCCATTTGCTTGGGATATCTTTTTCCATCTCTTCACTTATAAGTCAATCTCATATAGGCAGGGTGCAGGTAAGTCTGTTTTGTTTTTTTTTTCCAATATATGAAATTTATTGTCAAATTGGTTTCCATACAACACCCAGTGCTCATCCCAAAAGGTGCCCTCCTCAATACCCATCACCCACTCTCCCCTCCCTCCCACCCCCCATCAACCCTCAGTTTGTTCTCAGTTTTTTTTTTAATTTTTTTTTTAACGTTTATTTATTTTTGAGACAGAGAGAGACAGAGCATGAATGGGGGAGGGTCACAGAGGGAGGGAGACAAAGAATCTGAAACAGGCTCCAGGCTCTGAGCTGTCAGCACAGAGCCCGACGTGGGGCTTGAACCCACGGACCGCGAGATCAAGAGTCTCTTATGCTTTGGCTCTCTCCCACTCTAACTTTTTTTTTTTTTCCTTCCCCTCCCCCATGGGTTTCTGTTAAGTTTCTCAGGATCCACATAAGAGTGAAAACATATGGTATCCGTCTTTCTCTGTATGGCTTATTTCACTTAGGATCACACTCTCCAGTTCCATCCACATTGCTACAAAGGGCTATATTTCGTTCTTTCTCATTGCCACGTAGTACTCCATTGTGTATATAAACCACAATTTCTTTATCCATTCATCAGTTGATGGACATTTAGGCTCTTTCCACAATTTGGCTATTGTTGAGAGTGCTGCTATCAACATTCATCAGTTGATGGACATTTAGGCTCTTTCCACAATTTGGCTATTGTTGAGAGTGCTGCTATGAACATTGGGGTACAAGTGCCCCTAGGCATCAGTACTCCTGTGTCCCTTGGATAAATTCCTAGCAGTGCTATTGCTGGGTCATAGGGTAGGTCTATTTTTAATTTTCTGAGGAACCTCCACACTGCTTTCCAGAGCGGCTGCACCAATTTGCATTCCCACCAACAGTGCAAGAGGGTTCCCGTTTCTCCACATCCTCGCCAGCATCTATAGTCTCCTGATTTGTTCATTTTGGCCACTCTGACTGGCGTGAGGTGATATCTGAGTGTGGTTTTGATTTGTATTTCCCTGATAAGGAGCGACGTTGAGCATCTTTTCATGTGCCTGTTGGCCATCCGGATGTCTTCTTTAGAGAAGTGTCTATTCATGTTTTCTGCCCATTTCTTTTGTTATTTGTTTTTCGGGTGTGGAGTTGGTGAGCTCTTTATAGATTTTGGATACTAGCCCTTTGTCTGATATGTCATTTGCAAATATCTTTTCCCATTCCGTTGGTTGCCTTTTAGTTTTGTTGGTTGTTTCCTTTGCTGTGCAGAAGCTTTTTATCTTCATAAGGTCCCAGGAATTCATTTTTGCTTTTCATTCTCTTGCCTTTGGGGATGTGTCGAGTAAGAGATTGCTACGGCTGAGGTCAGAGAGGTCTTTTCCTGCTTCTCCTCTAGGGTTTTGATGGTTTCCTGTCTCACATTCAGGTCCTTTATCCATTTTGAGTTTATTTTTGTGAATGGTGTCAGAAAGTGGTCTAGTTTCAAACTTCTGCATGTTGCTGTCCAGTTCTCCCAGCACCATTTGTTAAAGAGACTGTCTTTTTTCCATTGGATGTTCTTTCCTGCTTTGTCAAAGATGAGTTGGCCATACGTTTGTGGGTCTAGTTCTGGGGTTTCTATTCTATTCCATTGGTCTATGTGTCTGTTTTTGTGCCAATACCATGCTGTCTTGATGATGACAGCTTTGTAGCAGAGGCTAAAGTCTGGGATTGTGATGCCTCCTGCTTTGGTCTTCTTCTTCAAAATTACTTTGGCTATTCGGGGCCTTTTGTGTTTCCATATGAATTTTAGAAATGCTTGTTCTAGCTTCAAGAAGAATGCTGGTGCAATTTTGATTGGGATTGCATTGAATGTGTAGATAGCTTTGGGTAGTATTGACATTTTGACAATATTTATTCTTCCAATCCATGAGCAGGGAATGTCTTTCCATTTCTTTATATCTTCTTCAATTACCTTCATAAGCTTTCTATAGTTTGCAGCATACAGATCTTTTACATCTTTGGTTAGATTTATTCCTAGGTATTTTATGCTTCTTGGTGCAATTGTGAATGGGATCAGTTTATTTGTCTTTCTGTTGCTTCATTGTTAGTGTATAAGAATGCAACTGATTTCTGTACATTGATTTTGTATCCTGCAACTTTGCTGAATTCATGTATCAGTTCTAGCAGACTTTTGGTGGAGTCTATCGGATTTTCCATGTATAATATCATGTCATCTGCAAAAAGCGAAAGCTTGACTTCATCTTTGCCAATTTTGATGCCTTTGATTTCCTTTTGTTGTCTGGTTGCTGATGCTAGAACTTCCAACACTATGTTAAACAACAGTGGTGAGAGTGGGCATCCCTGTCGTGTTCCTGATCTCAGGGAAAAAGCTCTCAGTTTTTCCCCATTGAGGATGATGTTAGCTGTGGGCTTTTCATAAATGGCTTTTATGATGTTTAAGTATGTTCCTTCTATCCCGACTTTCTCAAGGGTTTTTATTAAGAAAGGGTGCTGGATATTGTCAAAGGCCTTTTCTGCATCGATTGACAGGATCATATGGTTCTTTTCTTTTCTTAATGTGATGTATCACGTTGATTGATGTGCGAATGTTGAACCAGCCCTGCATCCCAGGAATGAATCCCACTTGATCATGGTGAATAATTCTTTTTATATGCTGTTGAATTCGATTTGCTAGTATCTTATTGAGAATTTTTGCATCCCTATTCATCAGGGATATTGGCCTGTAGTTCTCTTTTTTTACTGGGTCTCTGTCTGGTTTAGGAATCAAAGTAATACTGGCTTCATAGAATGAGTTTGGAAGTTTTCCTTCCCTTTCTATTTCTTGGAATAGCTTGAGAAGGATAGGTATTATCTCTGCTTTAAACGTCTGGTAGAACTCCCCTGGGAAGCCATCTGGTCCTGGACTCTTATTTGTTGGGAGATTTTTGATAACCGATTCAATTTCTTTGCTGGTTATGGGTCTGTTCAAGCTTTCTATTTCCTCCTGATTGAGTTTTGGAAGAGTGTGGGTGTTCAGGAATTTGTCCATTTCTTCCAGGTTGTCCAATTTGTTGGCATATAATTTTTCATAGTATTCCCTGATAATTGCTTGTGTTTCTGAGGGACTGGTTGTAATAATTCCATTTTCATTCATGATTTTATCTATTTGGGTCATCTCCCTTTTCTTTTTGAGAAGCCTGGCTAGAGGTTTATCAATTTTGTTTATTTTTTCAAAAAACCAACTCTTGGTTTCATTGATCTGCTCTACAGTTTTTTTAGATTCTATATTGTTTATTTCTGCTCTGATCTTTATCATCTCTTCTTCTGCTGGATTTGGGGTGTCTTTGCTGTTCTGCTTCTATTTCCTTTAGGTGTGCTGTTAAGATTTTGTATTTGGGATTTTTCTTGTTTCTTGAGATAGGCCTGGATTGCAATGTCTTTTCCTCTCAGGACTGCCTTCGCTGCGTCCCAAAGCATTTGGATTGTTGTATTTTCATTTTCGTTTGTTTCCATATATTGTTTAATTTCTTCTCTAATTGCCTGGTTGACCCACTCATTCTTTAGTAGGGTGTTCTTTAACCTCCATGCTTTTGGAGGTTTTCCAGACTTTTTCCTGTGGTTGATTTCAAGCTTCATGGCATTGTGGTCTAAAAGTATGCATGGTATAATTTCAATTCTTGTATACTTATGAAGGGCTGTTTTGTGACCCAGTATGTGGTCTATCTTGGAGAATGTTCCATGTGCACTTGAGAAGAAAGTATATTCTGTTGCTTTGGGATGCAGAGTTCTAAATATATCTGTCAAGTCCATCTGATCCAATGTGTCATTCAGGGCCCTTGTTTCTTTATTGACCGTGTGTCTAGATGATCTATCCATTTCTGTAAGTGGAGTGTTAAAGTCCCCTGCAATTACCACATTCTTATCAATAAGGTTGCTTATGTTTGTGAGTAATTGTTTTATATATTTGGGGGCTCCGGTATTCGGCACATAGACATTTATAATTGTTAGCTCTTCCTGATGGATAGACCCTGTAATTATTATATAATGCCCTTCTTCACCTCTTGTTACAGCCTTTAATTTAAAGTCTAGTTTGTCTGATATAAGTATGGCTACTCCAGCTTTCTTTTGGCTTCCAGTAGCATGATAAATATTTCTTCATCCCCTCACTCTCAATCTAAAGGTGTCCTCAGATCTAAAATGAGTCTCTTGTAGACAGCAAATAGATGGGTCTTGTGTTTTTATCCATTCTGATACCCTATGTCTTTTGGTTGGCACATTTAATCTATTTACATTCAGTGTCATTATAGAAAGATACGGGCTTAGAGTCATTGTGATGTATGTTTTATGCTTGTAGCGATGTCTCTGGTACTTTGTCTCACAGGATCCCCCTCAGGATCTCTTGTAGGGCTGGTTTAGTGGTGACAAATTCCTTCAGTTTTTGTTTGTTTGGGAAGACCTTTATCTCTCCTTCTATTCTAAATGACAGACTTGCTGGATAAAGGATTCTTGGCAGCATAGTTTTTCTGTTCAATACATTGAAGATCTCGTGCCAATCCTTTCTGGCCTGCCAAGTTTCAAAAGAGAGATCAGTCAGGAGTCTTATAGGTCTCCCTTTATAAGTTAGGGCACGTTTATCCCTTGCTGCTTTCAGAATTTTCCCTTTATCCTTGTATTTTGCCAGTTTGACTATGATATGTCGTGCAGAAGATCGATTCAAGTTACGTCTGAAGGGAGTTCTCTGTGCCTCTTGGATTTCAATGCCTTTTTCCTTCCCCACTTCAGGGAAGTTCTCAGCTATTATTTCTTCAAGTACCCCTTCAGCACCTTTCCCTCTCTCTTCCTCCTCTGGGATACCAATTATGTGTATATTATTTCTTTTTAGTGTGTCACTTAGTTCTCTAATTTTCCCCTCATACTCCTGGATTTTTTTATCTCTCTTTTTCTCAGCTTCCTCTTTTTCCATAACTTTATCTTCTAGTTCACCTATTCTCTCCTCTGCCTCTTCAATCCGAGCCATCATTGTTTCCATTTTGTTTTGCATTTCGTTTAAAGCGTTTTTCAGCTCCTCCTGACTGTTCCTTAGTCCCTTGATCTCTGTAGCAAGAGATTCTCTGCTGTCCTCTATAGTGTTTTCAAGCCCAGCGATTAATTTTATGACTATTATTCTAAATTCACTTTGTTATATTATTTAAATCCTTTTTGATCAGTTCATTAGCTGTTATTTCCTGGAGATTCTTCTGAGAGGAATTCTTCTGTTTGGTCATTTTGGATAGTCCCTGGAGTGGTGAGGACCTGCAGGGCACTTCCCCTGTGCTGGTGGGCGGAGTCGCAGTCAGACCTGACGTCTGCCCCCGGCCCACCGCTGGGGCCACAGTCAGACTGGTGTGTGCCTTCTCTTCCCCTCTCCTAGGGGCGGGATTCACTGTGGGGTGGCGTGGCCCATCTGGGCTACTTGCACACTGCCAGGCTTGTGGAGCTGGGGATCTGGCGTATTAGCTTGGGTGGGTAGGCAAGGTGCACGGGGGCAGGAGGGGCAGGCTTAGCTCGCTTCTCCTTAGGTGTTCCACTTCAGGAGGGGCCCTGTGGCAGCTGGAGGGAGTCAGCCCTGCTGCTGGAGGGGTGGCTCCGCAGAAGCACCGCGTTGGGTGTTTGCACGGAGCAAGCAAGTTCCCTGGCAGGGACTGGTTCCCTTTGGGATTTTGGCTGGGGGATGGGCGAGGGAGATGGCGCTGGCGAGCGCCTTTGTTCCCCGCCAAACTGGGCTCTGTCGTCCTGGGGCTCAGCAACTCTCCCTCCCTTTGTCCTCCAGCTTCCCGCTTTCCGAGCAGAGCTGTTCACTTATGACCTCCCAGAGGTCATAAGCAAGTCCCGCTTGCTGTCGGAACACACTTCGTCCGGCCCCTCCGCTTTTGCGAGCCAGACTCGGGGTCTCTGCTTGGCCAGCGGGCCGCCCCTCCGCCCCGGCTCCCTCCCGCCAGTCCGTGGAGCGCGCACCGCCTCTCCCCACTTCCTACCCTCTTCCGTGGGCCTCTCCTCTGCGCTTGGCTCCAGAGACTCCATTCTGCTAGTCTTCTGGTGGTTTTCTGGGTTAGTTAGGCAGGTGTAGGTGGAATCTAAGAGATCAGCAGGATGCGCAGTGAGCCCAGCATCCTCCTAAGCCGCCATCTTCCGGTCTGTGTCCGGTAGGTCTTGTTTTTTAATCCATTCAGTCACTCCGTGTTTTTTTATTGGAACATTTAGTCTATCTACATTTAAAGTAATTATGGGGGCGCCTGGGTGGCTCAGTCGGTTGAGTGTCTGACTTCGACTCAGGTCATGATCTCACGGTTTGTGAGTTTGAGGGCTGTGTTGGGCTCTGTGCTG
Source organism: Puma concolor (assembly GCF_028749965.1). Lineage (NCBI taxonomy): Eukaryota > Metazoa > Chordata > Mammalia > Carnivora > Felidae > Puma > Puma concolor. Next base: position 31,984,963 of record NC_141675.1, on the reverse strand, counting down.
ACAGCTCGGAGCCTGGAGCCTGCTTCTGATTCTGTGTCTCCCTCTCTCTCTGCGCTTCCCCCACTCACGTTCTGTCCCTCTTTCTCTCAAAAAGAAATAAACATTAAAAATTAAAAAAAAATTATTGACAGGTATGTACTTACTGGCATTTTGTTCATTGTTTTCTGGTAGTTTTTTGGTGGTTGGAGGACTTTCTATTCTAAGTTAATGGTCGCTTAAGTCCTAATATATTCTAAAAGCACCATATTTTTAATCCTCTGCACATCCCCTGATGTTTTATGTATTTGATGTCATATTTTACAACTTTTTATTTTGTGCATCCCTTAACTATTGTACATATAGTCGATTTTACTATTTGTCTTTTAACTTTCATACTAGCTTTATAAGTGGTTGAGCCACTACCTTTACTGTATGTTTGCTTTTACTGGTGAGGGTTTTGGGGATTTTTTTCATAATTTTCTTACTTCTAGTTATGGCCTTTTTTTCTGCTTAAAGAAGTTCTTTTAGCAATTCTTGTAAGGCTGGTTCACTTCAAAAAAGTTTAAAAACACTTTATTAAAGAAGCTAAACTTCTTTAATTTTTGTCTGAGAAACTTTCTCTCTTTCAATTCTGAAATATAACCTTGTTAGGTAGAGTACTCTTGGTTGTGGGGTTTTTCATTTTTCCTTTTAGCACTTTAAATATATCATTCCACCCCCTTCTGGCCTGAAAAATTTTTGCCGTAACGTTAGCTCATACGTTTATGGGTGTTCCCTTGTGGGTAGCTAGCTGCTTTTCTCTTGCTGCTTTTTAAGATTCTTTCTAACTTTTCACATTTCAATTATTACGTGACTTATGTGGACCTCTTTGGGTTCATCTTGTTTGGGGCTCTCTGAGGTTCCTGGACCCAGATGTCTGTTTTCTTCCTCAGTTAAAAAATTTTTCAGTTATTATTTCTTCAAATATGTTTTCTGCTTTTTCTCTCTTCTCCTTCTAGGATCCCTCTAATGCAAATGTTGCTAAGCCTGATGTTGTCTAAGAGGTCCCTTAAACTATTCTCATATTAAAAATTTTCACTCTGCTGTTCAGCTTGGATAATTTCCACTACTCTGCTTTCTAGATCATTGATCCATTCTTTTGCATCCTCTAACTGCTGTTGATTCCCTCTAGTGTATTTTTTCATTTCAATTATTGTTCTTCAGTCCTGATTGGTTCCCTTTAACATTTTCTCTTTGTTGAAGTTTTCACTGTGTTCATTCATTCTTCTCTATAGTTCTAGTGAGCATCTTTATGACCATTATTTGAACTCCCTATTAGCTAGACTGCTTATCTCCATTTTGTAAAGTTCTTTTTCTGAGGTTGTTTTCTGTCTTGTTCTTTTATTTGAAACACATTCCTGTCTCCTCATTTTGTCTGACTCTCCTTGTTTCTATGTTTTAGGTAAATCAGCTACATCTCCTGGTCATGAAGGAGTGGCCTTATGTAGAAGGCATCCTGTGGGGCCCAGAAACACAGTCTTCCCTGGTCACCAGAACCAGATCTCCAGGGGTGACTCTGTGTGGCCTGCATGTTCCCTCCCTTTGTGGCTAGGCCACAACTTCTGTGAGGAGGGCTGTCCCCAACTCCCCTGGGTAGGAGTAGTTTTTGAGGGTGCAGGTCCTGGCTGAGGCTGCCCACTATGTATGATGGGATGGGAACGGCTTTGGAGGCAAGTGCCATTCCTAGACTAGGGTGCCTACTGGATGTGGCAGGGTGGGAGCTACTCTGGAGGGGGCCTGCTGGGGAAAGTCTGCAAGGGAATGCTAGAATGGGGCAAATGGTGCTAACAAGGAACATGCAGAGTGTCAGAACTGGCACCCACCCACATTTGGGCCAGCTAGGCAGGAGGGCAAGAAAAATGTAGCCTGCCACTGCTTCCATTCCAGGAGAAATTTCCTACTTTCTTAGTGGTCCAACATCGTGTCTCTTGGGCAAAGGAGAACTGAAGTTAAATGGACTTTCTTTTCTTACTCTCCATCAGTTGTTTATAATCATGCCATATTTCAGTTTGTTTCAAGCTTAAAACATGACTGTCTTATATAGTTTTTTTCAGTTTTCTTGGGAGTTTTGAATTGCTTTTCTTTAGCTTGTTCATACAGAATGCTGTGCTGTCAGCATACCCTCTAGTTTCTCTTCTCAAATATAATAGTACTGCATGGAGTAGCTCCTCCCCTCCCTATTCCCTTTTATTGAGAACTTCCCAGAGAAACCCCATCACCTTTTCTATTCTGGACTGGCTGCTCTTCAGTTGCCATCTAAGGTCTTCCCTTCACTGCTTCTTTGGATTGAATCCACTGTTTCGTGGATCATATATTCCTCTTTCTTGGTTTACTTAATTTGACATAGTATATATATATTCAAGTAACTCTAAGAAGATAGCAGACAAACTTTCTGCTGTTTTTTTTTCCATGTTTGTTTATTTTTGAGAGAGAAATCTGCGCTGTCAATGCAGAGCCTGATGTGGGGCTCAAACTCATGAAACTTGAGACCATGACCTGAGCCGAAGTCAGACACTTAACCACTTAACCAACTAAGCCACCCAAGTGCCCCACTTTCTTAAATTTTAAATGTCTTTATTCTAAACCTCATATCTGACTGATAGCTTGGCAGATATTAGAAATCTGATTTCAAATCCATTTCCCTAGAGTTGCCAAGGAGAATCTAACAGCACCTCAATTTTTGTTCCTGTTAAAGGAACCTCGTTTTTCTCTCTGAAAACTTTTAGTATCTTGTTTTCATCAGTTTTTCTAAACTTTCAAGATGATATGTTTATGTCTGTTTCTTTTTTTTTATTCATTGTACTTGGCTTTTTTCAAGCAAAAGACTTGTATTCTATATAATTTCTTTAATTCTGTGGGCAAGAATGGAGGGAGCAAGAGAAACTGGGGTGGGAGTGTCAATTTCTGTTTTTGATTAGATGCTAGTTACACAAGCATGTTGTGTTTCTCCCAAAGAGGGAAACAGGGATCCCAAGGAATCCTACTGGGTTCCAGCTCTTTGGACTCATCACCCCAGTCTCTGCAATTCTCTCCATTCTGTATTATTTCTTTTAATTTTTTTTAATGTTTATTTATTTTTGAGAGAGAAGGAACACGAGTGGAGGAGAGGCAGAGAGAGAGAGAGGGAGACAGAGAATCTGAAATAGGCTCCAGGCTCTGAACTGTTAGCACAGAGCCCAACACGGGGCTCAAACTCAGGAACGGTGAGATCATGACCTGAGCCGAAGTCGGATACCCAAACGGCTGAGCCATCCAGGCGCCCCTCCATTCTATATTATTTCTGTGATAAGTTCCTTCTCTCCATTTTGTCCTTTTTTCTTCTCCAGACTCCAGTTAGTTGTTGAAATTCTTGTCTTTATGTCGCCTCCCTCCGTCTCCCCTGCCCCCCCGCCCTTGCGAGATATCCTAAACTTTAGCTTCTAGGCCTTATGATGAAATTTTAAATATTGGTACATTTTAAAATTCTAACAGCTCTTTCCAGTGGTTAGCATTCTGTTTTCATAATATTCTATTCTTATTTTAGATAATCTCTCTGAATATAGTAATTGTTTAAAAAGACTTTATTTTTTAGAACAGTTTTAAAGAAAAATCTGGAAGACAGTATGAGAGTTCCCATATATGTTGCATTACATTAGCATTTATTATAATAAGCAATTATTATAATAATATTGATATTATATTACTATTATGAGAGACCCTACTTTATTCACATTTAGTTTTTGTCTAATATGTTTTTTCTGTCCCAGGATCCTACCCAGGATCTCCTATTACACTTAGTTGTCATATCTCCTTAGGCTCCTTTGGCTGTGACAATTTTACAAATTTTCCTTGTTTTTGATGACCTTGACAATTCTGAGGAGTGCTGGCCAGGTACTATCTAGAATACTTGTCTATTGGAATTTGTCTTAGCATGCTTTCTTGTTTGTTATTTTGTTTATGCTTGTGAATAAAATGCCAGGCTGCACTTTACTTTTGGGAACCAAATAGAATCAACTGGTCCATTGTTCTATATACCACCCTTCAATGAATCCCCATTTCTAATAGTTCCCGTCAGATCTGCCAACCCTGAGTTTATAGCTACTTTGGGATCCTGCTGAGAGAATAAAGGAGAGCAGCTCACTTCTCCACTACAGCCCATACATAGCCCCTCATTCTGGGCTGTGGTTTCCGTAGCTTGCTTCTGCCTTCTTTTTTTTTTTAATGTTTTTATTTATATTTGAGAGAGACACACACACAACACAAGCAGGGGAGAGGCAAAGAGAGAGGGAGACACAGAATCTGACACAGGCTCCAGGCTCAAGCTGTCAGCACAGAGCCTGACATGGGGCTCAAACTCACGAACCGTGAGATCATGACCTGAGCCAAAGTCAGACACTTAACCGACTGGTGCCCCTTCTGCCTTCTACCTTAAGAAATATGGTAACCTCTTGACAGTAATTTTTTTCTCCTGCATTCTTCTTTACTATTTATTTTCATATGTTTATTCTTTTAAACTCCTAGACTTTAACTTCAGAGAAGTTTGGGACAGAATGGAAGGAGAATGTATCTATTCAGTCTGTCATCTTTACCTGAAGACTCCACAAGTCCATTTGTTAAAGAAAAATAAAATCTCTCCTAATAAGCAAAGGAAGTATAAATGTCCACTATTGCATAATTACAGTTTTATTATTATTTGTAATTCTCTTGATATGGATTTAATTTAAACTCCTGTCAGAGGTCTTATTAAAACTTCTGGTAAAAGTCAGGATAGGGTCCCCACAGGAAAGAGACTTCACCCATGTGAATCTTTCATGAAGGGACTACGTGTAAAGTCATGGGCAGGTTAAGGGAACACACAAGGGAACGGTGAGGCACCAGGAACAAGCAACAGAAAGATACCCTTACAATCCCTACAGCCAGAGGGACAAGGCAAGGAAAAGAGTTATAGGAGCGAGGTAGGCAATAGAACTGTGGAGAAGAGGCCACTCAGCAAAAGCTGCAGCATATAGATATGGTTGCTGTGCTGAAACAAAGTGGGGAAGAAATGCCCATTCCTGGCAGTATGATCCACTGACCAGACCCAACCATAAGCTAGTCAGGGAAGAGGACACAAAATATGTAGTTTGTAGGAGTCGGCGCAGGGTCAAGAATGGATCAAGGGGTGGATACAGAACTGTTATTAAAACCTAATGTTTTTTACTGGCACACAAACAGACACTCAGATTAATGGAACAGAATAGAGAACCCAAAAATGGACCCACAAACGTTTGGCCAACTAATCTTTGACAAAGCAGGAAAGAATATCAATGGAATAAAGACAGTCTCTTCAGCAAGTGGTGCTGGGAAAACTGGATAGCAACATGCAGAAGAACCTGGACCACTTTCTTACACCAGACAGAAAAACAAACTCAAAATGGATGAAAGACCTAAATGCTAAGACAGGAAGCCATCAAAATCCTAGAGGAGAAAGCAGGCAAAAACTTCTTTGATCTTGGCTGCAGCAACTTCTTACTCAACAAGTCTCCAGAGGCAAGGAAAACAAAAGCAAAAATGAACTACTGGGACCCCATCAAAATAAAAACCTTCTGCATAGCAAAGGAAACAATCAGCAAAACTAAAAGGCAACCGACAGAATGGGAGAAGATATTTGCAAACGACATATCAGATAAAGGTTTAGTATCCAAAATCTATAAAGAACTCATCAGTGTCAACACCCAAAAAAACAAATAATCCAGTGAAGAAATGGGGAAAAGACATGAATAGACACTTCTCCAAGGAAGACATCCAGATGGCCAACCGACACATGAAAAAATGCTCAACATCACTCATCATCAGGGGAATGATGAAATACAAATCAAAAACACAATGAGATACCACCTCACACCTGTCAGAATGGCTAACATTAACAACTCAGGCAACAACAGATGTTGGCGAGGATGCGGAGAAAGAGGATCTCTTTTGCATTGTTGGTGGGAATGCAAGCTGGTGCAGCCACTCTGGAAAATAGTATGGAGGTTCCTCAAAAAATTAAAAATAGAACTACCCTACTAGCCAGCAACTGCACTACTAGGCATTTATCCAAGGGATACAGGTATGCTGTTTTGAAGGGGCACAAGCACCCCAATGTTTATAGCAGCACTATCAACAACAAAGTATGGAGAGAGCCCAAATGTCCATCGATGGATGAATGAATAAAGAAGATATGGTATATATATACAATGGAGGATTACTCAGAAATCAAAAAGAATGAAATCTTGCCATGTGCAACTACGTGGATGGAACTCGAGGGAACTATGCTAAGCGAAATTAGTCCATCAGAGAAAGACAAATATCATATGATTTCACTCGTATGAGGACTTTAAGACATAGAACAGATGAACATAAGGGAAGGGAAGCAAAAATAATATTAAAACAGGGAGGGGGACAAAACATAAGAGACTCTTAAATATGGAGAGCAAACTGAGGGTTATGGAAGGGGTTATGGGAGGGGGGATGGGGTAAATGGGTAAGGGGCATTAAGGAATCTACTCTTGAAATCAATGTTGCACATATGCTAACTAATTTGGATGTAAATTTAAAAAATTAAAAAAAAAACTTAATGTTTTTGAACAGACATTTATCTAAAGAGACATATAGATGGCTAACAGACACATGAAAAGATGTTCAACATCATCAATCATCAGGGAAATACAAATGAAAACCACAGTGAGATATTACCTCACACCTGTAAGAACAGTTAAAATCAAAAAAATAAATAAGAAGTGTTGGTAAGGATGTAGAGAAAAGGGAACCCTCATGTGTACTGTTGGTGGGAACGCAACTTTGTACAGCCACTATGGAAAACAGTATGGAGGTTCTTCAAAAAATTAAAAATAGAAATTACCATATGACCTAGTAATTCTACTATTGGGTATTTACCCAAAGAATATGAAAACGCTAATATGAAAAGATACATGCATCCCTATGCTTATTCCTGCATTATTTACAATAGCCAAACTATGGAAGCAACTCAAGTGACCACTGACTGATGAATGGATAAAGAACAGGTGGTATATATTTATATGTATGTGTGTGTATACACACACACACACACACACACACACACACACACACACACACACGATGAAATATTATGCAGCCATAAAAAAGAATTGAAACCTTGCCATTTGCAACATGAATGGACCTAGAGGGTATAACGCTAAGTGAAATAAGTCAATCACAGAAAGACAAACATTATACGATTTCACTCATGTGTGAAACATGATTGTTGGGTGCACTTTTGATCTGTATGTTTTTTGTGTATATATTATATTTCAACAAAAAATTTACCAAAAAATGATGGCAGCCATGAATACAACTGAAAAAACAAAACAAAACAAACTATGTTAATATATTTTTCTGTCCTTCTTTAGGCATCCTCATGAACAGGTCAACAAAGATTTACTGGAACAACTAAAACAATGATAAGCATTCAACAGACATGAAAAGACAGACCTTAGCTTCAAGGAATTTGCAATCTGCTTAGGAAAGCCAAATATTTAGACATGAAATTAAGAATATTAATAAGCAACGTATCAGGCTATGAAGAATGCTATAGTAAAAAAAGATCCAATATTGGCTTGTAACTGATTCTTATTGGAAGGCCTAGATGTAAATACTCCTCAAGTGGGCCCTTTCGGTTGGGCATAGGTCAATTAGGCCAAGTAGGCCAAATGTCTGGTTTCAGAAGGTGTTTCAATGTTTCCTGTGGTTAGACAAGGGGGAGGGTGAGTGGCACCCCTTTCTCTGCTTCAGTGGGAGTTGCCCTGTTTTATCTGTTTTATTAAAACTATGGGTTCTGTGTTAATTTTCATTTAACAAGAGGATTTTATTGCTAAAATGAGCTTGAAAGCCACTCTTCTACAAATCTGACTTCTAGATTTGTATATCTCAATTGACATATCTTACAGCTGAAAAATATTTAAAACCTCTGAAACTCTAAAAATAAAACCCATTTTTAAAAGGAAATGAAAATTACCTGAAGTAAAGGGATAAAATCCTCCTGTTCTAGAGAGTTGCAGCTGGGCTTTGCCAGGAGACAGATAAACTTAGAGGCATCATCATGATGGTTATTCAGCAACCTACAAAAGAGACAACTGCTTAGGAAGTCTGGCTACTGTGAACAATGTCTACAATATCAACAGTTGCTAATTTCAGCCTGAACTGAAGGCCATTTAGATCTAGAATCAAGTTCTCTCTTTTCAAAGATTAAGAAAGGGAATTTTTCTATGTTCTTTTAAGTTTTTAAAGTTTATTTATTTACTTACTTACTTATTTGAGAGAGAATGAGAGAGAGAGAGCAAGCAGAAGGGAGGGCCAGAGAGAGAGGGAGAGAGAGAATCCCAAGCAGGCTCTGTACTGTTAGCACAGAGCCCAATGCTGGGCTTCAACTCATGAACTGTGAGATCATGATCCGAGCCAAAATCAAAAAGTCAGACGCTTAACCAACTAAGCCACCCAGGAGCCCCTCCATGCTCTTGATTTCGTCAAAGGGACACCTCAAGAAAAGCTCAATAACAAAATGGCATATTATTTTTGTAAAATGTTTCTGGGGCTAAGACCACAGGATCTACTAATTGCAGGGGAGGGAAAATGTCCATTCAGGTTTGGCACAGGACATCCAGGCCCAGAACTCTAGAGCTACCTGCCAGCCAGGAGAGAATATATCAGTTGGTCTACTATGCACCACATAAGACAAAGACTTCTGTTTGCCCAGTTTGGCAGACATATTCAGGGCCCACCTGATAGGGGGTTTCTGAAATTAGACTTTGAAGGGCCAATAAAAAAAGAAAAAAAAAAATGAATGAATGCCCTTTTAAGTCTTTAAGCTCTATGAATTCCTCATGCCCAACTAATACTGGACATTTCCACTTAGTAACTATACTCTGACAACAAAGTTAAAGTATCAAAAAACAAATTTTATATCTTCCCGTCAAAGCCAGTCCTTTTCCTGGACATCTATTTTTGTTAAAGGTGGAAATATCCAAATTATCTGGGCTTGAAATTTGAAGTCATTTTAAACTTATTTCTTTTCCTTATTTTATGCACATCCCATTAGTCTCCACATTTTGTTTTTCTTCATTACATTTAGTGAATGCTAACTGTGTGCCACTTGTGTCTAGCCTTGAAGATACTTGGGATTCAGAGAAAATAAGACACAGTTCTGTGCTCTGTAAACAGTTTATAGTCTAATGAGAGTGCTACACCATTAAGATTATACTTACATACTCAGGTTATACTCTGTCATGCGACAGAAGTAATAAGCATGGGTGTCATGGGAGGACACAAGAGGGCCAATGAGATTCCCTAGAACTGGTAAGTAGGAAAGAAGGATGCTGTGGGTCAGGAGGGCTGCAAGTACAAATGCTTGGTGTGAGAGTGTGTGGAATATTTTGGCAGCTACAAACACTGGGGTGGTAAGAAAAGTGGACATGAGCATATAGGATTGGCCTTTTTATGTTAGATCAGGAAGACTTGGCTTTGGCCTACTCCATGGAAGAATTTTAACTTGGACAGTGACAAGATCAGATGTGCTTTTCAAAAATATCAAGCAAAAATCCAACTATGGGCCTGAGCATGGATAGTAGCAGTGGGAGATGAAGACAAAGGGGAAAATCTGGTTGTAATGAGAAGGACAGGGTAGTTGATTGGTGTGGAGGGATGAAAGTAAGGGGAAGTCCATAACAACTCCTAGGTTTCCAGCTTGGATCCCTAAGTGTTTGGAATACAGGATGGGAATACAGGAGTCCTTAGGAATATTTCCTCAAAATGTTTTATACAGCCATTCCCTCTTTTCTAATGCCAGTGTACTTTTGAGTTCAGTAAGGGTCTTATTACTTCATGCTGAGACCAACAGAAGGAAAAGGGTCAAAACAGATTTCAGTGTTCATCCAACCTTAAAACACAGGCAATTCATTCCGAAACATTCTTTGATTATATAATCCTCTTTTTCAAAAATGTTCAGTAGCTCTCTACCACTTATACGAATAGTCTAACTGCCTCAGTTCAGCATTTAAGGCTCTCTGTAACTAGATGGGAGCCTGCCTACCTATCTACCTTACTGCTTTGCTAAATGAAACTTCCACTCCAGACAGCTGGCCTGGTCCATTATTCTCTAAGTGTGCCATGTGCATTCTTGCCTCTTTGCCATTTCTCATATGATTCTACTCTCCTAGAATACCATCCCTCTTGACTTTGCTATTGGAATGCTGGCTATTCTTTAAGGTTCAGCTAATAATGCAAGTCTTTCAAAAAGCCTTCTCTCATAACTAAATTCTTTACTGATCTTTGTACTATTTAATTTATTGTATTATATTTACCATTGTACTATTAGTTTGTTTTTATTTCACTGGCACTTAAAGGGCAGACACAGTTATAGACAGGTCTTTTTTCTTCCTTAGCAGCCAGCACAGTGACTTTCACACAGAAGATTCTCAAAAAATGTTTGTGATCTAATGGGTGTATAGTTAAAAACTGACTTCATTTGTGATTATTAAAGTTATAGTATAACTTGTATATTAATTCTCCTTATCATTCTTTAGCATTCTCAAGGCCTCTACAGTTAAACATGTATACATTTCAGAAAAAGATTAGTATGTAATAAATGCTGATGGGAACCACCTCCTAGGATTAGAAAATGGTTGGGATGATCACAATAAAAAGGTGGTGAGATCTTTGTAAAGGAGCACTTTTATAAAGAAAGGATAGCACAGATGAGAGATACTCTGAAAGGAAAAAGGCAAATCAAGAATGGCTTTTTCTGACCAGAAGCATGAAACAGAAAGAAAAGGTGAATTATGATTTCCAGCTGATGACAGTGGCCGGTAAACTCTATATGGAAGAGAAAAGGAGATAAATAAAAGTTGTGAAAGCTGGAGAAAGAAGGTAAACATAGCTATTTTAAACTGGTATCTTCCAGGGGCGCCTGGGTGGCGCAGTCGGTTAAGCGTCCGACTTCAGCCAGGTCACGATCTCGCGGTCTGTGAGTTCGAGCCCCGCGTCGGGTTCTGGGCTGATGGCTCAGAGCCTGGAGCCTGTTCCCGATTCTGTGTCTCCCTCTCTCTGACCCTCCCCCATTCATGCTCTGTCTCCCTCTGTCTCAAAAATAAATAAAGGTTAAAAAAAAAAAAAATTAAAAAAAAAAAAAAATAAAATAAACTGGTATCTTCCAGAGCTCTTAAAACAAAATACTGTTAAGAGACAAATCATACACTGACATTCAAAGGTAAGTAAAAATAAGGCATAACGAAGCTGGATCAATATTACTTGACTGACTGAGAGGATCTCTGCCACAAAGCGGGTAATCCAGGAACTCAAAAAAGCCATGGAGCAATGTCTTTCCCCTAAAAATGTAAAAATGTCCTGACTGTAAGAAAATAGATATCAGAGTATAGATATGAAATGGGCAATAAGGCAGGGAAAGGAGGGAGGGCAGAAGCAGGGGAACAAGAGCCCATTAAGGTGTTCATCCTCAAAACATTAGGAGGAGGGCTAGGAAGCCTCCATCCCATGAGTACTGGGATAGCAGGGAAATTATTTCTTGTTATTCTGTGACTTTTACATGTGACTTCACTTTTCAAGAATATAAAGAGCCTATTATGGGAGCAAGTCAGCTTGTGTATGCATATGCCAATATGTTTAAATTCTATGTCATTATTTGCCAGTAATTTTTTTGTAGTTGAAAGCTTTAATGTACTATACTTAAGCCCAAGTCACCTTATGCAAAGGGCAAAATTGGTAAAAAAAAAAAAAAATTGCAAAAATAAACACACATCTTCTTCAAGATCAGTATGATAACTCAAACCATCATGCTCAGCTGCTTAGTCTCCCCAAATAGCCATATCTGGGTCTCCCTTAAAGCACCTCTGCTTTTAAAAGGCATTTTATTACTATTTTTAATTATTTTATTTTATTCTATTCTATTTTGAGAGAGCGCATGAGCAGGGGAAAAGGGCAGAGGGAGAGAGAGAATCTTAAGCAGGCTCCAAGGTCAGCACAGAGGGTAACCCAGGCCTGGATCCCACAACCCTGGGGTCATAACCTGAGCAAAAATCAAGAGTTGGATACTCAACCAACGGAGCCACCAAGGCATCCCTTAAAAGGCATTTTAAAAGCCAAGATACAGACTCTTAACAACAGAGAACAAACTGATGGTTACCAGGGGTGACAGTGGTAGAGGGATGGGTGAAACAGGTGATGGGGGTTTAAAGAGGGCACTTTTTGTGATAAGCCCATGCTGAATGGTAGTGTTGTACACCTGAAACTACTATCACACTGTATGTTAACGAACGGGAATTTAAATAAAAACATAAAAACATAAAAACATAAAAACATAATAAAATAAAATAAAATAAAATAAAATAAAATAAAATAAAATAAAATAAAATAAAATAAAATAAAATAATAAAATAAAATAAAATAAAATAAAATAAATAAAATACAAGGCATTTTAAGAACGCCAAAAGGAGCTCCCACTAGAGGGCGCTCCAACCATTTTAGTGTGGGTCATAAAATAAGACTAATATACAGACATACACTTAATCTAGTCACAGAAATGTTTTTTCAAATGAAAAAAGACAGGGACAGTTAGTCATGCCGTATGACTTCATAAACAGTCTCCTGTAGTTACCTAAAATGAAGAGTTGTGCTGTGTGTCTTTTTTCCCCTTTGCCTTTTGTAAAAATATCCTTTCCCTAGAGATAAAATTAAAATGATCCATCTCAATAAAAGAACACAGCTAGGGGCGTCTGGGTGGCTCAGTCGGTAAGCGTATGACTTTCAGCTCAGGTCATGACCTCACGGTTTGTGAGTTCGAGCCCTGCATCGGGCTCTGCACTGACAGCTCAGAGCCTGGAGCCTGGTTCAGATTCTGTGTCTCCCTCTCTCTCTGCTCCTCCCCCACTCACACTCTCTCAAAAATGAATAAATATTTAAAAAAAAAAAAAAAAAAGGACACAGCTGTTGTGGCTGCTGCTGCTGCTGCTCTACCTACCAACATAAATGTCCACCTTTTCAGTGACACAGTCTTAAGACAAAAAACCTGGCTGTTATTAAGATTATGTGGTTAACTACAGGTAACTCAAGTTGGTTAAGTTTTCCTTTGCTATAGTCACCCTTTGGCTCACAAATGTAGGGTTCTAGAATATTCAGAATGACCTAAAATAATTACTTCTTTCTGGCTCTAATCTCTTCTGGAATAGACTACTTCCTTTTTTTTCAATCTCTCAGCTTATTCCAAGTTTTTTTCTGAAACAATTATAACTCACTTCTTGCCGCTTTCACAGCTTGTTAGATGACCAACAATGCTGATCTCAATGGCTAAAGGTACCTCTGACAAGAGTTGTGCAGCATCTATATTCTTTCTACCCTTGGTTCATACTGTATCCAGCTAAGGCTTTTTCAGGGCCTGATATTTACCAGGGTGAAAGAAGTTAGCTGAACAAAAGTTAGAACATGTATACATTTCAAGTTCTTTAATTCGGCTACTGTTACATGCTAATTTAAAATAACAATAATAATTAACACATAATTGGACCACCCAGCTAAAGTCTTGGCTTTACTGGTGGGAAAAGGAGAGGGAATCCAAGCTGACTTCTCTACTGTTCAGGCCCAAGGCTCTATTTCCTTCCTGTAGGTTCTAGGCTGCCAGAAATACTGATGATAAATACCCTAAGGGGAAATGCCAATTCTTTTGCTGGTTCACTCCTGTTAATTAGTGCTTTTATGCTATTTCTAGCCTCTAATGAATTCCCTGACTTTTATGACTACTTATCAACACATTTAAAAAAAAAAAAAGGTATTTTTTAGATTTTATCCAGCAGTTTTCTATTTGCTATAGGAGACGTGGAATGGTGATCATGACACTGACTGTGAAGTGTCAACTAGATAGTGTATGAGGAATGATTCTCCTAGGGCCCTTTTAGTTCTTGGTATTCAGACAACTTAGAACTATTCCCTGTAACAAAATGACTAAAATTCACCTGGACAAATGAAGCATTTTAACATATAGCATTGGTATGGTTCTTTAACAAAAAGTTCATTAACTGATAGGAGTTCTATATACTCTTATAGCTGTTGTTCTAATGTAATGCAGAAAGAACTTGGTGAACTCAACTTGCTGCTAGATTTTTAAAAATAAGAATACACTTATCAATCACCTACTATTCTCAAGCATTATACTGCTAAGGGCTTTTTAGGTGGCATGAAGGGAACAGAAGGAATCTGTGTGCTCAATTCTGCTATTATATGTTGATTTTAAGTAATAATAATGATGACGACAATGAGGATAACAGGTGAATGGCACTTCCCAATAGTTTACCAGGAAGGGTATCTAGCCCAAAAAATGTGAGCAGAACACATGTAAACAAGGCTATAAACATATATAAAGAAGTCCGGTCAGTTAAGAGGTAGAAGGGGCAAGCTGTGACATTCTCTTAAAATGTATAAATATATCAAGAAATAACTTATAAAGAAGAAGGAAGAAAAAAAAAAGAAGGTTAAAATGAAAGAAAACTTGTCAGAGGTGAAACAGGTGATGGGGATTAAGAGTACACTTATGACGATCCGTGACATCATAGACCTGAGCTGAAATCAGGAGTTGGACACTTAACCGATTGAGCCAACCAGGCGCCCCCGGAAGCTGTATTTTTTCACATGACACATATGGTCTGCTCCCCTTAAAGGAGAGTCTACTTTTTTTTTAAAGCTTAATTTTGAGAGAGAGAGAGCGAGCGAGCGCACACACGGGAGTGGGGTAGGGGCAGAGAGAGAGAAAGATAGAGTGAGTTCCAAGCGGGAACTGCACTGTCAGCATAGAGCCGGACATGGGGCTTGAACTAATGAACTGTGAGATCATAACCTGAGCTGCAATCAAGTCAAGCACTTAACCTACTGAGTCACCCGGGTGCCCTGAGGAGACTGTACTTTTATGCCACTGCTACCAGAGTCAAATTCTAAGACCCAAATTTAACAAGTAAAACTAAGAAACTATCAAAGAGTTACTAAAAAGTTATCTTTGAAGATCTCTTTCACTGATTAGAGACATGTAGATAAAGATTATGGAAAAAATTTGTGTGGTTATAAATAAGTGTGAATCACTGAATTTTACTTGTTGAAATAAAGGGTAAAGAAAAATTAATGAATGTGTAAAATAAGTGACCTTTATAAAGCACCTTGTGAGAACCAGACAATTCTTTGCCTAGCCCTGGAGTGACTGCTCGTATACTTACTTTCTCCACATGGCAACGAATGACTGTGCGGACACAAATCCTGTCCTCTCTCCCCCTGCAGCCCGGAACATGGGGGCTTTCCAATAAAGAGGACAGCCACAGAGCTGCAAATAAAACACAAATACAGTGTAAGCCAAGGGGTGTTGAAATGATGACACAGCCAAACAATGGGCCTTTGTGGCTTTTAGCCTTTGTGTCACAGGTCCTTGAGGGAGCCAAACTGGGGCAGAAGCAAATACATCAGCTATGGTAGATTCAGAAAGAGACAGAGGGGAAACAAGAAGATTCCATGTTTAATGAAGGAAATGGAAATCCATCTGACCTTTTCTCCAAGATCATCTACAGTGATATGTCTTTCCCTTTCCTGATAAAGTAACCAGTCTCCCTTCCTACCACTCTCACATCATATATTTTCTACCTTTGAAAAAGAAAAATGACTGAATGTCATGGTTGTATATGTCCTACAGCCAGCCACATTTAATACTTGGTCACTGGTATTAATATACTCTCCCACACATCTCCCTCTCTCCTTTGCCTATTATGTTATTAAGCCCCAGGGTCAGGAAGAACTGGAAAAGTCTAGATTGCTCAAGAAAATAGCCATCTAATTAAAAAAAAAATTTTTTTTAAATATTTACTTATTTTTGAGATACAGATAGAGAGAGAGACAGCATGAGGGGGTGAGGGGCAGAGAGAGAGGGAGATACATTATCTGAAGGAGACTCCAGGGTCCAAACTGTCAGCACAGAGCCTGATGTGGGGCTCGAACTCATCAACCACAAGATCATGACCTGAGCCTAAGTCAGAGGCTTAACCAACTGAGCCACATAGGCACCAACTCCCCCCCACTCGGCGCCGCCACCCAATTTTTTTTTTTTTTAGTGTTTATTTATTTTTGAGAGAGAGACAGAACATGAGCAGGGGAGGGGTAGAGAGAGAAAGAGAGAGAGAGAGAGAGAAAATCCAAAGCAGACAGGCATCTATTCTAAATGGTTATAATTCAGGTAAAAGATTAAAGATAAAAACCAAATGCTATCATTTATTTATATATTAGAAGCAACCACAAATGACTACATATAATAAAAGCCTTAGGAGGTGCTGGGAATGAATACTCTAAAAGGTGTTGATTTTGTTTCTTCAATAAAAAGCTATTTCTTTCAATTAATTATACTCTTACAAGAAAGACTTCTTACCAAATTTACCTACTTTTTTCCTAGAGGGAAAATTATTTCAAGTAATAATATCTAAATAATAGCAGAGAAATTGAGAAATAGTCTCTGAATGTTCTCAATTTTGTATATGCACATAAAACATACTCCCAAATTTGGAACCCTTCAAAGAGGTGCATCTTGTAATTAAAGACAGTCTTATTATTCATATTAGACACAGAATCTGTTGAGCTTTCATCATTCTAAAAATGCAAGCTTTTCCTTTGGAGGCTCACTAGATGTGAATCCATACTGGATTCTAGAGAAGCTGTTCCTGGTGTGAGGTCTCAGTGCATGTGGAATCACCACAGAAGCCGGAAGAGTATCTCATCTGAGATAATGACTCTGAGTTATGATGACAGAACACCCAAGGTTGCTGGATTCATGCTGGAGATGAGGATATGGAAGGTGAAATTCAAGCCATAGGAGGTAAGTACAGGGAAGAATTAAGAGGCTGCTCCTGCCTGGGCCACTAAAGCAAGCATGTTCTGCAAACAGGGTAGACCTTAAGATTTCTTAAGTCCAAAGGTCAAATACCACCAATGAGGTGGAGAATGAGGGAAAGGTGTTGCTTAGCAACCAAATGGATTTTGTTTATTGTGTAAATTATGATTGCCAAAGTACAAAGCTCACAATTAATATCCTTTGGGTGGTAAACTGTCAAATCCACTTTCCAATTCTCCCTTTCATGCAGAATGGTAGTTTGCCAAGAAAATGTTCTTAGATATGACCAACTACTGGCAACTGCTAGGAAAGCTTAAAAGAATAGTCTGTATTATAGAGGCAAGAGTGTAGAGCCCCAAACGGAGAAAGTACATAGAGGGAGAGATTGGAACTGGCTTGCCAAAGTGCTTGAAACTCCCACCATTATAGTCACTCATGGATTTTTTAGAATTGGAAGGGGTCAGGAATCTTCTAGCTCAACTTCAGGAAGTGGTTACCATTCTTAGCTGAAACACTACCTGGGGCTGTGTGCTGACTACATCCTGTGGGGCTACCTTCACTATTAAACAACTTTCTTTCGCTTGAATTATACTCTTTTCTCTAGAAGACTTCTGTTAAAATGCATACATGTCAGCTCCTAAGGAATAGTAAGTGACAGAGAGACCGACACATAAATTTCTATGTCAAAGGCAAAATCAAAGGCAAAATTCTAAGAGATAATGTATAGAATGGATATGTTTTAAAATAGATTGGTAAGGGCTGGCCTATTTTTCTCATAGTGGGGTACCCTAAGTAGCCATGTATTAGGCAGCAGGAGAGTATTAGTCCTTGGAGAAAATGACAAAGGAAAAAAATGCAATGCAGATGTTACACTTTGGTTACTTAAAAAAATGTATGGCCGGCTGCACCTGCTCAAAAATCAAAGAATTAAGATAAAGGGAGCCAGGAGATCAATAAGAAGCCCAAAAAAGTAAATTATATTAATCCGAGGGCAGGAGAACAGAGACTTTAACAGAGGAGAGAACAAGTCAGTGTCAAGACTTTTTGCAAAGGAAAAGAATGGATGACAAGTGGGGATATGGAGAGATACAGAAAATGGGGTTAGGAAACTCAGATTTAGGGGAGGTACCAAGAGTCAGTCTATGGTAATCAAAGTTGCTGGAGCAAGGAAAACTGAACATCTATAATTTGATCGAAGAATGGCCCAACAACATAAAGAATTGAAAGCAAGTTGTTTAATGAGTCACACAGGAAGAGATGATTACCTAACATGTGCAATGTTCTTTAACATTTTAAAATGTTATTTCATTCGATCATCACATGATCCCCACGAAGAAGAGGGCAGGTATTTTCAGCCCATACTGTAGACGAAGAAATAATGGTACAGAGAAGTTGGCTTACAGGACACAGGCACGACAGGTCAAGGCAGTGCTCCCTCAGCCAGAAAAAAGGAGCTGACAGTGTATGGTTCAGTAGACAGCCTCACTCTTCTTCCTCAACCTCCTGCTAGAGGCCAAAACTCAATGGCAAGTCTTCTGGCCCAGTCTCTAACAAGCACGTTTCTTACTGTTCTTCAATGTATGTTCCTACACTGCTTTTCTCTTAGATTCATTCTCTAGATTAATTTCTTCTCTGTCATCACTTAGAGCTGTGGAAAAAAGTACAAACTATACACTGAGAATTTAATCAGAAAGTGCGATTAACTTCTCTAGGGCTGTTTGAGGTCAAAGATGAATGAGCTAAACTTCACCAACAGATGCAGATTTCATAAACATAGCGTTTTCTTTGCACTTCAAAAAAAAAAAAAAAAAAAAAAAAAAAGACCCCAGTCCCTACAGCTACACTTAAGTGGCACTAAGAGTGGATTGCAAACTCAAGCTGGCCTTCCAAAGAGCTTTATAGACTACAAGAATTCAGAGAAGTGTTCACTGATTGCTCCAACCCCCTCTTGCTTCATTGTCCCTTAAAGGCTGTCTTTCTTCTCCTTTACCTACAACCAGCTTGTCATGAGAATCCAAGCACGTGCAGCACAGGTGCTACAGGCATAGAGTCCACTGCCTAGTGTCAGAGAAGACCAATCTGCATAGTAAAAAATAACTGAAAACAGGACTGCTTCGTGCATGTTAAGAGCCACAGCCAACTAAATGCTGGATGAAATGTGGATTAGCTAAATGGAAGAAATGATTAACTAAACTTTTTAAATAAATGATTTTTAGCTATACTTGTGGTGAGCATAGCATAATGTATAGGCTTGTCAAGTCACTATGTTGTACACCTGAAACTAATATCTAACACTATGTTGCAGCTATACCTCGACAATAACAAACATAAAAAAATAAATGATCTAAAAAACGAAGAGGCAAAATCCAATAAAATGAACTAACAGAGTAAGGCAAAACAAAACAAGACAAACCAATACACTTGTGATACCTACTGAGGTTACTATGTACCCATCTTCATTTTTATATGCAATGTTAGTTTTAACTTTTTGAAGTATGACCAGTTTACCCTGCTGCGTGAGCTGACAATTAAGGTCTAAGAGCAATGAACACAAATGCCTGGTACTCATGAAGGGAATGGAGGGCTACAATCAAGTATGATTCAGACAAGTTATTCAGACAGTACATGTATACTGGTTATTGTGCCACATGACAATTTGGTGTAAGCGGTACATTGTTATATGTTACTATTACCAGGGCTAAACACAATTTTTAAATTTCTCTATGTTGTCAGCTTCAACACTGGCAGTTTTTCCTGATATCACATACGGATTGATCCTCATTACCTAGAAAGAGCAAAGTCCTTCCTCTGACTCCCCAGCATGCACAGACCCCTACCCTGACTGGACTACATTCTTTCCTACACCTCTCTTGACCATCTGTGGAGTCCTTAGCTTTTCTGCTCTCTTCTCACTGAACCATGGAGCAGGGCAAGGGCTACCACAATACAGGGGTGGGAGGACCAGAGTAGGAGTGGGGAGACAAGGCAACAGAAAGGCAGAGGAGAATAGGATCCTCGGTCAGGGGTTGGGAATATTCAGAGGAAGGCTGAAGTCCTACAGGACTTGTATTCCAAACAGAACAGGCTATAGGTCTCTGTCAGTGAGGCACTAAATGCCATCTGGATTGGCTTTCCAGATGTGAGCCCAGCACAGCACCAGGGAACTACTATGTCCCTTAATCTGGACAGTTTCTTCTTGTCTGCCTGCCTGAAACAGTCCATATAACTGCCTGTTTCTCTCTCACAGTCTCCAGGTTAGAAATAACCCTGTTTGGCATTTATGCAGTTAACATGTTATCTCTAAATGTAGATTTCATTCAGCCTTGCTGAATTCTGTCTTTTGGATTTAGATTCATGGTTCCAGCCCATTCAGATAATTTACCATCTTGGCTCATAGAGTTGCCATCTCTCAAAGCTTTGGGTAAGAAAATGCCAGTGCCCTGAAAGAACCTGTGATTTATTTGGGTGGATACTGACTGGAAGTTTGCTAATGGTATGTTAGCATATGTTCAGGGGAGATAACATATGGTATAAACAGCACAACGCCAGGAGTTGGAGGACTTGTCTCCTGACGTGTGCTAGTTCTGTGACTTTAGGTACTCATGGGACTTTAGTTTCCTCATGTCTAAAATAAGTAGAGATAGGTGAGCTCTTATTTTTGCAATGTCAGTTTACTTTTCATTAGAAACATCTGAGGGATCAACAAGCAAGTTCTAAGATGGGGGGGTGAACAAAGGGGGAATAAAAGAATTCCTTTTCACTTCCCCTAAAACCACTCTATTTACAAATTATTTAATAGTAGTAGCAAATGTTCTGACAGCAGGTAGAGAAAAGGACAGGGCATGACTGGAGTAGGGATTTGGGGACTTCTCCAAAGACATGATAGAAGTTAGGTCTTAAAAGATGGGTTATGTGGGGGTTGTCAGGAGTGGAAGCCCATTTTGGAAGGGAGAAGTATGAGAGCCCAAATGCAGAGGCATGCCTGTGGGAGGGCAAGTAGGTCAGGCTCATGCAGGTAATAGTAGTTTGGGCTTTATCTTCAAGATCAGTAGTTTCCAAACTTTAAAATATTATTCCTGAATGTAGGGGAACTGTGAAAGTGTGCATGGGGTCTTGGGACCTTCAACTTGGTCTCCTACTTGCCCACATGCAAACCTTAGTCTACTAAATCCTTCTGCCTCTTGCAACACCACCTGAAACCACTGCTAAATCCTGAGATATGATCTGACTCTTCAATTTACATGCATGATAAAAATAAAACCCAAACAAAACAAAGTACTGCTATAGATGGGAGGAATCCCTGAATACTGCTGAGCTAGGGAATGGCATGATCAAATAAAATCTGATTCTCTGCCCAGTATTAATTGTTCTAGAAGACTGGAGATGGAGGATCCCCTTACTGAAGATATTCAGTTGTCCTAGCATGAGAGGCTAAGATCTTAATTAGAAGCAGGTTGGGTATACTGGAAAATATTAAAGACTTGGTTCCTAGCGGAAAATCCATTTATTTCTGAGTAGAATTAGTGTTGAGCTGGCCCAATCATTCCTTGCCTGGCTCAGGGAAGAGTTATGATTAATGGGTAAGAACGAAAAAAGATTCATATTCAATACGAGGAAAAATTTTCTAACAAGTAAGGATATTTAATAATGAAACAGGTTGTTTGGCAAGATAGTGAGCTTCTGGTCACTGAAAGCATTCAAGCAGAGAATGAATTTATGTGTTAATGATGTCATGGGTGGAATTCCTATCTTAAATGGGAAGATGGACTAGAAGACCACTAAGATTTTTTTCAAACTTATGAGTTCCATGAAATAGGACCACAGATGATATATCAGGATCAAATACATTTTTTCAACATAGGAAAAAACCTAGCCATGCTTAAAAGGAGAGCAAAGAGGCAGTGAAGAGAGGAAGACTGGGATTGCTAGAGAAAGAGAGATTATACATTATTTAGTAGTTATATTACCTTTGCAATTTTTCCCATTTCATAGATGTCTGCTTTCTGATCTTCAATATCCATGAAAGCAGTTTCAATTTTGCTTAGAGTCTGTTCATGGTTACTGCAGGCATCTGGGAGTCCTTCAGGAAAGTAGAACCGTGGAATGTTTATGGACAATGGTGCATTCACAACATTATTCACATGAGGAACAGGGGAGAGAGGTCGGGGACTACTTGGAAAGGTGGCTGTAGGTGGAAGTGGTGTTCCAGGTTTCTTTTCTGGTTTATTTTGAATCTGGAAGGAGAATGTGATTATGAAACACAGAAATTCTAAACAGCATATACTTCTTGAAAGTCCTCACCAGTAACAAGAAGTTGGGCATAAATACAAGCAGCCACAATTAGAGACAGTAAGAGCTCACTCTACTGTAGAGGATGATAAGTGTGCTTCTAGGGAATGCCTATCCATACTAAATAAATACATTAATTATCTGTCAATACCTGAGTTTACACAGATTTATGCTTTAAAAATCCTACAGTACATTTCCCATCAATTATGTGCCAGATATTTAAGAGTAATGTTAGTTGACACATTAAGAATCTCAAGCTGTATTCTTAGTCTGTTGGAAAAGGAAATAATAAATCCTTTTTGAAGACTATTCTTCACCTTTCTGCATATTTCTACCTCTCCTTCAACAGGCAGACAGAGTAAGTTCTTTCAAAATACATAAATCTAAAATGTATTGGTCGGGGGTATCCTTTTACCTTTTTCTCTCTAGTTTGACTTTGTCTAGGTAAAATCACTGCCAGTCCATGACGCAGAGAAAAGCCTTGTGAAGAAAATTAAAGCATTTTACTTTCGGGATATCTTCCACCAGACTGATTTACTTGCCCCTTGGGGCATGCCATTTTTTTTCCATGATACACATTACTCTCGTTTTTGGTAACCTCTAAGAGGCAAGGATCATCGTCATTGATTTCATCACGGCCAAACCCCATTCATAGCTTATTACCTCACTTATAGTTTATATCATTCCTTTTTCCAAAAAGGATTTGATGTGTTATGCCATATGGAGACATGAGAAAGGAGAGAGCATAAAAGTGAGGTAGGGGAGGGAGGAGGGCAATGAGGAGATTAAGATTATCCATGATTTAGGGGAGGGGAGGTACACTAACATTCAGGTAGAGGACTCCTTTACCATTGAGGACTAAATTTAGTTCTGAGCTTCCTAACAGAAAAAGCAAAAGAGATTCCATTAAGATTTTCAGAGTTTTAATTTCTTCTCTTAATTTTGACCAAATTATCTATCAAGGCACATGAGCATGGCATTGTGTTATATACTACTATGAGAGATGGACATGACTGTTAACTACCATGAACACAAAATATTACTCAAATATTCATTTTCTTTAAATTGTGCTAATGCCATTCCTAAAATTTGAATAATGATTTTTCTGAAGTAGTAGATTTGAATATCATATTTCCTTTTGACATATGGGCTCATAACATGATCTTTACATTCAGGATAAAAATCTTGCTACCCTTGAAAAGCATGAGTATTAGAGGAAGATAAACTTCATTCACACAAATATGTGATTTAATCTGCTTTTGTCATACATGGCCCGTCTCAGGTTAATATCTGACACTAATACATAGAATGGAGTCTGCTCATACATTACTACTACTAGGGACATTAAAGTCCAGTTGGTCACACCAAGACTTTACTGCAGTATCAGAATGTCACCCCTATAAAGCAAAGTCAAGGAAGAAATGGCACAGAGAGAAGTGAGGCTCATGAAATATGAAAAGCTTAACAGAAAACAGTGATGCTTAGCTTCTGTGACCTCAGGAAAGTTACTTTACCTTTTAGAATTTTAGTAATAAAGCAGATTATAACCCCTACTTCTTAGTAGTTGTTGTGAAGATTACAGGAAATTACAGGAAGTAACATAGGTAAAAGGTCCAGAACAGTGCTAGGCATAGATATGTCCTTATTTAAGAAAATGAGTCATAAGGCCAAAGCATGAGATTCTCAAAAGATTAAACATAATTTAGCATGATCCTTCAGATTCAATAATAAATAAAATAATCATTTACATTTGTAAAACACTTTAAAGTTTACAAGCCACTTCTGATTTAACAAATTGATAATGTATTCTAAGTAAACATTTCTCTCCGCTTTAATGCTAAATCTGTAAATATTATTACACAGTCCCAGGAGTCAAGAACAGTAGACACTGTTCCTAAACTTCTACAAGAAGGCATATAATTCTTCAGGGGGCTTTACATTTATATATAAATAGGTCATTTATATCACTGTCATTCCCTTTCTATTATTCTATGCTGAAAGAGGTTTATGAGACTACAAGTATACAATCATGAAAATTCTTTTTTTCTTTCCCCAAAATATTTCCCATGATGTGACATCCTGGGCAGTTATAACCATAGGATTAAGACCACTGGTGCCAGTGTGGATGAAGCCCAATTGTTTCGTGAGCACATGCTAGTGGAGAAGGTTTAGAACAAGACCTTCTATATTAACTCTACACTTTTACTTTGACAGAAATAAGTAACAATTGAGAGCAAACCCTGGCTACCTGTCACGGTTTTTATTTAAAGGGGAAATATTCAATTATATAAGGTACCTTCTTCTCCTTACTGTATTTCTTAACATGAAGCAATTCACTGATTGGCAAGTATTTATCAATTCATAGGTTAATCCATATTTAATAAAATTGATGTTAATATTTAAAAGGGAAAAGAAAAAGAATACATTTATTTTGTACTTTTATGCGTTATCAATTTCCTTTCCACTGAATTCAATGAAAGACACATAATTTAGTTTAATAAAACTGACCTTTATAAATATTATAGATTAAAAGACAATAATGCGAAATTTGTCAGATTTACTGGCAAGTTTAGCATCTGCTCATTTTGAATTAAACTGTATCATTCAAATTTAGAAACAGCATTAATATAGAACTAGCTAGGTAAAATATCTCAATTCTACATTTCAGTTTTAGCCTATAAACATAGTATCATTTAGATATCCTTACACTATTATGTCATTGTAGCATTTCCAATATTTGACCATTTTTGACTTTTTTTTTTTTAAAGCAACTTCATATGGTTCACTCAATTTAAAAGTACCCTGGATCAGAATAACTATAAAACTATGGTTTCTTGTTGGATTCTGGGTGACCATCACTTATATGACCCTTGATTTGTATTGTATTCAAGGTGAGGCAAGTTGTTTGGTAAAACACCGGCCCTATGGGTATAAGCAAGTAAGCATGGGTTCCACAAAGTTGTCATCACAGGCAGAAATGACTTACTATCACAGCGTGCTGAGGGAGGACAACCCAGAAATTAATTGCCATCCTTTGCTACCCACATATATTATATCACACCCACACAACTGTCTATATATATAACTAGTCCTTCCCTCAAAAAAAAAAAAAAAAAAGAGATAACCAGGACTGATACTTTAAAAACAATTCATTACAGATGTAAGTATGTTAATACAAACATAGTTTATCGATTCAAAGTGCCAACAAGAAATTCTAATTTCTCAGAGATTTCTATTAAAATTTGTAAACTGTAAAATATTTGTTAAGGTGTATTTATTGTCTCTAAAACTAGATTCCCTCTCTACAAGAGAAAAATGTGAGTACTGTACTTCAGGTCCAGAAGGTCTATTTTTAAACCTGTTGGAATCTCTCTACAAATAGCTTTCTGCAAATAGCTGAATAGAGGACACAGATTAATTCCTTGCTCTAATATCAAGTGAGCTGTAAAATTATTTGTAAGTTAGTTCACTGGGTGGTTTTATTAGTAATAAAAATATTTTAAAAGAAACACCTAAGTTCCAAACCTGCGTCTGCTGAAATGACTTCAGCCGCTTCTTAAACCTTGATGGGAGAACAAAATCACAGCCCCTTGCCAGGAAAGCTAACTCTCCCCTTAAATCCGGGTCCCTTCGTAGAGATGTTTCCTTGATCATCATCTTTGAAAAGTGGATGTTTACTTAGCAACTGTCCAGCACACTTCTGAAGATAGTCAGATTTAGTAAGTTGTCAATCTCGTCAGGTAGAAAGGTATTTTCTTCTTATCTCCAAAAGAAATTAAGTTCAAGCATTGTGCTCTCCCAGTCTCCAGGGACCACAATCCATGCTTGTACTGACATGCAGCTGGTTCCCAAATATAGCCAGTGGCTCCCAATACCTGCTCATAATTTTCAAGTTAGAAACACGCCTGCAATGGGCTTGTTGCTCCTTGTGGATAGCTTTGTGTCAAACTGACCTGCACATGTTGAGAATACAGAGCCTTCTGGGAAAGGAAGCAAGCACCCACTACTCTAGCACCAAAGTTAGAAACATTACAGTTGGACCTAAAAATAGCGACTTCTCAGATAATGCTAACTTCTTAAACTCAGAGTATATGAGGTGTCAATCCATGTAAATCAGTTTCTCTTCAAACTATTAGAAAAAGAACATGTAAAGCTTTTTTGGTTTTGCTATTTGGTATTTTTTGAAAAAAGAACAAGCTGCACTTCAAATTTGAATCTATAATTTTAAGAATAGTTTTTTATTTCTTATTTGAAGGGAAGCAAATATCCCAAACCCTCTAGGTATATCCAGTTAAAATATGGAGAAAAACAAACTTCCATCCTGAAATGTTAATACAGAAAGATCTGTTGGTCTTGTATTTTAAAATTAAATCATTTTTTCCTGGCTTGTGTGTACAAAACTATCTTAGTTATCTAATATACTTTTTTGGAAGTGATTCTGGTTCTGGGCACATTTGAAATTTATTGTCAAAGTATTGGTTAAGAAAGTGGAACAACTGAAGGGCTCCTGGCTGGCTTAGTCAGTTAAGCATCTGACTCTTGATTTTGACCCAGGTCATGATCTCATGGGTTCATGACTTGAGACCTCCATTGGGCTTTGCGCTGAAAGCGAGGAGCCTGTTTGGGATTCTCATTCTCTCTCTCTCCTCCCCACCCGACCTCCCTCCCCCACCCCGGCTCCTTCTCTCTCTCTCAAAATAAAGAAATAAACATAAAAAAAAAAAGTGGGAGCGCCTGAGTGGCTCAGTCGGTTAAGCATCCGACTTCAGCTCAGGTCATGATCTTGCTGTTCAGGGGTTCAAGCCCCACACGGGGCTTTGTGCTGACAGCTTGGAGCCTGGAGCCTGCTTCGGAATCTGTGTCTCCCTCTCCCTCTGCCCCTCCCATGCTCACACTCTGTCTCTTCCTCTCTCTCATAAACATTAAAAAATTTTTTTTAAAAAGTAGAACAATTGCATGCCATAAGAAAGCAGCTTTAGATACATGTGAGTGAAACCTAGCTATGATAAAGGTACAAAAAATGATCAAATGGCAATGACATATGTCTTGAATTTGTGAGACATTCTTTTTCAAGGACCTTTAAAGAAATCGCAAATTTTTAAAATATTCTATTATTTTATTATATACTAAATATCTGCCTTAGTCATTTACAAATAAATCTTCAAATATCCTCTTCAATATTTATTTTCAATCACATTGTTCAATCAATATTTATTTTCTATTTCTAGAAAATATAAACTAAATATCACCAAATAACCCCCTAAACCAAAAATAGCTCACAGAGCTCACAACTGTCTTCTCCTAAACTTTTGTCTAATTTAGTGGGAATTAAATTCTTTGGATTTCCACTGTTTCCTACAACTTATCTTTTTTCTTGATTTCCTTTCAAGACATTCTGATAATACTCGATAATGTGTACATTGGGCTTAAAAGTCTAAACCTGTGGTTTTCAAATTTTTTTCTTTCAAGCTGTGGGAATCCTCCACTCATACAAAATCATACATGAAAGCTTTCAATATATAGTATGGCTGACAGAAGATTACAACTGAAATCATTAGTCTAATGCTTTAACTTGGGCCCTTCCTTCTCCCCCCCCCACCCCCCCCGTTTCCTATCACTGGGCTTACATGTTAACTCTGAGCTCTCCAGTGTTCTGTGATTTTTTTTCCTATACTCTTATACTCTTGCCTAGAATGATCTTTTCCTTCATTATTTACCTCCAAATTAAAACATCAAAAAAAGTGTGTTGTGAATGGCACTAGGTCTTGGACCTACGATTTAACACTTTTTCAAATAACCACATCTTAAATTACATTCCCTCTGTTCTTCCCAGCAGCAACGTGTGGCCTTAGAGGGGTGGCTTTTCATCCCTTTCCTGAGAATGCTCCTCCTCAAAAGATATATACTCTAACCACCCTTCAAAATCCAATTCAAATTTTACCTATTTCATGAAAGCTTCCCTGACTATGTAAGCCCTCTTACTACAATTCTCTTAATGAAATAGCGTTACCCTTAAATGACCTCCACTTAACCTATTCTCTGGGTTAGTCAATGATCTCCATTTCTCCTTTATTATTTTTAGACAGCATTTTTTTTTAAATTTTTTTTTTCAACGTTTATTTATTTTTGGGACAGAGAGAGACAGAGCATGAACGGGCGAGGGGCAGAGAGAGAGGGAGACACAGAATCGGAAACAGGCTCCAGGCTCTGAGCCATCAGCCCAGAGCCCGACACGGGGCTTGAACTCACGGACCGCGAGATCGTGACCTGGCTGAAGTCGGACGCTTAACCGACTGCGCCACCCAGGCGCCCCTATTATTATTATTTTTAATGTTTATTTTTGAGAGAGAGAAACAGAGAACGAGTGGGGGAGGGGCAGAAAGAGA
Source organism: Puma concolor (assembly GCF_028749965.1). Classification (NCBI taxonomy): domain Eukaryota; kingdom Metazoa; phylum Chordata; class Mammalia; order Carnivora; family Felidae; genus Puma; species Puma concolor. The sequence goes on along the minus strand of NC_141675.1, from coordinate 31,956,373 downwards.
GAGAGAGAGACAGAGACAGAGACAGAGAATCCAAAGCAGGCTCCAGGCTCTAAACTGTCAGCACAGAGCCCAACGCAGGGCTCAAATTCAGGAACCATGAGATCATGACCTGAGCTGAAGTCAGACACTTAATCTACTGAGCCACCCAGGCGCCCCCATTTCTCCTTTAAAAGGGAGAACCCAACACCTGGAACACACTGATTCATGGCTAACAGTTTCTGTTATGCTCTCATATATCTTATCGCAGTAGTTGAGTTGTATGCTTATTAAGAGTTGGTTGTGCTTGTACCCATTTGTTTATACTGGTTGTAATTTTTACAGTAATTATTCAATTCAATTACATGTTACATAAATTAACGAAATGTGACTGTGTAAAAAAAAAAAGTTGTTTCTAAAATTTCTAAAATTGAAAATAAAACCTCTAAGTTGAACTGTTTTATAGATTCAGTAAAGGCAAACTATTACTAAAATTTTTTTGCTGTAAAATTAGGTGGAGATGAGATAAAGAACAAAATCATTAAAATTGAGAAGGAGTCCATATTGGAATTGCTTCACTACTAACTTAAGTTCCTTCGTCACTTTAAAGAAGCTGAAAATCAATCAATAAATGTACTGAGTGTGATTTATTAAAGAAAGATGTCATGGAACTTCAACTTCCAATCATAACACTCAAAGAAAAGGCTTTGGCCCTCTATCAAAAGATGTGAATAAATTGTTTTGAGTTAAAAAAATGTTTAATATATACATGCTTTATAGTACATACACATAGAATGTGTGATACTCTACTGAGTAACTATCAATCCCAATAATGTTCAGGTAAAAAGTGCTTCTATTGCAGTATTTTATAATCTGAGAATTATTTTCCAAAGAATGTAAACTCTTGAGGGTAAGGTCAATTTTATAGTCACTCAACAAATATTTTTCTAGCCATTTATTATATGCAGACACTTTGCTGGGTACTGAGAGTATGGAGATAATAAATAAATGGTCTCTTCTTTTCCTTACCATACCTAGTACAATGCTGGTTTGGAGCAAAGGACAACAAATATTTTCATTTCATTCATTTCCCATAAATCTCTAAAGTTTCAAAGTCAGAACAGTGGTTAAAAGCCTGCTCTGCGACATTTTCTAAAAATTTTTAATTAAAAAAAAATTTTTTAAGTTTATTTATTTTAACAGAGAGAGCAGAGGAGGGGCAGAGAGAGAGGGAGAGAAAGAATCCCAGGCAGGTTCCATGCTGTCAGCGCAGAGCCCGATGTGGGGCTTGAACTCATGAACCATGAGATCATGACCTGAGCTGAAACCAAGAGTTGGATGCTTAACCAACTGAGCCACCCAGGTACCTCTTGTTTTAAATTTTTTTAATGTTTCTTTACTTTTGAGAGAGAGAGACAGAGAATGAGCAAGGGAGGGGCAGAGAGAGAGGGAGACACAGAATACAAAGCAGGCTCCAGTCACTGAACTGTCAGCACAGAGCCCAGTGTGGGGCTCGAGCCCATGAACTGTGAGATCATGACCTAAGGTGAAGTTGGATGCTCAACCAACTGAGCCACCCAGGTGCCCCTCTGCTACACTCTTAAGTAAGAAAACATTTCTCCATATATTTTGATGAAGTGAGCTCTCCTGTTTTTATTTACTCAACTGCTTTACAAAGAAATCAGAGGGAGAAAAGACCAGGCCCTTCAAAGGGCTTAGGAAAGAACTGGTCTGTATCAAGGAGTTATTGATGGAAAAAGACTACCATGAAGTATTTGTGTTTGTATGGAAGTATACGTACTTGATTCTAGAAAGGATCTCAGAATTTGTTAGTCTTAAAACTTCTTAGTTTCGACAAGTATATAATCGGAAAACAGTTGCAAAGAACATGGTTTTTAGAGTGACCTCTTCTTTACTGGGAAACGATCAAGTATCAGGAATTTCACTACAAAACAAGGCTTATGATCTACTTTATCTTCTCTACCTTGATCATAGGAAAAGTACAATCCATGGGGCTGGGTGTTTCTGGGTCAGAGGTTTCCCTTGGAGGGACTAACCAGAATGAAGAAGAATAGAAAACTATTAATATGTAGTTTACAAATCCAGTTTGAAACCACAGCAAGGTTGGAACTGTGGGCAATTATAATGGAAAGAGTCAACTGTAATGGTCTTCCCAATGTCCTTCTGGAATAAATCAGGAGATCTTTTCTCCTGCCTTCTGCAGCATATATGAAGTCCATCCGAACAAGATACCTAGCTAACAGGTGTTTCCTAAACAGTTACCTGAATCTCTTCTTGACCTGTAGACTATTCATGAACATATCCTGTCTGAAGATAAAGGTTTGTCCTGATTGGACAATGTGCTCAACCTGGGTCTTCAAGGCCACTGTGTTAAGAAAGCTTGACCAGAGCATGAAAAAGACTCATACTCTCTTGTGGGGATGACCGGGATCCATCACTTGATACCTCAAAATCCAGCATCTAGGCTGGGGTTCCTTTCTTGCCTTTATATTTGTTCCCCCAGAGCAAACGTGATTGAGCAAGGATGAAAATCTTTCTCAAGGAGAACCAGCTGGGGTGGGTTCCTGGCTACAGGGTTTTACAAGTTCCCTGGCAGGGTTAGATGGAAGAGGTTGGCCTCTGCTAACACCCTAAAAAGCGAAGGGTTTTTTTGTTTTGTTTTGTTTTGTTTTGTTTTGAAGAATAGCCTTCTAAGAAAATCAAGAAAAGGTACTCCCTTACAATGTTCTGAAAGGACCTACAGAATTGAGAAGTCAGTCTTGAAAGAGCCTGTGCCCTCAAGGAAGGGGAGACTGGGAAGGACAGAGAAGAATAAAGCTGTGTGTGACACCCAACACATTACATTTTTGTAGAATTCATTCTTTGACACTTAATCTGAAACTCAGGATTGGTTTTCTAGAGCTTTCTGAATTCTAATTCCTGCCCTTCCCCTTTTAGTGAAGACAATAGTGGTATATAATATTAATTCTCTCTCTGGAAAGGATCAGCTCTAAGAGATGTTTAAAAAAAATGGGTGGATTAAACAGGACAGTGACAAATTTGAACAATTTCCTGAAGAAGCAAATCACTTATTTTGACTTGTATAAAACTGCTAAACAGTTAATACAGTGTGTTGTGCCAAAATAAGTCTAGTCTCTATTTTATAAACAAAGTTGTAAAGTCATTCACCAGCCTCAGCTGAACATGGCTATGAAGACTGAGATGATACCATCAACCAAGAGTGAAGAAGGCCTGTGGGGTAAACCAGGCAGCAAAGCTGGGAAAATCTGAGTGACAGAAATACATAGCACAGCAAGCCTGGGAAGTAAGCTCAGTTGTGCTGAGTAATAGAATAAGGTTGAGAAATACAGCAGAGTCACTGTGAAGTGACACCAAAGATTCTGCTCAGAAGATACTATAGGAAAAAAAAAAAGTTACATATTAAAGAGAAAGTTTTGCTTCATCAGGAGGGTACTTCTGATTCAAAAAAGGAAGCTAGCTGGCTGTTTTGAAAAATTTTAAAATACTAAGTCAAAAGACTTTTTTTCTCTGTCCACACAAAAACTTGTACATAAATGTTCACAGCAGAGTTATTCATAATAGCCAAAAAAAGTGGAAAACAACCTAAATGTCCATTAGCTGATGAAGGGATAAACAAAATGTGGTATACTCATACCATGGAATATTATTTAACCATTAAAAGGAATGAAGCATTGACACATGCTACATGATGAAACTTGAAAACATAATGATAAGTGAAAAAGCCAGATACAAAAGACCATGCATATAGCATAAGATTCCATTTACGTGAAATGTCCAGAATAGACAAATCAAGAGAGACACAAAGTAGATTAGTGGCTGTCAGAGGCTGAGGGGAGGAGGGAATGAGGACTAACTACTAATGAATACAGGTTTTTGGGGGGTGATGAAAATGTTCTGGAATTAGTGCTGATGGTTGCACAGTCTTGTTGAATATATTAAAACCTACTGAATTATGCACTTTAAAAGGGTGAATTTTATACTATGCGAATTATATCTTGAAAAAAGAGTTCCTCAACTTGGCTCTAATTGGCAGAGTAGTTAAAAGAGGTAATAACTTGGAATCATAGACTTTGTTTAAAATACCATTGCAAATAAGCTTTAAAAGAAGAAATTGATTATAAGCTAATTAGTTAATTACTCTTAATCTTAAATTTTTATGTCCTTCTCCTTTAGGCTCTAACTTGGTGATTTCTCATTGTTTAATAGCTTGTTTCGTGTTAGTAATATTATTTTACTCTTAAAGAATGGACACTAAAGTGGGGAAAGAAGGTTGGTGGCAGTATCTATGGCATCTTTGCTACTGGCCTGATCCTTGAGCCTTAACTTTATAGGATGCAGCAAACTAGGAGATCTAGTAAGCATTTTGTGTCTTCTTTCAGTTGACTCCAAATGACAGGAACATATTTCGTGACTAATAACAGAAAGAACCTACAAATCTAATATTCTGCCTCTTGGTATTCCTAATACTTGGGGGCAGATGTTCTTCTAGGATCTGGGGCAAGGAGAGACAATTAAGAGTCTAAAATTATTAGGCATAATAATTCTTGGATCACTAGAATTTCTAGTTCCTAGAGTTCTCTGTCCTCCTTCGTCTGCTTTTCTTCTTTCCCTCTTTCAGGAATTACTTCAATTAGATTGCTTATTATAAAGCACAAGAATTCATTTTAGCATATATTAGAAAACTGAAGTTAGAAGGAATAGAAGGTCTGCAATCCACTGACACTACCATGTTACCTGTCAATGAACACAGAGTGACAGAACTATAAAATACCTTGCCCCAGTGTCTTTGGGGTGGGTGTGTGTAAGAGAGAGAGTGAGGTGGGGTAGGGGGAGACTTCTCAGTAATTTTGGGTGAAGGCTGAATTCGCACATGTCAAATGAGAAGGCTATCACTGATGGTCAAAACTCTAGTGTTGAGTATTATATTGCAAATATAACAGCTGATGGAGCTGTGCTTCTTGGATGCCACAGTGCCTTTTAGATGTCTTGTTTTAAAGATGGGAGAATTGCAGCATGTTTATCTGCTAATGGGAAGACCTAGTAAAGGGGAAAAATTGATGAATGCAGGAGGGAAAAAAAGGACCAATCAAGGAGGAGAGTCCCTCAGTTAATAGGAGAGGATGGACCTATAGCACAAGTACAGAGGTTGGTCTTACATAGGTGCTCAGATCATTCACGTATAGTAACAGAAAGAAAGGGAGAGAGTATATGGGTACTGATATGGCTAGGTAGCTGGCTAAAGTTCTCCCCTCTGATTGCTCCAGTTTTCTTAGTAAAATAGCAAATAAGGTCATTAACTAAGGGCAAGAATGGAAGAAGAGATGTTCAAAAAGAGAGGAGGTATGAGTCATTTACAGAGTGGTAAAGTGAGGGATTAGGGAGCTGTAGTAGGACTGCTAGACAGTACTAAAGGCCTGTTGGAGGTTTGTGGCCATGAATTTAATGCAAAGACTACTCGGTTTTATTGTGTGATTTTTCTCAAGCCAAGGTTAGCTGCACAAATAAAAGCTCAAAATAGAGAACACAACTTAACCCAAGCTGTAGTTTCCCAGGTGAGTACCATGGAATGAGGGTAAGGCAAAGAAGTAGACAGTATATTCAGCAGAGTGATTTTAATGATGAACTATGGCAGTAGCTCTCAAACAAGATCATGCACCAGAATTACCTGAAGGGCTTGTTAAACCACGATTGTTGGGGCCCATCCTCAGAGTTTCAATTTAGGGCTGGGGCCTGAAAATCTGCATTTCCATCAGATTTGATGTGATGCTGATGATCTTTGATGGGAGTCATTCTTTTTAAACCACTGACATAAACACAGAAGCAGAGAATGAGTAGGTGAAGGACAGGACAAGCTCACTGGAGAGATCAAGGAACTGAAAAGTTTGTGTGTATTGGATGCTTTATCTACTGAAAACTCACAACGATTGCAGCAAAAATAGTATTGCAAAGTGTCATAGAGCCAAGACAGAAAATCTTCAAGAAATAAGGGAAATGTCCTAGGAGTAGAAGATGACTGCAATCAGGAGGGGTAGTGGGGGGGTGAGTCTGAGGACATTAGTTCAAAGTTGGAGGGGACAGTTTCAGGGAGTTAGAAAAAAGAATAGTCCAGAAGCAGCAATAAAAGGCAAGAACATTCACTGCCCCTCCAGACCCAATGGAGGGGTGGTGAACTGGGAAAGAAAAAATACCAACATTTCACATGGCTATCCTTGGGGAGAGATGGATGTCAGTTAAAACAAGGAGGTAAAGGGAATGTTTAGAAAGAGTTTGATGGCATAAGAGATTCTGCCAGTGAATGAGGTCAAGAGGGAATGGGGAAAAGATTTCATGAGCTGGGAGGGTTGGACATGGACTGAGAAAAGAGGGTGTACAAGAAGAGAGTGAGGAGGAGAGTGACAATCTGGATTCCTCGACTTCTTCTGGTAACTGGTGTAAACAGGGATGAAGAGCCTATCAGATTAGCCCTGATGGTCTTAGAGAGGAGTGAAGCTGTTGAGTGTTGGGCAGACCTGTGAGGGAGGCATGAGGGCTTAACAGGAGCAAGCTGAGTCCTGGAAGCTCCTGTTCACTCCTGCCAAGGGTGGTGTGGAGGTTGTGGAGGGACTACACTCATCAGGAGCGCCTGGATATCTGACTCTCAAATTTTACTAGAATTCTAGGGGAACATGCATAATTTGAAGCACGTTTACTCCCAACTTTTTTGTGTGCACACAAACATATTAATAAAAAGGGATCACACTGATACATCTGTCTTGCAATTTACCTTTTATTTTAAGTTCCAGCAGGGCTTGAACTCATGACCCTGAGATCAAGACCTGAGCTGAGATCAAGGGTTGGGATACTTAACTGACTAAGCCACCCAGGTGCCCCTACAATTTACACATTTTTAATCATCTATTTTATCTTGACCATTTTTCTACGTCAGTATATATGTATCTACCATTTTTTTTTTTTTTTTTTTTTTTTTGGATACAGGTGGGGACATATCCAAGACAGCTGATGTTGATTAGTTAGAAAAAATGGAGATTCAAGACGACCTGACCTCAAAAGCCACTAAAGGTGGAGTGGGAAATACAGGTTGAACTCATTCTGCAAATTCGTATTTGCCACTGGCCAGATCCCATTACTTTTATTAATCTATACTGTGATTAAATGAAATAGGAGGGAAGATGGTTTCCAACTGTATTGCTGAGTGTTTTTATTTCTTCTTAAAAAAAATTTTTTTTTTTTAACGTTTATTCATTTTTGAGAGACAGAGCATGAGCGGGGAAGGGGCAGAGAGAGGGAGACACAGAATCTGAAGCAGGCTCCAGGCTCTGAGCTGTCAGCACAGGGACTGATGCAGGGCTCAAACTCACCAACTGTGAGATCATGACCTGAGCTGAGTCGGACGCTCAACCGACTGAGCCACCCAGGCACCCCTGAGTGTTTTTATTTCTATTCAAACGCTGAACCAAAGAAACCATTAGTACCTATAAAGCTAGGGGAGAAGACACATTTTCCCTCAATGATAGGACTGGTTAATCTCAATGGAGGCATAGATATCAACCTGGAAAGTAAAGAGAGGGAAGCATGTATTCTAAATGCTCCAGAATAAACTTTTAGTAAGGTTCCCAAAGTAAGCTTTGCTATATTTTTAAGTTTATTTTCATAATTATTATGCATTTAAATATATATACAAAATTACACAATATCTAAACTTTGAGAAAACCAAAATGTTAGATCATTACCCTAGGAAGGCCCTTTAATTCTTCCAGAATGATATCTCAGAAACAAATTCCTGATCAGGGTCAGAAGAGAGCAGAGTTCTAGTAACAGCACAAATCCTGCCCAACTTTCTCTGACCTTCTTGGGCATCCCAACAAAAACAAAACAAACCAACAACAAAAAAACCCACTCGTACTGATAAACGAAATGGCCTGAAAAATTATTTCCCAACCTAAATTCAGGGAGAAGAAGACGGGAATGGGAAATAAGAATGGGAAAAGGACAATGAGATGTGTAAGTATTGCTTAAAGAGCAAGGATAAATTTTTGGAGTTTAAACAGCTAGTATGGAGGTTCTAAAATAAGAGCCTGGCGGTGCAATGGTGAACAAGAAAGCACTCTCTCCTCAATATGCCTACAGTCTATAATCAAGAGATTTCCAACCTGCAGTAAAGGGAAATGGCCTATACTCTTATGGGATTTTCCCCTATTGCCAGGAAAGGTGATGGGACTTTCCCCAAAACACTACAGATTTTTAGGTGTTAAAAGCTAGAGAAATTAAAGAGGCCAGAGGCTGAATGAGATATTGAACCTTGCTGAGGTACTGTCCTCGTGTCCTAGGATGATACTAGGACCTGACCTCAGGTCCTCTTGCATCCCTCCTTGGGAATCAAAGGACAGAGAAAGAGCTGGCATTCAGGCAAGAGGGCAGTGTCCTTTTGAGAAGGAGGCAAAGCAGGCAAGCAATAATTCAATTTGATTATTCATTCACTTATTTATTCATTCAACAAATAGTTATGTAATGCTACTATTTGTTAAATAAAGGCAAACAGAAGCTAGTGGCTCAAACACAAAAACCTGAGGGGGAATCACAAATCTCAAATCTCTCTGAAAATTCCTATTTTAATATTCAATTTTTATTAGGTGTACATTTGGGAGCTGGAGATCACATTTTTGGAGGCTGAAGTGGAAAAAGAGAAGGCAATGTATGAATTGTCAGATAGATTACTTGCTTAAATTCTGACTCTAAAACTGGAAACCTGATAGGAAACAGGTCCCACCCTCTTACCCTTTATCTTATTAGTGTGGATTCTACTAACTGGGAATTCAAAATAATATAAGCAGACCAACCTGATATTTCCCTTCATACTCTCTCAGAAGGAAGTTTTGATAAACCAATTTTGGTCACCCTTGATCAAGATTAGGCTACTACAGAGCTTAGGTTTGACAGAAATAATGGCTTCATGATTTACCCATCTAGTCTTCCTTGAGACCAAATGCTTACATATGTAAGACAGATGGAAAGGATTAAGGTACGTTTTGATATCTTAGAATAGAATGGAATAGAATGGAACTGGTCTAAGTCACTATGAGAAATAGACCTCTAATCTTAGTATCATGGACACTGTAATACACCAAGAACTAGGACCTTAAGTAAATTAGTTGAATAAGAGTAAGGTATTCATATCCAAATCCAATCTCCTCCAGGGAAACTTCCTTGAATTCCACAAGTGGGATGTATCTCTCCCTCCTGGGAGTTCCTATAGTACTTCATTTGTCTCTTATGTAATCTATTCTTTCTACTTTGCCTCACAGTAAATAGCTCACCTCCCCTATTAGATTGTGGGCTCCACAAAGGCTTGTCCTGTCTGATTAATTTTTATCTCCTACTGTGTGCTGTACATACTTATGCTATTTTTAGCATTTTAAAGTATTTTAGCAACCTCCATTTTGCATATCAATTCTGTATTAACTATGTTGAAATAAATTTCTGGCCCAAGACAGAGCCACTCCTGCCTGGGTGCCATGTAAGCAAACTAAAACTTAGATAACATATCCCTGTAAATGCTCTGTTTGACCAGAAACACAGTATATTCACACTGCCATTCCTCCAAAGCTAAGCCACCTCTGGGCCTCCTCACCCCAGACAAATTGACTATGTGGCCCCAGTCAATCAGATGTTTTCTACTTGCCTCTTCCTTGTTCTTTATTCTATAAAAAGCTTTTTGCCTTATGTCCCATTTTGCAGTTCTCCAAAAGGAGACTGTCCACTTCACAAAGTGTGTAAGTTTGTTTGTATTACCTAAATCATCTTCTTTAATAATTTTTTAACAGTTTTTGGTGACAAGGAATGAGATCTGAAGTTGACTGCTATCTATGGCACAAGTCATACTGGCAAGGCACCTGCTGAACACTTTGAGTTTACTGTTCCTCTCATCATTACTGTGAGCTGGGGTAAGTCACTCAGATTTGAGCTCCACTCCCTTGTGTCCATCTCTCTGGTCCAAACAAACTTTATTTAAAAAGTATATATGTTTATATTGTTTCTGGAAAAGGTTTTGGGGTAGTTATATTAGGAGTCCACAATGGGTGGCAGCTGTTAGGGGACTCACAAAGCTTCGAGGCAAGTTCACAGCATAAGCTGCTGGGGGACTTGGGAAAATAAGAGAAGAAATTCTGTTTTGATCATCAAAATAAAAATCTAAGTAGACACAAGTCAGACCATTAAGAGTCATCAGGGTGTCCACCAATATGAAGAAATCTTCTCGTGAAAGGAACACTCAATCTACTGCCAATGCGAATCTCAGAAACTAAACCCACAAAACTGGTGGGCACAGGGCAAGCACTTAAAACCTGGTAGAGCACGCATCACTTAACTCTAAGACTCTTGTGCTAGGAGAAGTTGGTCATGGCAAAGGTTAGATTGACATTAGGTCACCTACCAACCTCAAGAAAACTGTGCAACAAGGTATACTGTAAAACACCAAAAAGTACCCAATCCAGCAGCACATCCCTCTTAGGTACTAATTTGGCACCAAGAGACCCAAGATTAGTGAAATAAATGGGATCCTCAAGTTTCAAAGAATTATGCATGCAACCTTTCAACACACCTGCTTATTTTATGTCTAAGAACTGTGATCCTAGAAGCTGCAGGTATTTACAAAACTGGCAACATCTTACAAAGACAACCTAGAATTAACTGGCCATTATGGGAGGCATTCCAATTAGACAATCATTCATTTAAGAAGTTCACTTAAAAACAAGGGTTCTCAAATCAAACAAACAGAAGGGGATACCTATTTCAAGTGAGAGCCTCCAAAAGACTTCAAAATTCCAAAACAGCTCCACCGAAAGGTTCACTGCAAAAGGCTAATGAAAAATTAAAGACACGAGAAGTACCTAAACACTAGAAGACTGAAGTAACTCCTACTGCTCCCCTCTATCCTTTATTTGAAAACTTTCTGGTATTCCTGTGTCTGGATGGTCTTTGCACTCTGGAGAGAATATAAGAGGGTAAACAAAAGTCCCCCAAATTAGTGGCCTTAAAACTGCAATGGATCCAAGGCCAGAAACCTAAAAGTTTGGGCCTCTCCCATTATATCCTTATAGGGATCCATCATGAAAACAGTGGCCCAGAAATTGATGTCTCATTTGCAATCAATGGGAATGGGAAAAAAGACAGTTTTCAGAGGTCTTGTCAAATTTTCCACACCAATTCAAATGCCTCCATATCTGCTGCTGAAAGAGAATTCCCATATAGGCCCCTCCCAGAGTTAATGGGACTCTGAGGGATCCTCTTGGTAAACTGCCACCAATTGTTCCCTTAAGCCTCTAAGGGGAAACTAAAATTAAAGAAAAAACTTGCCAAATTCTAGTAGATACTAGGACTACACTCAACTTTAAACCCCATTTGCTCTTGAGCCTGCAGATAAGAAAGATCTTAGGAAAACTGGCAGAAGCCAGCAAACGGTGAGAATTCTTACCATAGTCAGTTCTGGATCTCTGTAGTGCTCAGTCAAGAAAAGAAGGTCAAATTTTACTCTGTCCCCTCCTTTCTAAATGCATACTCTTGTGGGGCGCCTGGGTGGCGCAGTCGGTTAAGCGTCCGACTTCAGCCAGGTCACAATCTCGCGGTCCGTGAGTTCGAGCCCCGCGTCAGGCTCTGGGCTGATGGCTCAGAGCCTGGAGCCTGTTTCCGATTCTGTGTCTCCCTCTCTCTCTGCCCCTCCCCCATTCATGCTCTGTCTCTCTCTGTCCCCAAAAAAATAAAGTTGAAAAAAAAAATTTTAATGCATACTCTTGTGAATTTGGTTTTGGGGTATCCGTTGGTTATTGATCCCTTCTCTCCCAGGGGCAGCTATTTCCTTCTTGTCTTGTTGTCTTCAGAACTTGGCTTAGCTTTCTGCCTGCCTTGCACACAGAGGTTATCTGTTATTGTGTATGCAGGCAGGTCAATCGTCAGATTGGAAGCCCAATGAATGGCTGTAAAAAAATATGGGTTGCACGCCATTTGTGGCTAGGGTCCTACCAAGTGCTGCCAGCTCTTAGGGGGAACTGTCTTTCTTTTGGTTATCTTTGGAAGTGGCTCTGGATCTTGGGAGGGTACTATCTTTTGCACCCTCTCGGGGATGTGTCTCGCATCCAAGGGGTTGTTTAGTACAACCAGAAATATTTACTGTTTGTCCCAGATGAAACCTGATAAGATATTTGAAAAGATTTTTTAAGTAGTTCTATGGTCAGAAGTTGGCCAAATTGAGGGGCACCTGGGTGGCTTGGTCAAGTGTCTGACTTCAGCTCAGGTCATGTTCTCGTGGTGTGGGAGTTTGACTCCCACATCGGGCTCTGTCAGCACAGAGCCTGGATCACGCTTCAGATTCTGTGTCTCCCTCTCTCTCTACCCCTGCCCCTCCCCTGCTCACACTCTGTTTCTCTCTCTCTCTCTCAAAAATGAACATTAAAAAAAAAAAAAAAAAAAAAAAAGAGGCTGGCCAAATTGGAAGCTGATATTTAGAGCCAGATAGAACTTTTTCTTTAGATCTTCTCCCCTAGGCTAAATGAAACTATGTATCCGGAAGGGAAGGAAAACATTCCAAAGAGGAAAACAGCTCTAAATCTAGAACACAGAAATCTTTTGATTTGTAGCTTAGTTGAAGATGTCCCTAATACAAAGTAGCAAAATGACAATAACATAGTTGGATGGGTAGGTCAACACATTAACATCATCTGGGTTACAACCTGCTTCCTTTAAAGATTGAAGAAGGCAACTGTCCTACAAATGAAATCTTTTTAACAGAAAAAGTCCACCTATCTTTTTTTTTAAATTTTAAATGTTTTTATTTAATTTTGAGAGCAAGCAAGCAAGTGAGCAAGTGGGGAAGGGGCAGAGAGAAAGGGAGACACAGAATCTGAAGCAGGCTCCAGGCTCAGAGCTGTCAGCACAGAGCCCAATGTGGGGCTCTACCCCATGAACCATGAGATCATGGCCTGAGCTGAAGTGGGATGCTCAACCAACTGAGCCACCCAGGTGCCCTCTTTTTTTTTTTTTTAAACCAATCTTCAAACCTCCCATATTCATCTCAAAAGGCTTGAGTGTACTGTAAAAATTCTGGCCTTAGGAACCAGAAGTCCTTCTTGTAGGAACTTGCATTCTTTTTCTGTGCCTTTGAAAAATATATGTTCTACCTGGTCTTCTCTAGGAGCCAAGGTAATTCTTTTTTTTTTTTTAATTTTTTTTCAACGTTTTTTATTTAGTTTTGGGACAGAGAGAGACAGAGCATGAACGGGGGAGGGGCAGAGAGAGAGGGAGACACAGAACCGGAAACAGGGAGCCAAGGTAATTCTTAACAGAAGGAAAGAAAGAGGAAGGGCTATTTAGAAACTAGGTGGATGAAAAATCTTAAAAGTCTTCTCCATAAATATTAGTAAGCTATCTGTGCAGAAAACCTTAAAACTTATCCCTTCTGCCAGAAACACAATTGGATCCAATTGTTCTTTTATAAACTAGTGAGTTTTGCATTATCATCCCTGTCTCATGGCTAAAATTTTAGAGCAAAACCTGTAAGATCTCTATTTGTGTCTATTTGTATGTTTATGTATGTCTATGGTTATATGTTATAGATGGTTGATATTTTTCTACCTCCAGATAGTACTGCCAAAATTAATTTGTAAAGAAGCTCTACTGGCTTAAAATTTTTTAAGTGTTTATATGAATCAAGTATATACTCTCAGAAATACAGAAACTAACCCAAATGTTTTTCAAGTTCACGTAATCCAGGATAATCTCTGGGAAGAAAAACTAATTTAAGTTTGTTGGTTTAACTGAAACAGGCTTGTCTTTAGGACTATTAATATTAAATATAATGCAGTCATACAACTTTTATTCTTCCTAAGTTTACTAAAAGTCAAAAGAGCTCATGTTATCTCTGTTGCAGAATCTGTCAGCAAGAAAGACAATTTAAGATGATGGTTAAATGTTTAATGCCTCATTAAAGTGTCATGTAATCTTAACATAATTGTTAAGAACAAGTAAGTTAAACGGATGTAAGCAAAAGTTTATAAATGGACTTTACAGCAATAATTATGCTCTATAGTATGCCTACTTAAAAACAGTGTCCAAAATATTTTTGGTAACTTGAAACCTTAAAATTATACTGAATTAAGTTAAATTATGGCTATTCATTGAATATGGAGATCATTTCCAAGTAAGATAAATTAATGAAACATCAATTACTGAACACAAGTTTATCTACTTTTGGCTTCCTTTTACACAGTAACTAAAATAATTGGGTTTGTTAGTAAACACATTTTGTGCCACACTGAAATTTTACTAGGAGGAAGCATATACTTCTAGAAATTATGAAATGTTTTTATAAATTTGCTAGTCCATAGTCCATTACTGCTTGCTTCTTAGTTTTCACTAGCAATTAAGGGTTCTAAAGGTTAAGAATTTTAATTAATATACACAATGAGAACTACTGAAATATAAGAGTAAAAGAAAAACAATTGTATATTAAAAACTGGTAAGGAAAGTAGAAAGTGTTTTTTTAGATAGGGTATGAAGGACATGAATTTTTGTTTTTTGCTTTTTTGGCAAGAGAAAAAAAGTAATTTTGTTCAAAAGTAAAATAACTGTTCCAGAATAAGAAAGAAAAAAAAAAATAGGACAAAATCTGAATGGATATAAAAAAAAAGTCATGGAAAGTGTGTGGAAAGGAATCCTGAGAAAAGAACTTTACATGTGGTTAAGCTGGCTAAGATTGGAATGGATTTATTTAAGTTAAAAAAGTGAGTTTAAAAAAAAAGAGTTTTAATATCTTTGATGCACTGATGCAAATTAGATTTTGGTTTTCTCTCTGTTAGAAGAACAAAGTGTTTTCTTAGATTAATAGTCTGCTCTTAATAAAAAAAAAATTGTAAACAAGGGTTTTTCTTTCCTTTTTAAGTAATCTACCTTGTCAGCAAAGATTTTTTGTCTTACCAAAATAATTTACTATGTTTCACACTGTCTTTATCAGGTCTTTGATTACTTAAGAAAACCCAATCTTCTCAATATTAAAAGGGCCAAGTTTTGTTCACAACTGTGTAACCTTATGTATTTATCTTTAAATTTTTCTATTGTCACTTTGCTTAAATAGACAAGTATTATTTCATAATGAACTGTGATCTTATTTATTTTAATGTTCAAACCTTATGACATTTTGAAAACTTTCCAAAATCAAATTCTAAATGGAGTTTTTTTTTGTTTTGTTTTGTTTTAACCTCAAAATGACTGTAAGATTTGCCAAAGGCCCTGGAAAATCTAAAGGGACTTGTCTCTTACCTTGTAAAAAAGAGATGTTAAGTTAATTGGGTTTATTTGGTATGTTAAATCACACAGGAAACATTTTCAAATGTGGTAATAATAAACCTTCTTAGGTTGTATTTGCATGGTTGCATGCTATTAATATAAGTGTTTTAGATTTTATTAAATTCCTAAAAATCTGATATGTCCTGGTATAATATTACCAGTCATAATTCCAGTTACCTTAGAATGTTGTATGTCACAGAAATAATCAAATTTCCTGGTCAATTCTAGTATAAAGGATTCTCATCAGATCTTTAATCATGGGCATTTTTAAGTCTTTTGTAATTTACGGATAGTTATTGTTTTACTCTGATGCTTTTGCAAAGGTGAGATTCATGGAAAGGGCCTTACCAAGTACTCTCAACCACCAACACCACCGCCAAATTACAAGGTATCAAACCTTGGGTGACTACTTCACAACTGAGGAAAAATCTACCCAACATCTGGTCCTATGCAAATGCCAGAGACCTCAAAATCCAACTGACTAGGAAATAGCTGACATGGAGTTAGACTGCTTCCTCCCAAGACATCAGATCAAGAATGTTTCTTTCTTCTCTCTTTGATCATCTTTTGCTTAAATCTCACAAGGGTGATTCTTTGCCCAACCTTGTCCTTGTCTAAACCTGAAAAGATAATGCCATGTTCACGTATTTCAGGCCACTGCTAAATGGTAATCCAACCTCCACCCACCTGTTGAATTTGCAAAGATGCTGGTGATCCGTAGTTCTCTCTGTCCATTACAGTTTGCTCCCTGATTTTCCAGTGCCTCAGTTTTTCTGAAACAAGCTCACTGGATAAACATTTCTGGGGAAGTGGAGACACAGTTACACAAAATACATAAACAGGTTAACTGGCTTAAAGAAGTATCTCCACTTTGGGGATCATTTCTTGACTCATTTGATATTAGCTGGTTTGCATTATGGGTACCCTGGCTCATTTGTGCTGTCCAAACCATGGGACTGTTTTGTTGCTAATTATTATTATTACTATATTACATTCATATATTATTATAATAATTATCTCCCTAATATACTGCATATTCTCCAAAGTTTAAATACATGTGGAGAGCCACTGACCAGCTGACCGATGGTCTCTCTCAGACTGGAATGACAAAAGAGAACAGAAGAACATAACCAGCTCCTAGAATAAAAGCCTGACATCATCTCTTGTGAAAACTACATGGAGACCTGAAGAGGCGATGGTAACTCAGAGTCATGCTAAGACTGATATTTTTGATGAAGCCTCTAGAATGGTCAAGAGGATGATCAAATGGAGGACTTTGGAAATAAATTTTTAAGCCCAAGATGGAGCTGTTCCTGCCAGGAATGCCACCTGGCAAAGCAAAACTTAGATAACTCGTGTCCCTGTAAAAGCTCTACCTGACCAGAAATGTAGTATACGCACACAGTCAAGTCTTCAACGCCAAGCCAACTGTGGGCCTTCTCAACCTAGACAAGGTTGATTGTGTGGCCCTCGCCAATCAGATATTTTCCATTTGGCTCTTGTTCTTTATTCCCCTATAACATCCTCTTTTTTTTTAATTAAAAAAATTTTTTTTGAATGTTTATTTTTGAGAGACAGAGCATGAGCAGGGGTGGGGCAGAGAGAGAGGGAGACACAGAATCAGAAGCAGGCTCCAGGCTCTGAGGTGTCAGCATAGAGCCCGATGCGGGGCTCAAACTCACAGACCATGAGATCATGACCTGAGCCAAAGACGCTTCACCTACTGAGCCACCCAGGCACCCTGATCTTCATTATTGAAATAGGTCCAGCCAACGTTCACGCTTGCAATTCTTTGATGGTAGTTTTACTCTTGAAATTAATAAAGTTATTTCTTAAAAACACTGAAATTTTTAATTTGTACTTTTTTAGTAATTCAGACAGTTTTCCCCACAATTAGCTAAAATTTGTAAGGTTTCAATAGACTTAAATATTATAGTGGAGTTTTAAAAAAAATTCTTCCTCTTTCACTGATGAATCCTGCCTCATTCCCTCCATTCTTTTAATTGAGGCAAACAATAATAGAAATTTTTTCCTGGATTTTTTTTTTTTTTTTTTTTTTACTAAAATTAAGTAAAGATAATTTTCAAGGGAGACTAGGTTTTATTATTTTAACTTGTGAATAACCGCTAACAGGCTATTGCTCCATACAGCTAAAAACAGACCCAAGATGACTGTAATAACATCTGCTGGTGGTAATAAAACACAGAATTAAGGTATCATTTATTATGTGAATTACCAAAGCAGTACAGTTTCTAAGTGTTTTTTAAAAAATTATATTACCTTCTATGTCAAAACATGTCCTCAGTAATTCACTAATCCAAAATAATGAAACCCTCTGAGAGCTCAGGCACATCCCCCTTTCCTTCCTCTATAGGGTGTTCTGTTATTCTTGTTCAACTCATTTTTAGGCCCATCTTCACACCTCAGCTATTCTAGAACCTACAGGGTTGTTTCCTGTCAGTTAAAGGCTTTGTGAAGAAAGCATGTATTAAACCTTCATTTGCCAGTCAATGATATCATAATTTAACAGTGAGAAAGAGATGAAAAGGAAACTGTTTTAAGTGGGAAAGTCAGAGATGGATCATGACTAGGGAGGAAAGGGGAGAAACGCTATGTAGACCAAAACACACGATGAGAACACATGATGAAGAATTTTGAAACTCTGGGCTTATTTTGCTATTTCTACTGGTATACTATCTGACTATCATCGATAATTAGTTTTTGTTATTGATATTTAATGATGTTTTCAAGACTTCCAATGCCTTTAACAAAATATCACATCAAGAATGGTCTGATATGGTGGAAATAGTATGTCTTAAATTTTCATGTATATATTAAATGTGAATATCTGGGGATCTTGTTAAAATACATATTGATTCACTAAAAAAGAAATCTTTTGATCTATCAAATAATATCTAGATGAGGAGTCAGCAAACTTTTTCTATGAATGTCCAGATAGTTGACATTTCAAGCTTTAGGGTCTCTAACTACTTAACTTAGGTGGAGGAGAAAAGCAGTCAGATCATCTATAAACAAATGGGTGTGGCTGTGTTCCAATAAAACTATTTACAAACATAGGCCGTAGGTCAGATTTAGCCCTTGGGCCACAGATTGCTGACTCCTGATCTAGACCAGTATCTAGATACCTCTTTATCAATCCCTCAGTATCATATTAGTATTTTCTATTTGATTATCTCTCCCAATACAGGTTTGAATTAGATTTCTGGACAAAAAAATACTTGGACAATAAATACTGCTTCCTCTTGAGAAATTATTTTGAAACACATGTTAAAATACTAATGACCTATATATAATATCATCAAGTCAATCTTTCTTCTCAGGGATAGTCACCAACGCACCTCCTATATGCCCCATTACATAAAGCTTTTAATTGAAATGTTTTGAACAATTGGTAAATTTTTGCTGTCAAAAGTTAAAAAAAAAATAAGAGCCTAATTTAACATTTTTTACTCTTAAAAAAAAAAAGTTTTATTCTTTAAAAAAATACTGTGGGACTCCTCTACTTAAAAGCCTTCTTGGGGCATTGGGTGGCTCAATCAGTTAAGCAGCTAACTCTTGATTTTGGCCCAGGTCATGATCATGGTTCGTGAGCTTGAGACCCATGTCTAAATATCCACTGCACTCTCAGCGGGGAGCCTGCTTGGAATTCTCTCTCGCCCTCTCTCTGCCCCTCCCCTGCTTGTGCTCTCTCATAAAACAAATAAATAAACATTAAAAACAAAAGCCTTCTTGGAGTGGCTCTGGGTGGCTCACTCAGTTGAGCATCCGAATCCAGCTCGGGTCATGATCTCACACTCCGTGAGTTCAAGCCCCACGTTGGGCTCTGCGCTGACAGCTCAGAGCCGGAGCCTGCTTCAGATTCTGTGTCTCCCCCTCTCTCTGCCCCTCCCCTGCTCATGCTCTGTCTCTGTCTCAAAAATAAATTAAAAAAAAAAAAACATTAAAAAAAAAACATAACAAAAACAAAAGCCTTCTTTAGCTCCCCACTCTAAGAGTTTAGCATAGCACATAGGTCATTCATAAGTTGGCCCCAACCTACCTCTCTGATTTTATTTCCTATTACTGTTTGTTCACGCTCTTCAAGAATAAAAAACATGACAAATAACACTGTAAAAACTTACAGGAGATAAAACACTAACTTCAGGGTAGTGGTTATTTCTGGAACGGGATGTGGAAACTAGGGAGGGGACCTCTAGGATTTCAACTATATCTGAGATGATTTTTGTTTTAAACAATGATGATGATAATACAAATATTAATAAACAAAGATCTGAAGCAAATATGATAAAATGTTAAGATTTGACAAAATAAGTGATAATAAGGAGTGTTTTTTCTATCATTCACTATACTTTTCTATTTGTTTAAAATAGGCATTGACAGGGACGCCTGGGTGGCTCGGTTGAGCGTCCGACTTCGGCTCAGTGTGATCTAGCGGCTCCTGGGTTTGAGCCCTGCATCAGGCTCTGTGCTGACAGCTCAAAGCCTGGAACCTGCTTTGGATTCTGTGCCTCCCTCTCTCTCTGCCCCTCCCCTGCTCTCACTTTCTCTCTCTCCCTCTCAAAAATAAACATTAAATTAAATAAAATGAAATAAAATAAAATAGGCATTGACAACATACAATCTTGTGGGCCAAATCTGGCCCACTGCCTGTCTTTCAAGGCTTAGAGCTAAGAACAGTTTTACATTATTAAAGGGTTGTTTAAAAAAACAAAGAAGTCTAAGTGACAGAAGCCTTGTGACCTACAAAGCCTTAGATATTTACAAATGACCCTTTGTAGAAAATATTTACCAACCCTGGTTTAAAATAATTCATAAGAGCCACCTGGGTGGCTCAGTTGGTTGAGCATCTGACTCTTGATTTCAGCTGGGATCATGATCCTAAGTTTGAACCCTGCATCAGGCTCTGTGCTGAGCATGGAGCCTGCTTAGGATTCTCTCTAAAATAATAACAACAACAACAACAATAGTAATAATAATTATTATTATAATTAAAATACTAGTTATTTCATTTTAATTGAAATGTGCAAATTATTATTATTCATAGGAAGCAAAGAAAGATTTAAAAAAAAGAGAACAAGTAGGAAGGCATCTGAGTCAAGGAAGAATGGTTTTATTTTCTTGTGTTAAGTATCTTCAGGAGTTAAACATTTTATATCACTTTTCTCTTTAAATTAGCTTTTTATGAATTACTTTTTCAACTTTTATCAAGAAATTTCATCAAATTTTATTCTGTCTTATGGTAATGGGACTTATTTAAAAGAGTGATGGGAGACTCTTTTAATAAGATTTGATCTTAGTCCATACTTGTTCAAAAATTGGAAAGCTCATTTAGAGCCCAGTGTGGGATTTTTAGTTAGGTGTGCTTAGATTGGGAGGGTCAGAGGGGACCTGCTCATGAGCTGTCAGCCAGGGACATAGGAGAGGTATTACATGGGACTTATTCTTGGCCTCAGGTTCACATTTTCTACTTTCTTTTCAGATAATTTTTTCTTTTCTCACAGAAGATAATGGGGGAGAAGGGTTAAATAAAATTCAAAACACTGTATTAAGGTAAGTTTCTGGTTATAATGGTTGTGAGATGTTGAAATAGGTCAGTGGAGATGGTGAACTTTTTTTTTTTTTTTTTTAATGAGCAGACAGGTTACTGAGGGGGAAATAGTGAGATAATATATCTAAATATCTTAGCATGCCTTAGCTTACAAGAACTGTTAGCTCTTATGTTATTACCATTCTGAGATTTCTATATAGGTATTTTCTTATCTTTATAAAATATTAAGCAAATCACTATTGCCTATGTACATTGAAAGCATTTTCCTCTTATTTTTGTAACTAATTTCCATTTTCTCCTCCCAGCATAGACCAACTTCACTAAAGATATTACCAGTTGCAAATCAATGAATGAGGAGACTCACAGATTTCACAGAAATGCTCAGTGAATGTTTGAGAATATCTAGACCCAAATCATTTCATAACCTTAAGTATGTACGTATAGCTTTAAATTTTAGTGTCGCTGATAACTACAAACGTGCATAGCACAGCCACAAAATAAATACAATGTAAAAATTATTCACCTGATCACAATATTTTTTCCCACTTAAATGAAAATATTAATGAGAATGTTAAAATTAACTTTTTAACTTGGTCATATATATGCCACCTCTAACATCCAATTATTCTTTTTTAAATTTACTATAAAGACACACAAAATGGCATAAAAATAATATAAAAATACTAATGATTCACCACCAGATTATGAAATTACTAACACTACTGAGGTCCCCTGGACATCCTTCCTCAGTTCCATCTCTCTTCTTTCCCCAGAGATTAATCATTGTTCTGAACATTGTATTTGGTGTGTCCAAGTATTTCTTCATAGTTTTTGTACAATGACATAAGCTCTAAATAATTCACATCATTATTTTGCAATTTATTTTGTTAATTTGGATATATGTGCCATATGTCATACATTCACGTGGTAGAGACAATGCTCACTAGGTATATTCTATGTGCTTCCCTGTGTTTCTTAGCTTTTGGGCTGAAATCACTGGACTATGAGTGGATGGGAAGTGTGTCACATGTGGGAATAAGGCAGTAAAAAGCAACATCTCTTTCTTCCCCATCCTCTGTGAACTTATAAGTCATGTATTCCAGATGGGACAATGGGGCAGCTATAGGAACACAGAGCATCTATCACCCTGGGTCCCTGAGTGAGGTGGAGCAGAACCTACCGCCAACCCATGTTAGACATAGAAAACGAAAAAGAAATAACTGTTGTGCTAAGACATACACACATACACCCAAGGGGGAAGATAACTGCCTTTCAGGAATTATTAAAGCTATACTACCAGTAGCAGGGTAGATTCAAAGCCTTTTGAAAACACTACTATCCTGTGACCCTAGAATGGTATTTATTCCCACTTGCATGAAGAAGCAAATCTCATACACTCTAGTCTTTACCTTCTTTGAAGACCCTATTTTACTAACAACCTTTTCAGACAAGGGCCTACATGTTCATGAACTGTTTCCGGTATGTCTGTTTCATTTTCTCAACTAGATGTTAAAGTCTTTAAGGAATCATGTCCTCTCTTTTTTGGTACCCCACACTGCACTTTATAGTCTACACATGCATATATTGATGCATGGCTGACTGGAAGTATAAGGATTAATATTAAATGCCTAATTTGTGTAAGGCACCTTGCTTGTATTTCACCTAAGTTATCTTGATCCTTATTATTTCCATTACACAGATGAGGATATTAAGGGTAAGTAACTTTCCTTTGGTCACAGAGCTAGAGAGATGAAAGGTGTGAGGAGGGCAATTGAAATGTCTGCCTAACTCTAAAGCCCTTGCTTTTTAGTTCTTTTTTTAACGAACTGAATGAGACCATGCCTACTGTAAGGCAGGAACTTTAGTAGAATATGAAATGGCTAACACAAATAGTATTTATTCACAAGTTCTGCACACATTAAAACATTTCTGTGGATACTTGTCAGGACTCCAGATTGTTGGATCTTACCTTGATCACCTCTGGGGTCTGCTGAATCAAAACCACTGAAGTACTTTCTTTAGCTTTATCACCAACAGGACTTCTACAGACTGATAAATTGGCCTGGGAGGAAGTGGTCAAGGTTTCCTGTAGAATCTGCATCATTTCCTTTTCTTGTGATAGGCTGCCTCTGCCCGATTTGCATTCAACTAGTTCTTGAGCAAAGTCTTCAATGCTTTCTAGAATTCGTAGTAAGAGGACTCGATCCTCCTCCTCTATTTTGTGTCCATTGGTTTCAATAATCCTTGTTAGACAGGAAGGCGAGACTTTCTCGGTGGCTGCAGAGACTTTAGATTTAGGTTCAAGATCTATAGGAAGCTGACTAGTTAATGGACTAGGACTACTTAGAGAGTTAGAGCTTTTACCTTTGGCAAGTGGCTCTCTTAGAGAGGTCTCCATTTTCTGTGAAAATGATTCCAAATCCATTAACAATTTATCTATCTCCTCCTGGCTGTTAAGATTCATAAAATCTCTGTGGCCTCCCTCTTCAACTTTAGGAACTTTTGATTTAAAATCCTCCTCAGGTAGATTAACAACTGGTTTCTCAAATATCTTACCACTTTCATTTTGCACAGAGGCAGGACATTTTTTAAGATGAGTAATACGGTTTGAAAATGCTGCTTTATCTTCATTTAACAACTGACCAGGTCCATTCTCTGCCCTTTGTCCTTTATCTGATGCTTTCTTTCCATCAGACTCTTCTTCAATATAAAGGGTTTCCATTAGGTCATTAGAAGAAACATTTTCTAAAGGGTTCATGGTTAACGACTGTGATTGAAGCTGGGTATCTTTTAGGGTTCTGGGATCATTTACTTCAGAGTTATATAAGGGATTTGTAGAGTTATTTGGAATGGAACTTACAGCATCTGTTTTCCTAGAACTGTGTTTGTCATCTTGCAGTTCTATAGTTTGAAACTGTCCAGAGTCAGGGGCTGAGAGCTGGACAACATCTTCATATTTAGGGGGTTGTTCAGTGCCAAATACTGGGGAAAAGGGAGTCAGTTGTAAACTGGGCATATTACTGACGAGTTCTGTTAAATCTATAGCATCATTATTCCCAGGCTGCATGAATTCAAATGGTAGCTTTTTCAGATAGGATGCTAACCTGGTCATTACATTCATATAGACAGTTTCAGAGCTAGAAATTGCATCATTACCATTTCCTTCATTGATGCTACTCCCTGACTTTTTCTTTATGCATTGTTTTATGATATCTGTGCATTTTTTCAAATCCTCAGAGCATTTCAGCAAGATGTCCAAGCACATCTTTATGTCTGTTCCAGAAGAAAAATTATCTATTTTATGTTTTTCCAAAATCTGAGTAACCAGGTCTTCTTCAGAGAAGTTGTGAAGAAGCACTGATGTCAAGTTTGCATCAAGTGAGTTTCTATGGGACAAAGATTTTTCCTCAACTGAGGAACTCCGGAGTAAACCAAAGGATGGGGAGTTCCCATCATTGTTATAATGGCCACAGAACAAGTCAAAATCAACTGACCTCCTATTAAATGAGTCAGACTTAACTTTTCTTCCCTTTTTGTAAGCTGCATGGTTAGAGTTTTTGAGCTTTTCAAAGGAAAATTCTTTTATTTTCCCGCTAGCAAAACTGATTGCTTCTCCTGCAATGTCTTTTAAGTTACAGGTGTTCTGAAATGTAGATCCTTTCTTGACCCTGGGTATGCCTGTTAGGGCCTGCTGGTGATAGTCACCCTCAGCTGAGGAAAACCCATTTTCGTGGGGTAGAAACATAGAGTTCAGATCTGCATCTTTGAACTGAGACACAGGGATGTGCAAGAGGTCTGCACAAACACTATGATGTACCACAATGCAATCAACTCCATGTGTAAAGGTGTGGCAGGTTCCAGTGCAATAATGTATAGCTTGCTCAAAACGTCGGTCTATCACCACACTGCTGTAGTGGTTCACAGTACTGACTACAAGTCTGTAAGTTGCTGCCATAATATCGAATCCACTCAGTGATGGGAGTTGGAATTTTCTAGAACTTATTTCAAGTAAATCCTCTTAACTTACACTCAGGTGAAAATATACTTGATGACAATATTCAGTGGTTTCTTGCAAATAAAATGACCTTTCCCACAAAGAAAAAAACATCTAAATTTGAGGTTTGGTAACTGTCAGGATACAGTAGCTACTGCACATATGTGCTTGTATTATTAGCAAGTTTAATAATTTATTAATTGTGTTCTTTAGTTTTACTTAGTAATCTCATAATACTGTAAGTTTATAAAATCGTCTTTTAGTTCTTCAGCAGTTCTATGATGCAGAAACTTATTGTCATAAATTTACTATCATAAATCTTAGTTGGAAGTACAGAAGTATTGTGATAACTCAGTCCTCCAAAGATTTAAATGATCCATTTTTTTTTTGAGTGACAAACCTAAAAAAAAAGAAAAGAATTTTAAAAATACGATTTCTTAATACTGAGAGTTCTTTTATTTCCTCTTTTGCCCCCCCACTGCAGTTAATCACCAAGACTTATTCTTTGCCATATCATTGCTTATCTTTGATTCATGTCTTTGTTTCATCACACCCTGTACTCCTTACTATGAGAGTATTACTACCTCAACTCTGCCTTGTTACAACTGCCTTCCAGTTGATATTTCTTACCCTACCCTCCTTGCCACCTTACACAACACCAATAAGCTTAGATTTAGATGGCTTTTTTATCCCTCACCGTTCAAGAATTCACACTCCTGATCTCCATCATGCATCCTACTTCGATTTGACTTATTTTCAAGACTTTCAACATCTGTTCCCATCCACCTATAACTTTATTTTCTGCTATGGCCCTGAACCAACCTTTTGCTTCCATCAACCTAATCTTCTCAAAGACTGCCAACACACAGTGCTTGTCCTTGATTCTATAACGTCCTCTATACTTGGAAATTATTCTTTCATCATCTTCTCTTTTCTTACCACCTAAGAAAGAAACAGCCTTCATCACTGCTCTTGATCCTATCCTCTCAGACCCTGCCACATGAAGATCTCTTATTACCAAATGGACAGAGTTTACTTAATCATCCTGACTTTAAAAAAAAAAAAAAAGGCTTTTAAAACATGCTGTGGATACTTTCTAAAAAGGTTCAATTTACTTGCTCAATAAATACTGAGTGCCTGGGGTGCCTGGGTGGCTCAGTGGGTTGAGTGGCTGACTTCAGCTCAGGTCACGATCTCACGGTTGTTGAGTTCAAGCCCCGTGTTGGGCTGTGCGTTGACAGCATGGAGCCTGCTTCAGATTCTCTGTCCCTGTCTCTCTCTCTCTCTCTCTCTCTCCCTGCCGCTTCCCTGCTCATTTTCTCTCTCAAAAATAAACATAAAAATAAATATATACATACATACTGAGTGCCTACTATGTGCCAGGCACTTGTTAAGTGCTAGGGATACAGCAGTGAATAAAATAAAGTCCCTATTCTTATGGAGTTAATAATCTAGTTGGAAAAAGAAAAACAACATGTATGTAAACATGTAACTTAAACATGGTGACATGTGCTATGGAGAAAAATGAAGCAGGGCAGGGGTTCAGAAAGAATGAGAAGGGTTATAATGTGCAGTCAGGGAAGACCTCACTGACATCTGAACCAAGACCTGAAAGAAAAGAGAGAACACACTGAGGAGGTATTTTGGGCTAAATCATCTCAGACAGAGTTAACTATAGGTGCAAAGGCCCTGAGGTGAGAGTATGCTTGATTTACTAAAAGAATGACAAGGAGGCTAAAGTGACTTGGACGGAGAATGCAAGTGAGGTAGTGTGGAAGGTAAGGTCAGAAAGGAAAGGTGGGAGTCTAAATCATGCAGAATATGTAGATTCTTATGATGAATTTGGCTTTATCCTGAGCAAGCTGGGAAACAACTGATGGCTACTGAGCAGAGGAATTAACATGATCAGACTTACATTTTAAATTGGTAATTTTGGCTGCTATATTCAGAAGAAACTGTGAAGGAGCAAGACAAACAGCAGAGAAACAAATTAGAGGCTACTGCAATAAACTGGGCAAGAAAGCTTGGGGGCTTGGAGCAGGAGAGTAATAGTGGAGAAGTTTAGATGCTGTATCTATATCAAAGGTAGAGCCAAATAGGATTTGCAAAGGATGGATGTGCAGTATTACTAAACCAAGAATAATGCAGTCAAGCAATGATAGTAAGGAGATGATGATGGAAATGAAGGACAGCATCAATTTCACTACACCATCAAAAGCAGTGGCATTTTAACAATGACAATCTTTATCCACTTAATGAGAAAAAGAACTTTAATTTCATTTTTATTTCTTCAATCCTAGAAAACTCTTTTTTGCTTATTACATTTCTTCTTTGGTACATTGTCTCTTCATATCTTTTGGTAATTTAGGTATTACAGACTTAGTGAATACACATACAATTAACTTATGAAGAACCTTTTATTTTGTTGAATTCTTATGCTAGAGTACATTTCCTGGCTCTCTGGATTCAATGATTACTCTGTTTTTACGCCAGTCCTACCCTATTGTAATTGCGGTTGTTTTAAGTTTTACTGTTTTTGCTTCCCATATCCCTAATTATGATTTTTTAAAGTTTATTTATTTATTTATTGAAGGGGGTGAGGGGCAGAGAGAGAGGGAGAAGGAGAGAAGTAGGCTCCACACTGTCAGCATGGAACCCAATGCAGGGCTCAAACTCACAAACCATGAGCTCATGAAATCAAGAGTCGAAATCAAGACTCAGATGCTTAAGCAACTGAGCCACTTAGGTGCCCCACTGTCTTTTTTATACTCCAAATATTCTTTGATGGTCTTCCAGATGTATTTTTTGAGTTGTCAAGTTTTAAGAAAAAATGCTATTGCAATTTCATTACAATTGCAATAAACTTATGAATTATTTTGAAGAAACACTGACATCACTATTAATATTCAGATTTTCTACCCAGGAAGATCTAAATCTTAATTCCAATATTCCTTTAGTTCTGTCTTTGTGGTTTTCCCCAGGTGTGTCACCCCCCCCCACGCCCATCCCATTCTTATCCTTCAGTGTCTTAACTTTGTTGCTATGTGAATAGATCTTGAGTTACTGCGTTTTCCTCTACTTCCTTGCCTTCCAATCTGAGATGGTGGCTTATATAAAACTATAGAACTAGATCTCATGAAGGATGAAGCTGAAGCAGAAAGAAGTTCCATAGTAAAGGAAGTGGCCAGTAATTCTTAACTGAAAATGCAAAGAAGCCAAGAGGTGTTTTGGGACAAAATACTAGAACATGGCAATAGAAGGAATTACCTTTCCGAGACATGCACAAAAGAGGGGGAAGAAATAACACCAAACGTGAAAACCTATGCATCTTTTAGAAATCCAAAATTTTTCAAGAGCTTTTGGGTAATGATAAGGGATGAAAGGAAAGGAAAACAAGGGATATTACTAAGAAAGTATATTTGGATAATTTTGTAAGAGATATTAGGACTATATCCTAATACACTTGATAATATAGGTGATAAAACTGGTTCAGAGGCAAAATACATGAGTGTTAGAAAATTTAAATATCCAGAAACCTATGAATATGTGATAAATTCCTAAATTAACATAAAGACTATTTCTCTGAAATTTGAGAAATTAAAAAAGTATTTCTCTAACCTTTGATATAACCAAAACAACCAGTTGATAAGGTAACATGACAGAAAACACAAGTATTCATGTGGTATTAGAATTTGAAATAGTTAAGGAAGAGAGAACACTGGCTTAAGACAGACATGTGCTTTTAGACCAGCACTGCCCAATAAGACATTCTGTGTTGATGGAAATATTCTTTATCTGTTCTGATGTAAATCCCATTAGCCACATGGAGGAGTTATTGGGCACTTTAAATGTGGCTAGTGTAACTGAAGAGCTGAATTTTATTTTTATTAAAAAATTTTTAATTTTGAAATTATTTTAGACTCACATAGAAGTAGCCACCATATTATACAGAATAGGAATGTAGCTTTCAGAGATTCTAAGACTTTAACAGAAAAGCATGACAAAAACAGACACAAAGACCAATGGAATAGAGACTCCAGAATTGGACCCACAAAAGTATGGTCAACTCATCTTTGACAAAGCAGGAAAGAATATCCAATGGAAAAAAGACAGTCTCTTTAACAAATGGTGCTGGGAGAACTGGACAGCAACATGCAGAAGAAATGAAACTAGATCACTTTCTTACACCACTCACAAAAATGAACTCAAAATGGATGCAGGACCTGAATGTGAGACAGGAAACCATCAAAACCCTAGAGGAGAAAGCAGGAAAAAACCTCTCTGACCTCAGCTGTGGCAATTTCTTACTTGACACATCTCCAAAGGCAAGGGAATTAAAAGCAAAAATGAACTACTGGGACCTCATGAAGATAAAAAGCTTCTGCACTGCAAAGGAAACAATCAACAAAACTAAAAGGTAACCAACGGAATGGGAAAAGATACTTGCAAACGACATAGGGCTAGTATCCAAAAATCTATAGTATCCAAAATCTATAAAGAACTCACCAAACTCCACACTCAAAAAACAAATAATCCAGTGAAGAAATGGGCAGAAAACATGAATAGACACTTCTCTAAAGAAGACATCCAGATGGCCAACAGGCATGTGAAAAGATGCTCAACGTCACTCCTCATCAGGGAAATACAAATCAAAACCACACTGAGATACCACCTCACGCCAGTCAGAGTGGCTAAAATGAACAAATCAGGAGACTATAGATGCTGGAGAGGATGTGGAGAAACAGGAACCCTCTTGCACTGTTGGTGGGAATGCAAACTGGTGCAGCCGCTCTGGAAATCAGTGTGGAGGTTCCTCAAAAAATTAAAAATAGATCTACCCTACGACCCAGCAATAGCACTGCTAGGAATTTACCTAAGGGACACAGGAGTGCTGATGCACAGGGGCACTTGTACCCAAATGTTTATAGCAGCACTTCCAACAAGAGCCAAATTACAAAAAGAGCCTAAATGTCCATCAACTGATGAATGGATAAAGAAATTGTGGTTTATACAACAATGGAATACTACTTGGCAATGAGAAAGAATGAAATATGGCCTTTTGTAGCAACAAAAGGATGGAACTGGAGAGTGTTATGCTAAGTGAAATAAGTCATACAGAGAAAGACAGATACCATATGTTTTCACTCTTATGTGGATCCTGAGAAACTTTACAGAAGACCATGGGGGAGGGGAAGGAAAAAAAGAAGGGGGGCAGAGGGAGCCAAATCATAACAGACTCTTAAAAACTGAGAATAAACTGAGGGTTGATGAAGGTGGGGGAGATGGGAAAGTGGGTGATGGGCATTGAGGAGGGCACCTGTTGGGATGAGCACTGGGTATTGTATGAAACCAATTTGACAATAAATTTCATATTAAAAAAATAAAAGCATGAAGAAAAAAATATATGGCAAAAAGGAAGATTGACAGGTTTTAAAAATGCAATTTGATGAAGTTGCCATAGGTAATTTCACTGAGAAAAAAAGTGGGAAGAAGAGTTAAAGAACTAATTGCAAATTTAGTTCTCTAAGTTAAAGTTTGGAAGGGACGTAACTGGAAGAGGGAGGAAGCATGTAACAAAGCCAAACCCCAAGGGGTGGCACCAATTTGAATGAGAAGTTTACAGTCTAAAATAATTTGAGTTTTTTTTTTTTTAATATAAAATGCTAAAGAAACCAAGATTACTTCCCTGGTATTTAGTTCAGATCTGTGGGTGTCAAATTCTGCCCTTGTATTCAGACCATGATTAACTGATGCCCAATTGTTCAGCTGGAATCCTAGACATGGAATCTAATCCAACCAGTCTCAATCAGAGAGATCATAATCTTTCTAATTCAGAACCCCCATGCTATCTTATGTCTCTAAGTGAAAGTCAGGCTACATGGGTTTGAATCCCCACCCTGCCACTAACGGCCTTACATAAGCTGGTTAATTTTTGTCAGCTGTTTCACCCTCACAACAGAGATAATAACAGTACCCATAACATGAGGCCTAAGTGAACATGTCAAATGCTTAGAACAATGCCTAAGACAAAAGAAATGCTCCATCACTGTTAGCTGTTGTTGGTATAGTTAGTTCACTCATCAAACATTTCCTACTCTGAGTCAGGCCCAGAATAATTCATTACAGTGGCCCTGAATGTACTTACTGTTTGAGGGCAATGAGAGAATCAAGCACAGTGGGAATCAGGAGCAATAGGGTTGGGCTTCTGTTTTCCCCCATTTGCTCTCACAATTAATATCTTTTCTTCTCAGAAAAGATAGAAAATGTTCATAAGCAAAAAACATAATTACCCATAACACCATTCAGAAATAACCAGTTAATATTTTTATGGATAGATATACCGACATTTTCTTATGAAAATTTATAAATGTGTATTTTGTACAAAAATTTGACAATACTATGTACTTTAAAACTTACTTCAAGTTAGCAATATCTCATGAATATACTTCCATGTCAAAACAGATCTAGATCATTTTAATGGATATATAATATTCTACCATATGGATACAATAATTTAGCTATCTACCACTGCTATACTTTTGGGTTATCTACTATTTTTTGTTTTAAATAAATAACGACATTCTATACATACACTTTACATAGTTGTCTATTCTTTTTAAAAAATTTTTTAAAACACTTATTTGTTTTTGAGAGACACAGAGAGTGCAAGTGGGGGAGGGGCAGAGAGCAAGGGAGACACAAAATCCAAAGCAGGCTCCAGGCTCTGAGCTTTCAGCACAGAACCCAACCCAGGGCTTGAACTCATGAGCTGTGAGATCATGACCTGCACTGAAGTCAGATGCTTAACTGATTGAGCCACCCAGGTGCCCCCCCCTTTTTTTTAATGTTTATTTATTTTTGAGAGAGAGAGAGACAGAGCATGAGTGGGGCAGAGAGAGAGAGAGAGACAGACAGAATCTGAAGCAGGCTCCAGGCCCTGACCTGTCAGCACAGAGCCTGATGAGGGGCTTGAACCCACAAATTGTGAGATCATGACCTGAGCCAAAGTCGGATGCTTGACCAACTGAACCATCCAGGCACCCCTATTTTCTTAAGATATATTCTAAGTAGCAGAATGCCGAGTCAAAAGCAGTGTTGTGTATGTATGTGTACACATCTTAAAGATTCTTAGATATACAAGGTCAATTTTTCCTCCAGAAAAATGACAAATTAATACTTCCAATATCAGGGTAGGATTGGACCCATTTCCCCATGTTTTCCTTGAGAGACATCACTCTTTAAATCTTTGCTAACTTGACAGATGAAAAAATGGAAGCGCATTGTTTTAAATTGTGCCTGAACACTCTTTTATTTACCTCACATTCTGTATTTTGTGTTCATTTGTGAAGCCTTTCTTTATACCTTCTTGTCTATTTTGAAAGAGAGCATCCAAATTAGACTGAAGAGTCAGGCAAGACTTCCCAAAGTAAGGGAAGGATGTACCTAGTTTTGAAGGATCAACGAAAATTAGACAAAAAGGAAAGAAGAATACTCTAGACAAAGGAAAACATATTTGTGAAAGCTCAGAGGCCTAACAGGGCACAGTTGAGTTTGGAACTACAAGTAGTTCCAGCTGATTTCACTGGGGGGGAGTGTGCAGACAAGCAAGAGGGGAGGAAACCAGGAGAGCAGCAGGAACTAGACCATAGACTGGTTTGTGTGATAAATGAAGAGCCTGAACTTAATTCTGAAAATCATAAGTAAAAGACCTTTTAGCCTGGGGAGTAACAGGATCAAATTTATATTTTAGAAAGATCATTCTAGCAGCTGAATGGAGACATGGAAATCAATTAGGAAACTATTGTAATAATCCATGCAAGAAGTGGTGAGAATCAAAACCAAGTAGGTGGCAGTAGTTAACAAAGAGGAGGGCAGTGATTAGATAGTCAAAGAAGAAGAATTCACAGAAGAGGAGGAGAAAATGAGAGGGAGGAATCTTGTGTTTAAGGCTTGGGTTTTAGGGGACTAGTGTTGCTACTCCCAATACAGACTTTTTGCTTTTGTTTTAAGGGAGGGTGACCATAGAAAAATAGAGTGTTTTTCTGAATGTGTTGCGTGAAGAGGTACCCGTGGCATATGTAAGTGGCGAATGTGCTGACATGTGAATAAAAAAATCTGGAGGACAGCAGAAAGAACTGGGTTGGCAATGCAGTCCTGAGAGGTTACTCAGGGTGAGTGCATACAGTGAGAAGAATTCTGGGCTGAGGACAGAACTGGGATCACTGGCATTTCTGGGTTAAACAGAGGAACAGAATTTTTAGAGGAAACATAAGAAGGAAGAGCCAATAAGTAACACAGAAACCAGGAGAAAGCAGTCTCACGGAGGCTGAAGGAGAGACTCAAAATGGAGGTCACTCATATTGGATGCTGCTGCGACGTGAAAGCAAAACAAAAATTACCCACTGGATTTGCCAATGTGAAGGTCACTGGTAACCTTAGCAAGTGGGATTTCAAAGCAATTCCAGACTATGGGATAGTCCCAAAGACAATGTATGCACAAGAGTGATAAATACAAACACCTGTCAACATAAGTCCAAAAAACTCTTTCAATAAGTAAAAAGTTCTAAATGATAAGAAAGCATTGTATCATAGTTTTGAATTTTTTCTTTAAAAAATGTTTATTTATTTTGGGGGGGCGGTGCAGAGAGAGAGGGAGAGATTCCAAGAAAGCTCTGCACTGTCAGCACAGAGCCAGACATAGGGCTTGATTTCATGAACCATGAGATCATGACCTGAGCCAAAATCAAATCAAGGGTTGGATGCTTAACCAACTGAGTCACCCAGGCACCCATGAATTTTTTGTCTTAATAGCACATGAAATGAGTGTTTCAAACAATCTTTGACTCGAAATATACAGCACAATTTTTCAGTCTGAACATGTGTTGTATCGAAAGTAGAGAACAGAATACAGATGTCTCAGGAACTTAGTTAATTATTCTGTGTATTTACATTGATTCCACCTCAGGTCTTGCTGTGTCTGTGTGTTGCTCACCCACCTCCCAAGCCTTTTGTCTCTCCTGGTTCTTTAGTACCCACAAACTGCCTAAGTGGTTCATATCCAACTTTAGAGTTCATTCAGCTCTTATTAGTTCTTCCACTTTAAGTGGTTTACAATTAGTCTCACAAGTACCTTCCAGTGGCTCCATGTATTCCTCCATAGAAAACTGCTATATGGCTATTTCTGATGAAGTGGATTTGTTGTGAAACAAAGGTACAGAAGCTGCAGACAAAAGTTAGGAGGGAGAGAACTGGATTTTGAAAGATAAGAGCTTATAATGAAGAAGGGATTAAACTAGACCTTATATTCAAAAAGGAATTCTATAAAGGCACAGAGATATTAAAAGGCCTTGTGTGTTTGGAGAATTATAATGAGTTTGACATTGCTGAAATTAAAAATGTACAGCACAGATTTTCAGTTTTAAGGTATCCTCTAACCAGTAAGAATAAAAACAGGAATGTAAATTCCATATTCAAAGACCCTGACTCCTGTAACCCCAAATCACTACATTTGAAGATAGAAAACAGAAGCAGGAATGATTAGTAAATGACTTAGCAGAGTAGGGGAGGAAGGCATACTAATGTCAAGCAAACCAATTCACCCTGAAC
This sequence comes from Puma concolor, assembly GCF_028749965.1. NCBI lineage: Eukaryota > Metazoa > Chordata > Mammalia > Carnivora > Felidae > Puma > Puma concolor. The sequence continues at coordinate 31,921,853 of NC_141675.1, read as the reverse complement.
AGCACAAAAAAGGTCTAGGTTTAGAAATGGGCTAGAATAGGGGCGCCTGGGTGGCTCCCTTGGTTAAACATCCGACTTTGGCTCAGGTCATGATCTCACGGTTCGTGAGTCTGAGCCCCGGGTCGGGCTCTGTACTGGCAGCTCGGAGCCTGAAGCCTGCTACGGATTGTTTCCCTATCTACCCCTCCCCCGCTTGCACTCTGTCTCTGTCTCTCAAAAATAAACAAACATTAAAAAAAATTAAAAAAAAAGAAAAAAGAAATGAGCTAGGATAGAGGGCTGCACATAGGGGGACTGTTTGAAAGTCCACAAAGGAATAGACCTTCCCAGTCTCACTCCACAAACTCATAAAATCACCCCTTCACCCTTTTGAAGAGAGAACGTTTATTTGCTGGTGAAAAAAAACTTGAACCAGGAAAGCACCAACCTCAGGGGCAGACAGAGAGGATGGTAAAGGACTGGAATTTGAGTAAGTCTACATTCTGAATAAGCCCACTTTCCCCTGCCCAAGTCTAGGTCCCTAGAAACCAGGCTGATTACCTCTACCTCCTATCCACCAATGTGGATTAAAGAATCCTTTACTAGAGATTAGAAATCCCATCTAACCACATCACGTTACAGTGAAGTCTATTAATTGACAAATGTTACCCACAGAGAGCTTCCTCTCAGCTTTCTGGAGCCTCACTCTCATTTTAAATCAACTCTACTGATGTGTAATTTACATACAATAAAAATGTACATATTAAGTGTACAATAAGATTTAACAAGGACCATGTAACCACTGCCGTAAAAAAAGACAAAATATTTACGCCATCCTAAAAATATCCCTGTGCCAATCATTTCCCCTGATCTGCAGTATCTGATAATCACTGATCTGATTCTAGGTCTTCATACAAATGTAATCATGCAATACACATACTTTTTAGTTTGGTTTCTCTCACTTAACACAATGGTTTTGAGATTCAGGCATGTTACCGCATGCATCAGTTGTATATTCCTTTTTACTGCTTAGTAGATATTTTACTATATGAATGTATCAAAATTTGTCTTCTCTACTCACCAGTTGATGGACATTTGAGTCATTTCTGGTTTGGGTTAGCATGAATTAAAGCTGCTATGGACATTCAAGTAAAAGTCTTTGTGGATATACATTCATTTTTTCTGGGTAATTAACAGTGGAATTACTGAGTCATGACATGTGTACATTTAATTTTATATAAGCATGTAGAACTGTTTCCCAAAGTGGTTCTACCATTTCACATTTTCATCAGCAACACTTGGGAGCTGTAGTGTCTCTATATCCTTTTGGATACTTATCGGTTACTTTACTTTTATCCATTTTAGTGTATATGAAGTGGTATCTCACTATGGATTTAATTTGCATTTCTCTGGTGACTAATGATACTGAGCATTTTTTCATATGCTTATTAACAATTTAGATATATATTCTTTCATGAAGTGTTTATTCAACTCTTTTAGGCTGTCTTTGATTATTGAGTTCTAGAAGTACATTTGTATATTTTAGCTATGAGTATTATCTTCTGATCTTTGGCTTTCAGTTTCTTAGCAGAAGCTTTTAAAAGGAGGTCTTAATCCTACTAATTTCTAATAATCCGATGAATCAATTTCTCTTTTGTAGTTAATAGGTTGAGTTTGAAGATCACCCAGTAGCCATTTGTTCAAAAGACTATCCTGTCCCCACCAAAGCCTATCCCCATGTTGGAGTCTTTGTTGAAAAATAGTCATACACATAGGTTTATTTCTGGATTCTTTAACTCTCTTGTCTTTATATACTCCAATTCCATTTTGTCTTAATTATTATACTTTGAAAAACCTCAAAGATGAACCCCATATCCTAGAAATATTGAAAAAACTAAGAAAAAGCTAGGTATGTCACGAATGCATAAAATATATGTAGATAGTCTACTTTATCATTTACTACCGTAAAATATATGCAAATCAATTAAGATAAGTTAAAATTTATCAAAACACACACAAACACAAACCATACATGGCACCATTCCCAGTCAAGAAAAACATAAACAAAAGATGCAATATTAAATCATAACTGCATAAAATTAACTACAGTACATACTGTATTACTGTAATAATTTTGTAGCCATCTCCTGTTGCTATTGCCATGAGCTCAAGTGTTACAAGCATTTACTTGAAAGGCCATATGACACTAATCATCTCCATGAAAGTAGTTCTTCTCTCCAGTAAATTGCATACTGTAGTAAAAAGTGACTGCTATTAGTAAAGTTTTTGGAGAATCAAAAGTTACACTCAGATTTTCAACTGCATGGAGGGTTGGTGCCCCTAACTCCCATGTGGTTTCTAGGGTCAACCGTAGTAATGTAAATCCTCATTTTTTTTTCTTTTTCAAAATTGTTTTGGCTATTCTAGGTCTTTTGTACTTTCATATCAATCTTGGAATCAACTAGCCAATTCCACAAAGAAAACCTGCTAGGATTCTGATTGAAATTTCATTGACTCTAAATCTCCATGTGTTGACAACCGAGATCTTAATATCAAGTCTCCAATCTATATAATCCATGAACACAACATAGCTCTCCATTGATTTTAGATGCTCTTTAATTTCCTTCAGCAATGTTTATGGGCCTTTTATTAAATTTATTCCCAAGTATTTCATATTTTTTGATGCTAATGCAAACGATACTATTATTTTAATTTCATTTTCCATTTGTTTATTGCTGGTAGGTAGAAACATAGTTGATTTATGTATATTGATCTTGTCACTTGCCACTTCATTAAATCCATTTATTACAGTATTTCTTGGGTAAATACCCTGGGATGCTCTATGTAGACAATCATGTTGTCTGACAATAGAGATTGTTTTATTTTTTCCTTTACAATATATACTGTCTTACTGCCTACTATACTGGCTAGGATCTTTAGAACAATATTGAATAGAAGTGGTTGGTTCAGAAATCCTTGCCTTATACCTGATCTTAGGGAAAAGTATACTATCTTTCACCTATTAAGTATGATAGCTGCAGATTTTTTGATAGGTATTCTATCAGATTGAGAAAGTTCTCTTCTAGTTTTAATTTGTTGAGTTTTTACAAAATCTCACATGGTTATTTAATTTTGGCAAATACTCATTATTCTGCATTTATTGAGATGATCATAATTTTTACCTTTTATTTTGTTAATGTGATGAAAAAGGGGAAAGAGAACTGAAATTTATAGTAGGAAGGCAAGACCTGATGTTTAAAATAAATGAATGACAAATTTGCAATATATGCATTTATAAATATGGAGGCAAATAATAAAAGAAATAGTTGAGAACAAATCCACAGTGGTTATCTCTGAGGAGTGGGCCAACTTGGGAGTAGAAACTGATATTTAAGTCTTTTAAGTGCTGATACTTTAATATGAGAAATAATATATAATATTTGATAATAAATTTTTTAAATTACAAATGAGTTTGAGAGAGATGTGAACATGAGGTGGGTGAGGTGGGTGTGTGTAAGGGTATAGGGGAGATGAATGCAGCTTCAGGCATGGTGGTTTGGGTGGAGTATCCAGAAGATGTTTCTCATGCAGAAGGATATACTTGGCAGTGAAGAGACAGGAGTTGAAATAAAGATTTGGGATAAGCACCAGACTTTGTGGTTTTAAAGCCACAACATGGACAACACTGACCAGGCACCCATGGAGAAAAGGGTCAAAGGCAAAACTCTGAGGAAGGCTGCCACGTACAGGGGGACGAAAAAGATGCAAGGAAGGAGACAGAGAATGAATTTTTAGAGGGCAGGAAGAAAACCAGCCTAGAAAACACAGAAGTCAAGGGAGAAAAGTATTTCATTCTTTCAACATGCTGAATTACAAAGATTTTGCGTGCAAACAAAGCTTCTCTTTTATAGGTGTTTCTCCCTAATTTCATGGAAAAATCTAGGACATTAAAACCTTAAACAAAATAAATGTAATGATGGAAAACAGAGATTGGTGTTACACATATTTTTTATGTTGCTATTTATGTGTTCTATTTCAGGAAACATCTGCAGCTGAGAGTATGAGGTACAGAACTTCCACTGCTTATCCCAACTGCTGAAAGGGTTCAGGAAGAAAATGATCAACAGAAATCACAGACACAAAAGAAAATTGGCTAATACAGCCACGTCATTTAGATGGGACACGTGAAGATGCAAAAGGGAAAAAAAAAATTATAGAAAAATACCTAAAAATTTTTTATTTAACAGAATACACAAGGTGCGATGATTCAGAAGTAATGAGTCATTTAGAAATAATAAAACTATCAGTCTGCCTAGAAAACACAGGCACTATTTGGTGGATGACTCAGTATGGAAACTGATCCCAAGAGAACAATTTAGAGGAATACAAAAACATATACCATTGAACTACTTGGAAGATAAAAAAAGGAGACCTGAGTATTTTATTTGTTATGTTCACTTCAAAAATAGGTGAGAAAGTAAATTAGGAAATCTCTTAGAAGGCAAGATTTTTCTGATGCTCCAAGAAACTGAATACATGAATATGAAAGACAATTAAAGCTTTAGGTTTAGGGCTAATGTCTGAATAATAAGACTAAAGGTAAAATAAGAGTATCTCAGCAGCAGGCCTACTTTGAGCATATGGGAATTAGAAAGTGTTTAAAAATTTACCTTTATTTTTACTCCAGTGGAGAAAAGGAAATATGGCTGAGGGGAAAAGTGCCAGGTCAGTGATCAGGAGCTTCTCATCCCAGCTTAGCTTCTGTACTGACCATCTCAGTAAGTTGGTCAAGTTGTTTCCTTCACTGGCATTTGATGTTCTCTTCTGGGAAAACAAGACAGAAGATGGCTCTGGGGTCTAGGGAACATGAGGAAAAACAAATTTTTTTTTCCTGTTTTGAATTAGGAAATAGCTGTATTTTGCTAAAAAACTTTTTTTATTATTTGATGTAGAAAAAAGTATAATGAACTGGCTATTAATTTTTAATGCATGTAAATTGAAAAGCTACTGATATCCTTTAGTGTCTCTGAAAGGAAAATTTACAGGTTAAAGTTCTACTATTCTATAATTTTTAAAAATTATTATATATTCAAAAACTCAACAATAGTTCTTTCTGCCAGTAGTATTTCACGTTACTTTTATTTAAATATTTTCCTTTTCTAAGTCTTTTTCTTATTTTGGAGGCGATCATATAAAAATAAAATCATATTCTATTGATAAAAATAATTTGACACTTTGGAATAACATATATTCAACACAATGTAAAAAACACTTGAGGGCCAGGTACTCTTCAAGATGAGGAAAACACGAATTCAGTGATTTTTGCCTCAAACAGCTTACAACACGAGTAGGCAGAGAAAGAAGACAACTAACCTTCATATGAAGGAAGGCATCCCAGAAAGGAGGACTGCAAAGTCTAGTCCTAGGGTAGAGTAGAAGTAGCTGGCTACAGGAAGAAAGGGAAAAATGCCTTGTGGACAAAGAAAGCAAGGCAGGAAGTGGCATGAGATGTGTGAGGAGCTACCAGGAGTTTGGTATTATTCCAGGATCAAATATGAAGACAGGCTTCGAGGCAAGTTCTGGTCAAAGTTGACAACAGATTTTAATTTCATTTTTATTAAGTAAATTATGAATCTTAAGAGATTTTATTCACTAATGCATATTAAGTACCCAAAATGTTCAGGACACTACAGAAAACAAACAAAGCTCTTGTCTTGTAGGAACTTATGGGATAAAAGAAATGAAACAAAAAGAATACGTCAACTTATTCAATAGGTATTTATTGAGGCTCTCCTGGTCCCTGATGAAGATCACATTCTAGGGATAGTTCCTGTTAGAACATAATTTTTACATCATCCTTTCCCTTCCTGCCAAGTTAAATTTGGTACAAGTGAGCAGAGATGCTTGTCAGAGCCAAGTGGGCAATTCTAGAAGATGACCAGGAACCTGGAGTAAAATAAATAGAAACAACTGCTTTAATAGGATGATAAGAGAATAGGGGAAAATCCCAAAGTATGGCATGGCTGTAAGAAAGCCAGGGAGGGGGCTTAGAATTGACTTCAATGCAATTTGGATTTGACAGATCAAAATTGTTGCTTACTTTTTTTTTTTTAAGCTTACTTATTTGAGAGCGAGCGAGAAAGAGAAAGGGGGGCAGAGAGAGAAAATCCCAAGCAGACTCTGCACTGTCAGTGCAGGGCCTGATGTGGGCTTGATCCCACAAACTGTGAGATCATGACCTGAGCCAAAAACAAGAGTCAGGTGCTTAACTGACTGAGCCACCCAGGTGCCTCTGTTGCCTACTTTTTATTTATTTATTTATTTGGTTTTTTTTTTTCAACGTTTATTTATTTTTGGGACGGAGAGAGACAGAGCATGAACGGGGGAGGGTCAGAGAGAGAGGGAGACACAGAATCTGAAACAGGCTCCAGGCTCTGAGCCATCAGCCCAGAGCCTGATGCGGGGCTCGAACTGACGCAGCGCGAGATCGTGACCTGGCTGAAGTCGGACACTCAACCGACTGCGCCACCCAGGCGCCCCTGTTGCCTACTTTTTAAATAACAGTTTTAATCTTCATAAAAGTAATAACTATAGAAATAAAACTTACCTCCCGCAAAAAAAGAGAGTACACACATGCGATTAACACAAAGAGTAAAAAAAAAAAAAAAAAACAAAAAAAAAAACACACACCTAGAGAGAGTATCAATGTGAACATTTTTGTAAATGTCATTTTTTGGCTTTATGCATATACATACAACATAAACAGATATGAGGATTTTTATGAATGTGTTTTTTGTTTTAATGGTTATTTTTGAGAGAGAGAGCACATGCACGCAAGTGGGAGAGAGGCAGAAAGAGAGGGAGACAGAGAATCCGAAGCAGGCTCCAAGCTTTCAGCACAAGGCCTGACATGGGGCTTGAACCCACAAACCCTTGAGATCATGACCTGAGTCAAAACTGGATGCTCAACTGACTGAGCTACCCAGGCGCCCCATGAATATGATTTTTTTAAAAACAAAAATAAGAATTATAGTTTATTACTTGCTTTTTCCACTTAATATAGGGAAACATCTTTCCATGAAAATAAAAATGTACATCATACATCTTATATACCAAATTTACTTACTGAATTCTCTACTAAGGCACATTATCCTGTACAATAAGTAAGGCATAGAAATGAAGCAAGCACCAAGAAAATGATAAAACTGACTTTAGCTGTGGCAGCATTCTGAATATTCTAAAGGTGGAAAGAGATAAGACATATGGGAGCTCATGAGATTTTAGTGTTCCAGACATAAGATGAATAATGTCTGAATCTGAAATTCTTTGTGGATAAAAACTTTCCAAAAGGGAAACAACAACAACAAAAAAAGAGACTGCAACCCAGCACACACTAAAAATGAAGTAATTTCAAATCTTCACATCTGCAGAACAGATAGAATGTCAAAGCAAGCACTCAGACAACTAAAAACAGTGGGCGGACTGCCAGGGAAAATCCAAGTGCCATTCTAGCGGTCATCCACAACCACGGCTTTCCAAGGAAGTGACAGAGCCCCCCAAATTGTGCTCTGACAGTATATTAAGCCTTTCTGGTGAGATGCTAGGTAGACTTAAGACCACCTCCGTTTCCTCGTGTTTAGGCAGGCTCTGTGAGTTGCAAAGTATGCTGGTCAGAGTTCCCTTGGAAGCTGCCAATACTAGGCATTTCCCACTGCAACCAGAATAGCTCTGCTTTCATCTGTTTTATATATTGGATCTCCAAAAAATATTTCATTTGAAAAAAAAAAGTTCCACAGCTAAACTATACACTTAAAATCACACAGGATTAAAGAAATATAACGTTCACCCTTCAGATTGTGTTAATAAATATAAAAACGTAAATTAATAATGGAGGGATGTGAAAGTTACCGTCTAACACCCTAGTTAAACACAGCATCACTAGCTGTGGGACAATCAGATAGTATGTACCTCTCTCAATATGATGCAATGTGAAGATCAAAGTATTACTTACGAAGTTCTCTTGCCAAAAATATTTAGCTTTAGCCAACTTTGGAGATCTAATGTTCAGTTATAGGAGATGTGGGCAGTAGCAAAATATGTTACTACCATAAGGAAACAAGAGAAATTCAAGGTATGGATCATTTTATACGACAGTTGGCCTGGTCTGTTGAATAGGCCAGTACCATGAGGGAAGAAGTACATGTGTGGAGATGAGCTGGGGGGAAAGGAGGTCGAGGAAAACCAACTATAACGGCTCTGTGTTCTGAGGTGGGAGCACATCTTAACTGTTTCAACAAGAATGAGAATGCCACTGTGACTAGACTCGGACTCTTGCTGGGTGAGATGCAGAGCTACTGAAGAACTCTGAGCAGAAAAATGACACGATCTGAATTACTTTTTAACAAGACCATTCTAGTTGCTGTGGTAAGAGTCGACTACAGGAGACAAGAGAGAAAGCAGGGACTCCAAAAAGGGGCCAAATACGCCTGGAATAATCCAGGCAAAACATGATGCTAGTTCAGACCAGTTGGTAGCAGGGCAAGCATGAGTAGTAGTCAGATTCTAAATAGAATCTGAAACAAGAGTCAACGGAACAGATGTGTGAGCTTTGTGGAAAAGAGGGAGGTCAAGATGAATTTACGGGTTGATTTTTAAAAACTGTTACTTTTTTGTTTTGCTTGAACAACTGCAAGAAGAGAACGGGCATTTTGAGACTAGAAAGACCACAGGAAGAACAGAACTGTCAGTAGGAGAGGGAGTGGTGGCAAGGAAGGTTACTAGTTCAGTTTGGGATGTTACTTTTGAGATGCCTGTGGACACTCAGGTACAGATATGCAGAATGCTGCTGGAGAATCAAGTGTAGATTTTAGGGGAGAGATTTGGGCTGATCCAAATTTGAGTCACATTTAAAGCCTTGAGACTAGAGGAGATGATAAAGGGAGGGAATATAGAAAGAAAAGAGAAAGAAATATATAGAAATGTTTATCCTATATCATATTCTACAAGATTCTATAAATTTCTGTTAGAAGAAACATCCAAAGGCTGGGCCTTCCGGTACTCAAATACACAGAGCAGTACTATCCAAAGGAACTTTCTGTGATGATGACATATTTATATATATGTTCCATTCAATAGGTAGCCACCATCCACATGTGGCTATTGAGCACTTGAAATATGGCTAGGCAACTGAATAACTGAAAATTTATTTTAAATAGCTACATGTATCTAGTGGCTACAGTACTGGAAAGTGCAGCTCTAGTTTGAAGAAGTGACAAGGAGTCAGGGGAGAAGTCTGAAAAGAAGTGGCCAGAGAGATAGGGCTTGTGAGACAATTCTCCACAGGTCTCTCATGTTTCTGCATACATTACAAGCAAGGCATGATCTTAACAGCGATATGATATTATATATTTGATATTAGAAGCCAAGTGTAGAAGGTGTTTCAAGGAGGAGAGTGATAACTCTGCTCCTGAATGTTAAGTCAGATAATTATTGAGAAATGACAGATATGGACATCACTAGTAACTGATAAGAACTTTTTTTTTTAATTTGAATTTTGGTTAGTTAACATACAGTGCAATATTGATAAGAGCAGTTTTGATGGAATTGTGGGGCAGAAATCTGTTTGGCTTGGGTAAAAAAAAAAAAAGAAATGGGAGAAGAAAAACTAGCAACAAAATGTAGACATTTCTTTTTCAACTTTTACTGTGAAGTTCAAGTGAAATAAGACAATAGAGGAGAAAGTGGTGTCAAGAAGGATTATTTTGAAGATGGGAGCAATAAAAGCCTATTTTTTCATGTGTAAGACAATGATTAAGAAGGGGGTAAATTGATATGAAAGAGTTATGAAGACCTTAGCTAGGCTGGTTCTTTCACAGCAATGGGAGAGAAAGTAGGGTATATGAATACCGCTGCAGGTACTAGGTATCTGTGGTGGTAAAAGCTTGTAAAAGCTCTTTTTTTCCTGTTTCTTTTCTGAAATAGGAAGCATGGTCATCAGTTGAAACTGAAGAGTGGTGAGGAGATAGTGAAGACATGATGAGATTGAAGATATGCAATAGTCATTTAGGAGGAGATGAAACAGAAAATGACTGGAAATCTAGTATGACTTCCAGCAAACGTCATGGGTCCACTTGAAGTTATGATCATTAATTTAATGCAAGCTCAGCAGCATGGTTTTACAGGCAAGGAACAGGCAAAGAATTAGATTTAATCAGCACTGTAGTTTAGCCAAGCAAGACTGCTGAAGTGAGAGAAGTGCAAAGGGATTAAGGATGTTTGAAAGGAACAGATGATAATACTGATGATGGAATCTAAGCCTCTTTCCTATCTCCTGAAATCCTTCCACTGACCCCTGTGGGACTCATAGGGAGATACCAGCAAAATCCCCATATCCTGGACCTCTTCTCAGAAGCTTTCTTCAGCTTCCTTTGCCTTCTTATTTAAACTGAAACTGGGCTCTGGGCTTTCCCCCTGAGGACACTGCTTTCCTTGTAGCCTTCTTAGATGATGACTCTTTTTCTCTTCCATGCCATTCGAACACGAGGCCTGGTAAATGCCTTTCTTGTTCCTCATTGCAACTTCCAGTCCAAATCCCTCTCCCCAAATCCCCTGCTCAGAGTTATGTATCACTAGATTCTACCACCCACTAGCCTTCCTTATTATGGTATTTAAGTTTCCCTTTCATTCCTTGATGAGTTTAGCTTTCGGTTCACTGTCACTCCAACACTATTTGTTACACTCTAATTGATTTCAACACCAAATAGATAATCCATCTGATATCCTGGCCTCTTAGTTTCTTGACCTTATCTCCACAATGATAATTTTGTTGATATTGTTTTCTACCGTGTCTCAGCCACTTTTTCTCATGGTCATACCTTAAGCTTTTAGAACATCTAAAAGTATCTTTTAATACCCATATACCTGAAGAAAAATTTACTGGTGAGTTCAGAGTAAGACCATCCCTCTGTAGGCCCCCACTGGAGGAATCAAAGGAATGGATATACATCAGACATAAGACCACCTCTACAGCAATTCTGCTGCCATTAACAACAGAGAACAAGGAGTGCAAGAAAGGAAGAACTAGGTATGCTTCCTCTTTTTGGCCTTTCATCTTGGGCTTGTATTCCTTAGATGAGAGGAAGAGGTATATGTGAAGGGTTGGGGTAGAGGCAGAGGCATGCTGCTATGCCTACTGACCCTTCTTATACTGGGCTCTCAAAGGGAAGATTACCATTATTACATCATCATTTTAAAGTATGCATAACGCCAAGTATTGTGCTGAGCAGTTAAAGGTATTATCTAATGTTCTTATCCCAACGTTGAGATTAACATTATCTCCATTCCACAGATGAAGAAACAGAGGCTAAGAGAAATTGAAATGGAAATACTGATCTAGGCCCAGGTTTCTCGAACATCAAAGCCCCCTCTGTCCTATAGCATGTCCATATTAAGACTAGTGGAGCTGGGGTAGTCAGTACGTGGTCCCTGCCATACTCCCAGATTTCCCAATTTCTAGGAAAAGAATGGTCTTGAAATATTGGTAGACATTAAGAAGACAGGAAGGGGGCACCTGGGTGGCTCAGTCAGTTGAGCATCTGACTTCAGCTCAGGTCATGATCTAACACTCTGTGAGTTCGAGTACCGCATTGGGCTCTGTGCTGACAGCTCAGAGCCTGGAGGAGCCTGCTTCAGATTCTGTGTCTCCCTCTCTCTCTCTGCCCCTCCCCTGCTCATGCTCTGTCTCTGTCTCAAAAATAAATAAAAACATTTTAAAAAAATTAAAAAAAAAGAAGACAGGAAGAATGGAAGGAAGGAGACAAATATATAGAACACTGAAGTTATTGTAGTAACCTGAATTACAAAAACAAGGTTTTTTTTAGCCCCAATTTTATTTTTTAGAAAGCTCGAAAACCTAATAAATTTATTAGTGAGTGATAAAATTGTGACACATAAAATAGACATATAAAAGAAAACCATAACAGATATAGTTAATGGAGTAAAATTTAAAGTCAGATTCATAAAACCAATGAATAATATTAATGCTACCTATCTGAACTTCAGACTGTATTACCAGACTATAAGTATATTCCTATTATTACCAAACTTTATAATCATAATTAAGAAAATGAGCTTGTTCAACAATAAAATTGACTCAGACATAATTAAAAGCATATTCACAAAAGGGATCATATCCAGAAATAGAATTATATATAAGACATGCCATAATGCCACAAATAAAGCATAATTTTTCAGAACAAGTGACCTGTGAGATTAAATCAACAGGAGAGAAATGGAAAATGCAGAAGACTTTAAATGTGGAAGAACTGCAATTATCAGGGCAAGAAAAAAAATGTAACACAACAGTGAAATAAGAGATTTGGTTTGGAGAAGACACATAAATACAAAGGCACAGTGCAAAGATTCTCTGGACAGAAGAAAAAACTTGGAAGTAATTTCCATTTATTCACAAAGTATTTATTAGACATTTATAGCACTGCTATCATTTCTCAGGAAGATGAAAGGATTCAGGTGGCAGTGTGATAAATCAGGGATGAAGCAGAGATGGGTTAGAAAGCCAGTGCAATTTATACATCTTCATCTCCCCAACATGTAGCCAGCACACAGCATAAAAGAGGATGCAACAGTATTTTCTTGTTTTTTTGGGGTTTTTTTTTTTTTTTTTTTTTTTTTTTTTTTTTTTTTTAGAGAGAACGGGAGAGAGAGAGAGAGAGAGAAAGAAAGAGAACACCACAAGCACAAGTGGGACAGTGGCTGAGGGAGAGGGAGAGAGAGAATCTTACACAGGCTCCAAGCCCAGCATGGAACCAGAATTTCATGACCCTGAGATCATGACCTGAGCCGAAATCAAGAGATGGATGCTTAACCAACTGAGCCACTGACACCCCAACAATATTTTCTTCATGTATGAACTGTCAGATGCTGTGGAGTACCCCAAACGTCAAATGGGGCAGGGGAACAGGGCAAAAGCCCAAAGGAAATATCTCCAGGTAAAAAGGATATACAGATTCTTTTGAGCTGACAACTTTCACAATTTTTAGATGTGTCCCTTTAGGTCTCACATGTGTCCTTCAACAGAACCCACTGCTTCCCCACTTCTCATGTTTTGCCCTGGATACAGCTCAGGATTTTATTTTGTAGCTCCACTGATCCCTTCTAAATAATCAATCCTGACATATCTTAAGTCTTATCACAAATAAGATAATTTATTTTTGCATTGATCCAATAAGTCTCTGAGCTTGCCCACTGAAGAGCTCATGAAGCACTGTCTGCCTACAAAACAGTTTCAGGCGAAAGAAAAAGGCTGTAGTCCTGTGGGCTCAAGAGGAGTCCCTAAATAAAACACCCGTGAGGCACAAGTCTGAATCACTACCTCTGGTGGGGTTCTGTAGTTATGATTTCAGCACAAAATTGTTTTCATTCAATATATATGAAAGGAGTGTTGTTGGGGTGGCAGTGGGGGAGCTGGGGAAGTGGATACTGAGATCAGACAGGAAGGCAGAACTGAGAGCAAGGCTCAACTGCAAGAAGCCCAAAAGAGACATGATAGAAGTCCAAACCAAAAGTCCAAAAGCAGGTATGGAGGCTGAGCACAGAGTCAGAAATTTGACAGCAGGAGTGTTGAGAATAAAGAGCTAACTGCTGTAATAGAGCAAGTAAGTTTATTCATGACTTTATTGGCTGATCATACATGTGACATGTCAGACTGAAATGACAAGTCCAAGTCTAGGGTCAGAGAAGCCACCAAACCTACCTCATTGACTTGTCATTTGGTTTCAGGTACCCTGAGACCCCTGAGACATTCCTAAAGTTCTTTATTCAGCTGACATTCTACATGTGGGACTGAGGGATTCCTTATTCTGCAGATGAGGCCTAGCAAGGGTTTACTATTAATTACTTATTGGATAGACAGACCACCTCATAGTCCAGTGCATACACAATCAGAATATGTTATTGAGGGCATTTTACCGGTACCTTGGTAGGTGTTTAGAAGTCCATAAAAGTGGAATGGCTATCTGCCATAAATATAGGCTATCTCTGGAATATAAACTCACTCAGTAAGGTCAACCCTACCTCCAAAATCTCTCAGTTTTGACTTTCTCATTGCTAGAAGCTGGCCCAAATGATCATCTCTCACCTGCACTACTGTCACAGCCTTCTACCTGGCCTCTGCTTCCACTCTTGCCTTTCCATACTCCAGTTATTCTCCACACAGCACAAAAGTGATAAATAACACGGTGAATTGCTCTCCTGTTTCAAATGCCCCATTTTGAACAAATCTAAACTCTTCTACCACAACCTAATATAGCTCCAGAATCTGCCTACCATTTCTCCTACTTCACCTTGCACTGCTTTCTCCTTGGCCTTTTTTCAGTTCCTCCAACAGCCTGTTCCTCTCTCCTGAACAAGTTCATCTCATTACTCTGTACTCCACTATCCAGTTTACTGTCTGTATATAGCACTTATCATTACCTGGAACTGTTTTATTTATTGTTTACACATACTGTATTATCCCTACAACACAATGTCCACTCCACAAAAGCAAGGAACTTGTTGCCTGTTCACCACTGTCTCTCAGTGCCTGGCACAGAGGAAGCACTTAATGAGAAAGAGAAGGAAGAAGGGGGTAGGCAATTTGCTAATATGTTACTATTTATTCTGTTTCCTTGGCCAAGACCTAGACTAGTTAAAAAGTCATCTTTTATCATCAATTTAAGGAGGAATTGATTGATGTTATCTAGGATGAAGGGGTCCTCTTGGACATTTCTGATAACTGCTCAGCTTAATCTTGTGTCTTACCTGATGAAAAGGTTTAGTATATGCTTTGAACCTAAGACCAGCACCCTTGGCCCCCATTACAAATGCCCTAGTACTGAGAGGCAACTTTATAACAAATCAGAGACAGAGAGCACAACTGGTTATAAAAGAGGACTTTTTTCCTAGTCTAGGCCAAGCATACAAGAAGTGGTAGCAGGAAAGTAACCAGGAACTGGAAAGTATGTGATGCACAGAACTGCCCCATTGAGCCTACGACTTAAGGCAGACCAATTACATTTTCTCTCCTGGCTACTTGGAACTGAAGCACTGAAACACTGTAATAAGCTGAAAGTTCTAGATCTTAAAGGTCCTTCAGATTTGATGACTAAGGCCACTGTTTGGGGGCATCCATTATAAGCAACATGGCAGGAGAAGCTGGTATTAAGTAGAGCAGACATAATACAGAGAGAAAGAAGCACGTTTCATTTCCATGATAGCTGGCTGTACTTAATAAAATTAGAGCAAACTGATATATGTCCTATGTATTTTTATTATAAACAGGCTTTTTAACTGGATATTTATCATATCTTTATATGGATATCATATCTTTAACTGGATATCTTTAACTGGATATCATATCTTTAACTGGATATTTATTCTTTAAAACCAATTTCTCTGACATGCAAACATACATGATTCTTCCTTGATTCTACTCATACAACTTCATCCTCTATTTTTCTTTAAGCTCTTGCTTTCATAATACTCTACTTCCTTCCTTCACTTGGTCTTTCTCTTCATTAAATCTGTAACCAAAAAACCCATCATATGTAAGTGAATACTTACCATGGTTTTTAGCTGCCAAGAGTCTTTTGAACATTCTAATCTTTGATTATAATGAAGGGAGCTGAGCAATACACATGCCCATCTATCTGTCCACTCTTGAAAATGGATTGAAATGGGGAAATTATTACCCTCTTGAAAGTGAGTAGCAATGTTGTACTCTTCAGTTAAAGGGCCTCATCATAGGATACTTCATATCCCTACATTTTGATGATAGTACATGTCTTTTCCAGTCTGGCCATTCTGGATCCAGGCAGGCCCAAGCTGACATCAAATAGCACAATTTCAGTGCAGATCAGTGTTTCTTAACCTTTTTTGACCAATGAGCTTTAAAAAGTAATATTGCAGGGGCATCCGGGTAGCTCAGTCGGTTAAGCATCCAACTTAGGCACAGGTCCTGATCTCATGGTTTGTGAGTTTGAGCCCCGCATCGGGCTCTGTGCTGACAGCTCAGGGCCTGGAGCCTGCTTGGGACTCTGTGTCTCCCTCTCTCTCTCTCTGCCCCTCCCCCCCTTGCACTCTGTCTCTCTCTTAAAAATAAACATTAAAAAAACCCTTTTTTTTTTTTTTAAGTAATATTGGAAATCTCCTTAGGAATTTAAAAAGTTTTGTATGACACATGATAAAACAAATTTAAGTAAAATTTTCTATTTTAGGTCAACATATTATTAAAGATTTGTTACAAGGTTCACATGGTAAAGTCTTTATGCTGATAATATCTAAGGACAAGTTTTGACTTCTACTCACCGATGAACTGTTTTATCATGTAAAGAAAATCATATGTTGTCCAGTGAAATTATCAAGAAACTCAAAGATGGATTTTTAACCAAATGTATTAAATTAAAAGATGGGAGGGGCGCCTGGGTGGCGCAGTCGGTTAAGCGTCCGACTTCAGCCAGGTCACGATCTCGCGGTCCGTGAGTTCGAGCCCCGCGTCGGGCTCTGGGCTGATGGCTCGGAGCCTGGGGCCTGTTTCCGATTCTGTGTCTCCCTCTCTCTCTGCCCCTCCCCCGTTCATGCTCTGTCTCTCTCTGTCCCAAAAATAAATAAAAAACGTTGGAAAAAAAAAAAAAAAAGATGGGGACTTAGCACCAAAAGTATACTGAAATGTAGGCTGAAATTTCATTTGTATTATAGCATCCAAAATAAACAAACTGATTTTTTTTTTAATGTTTATTTATTTTTGAGAGAGAGACAGAATGCAAGCCAGGGAGAGGCAGAGAGAGAGGGAGGCACAGAATCTGAAGCAGGCTCCAGGCTCTGAGCTGTCAGCACAGAGCCCAATGTGGGGCTCAAACACACAAACCGTGAGATCATGACCTGAGCTGAAGTCTGGCACTTAACCGACTGAGCCACCCAGGCACCCCAACAAACTGATTTTTACAACTGATACTTGAGATTCTTCTGTAAGTCGAAGGTTAGTTTTTAAATTAATTAATTAGTTAATTAATTAATTTTAGAGAGAGACAGAGAGTACAAGCAGGTGAAAGGGGCAGAGGGAGAGACAGAGAATCTCAAGCAGGTTCCATGCTCAATCCCATGACCCTGGAATCATGACCTGAGCTGAAATCAAGAGTCATGCTCAACCAACTGAGCTACCAAGGCTCTCCTAGTTGTTTTAAAATGTCAACATAGGAGAGATGGCTTTATGCTACACTTTGAGAGAAATTCTCAGCAAACAGTACATTGTAGATTTTTCTTACCAATAAATGAAAAGCCAAATTGGATTGAATAACCCCATATTTTTTCCTTTTTCACATTTTCAATTGCTTAAGTTTTTCTTTTTAGAATTTTAAATACCTAAGCAGAGGAAGATCAATTACAATAAAATAAACATCCAGCTGTCTACAATACCACTGTATAGTTAAGTTGATAAATTTTAAAGCAAACCTCTTCCTTATTTAATACAACATGGAGTCTTTCAATTGACAATCCATCTTAATTTGATTAGGCCCCTTCTATATTTCATGAGATTCAATAGCATGTCTTTACTTTGCTATTTATATTTAGTGAACCGATCCAAAATTATTTTCTCTAGAGTGACTTTAAGAATAGGCAATAGCAAATGCCAGTTATACACATGTATGAATACATGTATAACTGTAAACATAAGGCATGCCTAGCTAATGTTTCTACATTATAATGATTTTAAAAAACCCATTTATTTTGAAATACAGATTTCAAGAACTGAAAAGATAGAACAGAGAATTCCCTTATATCCTTTATCCAGCTTCCTGTAATCATGTAGCTTGTTTAGTATTAGAGACATCTTGATGTTTCATAAAAATTTTCATCAGATGAATGCAGCTTATGTATTCCATAAAGGACATCTTGAAATAGTTTTTCAGAATTATCATTTTTTATGCTCATTAATTTATGACGTTTTGACATCTGTTTCACACATGTTCCACTTTTAAGCAATAGCCAATTATGAGTACAAATTAAACTATACTTATGACTAAGAAACAACAATTAAAAACAGCCTAATGGGCCTTCTGAAAATCTTCCAAAAAAACAACAAGAGGAAGAAAGGCTTCTAAATTCATTTTACAAGGCATGCATTACCTGGACACCAAAACCAGACAAGGACCTTACAAGAAAAGAAAATTATAGGCCAATATCCCTGATAAATATAGATGCAAAAATTCCTCAACAAAATATTAGCAAACCAAACTCAACAATACAACGAAAGGATCATCTACCATGATTAAGTGGGATCTTTTCCAAGGATGCAAGGATGGTTCAACATCCACAAATCAACCACTGTGAAATACCATATTAACAAAATAAAGGATAAAAACTTAAAATCATCTGCATCTTATAATGCATCTCAAGATGCAGAAAAAGTATTTGACAAAATACAACATCCATTCACAATAAAAACTCTCAACAAAGTGGGTATAGAGGGGAATGTACCTCAACAAAGAAAGCCCATATATGACAAGCCCATGGCTAGCAACATACAAAGTGGTTAAAAAGTTGAAAGTTTTTCCTTTAAGAACAGAAACAAGACAAGGATGCCCACTCTTGCCACATTTATTTCTCACAGTATTGGAAATCTTGGCCAGAGCAATTAGGTAAGAAAAAGAAATTTTATAAAAGGCTTCCAAATAAGAAAGAAGTGAAACTGTCTCTGTTTGCAAATGACATACTACATATATTAAAAAAAACTCTAAAACGCCACCAAAAAACTCATATAATAAATGAACTCTGTAAAGTTGCACGATTCAAAAATCAACTGAGAAAACTCAGTTGTGTTTCTATACACTAATAATAAACTATTAGAAATTAAGAAAAGAATCCCGGGGTGCCTGGGTGGCTCAGTCGATTAAACGACTGACTCTTGGTCTCAGCTCAGATCATGATCTCACAGTTTGTGAGTTCAAGCCCCACATCGGGCTCCATGTGGAGCCTCCTGAGATTCCCTCTCTCTCTGCCCCTCCCGCGTGTGCGTGCACTCTCTCAAATAAACTTAAAAAAAAAAAAAAAAAAAGTACCATTTACAACTACTTTCTCTTAAAAAAAAAAAAAAAAAGAATAACTAGGAATTAATTTAACCAAGGAGGTGAAAGACCTGTACAATGTAAACTGAAAGATACTGATGAAAGAAATTGAAGACACAAATAAATAAATGTATATATATTCTATGCTCATATATTGGAAGACTTAACATTGTCAAAATGTCCATAACTACACAACCTACAGACTCAATGCAATCCCTATCAAAATTCCAATGGCATTTTTCAATTCCAAAATTTGCATGGAACCACAAAAGACCATGAACAGCCAAAACAATCTTGAGCAACAAGAAAAATCAGGAGGCATTACTCCCTGATTTCAAATTATATTACAAAGCTACAGTAATCAAAATAGTGTGGAATTAGAATAAAAACAGACACATAAATTAATGGAACAGAATAGAGTCCAGAAACAAACCCACATATGGTCAATTAATTTAGACAAAAGAGTCAAGAATAAACAATGGGGGAAACAATGATCTCTTCAATAAATGGTGATGGGAAAAGTCAATAACCATACACAAAGAGTGAAACTGGATCAATATCTTACACCAGATACAAAAATCAACTCAAAATGTATTAAAGATTGAATGTAAGACCTGAAACCATAAAACTCCTAGAAGAAAACACAGGCAACAAGTTCTTTGATAACACGTACATGAAAAGGTGCTAAACATCACTAATTATCAGGAGAATGCAAATCAAAATCACAATGAGTTATCACTTCACACCTGTTAGGGTAGCTATTATCAAAACACAACTAATAACAACTTCTGGTGAGGACTGGAGAAAAGGGAACACTTGTGCACTGTTGGTGGGAAAGTAAATTGGTATAGCCACTATGAAAAACAGTACAGAGGTTCTTCAAAAATTTACAAATATAACTACTTACGACCCCACAAGACCACTTCTGGGTATTCACCTGAAGGAAACAAAAACACTAACTCAAAAAGATATCTACACCCTCATGTTCACTGCAGCATTATTTACAAAAACGAAGACATGGAAACAACCTACGTGTCAATTAATGGATAAATGGATACAGAAAATGTGGTACACAGACACACACACACACACACACACACACACACACACACACACACGAGAATATTATTCGGTCATAAAAAGAAGAAATCCTGCCATTTGTGACAATATGGATGGTCCTTAAGGGCATTATGCTAAATGAAATAAGTTAGAAAGACAAATACTGTGTCATCTCACTTATGTGAGATCTAAAAAACCTCCCAAGAAAACAAAACCCAAACTCACAGATACAAAGAACAGACTGGTGGTTGACAGAGGTGGAGAGTAGGGGGTGAACAAAATGGGTGAAGGTAGTCAAAAGGTACAGACTTCTAGCCATAAAATAAATAAGTCTTGGGGATATAATGTACAGTACGGTGACTACAGTTAATAATATTCTATTGTATATTTGAAAGTTGAGGAGACTAAGTCTTAAAAGTTCTTATCACAAGAAAAAAATTGTAACTGTGTGGCAATGGATGCTAACTAGACATTGTGGCGATCATTTCACAATATATATGTACAGTGAGTCATTCTGTTGTACACCTGAAACTAATATGGTGTTATACGTCAATTATATCTCAATAAAACAATAAAAACAGTGTAATGGTCAAAAGCCACCAAAACAAATGCTCAACTGACAACTACTAGAGCTCATAATCACATTCAACTAGTATCTCGTAACCACTGTTCACATCACATCAAATTGTTTTTAAATAGTAAAAGCATTTAAATAATTAGTTTATTGTTTTTCAGAAAGCAGTTATTAATAAAGACACTATTACTGCCTTCACTGGTATGAATTAATTCTAAGATCAACTTATAATCTAACTCTAAAATTTTGCATGGAAGAGAAAATGTGCAAGAGTCAAGACAATTTTAGGGTAGGGGGACAAAGACAAAGTAATAGCAATATATGTCCCTTAAACTGAGCAATGGGTACTGAGCAAATGTTCATTTGTATTGTTATACTCTTCACCTTATACATGTTTTCCAAATATTGTGCTACAGCCATTTAACCTTTAATTTCTAAAAAAGAACAAAGAAAGAAGACCTTGCCTCACCAAAAATCACATTATAAAGCTACAGTAACTAAAGGTATATTATTGGCAAAGAACCAAAGATCAATGAAACTAAACAGAGTTCTAAAACCAATCTATGCATATGAGAATTCATTAATAATTTGACATGCTACTTGTTATGAATGGCCAACTGAACAAGATTCCTCCTTCCACTATGCATAAAAATAAATTCAATATAATTAAAGACTTAAAATTTTCTATAAGAGTATAAGAAAACATAAGATTCTATGTTTAGATCTTCAGGGCAGGAAAAATGTCCATTAAATAGTAAAAAAAAAAAAAAAAAAGCAAAATCAAAAGTCACAAAAGCAAAGACAGGTAAATTTGAGATCAAAATTAAAAACTATTACAAACAAAGGGAGAGAACTTGAACAGACTGGAGAAAAATGTGTGCCATTTTTATATTAAAGATGAGTATCTGCAACACAACTAACTCCTACAAATAAATATTTGTTATGCCACATATAACAGAAAAACCAAAAATAAGAGTGATTAAACAAGATAGAAGTTAAACTTCTCTCTCATGCAAAAGAAGTTAAAAGTTGGTACAGTGACTCCAACAAATGGTCAGAGGCCCAGGTTTTCTGGCTCATCGAGCTACAAAGATAGTTTTGCTTTCCTAGGACAGCCGGCCGGTAGAGCTCCATCACTGTATCTGTGTTCCAATACAGGATGTATGAGGAATGAGGAAGAGAGTGCCTTCTCCCTTTAAGGAGATTTCAGAAAATCACACCAAACACTTCTGCTTGTGTACCATCAGCTAAAACTCACATGGTTGTACTTAGCTCTTAGGAGACCAAGGAATGTAGTCTTCTAGATGGGCATCAATGGGCTTGGCTAAAAGCTGGGGTTCCCACTACTGAAGATGAGGGAAGAACGGATCATAAAAGGTAACTAACAGTCTTTGTTGTGCTATCCAAAAAAAAAAAAAAAAAAAAAACAGAAAAAGAAATATAAATGGTCAAAACCTCGAGAAAAGATATTCAACCACAGGGAAATAAAAGTGAAAACAAGGGGGCATGAGGTTTTAAAACTTTTAAGAGAGGCAAAAATTTGTTAATTAGTGAAGGCATGAGGATTTTTAGATTTATGTTAATTTTTTTAAATAAAGAAATGTACTCAATACTGCTACTGTGACTGAAAAATAAAGGAAATATTACTGAAAAACTGAAACACATTACTGTTTTTAATTATGTTTATAATATTAGTATAGACACTTTGGGGACCAATTTGGCAGTATTTTTTAAAATTTTGATTATATGATTAGATGATCCAGCAACTCCATCTTTCAGATCTATGCAATACAAACATCACACATCTGCATAAGTACAAAGATGTTTGTTCATCGCAGTATTGTTTAAGAGAGAAAAATCGGAAATGATCCAAGTGTTTGTTATTATGGGACATTAATATTCTTCATAGCACTATTGCCACTACCTGAAATTGTATAATTTATCTATTCATTTGTCATTTAGAAAAATCAGCTCATCTAGGGGCACCTGGGTGGCTCAGTCGGTTGAGTGTCCGACTTTGGCTCAGGTCATGATCTCACAGCTCATGAGTTCTAGCCCTGTGTCAGGCTCTGTGCTGACAGCTTGGAGCCTGGAGCCTGCTGCAGATTCTGTGCCTCCCTCTCTCTCTGCCCCAACCCACTCGCATTCTGTCTCTGTCTCTCTCAAAAATAAATAAACATTTAAAAAATTTAAAAAAAAAGAAAATCAGCTTATCTAGGAAAAGAGCCAAGGCAAGAAGAATATACTTATATAATACCTGCTGGTTAAAAATTCATTAGAAATAATTCACTGTGTTTTAAAAATGGTATATCAAAACAAGCACCATTCCAGGCTATACTAACAATAACCCATGTAATGCAGACAGGTTGAAAAACTGATGAAGCCTCTGAACTTGCTATCAAGGGAGACTGGCACTAGATGTGATCTGTTTGCCCTTTTCTTTAGGGTCTGGACATCTCACAGTAGAATCAACACTCCCTCTCCATTATATGTAACTCTTAACTGCCTTTAATACATAGATCCCAATACTGCTACCAGTACCAGTTGAGCCTCTTCCACTCACTGAGCAGGGCCTACCATGGGGAAGAGGTCCCAACAGAACTGCCAGAATACCAAGACGTACTATGTGGAAGGAAGACAAAATACTGACACCTGAGCCACAGTACTTGCGGGGAAGGCTTGATACAATAGGAGCATTGTGTTCATCAGAACAGTATTACAGTATCCATCTCCAAGACTGTAAAATAGGGACCATGCCTTTGATCCACAAAATGGAAAGGATAAGTGTGCCCTTGCTAAGTCCCTCTCCATTCATTGCCGCTCATCTCTGCTTTTTATTTCTAACCTCACAGACAAGCAGTTTTCAAATTGCTTTTTTAACTGAAGAGACTCTTCAACTATAAACTTAAAGACAAACAGGAGGGAGAGGAATAGCTTTAGTGCTCAGTCTCAGGGGGTGGGGTAAGAGGAGCACCCAGACTAAGGAGAGCTCTGGGAAGCACAGTTTGA
Organism: Puma concolor; assembly: GCF_028749965.1. Taxonomy (NCBI): domain Eukaryota; kingdom Metazoa; phylum Chordata; class Mammalia; order Carnivora; family Felidae; genus Puma; species Puma concolor. Next base: position 31,898,114 of record NC_141675.1, on the reverse strand, counting down.
AAGGGAAGGAGATAGGGAGTACTGGAGAAAGTGAACTTTAGCAAAGACCTGAGGGAAGTGAGGGAGAAAGCTTTGTAGATATGAGGGGAAAGCAAAGTCCCTGAGGCAGGAACATAACTGGTTTGTTGGAAGAAGAGCAAGGTGCCATTTGTGACTCGAACAAAGTAAGCACAGTGGAGAACAGGAGATGAAGCCAGAGAGGTAAGTGGGGGTTTAGATTCTGTAGGGTCTTGTAGGTAAGCATAAAGCCTCTGAGTGAAGAACTTACTTTTAATAGGGTCCCTCAAGCTGCTGTGTTGAGAACAGGCTGTAGGAGAGCAAAGACAAAAGCAGGGAAAAAAGAATTAGGCTATGGCAATTATTCAGGTGAGATACGATGGCTTGGAAAAGGTGGAAGCAGGAGAGATAGCGGTATATGACCAATTCTAGATACATTCTGAAAGTAGAGCCAACAGAGTTTGCTGACAGACAATATGGGAAGAAAGAGAAAGACAACAACCAAGGATGACTCAAGGGTTTTGGTCTGGGCTACTAGAAGGGAGCTGCTATTTACGAGATGGGACAGACTACAGGAAGAGTGGGCTTTGGAGGGGAAAATCAGTTCAGTTTTGAGAGGTCTATTAGATATCCAAATGGAGATATCAAGCAGGCACTTTAATATCAGACTATAAGATTCAGAGGAGAGGTCTAACTTGAGATAAAATCTCATAGTCATTGGAATGTGGCTGATGACGTATAGATGGTATTTAAAGTCATGAGACCAAGTGAAATGCAAGGAAATAGGGTTGATAACGAAGAACAGAGGTTTGAGGAGTAAACAGCACTCCCAACTTTTAGTAATCAGGAAGATGATTAGGAACTAGCACAAAGACTGAGAAAAAACCCTCTAGTAAGGTGGGAGGAAATCCAGAGAAAGCACTGTTCTGGAAGCTAAATGAAAGAAGAACAATCTTAACTGTGTAAAATGCTGCTGAAAGATCAAGTAAAAGACTGAGAACTGACTCACTGGATGGAGTTACAATGTGGAAGGCTTGGTTGGGGAGGGGAGGTAAAGATGTGATTAGCAGGGACTCAAGAGGGACTATGAGAAAGCAATTAGACTCAGCAAGTTAGACAGCTATAGAAAGGAACAGATTTAAAGAGGGATGCAGGGTCAAGAGAGTCTGGTCTTGTATGATATGGCATTATATCTCTATTATTTAGTACAGTGCCTAGCACATAATGGTAACTCAAGAAATATTTGTTGACTGAACCGAGATTACTAGCCACTGAATCAGGAAAGTCTCAGTTCTAGCCATTTAAAAGCTGATACTGTGAAATGTGAGGATTCCTGGTCCAGGAAAAAGAACTGCCTTTATTCTTCTACGATGCCTAAAAACTCTTTAGTTTTAAAAACTATGCTTACACACCCAGGACACCTAAATTTGAGAGGAACAGCAACAGAATTTGACAAATACTCTACAAGGAAAGAGACTTTCAATTTTGGATAGGTTCAATCTCTCCAACTACCTCCTGCATCAGCGACCCTGTGACTTTGCATTCCGGGTACAACATGATCCCCAGTCCTCTATGTCATGACTCACTATGCACTACATGGACGACTTCTGGTGGTTGATGAAGGACACTAACTTATAGAGGCCTTGTGCAAGTGAGATATGCATGTGGAAGAACAATAACAGTCACAAGTATTTTAGTGACTTTTTTACTGTTCAATATACACCCTCTCTTTTTAATGTTACAACAACTTTGTGACACAAGTGTTTTTTATCACTTTCATTTCACAAATCAAAAATGTAGGGTTGAGAACACACGCCCCTTCAACAAATGGTGCTGGGACAACTGGATATCCATGCAGAGGAATGGAGTTGGACCCTACCTCATATATAAAATTTAACTCAAAATAGATCAAAGACCTAAATGTAAGAACTAAAACTACAGACTCTTAAGAAAAATAGGGGTAAACTGACATGACCCTGGATTTGGCAATGGATTCTTAGATATGATACCAAAAGTTTAAGAAACAGCAGCACCTGGGTGGCTCAGGTTATGATCTCACGTGAGTTTGAGCCCCACATCAGGCTCTGTGCTCTCAGCGCTGAGCCCACTTTGGATCTTCTGTCTCCCTCTCTCTGTTCTTCCCCCCCTCACTCCACCCCTCCCTCTCCCCCTCCCACCTTCTCTTGCACGTGCCTATGTGCTTGCTCTTTCTCAAAAATAAATAAACGTTAAAAAAAAGTATAAGCAACAAAAGGAAAAAGGACATAAATTTGACTTCATCAGAATTAAATGCTTATATGCAAACTACTATCGAGAAAATGAAAAAGCAGCCTACAATACAGGAAAAAATATTTGCAAATAATACATCTGACAAGGGTCTAGTATCCAGAATATATAAAGAACTCTTAACAACTACTCAACACCAACGAGACAAACAATCCAATGAAAAAATGGACAAAGAACTTCAATACACATCTTTCCAAAGATATACAGGTGGCCAACAAGCACATGAAAGGTGTTCAGCATCATTAGTCATTAAGAGAACACAAATCAAAATGACGAGATACAACTTCACACCCACCAGGATAGCTATAACCAACAAAACAAAACAAACAAAAAAACAGAGGGTGGGGGGTTGGGTTAAATAGGTGATGGGGATTAAGGAGTGCACTGATGTATAGACTCGTCGAATTCCTATACTGCACATCTGAAACTAATATTACGCTGTTTATTAACTGGAATTAAAAACTTTAAAAATAACAAGTATTGACAAGGATATGGGGAAACTGGAACTTCAGAACATTGCTAGTAGAAATGTAAAATGGTACAGCTGTCATGGAAAACATTTTGATGCTGCCTCAAAAAGTTAAACATCGATGGGGCGCCTGGGTGGCGCAGTCGGTTAAGCGTCCGACTTCAGCCAGGTCACGATCTCGCGGTCCGTGAGTTCGAGCCCCGCGTCAGGCTCTGGGCTGATGGCTCGGAGCCTGGAGCCTGTTTCCGATTCTGTGTCTCCCTCTCTCTCTGCCCCTCCCCCGTTCATGCTCTGTCTCTCTCTGTCCCAAAAATAAATAAAAACTGAAAAAAAAAAATTTAAAAAAAAAAAAAAAAAAAAAAAAAAGTTAAACATCGAATTACCATATGACCCAGCAATTCTGCTCCTTTGTGTGTACACAAAAGAACTGAAGCAGGTATTCAAGCAAAAACTTGTACATAAATGTTCCTAGCACTATTTACAATAGTCAAAAGGTATAAACAAACCAAATATCCATCAACTGATAAATGGATAAATAAAATATAGTACATCTATATAACTGAATTATTCAAAGGAAGCAATGATTATTAAAGGAAAGGAATACATGCTACAATATGAATAAACCTTTAAAAAATTATGCTAAATGAAAGAAGCCAATCACAATAATTCACATTTGTATGATTTCATTTATATGAAATGTCCAGAATAGGCAACTCCATAGAGAAAGAAGCAGATCAGTGGTTTCCAGGGAATACTGAGAGACAGGAATGGGGAGTGAATGCTTAATGGGTAAAGGGTTTCCCTCTGAGGTGTTAAAAAATGTTCCGAAGTTAATGGTGATGGTTCCATAATATTGTGCATGTACTGAGGGTCACTGCATTGTATACTTTAAAATGGTTAACTTGGTTAGTTTTATGTGAACTTTAACTCAAAAAAAAAAAAAATCACACACACAAAAATCAGACAGCTGACACCTGACAGATCATGGTTTCACATGCAAGGACAGACTCCAAACGCTCTATCCACTCAACCATCCTATTTCCTCTGCAAACCAAAGAAGCTCTGGACCACGTTGGCAATGACCTTTCCCCTTTACCACCATCCAGGCACAGTACCTAACTATATTTATGACAGTAGAATTCCTACAATTGCCCAAGCACATACAAGTTTCTAAACAAAATATTTTCTTATCATAGATGCCCAATATAAACTTTTGTAGACTGAGGTCTGCTATTCATGTCATAAAGATAATCCTTTATACAGAAGTCAACCATCACATCCACCTAACACATCAAATAATAGTAGCTGTGAAGACTAATCCCTCACAGAATGACACTCTTTGCAAAAAGAGTATAGCAATGGGGCTTATGTCTTCAACTAATCAACACCATTCTTCACTAATAATCCCTGGCATTTCCCAACCGCTCTGGTTTCTGTTCTGCTGGTTCTGTTCTGTTCTGGTTTCTGTTCTGCTGGTAGATCAAAACTCTTTAAACCTCCTATGCCAGGTTAAAGTTGCCAATGAGGCAGAGATGTTTAAGAGACAGATCGGTAGTGGCCATGTGCATGACAACCGACTCTAGACAGCCACTTTAACCCAAGGTCTTCAAGGTAACTGCATTCCAGCATTCACACAACCTTTTGGAAACCAGTTTATTCAGTGCTCTCTTCTCTTTGAGCTCAATGAGGGCCTCTTCCAACTTATTTCAAAGTATGAGAAATTTTACATATATGCAACTGGAAAACCAGCTATAATATCAAGTTAAATGGATAAAGTACAGCTGCACATTGCTCCTGGGAATCTGAAAGCTAGATACATATTCCCTGACATAGCCAAGTATTCCATTTTCAACAAGCCAACAATCTGATATTTGTTCATCAGTTCAATGGGAGGATGATGTCAGAGTCACTGGAGCCCTGCTGGCCTTTAGGAGCCCTGTGGCTTTTCAGATAAGAAAGAGACTAAGGGCCTAATCACTAACATCTGAGTCTCTAACGTCCTGGCAAAATTATCTCCTCAGTGTAAAGCACAATGTCTCCAAAACAAATACAAGCAAGACACCTCTAAAATGGGGAGAAGGGTAATCAGGTACCAATGAGTTACCTCCCTCAAGAGTTAGATGCATTTAGGTAACCAACACAGACTGAACACCTGCCATACAGACATATAAGACACCTGACCTTCCCTCATCACCTCCCTTCTCGGGTCAACTCAAAAGATTTCCCCAACATTCATTCTTTCCATTTCTTTACTTTCTACCTACTTCAATCTGGTTTCTGCCTCTTCCAATCTAAAATGGTTTCACTGAGGTCAAAGACTCTATCTGGCTATATTCAATAGGTCATTTTCAATCTACATCTTTACCTGATAACTTCTCTCTTTTTTAAATACGCTCTTCCCTTGCCTTTTATGACACATCTTAAACTGGAATTAGATTCTAAAGTAAATCCCTAAGACAAAAATCAAGCATAGTTTAAATTACTCTTGAAATCCTCTAAATGGCCCATTAGATAAAGTATAGCTATTTTTTTGTGTGTACATAAACTCTACGCAGTAATGAACAGCATATATAATACAGGACATACAGGACAAACAGTAAGTATACATGCAAAATAAACTTCATTCTCTCTCATCTAATTAAAAACATCTTCAAGTGTATTGGATTAAGTTTGCATACCTTACCTGCAAGATCCCATTCCACTTATCTCTCTGGCCACTTCTCATCCCTTTCCTGGAGCTACCCTCCTTTACCCAACTGTGAAACACTGGGCGTGAGCTCTCTTCTTAACCTCTGTCAATGGTTCTCAACTTCTACTGCTCAGTGGAATCACCTGAAGAGCTTTTAAAAATCCCAGGCAGCAATTTTTTTTTTAATTTTTACTTTTTTTTCAGGAGAGACAGTGAAAGCAAGTGGAGAGGGGCAGAGGGGCAAAGTAGAGAGAATCACAAGCAGGCTCCATGCTGTCAACGAGGAGCCCAGTGTGGGGCTCGAACTCATGCACTGTGAGATCATGACCTGAGCCAAAACCAAGAGTTGGTCACTTCACCCACTGAGCCACCCAGGAGCCCACAAGGCTGCAATTCTGACCAAGTAAACAAAAACAGAAATTTCTGGTGTGGGTTATCAGCATCAGTATTTTTAAATTATCCCATATTTCCAATGTGCAGCCAAGATAAGAATCACTATTCTATACTGTCTTCCTAAAGCAGGGATTACACACTTAAGTGCCTACAGGGTCTGACAAATAAATAAACAAAGTAGGCCAGGCATAAGTTTTAAGGAGCGGAGGGCTCGCTGGTAAACAGAAAGCAGCTGGGATCAGTGGTGACTTAGCTCCAATCAATTGTTCCCATATGGAAAAGCCAGCTCAGTAGTGCTACATCTTCCTACTTTTAAAGAAAAGCCCCAAATCTAGATTTTCATGGGAAATCTTTAGATTTTAAATTATTGGCAACTAACTCAAAATTAAACAACAAAAACCACCCTATGCGAAAAACAAAATACATCTGTAAGCCAAATTCAGCTGTGGGCTTTGGATTCACAACTTCTGCTCTTGGCAATTCCATCCACACCCTTCAATTTACACCTAAATATCTGTGTCCCCAGTTCAGCCCACTCCTCCAAGCTCTGGATTTGAATTATCTAAAGTTTATGTGCAATCTCCATTTAGAGGTCTCACCAGTCCCAAAGTGAACTGTGATTTAAACCCACTTCAAAACTATTCATTCTTCTAGTGTTCTCTACCTCAGGTAACAGCCCCACCATTTACCTGGTTGGGCAAGCCAAAACCCTGGGAGTCATCCTACCCACCTATTTCTCCCTCTTACTGTTTATAGCATATTATTAAGTCCTATCAGTTATGCTTATTAAATATATCTCCAGTATCCATCTACCGCTTTTCATTTTCTGTGTGACTACCATGGTCCCAGTTACCATCTTTTCTTTCCCACCTCTCCACAGTGTCTTAGCTCAGGCTGCCATAATAAAATACCATAGCCTGGATTACTTAAACAAAAGAAATGAACTTCTCACAGTTCTGGAGGGTAGAAGTCCTGATCAAGGTCTGGCAAGGTCAGTTTTCTTTTTCTTGCTTGCAGACAACCACCTTTTCACTGTGTGCTCACATGGCTTTTCCTACCTCCTTTTCTTATAAGGCCACTAATTTTACTGAATTAGGGCCCCACCCCTTTGACCCTGTTTAACCCTAATTACCTCCCAAAGATTCTATCTCCAAATATAGTCACATAGTGGCTAGGACTTCAAAATTTAATTTTAGGGAGACAAAATTCATTCTATAGCACAAAATAACCTTAATTAGGCTCAGTTATCTCCCATAAGCACTTATTTCGTTCCAAACCATTCTCTCCAATATGATCAGACTGATCTTTTACACACAAATATTTACACGTGTGTATGTACATATTTGACCCAACAATTCCACTTCTAGGAATTTATCCTACAAATATACTGACATGTGATCTGGTATATGCATGTATTATTATTTATAGTAAATTACTAGAAACAATTTAACTGTCCATCAATAAAAGAATGGTTAAATAATCTGTGGTATAGCCAAACAATGGAATACTATACAGTCATTAAAGAGTAAGGAAACTATATATTAAAATCGAAAGACTTCCAAGACATTGTTGAAAACAAGCATAATAGTATGTACAGTATGCTTCCATATGTGTAAATAACAGGAGGAATGAATAATATGCATTTGCTTGAATGCCCACAAAAAATGTCTAGAACAATACACAAAACTAGTACCAGTGGTCATCCCTTTGGAAGGTGTAGGGAAAACGGCAGCTGGGGAAGGAAGCAGGACCCACTGCAGACATTCTGATTTACTGGGCCTGGAGCATGGCCCAGGCGCTACTACTGTATTAAGTGCCTCTTTTGATTCTGATGAACAGGCTGGACTGAGAACTTCTGCTCAAAAAAGTCCTTTACCTACTTTCCCAGACTCATTTTGTATCATCCTGCCCTTATCATTCTCCTTGCTCCAGCCACAGTGGCCTCTGAGGTCCCAGGAAAGGCCCTATTCTTTCTGCCTGGAATACTGTCGCCCTAAAATTCACTTTATAACTTTTTTTTTTTTTTTTTTTAAGTATTTAGTTTTGAGAGAGACAGAGACAGTGTGAGCTGGGGAGGGGAAGAAAGAGAGGGAGAGAGAGAATCCTAAGCAGGCTTTGTGCTGCCAGCACAGAGACTGATGTGGGGCTCAAACTCCCAAAACCATGACATCATGATGTGAGCTAAAACCAAGAGTTGGATGCTTAACTGACTGAGCCACCCAGGTGACCCTATAACTTCTATTCTTCCTTTAATGTCTACCTCAACTTAAAGGTCATTTCCCCAGGAAACTTCCCCTAGTTTCCAAACTAGGTCAGGACCCTTATTTTATGTACTCAGAGCACCCTGTACTTCTCCCAGAACTTATCACAGTTTTATGAGGTATTTGTATCATTACACATGGGTACATCTGTAATGTCCAGGAGTACAAAGACTACAGCAGTCACTTTTACCACTATACTGCCAGACCTAAACTAGCACCTGGTTGGCAAAGTAGGCCTTTCCTCAGATATTTGGTAAATAAATGAACGACTGCTCTGCCCTCAAGTTTAGGACAGTAGAAAATCAACACACAAGCAAATGAAAACAATACAGGGTCACTAGTGTTAAGGCAACAGTCTGTTTAGAATAGTGGTTCTCAACTGGGGGTGATTTGGGGTTCTCTCAGAGGATGTGTGGCAATATCTGGAGGCATTTTTGATTGTCATAACTGTGTGGGTTGTGTGACTATTATAATTGTGTGGGGGGGGAGGTACTACTGGTATCTATTTAGTAGAGATCAGGAAGGCTGCTAAATGCAGCCCTAAAATGCAAAGGATGGCCCTTCACAACAATGAATCATCTGGTCCAAACTTTCTTACACCATATACAAAAATAAATTCAAAACTGGTGAGACCTAAATGTGGGACAGAAAACCATCAAAATCCAACAGAAAAAAAACAGGCAGGAGCTTTTTTGACCTCGGCCGCAGCAACTTCTCACTTGACATGTCACCAAAGGCAAGAGAAATAAAAGCAAAAGTGAACTACTGGGACCTAATCAAAACAAAAAGCTTCTGCACTGCAAAGAAACAATCGACAAAACCAAAAAGCACCCGTTAGAATGGGAGAAGATATTTGCAAATGACATATTGGATACGGGGTTAGTATCCAAAATATATAAAGAACTTACCAAACTCAACACCCCCAAAACAAATAATCCAGTCAAGAAATGGGCAAAAGACATGAATAGACACTTTTCCAAAGAAGACATCCAGATGGCCGACACATGAAAAGATGTTCAACATCACTCATCATCAGGGAAATACAAATCAAAACCATAATGAGATACCACCTCACACCTGTCAGTATGGCTAAATTAACAACTCAGGAAACAACAGATGTTGGCAAGTATGTGGAGAAAGGGGAATCCTCTTGCTCTGTTGGTGGGAATGCAAACTGGTGCAGCTACTCTGGAAAACAGTGTGGAGGTTCCTCCAAAAATTAAAAATAGAACTACACTACGACCCAGCAATTGCACTACTAGGAATTTATCCAAAGGATACAAAAATGTTGATCCAAAGGGGCACATGCACACCAATGTTTATAGCAGTGCTATCAACAATATATATGTATATATACACACACACACTGGAATACTACTCAGTGATGAAAAAAGCATGAAATCTTGCCATTTGCAGCAACGTGGATGGAACTGGAGGGTATTATGCTAAGTGAAATAAGTTAGAGAAAGACAGATATTATATGATTTCACTCATATGTGGAATTTGAGAAACTTAACAGATGATCGATCATAGAGGAAAGGAAGGTAAAAGAAGATAAAAACAGAAGGAGGCAAACCATGAGACTCTTAAATACAGAGAACTGAGGGTTGATGGGGAAGGGGTAAATGGGTGATGGGCATTAAGAAGGGCACTTGTTGGGATGAGCACTGGGTGTTATATATAAGTGATGAATCAATGGGTTCTACTTATGAAGCCAAAACTACACTGTATGTTAACCAACTTGAGAATAAAAATTTAAAATATTTAAAAAAACATTATCTAGTCCAAATTATCAACAGTATCATGAATTAAAACCTCTAATTTAGACAATGGTAGTGCACAAAAGGGCAATTAACTACTCCAGGTGGTAAGGTTTTTTGGGGGATGAGCAGTGGCAGGTAAATGTTAAGAAAAGCTTTGGTTGTGTGTTGAAAAGTGACTGTGGCTGTAACAGTGGAGACTATGTTTGCTAGAGGTAATGAGGAGTCTATGAAGAGTTTAAAAGTAAAGTTATGGTTTGAACGGGAGCCCCCCTCAAGTAATCCATACTCCAAAATTACTCATCTCTTTTATTCCCTCCTTGCTGAAACAAAACTTTCATTCTCTTAGGGCAGCTGGTTTCAGCTAAAACATTAAGCTCTAATTCAGACTAAGATATAGTCAGATAGCCCCTTCACTCTCCAGAATGTTAGCTGCATTTTAAAATATGCAAATACTGGGGCGCGTGGGTGGTTCAGTCGGTTGAGCAGCCGACTTCGGCTCATGTCATGATCTCACGGTCTGTGAGTTCAAGCCCCGCGTCGGGCTCTGTGCTGACAGCTCGGAGCCTGGAGCCTGTTTCGGATTCTGTGTCTCCCTCTCTCTGACCCTCCCCCGTTCATGCTCTGTCTCTCTCTGTCTCAAAAATAAATTAACGTTAAAAAAATTAAAAAAAAAATAAAATAAAATATGCAAATACTTATGAATACAAATAAACCTTCAACTGATTAATGTTCAGGCTGTTCCTGGATAAAACTATTTTTGAACTCATCAGCCAGGTTGATTCTGGTAAAGACTTCTTCAAAGCTTTCTATTTTAAAAAACTACTTTGTTCCCCCTGTCCTCAATCTCTGAGCTCCCAGTTTTATAAAAGATCCGAGTTTCCTCCACAGTATCTCAAGTTCTGTCAGAAACGATAGGAGAGCCATTTGGATGCAATAAATGTGAATACATTTTATGGATAAATTAGGAGTGGTCTACAGATTTTTAAAAGGCTTTCAGTAAAAGTCATGAATATTTCTGAAAGGAATGAAACTACGATAATTTTAACGGTATCACCAAGAAAGCAAACCGTGTTTTACTACAACACAAGCCTGCTGCCTACTGAGCAGGATGCACATGCTCTGACCTAGTATGGCAATTCTTAGGGTCTCAGCACTGGGTGCTCTGTTTACAAGAAACTGAGGCCTGAGACTAATAAAGAACAAAGAAAAATGCCTGGCACCAAAGGTTTGGGGGGATGTTTTCTACATGAGTGATTTGAGGAGGAACATTTCTTCAGATTTTGGAAAGCACTAGAAATCGCTCTTTTTTGCTTACGTGTTAAGATTTTTTATTTCATGTTTCGGACCATTTGCTAACAAGAAAATAGCTTATAATTTACAAACAGCAATTTATCCTCCCTTACATTTACTGACCACTAAAATCGGGTAAAATTTCCTTAAGCTTTACCAGAGTTGGGGGATTGGGAATAATGTGAGCACAAGACAGTTCAGATGCAACATCAACTCCGAGCCCCGCCAGCTGGTTTCCATCGAGAGGTCCCCCGGGAGAAAGCCCCTCTGAGGCGGCGGCCAGGGTCGGCGCGGGAGAGACCCACTGGGGCGGTTCGAGGGCGGCCGCAGGGCAGGGTCGGGGTATGCCGGGCCTCCGTTTACCTTTGTTTCAGGTACTCCTGCTTCCAGCCGGGCCGGGGATCCCGCCCGAGGCCCCGAGCTGGTGACACATCCTTCTTTGGCCAAGTCGGGTTGAGGTTGGGAGGGGGCGGGGAAGGAAAATAAAGCCTCAGCGCCTAACGACGTGACTCTCACTTCTTCCAAAACGTTGGCATTTGTTTTCCTGCCAAGCTTTCCTGTTAACAAGTTCCCGAGGGCTGTGCGGGCGAACTGGCCTGGGAGCCCCGAAAGTGGGAGGGACAAGGCCGTCCCCCGCCTTCCCTCCTCTGTGGGCGCCCCCGAGGCAGGCGGTTTCCACACCTCCCGGGCTGCCACGGCCCGGGACAGAGCTGAGTGTGCACAGGCGCCCGTGCCGCCTCAAACCCCGACTCCCAAGGCTCTGCCCGCCGGCCCAGCGCCGCGCGGCCCCTCCGGCCCCGCCAGCCAGGCCGTCCCCGCCCCCAGGCCCCGGCCCCGCCCGCTCGGGCCTCCGCGCGCCGCCCCTCGGCCTCACCACAACCCTCGGGCAGGGCCGGGGGCGCCGAGGCTCCAGGCCACGCGGCGGACGTCCCCGCGCTTACCTCAGCGCCCGCGGCTCCTCCTCCGGCTGCTGCCTCGGCTCGAAGACGGCGCTTGCCGCCAGGACTCTCGGCGGCGCGGGATCTCGGCTGCGAGTGCGGCGTGTGAGGAGCAGAGGCCTGATCGCGCCCCGCCCAGCCGCCCAGCCGCCCGCCCGTTCCCTCCTCCCCCTTGTGCCCACCCTCCGCCGCGGGCTTGACGCCCCGCCCCTCCCCGCCCGCCCACCACGCTCCGCCCACCCCGCCGACCGGAGCGGGGAAGGGGCCCGCCAGGGGCGCCGCGAGAGCCGCGGTATCCGCAGCCAGTGGGGTCTTTTGGTACGGCGGCTCCGCGGGGACGCGATTTGTCGTTCTTACTACTATCTGTCAGATGCGAATATCTCTCTCAGATTTGTTACTACTGTGATTTTATTGCGATTATCATTTTATAGTCGTTGTTATTGTTATCTTCATTGGTTCTTTTACCCTCCTGGAGGAGACGGGATGGTTCCAGGGAGGCCAGAGATGGCGGACACGCAGCCCTTGCTACCGACCGACGCCCCTGGTCGCTCTGATACTCCCTGTGGCCCGCACCTGTGCCATATTTCCTTGTGAGGAGTACAACCTGTGTGAATTTTGAAGGAAGATTTATTTTTAACTGTTGTGAAATTTTACACAAATGCAGAAAGCCATGTAAACCTAAAGCACACCTTAATGAAATAATTATGCGATACACACCCTTATAATCACACCCCAGATTTAACGCTATGTGAAATGGGTAAAAACAAAAGTTCATCCATATCAGGGAAGACATAGCCTTGGAAGGGCCTCCCAAGATTCTCCTCCTGGTAACTACCACAGGAAATCAAAGGCCATCTGCCCATAATCATAACCTCTCCAAGAACAAATGGAAATTTCCCCAGAATTAGAAACCTCCAATTAGAATGTATTTGTAAAATTCTCAGTTACAAATATCAATCAAAAAAGCATGAGTAAGGAACATCTAGGAGCCAAAGATTAGGTTCTGGGCACCTAGGCTGTCCTCACTCTGTGTTACTGGCCCTTAATACAACACCAGGCATGAAATAGGTGCCGTGTACTTATTTCGCAAAGATTTGCCTATTGAAAATTTCACCTAAGGTCAGTTTTTCGAATTGCTAAAATGATGTCCTCTGTGAGATATCTTGATGCCTTGGGAAGAAGCCATAATGATTTAAACTTCATACTGCTTTCCAGTTTTAAAGAAGCCCCTTTAAATTATGGTATCATATTTTAGATTTAGAGCAGTCCTGTGAGAAAGGCAGGGCAGGACAGAAGGGTTTTGCAAAGGTCACAGTGCAATGCATACCTGTAAGAAGAAGAAGTACGTAGCAAACTATAAAACAGTTTCAGTATTGCTGACCCTGCCAATCCCTACTGGATTCCTGATTTGCCTTGACAGTTTTAGTGCCTGAGTTTTTACATAAGGACTCTTTTGGTCCCTTTGCCATACATTTATATGCAATATGACTTAAATTTATAAAGGACAGAATACCTAACTGGAAATTTGATTTAACAGGATGGAGTCAGTCTTTCTGTCATGGGCACCTTGGTAAATGGGCTAGAGAGCTATCCATTTGCTACCATTAATTGAGCACCCTGGCTCTGTGATTGGTGGTGGGAATACAAAGAATATAAAATAAATAAGACACAATATTTGCTCTCCAGGGATTATAGCCAATGAGGGAGAAAGATTTGGAGATAAGTGAGGGTTTAATTTATTTGGATGGGAACAGTCCTGAGCACAATTAATTCTATTAGGTGTCCTATTCTATTAGGACGGCATAGGGCAAGACTTCTCAGACAAGAGAACATCAGATTTGTTTAAATTGTGAGAAAATGTCAAATATTGCAAAAGTAAAGAGAATAATATAATGAACTATTACATATTCATTACTCAGTTTCAACAATTATCAGCCCTTGGCCAATTTGTTCTTTCTGAACCTCACCTTTTCTTTCTCTCCTTGGATTATTTTGAAGCAAATCATAAGCAGCGGATTATTTTACTCATAAATACTTTACTATGTATCCCTAAACAATACAGTATATTTTTGATAACAACCACAAAACCATTACAATGTCTTTAAAAATTAAAAATTTCTTAACATCTAGTCAGTGTTCAAAATTTCCCAGTTTTTTTTAAATTTTTTTTTCTATGTTTATTCATTCTTGAGAGAGAGAGACAGAATACAAGTCGGGGAAGAGCAGAGAAGGAGACACAGAATCCAAAGCAAGCTCCAGGCTCTGAGCTATCAGCACAGAACCAACGCGGGGCTCAAATCCACAACTGTGAGATGATGACCTGAACCGAAGTCAGGTGCTTAACCGACTGAGCCACCCAGGTGTCCCCGGTTTTCTTTTTTTTTTTTTAATTTAAATTTTAGTTAACTTACAGTGCAATGTTGGTTTCAGGAGTAGAATTCAGTGATTCATCACTTACATTCAACACCCAGTGCTCATCACAACACATGCCCTCAATACTCATCACCCATCCCACTATCAACCTTCAGTTTGTTCTCTATCATTAAGAGTGTCTTGTGATTTGCTTTCCTCTCTTCTTTTCCCCCCTTTTCCAATATATTCATCTGTTTTGTTTCTTAAATTCCACATATGAGTGTGATCATATATTTGTCTTTCCCTGACTTACTTATTTGGATTATCATAATACATTCTAGCTTCATCAACATCATTGCAAATGACAAGATTTCATTCTTTTTGATGGCTAAGTAATATTCCATTATATATATACACACACACATACATATACATATATATACATATATATGTATATATATATAATGTGTGTGTGTGTGTATATATATATATATATATATATGCACACACCCCACATCTTTCTTTACCCATTCATCAGTTGATGGACATTTGAGCTTTCTCCATAGTTTGGCTATTGTTGATAATGCTGTTGTAAATACTGAGGTGCATGTACCCTTCAATCTGTATTTTTATATACTTTGGGTAAATACCTAGTAATGCCATTGCTGGATTATAGGGTAGTTCTATTTTTAACTTATTTGAGGAACCTCTGTACGGTTCTCCAGACTAGCTACACCAATTTTCATTCCCACCAACAGGTGCAAGAGGGTTCTCCTTTCTACACCCCTTGCCAACACCTGTTGTTTCTTATGTTGTTAATTTTAGCCATTCTGACAGGTGTGAGGTGGTATCTCACTGTGGTTTTGATTTGTATTTCCCTGATGACGAGTGATGTTGAGCATCTTTTTATGTGTTTGCCATCTGGATGTCTTCTTTGGAAAATTGTGTATTCTGCCCATTTCTTCTGCCAAATGTCTTCTGCCCATTTTTTAACTGGGTTATTTGTTTTTGGGGTGTTGAGTTTGATAAGTTCTTTATACATTTTGGATACTAACCCTTTATCAGACATGTCATTTACAAATATCTTCTCCCATTCCATAGGCTACCTTTTAGATTTGTTGATTGTTTCCTTCACCAGGCAGAAGCTTTTTATCTTGATGAGATCCCAATATTTAACTTTTGCTTTTGTTTCTCTTGCCTTCAGTGATGTTTCTAGCAAGAAGTTGCTATTGCCAAGGTCAAAGAGGTTGCTGCCTGTGTTCTCCTCTAGGATTTTGATGGTTTTCTGTCTCACATTTAGGTTTTTCATCCATTTTGAATTTATTTTTGTGTGTGGTATAAGAAAGTGGTCTAGTTTCATTCTTCTGCATGTTGCTGTCCAATGTTCCCAACACCATTTGTTGAAGATACTGTCTGTTTTTCCATTGGGTATTCTTTCCTGCTTTGTTGAGGATTAGTTGGCCATATAGTTGTCCAGTTTTCTTATAAAATGTTTTATTTAGTTTATTGCTTCAAGTCAGGATCTAAACAAGTTCTTCACATTGTATTTGGTTAAAATCTCTTAAACCCTTTTCTTTCCTTGCACTTTATATGTTGGAGAAATTGATTGCTTATCCTGTGGAGTTCCCCACATTCTGTACTTGGCTGATTTCACCCCTGTGGTGTTAACATGTTTCTCTACCTCTTTTCTTCTCATAAACTGATAATAGAACTAAAGACTTGATCATATTTAATAAAATACAATCCATGATTAAGTTAGAAAAGTCAATTGTTCAAAATCAGACCCAGAACTGTCATGGGTATTAGAATTGGCAGACAAGTACATGAAAACAGTTACTGTAACTGTATTCCAAACATTTAAAAAGTTAAACAGAGACATGAAAGATCTTAAAAAAGAGCCAAATTGTAATTCTAGAGATGAAGACTATAATGTCTGAATAAAAATGCACTGGATAGGATTGATGGTGAGTTAGACATTGCCAGAGAAAAGATTAGTGAACTTGAAGTCATACCAATATAAATTATCCAAAATTAAACATATGTAGGGGGGAAAAGATTTTTTAAAAAATGAAAAAACATTCGTGAGCTGTGGGACAATTTCAAGTGGCCTAATATATATGTAAATGGAATCTCCAAAGGAGAGAGATGGGACAAAAAATATTTGGATAAATAATGGTCAAAATTTTCCAAAAATGTTTTTAAGTTTTTATTTTCATTACCTGCTGCACATTATAACAAATGCACTCCTAAATACCCATCACCTACTTCATCCATCCTGCCCTCCCCCAAATTTTCAAAATTTTTAAAAACTACATACTCACAGATCTAAGAATTTCAACATACCCTAAACACAAGAAACATAAAGAAAACCACATGAAGGCATATCATAATCAAATTGCTCAACATCAGTAGCAAAGAGAAAAAAGTAAGTATTATGCACAAAGGAACAAAGAAAGGATGACAGCAGATCTCTTGTCAGACACAATACAAACAAGAAGATAGTAGAGCAACATCTTTAAAGTACTGGAAAAGAAACTATCAATTTAGAATTCTGGTGTCATCTAGAATATCTCTTAAAAGTGAAGACAAAATAAAGACTTTTTCAGACATACAAAAACTAAAATAATTCATCACAGCAAACCTGCACTACAATAAATGCTAAAGAAAGTCCTCCATGCCTGAGGAAAATGAAACTAGATGGAATTATGGATCTACAAAAAAGAAGGGTGAGTACAAAAATAGTAACTGCCATGAATAAAAATATAAAAAATTAAAATCATTTTAAAGACATTAAAATCTCATTAAAACAAAATGACTACTTAAACAAAAATAACAACAATGTATTATGAGTATGATTGCCAGATAAAGTACAGGATACCAAGTTAAATTTGAATTTCAGATAGATGTTACTTTTTTAGTATATAATTATCTCTAAATATTACATGAAACACACTTATTTTTTAAAGTTATTCATTATTTATCTGAAATGTAGACTTCACTGGGTGTCCTGTATTTTTATTTGCTAGATCTGGCAGCCCTAATTTTGAAGTTTATAACATAAATAACTAAAATATATGACAAAAAACAGCAAAAAGGCCAGAAATAAAAGCATAATAGTATAAGTTTCTTACACTATACTTATACCTGAAGTGGTATAATTTCACTTGAAGGTAGATTTTGATAAGTTAAAGAATTATACTATCAACCCTAAAGCAACTACTGAAATAACAAGGCAATAATAAAACAACAAAGGAGTTAAAATATAAACATAAAAAAATTCAACTAATCCAAAAGAAGATCTAAAAAAGAGGAAAAAGCAACAGAGAAGAGATTGGAAATATAAAAAATAGTTAAGACGATAGACTTAAACCAGATCATACCAATAATCACAGTAAATGTAAATGGACTAAATACTCCCAATTAAAAGGCAGAAAGAAATTGGGTTTAAAAGGAAATACAACAAGATGCTGTTTACAAGGAATGCACTTTAAATGCATAGACATAAACAGGTTAAAAGTAAAATAATAGAAAGAGATTTACCATGCAAACATAAGAATACTAGCCAAAAGAAAATATTTCACATAAAGAATATCGCTAGGAGTAAATAATTTCATTTCAAATTATGAAGGGATCAATTCATCAAGAGGACATAACAATTGTACATGTTTATGCATTTAATAATAGATATTCAAAATTCATGAAGCAAATATAGATAGGAGCAAGGAGAAATAGACAAATCTACAATCAATCTTTGTAGATTCCAATACCTTCTTCCCAGTAATTGATAGGGCAAATTGACAGAAAATCATCAAGGATATAGAAGACTTGAATAACACTATCAAGCAGCTTTCCTAATTTATATTTGTAGGACACTCCATCCAATAAAAGAATTCACATACTTTCCCATTGCACACAAAATATTTACCAAGATAGACCAGATTTTGTGCCATAAAACAAATTTAAATAAATTTAAAAGAATTCAAGTCATACAAAGTGTGGTCTCTGACCACAATGGAATTATATTAGAAACCAATAACATGTCTAGAATTCAGTGTATTTCCTTCTCCTTCCCCTAATTCCCCAACCTGTTCCTTCTTACGTGTTCCTTTCCTATCTTAGGTCAAGATCTCACTGTCCACTCAGTCACTTAGAAGAAATTCTTAACTCCTCTTGCTCCCTCATCTTTCTCATAGGACAAATATCCAAATTTTGACTTTTCTTTCAAATTGTTTCTCAAATCTGTTTGCTCCTCTCTGCCTCTATTACTGCTTCCTCTGTGATCAGTGGATCAGGTCATCGCCATGTCTCTTTGTGGGCTTGTACTAGCCACCTAACTGGTCTCTCTGCCCTCCATCTTGCCCTCTTTTAACTCACTCTCCACATGTGGCTGAACAGTGCACAATCTCACATTCTTATAGCTTCCCAGCACCTGTCATATAGCTTTCCTTTATTTGGGGAATCTCTACTGTTAGGAGCCCTGACTCTTAAGGTGGGATCCAGAACTCACTTTCCCCACATCCTTTGCAGCTAGAGGATGGTGATCAAGGGCTTACTCAAATGTACCACATAAGATTATAATTAAGAAGAGCACAATGTGAGGGGCGCCTGGGTGACTCAGTTAAGCTTCCAACTCTTGATTTCATCTCAGGCCATGGTCTCATGGTCATGGGATCAAGCCCTGTATCAGGCTCCACACTGGGTGAGGGGCCCGTTTGGGATTTTCTCTCCCAACCTCTCTACTCCTCCCCCATAAACACACACATGCTTTCTCTCTCAAAATAAATAAATGAACTTTAAAAAAAAAGTCACAATGTGAAGAAGCAGGCCATCCACACAACACAATAAAGTCATTGGATATATTTGCAAGAGAATCCAGAGACGTTGTTTCCTTATGTGGTAATGTGGTTACTCTGGGAAATCCAAAAAGTCTGAAGTTTGTGTTTGATTTTCTTTCTTTTCGTTTTCTCCTTCCTTCCTTCCTTTCTTCTTATAACAGCTTTTTAAAGACCTAAGTCACATACCGTATAATTCACCCATTTAAAATATAAAATTCAATGGTTTTTGGTATATTCACAGAGATGTACAATCATCATCAAAATCGATTTTAGAACATTTCACTAACCCCAAAGAAACTCCATACTGTTAAGCCACTCTCATTTTCACTCATCCTCCCTCCTAGCCATAGGCAACCACTCATGTACTTTTTATATTGATAAGTATTCTGGACATTTCACATAAATAGAATCATATGACATGTGACTTTTGTTTCTGGCTTCTCTCATATATGTGGCATAATATTTTCAGGGTTCATCCATGTTTTACTGAACCATGTATCAGTACTTTATTCCTTTTTATTGCTGAATAATATTCTATTGTATAGCCATACTATAGTTCATTTATTCATTCACCTGTAAATGGCCATCTACATTGCTTCCAGTTTTTAGCTCTCTCAAATAAGGCTACTATGAACATCCATGTATTAGCCTTTGTATGGACACATGCCTTTATCTCTCTTGGTTATATATCTAGCAGTGGGTTTTGTGAGTCATATGGTAACTCTGTGTTTAAAGTGTTTGATTTTCTTTGCTTGAATGTTAATGGAATGGTTTTTGTGAGAACCAGAATGTGGGAGAAGTTGATTTTTTATTTCATCATTTGAGTATTTTTTTTTAATTTTTTTAATGTTTATTTTTGAGAGAGAGTGAGACAGAGCATGCACGGGGGAGGGCCAGAGAGAGGGAGACACAGAATCCGAAGCAGGCTCCAGGCTATGAGCTGTCAGCACAGAGCCCGACGCGGGGCTTGAACCACGAACCGTGAGAACATGACCTGAGCTGAAGTCGGACCCCCAACCGAATGAGCCACCCAGGCACCCCATCATTTGAGTTTTTTAATGTACATGGCAAGCTTTTGTATACAGAAAGGAAAAAAACCTGAAAACATGTATAGCTACTTTTGTTTAATAAATGTCAAATTTATTGTGCTCGCTTCGGCAGCACATATAATAAATGTCAAATTTATCAAAGGTATCCAGTTTTGAAATCTAGTTTTTCTTAGACCTTTAGTGTAACTTAAAATTTTATAATTTTATTTATAAATGTATTCTCTTATAACTTAAAATTAGTTTATAAATATGGTAGATTAAGTTACCTAAACATTTATTATCAACTCAATTAGATTCTTAGATTTTTCAAACTATAACTACAAATGTAATATATTTGATTATTTAAAGCACTTCAAACATTCACTAAGCAAGCTTACAATTCTAATAAACCAATATTCTTAAGCACTTAAACTCTATCTACAAACCTAATAACTCTGAAGTTATAGATTTAGTACCTCAGATTCTCTGAAAAATCCAATCATAATCAATTCAACTTTTACATATCTCAAGTTAAAATCCCCAATCTACTATAAATTAAATCCCTTTAAACATTTAAAATTAAAATCACAAGTCTAAACTCAACATTTCAAGTACCCCACCTGTAATATAAAATACATTCAAATTTCCAAGGGGATTAAAGAATAAGCTATTCTTGAATTCAACACAAAAGGTGTTAAATCTTAGGTTTGAGTCACTTTTTCACTCTTATTTGGAGACCGTAAGGTTGGCTAGAAAAAATTCAGCAAAAGTGAGAAATCATATATAATAGTTCATACATAGTTTGACATTTTAAATTAAATCCTTAGAACATATAAATGTTTAGTGTAGAACATGTAAATTCACTTCATTTTCCATACCCTTTCTTTGAGTAGTCTGTTAACTGGAGTTCCAAGACATTTTTGCTGCATAAACCACTCTCATGTAGTATCCTTCGTTATCTCGGGATTTCCATAATTTTGGGATTATGTTAAAACAGAGCAAAAAGTTTAAGTTACTTGCAAAGCAATATAAATGTGGATTGATTTTTCAATTTTTAAATTTCCTTGCAATCTTTCTTTAACTGTCTTGTCCACTTTTGATTTAAGAATTTTTTTAGTAAGTTGCCATTAGTTAGTCTTTCCAAAGCATTCATCCTAATTTTCATAGAAACAACAACCCTCTTTCCATACTTAGATTTCATGGTCCTTTGTCATATTTCATTAAATTAGATATTTAAAGTAGTAAGCACAATTAACATCTGTAGATCTGGAAACAAATGCCCCTGATTCTTGGTATGTGTTGTGCTCAAGTAATGGGAACAGAAAACGTCAGTATACTAGAAAAGGACTAGCTGTAAGTGCTTAGCTATGAGGTTCCTGGGTACCAACTGGTATATTTACAGAAGGAATGGAGAATGCTGGTTAATCTAGTGATTGAGCTGAGTGAAAGTTGGCTTAAAAATCTTCTTTGTTTTTCATAATTTTAAAAGTTACAATTTACGTACAATAAAATGTATCCTTTTGAGTGAACAATCCTATGAGTTTTGACAAACACTTGCAAAAATAGAACATAGATCACTACCATGATCAAGATAGACAATATTTCTGTCAGCCCCCAAAATTCCTTTGTGCCACTCCTTTGTATTCAATCTCTCCACATCTTCCCTTCCCCTGCCCCCTAGACCCAGCTCCTGGTAGCCACTGATCTTGGTATAATTCTCTGGAGATTCTTCCAAGTTGTGTGTATCATTAATCTATTCCTTTTTATTAGTACTATCCCATGTTATGGATGTACCACAGTTTATCTGAATATTCACCTATTGAAAGACATCTAGATTGTTTCCATCCAGTTTGAGGCTATTATGGAAAAAAGCTACTAGAAGCATTTGCATACAGGTTTTTGTATGAGCATAGTTTTCATTTATCTGAAAGTGATATGCCATTGTTGTTTAAATTTTCATTTCTTTAATGGTTAATAACATTCTTTTATGTACTTATTTATCACCTGTATATTATGTTTGGTGAAATGTCTGTTTATCTTTGGCCCATTTTCTAATTAGATTCTCTGTTTTTTCACTGCTGAGTTTGAGGTTTCTTTATTCTAGATACTAGTCTTTTATCAGATATGTGGTTTGCAAGTATTTTCTCCCAGTCTGTAGTAGTTTGTCTTTTCATTCTTTTAATAGAGTTTTTGCAAAGCAAGTTTCTAATTTTGATGAGGTCCAATTTATCAATTTTTCTTTTTATGGATCATGTTTTCATGTTAAGTCAAATAACTATTTGCCTAGCCTTAGATCCTAAAGATTTTCTACTATTTTTTAAATAACAGTTTTAGTTTTACATTCTTTACTACATCCATGATTCATTTGAGTTACTTTTTTACACAAATACGTGAGGTTTCCCTCCCTCCCTCCCTCCCTTCCTTCCTTCCTTCTTTTCCTTTTCTTTCTTTGCCTTTGAATGTCCACTTGCTACAGTACCATTTGTTGAAGTGGCTATCCTTTCTTCATTGACTAGCTTTTGAATGTTTGTCAAAAATCAGTTGAGGGGCACCTGGGTGACTCAGTTGAGTGTCCAACTTGATTTTGGCTCAGGTCATGATCTTGCAGTTTTGCAGGTTCAAGCCCACATCGGGCTCTGCACTGATGGAGTGGAGACTGCTTGGGATTCTGTCTCTCCCTCTCTCTCTGCCCTTCCCCTGGTCATACTCTCTCTCTCTCAGTATAAACAAACATTAAAAAAATCAATTGGGCATCCCAAGAGCCCACATTGTGGTTTCTAATACCATTTTCTAGTAAAAGGAATATGGCTCCTTAGAGAAATGGTTTATTCTAGAACTAGGGAAGAATATATATAAGATAATACAGTTGCATTTTGTAGTATTAGAAAGTAAGGAACCAAAAACACATGCATGGGGTATGTCAAAGGTGGACAGAACGACTAGAAGAGCTCCTAATGACCCAGGTTAGAACAATTTGAGCAAAAAACAAAGTAGAATTGGATTAGAGCCCAAATACCCATGAATCCATGAAACAAATGATTGAATAATAAATATATGGGAGAGAATAGACAAATATGCCACTCAGAATTCCAAATGATTGATGCTGATACTTTGTCCTCAAGGAGAGGAACATAAATCCCCACTCCTTAGGTATGGGCTGTGCATAGTGACTTCTTCCAAAGACTATAGTCTGAAAATAGGGGAAAAGTAACTTCAAAGTAGAAAAATCTGATAAACATTACCTCAGCCCAACTCAATATCAAAATCATAAATCATGTTGATAAACACTTACTCTTAATATGATGTGATAAAAATGGCACTTTGCTTCTGTAATCTTTCTTCCCACAACCCATCACTCCAGTCTTACCATGAGAAAAACATCAGACACATTCCAATAGTGGAGCATCCTACAAAATATATGACAAATATTCTTCAAAGCTGTCAACGTCATGAAAAACAGGGAAATCTGAGAAATTGTCACAGACAAGAGGAACCTAAGGAGACATGACAACTAAAAATAGAGGGAATCTGAATACACAGTGACTATTAGTTAATAATAATGTATCAATATTTGTTGCTTAATTGTAACTGATGTACTATACTAGTATAAGATGTTAACAATGAGGGATACTGGGTGCACTATATGGGAACTTTTTGTGCTATCTGCTTAATTTCTCTGTAAATCAAAAACTGCATTTAAAAATAACGTATTTTTAAAAATCATTTTGGCATATTTGTATGGCTCTGGTTCTGGGTTCTCTACTCTGTTCCATTGATCCATTTGGCTATTTGTTTGCCAATAACACACTGTGTTGATTACTGTGTGGTATTGTCAGAGGGATAGCTATCTAGTAGGCCTTAAGAATTGGGTGGGTTTTGCCCATTTTTAATTGAGTATTTTCTTATTATTGAGTTTTGAGAATGTGCCAGCATACTAGAGAGAAGCCCACTGGCTGTGAGTGCCCATTATGCCTTAGGACAAGTTGGTAGTTTTTATAGAAGGAATGGAGAATGTTAGTTAACTTAATAATTTACGTGAAAATTGGTTATAAAGGCTGCTATTATTTTTATTTCTAGATTCCATCCCAGAGTGGAAAGGATGTGTACCCGATTGAGATAACATTATTTACTTAGAGAAGATGTGAGACTATTATCTACCTATAGATTTGAGTTACTTGTTAAAGGTTAGGGCCCCGGGCCCTGGATCTAGGTTCGCCATCCAGAATTATTCCTCCTGAACCACACCTTGACAAGTCAGATCCCTTCTTATATAGCTGGACTTTTTAACCAACAGAATCCCTAAGTACATGCCTTTCAGCATAACCTAGTGAATTGCACAGTTCCCTAGGCATACCTAAAATTGTATTTTGAACACTTCCCCCCCCACCCCCAAAACGTTTTTTCAAACATTTTTGGATTTGGGTTGATAGGATTCTGCACCCTCTTCCCCCAATGCTGCTAGTCTGCAACTGCCTAATGAAAGAGTTCTTAACAGTTTTGCCCCTACAGACCACTTTGGCAGTCTGGTGAAACCTATGGATCTCTTCTTATACTAATGTTCTAAAATCTATTCCATAAATCACATAGGATCACAAAGGAAACCAATTACTGAAATATAGTTAGCAAAATATTAAAACAAATGTGTGGTACATTTATATATGCTTGTTTCTGTCTATTAAATATCAAGATCTCATGACAAACTTAATTACTATCATAATTTCACAGTAATGATGAACAAAAACGATGTTTCAAGATATTTGCAGTAACCATACAGATTATTAATTGAAAATATCTATAATTTCTATCAGCGACAAAGCCATCAGTACTACTAACACAGCTGTGGCTGGCCCACTGCCTCTATTCATAATCAAAGGGAATGCTACATTTTCAATCACAGGTCAGTGAAAATAAAGATGTGATTTTTTTTCTCCATTTGAGTTTATGGCATAATGGAATTCTGTTTCTGTTCTTTGAAATTCTTCCACATTTTCCACATTTTAAAATTTGTCTCTCCTATTACTATTTTCTGTTAATTTTTATTAATTCCTCTGGAATGAGTATTAGAAGGAGATTGAAGGAGTGAAGGAGATAGGTGAGTGCAGACTTGGTTCCTGGAATGGATGTCTGTCATTCTCCCCCACCCCCTCCCAACCTTTCTGTTACTCCCACACTCAGTGCTCTGCCTCCTTGGCCCAGCCAGCTGTTTGCAAGCATCTCCCCAACTGTGAAAAACAGCCACAGCCCCTCTGGGACTCTGAATTGGTTTTGTGGATTTATCTGTAAGATGTGCCCACAGCTAGCTGTTTTTTCTTCCTTATGATCCTGAAACTTGTCATGCTGGAAAAGGGTTTTGCTTCAGACATCCTGAATCTGGGCAGGCCCTTTGGAATGTGTGAGGATTCACATTGTTTTCCAGTTCCAATCTCCATAGATCCTTGAAGGCAAAGTAGAACCACATATTTGAATATTACCAGTAAAGCAAAATATTGAAGACTTGGTATGGAAAATGAGTGCTCAAGGATATAAACAATATATCACCAGCACTGTGAAGTTAAACAATGAAGGCAATTATTTTCCTAAAGTGGGGACAACGGTGTAGCCTCTGCAACATTCTTCTGTCTTCAGTTCCAGTGCCTGGAGACAGGCAGTACAGTGGGACTGTCAGTGGTGCACAAGTACAAGAAGTGTTTTCTACCTTTGGTGACACTACTCTTTTTACAGTGCCTTTCTTGCTGTGGGACTCTTGTTGATTTCTGCCTTAGAGGTTGAGGGCAGAGATGTTCTAGTTCTCTTGATGAGTTCCCAGGGGACTAGGAGTGGCCTGGATTCTGGCCAGGGCCATTTATTCTTGAAGAAATTAGAAACCAGTGGGGGATTGCTCTGCTTATTCAGAAAGAGTGAGAAATAAACTAGCATGTGACAGGGCATGGAAGTTTATCTTCATCTAGACAAACGTTTATTTTATAGGTCTATAGAGGTGATAAAAATGAAGGCCGGGAGAGCAAGAATGGCTGGTAGTAAAATGAGAGAGAGAGACAGAGAGAGACAGAGAGAGAGGAGTTTCTATCTAGCAAAGATGGTTTTCATGTAGAGTTAGGATTCTCCCCCTTTTATTTTCTCTCACAGTTCTTTAAAAAAAAATTCAAGAAATTTTAGAATATATAAGCATACATAAAAGTAGGGTTAATAGGGGCGCCTGGGTGGCTCAGTGGGTTGAGCGTCTGACTTCGGCTCAGGTCACGATCTCACGGTTCGTGAGTTCGAGCCCTGCGTCAGGCTCTGGGCTGATGGCTCAGAGCCTGGAGCCTTCTTCTGATTCTGTGTCTCCCTCTCTCTCTGCCCCTCCCCCATTCATGCTCTGTCTCTCTCTGTCTCAAAAATAAATAAAAAAAATTAAAAAAAAAAAGTAGAGTTAATGATGTAATAAACATCCAAGTACCCACCATCCAAATGACACAAACACTCCAGATACCTGAAGGTAGAAGGAAGTGCTGATGAGCCGGTGAAGAAGGCCCAAGGAGAGAGTCCCCATTGAACCATCTTCCTGGTGCAGAGAATATGAAGCCACCAGTCAAGTCAGAACTGGTGTATCTCCTTCCTTTCTTCACTGACAAGTCCCTACTTGGTGGGGGGAGAGTGAAAGGGGAGGTATCAAGTGGGACAGGAAGACAGGTAGAGAGAGCAGAGAGCACAAGGCCCTACTCCTTTTCCTGCAGAGGGCTGCCAGGCCCAGGCTGGGGGAGGGGGAGATCTACCACTAAGTAAAGTTGTAAGTTTTGATGTTCTCAGGGATTATGAATTACTAAACTGAGACTGTGTTTGTGATTTAAAATGAGTGTGGGACTTGTCTGTTATTTAAGGGTGAGTGGAAGAGCCACGGGACACACAGAGTTTTCATTTAGGAGCAGGGAAGGTGACTTCTACTGAATTCATGTTTAGAAATGGCGGGAGACAAAGCCAAGTGGAGTTTGACTGCCAGGAGTCTTGCTTGTTCTACATACCATGTGGAAAGCATTTAACCAAACTTAAGATGCCATCCAGACTAAGGCAAATTATAATTTTAGATGCTATCAGGAAAGAAAAAAATTGCTATCTGTGACACATCAAAATTAAGGCAAAAATCCATGATGAAGAAAAAAGCAAATTTTAAATAAAAACTGGATCAGTATTACTGATTTTTCCTTTTGCCTGAGGCTTCCATATGTCTTGGCATGGCATTGCCACTGATTATTTTTTTTAATTTTGATATTTTGCTCATCATGGCTTTTTGGCATTTATTTTGTTTTAAAAATATTCATTAAAATATATTTATCTTGTTTTTTGAATTTTTTTGTTGCTCAATTAAAATTTTCATCTGAGGCAAGTGCCTCACTCACTTCACCCACATCACTTCTACCCTTTGGGAGATAGGGATGGGGGGGGGTGAGTGGAAAAAAAAAAAAGAACAAGAAGGAGAAGGAGGAGGAGAAGAAGAAGAAAAGAAAGAAAACAAAGAAAGATCCTTTTGTTTATTTTCTTGTCCTTGTAATCGTAAATGGCAGAAATAGTTTGACAAATTTCCTTAAAAGGGATCTCTTTAAAGTTCTTGCTGGAAAATATCAGATATGGTCTAATTGATAGCTTCAGATAACACTGAAGAGGGGAGCTCTAATCTCGTGAAGACTCCCAATTTATTGCCTGGATGACAAAAGTCCACAATAACTGGCTACATGGGTGCTTTCAGTGCTGTTGATATTAAAGCACGAAGCAAAATTTTTGTTGTGTTTATTTCCTCATTCCTGCCATTTAAGGAAATTCCCTCTAGTACCAATGAAAGTGTAAAAGGAGATTTATGATACTTGTGTGTGATAATAATACCTGGTATATAGCTCTCTACCATTTTCATCATCTCACTTAATTTTCATATTTCTCATTCAGTTCTCAAAACTACCACAGGGAGTGGGCAGCGAAGGTATTGCCACATTTTATGTATTAGGCATTAGCTTCATTTTTTTCATACGAGGCTGGCCCAAGTCACATGACAAATTTTCTACAGAATAGAAACCAGAACGTTGATCTTTCTACTTCAAGGACAGTCTCTTTCCTGCACGGTGTTGTGTGCCACTGAAGACATGTGGAGACACTTTAAGTGGCCGTGTTTGAGGGATTGCAGCTATAATCTGAGCTGGTTAGCAGCTGATCTCCCTGAGGCTATATCCAGTCTCCTAATGCTGTTTCATATTAAACAGGTTTGAGAGTGAGTCACTTGGCTGGCACAAACCAGCAAAGTGATTGCTTCAGCTCTGCTTGGAAACTCTAAATCCTCCCTTTGCCTGGGGGTAGCAGACTCAATGCAAACCTCAGCTATAATACTGTGGCAGCTCTGGGGTTGACTTTGTGTTTCACTTACAGAATTTCAGGCTTCATTTAGCATTCACCCCTTTTCCCCTTCCATGCTTACAAGGTTTGGTACTGAGTTCTCTCATGCTAACACCTCCATCTACACATGTTTTTCTTTGTTTAGGTAATGCTGGAGTGGAAAAGAAGATATGTCCAGCCCAAGGAGCTCTTAGTCAAAAAGGAAAGGAAGCCTTCAATTAGTCATAGTGGGCTGCTGCCTGATAGCCAGGTGAGCCTTAGAGGTGATAGAATTCTGATCAGTTCAAGGAGGCAGTTTGGATTTTCTGTTTCTTCTTGTCTAGCACCGAGGCATAGGTTGCTCTTGGTAATTGATTTGGGAGCTAAAAAAAATCCCCTCCTAAGCTCCGGTGGAGAGAACATCTGGCTCTCCTTGAGCTAGAGGTAAATTAGGTGGCCTCTCCCTCATTTGCCACCCCATGCCTATATAGATGTGTGACATACCACTTGCAAGGTTTTGTGTTATTTTATGTTAAATGCCTGTTCTCCTGCATTTTTTTAAGTTTATTTATTTATTTTGAGAGAGAGAGAACACAAGTGGGGAAGGAACAGAGACAGAGGGAGGGAGAGAGATTCTCAAGCAGGCTGTACAAAGCCTGATGCGGGGCTCGAAATCACAAACCGTGAGATCATGACCTGAGCCAAAGTCAAGAGTAGGATGCTTCACTGACTGAGCCCCTCAGGTGCCCCTGTTAAATGGCTGTTCTCCCCTGTTAAATGTTTGAGCACTTGGAGGGAAGAGGCCATGTCTTATTTTATAATCTCCCAAAAGTTGGGTCACTTTGTTAGCAGCTTTATCATTGTGTGGCATCCAAGAGTAAAACACAGTTCCGATCACAAAGAAGTTCATAAACTCTCCAAGAGACTGTGGGCAGAAATTACAAACAGACACACACACACACACACACCCCCCACACACTCTCCACGCTATTCTGGCCTTCAATGATCCGTCTTCACAAGTCCATTCATTGACCCACATGCTCCCAATTTTCTCACCACCTCAACTCCAGCCTCACTCATGTGTTCTCCCTCCACTCCCCTCTCCTCCGATCTTTGCTCTCCACTCCTCCAGTTATATGTGGCTCAAGTCTTTATTATACAGTCTCCTTTGACTTCTTCCAATTATCTCTTCTACCCATTCTCTTGATCAGCACAACAAGGCTCCAGAAGTTTAGTATGTGGGCTCCTTACAGGGGCTAAGGGTGTGGCTATAAGGAGAGGAGGAGGCTGTGAATATCTATACATTTATATTTTTGTCTTTGTCATATTTGTTTCCTTAGCACCTAGCTCTGCATTTAGTATGTATTGGGTTTTCAGTAAATAATCCATAAATGAAGAATTATTAGCCTTTACCCAAATGAATCATCAGAACTGTTTGAGTGCCATCCCTTTCAAAAAGAGACTGGCAGACCAATAGTTTTTGTGTCACCACATTTTGGCTCTTTTAAACCTGCAGGCAGAGGTGGCAGGCTCTCTGCAGTCATCTTCCATCAGGGAGGTGGTAATTCCTTCCAAGTTCTCTTGTGCCTGGGTGCCCAGATCATTGGCATCCCAAGTGGTATGTGGTGGTAGAAGGCCTTGTCCTTGTGTGTCAGCCAGGTGGATGGGGACTGCTTCGTACCTTGATCCTGCCAGCCTGTTTCCTGAGACTGGGCCCTTGTGCCTCAGTGAACGAAAGGCCTCAATGAATCTCTTTGACCCAGAGCCCCTCACTCTGTTGATCCAGTTTTTTGAGTGGGCTTTTCCTATGATTCCCACGCCCCCGCCCCCATCACAACCCCTGGTCTGTTACATTTGGCCCAGATTTTTGTCTTTTGTTGTCGATCCCCTTTTCCCTCATCTCTAGATTTATTGCCCTCCATTCCTATTCTTTTTTACAATAAATCTCCTAGCAACCATTTGCCTAACTCTTTACTGGATACAAACTTTGACAGTCATGGTTATACAGTTCTTGTTATCAGCTTTAGAGAGCCATGGCTCAAAGGGAAGAAGGAAGAGGAAAATGGTGCTTGACATCTGAACAGCAAGGCCTGCCTGTTATGGCCAGAGATTTTATTTGAAGGTTAGCATTAATACATTTTGGCAAGAATATTGGCTATAAATGACTTTATAATTTGATGTTAAGATATATTTCTATGTTATGGTAAAAGAAAAAAGTGATATAAGATGGATGGAGAGTTAGGTTGAGATGGAGATAATTCCCTGAAGACATTATGACCATTCTTTAAGAAGAGAAGGCATCAGGATAGGGCTGACAGAAAATATATTTGTTGGATAATAAAGTTTTAAATTATTCCTGGCTAGGATCTTCTAAGTTCTACTGCTCCAACACTGCTCAAAATCTAATTGGGAGGTGATGGTGGCATCTCTGACTCTATCAAAATCCAAGTAGAGTTTAACTATAGGCATCTGATGTGCTTTTGTTCAGACTTGGCAGTCATTAAATATTAGCTAGCACCTGGGCAAATCTTAAGATTATCTGGATAATGTGAACACTAGTAGAAGTATTATTTTATTAATATTTATTTTATAAGTAGGTGAATAAGTAGGTGAGATGGTGAGAGCAGATGGGAGATAGATTAGAATAGAATTGAGGAACTCATGGGATAACACTTTAAATGAGGCCAAAGAGTAGTTGGTTTTGTTTGTTTTCCTTAAAAGAGAGAACTGGAAAATGGTGTGATAATGGTTTTCTATGGTGTATGAGAGTTTAAGTGGGCAGAGTTGAAACAGTTGTGGGTAATGATCGCATTCAGGGTGAAGCCACAGGAGTGGCTGGTAAAGGGGAGAGGAGGCAGAGGTCACATGTAACCTACACGTGTAAGGAGAGTTTCACTGAGGTCCAGTGAATGTGGAACAAGGGACCGAGAGAAGGACAGATGAAAACCATGGTTACAACGAAGGGTGGAGAGTTTTTACAACTGAATGAAGAATAAGGGTTTGCACGTGGTAATGTGGAGCCAGAAGAGTACCCACACCCTTTCCCAAATCATACACCTGGGGTGTGGGAGGGATGGAAGAATAAGCATCCTCAGTCCCAGGCGAAACGCAGGGTCCTTCAACATGGGTCATGTTTTAGTTAAGGCAGGAGGAGAAAGGAGCCCAGCAGGAACATTTAACATTGTAGGCAAGGGAGCTTACCAACGGATGAGGGCTCCAGAAGTCCAGCAGAAAGGGTTGGTTTATGGGAAGGGAAATGTAAGAGGCCGAGCCAAGGGGGAAGATGGAGGTGACAGTACCAGGAAGACAGGCCATCAGAGGGGCTGGCATTTAGGGTGGAGGTAAACTGTGCCGGTGGTGGAGAGTAAGACAGCATTAACTAGACTGGAGAGTCTGTGTGGGCTTCCAGCATAAGGGATTTCTAAGCCCCTGCAGAGAGGGTGTCAGGTGGTGTCCAAGGCTAGGTGCTGCCCACTGTCAGGGTCTAGTCATCAACCAGATGCCTTTTTCTGAAGCTCCAAAGGGATAGAACATGGCTGTAAGGTTATTTTGTGCTTTAGCATGGGCCAGCCTCATGTAAGGAAGATAGAATTGGTAGACTTGGGGTGAGTACCAAGTAGACAGCTTGGAACTGTCCTGGTGACCTCTCTGCCCAGGCCTCGGTTCTTACATGTTCTCAACATTGTGGCCCCCTGAACAAATTCTCATGGGAACTCCCCAGACCCAGTGGCTTACTCTTGGAAAACGCAGCAGCTCGTCCTTCATTTGCTCTCTTTCAGGTGGCAGACTGGTCCTCCCTGGCAGCTCTCTCTCTCTTTCTGAACTCCCAGCTCAAAGATATCTTTCTCCCTTCTCTGCAGGAGAGGGCAAACACAAAGCAGCTCTTTGTTTAGGACTTGAAAACTCAGTGTCTCTTTTCAGCTAATTGGAAGGAAGTATTTTTCCATTCACTTCACTTTCTTACTGGAATTTGCTAACTGGAGCTGAGTAGCTTAGTTTGTATGTAAGGTTTGTTCATTAATTAACAGCATCCAGTTCTTATCAAGACTTAATATCTAACCGAACACTGGCTAAACCAGAAAGAGGGCTCAAAATTGCTGGTAGGTTCTGCTGTGATGGGACATGACCTCCAACGTGGTGTAGCAGCTCTGTTTTCTCTGCTGGAAGCCATTCTGAAGATCTGGACCCTCCAAGGAGTATAACCTGAGATGTTTGGGGATCCTCGACAGAGATCAGGATAGCTACCACTTTGCCTATTTTTTGTAATGATGAAGTGAGACAAATGACTCAGGATTCTGAGAGAAAATAGTCAAAAGAGTATTTTTTAAATTATTTTTTTTCCAACAAGTCCTTTTTATTGTCTATGCCAGAAAACACTGAATAATTGCTAGCGATTGCCTTGCTGTTTTCTCTGCTATCTGATTGTGATAGGCAGAATTTGGGTCCCAAGATTTTTGCTCCCTGATAATACTCCTGTGCTTATGCTGTATTAATTGGAAAAAGAGGCTTTGTAGATGTAATTGAGGTTACTAACCAATTGACCATAAAATAGGGAGATTATGTGAGTGAATCCGATGTAATTATGTGAGCTCTTCAAAGCTGAGAGCAGAGGAAGAAGCAGAGAGATTCTGCATAGGAGAAGAATTTGATGTGCTATTGCTGGATCTGAGATGGGGGGCACATGCAAGAACCAGGGAGAGGCCTCTTGGAGCTAAGGACAGCCCCCAGAGGACAATCAGCAAGCAAGCAGAAACCTCAGTCCTATAACAGCAAGGAACTGAATTTTGCCAATAATCTGAATGAACTTGGAAGTAGATTCTTCCCCAGAGCCTCCAGAAAGGAATGCAGCCTTGCCAACACTTAGACTTGGGCCTTGTGAGACCCTAAACAGAGAATCCAGTCAACCCACATGTACCTGGACTTTTGACCTACATAAACTGTGAGACAGTAAATATGGATTGGTCCAATTTTCAAAGCTTATGGTAATTTATGGCAGTAATAGAATATGGTTACATGGGCTTTCTGTCTTTTGTTCAGAAGGGGTGAGCAGTGAAGACCTTCCCTTGTTGGGAGGAACTAACTAAGCAAGGGTCTTCATGGCAAGGTTCTGTGGGCGAACTCGGTCACTGTGTGCAAAGGGGTAAAGTGGCTTGGCCTCTTGTTTTATAATCTAGATCTTTGCAGTTCAATATAGTAGTCACTAGCTACAGTTGGCTTAAATTGAGATTTAAATGAATTGAAATGAAATAAAATTTAAAACTCTGTTCCTCAATTGTATTAGCTACATTTTAAGTATTTAATATTCATATGTGACTAATGGCTACTGAATTGGAAAGCACAGACAGAATATTTCCTTTATTGCAGAAACTTCTATTGGATGGTTCTGGTCTCGATGAGTCACAGTGATGACATTCGACTGCAATTTTCTCATTTGGAACACTGAGAGGTAGGATTCCTCTGCTCTCTAGTAGAACTATTACAAAGCAGAATGCATGCAAATTTCTCCCGTCTGAAGCAAGAAATGAATTTTGTGAAAACTTTCATGTCTCTACTTTCTTTCTTTATCACTTGCAGAAATTACTTCCTGGGGATAGAAAACCCTGGACTTGCAGTTGAATGCTTTGGGAATACCAGGGACAGGGTATCAGGCCTCACATTCTTCCAGATGAAGGAGGGGTTACAATGTGATAAATGGCCAAGAAGTACCCTGGCTCTTGCTACAGGATTCTCCAAGGGTATCCTGCTACACTGAGACAAAGGTAGCTGCTGGGGCAGGCCACTAAGGTTACCCATGAAGCAAACAAACCCTAACAGGCTATAGCTGTTAGACTTGCCTCCTTTATTTTATTTTTAAAAGTGTTTATTTTTGAGAGACAGAGAGAGAGGGACAGAGTGCTGGCAGGGGAGGGACAGAGAGTGGGAGACGCAGAACTCGAAGTAGGTTCCATGCTCTGCACTGTCAGCACAGAGCCTCATGTGGGACTCGAACTCACAAACCGTGAGTTCATGACGTGAGCTGAAGTCAGAAGCTCAACTGACTGAGCCACCCAGGCACCCCTAGACTTGCCTCTTTATGTTGTTTTTCAAGGCTCCAAAGCGACACTAACCCATAAGGGAGAAAAGAGGCTTATTCTCTCAGGAGACTGAAGCATCTAGCTTTCAGATCAGACTTCTGCCTCAGGCTTAAATAACAAAACTTGAGCCATAAGAGTTCCTGATCAAACTCACTTATAACTTGTGGTTGCGGACTAAAGCTTGCAGGTTGAAGAGGTATGGCACAGACACAGGAAAGAGTGTGGCTCTGGGGGTTAGAAGACCCAAGTCTGAATGCTGCATCCATATTGTTGTGTTACCCTGAGCTAGTTAATGAACCTTTATGAGCCTCATTTTTTTTTTTTTTTATTTGTGAAAACAACTGGAGGATAACAATCTCTGATTCTTGGGCTTGTTGTAGGGTTGTTGTGAGGATTAAAGGAGAGGAAAGCACAGATCGTCTGGCACACTCGAATTTCTCAGGGAATAGTAGCTAATGTTGTCACTCACACATGTGTCAGCCCCAGGGTATATTAAGAAAGATCATCTGTCTGATACCCTGGCCAGTCACAGGTGTGGTCTTGTCTCCATTCCTACCTCACTCAGCGCTCCTAGGGCCATACCCCCAACCCAGTCATTTCAACAATTGCACTCCCCACAAAAAACCAATTTCAATGGTTACTGTGGAGATGGCAGGACGTACTGGATTTAGAATTCATTTTGAAGGTAGAGGTGACAGGGTTTGCTGAGCACATGGTAGGTGCACAATATGTATTTGTTGAGTGAATGGATACACAGAGTACTCTGGATTGAGGCAGGACTTTTTCTTGGACTGGATGAATTATTCCTGTCATTGACAGCCCCCCTCCCCTGCTCTGTTCTCTTTCCATGCTCATTTGCAGTTGTCTGATGATTAACACTTTGTTCCACATCCCCTGACTCTAGGGAGGGGTGTCCTGAACATTGAACACTAGGATATTGCCACTGGAAAATAGCTACAGCTCTAACTTAGTGAATTGAAGTTCTGGAATATTTGTAATTCTCTTGTTAGTTTTCTTCAATCTGACCATCTATCTTTGTGCTAATAAAGTTGAGCTCCAAAACTTGAGGCCCAAACTCTGGAACATGGTGGTCCCACACAGTCCTTTCACTCTCTTGGACCCATTCTGAGCCATTAGTTGGACTTTTTTTTTGAGAAATTTCTCTCATCTTAGCAATATGGGCTTCTTATGACTCTTCAAATTCATCATTGTTAAATTTCTAATATGTGGAATTAATATAATTGGGTAGGAACTCAGTTATCATTGTCAGAAGACTTACAGGGTTCTTCTTTACTCCCAGGTCCTTTTCTTCAATCCCAAAGGCAACAATAATGCCTACCAGGGCCAGGACAGGGGTGAGGCAAGTGCGGTGCCCAAGGCACACATTTAAGGAAGCATTCACCTCAGTGCCATAGAAGTGCAGGGTGGCACCTGAGAATGAGGGCCTCCTGAAGTGCTGTGCTCTGAGCACCTCAATTGTCTTGCCCTCGTCTGCCCCTGATGCCTACAGAGAAGCAGTTCGGTTTATTAACCAGGCAGCTGTATGGGGCTGAGCCTGAGTGGCTCAGTCAGTTAAGCGTCTGACTTCAGCTCAGGTCATGATCTCATGGTTTGTGAGTTCCAGCCCTGCCTCTGGCTCTGTGCTGACAGCTCAGAGCCTGGAGCCTGCTTTAGATTCTGTGTCTCCTCCTCTCTCTCTGCCCCTCCCATGCTCATGCTCTGTCTCTCTGTGTCTCTCAATAATAAATAAATGTTTAAAAAAATTTATTAACCAGGCAGCTGTAGCATTAAGAGCAGGACCTGTTTCCCACTGTTTGGCCAGGACTGTGCAACAGAAAGCTGCTCTCAGAGAAAGCAAATGGGATGGAGAGAAGCCATTTTCTGGGAAGCTCTGGCAATTTAGAATTAAAACTGGTAGGAAAATGGTGACGAACATTATAGAGCTTTGCTTCATGATCAACTCAACGAGCTACTGGCATTCCATTTGTTGAGGGCTACCTGATCTAGTGATCATATCTATAGCATTTCTATTGTGTTTGCAAGTTTTCAGATACAGCATTTAAAAAATGCTTATTCTTTACTATTTTCTGTGCCTTGTTTTTACACGCTACCAAAATTAACAGAACAAATAATGGCTGCAGTGTGAATGCTCTGGACAATCAGGTAAGGGCTCCTTTTTAAGGTTGGGTTAACAAATTTCATTTTCAAAATGAACCCAAATTGACTGAGTGATTCTAAATTAGCTCTTTAGTTTTTGCCCTTACCCACTGATAATGCCACTATTAATTTCAATTACTTACAGGCAACATTAATTCATGTGAAACAAGAACAGCGATAAAGACAGAAAGGAATAAATTACTTGTTGGAAGACAGAATGACATTTGACTGGCACAGAGATTTTTTTCTTTCACACACTTTGTGCTTTGACATTTCACTTGGCACAAACATTTCACAAATTCTTGACCTAATCTGATGTACTGTTGTTTAGCAATTGCTGACATGACACGTTTTAACCTCAAGCTCACTGGATTCCAAATGTTACCTTTTCCTGTCAATCAGGGTTGGATGACCTCCAAAAAGCAACCCAGTCAAAAGTCTGTGTACCTAGGGGGTTAAGGATACTTACCCAGAAGGGAGAAGGAACAGCTTGAAGTAGTCGTTAGGGGAGAGCCAGGAGAGGAGGTATCTATCATCCAAGGTAATTACGGGGTGGAAAGAGGGCAGAAGACAGATCCCTAGGGAACCCCATCATCTCGAGAGAGACAACATCCCCAAACACAAAATATCTAGGGATAAACCTAGCAAGACATAGGTGGGGAACATATGGCAAAAATGTGTAACTTAGAGAAAGAAAGATTCACATAATTGAGAAATACATTAATCTTCCTAAAATGGAAGTCTGTATTGTATAAAAATGTCATTTCTTCTCAAATTACTTTTTTGGTATAAGCTGACTCACTGCCTGTGGGTATTGGGCAGAAGTCATGTTCATATTAATACCTAGATTTTGCTAGCTCATTTGCTTCTTTTGACATCTGCCTCTCAGGTCTTTATTCAAGAACAAGCCAAATCACTATGCTCTGCTCTGCTCTCCTTTTTGTAGGGCTGGAACAGAAATCCTGTCAGTTTCAAGTAATAGAACAACTCCACCATCAGTGATTTAAATAATAAAGACACTTAATTGTTCCCCATCATCTTTGCAGTGGTTGGTAGTTCTAGGAGTGATGCACACTGGCTTTCTCAAAATCACTAAGGACCTAGGCTCTGTGTTTCCACTTTTGCCAACCTGGGAAAATTTCTCTTGTTCTCAGACTGTTGCCTTGTGGATGTAAGTCAGAAGAACCATAGCTCCAAGCATAATGTCTACATATAACCACATTCAAGGCAGGAAGAAGGGAACAGGGACGAAAAGGATTTCTTCGCACAAGACGGTGTATTTCTTTTTTTTTTTAATCAGGCAAGACAAATCTTTCTAGAACCACTCCCAGCAGACTTCTCCTTATATCTTCTTGTCCAAAGCTGTGTTATATTGCCCACCTCTAGACCAATCAGGCCAAGGTGGACTGCAATTGCATGATGGGTTTTGATCAAACATGATTCATCCATGGCTGGGAACATGGCTGCCAGAACAAAACTGTGGTTCCATTAGCAATGAAGAAGGGGAAAAGGGTGTTGGGTAGGCAGCCAGCAAAATTTGCCCAAAGATGCAATACCACAGGTATTTGAGAGACGCCTCTTACAAGACCACCACTCTGCTGGCTGCTCCGGACTTTTTTTGGTCTGTAAGTCACAGATACTCTCCTGAGTGGCTGTTCCTAGCCCTCAGAGTATCAAAGCTATTTGGCTGCCCACAGCAAAAAGGGGCAGAGTGGCCTTCTCAGCAATGTGCACCATGTTGCCTGCATCCCACAGCAACAGTCCTTGTGTCTGATCTTGTACAGGTGCTCATGGAAATAGCTCCTGCAGCTTCTCTTCCATGGTGACTTTGTGGCAGACACACCTGCGGGTGAGTCACTCAACATTCATTCTCATCTCTTTTCTCCCACCTCCATTCTAGAAGCTGGAGGCTAACCACCTTTTTGTAACCTCCTTTACCAAAAAAGGTAGTCATTTCTGTGACAGTTTTGGGTTCTGCTATCTGAGCAGAAATTGCTAGGGGTTCTTAGAAAACCTTTGCTTTCTTGATAAGAGGTGTTGGCTTCAGCTTGGATCTCAGTGCTACTTATGTTTAACATGATCCTGGTCAAAGTATTGATGGGATTATTAGGGAGGATGATAACAAAATTATTCTAGAGTTTACTTGGAAGAATACAGAGATGAGAATAGCTAGAATATTAGCTTTACTAAGGCAGGGATTATATAAAAGCAATTTCCTTTTTGTTCCTTCTGATGCTTTTAAGCTTTGAAAAGGCTTCCTAATTCTGAAATCCATTAAATATTTGTATTTTTCTGGTTTCATTTTTTTATATTAAAAAAACTATGTATCAGATATCACCATATACAAACTTATGAGGTGAGCAATAAACTGAAGAAGTCTCCCTGTTTCATCTGGTGACACAGGAACTCAGTATCATAGAGTAGGGGCAAAAGTCAATGTTACTGGAATATGGGGTCTCCTTTATACTACAGGCTGGTGATATTATTATTCCCATTTATCATCATAGTCATCATCATCACCATCATCATCATCATCATCTCCATTTTGTCAATGAGTAAATTAGGGAGTTAGAGTTGCCCAAAATCAAGTGGGATGCACTGAAGTCCAAATTCAGATATCTGATGATAAAAAGCCAAATTTGGTACTCTTTCTATCATACCCCACTGCTGATGAAATGTTAACTGAGAAGGGTTAACTTTCCAAATGAATTAGACATAATTAGAGGAGTGAGGCAGGTGAGGGTGATTTGAAAGATATGGAGAGTAAGAGGGATATATATTAATGTGTGTGTATACATATATGTATATATTCCATCTTATGTATATAAGATGGAAATGACACTTATCTACACACAATGTCCAAAATTGGGTCTAAGATCACTGGCCAGTAGGAAGGGTGAACCCCAAATCCGTATTGCCTGTGACCTGTACTGAATTCCTGGTCACACAAAGCCAAGGCAGCGAATGGTGGAAGTGCACAGACCTTTTACATTAGACAGATCTTTGTTGATCTCCTTTCATCACTTACTAATCACATGTCAAAATGAGGATGAAAACTGAATCCTTAAGTAATCCAACCACAGGCTCCATAAGATTGCGATGTTTTCTTCTCCAAGGATACTGAGGTTGGGGCTCTTGTTCTGTCTTTGGCTTTCTGCTAGATCACATTTCCAGACCCAGTGATATAGTCTCAGAACTACATTTAAAGATGTAGGCGTAGCAGTGAAATTTGTTTCCCACAAGACCCCAGTAAGCACAATTTTATTTGGGTTGCAAAGTATCAACCCAAATTCTATGCATTAAATACTCCACACTGTTTTTCCTGCCTTGACATTGCATAAAGATTGCACGATTGCACCACAGCCATCCAAAGAATAGTATTTTTTTATAGGTGTATTATATTTAACAGGAGTGTGTATTGACAAAGGTAAAACTCAATTAAATAAAAACGATTATGCTCACCATGGATAATTTCTATCATTACATTCATATGGCTGAATAATAAAATCCACAATGGAATAGTTCCATTTAAAACTAATGTTGCTCAATTTATGGCCAGCTTTTCAAAATCTTAACTTCAATTACTTTCCTACTCAACACAATTATAGCCATAAATAATTTGAATTGATTAAATTTGAAAATGAAAAATCCAATTTATGAAAGGTTACCAAGCACAGTAAAATGTAGCAAATTTCTATTTATAAGTATATATCAGATAGCACATGAAAATTGGCTTACATTGTTTGTAAAGAAATTACTTTTTTCTGGTTTTATTGAAAAATAATTGACATATATCACTGTATAAGTTTAAGGCATACAATGTGATGGCTTGATTTACATATATTGTGAAATGATTACTGCAATAAGTAGAGTTAATATCCATCTTCTCATATAGATACAATAGGAAGAAAAGAAAAAAGAAAAAAAATTCTCCTTGTGATGAGAACTCTTAGGATTTACTCTTAACTTTCCTATACATCCTACAGCAGCATTAGCTATAATCATGATATACATTTTACATCCCTAGTAATTATTTATTTTACAACTGGAAGTCTGTATCTTTTGATCACCTTCCTCCATTTTCCCCTCCACCCATCCTCTGCCTCTGGTAACCACAAGTCTGATCTCTTTTTCTATGAGTTTGTTTTGTTTTGTTTTGTTTTAGATTCCACATGTAAATAAACTCATACAGTGTTTGCCTTTCTCTGTCTGACTTATTTTACTTAGCACAATGCCCTGAAGTTTCATCCATGTTGTTACAAATGGTAGGATTTCCTGGTTTTTCTTTTTTTGTGGCTGAATAATATTCCTTTGTATGTATATATATCACCACTTCTTTATCCATTCATTCAGCAATGTACAGTTAGGTTGTTTCCATGGCTTGGCTATTGTGAATAAGCTGCAGTGTATACGGGGTGTATATTTTTGAATCAGTTTTTTCATTTGATTTGGATATATTCTCTGAAATGAAATTACTGGATCATATGGCAGTTTTATTTTTCATCCTTCGAGAATCCTCCATACTGTTTTCATAGTGACTATATCAATTTACTTTCCCACCAGCAGTCCACAAGGGTTCCCTTTTCTCCACATCCACACCAACATTTGTTATCTCTTGTCTTTTTGATGATGGCCATTTTTTTTTATCTTTTATCTTTTATTTTTTAAATAGTTTATTTTTTTTTTTATTTTAAAAAAAATTTTTTTTTTAACGTTTTTTTTTTATTTATTTTTTTGGGACAGAGAGAGACAGAGCATGAACGGGGGAGGGGCAGAGAGAGAGGGAGACACAGAATCAGAAACAGGCTCCAGGCTCTGAGCCATCAGCCCAGAGCCCGACGCGGGGCTCGAACTCACGGACCGCGAGATCGTGACCTGGCTGAAGTCGGACGCTTAACCGACTGCGCCACCCAGGCGCCCCTAAATAGTTTATTTTTAAATTTATATCCAAGTTAGTTAGCATATAGTGCAACAATGATTTCAGGAGTAGATTCCTTAATGCCCCTTACTGATGATGGCCATTCTAACAGGTGTGAGGTAAAATATCTCACTGTGGTTTTAATTTGTATTTCTGAAATGACTAGTGATATTGAGCATCTTTTTTTTTCATGTTTTATTTATTTATTTATTTATTTATTTATATTTTTTTCCAATATATGAAATTTATTGTCAAATTGGTTTCCATACAACACCCAGTGCTCATCCCAAAACGTGCCCTTCTCAATACCCATCACCCACCCTCCCCTCCCTCCCCCCCATCAACCCTCAGTTTGTTCTCAGTTTTTAAGAGTCTCTTATGCTTTGGCTCTTTCCCACTCTAACCTCTTTTTTTCTTTTTTCTTCCCCTCCCCCATGGGTTTCTGTTAAGTTTCTCAGGATCCACATAAGAGTGAAAACATATGGTATCTGTCTTTCTCTGTATGGCTTATTTCACTTAGCATCACACTCTCCAGTTCCATCCACGTTGCTACAAAGGGCCATATTTCATTTTTTCTCATTGCCACGTAGTACTCCATTGTGTATATAAACCACAATTTCTTTATCCATTCATCAGTTGATGGACATTTAGGCTCTTTCCATAATTTGGCTATTGTTGAGAGTGCTGCTATAAACATTGGGGTACAAGTGCCCCTAATTGAACATCTTTTCATGTACCTGTTGACTTTTTGTAGATCTTCTTTCAAGGAATACCTATTAAGTTCACGCAGAAATTCTTAGTACAAGTAATAAGATAATAAAGCACCAGATTATCAAACTGATCAATGACAGACCTGAAGATGATCACAATAATTATTTTCATAAGTAAAAATGTGTGATGTAAGAATTTATATTATTTATCCTTTTCTGATATTTAATAATGAACAGGAAAACTCAATTAAAAATGGCATTCTTTTCCTAGTTTAGTGTATTGATTTTTATTTTACAATAGCTCTGAGCTATTGCTTTGATGTCTTTAAAAGCTATAATTTTGCTACAAACCTTGAAATTAATTTAGAAACAAGTTGATGTCCAATTTTTCAATGCACAAATAGAGAAACAAGCAGGTAAAGCTAATCAAAATGTCTTGGTATAAACATATTTAAAGAATGTGGAAAAAACATTTTTACTGCAGATGGTTCTTAAACATTTATAATACCATATTTATATGCAAGACACACATATCAAGGCAGTTCCTAGTACACAGTAGGTGCTTAGGAAATATTTGTGGAATAAGTCCTTAATGCACTTTCTCAAACAAATAAGTCTGCATTACCATGCCAAAGAGGCACTTTCTAAAAATTATAGATTTTTAAACATTAAAAAGTATTCAAATGATGTGTGACATATTTACTGGAGGGGGTAGGGCACAAAGTCCTCAGGCGAATGTTCCTTCATATCTGTTTTGTTTCTTGCACAGAATGTCAATTTTAACTACCTTTTTCAGACCCCCCTCCATTTCTGCACCTGTGAACTTAAACTCAAATATTATTAGAAAGGTTCCATCCTTCCCCTAGGGAAGCCACCCTTTTCACTTCTTATTTTAGAAAGAATCTCTGTTGGATTAGATGAGCTTCTACAATTTTCTCTGGTTTTTCAAAACTTCTTACAAAACTTCTTTCTTCTGGGTCCCCAGACCTGAAATAATACTATATACTGAATTCTACTTTCATTTTCAGGTGATTCTACTGCTATTAGTGGGTCATAACATTTGGGTTTCCTACATTCATTTCAGGTCTCCCAAACCCATGTAATTTTATCTCATATCTCATTCCAAAAGTTTAGTCACTATCGAATCAATCTAATTGCATGTTTACATTATTAGAGTTAAAAAGAGCTTTCTTTACTAGCCTACTGGTTTCACACCTGTTCTGGTTTGAAGACACAGAAGGCATCAGTCCTTCAGGGCATATCATCAGGGAATGACGGGGATCCCTGAGCAAAACAGGCTCCATGGTGGCTGGGGTAGGGATGGGGTACAATGAGCAGGGCTAGAGCACCTGAAGATTCAGCATGCAGAGCTCACAACAATTACTTGAACAGAATTTACTCAAGATTTTTATCTTTGGTGAGGGTAGGGAGGGTGGGCATGAGAGGTGTCACAGAATAGAATTGGCTTCTGCCTCTCAGCTTCTTGCCTCTCGAAGCTTTCAGAATACCCTAATAAGTACCAGACAGTGAAATTCCACTGTACCTAGTCCCCCCGTAGTGGATTGTCTACCCATTTCCCCTTTCCCCCTTCCCAACAGGCCACCTTTCCTCGCCTACTCTCCCACAATCTATTGCAGAAGGGAAGTTGATTCCTGCTTTGGCTCCAAGTCTGGGCCTGATTGGTCCAATGAACTTTCAACCTGGGAAAGGAATGGGCACGTGACCCAGTTTGAGCCAATGAGATGTG
The DNA here is from genome assembly GCF_028749965.1 of Puma concolor. Taxonomy (NCBI): domain Eukaryota; kingdom Metazoa; phylum Chordata; class Mammalia; order Carnivora; family Felidae; genus Puma; species Puma concolor. Next base: position 31,853,870 of record NC_141675.1, on the reverse strand, counting down.
AGGAGAGGTTTGCTGAGACTTGGGGGAGGGACTTCTTCAATTTCTAGGAGAGCTCCTGGCAGCCGCTGGTGCTGTCTTCCGACAGCTATTGTTTCATATGGTTGTAGGGCCAGGCTGGTAGCAGCAATCTTGCCTCCAGCTGAGGAGTAAACCAAAACATAGAGGAGGGCATTGTTGGAGGACAGAGGAGGGGAATGCATCCCTGCTTTTTAATCCATAATTTGGGACGTTAGTGTTTGTCCTTTCCCTACTACCCTTGTCTCCATGAAGAGTTACTTCTAAGAATAATTGTAAAATATACACAACATAAAAATTCACCTGTTTTATTTTAACTGTTTTACGTGTACAGTTCAGTAGCATTAAGTACATTTGCATCGTTGTGCAACCATTACCACTATTCATCTCTAGAAGTTTTTCATCATCCTAGAGTGAAACTCCGTATCTACTAAACATGAAGAGGGACTTTTTAAAAAAAAAGCTTATTTATTTATTTTGAGAGAGATAGAGACAGTGCAAGTGGGGGAGGGTCAGAGAGAGAAAGAGAGAGGGAGAATCCCAACAGGCTCCTCACTGTCAGCGCAGAACCCAAGCAGGGCTCGAATCCACAAAGCCATGAGATCATGACCTGAACCGAAACCCAGAGTTGCCGCTTCAAACTGAGCCACCCAGGTGCCCCAAAGAGGGATTTTTAATTGGGCTGGATTCTAGAGTATGGGCTCTTGCTTCCTACAGGAGGTCACAGGGTGTTTGAATGTCAGACACATAGGGTGGCTTTCTCTCTGGCTTTTCTTTCCACCCACATAGTAGCAGGAGGAATGACTTGGGTCAAGGCCTGGCTCTGTCAGGGAGGCCTGGAAGTCTTGGTCCCTCCACTTCTTTTTTATAAGAAAGTACTGAGAGAGAGGGCTGGTGGTTGGTTAGACAAAAAAATAATTGTTTGTTGTTTATCTGAAATTCAAATTTAACCCACCTCACACACACACACACACACACACACACACACACACACACAGAGTGCATATATATATATATGTATAAATTTTTTTCTGCCCCCTATATTTTTATTTGCTAAATCTGTTATGCCTAGTTAAGGAGAATGCAGCCCATTTGAATTTGGAGGAACCCTAACAGCAGCAGTGGATACCAGTGCCTGGCAATAAGGATCAAAGGAGAAGCTGGTTATCTTGGCAGAGACTAGCATGGAGAGAGGATTATGACACTCCATTTCCTCATTCCAGTTGCCAGGATGGAACATTAACTGTTCCTCACACCCCACTTGACCTTAGATTGTGTGTGGGTGTTGGGGGATGAGAACAGAGAGAGAATCCTGAACTGGTTGAGTATTAACCCAAAAGGACCCAAGAGAAAAAACCTGAAGGTGACTGAATTACTCTGCATTGGCAAGATTAAGCAAAAATGAAGACTTAAGCACTTAGTTCAGTTATAGTGTAAGAAAGTCATATTTTTCACATCTGAGTCTGTGAGTGAAAATTTTTACCTGCTACAGAAAAAGATGGGACTGATGAGATTATCTCGGAGGTCTCTTCTATATGAACAAATCCGTAGCTGTAGGGATGAGGCTTGAGGCTCTTGAAGGAAAAGGAATACATGGAGTAGGTGGGAGTGGGGGCATTTAAGAAACCCCTATTGAATGTCTGGTTACAGGAGACTCAGGAAATGAGCATGAGTGGGAAGAGGTGTGAGGAAACCATTGTGTGTTTAAGCTGTCCCTGTGTTTTCAGTTTGTTGCTTCTTAAACATTTAAAGTTGAGAACTTGCGGGGCATCTGGGTGGCTCAGTCGGTTGAACATCTGACTTCGGCTCAGGTCATGATCTCGCAGTTTGTGAGTTCAAGCCCCACATCGGGCTCTGTGCTGACAGCTCAGAGCCTGGAGCCTGCTTCCGATTCTGTGTCTCCCTCTCTGATCCTTCCCGCTCATGCTCTGTCTCTGTCTCTCAAAAATGAATAAACGTTAAAAAAAAAATTTAAAAAAATCAAGTTGAGAACTTGCTAGAGTAATTATTAACAGTGAGAGGCAGTTGATTTTCTCTGATTAAGCTGATTTAAGAGCTGTTTTTTAAAAAAAATTGTTGTAGTATAGTTGACATACAATAAGAGCTCTTTTTTTTAAATTTTATTTAATTTTGAGAGAGAGAGAGAGCAAGTGGTGGAGAGGACAGACAGAGAGAGAGAGAGAGGGAGAGAGAGAGAGAATCCCAAGCAGGCCCCATGCTGTCAGTGTGGAGTCCGACGCAGGACTTGAGCTCTTGAACCATGAGATCATGACCTGAGCCAAAATCAAGTGTTGGATACTTAACTGACTCAGCCACCCAGGCACCCCAAGAGCTGTTTTCTTAAGAGAACTATGAAAGGATTTTCTAGAGGATGAACTGGTGAACAAGCACATTTAAACAGGGAGAGCCACAAAGGACGAAGAAAGTCTGAAAGCCAAGAGAATTGTTGCAGGGTATGCCATGTTTAGCTTCCTGCATAAGCAAGCAGTACATCCTGCAGGCACCTTGGGTTCTCCCTGGCTGCAGAAACAGTGAAAGCCTTGGTTGGGGTCTCCCCCAGCCCTGCGGAGGAGATCTAGTGCCAAGAGGGCAGCTTTGTGCTCTGCTCAGCAGCCCCACTCTCATCAACAGCCAGAGAGCATGGCAGTGACGGGTGCTGGCAGGAGCTGGAGCCAGCAAGGCTGTTCCTGCCCAGTGAGGAAGAGGTGAGTCATGGCGGTTGGTGACCAACTCCCTTCGGGGGAACCCCGTGGGCTGACACCGAGAGCAGGGGTGAATTGTCAGGCTGGAGCACACAGGCAAGCAGGATGTAGCTGATGCCCACCAGTATATATCAACCCTATTGATCAACAGTCACACCTACAGCTTTATATATGAAGGAGGGAGCACTGGTGGTAGAAGAGCCCTGCCACATATATATGTATATATATATATATGTATGTATATATATATGTATGTATGTATGTATATATATATGTATGTATGTATATGTATGTATATATATATATGTATGTATGTGTGTGTGTATATATATATATATATATATATATATATATATATATGTTTATTGGCTTTGAAGGCCCTTATAAACTCTATGGAAGGCTAAGGGTAGAGGTGGGCAGAAGCCATAAACATGTCACCCTCAATTTTAAAGGTTGCCACTTGTGAAGAGCAATGAGGAATGAAAATTGACATATTGGCTACTCCCACTGTTAACTAGCAGGCTTTGGGTTTTAGATGGTGGCTTTTGATACCAGCCCTTCTGGCAGAGATTAGTGAGTGCTCTGCACTAAATCTGGGAAGACTTGTCTGACAGGGAATACCTACCTAATTGAGAGATTCCACCCCAAATTGGAACGAGTGGGGAGAAATAAAACCAGGAAGCCAGGTTTCAGGGAAGATAACCACTATAGCACAAAAGGAATATGAAAACAGAGATATTTCAGGTGGAAGCATCCAGTAAATGGGTTAGAAGCAGTGTCCTTGGGCTTTGAGATCTGTGCACTATAGATCAGGTACAGAACCTGAGAAACAAAATGAATTCAACATTTTTACACAGTGAGGTGAACATAATCCCATGGAGACGAGGTGCAATGGGAACCAATGGCTGGCCCAGACCTGTCATACCTGTGAGAAGAGTGTCAGCAAGACTAAAGCTCAGAACAAGCCAAAGCTTGTAGTTAAAAAAAAAAAAAGGTAAAGACAAGAAAAAGAGTTTTAAAAAACTATGTTTGGGGAAGTAGAGCATGGTAGGTGTAGGCCTGCTGTTTGGGAATTTAGTGCAATGTTTGCAGATGATAAAGACCGAGGGAGAATGACACCGAGTGTTGTTTCTGTCCCCTCCAACAAGAGAGTGCTTTTCAAGCTCCATAGAGCCCAACTAATATACAGAGGAGAAGGAAAGGTAGGGGAAGTGGTCCAGCCTCCGAATACTTGCTTGTCAGGGATGTGCTTGCTGAAAAATTTTTGTTAGTTAATTGGGTGCAGAAATGAAGTATGGCCAGGAGACAAGAGATATTTACACAAAGGGATTTGAGTACTTATTTTAGAGGATCCCCTTTATGTGGGCTATCCTTCCCCAGCACTCATGGGAGTATCTGCCACGCTTAACGGGCTGGCCTTGCCCCGCCACCTGCAAATCGTCTTAATGCCAGGTTACAGAGAAAAGGCCTGAGAGAGTTAAACCAGCATATTACAGAACAAGGTCAAAAGCCCTGCTGGCTTCTCATTCTCAAAGGTAGGTGCATGGGGCAGAAAAGGTAGAAGGGCAATAGGAGGTCCTCTGGTGCTGGGGGTAGGGGAGGGAACGACCATGTCATTCTCTGCTAAGCTGACACCTGTTCTCAGCAGGTGAGTTAATCACTAATCTCTTAAAATAGCAGCTTGTTCCCTAAGCATTCTGGGTTCCTAGTAAAAAAGGCTCTTCAATGGTTTCTTTTAAAGAGTCATAACTAGTCCTAGTATGAAACGCTGGGAAAATATTTTGGATAGCACGAAGAATTTAAAAAATTAACTTTAACCCCGTTTTCTAGAGATAGCCTCTGTTAACATTTTCTTTTATAATGTTTATTATTTTTCTCTGATAATAGCAGGGCATATATAGGATAAAAGTTTGGAATAAAAAGAAAACTTGAATAAAATAAAAACAACTTGTGATTCCACCACTGCTGATATTTTCATGTTTTCCTTCCAGTCTTTTTTCTTTGCATACACACACATACATACATAAATTTTTAGTAAACTATGAACCATGCTGTAATGCAGTTTTGTATCCTACTTTTTGCACTTGAAATCATATCCTGAGCATTTCCCTTATCATTAAGTGCTGTTTAAGAGCACGATTATAGGGCGCCTGGGTGGCACAGTCGGTTAAGCGTCCGACTTCAGCCAGGTCACGATCTCGCGGTCCGTGAGTTCGAGCCCCGCGTCGGGCTCTGGGCTGATGGCTCAGAGCCTAGAGCCTGTTTCCGATTCTGTGTCTCCCTCTCTCTCTGCCCCTCCCCCGTTCATGCTCTGTCTCTCTCTGTCCCAAAAATAAATAAACGTTGAAAAAAAAAATTAAAAAAAAAAAAAAGAGCACGATTATAATTGCCATCTGTTATTTTACTGTGCCACAGTTCATCTAACCATTACTTGGCTTGTTTCCAGTTCCTCGGCATTGTAAATAAATGCCGAGGAAAATAATTGAAAATAATGCCATTATAAACATCCTTGTGTGAAAATCTTCAGTTAGGATCGTTTTCTAAAGGTTGAATAACTAGGTCAAAGACCATGGACATTTTTGAGGGTTTCAATACATAATGCCTTGTCCTCCAGGAAGGTTGTGTTACCTCCCTCCTCCCACCCCCCACCCCAAGGGGCAAGTGAGTGCCCATGTCTTGTCAACTTCTATTAGATTTGCATTTTCTGTCTGATGCTTCAAGGCCTCCCTGCTTTGTGCAATCCCATCGCGCCACTGCCATCTTGTGTTCTCCCTCGGTGGCTTTTCTAGGGAGAGAGGACATTCTGGTCCTTGGAATATTTGAAATGCTCTCTCTAAATATTCCTCTAAAGACTTTTACTGCCCCGTGGCTATTTTTATGTTTGCTTTGAGGTGATATGTATTTCCCTTAGTCTGAGCAGCTGGCTAACTCCTACTTATTCTTCTGGACCCGGTTCGGACCTTGTATCCTCTGCAAAGCTTCCTTTGACATTCCAGGCAGGTTGAGGAGCCTCACCTCTGTACTCCCCTGAAGTCCTTCCCATGTCAAAGCATTTGTCACATTGTGCTGTGTGCTCGACTGTCTCCTCTCCAGATGTGAGCTCTCTGAGGGTAGGCACATGTCTTTTTTTTTAACTCTGTCTTCAGTGTCTGACACTGCAGCTGGCAGACATGGATATTCAATAGATGCTGAATAAATGCTTACCTTATTTAAAAAATCCTTGAAGATTCATCTTTATTTCTATTTTTTTAAATGCTTATTTATTTTTGAGAGAGAGAGAGTGAGCAGGGGAGGGGAGAGAGAGAGAGAGGGAGGGAGGGAGGGAGGGAGGGAGACACATAACCTGAAGCAGGCTCCAAGCTCTGAGTTGCCAGCACAGAGCTCAGTATGGGGCTCAAACTCACAACCCGTAAGATCATGACTGAGCCGAAGCTGGATGCTCAAGGAATTGAGTCACCCAGGCGCCCCTCATCTTGTATTTCTATACCCTGTTCTCCATCCCATTCTCCCTATAAATATATATTTTTCTGATTATAGAAATATCTAGCAGTTCTATTTATTTTATTTTACCTTATTTTTGCAGCTTTGAGATATAATTGACATATAACATTGTGTAAGTTTAAGGTATACAGCATGATGATTTGATACACATATATTGTGAAATGGTTACCACAATAAGGTTAGTTAACGCATCTATCACTTCACATAGATACCTTTTACATGTGTGTGTGGTGAGAACTTTTAAGATCTACTTTCTTACCAACTTTCAAGTATATGGTACATTGTTAATTATAGTTGCTAAGCTATACATTAGATCCTCAGGGCTTATTGGTCTTATTTTTTTAAAGTTTTAAAATTAATTAATTAAAATTTATTTATTTATTTAAATTCAAGTTAGTTGACATACAGTGTAGTATTGGTTTCAGGAAGAACCCAGTGATTCATCACTTACGTATGACACCCAGTGCTCATCCCAACAAGTGCCTTAGAGAGAGAGCAAGCGAGTGAGCACAAGTGCAAGTGGGTTAAGGGCAGAGAGAGAGGGGGAGGGAGAGAATCCGAAGCAGGCTCCATGCTGTTAGCACGACCTGAGCAGAAATTAAGAGTTGGACGCTTAACTGACTGAGCCACCCAGGTGCCCAGGACTTATTCATCATATAACTGGAAGCTTTTACCCTTTGACCATCACCTCTCTATTTCCTCTAACCCCTGCAGCACTGACAACCACCATTCTATTCTCTGTTTCTATGAGTTCAGCTTTTCTGGATTTCACATATAAGTGAGATCATACCATATTTGTCTTTCTCTGTCTGACTTATTTCACTTAGTACAAAGCCCTGAAGTTTCATCCATGTTGTTGCAAAAGACGGGGATTTCTTTTTTTATGGTTGAATAATATTCCATTGTATATACATACTACATTTTCTTTATTCATCTATCAGTGGACCCTTAGGTTGTTTCCATTTCTTGGGTATTGTAAATAATGCAATGAACATGAGAGTGCAGATATCTCTCTGAGATAGTGATTTAATTTCCTTCAGATATATACCCAGAAGTCGGATTGCTGGATCGTATGGTAGTTCTATTTACAGTTTTTGAGCAACCTCTATACTGTTTTCCATAGTGGCTATACAAGTTTATATTCCACCAACAATGCACAAGGTTATATTTTCTCCACATTTCTGCCAACACTTGTTATTCCTTGTCTTTTTGATGATAGCCCTTCTAATAGGTGTGAGATGATATCTTATTGTGGGTTTAATTTGCATTTCTCTGATGATTAGTGATGTTGAGCACATTTTCAGGTACCTGCTGGCCATCTGTATGTCTTCTTTGGAAAACTGTCTATTTGGGTCCTTTGCCCATTTTAAAATTGTATTATTATCATTATTTTATTATTATTATTTTGCCATTGAGTTGTAGGAGTTCCTTATATATCTTAGATATTAACCCTTTATCAGATACATGATATGCAATTATTTTCTCCCATTCTGTGGGTTGCCTTTTCATTATGTTGATCAACAATTTCTTTCTCTCTGAAGAAGCTTAAAATTTTTTTTTAATGTTTATTTTTGAAGGAGAGAGAGACAGAGAGTGAGCAGGGGATGAGCAGAGAGAGGGAGACACAGAATCCGAAGCAGGCTCCAGGTGCTGAGCTGTCAACACAGAGCCTGATGCAGGGCTCGAACTCACAAGCCATGAGATCATGGCCTGAGCTGAAGTCAGACGCTCAACTGACTGAGCCACCCAGACACCCCTGCAGAAGATTTTTAGTTTGATGTAGTTTATTTCTACTTGTTTATTTCCTCTTGTTTATTTTTACTTTTATTGCTTGTGTTTTACACATCATATGCAAAAAATTATTGCTGAAACCAATGTCAGGGAATTTTTCCTTTTGTTTTCTTCTAGGAGTTATATGGTCTCATGTCTTACATTTAAGTCTCTAATCCATTTTGAATTAATTTTTGCCAGCAGAGTAAGATAGGGGTCTAGTTTCTTTCTTTTGAATGTGATTGTCCAGTTTTCCTAGAGCAATTTATTGGAGAGGCTATATTTTTCCCATTGAGTATTCTTGGCTCCCTTGTCAAATATTAGTTCATTGAACACGCATGGGTTTATCTCTGGGATCTCAATTCTGTTGTATTCGTCTATGTGTCTGATTTTGTGCTAGAGCCACACTATTTTAATGGCTGACTATAGCTTTGTAGTATAGTTTGAAATCAGGAAGTGTGATACTTCCAGCTTTGTTCTTCTGAAGATTGCTTTTGCTATTTAGGTTTTTGTGTGTGTGTGTGTGTGATTCCATACAAACTTTTAGAGTCATTTTTTCTATTTCTTAAAAAAATGCAGTTTGAATTTTGACAGGGATTGCATTGAATCTATAGATGAGTTTGGGTACTTGGCAGTTCTTAATCTTGCTTGAGAATCTAGAGTTGATTTGAGGGACCCAAAAAAAGAAAGAAGAGAAGGAAAAGGAATGAGGAAAAGAGAGAAAGAGGAGAAATAGATCAGAATATAAATTATTATAATTTGCATTTCCATCTGATTTTACAGCTTACAATGTTCTTTCATTCAGTTGTGGCTTCCTTCTGAAAAGGACAGACCTTCATGCTAGATGTTGTGATGGTACTCTGTATCATCTCCCAGAGCACCTCTCACAATTGTTGGCATACAATTGTTAGTGATCACTAATACACCCCCAATACCTAGCACAGTGCTCGGTGCATTGTAGCTATTTAGTAACTCTTTATGAACTCTGAGAAAAAGCATTATCTACATCTTATATCATTAAAGAGTTGACATTTCAATCTAGGAATCTGTATTCCAAGTTCGGTGCTCTTTCCAGTACACATCAGCTAATGTAGTGGACCTTTTTTTTCCCTCATGGGAAAAATATGAAAGCAGAGGAAAAACGGAAGGGGAGAATAACTGAGGGAAAAAAGAGAGGGGAGGAAGAAATCATAGAGATGAAGAGCAGTGGTTTGAAATTGACAACTTAATGAGGAAGTGAGGATAAATATAGACTCACTAAAGATGGACTTTACTGAGCAGGACTGCCTGACACCCAGGAGTGGATGTGTGGTAAGGTGGACCAAAACTATAATTTCCATGCTGGATTCATACACATGCGCCAGTAATTAAGAAGTGTGTCCTGCCTGTGTTATTACTAGAATAAGTACTGCAGCAGGTAGTCTGCTAAGAGGAAGGAGAACCAAGCGCCAGGGTTTAGTCAGGATAACAATACAGGACTTCATCACCACCTTGAAAACTCATTCCAGTTCTTCTTGTTGGTTTCTCTTTTAAGAGAAAGGGAGGCTAGCCTAGTAGCTAACATGGAACAGGATTAAGTAACCAAGTACAGACCTGAGATCCTAGGGCTGGATTTGGAAGCAGAAAGTGATAAGGGTATGGCTCATCCACAACCCAAAGGAAATCTTCAAATGAGCTCACATTTGAGGGAAAGAAGTAGATTATAGTATCCATAGTCAAGGACTCCTCTCCCACCTCAGAGGCAGCTTAGGGTCTGAACTAGAAACTGCATCCCTCTAATGTGCTTCTTATGTGGCAGAATGGGCCATCAACAGGATTGTGGCAGCTATTTAGGCTTCCACTCATGGTGTTTCAAGACCCCAGTATGGGTGAGATAGAACCCAGCATTTGAGTGTTAGGAGATGGTCTCACATTTGCTTCCTTTAAGGCAGACAGGGAAATCTTGTGACAGCTTACTCTCAGGTACATAGTCTTCCTCATAGTCCAGAGCTACACACCTCTGGTGGATATTGTATTTACTTGTGTGCCTCCAAATCCTCTCATTTTCCTCATTAGCTATGATGTACAAGATGTCATGAAACACTGCCCTAGCCAAGACTCTTGTAGGGAGGAAGGATTAAGTGTGAATGTGGACATGTCTCTGTCTGGGAAACTTGTCATTACCTAGACCCAAGATTTATTAGAGGGGGCAGATAGATCTAGTCAAGTTCACTCGGCAGCATCTCTGCAGGTACAAGAGAGTCATGACTTTCAAATCTGTTAGGCCAGTGATTCTTAAAATTTAATGTGATAAGATCTCCTTGCAGGCACATTAAAACAGTTTCCTGGGCCCTTTCCCCAGAGATTGTAATTAGGTAGTTTGGACTAGGGCACACGAATTTACATTTTTGATGAACTCCCAGCTGATGCAGTGCTGCTGGTCTGAGGCTCCCACTTTGAAGTTACTCCAGAAAAAGATGAAAAAAAGCAGGGAGATGGGGCGTGGAGACAGTGAACTACCAGAATCTCTAGGATGTTCATTTGTGTCTGGGATAGGCTTCTGTTTATGTGTGAGTGAGTGTGTGTGTGTGTGTGTGTGTGTGTGTGTGTGTGTGTGTATTGTTTGGGCTTTGCACAGTCTGCTTTTTGCTCTCCCCTACACAATGAGGAAACTAGTTCCTTAAAGTTTACAGGGGCAGAAAATGGAGACTAGGGGATAGAGAGAGAGCTGGAGAGCTGAGAGGAAAAGTAGAGGAAGGAAGCACAGGAGGCTCAGGGCCTAGTGATGGAAGAGTTTTCCAGATAGTTTTTGGGGGAAGTGTCAGAGCAGCTGTGGGGAATGAGGGAAGTAGATGGGAGTAGGGAGAATTTATTTGCGTGCCGTGGCTATCAGGGAGCCAGGGTATGAACAGAGGCAGTACAAAGGTGTCTGAGAAATGTGAGAAAGAACTCAAGTAATGTTTTTTAATTAAAAAACATTTTTTGAGAGAGAGAGAGAGAGAGAGAACGAGTGGGGGAGAGGGGCAGAGGGGGAGAGAGAGAATCTTAAACAGGGTCCATGCTCAGCATGGAGCCAGATGTGGGGCTCAATCCCACAACCCTGGGATCATGACCTGAGCCAAAATCAAGAAGCACACGCTCAACTGACTGAGTCACCCAGGCACCCCCAGAACTCAAGTTATTTTGAAATTAATTTTTGATTGCTAGATGGCATTATCTTAGGGTGTGAAGCTGTTCTGAGTCTTTGGGTTCACTATGGTTATAGTAGCATGGTAGTTTTGTTTTTTAATTTAAATTCAGGTTAGTTAACATACAGTGTAGTATTGGTTTCCGGAAGTAGAATCCAGTGATTCATCACTTACATGTAACACCCAGTGCTCATCCCAGTAAGTGCTCTCCTTAATGCCCATCACCCATTTAGTCCATCCCCTCAACAACCTCCCCTCCAGCAACCCTCAGTTTGTTCTCCATATTTAAGAGTCTCTTATGGTTTGCCTCCCTCTCTTTTTATCTTATTTTATTTTTCCTTCCCTTTCCCTACGTTCATCTGTTTTGTTTTCTAATTTTCACATATGAATGAAATCATAGGATATTTGTCTTTCTCTGACTGACTTATTTCACTTAGCATAACACCCTTTGGTTCCATCCACATTGTTGCATATGGCAAGATGTCATTCTTTTTCATCGCCGATAGTATTCCCATTGTATATACATACCACATCTTCTTTATCCACTTGTCAGTCCATAGAGATTTGGGCTCTTTCTATAATTTGGCTATTGTTGATAGTGCTGCCATAAACACTGGGGTGCATGTGCCCCTTCGAACCAGCATTTTTTTGTGTGTGTATTAATTTCATCTTTTTAAAAAATTTAAATCCAAGTTAGAATAGAGTGTAATAATGATTTCAGGAATAGAATTTAATGACTCATCACTTACATATAACTCCCAATGCACATCCCAACATGTGCCATCCTTAATGCCCTTCACCCATTTAGCCCATCCCCCCACCTAACACCCTACCAGCAACCCTCAGCTTATTTCTGTATTTAAGAGTCTCATATGGTTTGTCTCTCTCTCTCTCTCTGTTTTTATCTTTTTTTTTCCTTCCCCTCCCCTATGTTCATCTGCTTTGTTTCTTAAATTCCACATATGAGTGAAATCATAGGATATTTGTCTTTCTTTGACTGACTTATTTCACTTAGCATAATATACTCTAGTTCCATCCATGTTGTTGCAAATGGCAAGATTTCATTCTTTTTCAGCGCTAATATTCCATTATGTGTGTGTGTGTGTATACACATACATATACGTATATGCATGTATATATACATACATACCATAGCTTCTTTATCCATTCATCAGTTGATGGACATTTGGGCTCTTTCCATACTTTGGCTATTGTCGATTATGCTGCTATAAACATTGGGATGCATGTGCCCCTTCGAATCAGCATTTTTGTATCCTTTGGATAAATACCTAGTGGTGCAATTGCTGGGTCATAGGGTAGTTCGATTTTTAATTTTTTGAGGAACCTCCATACTGTTTTCCACAGTGGGTGTACCAGTTTGCATTCCCACCAGCAGTGCAAAAGAGTTCCTCTTTCTCTGCATCCTTACCAACATCTGTTGTTGCCTCGGTTGTTCATTTTAGCCATTCTAACAGGTGTGAAGTAGTATCTCATTGTGGTTTTGATTTTGTATTTTCCTGATGATGAGTGATGTTGAGCATCTTTTCATGTGTCTGTTTGCCATCTGGATGTCTTCTTTGGAAAAGTATCTATTCATGTCTTTTGCACATTTCTTTGCTGAATTATTTGGTTTTTTTTGGGGGGGGGTGTTAAGTTTGATAAGTTCTTTATATATTTTGGATACTAACCCTTTATCAGATATGTCAGTTGCAAATGGGAGAAGTCCCATTCTGTCAGTTGCCTTTTAGTTTTGTTGCTTATTTCCTTTACTGTGCAGAAGCCTTTTATCTTGATGAGGTCCCAAAGGTTCATTTTTTGCTTCTGTTTCCCTTACTTCTGGAAATATTTCTAGTAAGAAGTTGCTGTGGCTGAACTTGCTGCATTTTCTCCTCTAGGATTTTGATGGTTTCCTTTCTTACGTTTAGGTATTTAATCCATTTTGAATTTATTTTTGTGTATGGCATAAGAAAATGGTTCAGTTTCATTTTTCTGCATGTTGCTATACAGTTTCCCAACACAATTTGTTGAAGAGACTGTCTTCTTTTTCCATTGGCTATTCTTTCCTGCTTTGTCAAAAGTTAATTGCCATACATTTGTGGGTCTATTTCTGCGTTTTTATTCTGTTCCATTCATCTGTGTGTCTGTTTTTGTGCCAGTACCATACTATCTTGATGATTACAGCTTTGTTATACAGCTTGAAGTCCAGGATTGTGATGCCTCTCGCTTTGCTTTTCTTTTTTAACATTACTTTGGCTGTTTGGGGTCTTTTCTGGTTCCATACAAATTTTAAATTGTTTGTTCTACCTCTGTGAATGATGCTGATATTATTTTGATAGGGATTGCATTAAATGTGTTGATTGCTTTGGGTAATATAGATATTTTAACAATATTTGTTCTTCTAATCCATGAGCATGGAATGTTTTTCCATTTCTTTGTTTCTTCCTCAATTTCTTTCATAAGCTTTCTATAGTTTTCAGCATACAGATCTTTTACCTGTTTGGTTAGGTTTATTCCTAGGTATCTTATGGCTCTTGGTGCAATTGTAAATGGAATCAATTCCTTGATTTCTCTTTCTGTTTCTTCATTATTAGTATATAGAAATGCAGCCGATTTCTGCATATTGATTTTATATCCTGTGACTTCGCTGAATTCATGTATCAGTTCTAGCAGTTTTTAGGTGGAATCTTTTGGGTTTTCCAGTAGCATGGTAGTTCTGATATATCATATGCTGGAAACTGGGGGACCCAGAGCCCAACCCTTCCTGTTTGTCCCTGGGCCAACTGTTGCAATGGTTCCCTGCTGATACTTTGTCTTGAGGCCCTGGTGCTGTTATCCCTTCACACACAGCCATTAGGCTAATTAGCCTAAACTAGACCTCTGGTAACAATAGGTAACCTTCAGTGACTTCTGCCACAGAGCCCTAGTGTTAGAACAGGCTCTCATTTCCCCTCCTACCCTCTGTGGAGATTATTACAATTTCCACTGACTATTGATTTTAACTGAAATACCATTCAAGGCAGTCTAGGCTTCATATTTCCTTGTTTCTATGGATGTTTCCAGTATTCTTTCCAGCCACATGTACCTCACATTCTACACCTCTTTTCCTTGGACATTTACTTACAGTTTCCCACCTATGTGACCTTGCACATGCCATTCCTGCTAGCTGGAATGCTTTCCTTACCATCTCTGCCTAATGAGATAAACCCATTTTTCAAGGTGTAGCTCAAATGCCTCATATTTTAGGAATCTTCTCTGACCATCTCAACTCATCCTTCTCACCATGGATCTTTCTTTGTACTTTCTTATACCATAAACTCTGCTTATATTGTAGTTGTCCATGTTCCCCTCAACCTGTGTCATCCAAAATCATGGCCACTAGCCACATGTGGTATTTAAACTAATTAAAATGAAATGAAATACAAAATTCAGTTCCTCAGTTTCACTAGTACTCAGTAGCCCATGTAGCTAGTGATTATTGTATTGGACAGCACAGTTAGAGGACCTTCCACCATCACAGGAAGCTCTATTGGACAATGATGGGACCATATATCATTGACTCACTCTCATGGTCATTAAAAAAAAAATTAGTTGCATTGAATCAATTAGAATTTTATTGGTTATTTTGTACTGATTTTCCACCCAGCACTGGAGCTTTATATTTTCAGCTTTTAAAAAGGTTTGCTTTTTCCTCTGAGGATGGGCTATGTTCTGTTGAAACAAAATCCTGTCTCCCCTTTCTGTGGGTTGCCTCCATTCCAGAGCCTTTCTGAGTTGTTTGGTGTACCATCTTCCTCTGAGATGGGGTGTGGGTCACTTTCCACGGCTTAACCCTTGAACAGCATTCATTAATAATGAGGCCTAGGCCTTGGAGGAAAGAACAGAGTCCTGTAACCCTTAGGGTTATACTACCACCCAGGAAAGGCTGCCTATCCTTCTAGACAGACCTTATGCTTTCAGGGGGCAAAAAACATGGACAGAAGGACAATTAGCAGTGGCATTTTGAGTGATCCTTTCTCATTAGCTTCTTTCAAGACAGTTGTCTATGTGTAGAATAGGCTTCTGGGAACGACCCACAGGGTCAGAGTGACCACAAGAGGGCACCAGCACACCTTAAACAGACTTTACCTTCAAAAACCTCGGGAACGTTTCTTTGCGTTGCAAGGGCAGGACACCAAGAACACTCACCAGATCGGAAAGGAACAGAGAAAAAGAAAAAAAAAAAAATCCATCACGCTTTATGTCTAACTGGAAAGCCTGCTTACTATATATTTATGCATTCAGGACCTCCTTAAATATAGGAATCACAAGACAATAATAGGCAGACAAGAAATTAGATTGAAACTACTTCAAATGAGAAAGTGAATAGGTCAATAGACTTTAAAACAGAATAAACCTCACTTCGAAGCAAGGTAGCTATGGAAACATTACTGAAATCATTCTGTTACTTCATGGCTGCAGTGGTTTCTGCAGCCAGAAAATGCTGTCAAGGGAGAACAGAATATTATTTTCTTTTTTTCCCCTCCAGTTTTATTGAGAAATAATTGACATATAAGTTTAAAGCATACAGCATGATGGTTTCATTTACATATATTGTGAAATGGTTCTTATAATTTTCTTATAAATAATACAACACAGGATCCTATATGGAAAGTTGCAAGAAATTAGATTTCAGAGGTAGAGATGTTTCGATAAAAATACCAACAGCTTTAATTTGGTTTCTGATAACTTAGCTCTGGATTTACAGTTGTTAAATTTTTCTCTATTTCTGTTTTCTGTTGCAGAAAGAGCTGGTGAGGGGTTTATTTCCGTATCTCTGGATATTACATACACACCTATGTGTGTACATTTAGCATGGTTGATAGAAGTCACCCTTACCCGTGGTATGGCCCATGAGAGGGCAAGTGAACTATATTTATCACTTAGACAAGGGTTTACTTTTTTTTTAAATTTTTAACGTTTTTATTTATTTTTGAGAGACAGAGAGGGACAGAGCATGAGCAGGGGAGGGGCAGAGAGACAGGGATACACAGAATCCCAAGCAGACTCCAGGTTCTGAGCTGTCAGCACAGATCCTGACATGGGGCTTGAACCCACAGACCCTGAGATCATGATCTGAGCTGAAGTTGGATGCTTAACCGACTGAGCCACCCAGGCGCCCCTGGGTTTACTTTTTTGTAGTGGGTAGGCCTGGAGCTAGGTTGCCTAAGACCACTGGGTTCTGCCACTGACTCTCAGAGACCCTATACCAACTACACTTGCCCGTAAGTTTCCCACCAAGCCTCAGTGAGCATGTAAAGGTAATTATACATGGCTGTTCACTGACTATGCTCATCATGTAGGTGGAAGTGTGGGTAAACAAAGTAGGCTGATATAAGAGGGTTAGGTGTTAGTAAGCAGGGTAAATGTAGTACATGTCCTAGAGATATGGTAAATGTCATGGTGGTGTGTACTTGGGACTAAAAGTGAAATTTTTGTATTATTATAAGGTCATTCAGCTAGGAGCCTTGGCCTGATAAACACCTCTTTTCCCAACAGAGTTTCAGGGGAGCTGTATACAATATTAGTTGGGAACAATAATAAGTTGGGTATCAAATACCCAATATGACACAACGTAGCATGCTGTAGTGGAGAGCATGTGGAGAAAGTAGAAAGGAAAAGAACAGAGTAGCCCTACCTAATTATTAAAACAACAACAACAACAACAACAACAGTGGTCCATTCAATGTCTTGAGGGTGAGGGTGGTGTAGGAATTTTGTACAGTCAAAACTTGTCCTAGGCAAAGAGATCTTAGGTTCCTCCTAAGAAGTGGATTTAGTACTTTAGTGAGCATCACAATTACCTAGAGGGCTTATATAAACACAAGTTGCTGGGTACCACTCCACAGTTTCTCATTTGGTAGGGCTGGAGTGGGGCCAAAGAATTTGCTAACAAATTACTGGGGATACTGATGTCTCTGGTTCAGGGACTGTGCTTTGGAAACCATGGCTCTAGAGCATGGTAAGTGGTTTAGGTAAAGTACCAACAATGTGAGTGTGATATGGATTTAATTCTGTCCTTGAATCAGAAATCTAACAAAGGGTTTATTACTTAGAAAATTTTATGATTCACATATTATACAATTCCCCCATTTAAAGTACATAATTCAATGGTTTTTAGTATGTTCACAGTGTGCGTACCTCTGTTAGTTAACTTTCATCACCCCAAACGGAACCCTGTACTTATTAGCAACCATACCCCATTCTTCCCCACTTTTTTAGCCACAGGAAACCACTGAACATTTTCTGTCTTTATAGATTAGTCTATTCTGGACATTTCATGTGAATGGAATCACACAATATGTGGTCTTCTGCTACTGGCTCCTTTCACCTAGTATAATGTTTTCAAAGTTCATCCATGTAGTAGCATGCACCAATATTTCATTCCTTTATATTGCCTAGTAATATTTCACTGTATGTATATAAACCATATTTTATTTATTCATTCATTAGCTGATTGATATTTGGATTGTTTCTATCTTTTGGCTATTATGAATAATGCTGCTATGAACATTCATGTACAAGTTTTTGTGTGGACATGTAATTTCATCTTTCTTAGGTATATAGCTAGAAATGGATTTGCTGGGTTATATGATAACTCTGTATTTAGCATTTTGAGGGATTTCCAAATTATTTTCCAAAGTGGCTAAAGTTTTACACTTTACATGTCCATCAGCAGTGAGGGTCCAGTTTTTCCATATCCTTGCCAACCCTTATCTTTTGATTATAGCTATTCTAGTGGGCCTTAAGTGATATCTCATGTTGTTTTGATTTGTATTTCTCTGATGGCTAATAATGTTGAGAATCTTTTCATGTGCTTATTAGATATTTGTATATATTCTTTGGAGAGATGTATATTCTTATCCTTAGACCATTTTAAAATTGGGTTATTAGCTTTTTTATTATTGACTTGTAGGATTTCTTTATATTCTAGATATAAGTTCTTTAACACAGATATGACTTGAAAACATTTCTTTCATTATGTGTGGGTTGTCTTTTCACTTTCTTGTTGGTGTCTTTTGAAGAATGAAGGTTTTTAAATTTTGATGAAGTAAATTTGATTTACCCATTTTTAATTTTATCAATTTGCTTTTGGTGTCACATCTAAGAAACCAATGCTTAATCCAGTGTCACAAAGATTGACTTCTGTGTTTTCTTCTAAGAGTTTTATAGTTTGAGCTCTTATGTTTATGCCTATGATCCATTTGAAGTTAATTTTTGTGTATGGTGTAAGGAAGGGGTCTAACTTCATTCTTTGGCATGTGGATATCCAGTCATCACCCATTTACTTTTAAAAATGGTAAATAAAGAAAAAGAAAATTAGAGGCACCAAAACTTCCTTTTCTGGGAGTTTTTTGAATATTAATGTGGTTTGGATACTGTTTCTTTCTGTGGCTTTGCTCATAACTATCAAATACACTCATTCATCCTATACATACTTACAGAGCATCTACTTTGTGCCAAGCATGTCTAAGTTGCTGGTGATATGGCAATAAATAAAAGCAAATTCCTTGCTTATATGTAGCTTATGAGCAAATGAGGAAGATGAATTTAAGCAAATAAATGAATAAATATTTAATATACAGCAGTAGTGATAGGTATTTTGAAGATAAAGCAGAGTAAGAGGGTAGAAGTTATGTGGGATTTGGGGAGAGAATACTATTTTATATTGCGTAGGGAAGTCAGGGAATGCCTCTTGAAAGTGGCCACCTCTGTTTGGTGACTTGAATTAAGTAAGGGGGCAAGCCATGGAAATATCTGGAGGACATGTTCCAGGCAGAAGGAAGGGAAAATGTAAATTTCATGGAGCAAGAGTGTGCTTGGATTCTTCTCAGAAGAGTAAACAAGGCAGTGAAGCTAGAGTGTGATGCACGAGGGGAGGTTGGGTGGAAAATAATGTTGGAGAGGTAGTCAGGGACTAGACTGCTGGCAAAACCAAACTGCCCAAGAGTTTTCTCATCTTTTGCCTGGGAAA
This sequence comes from Puma concolor, assembly GCF_028749965.1. Classification (NCBI taxonomy): domain Eukaryota; kingdom Metazoa; phylum Chordata; class Mammalia; order Carnivora; family Felidae; genus Puma; species Puma concolor. Next base: position 31,834,704 of record NC_141675.1, on the reverse strand, counting down.
GCATTTTGACCTACAATATTTGCATTGGCCTTAAACAAAAGTCAATACCAGGGGTGCCTGGGGGGCTCAGTTGGGTGTCCGACTCCTGCTCAGGTCATGATCTTGTGGTTCGTGAGTTTGAGCCCCACATTGGGCTCTGGGCTCACAGGTTGGAAACTGGAGCCTGCTTCAGATTCTGTGTCTCCCTCTCTCTCTGCCCCTCCTCCATTCACGCTCTCTCTGTCAAAAATAAGTAAACATTAAAAAAAATTTTCAAAAGTCAATACCATTCATTTTCCTTCTTTGAATCTAGCACTTGCTTCAAAACTTTTAGTAAACAAATTAAGAATAAAGAATACAAATAATTATATGAACATAATTTTAAAGAATAGATTTCCTTAAAAATAAATAAGCAGAAATCAAAGTAATCAGAGTCCTTCTTTTGTTTTTCTATGTGATTTCCATTAACCAAACCTTCCCCCTTTCTTTGTTTAAGGTCTGTGGGCAGGTCTGCCGGTTGCCCACCAAAAATCTCCTCTCTTTTCCAATTTACTAATAGGAAGAACTGCTCAGACACAGACTACATTTTCTCAAATTCTGTTGCAGTAGCTGGGTCCATGTGACCAGTTTTAACCAATGGAATATGAATGGAGGTGATGTGTACCACTTTTAAGCTGTGGCCTTTAAGAGGCAGGTGGACCTTTTCCAACTCTTTTCCTTTTCACCAGCTGAATACAGAGACTGCAGAGGATGATGGGGCTCTAGAGGACAATGTAGCCACAAATTGGAAGGAGACAGGGTCCTTGAATCAGTATGTGATGAAGAGCTTCCTGGGGCACTTGGGTGGCTCAGTCGGTTAAGCGTCTGACTTCAGCTCTGGTCATGATCTCATGGTTCATGAGTTTGAGCCTCATGTCGGTCTCTCTGCTGTCAGTGCAGAGCCTGATTCATATCCTCTGTTTCCCTCTCTCTTTGCCCCTCCCCTGCTTGCTCTTTCTACCTCAAAAAAAAAAAAAGGAACATAAAAAAAAGGATAGTGAATAAGTCACCTTTAAAAAAAGAGCTTTCTGCTAATTCAGAAATGCTTGCCTCATATAATTATGTGGGAAAATTAATATTTCTTTTTGTGTTTGAGTTATTCTATTTGTGAATAAGTTTGTTACAGCAATTTAGCCTACTGTAACTAATATAAATTCAACTTGGACAGAAAGACAAAAAATAAACTACTTGGAACACCAGACCAAAGGGAACTAGGATGGAGAACAAGGTAAGGGGTTGCCTTGGTGTCTCAGTCAGTTAAGCTTCTGACTCTTGATCTCAGCTCAGCTCATCTCATGGTTGTGAGTTCAGGCTCTACACTGGGCTCTGTGCTGAGGGTGGAGTCTCCTTTAAAAAAAAACAAACAAAAGTAGAGAACAAGGTTAGATGGGGATCTAAGAAAGAGGCATCTGGACTGGGGAGGTTTATGATCAAATGGCTTTCCCTCTCTGGTTATATGCATTGATATTGTATGGGAAAAGAGGCTTTCATCTTTGCTGTGCCCTTGGCAGTGGAGGTGAAGGAGTGGTGTGGGGGTGGTGGTGAAGTAAAGTGTGGTAGCGGTAATGGGGCATGGAATGACTCCTGAATGTGTCTTCAGGAGCACAAGGACAAGTGGGCAGAGATGGTGCCCGATCCAGGTAGGGCCACTGGGCTCTGCGCATTTCTATCATCTCTCTTCTGCCAATGAGCTGCAGACCTCTCCACAGACCATAAACAGGAACTTATTGGTTCAATAGAACACTGACTTCTTTTTTTTTTAACTAAAAGAATGAAAATCTTTATTAGGAACTGTAAATGGCATTCAATCTTTAAATTCACCTCATCAAAATCTAGCCACAATCAATCAAACTTAATGGTTCATTCTCACCAATTCATGGGTTAGGGCAAAACTCCCATCAACTTACACTATATTACATTGAGACATTGAGATGCCTACAGAGCTCTGAGGACAGGGAATGAAGAGCTACACCTCATTTCTGATCACTACTGAGCACTCTAACTGTTAATGGAAGGAGAGGTCATTTGTATGAGGCAAAGAGAATTCTGGAATGATGGCACTGGCCATAAGGTCCCATGGTCACTAGTGAATCTGGCCCAAACTTTGCTGAGAAAAGTAGATGAAGGCACTAACTTTGGGTAAGTTAAATAAGTAAGAGATGTGGTGAATTTAGGTGAGTGCAATAAATGGTTCTGGCCAAATTTGGCCAATGATTTGGCAATTTAAAGATGAGAAATCTGCCTGTAACCTCACCTGTATTTGTACTTGTGTTTTCTATTCCTTTTATTTCTTTTCCCCTAAAAAATTTTTATTTTTATTTTTAAAGTTTATTTTAAAGTTTATTTTTTGAGAGAGAGAGAAAGAGAGAGAGTGCACACGAGGAGAGGGACAGAGAGAGAGAGGGAGAGAGAATCCCAAGCAGACTCTGCACTATTAGCATGGAACTCTCTGTGTGGCTCAAACTCATTAACAGTGAGATCATGACCTGAGCCTAAATCAAGAGTCAGCTTAACTGACTGAGCCACCCAGACACCCCTTCCAGAAGAATTTTTAAAGACAAAAACTGGAAAAAAATTTTCACTTTATCTCAGTTGGACCAAGAGAAAAAAGATGCTTATTAAAATTTAAGCCAAGATAGGTAGGAAGAATAAATGCCACCGAAAGCAATTGTGATGCTGGCAGAGATCATCTCTTTTAGAGAAGTGAGGTGCTGAGATAAGTGAAGACAGGTGTCCTTCCTGGGGGAGCATTAAGGATGGAGACGGTAGGTTCTCCTGGAATTTTCCTTCACAAATTTCTGTGTGTGCTTGGGGTGTGTGTGTTTGTGTGTGTGTGTGTGTGTGTGTGTGTGTGTGTGTGTGGTTGTTAACTTTTGATTTGGAAATAATTTTAAACCTATAGTACAGTTCCAAGAATAAGAATAGAACATGGAATGCCCATGTACTCTTTCCCTGTATTCACCTATTGTTAACATTTTGCTGGATTTGCTTTATCATTTGTGTGTGCTTGTGCACTAACACATACATACACACACATAATTTTTTCTGAACCATTTGAATGAAGGTTGTAGACATCACTGTCTTTACCTTTAACTACCTCAGTGTGTATTTTCTCAGACTAAAATAGCCTCTTGACCATAATACAATTGATTTGCATTACAATACAATGCACGACGCAATTAATTTAACAGTAATGTTCTTTATAGTGTTTCCCCTCTTCTAGTAATGGGTCCAGTCTAGGATCAGTCATTGCATTTAATTATTACGCTGTTTTAGTCACTTTACAAAAATGTTTATTGATTTATTTTGAGAGAGAGAGAATCCCAAGCAGGCCCACGTTGTTAGTGCAGAGCCTGACAAGTGGGGCTCCATCTCATGAACTTGTGAGATCGTGACCTGACCCGAAATCAGGAGTTGGATGTTTAACTGCCTGAGCCACCCAGATGCCCCTTTAGTCACTTTTATTTATTTTTTTATTTTTTTATTTTTTTTTCAACGTTTATTTATTTTTGGGACAGAGAGAGACAGAGCATGAACGGGGGAAGGGCAGAGAGAGAGGGAGACACAGAATCGGAAACAGGCTCCAGGCTCTGAGCCATCAGCCCAGAGCCCAACGCGGGGCTCGAACTCACGGACCGCGAGATCGTGACCTGGCTGAAGTCGGACGCTTAACCGACTGCGCCACCCAGGCGCCCCAACCCTTTAGTCACTTTTAATTTGGAACATGACTATAGCCATTATTTTTCTCTGAAGACATTCGTATTTTTGAAGAATTCAGTATTTTTTTAAAAAAGAATATTTTTCATTTTGGGTTTGTCTGATGTTTTCCAATAGTTAGGTTCAGGTTATGCATTCCAGGCATAACTTTCAGATGGTGCCACGTCCAGAGGCATGTATAGTCTGACTGCCTCTCTTTGGTGATGCTAATTTTGTTCACCCACCTTTAAGGAGACCCTTTAAAACCATGCAGATATTGTGCTCCTCATCAGGATTCCCCTCCAGATTTAGCAACCTTTGATGATTCTTGCTTGAACCAATCTTTGCCCTGCTGGTTACAAAGTGATTTCTCAACTCCTGTAAATCCCCACATTTACCAGTTGGCATTTGGTGTTCCCTGTAATTTTGATTTTGTTATAAGAGCAACTTTCCTCATAGAACTCAGAAAGAACTGATTCCCATTATGTACAAATTTGAATTCTATTTTTGTGCACAGGAATAGGGATGTTTTACCCTTATATCTGACAACCTACTAAAATAAGATCGCAGAAAAAATTTTCTTAATCTTGGCTTAAAAATATTATACTTTGTTGAAATATTATGTAGGTAGAACGAGGGTTGTGAATGAGTTGGAGGTCTTTAGCCCTTATTAATTAACAGCCAAGTAAGAAAATAATAAACAGTTGACTACTGTGGACAGAAAGGCTGGTTGAAGAAGGTCTTCCTCTTTGTGTCAAATCACCTCCTTCTTATGTGAAAAGGAGAAAAGCCAGTGTGTGTGTGTGTGTGTGTGTGTGTGTGTGTGTGTGTTCCACACCATATATACTATGTGGCTTGACTCTAATTTCTCTTCTTGGCTGTTGGCAAATGGTGCGGAGTAGAAGGTCAGCCTGTCATGAGGAGAACAGAGCGATTAGACAGCAAGACTGTTAATTAGAATGCTATTCTGTAGCAGGGCACCTTCTTACTGATAAGCTGTGTGAAGGTAGCTAAAATTGTGTAAAGCTGGAGAGAAACCATGTGGAATATTTTTGGTACCAAAATCTCTAATACCCCAAATAAAAAAGAGCCAAGTGTCAATCCCAAACAGGATTTAAACCCCAAGGAACGACACAGGGTGAGTTCTAGTTTAAGCTTTGAGCAAGCGCCAAGATTAGATCAAGCAGTGAATGAAGACTGCTAAAGGTAGCAACGAGGTGTATGTATTTGTGTAAATCTTGCTCTAAATGCTGTAATCAATTTTTATCTATAATAATTTGAGATGAATTGTTATGCTTTGTTAACTTAACGAAGTATTCTATTTCTATAGAAAAAGCACGGAGGCATGCAAAAACATGTTAACTTCTCTTTCTCCTGTGGGAAACCTTTTGTTCCAACCTACAGTCACAATCCAAGGCCAGGTATGCTCCAGGAACAGCCAGCAAAACTGGTAGTTATAATTATGAGGGGGAAGAGTCGGTATGTGCAAACTCCAAAACCCAAACCTGCAAAAGAAGGTAGCAAGCAGGTTTTTCTGAGGAATGAGAGATAATGAAAGGGGCCACAAAGGTGCCAGGAGCCCGCAGAGCCAGGAATACTGTCCTGCATCCCTGATAGGCAGATGGAGTTCTGGAATCAGGGAGGTGACTTTTGGCCTAGACATCAATGGAAAAGTTGTTGAGGCCTCAAATATCCCAGCCTCTTTGTCTAGATATTTCTTATCCACATGGCAGGACTAAACTCTTCCAGTTCCAAACTCCTTCTGTCATGTTCCTGCTTTTGGTGATGTCACATGGTCTAAACAATTAAGGACAGGGGCCCTGTAAAGAGAGTTTTCTCGTTAGTGTCAGAAAATGAGAAAGTGATTTCCAGAAGAGATGCCTCGGAAACTTGATATACACTGCAAACGGTGAAGGCAAAACTCCTTCCTAATTAAAAAGAGAAATGTTTGGAGGACAGGCAGGGGCATGAAAGTATAGGGTAAATGCACTGCAACAAGAGCATAGGGTGTGAATCACAACCCCCATTTCCAAGTTGCTTGTTCTTGGTATGAGTGACCTAGACTCCTTGAACATCAGTTTTGTCATTCCCATCATAGGAGTTCAAAGTACTTACTTCTTGGTGTTGTGAGGAGTAAACTTAATAATTTACTAATATTTTAATAAATTTATGTATAATTGTTATATACTAATACATTAATTTAACGTATATTAAATATTATCTATAATAAATAATATAAAATTATAATAAATTTTAATAATTTACCAATAATGTATCTATATCTCTTGGAATGAAGCTTGAAACACAGTAAGCATTGAGTAAGTGGTAGCCGTGTTGGTAACTATTAAGGGCAGGCCTAAATTACAGTGCCTGATATTGAAATTCCTATTCAGTCTGCCTCCGCCCTGCCTACTTATCTTGTTTCCTGTCACTCACTCATTCCTTCATCCCTATAGTATATATTCATCATGAACATGCTCCAGACTCTAGCCAGGCCTATACCCATTTCTTCTTCTTCTCACCTTTGTTCTCAGCATGTTTCTGAACGAATGCCCCTTCCCTTGCTTTCATTTCTTCCTCAGAGGCTCAATGAAAGTCTAATTTCCTCCTTGAAGCATTTTAGCTATTTCTGCTCATTTCAGGCTCTACCTTTCTTTGAATCATTATTGGAATTACTGTTTGTGTCATAGAGTTTAGTGCTGGATTATATAGAAAAGAAATTTCTCTGATGATGGAAATGTCCTATAGATGTGTTGTCCAATAACAGTAGCCACTGAGTATATGTAGCTATTGACCATTTGAAATGTGGCTAGTGTGATTGAAGAAGTTAATTTTTAATTGTATTTAATTTTAATTAAACTTTACATTTGAATGGCTACCTTGGTCCAATGAGTCAACCATCTACTCTGACAAAAGCTCTCGTGAGAAGTAATACTTGTGTGTTGCACTGGAGTCCATGGGGTTAGACCTATCTTTTCTTCCTAAGGTGTCCCCTTTGCCCATAGAGAAATAAAAGGATGGACTTAGGGGAAGAAGAAAGACATGGGCTAGAGGGGCAGTGCTTGGTTAGAGGGGGTTGGTGTGAGTTAGACTGAAGTGGGGGTAAATGGGAACCAGTCTGATGCCTCCTATCTCTTTATGAGTAATCCTGTAGAATTGGCTGCACTGTTCAGCAGGATGTACAGGAGTCCTGCTTTGGTGATCTGGGCCTTGCAGCTTTACCTATAAGTGAGGTTTCTTGTGGGTTCCCTATAGTTGGTGCTGGAGCATCCCATTTGGCCTGGACCAGGCCTCTGCTTGACCCCACCTTCCTGACCTGACCCTTCTCTGAGAATCCTCACCCTGTCACTCCTCTCTGGCTCCTAGTTTCAGACTCCTTAGAGCTGCTTCAGACTCCTCTCTGTCTATCTTGAGTGTATTCTTCTGTGTTTCCCAATAGTTCATGAACTTTAAGAGATCACAGGCCACTTTGAAAAGCTGATGAATGCTATGGACACTCTTAGAAAAATGCACATGGCCCCATTCATAAGCAGTTTTGCATACTGTTTCTGCAGGGTCACAGATCTCTCAAAGCCCAGACCTAGGTCTGAGACCCTTGGTTATGAACACTTTCTTTAATCTGACCTTAGAAGTTCCATATGCTGTTCCTTCCTCTCTCAGCACCAGCTCAGCTCTAACTAATTCTGTACTTGTTGGGTAATGTTTTGATGACTGGTTCAGGGCTCTAGTTACCTTAATAACAGGAACAGTCACTCTAAATAGCTATGAGGAGTATTTCAGTCACTATAAATATCTATCCCCATTGGTAGGTTAATAGATTGGCATTATGGCTTATAAATACTCCCTACCCCTTGCAAAAGAGTTTTGAGAGTCTGATTATATCTAAGTGAGTTAATAAAATTCATAAAACTCCAGTGCTGAGCTTCGGACTCTGGACTGAGAATGCTGTCCCTACCCCACCCTTATCATTTCCAGTTAATTAGAGGTTTCCAGCTCTGAACCTGTCATGTAGTATCATTTATATCCTTAGCTGAACCTTGAATTTGCACTTCTGTGATTCAGCTGGGCTTTCTTCTGATGTGATCCTCTCAGAGAACACAAAATTTTTGAGTTAGAGGACACGTCAAGACTCAGGGAGAGAAGAGCTTGGTCCAAGTTTCCACAGCCAGTGGGAGACAAAGCAGGGCTAGACCCCAGCTGACTTCTATTCCAGTTCAGTCTCTCAATTTCTCTATGCTCTATGGGTGATTTGTCCTTGAGTTTCAGATAAGATAACTTGGGAACTAGAGCCTATATCACATGTGCAGGAAAACCTCATTGCATGCCTTGGATATATTCTTGCAAATTTGATAATAAAGTGAATTTCACAAAGTCATATATTTTATCATGTCTTTCAAAGATTAGAGATGTATTCCTTCTGTAAAACCTTTCAGGTTTGGGTATACTCTTGGATATAATAGAAAAAAACACATGCTTAGAGGGAAAAGAATTTTCTGATGAAATATTAAAATACTGTTCAGAATAAACCAACAAATATTAAAGTGTGAGACAACAATCTTTTTTGTTTAATGGAAGATATAGCTTGTCTATTTCTTTAAATTTAATATGTATTTCTCTCTATCCACAGGTAAATATTCCTTTTGAAAAGCACAAACCTTTATTTCTACTTTTTGAAGGGCTTATCTTGCATGATCACTATTAATTGTTTATTCAAGCCTAGATTAACTTGCTGCAATGTTTGCTTAGTATCTTGTGTAAATTCTTTATCACTAAATGTCAGTTTCCTGATGGCATTATTAAGATTTATTATTTCTGAAAGTATGAATTTCTCTGTAGTAAGATTTCTAAAGATGGAATAGACAAAGAAAGAAGCAATCATTTTGGTTTTTACTAGCCACAAGATAGTCTATTCTAGGATTTAATTAAAAAACTCAAAAAGGTTGTATGCAATAACAAAGTTTTGGATTTGTTAGAAAGAAAGTCAGATGTTGGTTTTCTTTCTTCAGCCACTTGGCCATGATCATCTTCCTTCTGGCCAGCAAGGTCACGGTCACTGCCTCAGCCTGGTTCTGTGGCCAGTACATTGTGCACTACATAGATGGTTCAGGAAGAAGGAAGATCTTAAAAAAATGAGCTTTAGAGATACTCCTCAAACTTTATATCAATTAATCACTCCAGCCTGCTTCTCCACTAAACTTTTAACCAGAGCAGCTAATAGGAGGTAAACGGATGGGTTTGAATTTCATCTCTTCTTGTTTTCTCTGCTCACTCTCTGGAAAAGGGGCTAATGAGCAGTGAAATAGCCAGGCGCACAACGCCAGAGCAGAGGAGGGCCTGCCTGTGGAGCTGCCCTGCTGGGTAAGCGGCCCCTGAATTATTACAAGGTGCCCCACGGTTTTATGAAGGTGTCTGAAATATCCAGGTTCCAACGTTGAGGGTAGTAAAGAGAAAAGATGGTGTTCCAATTGACATGGTGTCCACTTTGTCCATTGGATTGGAGCTGTACCCCCAAAGGAGTCTCCTTAGAGATAAAAAAAATAGAAGGCAAATGTTGATTTGCAAAATGTAACAAACCTGTTCGTGTTTACAATACAGATGCTGACACTGTTTAATCTAATAGCAAGCTGTTGCCTAAGCATCTTTCAGAGGGTAATTAAAAGGCTCCTAGATGCACCAAAACCAATTATATTAAAATTTTATTTGTAGGGAGTCCTTGAGACTTAAGATAAAAACATCAGAATTCATAACCCAGCTGAAGAAGTCTTCCTGCCGCAGGCGACAAGGATACTGCCAAGGAGATCCCATTAGAGACCAGGGCTTGGTTACAAAGGTGAGGACCTCAAATCATCTTTCCTCTGAACCAACCCAGCATTACTTTAATGAGGAAGTATGGAAGGAAAAAGTTCACTATTGCAACATTATTAAGTAGAAATTAGAAGAGAGGAGTGATTATTCCTTTGGGAAAAAAGACCAAAGAAATGGCATGGGCCTCTCTGAAGAAGTTTCAGTAGCAGTAAGGCTAGGAAAGCCAAAGTTGAGAGGGCTCTGAGAAGGTGTTTTTTTCTGGAAAGCTGCATTCTTCAGGCACAATGAATGGATCAGGTTGTGTTTGCTGTTTGTGTGTTTGTTCTTTGCCCCCAAATCCACCGGGTCAATCTGGTTGCCCCAGCTGAATAGTAGAAGAAATGCATCAGGCAATCTGGCTGCTTGTTCTGAGACTGCCACTGACTGGCTATGTGACCTCACAGAAGTCACTTTCCTGCTCTAAGCGTCAGTTTCCTAGGATCTATAAAGAGAAAGGAACATTTCTAGGTCTAAGAAGGCTAAATCCTGCTGTAATAATACCTGGGACTCAGAAAATACCTACTCCTCTAACCCCCAATTAATTTGGAGAATGCCATCAGTCCTCGAAACCCCTTCTGAAATTCACAGGTATCAGTTTCTTCTTATCGTAGTTGAAGTTATGGAGAGTCAGTGAGGTTAAGTGGCAGGCACAGGTGACCTTGTCACCTTTCAGAGGAGGATGGAGAACTGTGGTCCTGACTTCAGTCCCAAGCTTAAGCCATTCGGGCCAGAATTGTACGGAAAATGAGAGTCTGATGGAGTTTGATGTTTGGTCTTTTCCTTAATTAACTACATCAAATCAACTCAGTCATATGGGTCTTTCTGGTTTCTCACCAGGCCCCTTGGCCTTTTTGTTTTTTGACCAGAGTTCATCAACAGTAATTTTAGCCAAAGAAGCCATTATGGGAGTGATGCCATCTTTTTTTATTTTTTAACTTAAAAATTATTTATTTATTAAAAAAAAATTTTTTTTAACGTTTATTTTTGAGACAGAGAGAGACAGAGCATGAATGGGGGAGGATCAGAGAGAGGGAGACACAGAATCCGAAACAGGCTCCAGGCTCTGAGCTGTCAGCACAGAGCCCAATGCGGGGCTCAAACTCATGGACCGTGAGATCATGACCTGAGATGAAGTCAGCCGCTTAACCGACTGAGCCACCCAGGCGCCCCCAAAAATTTTTAAATTTACATCCAAGTTAGTTAGCTTATAGTGCAACAATGATTTCAGGAGATTTCTTAATGCCCCTTGCCCATTTAGCCCATTCCCCCTCCCACAACACCTCCTATAACCCTCAGTTTGTTCTCCATATTTATGAGTTTCTTCTGTTTTGTCTTCCTCCCTGTTTTTATATTATTTTTGCTTCCCTTCCCTTGTGTTCTTCTGTTTTGTATCTTAAAGTCCTCATGTGAGTGAAGTCATAAGATATTTGTATTTATCTGACTAATTTTGTTTATCATAATACCCTCTAGTTCCATCCACGTAGTTGCAAATGGCAAGTTTTCATTCTTTTTGATTGCCGAGTAATATTCCATTGTGTATATATATACCACATCTTCTTTATTCATTCATCCATTGATGGACATTTGGGCTCTTTCCATACTTTGGCTATTGTTGATAGTGCTGCTATAAACATGGGGGTGCATGTGCCCCTTTGAAACAGGTGGTGCCATCTTTTGCTGCATCTATGGAGTGGGGGGTGTAAGGTGAGGGCCTGCATTTGTGGGGAGAACTCACTTGTCACACATTTCCTTTCTGGGAGGACTTTTTGACACCCATTATCCACAATCCCAGCCAGGGCTCTCTCTAATGTCTGTGTGAAAAGATGCACTGAGCTGAAAACCTGGGGCTCTTTGCCTGGCAGTCCCCCTCCATGTTTCTTCCATACCGGTGATGACAACAAGCCAGCATTCTCACTCTGACTCTATGCCATGACCCCCAAAATGGCTCTGGGGGTTCCTGGGGGAAACTCAGATCTTATCAGTACATAGGCATTTGGTGCTTTTCCTGCAGTCTCTCTCTAGCTCTAATAGGATGCCGACTCTTGTCACTGCTGCTCTAGGTCTTGCTGTAGGTCCCTAAGCCTGGAATTGAGGACCATTGAGTGTGTCACATCTGATTGCAATCCATTACTCTTGAATCAAACTTCTGCACCTCCTTTGTCTCTTTTCTCAGCATAGAGATTATTCTAGAGGGTCCTTAGTTCTCCACATGACTATATCAGTTAGGTTTGAGTCTTAAGGCTCAAGCTGAAGTCTTCACCCCCATGAATTCTAGATATGGAGTCAAAGCTGGAGTACAAGCTCCTGATATGTGGTCCACATCAGAAGGGAGAACCCTAAGTTACCTCACTGTACCTCACAGTGTAAGATATCCTATTATGGAAGAGGAGGAAGGAGGTCCCCAGTTCTGTGGCCTTGCTGCTCTCCCATAAAACAAGATAGGCTCCCTTTGACCAAAGTGGAAAGTGGAGAACTTGCCTTTTATTATGAGGCTGTCATTTTTTTTCCTGCTTCTGCAATCCTTCAATGCCTGTTACTGGAGGGGTGGTGTATCCCTAAGCTCCACCTGTCTTCCAAGACTCTTGATGGTGCTGCCTGACCTGGTATGAGCCATGGACAGCCCTGTGTTGTGAGCCTATCCTCTTTCTTTGTTCCTCACCAAATTTTACCTGTTCAGGATTCCATTCCATCAAGATCTGGCCTTTTCTGGAAAAGATGAACCACTTTTGGCTGAGATGTTCAATAATGATAGTAACTTTGTCCTATCTCTTCAGTTGGCTGTTCCTGATGGAATATGGTCAGAACTGGCAGGTGATACTCACATTTGGGTTTCAGGACTGAAGCCTTACCATGAACATGAAAATGATGGCTCACCTGGGAATGGATGGGGCCCCTGCCTGTTGAGACAATCAACAGACAATCCTTCACTTACCTCTTCACCATCCTCCAGGGATCTTAATAAACAAAACTTATGGTTGGATGACTGTTTAGACCCAGAACATGCTATCTCTCTGAAAAGGCACCATTGTCTATCTGTTAGAGTAAGGAAGGCTGAGAGAAGAAATTAAGTCTGGGGATTCATTAAGTAGGCAACAGAGGAGTTGAAAATACATATAAGATACTGAACATGGTGACCTATGGAAGCCACAGAGGAAGGAGAAGTAGGTGAGGATACAAACAGACATAGGAGAGCATTGGAAATATTTGACCCCAGTTATTTTAGGAACATCTGGGTTATGGGCACAGAGAAGCTTAAGAAGTAAGGCAAGTGGGTGGAGGGAAAGGTACTGAGTGGGTTGGAATGAATGTTCTCCATAAAGGAGCCAAGTTTAAGATCACTGTTAGAAATAAGAACAAGGGCAATGGTATTCCTGTGGAAGCTCTGGATGCTCACACCCATAGCAGTCCTCGTTGAGCAGATGGAAGAAAAGATGACTGAAAGAATGAATGAATACTGCCAGTATACTCTGAGCTTACAAAGACTCATTGGGTGAGTCAGAGTTATTAATATAAATAGTTACAGTGGCAACAATATGTCCCAGTGACAGTCCTATTTTAAAGATTAACTTTAAAATCTATTTTAAAATGTTGTTCTAAATTCTATGTATGTTCTCTTTTGCATTCCTTTGAGGACTTGAGTCTGTTATTTACAATGTTTATTACTTTTAAGCATATGGGAGTACATATGATGCCTGTCCACTTTTTTCTAGAGCTAGTAAACATACTGGGAACAGGACCAGGATGATCATATTCACTCTGCTATTGACCTTGTGCAGGCTCTCCAAGGTCACTAAGGTGGTTGGATATTTCTAAGAATTGACTTGTTTTCAGCAGGAGCTGGGTCTCCTGCCTACTAACATTTGTAATCTTTCCTTACTATCTAGCCTGCTGTAAAATTACTAGTACAGTTTCCCCAGGCAATGACTTTGTGATTTTCTACTTTTTTATTGATCAATAAACAGTTTTAAACCAAAAAACCCCACAGTGAGAATAGAAACTTATTTGGTACTTGTAACTACCTGCCTTGGAGAAGAAAGAGGGATTGGAAAGATAAGAGCCTCAGGCTCCTGCTGCCTTTTTGATGCTAACACCACTAGAAAAATGCAGCCATAAGTTAACAAAACAATACTGTGTCTCCACCATGCTAAATAACTGGTTGTTTCCCCTGAAATTGACCCATTGTTTCCATGACCCCTGGATATATACAGCACCCCCTGTAAACTTCCAAGAAGGCAGGCTCTGACTGTTGTGTTCACTGCTAAGCACAGTGCCTGGCATAGAGTTAGTGTCCAGGAAAAATTTGTAGAATAAATGATTGAATAAATACTATAGCGATCAGGCTTGGCACTAAGAGGGTAAATTTATCCCTCTGTTGTATTGGGACTGTTTTCCAGTAATTTCCTTGCATAAGTCTGATCTCTTCAGCTTGACTTAAGGATAGACCTTAATCCCTATGTGTTTTTTATTCTTTGTGGCAGCAAATGTAGTTTTATGATCATGGAACTACCTCTAGGTAGTCATGACTATGTCTCCAATGATTATGACTTTTTGTCATCCAATTTGTCTCCTTTTGGTTTTGTTTTTGGGTAAGTAGGATTTTGAAATAAGTTTAGAAGATAAAGCAATATTTTTTAGCAAAACCAAATCAATAACCACCTAAAGATAACAGAAAATTTGTGGTTTGAATTGAAAATTGCCACATGGGCACATTTTGAAGCCAGAGAGAGGTTTCTTCTCACATTTGTTGATATTATTTGTTTAATCCAGGGAGTGTTTAGAGGTAGGATGAAGTGAAAGTATGCTTTTTGAGGGAACAATGTTGTGTCATTTTGCTTTCCTGATGAGAAATGTTGAGAAAGAGTCAATTTCTTGTTTTCTTGTTTTCTGTGGTGACATCAACTGACCAACTCTTGTAGTCTGTGTAATGCTCATAACCCAGAGGTGACAAATTCAGTGACGACAGTGGTAGGGTATCAGGAAGAAAAGGAAGGAAGGATGTAAGAACTAATTTATACTTCATCAAATGTTTCTTAAATAAAAAATGTGCTTTTATTCACCAGACCTGGAATCATGGCCAATGGGACCTGGAGGGACCTTGGGAATCTTTTTCAATCTGCTCATTTTACATACAAGGAAACATCCAGAGCAGCTCATGACTGTCTGAAGTCATATGGCGAGTGAGTGGCAGAGCCCTCCCACTCTGGACCCTAGCCATGATTGTGAATAAGGATCTGTCCTCTACAGTGACACCCACAGGAAACAAATATTGTTCCAGTTACAGATGGGGAGCTCAAGCAGCCATATCCCTCTGTGTCTTTGTTGGTCAGTTCTCTCCCAGGTGGGCTTTGCAGGTTGCTTGGTTCCTTGGACCCCAGTGGGGCCTTTTCCAGGGCATTGACAGGAAGCCCAGCGATGCAGCTGGGAGTGAGGTTCACTGCCGTGAGGCATGCCAGGAAGGTAGTCCATTGCCCATGGGCTCTGCGTGTCATGGCTCCAGCCCAGTAGACCCAGTAGCAGTGAGGCATAAGGCCTTTCACTCAGCCAACTGATGAAAACTCTGTCCTTTTCAAAATGTCCCAGAAAGCCAAAATAACTCCTATTTCCCACACAATGTTAGAGCAGATTTATGCCCCTTTAAGAACACATGTGGTGTAAAAAGATGAAGGGAGAGAGGGCCTAAAGTTTTACATATGGCACAAGGTAATCCTAGCCGAGTAGGCTTCTCTAAGGAGAGTGCCTGCAGGGTATAATTAGAACGGAGATAGCCATCCCAACAGATCTATACTTGAGCAAATCGTGGCTAAGACAAAATTGGAACCAAGGCTAAATTTATCAATAACAGGGTTTAAAAAAAGGAAAAGAAGACAAATGAAGTTGAAATTTCTCCTTGTTTATTTTAATGTGCAGAACATTTTCTAGCTGATTTATGCCACAGCTTCAGTGTATTTTTCATTTTTTATTTATTTTTCAGTTAATTGGATTTCCAGGCATTGCAGCCAGCCACGGCAATTGATCCCTGAAAAGATGGATTTATTGCTTAGACAGGCAGAATTCTGACAATCTTCAGAGGATGGAAAATAAAAGAAAACAGCCCATACACAGAGCACCGTGGGTCACCATCGGGTCAGACCAGCAAGATATGTTACAGCTGGCAAGTTTATGCTAGAACTTCAGGACAAGTAATCTTCTCATGAGATGGGCAACACCAAGACCCAAGAGAATGTTTTGTAGGGTATTGTCAGTGATCCATGCTTAGGAAGAAACATAGTCTAGGATGGAGACCCCAAGGTAGATGTTAGATCTCAGACAGATTGGACCCATGGTTGTAGAATTGTTTAAATTTGAAACAGCTCACACTTTTCGTGGTTCAATATGGAATGGGACCTTATCCTGTCTGGTAGGTGACTCTGTTGAAATGCCATAATGGCTCATGATGCAAAACTAATACAGAACTCATGTCTTCAGCTACTGTTTCCAGAGGGTCCTGGAAATTTGTCAGTTGAAAAGCAGCAGGACACTGCCTTTAGCTCTTCAAAGGTTTGACATACACCTGACCATTCACTTGTCCATCCATATAATAATTTTTTATTGAACCCTTACTACAGGCTAAGCACTTCATCTGGTGCTGAGCATAGAGGAATGGATAATAAAAATAGAGTTCCTACACTTGTGGAACTTATAACCTATTGGTCAAGTAATTACAAGTTTACTGGAAGTTCACAAAGAGGGGTTCAGGGAGCTTCAGGAGCATATTACAGGTGGGCCTACTCTTTTCCGGGGCTGGGGAGGGTTTCCAGGAGCATATGCTATCAGCTGAGACCTGAGAGACTGAATATCCCAATGGACAATGGTAAGACCAAATATAAAATAGAACTCTGACCCATAATCTGTAGCAACTAGCCCAGCAAGCCAACCCATCATCTACAGCAACCAACTTAGGCAACCAGCCTGCTATCTGTAAGTCAGGCTATAGAAAGACCACCATCTCTAGCAACCAGCTCCAGAAAGCCACACAATAATCCCTGTAACAAATGGCTGGGACTTGATTAATAACAAACAGTTTCCCTAATTTCTGTCCTGACTTCCAACTTAGGATCAACCAGAGAAAGCCAAATATGTACACTTAACCAATCACATAGGATGTTCCACTCTAGTTATCCTGCCTACTATTGGTTTCTCATACCAATAGCTTCCAGTCAGGGCACACCTGAAGCCTTCTCTTTTTGCATTATAAGACTTTCCTGGGGTGCCTGGGTGGCTTAGTCAGTTAAGCATCTGACTTGGGCTCAGGTCATGATCTCTCAGTTCCTGGGTTCGAGCCCCACATCGAGCTCTGTGCTGACAGCTCAGAGCCTGGAGCCTGCTTCAGATTCTATGTCTCCCTCTCTCTCTGACCCTTCCCTGCTAGCACTCTGCCTCTCTCTCTCTCAAAAATAAATAAACATTAAAAAAAAAAAAAGACTGTCCCACTCCTCTGCCTGCTTTTGAGTCTGCCAAAGTGATATCACCCAAGTGGTATCTCCCAAGTGATATCACTTGGGTATCTCCGAAGTGATATCACTTGGGTATCTCCCAAGTGATATCACTTGGGTATCTCCCAAGTGATAGTGGTTGACTCCCTTGATATAGCAAGCTCTGAATAAATAGCCTTTGCTTGTTCTCATTTGGTGGGTGTTTGTTTATTCCACAAACCTCAATGAAGAATGAACATGTGTGGGCCAGGCAGTCATGGAGAAAAGAGTATTCCAGGAGAGGAACAGCACTTGCAAAGTCCCTCAGACAGGAAGATTAAGGTATACTCTTTAAACTGGAGAATTGAACATGACCAAAATGTGGAAGGTGAGGGAGAGACTGGCATGAACTGTAGCTGGAGATAAGGTTTGGGGTAAAGTGGTTGAGATCATGCAGGGCCTTGTGAGCTATGTTGATGATTTTGGCCTTTATCGTAACCAGAGTCTCTTTTATGGTGGATGCACGGGGTTTTCCTCTTAACTAGTAAGTTTCCATTGTGACCGATCTCTAGCTCCCGTCTGCTGCTGTTGATGTGAGCTCCTACTTCCTATCTGAAGGCCCAACTGCTTTGAGACTTCCTTGTTTTTGTGCGACAGATGCACAGGCAAAGAGATCTTGCTGTGTGAGTTCTGCTCATTGTCAGGACCAGCTTCCTTGACCTTCTGAGCAGGGGTGAAGTAAGTCCTGGCTTGTCTAAGCTCCTTTCTGGGACTGTGCCCAGCTGACCCTAGGGAGAAAGGTCAATGTAGCAAAGACTGAGACTTATCCCCATATCAGTTCTCACCTTTATCTATAGTGATAGAATATATGGCCAGTGAGATTAGAGACATTTCTCAGTCTTCTGTGAAGCTCAGTAATAGACTCTTTGTCCAAGGTCGGGCTGATGGAATATGAGGGGAAGTGATATATGCAACTTCTGGAACATGTACTCAGGGGAAGAGGGCATGCTCTTCCCTCCTTGCCGGCTGGATTGTAGAGGGGGTCCTGGGGAGCCATTTTAGACCAGAGATGGCACGACAACCAGAAAGAGTGCCATGATTGATAGAGACTGCTTACATCTGGAAGTTTAGGCAAGATAGAAATATATGTTGATCTTTTCCAAGTCACCATTATTTCATTCTCTGCAACCACAGATGACCTACATCTTAATTCAGTGGTTCTCAAAGTGTAGTCCTGGAACCCATGGGGAGGATCTCTGAGACTCTTTCATGAGGCTCACAAGGTTAGAGCTATTTTCATAACAGTACTGAAACTTTATTTGCCTTTTTCACTCGTTCTTTCACAAACATATAGCTGAGTTTTCCAGAGGCTACATGATGAGCAATATCATACCAGGTTGAATGCAGAAGCTGGATATACTAACATAAGCCAGATATTAAAGAGGTTTTCAAGGGTAAGAAAACAATGCCACTCTTGTCAATAAAAGTGTTTTTTTTTGAAAATATAGCTTTTTAAAAAAATATTTATGTTTACATGCTTATTATTTTTAAACAAGCTAATGAAGAAACATTAAAATAATTTCTCCATTTTAATTTCTAATGTTAAAAATGGGAGGATGTAACCATTTACACAAAAACACTTTGGTGTTGTCAATAACTTTTAAGGGTATAAAGAAGTAAAAGATGTTGGAGAACCATTGCCCTAACTAAAGGTCGTTTGAACCTTCCTCTTGATGAGCAGCTCTATGTCCCATGCACCTATGATTTTTGGTGTCACCTCAGGTGGTCACCACACTTTCCTCTTTCTGTACCCCTTCTGATCTCTTCTCTCTTGGTGTCCTTTAACTATCCAGGAATTGACTTTAGTTTATATAGAATTGATTGGATATTTCATACACTCACTCAATAATGAAGCACCTAATACAGGCTAGTGATTACGCTTGGTGGGGGGGGGTCAAGGATGACCAGAAGAACATGCCTGCTTCTTTGGTTTGGCTCACAGTCTAGCAGTGGAGAGAGGCTGTAAGTAACTAGTGGCAGCCCAGGCACTCATAGGGGATTGTATAGGACAGGGAGGTGATCCAGGAAAGGAGATGATCATCTCTTCCTACGGGGAAGTGGGGCATAGTGGGTCAGGGAGGTTTTAGGGCAGAGGTGACTTTGAGGGAACATGAAAAAGAAATATAAAGCAGCAAATTTATATGTAAGGAATGCAAGGAGGGAGAAGGGCATGCAGCTGAGGAAATAGCAAGAGCAAAGGCACAGTGACTTCATGGGGCAGGGTGTTTTTAGAAAAGTCCAAGTGGTTTGTTATAGGATGAGAAGCTGGGAAGGGGCCAGGACCCATTAAGTAATGGTAAAAACTTGACCTTTATTCCTAAGACAGTGGGAAATCATGGAATAGTTTTGGGCATATTCACCTTTTGAACTGTAGTAAAGGTTCTTCAACTTGTTTAGGGGCTCTGTTCACTTGCTTCCAAGAGATGCTGCAGTGCTTGGCATGACTGATGGGTGGGGCCTCTCTAGAGAGAACCCTTTTCAGGCTCCTAGCAGTCCATTAACAGCCCTTCCATTTTTTTGTGGAGTGGTACAAATGATTCTGAGTATGGATGGCAAGATATGTGTCCTTTTGATTCATCGGTGTACATGAACCACCCAGGCATTAGTCTTTATACTCTAGAGAGGGAGGGGCTATACAATAATTAGAAAGAGCTGTCTTTACCTTTAATTATGACTACTTAGAAGTTGTAACTAATTATAACTTTATGTTTGTAACTAATGACAATATTTTTGAGCACTTAAAATATACAGCATGTATTAATGCATGTAATCCTCACAGCCACCCCTTCAGGTAGGTCCTATATTATCCCTCTTTTTATTATAGGGTATTGAGGCACGGAGAGTTTATGGGATTAAATACTGCAGTCTGGACCCTGAGGTTGCACTCTGGACTATGACCCTGCACTGCCTTCTGGTAAGGAGTAGGAAACTCCATGGAACAGGCTGGGGGATCTGCAAGAGGCTGGAGGTTCTACAGGGTAAGTTCATTCTGGTAAGAACTTTTCCCTCCTCACCAAGGCCAGAGTGACTGGAGAATACATGGGTTAGAAGCCCAACCAGCAGTTTCAGTATTACCTGGGAACTTTCTAGAAAGGCAAATTCTTAGGCCTTCAGACCTACCGAATCAGAAACTCTAAAGTTGGGGCCCAGAAAACTGTTTCTAACAATCCCCCTGAGTGGTTCTGATGCATAGTAAAGTTTGAGAACTGTTGGATTTGAGATACATTTCTGGGTAGAGGTGTGGGAGGGATGGAAGGAGGGAGCCTAAAGATCTTTTCTGAGGCTGTTGGCATCACCAGAGTAACAAATGAGAGCCTGAAATCAAATCCTCAACCTGGGCTGCATTTTAGAATCATCTGGGGTAACTTTTATTTTATTAAAAAAAATTTTTTTTAATGTTTGTTTATTTTTGAGACAGAGAGAGACAGAGCATGAACGGGCAAGGGGCGGAGAGAGAGGGAGACACAGAATCTGAAGCAGGCTCCAGGCTCCAAGGTGTTAGCACAGAGCTCGAGGCGGAGCTCCAACTCATGGACTGCGAGATCATGACCTGAGCCGAAGTCAGATGCTCAACCAACTGAGCCATCCAGGTGCCCCATCATCTGGGGTAACTTTTAAAACATATCAGTGCACTGGTTTCACCACAAACCTATTTGATGAGAATCTCTGGGTGACAGAACCTTGCCATCAGTTTTTTAAGAAAAATTTCCCAGGTGATACTAATGTGCAGCCAGGGTTAAGAATCAGTGGTTCTAAAACTTGAAGACGCGTCAAAATTTCCTGGAGGGCTTGTTGAACAGAAGCTATTGAGCTCCACTCCCAGAGTTTTTGATTCAGTAGGTCTGGGCTGGAGCCTGAAGATCTGTATTTCAGGTTCCCAAACAATGCTGATGCTGCTGGTCCAGGGACCATACTTTGGGAATCACTGCCTTACATTTTCATCAATAGCCCTAGCAGGTTGAGCAGAGCAGAGGCTCTGGAAACTAAACCCAAAATAGGAACCAGAGGTCACCCTCCTACTACAGTTAGCTAGGCCAAGCCAATGTGTCTATGATGTGATTGATCTCGATGAAGTGAAAGTTTTAGTTAATTTCCTATATTTTTACCTGCTAGACATATTTATTACTTAAATTTTTAGATGTAAAATTTGTTTTTCCCTAATTACAGTGGCTGCTTGAAATTTGACAAAGAAAGCCTGATTTTCAGAGATTTCTCAGTTTCGGCCCTTAAAGGATTTCCCCTACATGTGAACTTGCAGAATGCAAGTCCTCTGAGGGTAATGCTAAGGTTTGAGTTCTCATTTGAGATCTGTAGTCAGAAATCAGGCTTTTAGAACGTTCATAGTTATGGGGCATTCAACGTAATACTCGTTGCTCAAACAACTTCTGAAAATAGTCCAAGGCAATTTAACTTTTATTTCCTCTATAGAGCTTGTCACCATTTATTAATCTTAATTTCCCTCAGCATCACATGTCAGATGAGAGACTGATTTTTCTCTTCTGTTTCCATAACATTAATATTTAAATGGCAGAGCGTGACGCTCATAAACAGCTACGGAGGAGTGGGGTGATATTTCTAGGAAGGAAAACCTAGAATAAGTGCCATATAAAGTCTTTTCCCTTAAAAATGTCCAAAACAAAGCCAAGAAAACATGCAGGTGCACCTTGAAGCACAGAATAGAAAGATGAAGAGGCATTGCCTGTGAAATGAATAATAGTATGTAAAATGAATGACATTGTTTCAGAGATTTCCATTATAAAACTGAAGAAGCACTGGGGAGATAGAGGCGGAAGGCTGTGCAGGTGGAGATGCTGGCAGAAATCTTTCTACTTTGAACACGAATTCAGCTCACAGAAGAATCCAAAGCACGTTCTCCGCTTGGTTTGTGGCTCCAGGAGGGAATTCAATTTTATTACTTTAGATATCTATTTGGCATCAGTTATGTGCTAGGCTCTGGGCTACAGGTGGCAGGAACACCAAGATGGATGAGGCAAAACCTTAACCTTCAAGCAGCTGGTAGAGAGGATCAGGCATAAGCCCTAGTCCCAGGAGACCTGCACTAAGGAGAGATGTAAACAAAGTGGTGGGGCACATCCCAGAGGGCAGAGGGGGGATTAGGAAGGCATTGAAAGGAGTTTTGAAAGACAAGAGTCTTAACAAATGTAGATCAGAGATTTGGGTAAAGGGAGCAGTACTGATTCACTGTACATTTCCAAAGTATTCACTGAGCTCTTACCTCATGTCAGGTACTACCCCGGGTTCTAGGGATGTCAACATGAATAAGATTTTTTTCCTGCCCTCAAGGAGTGGGGAAAATAGGCAAGGTCAATTATAGTAAGGCAAAGGCTTCCTGAAGGAAGTGATGTCTAGGCTGAGTCCTAAAGGGTGAGTGGAGGTTAACCAGGAAATGATGGAAGGAAGTGGAGAAGGGAAAGCACTCTATTCAGAGAGGGAAGAGCAGGTACAAAACCTTGAAGAGAGGGTGTATCAGGCATTTGTGGAACTGCAAGGCCCCCCACCCCCGGCGGGGGGGTGGGGAGCATAGAGTGTTAAGAGCAAGGAGAACAGGAGACGAGGCTGATGTGGTATGGGGGCCAGAGCAAAAAAGGCCTGGCTTTTGGATATTTGCCCATGCAAAGCGTTTAGGTTTTTCCTATAAATTATGGGGAACCATTAGAGGATTTTAATTTGGGCACTGTATGACCAGATTTAAAGTTTAGAGAGACTGGCATGGAAGAGGGTTTGGTAGAAGGCAAGACAAGATGCAGGTGATGGTTTAGGAACTTATGACAGTAGGACAGGTGTGACATGATGGGCGTTGGTAGACTGGGTGGAAAGGGGGTTAGGTTAACAAACTAGAGCCAATAGACTAGTTGTCTGAGAGGGTGTGTGGTAGGAGAGAATAAAAAATGACTCCAAGTTTTTTGGTATGGGCCACATAGATGGTAGCACCACTAGAAAGTTAGAAAATAAAAGAAGAGTAGGCATCAGTTGAGAAATGAGATTAGATGGTGAGTTATGGGCACATTGAATTTGAGGCACTTGTGGAACATTCAGATCAAGAAGTACAAAATTCACAGTTGGATGCATGAGTCAAGATAGAGATCTAGATAGCGGTTGAAGCCATGGGAGTAGAAGAGATCACCCAGGATGAGAGTGCAGAATGAGAAGGAATAATGAAAGATATTTCTATTGCCATTTCTTTCTTTTTTAAATGTTTATTTATTTAAAGTTTTATTTATTTATTTATTTATTTATTTATTTATTTATTTATAGAACACACATAGAGGAAGGGCAGAGAGAGGGAGAGAGAGAATCCAAAGCAGGCTCTCCACTGTCAGCATGGGCAGCCTGACGTGGGGCTCAAACTCACAAACTGTGAGATCATGACCTGAGCTGAAACTGAGAGTCGGATGCTCAACTGCTCAACTGACTGAGCCACCCAGGCACCCGTTACCATTTCTTTTTAACACTATATTCATGATTCTGGACAGTTCAATAAAGTAAGAAAAGGATATTAGAGGCATAGGGATTAGAAAGGAGGAAATAAAAGTTAGAAAAACCCAATTACTCTACCGACAAATTATTGGAAAATATATGAGAGTTTTGTAAGGTGTCTGGGTATAAGATTAATATGAAAATAAGTTGTGTTCCTCTATACCAGTAAAAACTATAAAACAAAATTAAAGAGAAAACGACATCTACAAAATTAAAATAGATTAAAATCCAAATAGATTAAAAAAACCAAGTATCTAAGAGTAATTTAGCATTAGATGTGAAAGATCTCTAGGGGAAAATTACAAAACCTTATTAAAAAATGTTAAAGAAGACCATGAGGGGCTCAGTCGGTTAAGCGTCCGACTACAGCTCAGGTCATGATCTCACAGTTCCTGAGTTTGAGCCCCGCATTGGGCTCACTGCTGTCGGCACAGAACCTGCTTCAGATCCTCTGTTCCCTTCACTTTCTGCCCCTCCTCCCCCATCTCTCTAAAAAATAAAATAAAACATTAAAAAGCAGACCTAGATAAAAAGGAAGATACTATGTTCATGGATAAGACATACTTAATATCATAAAGATTTTAATTATTACCTGTAGGTTCAATATATTTCCAATAAAACCCCCAGGGTTTTTCATGGTATTTGATAAAGTGATTCCAAAATTCATATGAAGGGGTAGAGGGCCAAGAGTACTCAGGTTATTTCTGAAAAGCAAGAGCAAGGAGGAAGGACTATGTAGATTGGTATGGGGATAGACAAATGGACCAGAGGAATAGGTTAGGGAACCACAGATGAAACCTCAGAGTGGGTGTGTGTGTGTGTGACAGATGTGGCATATCAGAACAGTAAAAGAAAAAGAGTGATCAGTAAATGGAGCTGGAAAAAAGTACTTATCTACTATTTATATGGAAAAAGATGACATTGGATTCTTGCTTCATACTATATCAACTCCAAATAGATTCAAAATTGAAAGATACCTTAAAGAAAATTGAAAGACAAGTTATAAACAGGTAAAATACTGAAAATATATAGAGCTGCAAAGGATTAACATTAAAAAATGTAAATAACTCCTACAAATCATTAAGAAAAGTGCATGTACACACACACACACCAGTAGAAAAATGAAAAAAAACAAATGAATAGAAAAAAATCACCATATGACCAATAAACTTGTACAGGCATGTTTAACATCATTAGTGAACAGAATAATGCAAATAAGAACCATGATGAGATATCATTTCACATCTATTTAATTGGGTAAAAATTAAAATGTCTGACAATGCCAAGTAGGCTTGCAATAACTCTGGGAAAGAGTTTGACATAATCTCCTGAAGGTGAACATGCAATCAGTTCAGAAAAGAGTTTAGCATTGTCTTTTAAAGTTGAATATTTACATTTCCTATTGCTCAGCAATTAATTTCCTAGGTATGTATCCAAGAAAAACTCTTGTCCCATGCATAACAAGATTCAACTACAAGAATGATCATAGCAGCATTGTTCACAATAGCCCAAACCTGGAAACAACCTAAATGCCCAACATTAGTAGAGTAGGGAGCAAATGGTAAAATATTCCCATGACATAATATTGTCTGTTATTATCTAAAAACAAATGAACCACAGTAACTTGCAACAATATGGATGAATCTAAGTATCATCATGTTAAGAAAAAAAGTAGTCTTCCAAAGGTTACTTACAGTATGATACCCCTTTTAAAAATAAAGTTAAAAACAGTAATATATATACACATATACATATGCTTTGTATATGTAATTTATATTCTACATGTACTTATATAATACATATAAATGCAATAAAATTATATACAAAGGAAAGGAAAGGAAGGGAATGAAATTGGGATTCAAAAGGATGCTTATATCTCAGGTGGGGAAAGTAAACAGGAAGATGGAATGAGGGGTGGGGGGAAGCATATGGTTAGATTTAGATCCCTGTCAAAGTTCCACATTTTTGGGGGGGGTGGTGGTGCATTCATGAATGCTTCACACATTATTTAAAATAACTAAATAAAAGTAGCTCAGGCATGGACCTATGATGAGAGGATCATCAATCAAGGATTATGTTGAATCCAATTCTGTGCATCTGTGGTCCAATTAGAGAAAAATAATTTTCTTGAATGAATGAATGAATGACTAGAAAATCATCAGTGACAGTGATCAGAGAGAAACCTGGTGTAGGCAGATCTTTACTACACTACTGAATTCTATAACAGGATGTACTTACTTGCTGGGGCATCTCTTTGGGGAATTACAAGTGAATCAAGGAAATTTTGGAAAAATAAGTTATTAGGGTAGGTTTTGCCTTGCCTAAAAATGTTCCTAGGTTATTCCTAAAAATTATACCATCTATCATCCCTTTATAACTTTAGGAATGCAGTCCTTTTATGCTTTCTTCTTACATTTTTTCTGTGCCATTAAAGTGAGCTGCTATTTGGATGATTTGCAACTGAGTTATATGATCTAAGTTCCGTGGACCAAAGGAGACCTATTTAAAGCACAAGATTTCTATTTTAAATTGTTTAAAATAGATAAAGCATACAGAGAATTAACAACACCCCAAATTTCTAGTATGATACTTTAAGAGTATTTTAAATTTTATACAAATCATTTTCCTCCTATATTTATCAATTAAAATTTCATCCAACTTGAATTCTATCCCCAGAGTGTTATTAGACTCTTTCTCTCTCATCCTGAATCTTGTAAGTTGCAGCTCGACTGTTTAGTTGAACCACCCGCTGTGGCCTGCCCACTTCATGTGACCAGCAGAGACCCCAATAATGGGATTTTCCAGTTACCTGGAAGTGCAGGTAACAGTGGTTGACTGTTGACCCAACTTTATGAGAACAATTCAGAAATGGTTTTCTTGTTACTCAGCAACACCTGCCCTTTACCTGCCCTAAAGGGTTGTTCAAAATGATGATGGTTAGTAATGAAAACTCTTCTGAGGGACGCATCCTTAAACATCCATCATGTCATTTGTCCCCACAGCTTCCTTTCAAGTAGGAACTTTTTTTCTCATTAACTCTAATGAGTTAATTCACACACTTTTGCCTCTGATTTTCCCATTTTGAGGCAGAAATGTCTTGGGGGGTGGGAACCATGCTGTGTGTGATGGGGGTCAGAACACTCTTCTGGATGTGAACGTTCTCATAGCTACACACTCCTTGGTTCTAAACTCTTCTCCCATTAAAAAAAAGCCAGTTGGTCACCAGCTGTTGTTTCTATTGCTCCAAAATTGTGCCTGGACGTTTGGGTTTGAGATAGAACTATATCCTTTTGCTAATTTCTTCCCTTTTTCCCAGTTAGTAAAGTTTCTGAGGCAGAGCCATAAAATGTAAGGATCTTAATAGAGCATAACACAGGTACTCTGACCTCACTTTCACAAATTCCCAAATTTCCACAATGAAATCTCTTTTAAACCACACTTAGATTTCATTTCAAATGTTCTCTTGTCAAGGATAAGCTTTCTTTCAGATAATGACAATGCAAACTTAATTTCCAAGACAGATAAAATGTTCCACTAGATCATAAGCCCCTGGAGGAGAGGGTGCTTCATATAACCGTGTCCTTGGAGCTTAGCACCTGGCATGGTATATAGTCAATTTTAGAGACTGGAGGTGAGGTTTTGGGCTAATGTGATGATTTGATAGCCTGGATATTCAAATCATGCTCTGTCAATCTTCCCTGTCTTCCCAAGGTCTTCCTGGGAAGCTATTAAGCTTGCTCCTCAGGCAAGCAACCTAAATACCAGTTTAGGATTCTGTGATGAAACTGGCAAAGAGACATGGCTCAGATCTGAGGAGAAAGTGGGACCTCTCACCTCTCTGTCAGCCCCTAACCTGAATCTTCGGGCCATGATACTCGGGCATGGCTGTGCAGAGATAGAAACAAAGAGCAGATAAAGGTGGCTTGTCCCAAGAGTGATTCAGAGAACATTTTCCAGCCAGGTCTCAGAGAAGAAGAAGACTAAATTATGGTGGCTGACCCACTTCTAGTATCAGGACCTACATGAGTCTGAGGCCAAAAGGCGAGCACTACACCTGGGTGCTGATTTTAGAGCAAAATAATCCTGTCTGCTAGAAAAAAGTGGCCCCACCGACTGTCCTGATCAATAAGATTAGCAATTCCTCCTCTTTAAAGGGAGAGCTGATAAGAGAAGCTGAATAGGAACAAAAATGGTGAAGTCCTCTCTCCCTTGCTGAGTATTCAGTACATGTTTGTTAAAAGAATGAATGAAGTCAAGTGGTGTTGCTAAGGAGTTGTTACTAAGAGAGATACCATTTGCATGCAAATTTTATGTTATTAGCAACTAGGATCCTCTAGCAAGGAGGGTGATGGGAAGGGCCACTATATCACTTTTCTGAATAGGATGTGGATGGAGAGGAATTCCACCAGTATTGTGCAAAAGCCTGAAGAAGGAGCTTGGCTTTAGTTATGTTATGTTTAAGACTATGATGTCAGGTAGACAAGTTCTGGAGACACTATCGAAACAGGAACGAATTTTCATGTGAAAGTTCAGAATATTGGATTTCCTCTTCACTTTCCCAGTCCAGTCCCCTTTTCCCCACAAATGGAAGAAAAAATCCAGGCCCTAGTTTCTAAGAGATGCCAAACTGAGCCAGAGCTAGTAATGTTTGGCTTCCACATTTCAAAAGCTAATAGAAACTGGAGACAAGTTGGGAAATAATATGCACATTTGCATAAATGTTGGGAATATTGCATAAAAAGTTGGGAAGTGCTTGGAATGGAAAATTATACCATTCAAAGGAGAGGGTAGGGGCAGCTCTATCTCTTTAAGAGAGTCTTTATCTCAGCTAAAACACAGTAGAGGAAAAGGTCTGAGGTTGCATGAAGATAAATTTAAGATTGGGAGAACTTTTTGACATAAGGATTATAAAAAATCAGGAAATCCACTTGTATATTCCCACCTCAAAGCATGGTGTCTATGGGATGATAGAAAATGTTTTCTCATTGAATGACCAGGTCATGGAATTGCCATTCTTGAAGACTTTTATGACCAGCACATGATGCTTTGCATTTTTGATGGAATAGTGACAATTGAGCAGATGATTTCTCACCTCCCATCCAGCTCCTTAAGTCTACAAATGGCCCGAATTGGTTGATTGGTTACTCCAGGAGACCCTAAAGAGTATCTAGAAGCCACAGGTAATCTCTTCTTTGCAGCACGAATCCACACTCCCACCCTGGTTTTCCACCAGAAACATTTAGACTTTCATCTCTATTGGAAAATTGCTGTCATTGTTTCCTTTCTATGTGCCGTTATTTATTCTAATCACTGAGGCTGTGTTACTCAGGTCCCTCTGATACACTTCAATGCAAGTTATACATGTGCAGCTAGGAGGGGAGAATGAACCTCTAAACTGTAGTCAAATTGGTTTCCTAAATGATGCTGCACGTTTTAACTGGAATTTGTGTAGTATTCTAGTGGAAAAAAAAGGTGGGGGTGGAGGGAAGGGTTCCTTTGGTTTTCAGGCTGTTAACTGTAATTAGCCTGGTTTCTGAGATGTAATTATCTTGCAATCTCAAAGCAAACACCCTAGAGGAAATTGCACTGTTAAAGACAGCATGGCATTAAAAATAAATTATTACCCCAGTGCCTGCTATTGCTGCTTATGCTTTGTGATTTGTCAGAGTTTCCGTTAGCAAGAGCTTGTTTAAGGCTGGAGATGTGCAGCCATGTTGCCACTGTTTGTTCTAGAGAGGTGGGAGGTGTGGTTTGCTTAGTTATAATAGAGTGATTGTCCCACTCACCAGAATGGCTCAGAGGTCAAGGAAATAGAGCTCTGGGAGTCCTCTTTAGCAGTGGACATTGATGAGTGAGTAGAGTGGGACACCATAATCCAAAGATCAGGCAATTCAAGCTCTCCATAAAGAAAAATTAACTTGTTTGGAGATGACTGAGAGGAAACAAGTGAAATTCCAGTTATTTTAGGGACAAACACTGAGGGATCATGAATCATTGTCATGAATCCTAGCGCCTGGAAAGACCTTACTGTGAGGTTTGGAATCAGAGACTTGTAGGTTTGAACATACGATTGTGCAGGTGGTGTGCTCCACAAAAGCTCCCCCACTGAGGTGATAACAGAAGGCTGACATCCCACCAGTGCCCCCTGACCAATCTTTGTGTCCATGGAGCTGCACCCAGTCAGAGGGAAGCACACATTTTCCCAATTTGTCTACTCCATGGGAATGCTTTACAGAATTTATCTGACCAGAATAATTGTACCATACTTTTATGGGAGTTCTATAGGGTAAAACTTCACAGCCCCTTAGCACTTTATCTTTGCTGTTAATTTAGTGCTGGGGCTGGCATATCTATCTATCTATCTATCTATCTATCTATCTATCTATCTATATCTCAGAAGGAAAAAGGGGCAGGGAACCCTATAGAATTTGGAGTTGAAGATATGATAGTATAAAAAGGGAAGATATGGCCATAGTGAGGTATATAGAAGGATGAAAGAGGAGTGTGGGGGGATTTCAATAATTCAAAGAAGGCTTGGACTAACTGGAAATTCTTACTTTTCTTCCATTGGGCCAAGCTGCTTTGGGTTGGAAGTAATTTGACTAACTGGAATCCACAGATTTTTATTAATAAAACTTCATTTTGGCCCATATCACTACTTTTCCCTTTTAAATTTCATTCATATCTCTGATGTTTTACTAAATGAATTATGAAATGGAAGGCAAAGTAAGTCTACCCAGGTTGATATCTCACCATCAGGAATATAAAGTTAAATTTTCTCAGAGCTATTGAGGGTTATTAACAAAATATACAAAAAATACCCACTCTAGTTTTATGAATTTTAACTAGAGTAGAATGTATGCTCAAAGCTCATTTCTTAGGTTGCTACAACTCTGCGAGTGATTTCACCACATTGGCTCAATAGATGCCTTATTGGGTTCTTAAAGGCTAAAGGGCAAGAGGAAAGTTCACAATTTCCCTTTCAAAAAGTTTTGTGTCAGTATTTAAAAGTTTGAAAAGAATTTCTTGGTTTCAAGCCCAAAACTTTTTTTCTTCTTTTTTTTGGGTAACTTCTTTGAAAACAGAAACTCTTGGTAAACAAAAAAGTGACCTTACTAATTTAACTCTCAATTAATAAATAACATTGCTCATCTAATAATACGAACAACAGTGCAAATTATAATGTATTCTTTTCAGACTTTAGAGGGGATATATATGAGGATTTCCATTTATGGCAAGTTGGTGAACTAATTAGTTGGTGAAGCCGAAAATTTCTCTTGACAACAACAACAATAACAACAACAAAACAACACTAGAATATTGAATAAAATGGAATGGACACCCTAAATGCATTGCAGAATTTTCTGGAGGTTAGGAAAGGAAAGACTCAGGGACCAAAACATGAAAAAGAAATAGAAAATTAGAGTGGCAAATGTACATTCAGTTCAGCTGCCCTGGAATGTGTTGCCAGTCTCAATAAGCAGTGACTTCAGTTTAAAGACCACAAGAAGTTGAGGCCCTGGGCATTCTTACAGCAAGATGTTTGAACTGAAGCCCCTCTCCCCCCAAAAAGCCTTCAAAGGGCTGCACTCTCAGTAAAATGGTGACTGAAAAGTTACTGGGAAAAAACAAAGCAAAAAAACCCCAAGAACCCTATAAAAATACCCAGATGGCTTTGCTTAGTGGGGAAAAATGTCTCATGAGAATTCATAAGGACAATCGTATTGTCCTTACTTTCATGCTCCAGGAAATCCAAGAAAAGAAATTAACATGAAATTGGTTCCAGACTAGCAGCACCTATGGAGCACCACTCTGGAAGGACATCCCTTAAATTCGATTGCACAAGATTTCTACAGCTAAAGTCCTGCCAAACTCAAGATCATGATTCAAAATTACCATATATGCAAGGAACCAATCCACCACAAGTGGACAACCCACTACAAGGGACAAAAGAATTAAGTCCCTAAGGCTTCAGATAATGGAATTACTGGACATATTCTCTAAGTAAAGTTGTTTAAATTGATTAAAGACACAAAAGAAAGAATAAAAAATATAATAAAGAAATAGAGCATATATAATTATCAGCCAGTTTTATACAGAATAAAATAGAACATCTAGAGATTAAACTATAAAACTGAAACTAAAAACTCAAAAGGCAAGGTAAATAGTAGATTAGGCAGAGATGAAGAATGAACTGGAAGTGAACTGGAAGATATTTAAAGAGAGATTAGAAAGAAGGAAAATATGAAAACAAGGTTAAGAGACATGGAAATATAATGAAAAAGACTGAGAAATGGAAAATAAGATTTTTTTTGAGGACACAGTAGAAAGAATGAGAGAAAGATAATACTAGAAGAGCTAACGCCTTGAGAATTTTCCAAAATGTTGAAAGACATGAATTTCTAAATCCAGGAAATATAATAAATGTCAAACACTTTTATTTTTTAGTAAAAATAATTCCCTGTTCAGATACATATTGATTAAACTTGAAAACCTCAAAGACAAAGACAAAAATATAAAAGCAACCATAAAGCAAATAAAGACTACTTACTAAGGAAGGAAATTAGCCTGAGAGCAGACCTCATCAAAGAGACTATAGAAACCAGGGGACAGTGGAATAACTTCTTTTACATGCTAAAAGAAAATAATTATCAATCTAGAATTTTAAATTCAGCTTCATTATGATTCCATATGAAGGTGACTGTCTTTATAAACATTTTCAGATAAAACCAGAGACAATTTACCGCTAAGAGAACTTTGCTAAAGGATTTTCCAAAATGAAGGTGCTCAATCTGGCTACACATTAGAATCATCAGAAGACACTTACAAAATACTGATACCTGTGTTATACCCCTAGAGTTTAGATTTAATCCTTCTGCAGTACAGACTGGGAACTGGGATTTAAAAAATATCCCTACGTGATTCTAGTGTGATGTCAACTTTGAGAACCACTTGTATAAAAAGGATGCACTTCATGAAGAATGAAATTGAGCCCAAGAAATAATGATGCACAAACAGCTTGGGGGATGGGCAAAATAGATAAAGGGGATTAAAAGGTGCAAACTTCTCATTATAAAATAAATAAATCACAGAGAGGAAAAGTGCAGCATAAGGAATATAGTCAACAATATTGTAGTAATATTGCGTGGTGCACATGGTGACCACACTTACTGTGCTGAACATTGAGTAAGTTATAGGATTGTTGCATCAGTATTTTGTACACCTAAAACTAATGTAACATTGTATGCCAGTTATACTTCAATAAAAAAACCCCAAAACAAAAACAAAAACGAAACAAACCCAAGTAGTTGTTAAACATGTGGATAAATCTAAAGATTCCTTGACTGGGTAAAGAAATAAAAGTATTGATTAAGAATATGAAAGTATCATAGAATAGATTACTGGACAGAAATAACAAAGGAATAAAGGGAGGGGATTAGAAGTTTAAGGCATTTAAGGTCCTTTTTATTACTCAGAAGAAGGGTAGCTACATTAACTTTAAGGAGCCATGTTAAAAATTTAAGGGAAATACTAAAAGAGTAGGGATGTAATATGTAATTTCTAAACTGGAAGAGGTATTAATTTGTCAGGAGTGTGAAAAGGGGTTGTAGAATGTAGGGAGGTCTGTAACAAATTTAATGACATATTAGGCACATGGCGATAAGGACTCTGGAAAGCAAGGCAATGGAAACAGGAGGGGGTGAGACAGTTGCAGGAGATCCTACAAATTAAGAACTGATGTGACCTGGTGACTAATTTGCTAAGGGTATGTTGGAGGAGGAGAGGGAGAGACACACACCTTCACTCTCAATATGGCACACCAAGGTGTTTAGTCAAGGTGAGAGACTAACTCTGGCTCATATAAAGGGGATTGTTTGTATTGAAGCCATATTCAAAGCAAACCTTTAAATGGAGAAGACCTAGAACTTCCTTCCAAAGACTTAGCTTACATCCCAAGCTTGCCTTTTCACTGTTGGGTATAAGTGCCTAACATGTCATCACTTATACAACTCTAACTTTATTTTTTAGGTAAAATAGAAATTTAGAACTGTTATAAAAAGAAAAACAAAAAAGGCTTCCAGGTGAGAATACCTTCATTGTTTTCATTGTCTACTTTAAATATCGTATGACTTCATCCAGATTCATGGTGGACCTGCGGTGGATTACAAATGGCTGCAAATTCTTTGACACTCCTTTCATTGAGAGATGAGGTCCATTTTCTGGCCGTTGAATCTGGGCTGGTTTGTGACAGCCTTGATGAATGGAGTATGAGTGTAAGAGACGCCATGCATTTCTAGATCTTCTGTCTAAGGGGACTGGTAGCATCTGCCTTGGTCTCTTGGGAGCCCTGAGTCAGGATGCAAGAAACCCAACCACCCAGAGGTCTCTATGCTGTGAGAAGCTCAAGCCACATGGGGAGAACCTGGAGGAGAAAACTCCATGTGGAGAGAGAAGACAAGGAACGTTGAGGTGCCACACGTGTGAGTGAAGAAACTATCTTGTAGGTGGATCATCCTGTCCCAGCTGCCACAGCGGAAAATATGCAGATCAGAGGGGAAGTGCCCAGCTGAGCTCTTCCTGCATTCCTCATGTACTATACCAAATAACAGCAAACAAGAAGGTTGTTTCAGGTCACTCAGTTTGTGGGTAATGTGTTAGCCAGCAATAGAGAATCAGAACAAGTTTGCTTCTTTAGAAGACTAATGATACAGGGACCCCAGATCTCATTGTTATGACTTCCCACTGCCACTTGCCTTCTTTTGTCTTTTCCCCTATTTTTCACTCTCTCTCTTTACTCTTCAAGCTTTTACTCTCATTGCAAACACAGCTCAAAACATTTCCTCCCATGATTTTGCTTTTGCGTCAGTCTATTGGAGTGTCTTCCGTTCTTCTCATTGGAAGATTTGCCTTTCTCACCACTTGTAGTTCCAGTTTTATATACTACAGTCTTACTATATTACCCCAGTAGGATGAATCAGAATTTGTGGAAAAGAAATTATGGTTTTTTTTTTTAAATTTTTGCTTATAATACAGACATTTTTAAAGGAATGTGGTTTTTGCTTGTAGATAACACAACAATCCACACTAACTGCTAAGTGCTTTTAAGCTGGCATTCGTCTAAGCCTGCTTTAATGAACAGATAACTCATTTATAATTAGCAGTGCCAATTAATTGGCATGCAAACAATTAAGGTGATTAAAGTGCTAAAGTTCTTAAGAACAGTTTTTCCTAAGTAGGTTATAGACAAACCCTCCCTGACCCTGCATCTTGTTTACATGATTAAATTGCTGAGGAAGCCTTTATGTACAGATAGCACATGAGGAAATTTTAACTCAGCCTTGGTCAGATAGCCCTGATTTTGAATAAGTGAGTCCCATCTATGAAGAATTTATTGTGCTCTGATTTTCCAAATCAATAGTTTTTTTTAAAAAAGTTTAAATTATGTACGTTTGTTGGCATCCTGCCAACTCATTCTCCTCTACAATAATCACCACCCAAGGGCCTCTGCAAATCTGAAGCACTCAAAATCCCACCCAGATCACTTTTCTGTGCTAGTTCTTACATCTTTCTTATATCCTAGAAAATGGATAGAAGGCTGTGAGGTTTTATTTTAGATGGCTATGACTTGCTTCTAATAGAATGTACCAGAAATGACATTGTGTGATTTCTAAGGCTAAACCAAAAAAGACATTGCCGTTCCTGCCTGGTCTGCTTGGACACCTGCTTTTGAGGCTCTGGGCTGCCACGTTAAACTGTCGACCCCCTTGAGGCTGCCACTCTGTGAGGAAACCCAGGTCACATGGAGGGGCCTATAGAGGTGCTCTGGTTGACAGCTCCAGCTGGGATCCCAGGTAGCAGCCAGCATCAACACCAGACATGAGTGAAAATGCCCGAGGATGGTTCCAGACCCCAGCCACTGAGTCACCTCCAGCCTTTACGTCTTCCCAGCTGAGGCTCCAGACATGCTGGAGCAGAGACAAGCCATCTCTGCTGTGCTCGTTCCAAATCTCCAACCCACAAAAGCTGTGAGCATAATAAAATAGCTGCTGTTTTATTCTACTGTATCTGATTTGTATTTGTATTTGATTTGATTTATATTTGTATTTGTATTCTACATATAGTAGATTACTGATTATGTAGCAGTAGTAATTGGAAGAAAAGCTTTTTCTTTCTCCACTTAAGGCTCTATACAATGCCCACCTCCATTTTTTTCCCCATTCGCATGCTCTTTTGGTTTCTGTTTTACCCTTAAGTGTCTCACTCTACACTGTGTTTACTGGCTTTTAATGAAATTCCCCTCCAGTTCAGTTGGAAGTAGCTGAAATTCAAATCTTCTTTGTCAAGTTATTAACCTCCTGGGTTTCAGTTGCCTTGATGATGAGAGAATCATACCTACCTATCTTAAGGGTTTGTTGTGAAAATTTGAGATATTGTAGACAGAGTACCTGGTGTACAGGAGGCATTGGCTCTAGATAAACGGTGCATAGTATTATAAGTTTTCAGGGACAAGTTATGTAACCCCAAACCTCAGTTTCCCACTTGCCCAACTCACACTGCTCTAATTGAGAGTGCATAGTGTTCTCAGAGGAAGTCTGTGTATGTATGTGGGTCCACATATGTGGTCTGTTTTCTGTTGAATATATGTGACTGCATGCCGTCATAGTCCATCCATCACTGCATGAGGCTAGAAAACAATAGCAACAACTGAATCAAAGCAAACCAACCCCCAAACAACCCTAATCTGTCATCATGGTTATATTTACCTAAGGAAATTTGCAAATAACAGAGACAAGATATTAAATAGAACTCACTGGGTGGGATGGTCTGTGGCACAGCCTCAAGTCTGAACAGAAAGGTCTACCCTTTCCCTGGCTAGAGGTATTTTTGTTCTCTGGAAGGGTACATTCTCTGTAGCAGAGACTCTGGGCATTTTGATGCTTCATGGACAATTTTACAGGCTGTTGGCCCTTTGTCGTGAAAAACAAACACACTCATAACCCCCACAACAATTTGCATGCCATTTTAGAGTGTCCATAGTTGCTACAAATAATTGATATTGGAGCCTGCTGAAAAAGCCTGTGGAAACTAGAACGCTTGGCTTTGTGATCTTGGGATAGACTACAGTTCTAACTAAATCAGGGAGGGCTGCCCTAAGGGATCAGGGCTTTACATAACTTATATAATCCTCAGGAGAGAGGGCCTGTGAGGTGTTTTATCTCTGTTGTATCATAAGGCTGAGAGAAGTTAAGTGACTTTTCCAAGATCTCAAAGCTAAGAAGTTAGTGGGGCCCAGATTTGAGAGATGATAACATCCAATTGTTTTTTGTTACTTTCTGTTTGTGTCTTGGGGTGTGGAGATCTACTTCTCCAGACAGATCATGACTGGGGAACTTGCTAGTCCTAGGCTTGTGGTTTTCATTTCTATCCCCTCCTCCCCTCTTTCCCATCCTTGCCTACCTGTGGCCCTTTCAGCTACCAGAGTATGGTGTGGGGTGGCAGGGGAGAGCATGCTTTGTTGCTGGATAGGCTTAAGAGAAGCAGTAGAAGAGAGTGGTATGAGCAGGGTCTCCAGAGTCTGTGTGCTTGAGCTGGAATCCACTGAACCTCCCCAGACAAGCCATAACCCCAAGGCTTATTTAGCACTTTGTTTTACAAAGAGATTTTCTTTTGATAATAAGATAGGCATGCAGGCAAGGCCTTTCTATCTCCATTTACAACTGTGGATACAGAACTTTTTCAAGGAAATTGTCTTACCGGGTCTTCTGATTCTGGTTCCTGGTCTTTTTCCATTATCTTCTACCTACCTCCTTTGGAAAACAAGGTTAAGAAGTGCCATTCTGGGAAATTGAAGCTACAAGAATGAAAACATGATGGCTTGGGGCAGTAAGTCATAAGTCACCATAATTGGGAGATGGCCTTCCTGTTCTGGGAAGCAGCCATCACAAATGTAGCTAATGTAGAACAAGCAGTAATCTGGGAAATTGTAACATGAGATCACATAATGGCAGGGGCTTTGAAAGATAAGTTAACTGATAAGGAATATTGAGAAAGGAACACAGGAGACTAAGACTTTGAAAGATTTTCTCTAATGTTGCCTGAAGAGAGCGTGATCTGACTTCAGATGACCTGTACTGGTTCCTCAGACTGAAATATCCCTCCAGTGGAGAAGGGCAATTCATCATCAAGCAACCAGAGCTGGAAAGTAATTCTCCGAAAGAACATCCGGCTGTCCTGGCTCATCTTCTCAGCTCACCCAGCAGAGAACTTGCAATTTGGCCTCCTGAGTGCTGATGACCAGCATGGGTTCTCTCAGTGAGGACCCTCCTGCTGGGAGCTAATATGGAATATTGGTCTATCAATCAGTCTCTGTGAGTTCAGCTCCTACAATTCAGTCACTCATCTGATCATCTCTGGTGAAACTGATAAACACCCTGATCTTGCTCAGATGTTGAGCAGATTATGGGCTTTGGGTCCCTCGTTTGGTGTAGTCATACATGGGAGGCCCTGAAAAAGAGCCTTTCTCATTGTGTGACCTTGGTGGTTTATGGAGACCATAATCTTGTTTTGTCCAGGAACCCAGCACGTCCATCTAGTCCTAAAACTTCAAAGAACAGATGTTTCAAAGGATGAGTTTGAGCAAGAATCTTACAGAAGCTTTTTTAAACACAACCTCATTGTGAAGGTTTCGAACTTACTCAGGTTAGTGCCCCAAAACAGAGGTGGAACAAGCCTTCCTCCTACCAGGCTAGATGAATGGGATGTCCCTTTGGGCCTAGAGTGTCCTGAAGCTTTGAAGGAAGGGACCTGACAGGACACAGCAATATCTTAGGAGGCAACCTGGTAGTATATCTTTTGGGTAACAACTGTCAGGCCCTGGGGCAGATGGAGAGGTAAATGGCACAGTGGGAGGAGAAGGGGAAGTTCTCATTGGTCTGGAGGCTGGGAAGTTGGTCGGTGAGGATGCCAATCAGGTTTGGCTCCTGGGTGCTCCTTGCAGTGGTATTTCCCATGGTCCTGCTCACCTAACTTTGGAAGTGCCCCTACTCCACAGTGGGCAAGTCCCTGAGTCAGTTGGGCTGGGGAAGTAGATCCCTATTCAGTGGATGTGGTGCTCTGAGAGTCCATCATAAAGAAGTCACTAGGTGACCCAATGAGCAGACCCAGGATTCTGTGTTGCTGGAACTCGGCAACCCAGACAGGTAAGAGAGTGGCAGAAGCTGAATGGCCTGGCTGCTAAGGCAACACATTATATATTGTCCTGTTGGCATAGCAGAGTTTTGTGAACCCCGGTAAAGTGGGGGTAGGAAGTATCTCACCTGGTGTCTGAAGTTGGGTGATAGTAGGAAACACCTAAGTCAGATGGTGTCTGTGTTAAGGGTCACACCTTTTATCATGATTAAAGAAGATAATATACAATGCAGTCTTTACACTATGCCTGATAAGTACTTAACAGTGGCAACCACTACCATCATCATCATCTTGAATAGTACTTTACACTTATGTTCATGTTGCATTTAGCAAGTCTGATAGTTAGCTATAGAAATTATAGTTAATTGTAATACACTTGTACTCTGCCCCATGTTGGTCCATATTAGAGACTGGACCCTCAGTGGCTTCTCAGAGTTGGAATAGCCCATGAGGAACCAAGGTATCATACATATGTTAATCAGGATGGTATAGAATAATATGGAAGCTGGGGTCTGTGGAGACCCGGAAAGCATATCGTCTAAGGGTAGTGTTTTCTCAACTCTAGCTGGGCTAAGATGTGGGCTCAGAAATTATAGCTCTTCTGATTATTTATGAAAATATGAATCCAGATTTAGGATGAATTTTTACAGTTTTAAAAATATGGTAAGCCAAACAAAGTGTGTCTGTTGGCTATATGAGGTCTGTTAGCTGTCAGTCTGGGATACTCTTCTCTGAAGCAGGAATCCTGTGTATGGCCCTCCTGCCCCATGATCATCTAGTGAACCCCACACAGGATAGTCTGATTGTCGTTTCTAAGTCCTACCTCTCTGGAAGTGTGACAAGTCCCCAGAGTTTCAAATCTGGAACAGGGCTGGGTCAATAGGGCTATAGCTGCAGCCACCTGCTATTGCTTACGTGATGTTTCAACAATAATTGCATTGGACACAGACTCTTGCCCTCCACCCAACATCACCCACCCCAGGTCTGAACTCATCTGGAGAAACTGGGAGTGTTAGTGTTCGTTTTGTTTACAACCTTGCTGTTGATGCAAGCTGAGACTTAACCTTGTGAAACCTACAGAAAAGAGGAGTCAACTTGAAGCAGCAAATCCTCGGCAATACTAAAATGTAAATGTAGGACTAGCGACACGGATGTGCAACCAGTTCCATTGCACGAGTCCTGTACTCAGAAGGGCCTCACCCCTGATTTAATGCTCTGCTTTTGCTGTCTTGAAAGTCTTAATAACTTTCCAACAAGGGAGCCTGTGTTTTCATTTTGCACTGAGCCCCACAAATTATGTAGCTGTCCTGCATAAATGTGATCAGAATTGGAAGCATACCACACAAGTGGATTTTTTTTTGTTTGTTTGTTTTTGTTTTGTTTTTTTGGAAGCTCCTGAAACTTGATTAGTTTGAACTTTTGTGTGAGGTGAGGTAATAATGCCCAGGGAAACCAGGGAGCAGGAAAATGCTTTCATGACCATTTTAAAGATGAGGGGGATTTCTCCTGCTTTGTGGTGAGTGGAGAGGGTGGGGAAAGAGTAAATTTCCTGTGATGTGATCACCTCCCAGGGCTTTTTTCCCTTGTCTCAGGTGCTAGATCTACATTAGCTGTTATGCAAAGGGGATGCAGGTAGACATGGAATTAATTGTGGGAATAGCTGTTGTGTTAGCATTAGAAGAATCTGGAGAATAGACAGCATCCTATGAATAAGAGAGCCAGGAGACTCAATTGTTTTTCCTGGTCATTTTTTTTTAATTTTTTTTTTAACATGTATTTATTTATCTTTGAGAGACAGAGAGAGACAGAGCACAAGTGGGGGATGGGCAGAGAGAGAAGGAGACACAGAATCCGAAGCAGGCTCCAGGCTCCAAGCTGTCAGCACAGAGCCGGACGAGGGGCTCTAACTCACAAACCACGATATCATGACCTGACCTGAAGTCGGACGATCAACTGATTGAGCCACCCAGGTGCCCATTTCCTGGTCATTTTTAGGTCAGCAAAACTCTCAAGTTGCTGAGGAATAGGTAGGTGTGTGTTGGGCTGATTAGAACAGCTTTACTGATGCATTTTAGTCTACACCACGAGATCAAAACACAGGGCACCGATAAGCTGCTAAAAGGCCCTCATTGAACCTCTTTTGGAGATTTATTGGTGCTGGAACCATAGAGTTAATTCCATTTCTATTGCTCCCTTATTTATTGCACATATGGTCTGCTGCAAAGATCTCAACTGCAGAACTTTGGGTACAGTGGAAGAGTCCAATAGGGCAAATCTTAAAAATGAGGGTTTCGTCTTCAGACTCTTTTGGCCAAAGAGTCAGAGGCTACAGCTATGGAACTTGCTCCTAGCAAGAGAGGAAGCAGAACTTGAAGGGATCTATCATATTAATGTTCTTCTCCCTAAGTCTCAGAGAGTTGCAGATCAAGAAATTTCTCTGCAAACTTGACGAACTAGATAGGATGGCCAACTAATAATGACTGGAACAACCCGTCAACCTAGGGCTCAACCAATAAAAGCAAATGTTTCCCCTGGAAGATCACCCCTCCCTCTGCAAACTCTAACACCCAAATCTCTGGGACTAGAATAACATTAACTAGATAGAAGAATTTGGAGGAGAATTGACATTTTGATTATACTGAATTCTACCCGGGAACATAGGATGTTTCTAAACTGATTCTAATTTTTAATGTCCTTTTTTGAAAATCTATGGTCCTTTTTACTTCGTCCTGCATATTTCTTGTTACCTTTGTCTCTGGATATTTCATATTTTTTAATGTTATTTCAAATGTCATTTTTTTTCCATTATATTTTCTAACTAGTTCACTAGTTCTTACTGGTATATTAGAAAGCTATTTTTTGCATATTTATTTTATAATGACCACTGAACTCTCTTATTAATTCTTATACTTTTATATCTTTTTTTGGTAACTAATCATGTAATATGGAATGTAGCATTAATGCTGCAAATGCATTCTCCAGAGTCAGTCACAGAAATCACTAATTGACATCCCATCAAGGCTGGGTACAGTAAATCCTTCTCAATTTGCACTCTGTTAGGAGACAATTTTCTATGGGTTTGTCATATTTCTGCACATATTCTGAGCACAGAACGCATTGCCTATTGTTCCGAATTGTCTATTCAAGGTTGTTTGTAGAGCAAACGGCCTTGGAAGATAGAGATAGTGTCTTGTGCCAAGCAAAGGACACATTTGCTTATAGCCTTGAAAGGTATCTTCCTCATGAGCAAAGGAAGGTATATTGCTAAGGATCAAAGATTCAGATTCTTCTGAGATCTGTAAGATATACACTTCTTCTGTAACATGTCTCATTGCATGTGCTGGTGTCCTTCACATCACCTGGTGGAAATTGGGCTTCAGGGAATAGTGCAAAACGATAATTCTCTGGCTACTATTACTGTGAGTAATAAGTAGTCCTTCATCTCCAACCCAGCAGTCTTGTGTTTCCTACCAGCACCTTACCATAAAAGTACAAGAGAGTGTAAATAGGGCAGTGGGCTTGTGATCAGAAAGGGCCTGGGTGAGCAGATCAACAACAATGGGGGAGGAAAGAAGAACATGACTATGCCAGGAGGGTCTATGAAAGATCACTCTATCCCCAGTCATGCCACAGAGGCTTTTTCACTTAATATGAAACAGGATTTAGTCTGGCCTTTTCCTGCCTTTTTTTTTAATTAATTAATTAATTAATTAATTAATTAATTAATTTTAATGTTTTATTTATTTTTGAGACAGAGAGAGACAGAGCATGAATGGGGGAGAGTCAGAGAGAAAGGGAGACACAGAATCTGAAGCAGGCTCCAGGCTCTGAGCTGTCAGTAGAGAGCCTGACGTGGGGCTTGAACTCATGGACCGTGAGATCATGACCTGAGCCGAAGTCGGACGCTTAACCGACTGAGCCACCCAGGCGCCCCTACCTTTTTAAATAGAATAGTTTTGTTGGAGTTGTCCTCAATCTTGCTAGAGACAGGCCTAGGTGCCATGAGGGGATTTAGGAAATCTTGTTATTGCCTTCCACTTCCTGTTTTTTATCTTTTTCTCCTTCTCATGGTACCCCTTCCCCTAATGAAAACTTGTTTGCATTAATGGCCAATTACACCCCAGTGTTAATTTACATTGTTGGAGTATTATCTCTCTTGGAGAACATTCTTCAAACCTCACCTGCATCTTGGGAAGGAACGACTCTTCCATGTGGCAGACATGTACAGTACTTCAGAGCAGCAGAGATATTTGGAAGGATTTTCTGGTGCTCTTGGCATTGTACCACATCAGCAGCCACTTTGCTGCATCTATCCTACTGGCAGGGGTGCTGGTGGCTGTCTCCTTGGAGCCCCTCCCCACTACGAACAATCCTTGGCGTTGCACTAACCTAAAACTGTAAAGAAAGTAAATCTGGGTATATATCACCTTTTAGAGTCTTTTGCAAATCTCCTCCTGCTGGGAAACTTCAGATCTTAATTTTCATGCTAAGGGGCTCTCTTCAAAAACTTGTAGAACATCTGAAGGAAGAGAGAATTTTTAAGAGAACTTCATGCCAATTAACTTGGCCCATTTTTAAGAAATGGGAATGATTATCTCAGAGATTAATTAGGATTGCTAAAGGTGATGGTGGACTAGAACCTAAATGTGCCCATAAATTCTTCTCCCCTGGTACAGAATGAACATATCCTGGGCAAAAGGGCAGAGGTTATTAAAGTGAATGAGGTCGTTGCCTTTTACAGGTTGATGGCGCCCTTTCATTCTGCAGCAGCAGGTAAAAGAGGAGAGGAGAAATCGTCACTGCCTTCACATTTGGATCATATAGTGCATTCCCTAATGTGATATGAAATATCATTCCAATGAATTAGTCCTAAACACAATGCTTATCAGAGTAATGAAGATAGTGCCTGCAAGTCCTGTATTGCTCCTGCCAATGACATCAGAAACTGCCCAGGGAGGGTAGTTACCATCCAATGCCTTGTCTCAAAGGATTTAATGGTCTGAAAGAAGTGGGAAAAAATGAGTTCATGCCTTAGTAAGAAATGAATGAAA
The DNA here is from genome assembly GCF_028749965.1 of Puma concolor. Classification (NCBI taxonomy): domain Eukaryota; kingdom Metazoa; phylum Chordata; class Mammalia; order Carnivora; family Felidae; genus Puma; species Puma concolor. The sequence goes on along the minus strand of NC_141675.1, from coordinate 31,790,897 downwards.
TTTTATTTTTGATTATTGGAAAAAAATATTGTGCACTGGTCCCTAAAAGCTCTCAGACTTTTTGGCTTGAGGTGAGGGATTCTGGAACAACCCAGGGAATGGGTCTTTCTAGCTGAATGAAACCTCAGATTGTATAGTACCAGGGACAGCGTCTGAGGAATAGGCTTGTGAGGATTCAGGTTCCACTCGTGTCTCCTGCTCTGGGTAAACATTTCAGAGAGTGCCATTCTTTTACAGTGACTGTACAGAAGGAGCCATGTTCCTAGGGAGTGCTGTCTTTCCCTAGCTTTCTTGACATTTCAGATGGCTTGGGAGTGGCGCTGCATGGATCCCTTGCCTACAAACAGAATTGATTTTGTTCAGGTTTCTAGCTGTTAGGCACTGGGCCTCTCCCCAGCCCCAAGAGATAAATCTCCATTAGTACAAATTAACCATATTAATTACATTCTGCTTTCCAGGGATTGTTTCAGGAATAAGCACGTGATAGAATTCTGGCCGATAAGATAGATGTGAAGTATGTGTGTAGGGGTATTTCTGGGAATGTTTTCCTTACTCTTTAAACAAGAGACAAGAAAAGAATGTTCTCCCTAGGCCTTTGGACATTTTTGTTTGAGGACATGATGCTTGGAGCTGCCGCAGCCATCTTGCCACCATGAGAATTCAAGCCTGAAGATAAAGGGCAACATGCTGAGGATGACAGAGCCAAAAGACAGAAAGAAAGTGGGTTGCTGATAACATGATTGAGCCACTGAATTAAGCTGAATATGCTCCTGTTCCAAACTTCATGTTAAGTGAGATAGGTGCCCTTATTTGATTTATTCTCATTTATTCAAAACTGTCTTCCATTACATGAAGCTGAAAGGATTCCAAGCTGACATATAGTCACTATCTTTGTCACCCCTTTCCCCATTTCCTCACCTTACCTTCTTTTATAAAGACTTATTTCTTAATAAATAGATGACACTTGAAAACTCAGGCGTCCACAGAGATCCCACAACGGCTGCCCTTCTGAGGACATGTATGTGACTGGGATTCTACAAACCTTCTTTGTAACCTCCTCAATCCCAAAGGAACACCTTTGAAATGGAAACCTGATAAATGCCAGAGCCATTCTTCCTTTAGAGTGGACCAAGACATTCATGAAACTTCAGAGGAATGGCAAGGACTTGGACTCTTTGGGGGAGCACATCAAGGTGGCCCTTTTTCACTTGTCTACCAGTCTGGTCCTCTGGTGGAATCTTGTCTCACACTGCAGGATTCTGCTTGCCCGGGAGAGGGGTGGTTAGATCACTGTAAGGATGGAAAGACCTTAAGAATTTTTATCTCCCTAGAGCTCTTTGCCTTTTCTTCCCCAAACTGGAAAAACAGGGAAATAAATCCCCCACATATTTATGAATTTCTTTTCTTCCCTAGTCTTCCCATCTCTAAATATATCAAACATGATAATTTTATGAGCAACCAAGTTATACATAATACATTTTATGTTCTTAAATGTATCAAGTGATTTTAGATCTGCACAGGATGCTAAAAAACAAGAACAGACAGTGCTCAATTTGTAAATTAATTTGGGAGTATAACTTTTTTTTTTAAGTGGGTTGCTTGAATTCAGAATGCTTTTTCTTGTAGAAACAATGGTGGTTGAGTTCCAAATCTGGACCACAAAAGCCCACATATTCCACAGTGTGCTGCAGCCTTGTCACTTACTAACCATATAAATACAGTTCGCACTTACTGAGCTTCTCTTATGTGCCTGAATCTTTACTCCATCTTTATGTTATCTAGATGATTTAATTCTCACAACTCTGTGTCAAAGGAAACAAAGCTCAGACAACTTAAGTAGCTTGCCCAAGGACACACAGCATGTACATGGTAAAACCAGGACCCTGTGGTCTCTTTGGCCCCCACATTGGTTGTTTTCACACTCTCCCTGCCCTCCTGATGGGTCTCAATCACCATCTGCATCAATGTTTCCATGGAAAAACACGTTCCAAATTCCAATTGCAATGCCAAGAGCACATCATTCGGTTCTGGCAGCTAAAATCCCCTTTTGCCCTTCCAATTTCCCCATTTTTCTCCTCAATAGGAGAGAGAGAGAGAGAGAAAGAGAGAGACAGACAGACAGACACACACACACACACACAGAGAGAGAGAGAGAGAGAGAGAGAGAGAGAGAGAGAGAGAAACACAGACAGAGACAGAGAGAATGAATCAGTGCTAGGTTGGCCCAAAATGAAAGCCTCATACTGTCATTTGCCAGACAGCCTATCTCCATCTCTGGCCATGCCCATCCACTGTCTCCCGACCCGCCCTCCCCCCATCAGGTAGTTGAACTGGAGATAATGCAAACACTTCTCATTACATTTGCTGTGTTTACCACCTGGGTATAGCCCAACCACTGACACAGGTTTGATAAAGGGGTTTGGTGACTATTTAAATCCAAGCTTGGACCAGGACTTCATTTTTTAAGCATTCAGTAAAACGTGGCTTTAAAACATAGTGAGATTTCTGCTGCCCCTCTCCCACAACTGCTATCTCACTTGGTGAGGACCATCCTAACTTTCCTTATACCTCATCTCTCATCTCGAGACCTGCCATTCCTCCTTCCACCAGGTTAATCTCTTCTTTCCTTAAAGCTTCTGAAAGTGTTGGGAATCTTTTAAAATCAGCTTAGCTGTCTCAATCCCTCTTGTTGGCACACATCTTACTCAACGTACTATCACCTTATTTATTTCTTATTAAAAAAAAAATCTTCCAGTAAAGTTTCATAGTTTCCTTTGATAGCAAGGTCCAGCCCATGCATCCTTTGCTGCTACTGGTAAGACCTGAAACTACCCTTCTTGCCTGTGGTTACTATTAATATTACATTGAGGATTCATAATTTAGTTTGTGGGATATTTTAGACCTGTATATCTGCTCCTTTGTCTTTCATTTCCTGAATTTTCCCTAATTTCACTGTTCTCCAGAGAAGTCAGGGAAAAGATCCCTCATAATGCCTCTACCAAGGGGATGTTGTTGCCACTGACTGGCTAAGAGGAGGTGTTTCCTTTCTTCATGGACTCTCATTCTCCCATTTTCACAGGTAATTGGGAGTTGGCTTTCTAAAGTGGAAGTGACATGAAAAACAAAATAGAAAAACATTATCAAAATAATCAACACTGAAAATATGCACAATCCAACGAGCTCTTGGCTAAGAAATTATCTGGGATTTTTAGGAAATAAAGAATGATTTTAAATTATTGCCAGTATAAGTCAAAAGTGTTCCCTTCGGGAGCTGAGCATCCATGGTCTCTGAAGACCTTCACTGCCATTAGTTGATTAATTAATTCATTAACACCTCGTAGAGCACAGGATATTGACTCCATATGGCACTGAGCAGGCAGTTTGATTTCTTTAGAAAAAATTTCTCTTATACGAAAGCACAGAAATAGTAAATAATTAAGCTCTAAGCTGCCTCGTTGTGATCTTTTATTGATCAAGGCAGAGATTTGAGAGGAGGCAAGCTTCAGGCACTCGCTCCAACCAGACTTTATTTGCCCCATGATGACATGTTACTGTGAGATGCTTGTTCCTATTATAAAGCCTTTAAGGAAGAAAACAAGCCCACAACATATTTATGGCTCGCGTTACTTCTGTCCAAGGGTTAATGGCCCCAGTCCGGAAGACTGAAGCATTTTCTGGTGGACTCCCAAGAGGCCAAAGGAAGTGAGGTGATGAGTGTGCTGCCTGCTGCCTTCTGAGTCCTGGCTTCATTAAGCTGGGTTTTAATGCCTTTTTCCTTTAATAAAGCTATTAGGACAATGACTTATGATTGTGCAGTTCAGTGAGACCTCCAGGGAATGAAGGTAGGGGCTGAACTTGGATCAATGGCAGAGAACGTGGGCTGAGCCATCCTGCTGGCCGGGTTTTGCTGCTTCCTTCCCCGGGCACTGTGCTTGTCCCCTGGTCTGCTCACCAGCCATGAGCCAGCCAACTACCCCCTCGTCCAAGGTGTGCAGGTGGATCCAGGTGAGAGGGAGAGGCCATTGAGGTAGGATCAGCAGCTACCTCAGAGTCCCGAACCTTTCCCCTTTTCTCTGTCCTCTTCCTGTTCCCTGGCTCCCAAGTGTTCCTTCCGGTTCTACCTTCCACCTCTCCTTCTCTCCTCAGCAGAGCTCCCTGAAAGAATTAACTGCACCCACTGTCTGGACCTCCCTCTATCTCTACATCCTTCTCCCAAATCCTGACACCTCCCTTTCGGGGCTTTTCTGCCTCCATTGTAGATGCTTCTTGGTGGTAAAGCTCATCTCACTGCTGTGGGGAGTAAGTGATGTATCTTCCTGCTGGGAGGCTTTGGAAATTGTCTATGACTCCCTCCTAATATCTCTTTCTTTGGCTTTTGTGACAATTCTCCATGGTGTTTTCCTACTTATTCCTTGTGGCGGTCATGAAGATGCGGCACTCAGGTCCCCTCTGAGAAAGGATTCACTGACTAAGTGAAGCTCCCTCAGGATTCCCTGCATCTTTGGGCCAAGACCTCACCCTTCTAGGTTGGCCCCTGGACCAATGACTGACCAAAACTGTGGTAGAGGGGCCCAGACATTTCCCTACAGCGCTGACTCTCTAGCAAAAATCTTTGCTCTGGAGCTCCTCACTGGGTGGTGGAGGCTTAGTTGGGTCTGTGTCCGTCTGACCCCCTACCCACCTAATCCTGCTTCTTTCCTTTTCCTTTCACAGCTTTCCTTTTCCCAGCAAAACTTCTGTTCTCTCCTATCTCCATGTTTGTTTGCGGGAGGATCCAAGTGACATATTCCTTATACTCCTTTGTTGCCATTACTTTTTACTGGCTTCTTAAATGATGCTGTTTCAAAGGTGCTGGTCTAGGCTCTCTTTTCCTCTCAATTTACCCACTGCTCTTGGTCATCGTCTTATTCTCCTCCATGTCTTTCACTCTCTTCCCACACTAGTAGAAAAATCGAAATCTCTCAGGTCTATCTTTCCTCAATCTTTAAGTCTGTGTATATCTGCTTTGCTGATATCTTGCAGGCATCTCAAACTGAATATGTGCTAAGAAGAACTCATCACCCCCAAACCCTTATCCCCTAGCAAAAAAAAAAAAAAGTCCTCCTATATTTTCTGTCTTAGGAAGTGGCTCCCAACTGTGGATTAAATCTCTGTTCCAGAAGCTTTGGTACTGTTCTTGATTCCCTGTTGCCTTGCAATCCACAGCCCACCTCTAGATCCTCCCAGGACCTGCCATATGACCACTGTCTCCTTTCCAGCTGAAGCTGCCTTCTTACTGGCTGGAGATGATTGCAACTGCCTCCTAACTAGTCTTTCTGTCCTGAATCCTATCACATTTGATCCATCCTTGAAGTTGTTGTCAGAGTGATCTTAAATTACAAATCTGGTGTCATTCCTCTAATCAGTCCCTTGTAATAGCTTTCTTCCCACTCCTCAAGATAAACCCAAACATCTCAAAATGGTTTTGGTAAGAGAGTCTCAAAGAGCAGACCCTGGAACATCAGTATCAGCATTACCTGGGAATGAACTAGAAATGCAAATTCTCAAACCCCCCACCCAGACCTACTAAATCAGAAATTCTGGGGGTGGGGCCCAGATATCTATTTAATAAGCTCTTCAGGTGAGGCACACTACAGTGTGAGTATCAGTGGCTTAGGAATTCATCTACATTTCTAGTTTCCTCATTTGTCTGCATACCCCTTCCCCCTCTGCTTTGATCACACTGAGCAACTTGCCTGCTAAATATGGGGCTCCCTCTGCTAACTCCTGATTCATCTTCAAGAATCAACGCATATGTTACTTCCTCCAGGAAGCCTTCCCTGACACTTCTCTAGCTGAGTCAGGCACCCCTCCTCTGCACTCTCGTAGTCCTCTATGCTTTACTCTATCATAGCCCTTATCTTACTTTGTTATAATTGCCTTTTTGCCAGGCTGTATCTCCCACTAGATTGAGCTTGTTCAGAAGAGAGATTGTCTTTCATCTCTGACTCTGCGGGGCCTGGCTCACTGCCAGGCCCAGAGAAGGGGCACAGTAATGATGTCCTGATGGAGGAGTATCAAGCTCCAGACTTTACTGGGGGTGCTGGGCTGGAGTGACACTGTCAGCTACCTGCAGCAGGTGTATTCTGCATCCTCTTGTGCCTTGTGGACATCTGCCCTAAAATAGTGGGACTAGATTTTGATCTCAACCTACTTGTTCCATTTTAGCCCTGGGGAGCTGGATGCTGGTGTGTGCTAATTGGATGATGGCACTGGGTCTGACTGGCCTTGTAAATGTGTGCATAAGCAGTGAGCAGAGCATAGTTCAAACAGAATCATCATGGAAAAGCTTTGATTTTCCCAGCTAAGCAGGCTGACCCTGTGCTCCTGGGAGCTTGGCATAATTCTGCCATGCCATTGGTGAGGGCCTGCCTTGGGGATCAGCTCTGCAGTGGAGACCATTGCTGCTGCTGCACCATCCTTCCCGACTGATTAACCCTGCAAGGCCTTTATTTGTCCATCTTTGCAGTGGACATCATCCAAATTAGTCACTTGGTCACCAAGTGCTCCAGGCACAAGCCTTTCCAAATAAGTCACTTCACTGGTGCTTTCAATTTGAAAGCACAGGGCATTAGGCATGCAGCTTGAAATGCATCAGATCAGAGCGGGAGGCTGGTCTCTTTAGGCAATCTGGGAGCCCAAAGGAACAATGTCCAGGTTGCAGATGCTGATAAAAAAGAGAGCAGAGAAAGGTAACTTCCTGGTCTGAAAAGAGTGATACCTCTCCCCCGCCCTCCCTTCCGTTGTGGCAGCTTCCTCCGCTTCCAGTAATAGGAAGATGAGGTCCAGGAGACAGAGTGGGAAGGGTTTGAGCTTGATGGAGCAGCTTTGTGGATGTTGAAGCCTCGTGAGCTGGATCCTTACACTGCATCTGTTGAAGGGACAGCTTTCTCCCATCAGTCACCCCTCAGACCAAATGCATCATTTTAAGGCAGTGTCCTTAATCTATTTTGGGGGATCAGGGCCCCTTCTGAGAATCCAAGAAAATCATTGTCATTCTTCTCGGAAAAAGGAAGAGTTCCCCCTAGGTGCCTATTTGTTGCTCTCATTTCAGGTGGTTTGTTAAATCCCTGAGGGTTTAGCCATTAACCTTAGGAGTTTATGGACCCCCAATAAGGAGCCTCTGCTCTTCCTTGCTCCTGGATTTTTTGTGCCAAAGTCCTATCCTCTGTAGGCATTTCTCCTGAAGCCCCAGGCAGAATTGCTCCCTTCTCAGTGCTCACATGCCCGTGGCCCCTGCTGCACAGCTAGGCACAATAGGTTACAAGGCCCAAGTCTCCAGAGACTGTCTGGCCCAGTTGCTACTCTGGGTTCTTGTCCTGGCTTTCCAATTTACTTGCTTTGCGACCTTGTGGACTGATTAAGGAGCCATGGCAAGCCTCAGCTTCCTTGCCAGTGATGTGAGCATAATCACAGGGTCTGACCCACAGGGCTGCTGTTTAGAATTCAGTAAGAGCCTGCATGTTGGGATGGTGTGCACAGACAGGCACTGAGGGAGAACGCAGGGACTGTGCCTTTTGTTCTGTGTGTTCCTGGCACCTGGCACTGGGCCCGTGCACAGTAGATATTCCATTAACACTGGTTAAAGAGGAGAAGGAAAGACTGGGCTAAGAGAGAGATACATTACACCTGTGGGAGTTGGCCAAAGGAGACCAGACAGGCGGCAGTAAAAGGGGAGTGGCTTTGCCTTTAGTGTTCCCATGTTGCTTAGGCTCCTGGATTTCCCCCAAATTTGGAGAGCTGGGCACTCAACCTCAGACCTGGCAGGTATGGATTAAATGAGATATGTGAAAAATGAAGCTCAGTCAGATGCCAGCTATGGAGTCAGAAGTGGGTTCAAAACTAGCTTCTGACACTCATCAGACTTTGGGCAAACAATCTTTCAGGGCCTCAGCTTTTCCAAGTGAAATGTGGGACTATCGATACTTATAAGATTTTTGTACAGATCAGATTAAGTATAAATATTTAGCACATAGAAGATGCTGAAGCAGTGGAAGCTGTATCATTGTAAACTGGAAGGCTGAACAAACGTGAGTTCTGAAAATCAGTGCGTCATTGTTCATTTTTGGGTTAGGATCAGCCTGGACCTAGGCACAGAGGCTGAGGAAAATGCCTGTTATCAGGCTCTAAGTTGAGACTACTTGAATTAACTTTACCACTTACTAGCTGGGTGGGCTTGGGTAAGTCAACTAACCTCTCTGAGCCCCTGTTTCTTTACCTATGAAGTGGAAACAATAATAATACTCTACACATAGAGTTGTTTTTATTGTGAAGATCAAGTAAGAGAATGCATACATTTCATTTAGTGTGGTATGGGGCACATAGCGAGTGTTCAGTAAATGGCAGCTTTATTACCAGTGCTGTCTGAGGCAGGGCAAGAGGGGCATCCAAACCTTGACCCCTACCTTAGCTTGGCAGAGCTCACCAAATAGCAGAGATCAGCCTTAGCTTCTTGAGGATTGTTTGGTTTTGGTTTTGGTTTTGTTCTATAGCTACATTTAGATAATGTAATGGCAGCATGCAGGTAGCCCAGTCTGGGTTGGGCCAGGAGAAAGCCCAAGGCCCCATAGGCTCCAGGGACTATGGAAACACTGTATAATTCTGAGCAGCATGCTGCTTAGAGCTTTCTCTGTGGGAGATGCTCTCCCCACATTTCCTGGACAACTGGTTTCTCCCCTCCCCAGGCCCTGGGGCCCCTGACAGCTGAGGTTTTGGGAATGCATCCACACTCTCTTAGGTAGGAGAAGGCCATCTCAGGCTATCTGAGGCAGAGACCATGCGGAGCTAGCACTCTATGCAGACCAGCTCCTCCGGGAGAACCCCCCAGGCCCAGGGAGGCTGCCGAGCTTCGTTCATATTCATCATCACTTGGAGCTGCACCTTTTCTCCAGGCTGTGTGGGGATGTGTATCACCATGGAAACGCTAGAGGTGAAATCACTCAAGTGTTGGCAAGCAGAGTTTCTCTCTGGAGCTTGGAAAAATGGAGAGCAGGCTCACCGTGTCACAGAAAGAAAAGATGCCCTTAAAACAACCCAAACATTCTCAATTCCATTTGGGGACTTTCCCTTTAAATAAAAACTGAACAATAAATGGAAGAGAAATGTTTTCAGTTTCTAGATCTGCTACCCCAGAGAGTCCACTTGGAATGGACATGCCAATCCTTTCTAGCTTTCCTAATCTGCTATATCTTGTAGAGTGGATAACACATTCTGTCTGGAAAGAAATGGGGTGACATCTCGGAGTTGATATTTTAAATTGATGAAGCTGGAGCATATAAGCGTGGATCCTTGTGCCTATGCACCATTTCTTTTTTTTTTAATTTTTTATCATTTATTTATTATTGAGAGATGGAGAGACACAGAGCGTGAGCAGGGGAGGGGTAGAGAGAGGGGAGACCCAGAATCTGAAGCAGGCTCCAGGCTCTGAGCTGTCAGCACAGAGCCCGATGCGGGGCTAGAACTCACAAACTGCGAGATCATGACCTGAGCCGTAGTCGGTCGCTTAACCAACTGAGCCACCCAGATGCTCCAGCCTATGCGCCATTTCTGATTTTGGGCCCAGAACACGTTTCCTAAATGAGGATCTGACAGGCTCCTAAAGGCTAAAGTCATTGAGGATGTTTGTTTGTTTGGGGTGGGGGTTGGAGGAGGTTTCCAAGATAGTTGTGCTCATAATTTGCTCCTAAACCACCCTGCCCTCAGACTTTTGAGGGCTCTACACCAGTTCCTGGGAGCTAATATGGGCAGTGAGAGACCATACAATTCTGCCTGGATTGGGGCAAGGGAGGAGGGGCAGGATGTGGGGAGAGTGCAGATGATGCTGGGGGGTGCTTGGGGCCAGAATAGCTTGGGGGAGGCTTTGGTTAGTTGGGGGATCTAAGCATGAACATGGTTTGCAGGAGGCCATCAGTGTGAACTGCTTGAATTCTAACTCAGCCTTGGACTTACACAATTCTTTGTCTACTTTCATCCTTTGGGTAAAAAGAGCAGCGATAATACTTCCTTTCCCTTCATTAAGGGAAGTTTTGAACAGTTGTGTAAAAGCTTGGCTTCATTCATTCATTCATTCATTCATTCAACAAGTATTCACTGAATGCCTGTCATGTGCTAGGGCCTGAGGATATAGTCTTTTTGGAAATAGCTATGGACCAGGATGGCAGCATGAATAAAGATCTTTTTTTTCGGCTAAAGACCAGTGCTTTCAGTAAATGACTCTATTCTAATAATTTTAACTTTTTCTGTTTTTATCAGACTTTGATTTCTATGTCAAATGAGGTTAAGACAGAGGGACAGTCAGGCAGACAGACAGACACACACACACACCTTAATTGGCCTTGAAACTAAGGTCAGTGTTACACTTTGCCAGGAGAGAAGAGATAGGTCAACTGAAATGTAATTTAATCTATTGCATTCTGTGCTATCAGGGTTACCCTTAACTTCTCCTTGCCTTAGTTACTCCATATTAAACTTCAGTCAGAACAATTAGAGGAATCTATGTGCTAGAGGTCTTAACGCAGGAATAACTAAGGCTTGGAGACGTTGGCATGTGGGGTCAGTGACACCTCTCCTGGGATCCAATTTAGGGCTGCCTATAGCTCAGTTCTGGTGGACGGCGGTGGGGGGGGGGGGTCATTCACCTAGACTACATTGTGGATGGGGCTTCTGGGGCTGTGCAACTGGACAGCCCTGGTGCAGGTGGCTCGGAAGGTTGGTGTTTAGAGGCAAGTAGGGACTATACTCTAGGAGGCAGGCAGGAGGGAAAGATGTGCTCCCGAGGGGCATAGGAGGTCCCAAGTGAACTGGTGCAGGTGGAGTGAATAGTGTGTAGTTAACATGGCGGGATTGCATTGCCAGACATTAAAGTGACAAGCAGAGTGATGATGGACAGGAGCCAACAGGGAGAACGAGCAGGTCTCAGGGAGAGATGACGAGTCCCTTTGGGAGGCTTCTAGAAAAGTCTCAAAATAGAGAGATCTAAGCTGCTACCATCTTGCATGTGTGGGCTATTGGTCTACAGTGTTGGGGACAAACTTATAAAATGGCCATCTGTATGATTCACTATTAGTGGGGCCCTGGGTCATATGGGCTTCCTATTTGGTACATAGTTCTCAGGAGGATTATTGTCTTAGAGAAGAACACTTGTTTCCTTATTGAGGGCCTCAGGGAGAGAATTGCAAAACTATGACAGGACCAGGAATAACGTGTGAACTATACCTCTGCTGTGTCGCCTGGCTTCTCTCTACTTCCAGCAGAGGCTGACAAAGATTGAGCCACACTATCTCCTCTTCTTCCTGCCATACACCTAAACTACACTTCCCAGTCTCCCTTGCACTTAAGTGTAACCATGTGAATGAGTTCCTGCAAATGTGAGCTGAAATGATGTGCACCATTTCCAGGCCTAGAAAAAAACATCCCAAGTACGTTCTCCGAGATCTTTCCCTTTCTGCGGGCTAGATATAAATGAGCATGGTGACCTTGGATGCCATGTGTTAAAGGCAGAGGAGGCACAAGACGGAAAGTCAGGGTCCCTAAATCACCATTTAGAGGAGACCTGCTTGTCAATTGGGATCATCCATTTAGGACTTTACACAAGTAAGAAATAGGTCTATATGAGGTCTGAACCATCATACATGTTTGGGCTTGTGTGTTGCAGCAGCAAGCAGTTAACACTGAGTTTTCCTACTGTCAGTTTTGACTATTCAGAATTAGGAGTCTACTTCTGGTCCAATCAGGTAAAGGGATCACATAGAACAAACCATGGGTATCTCTGTTTAAAAAAACAGCCTAAGGCTTCTCTTAGCAGAGGCTTCTGTGGGGACATTTTTCTTGGAAGGGGACTGTGAGCATGGCAGTTACCTTGACTTGCTGCCTAATGTTGTTAGGAAAAGAACCTGACAGAACACTGGGTAACCAAAATCTACCTTCTAGTAACTTCCCTTCTTATCCTTAGTTCTTCTCTTTGCAACAATAGCTTACTCCATGCACTGTTATCGTGCTTTCATGGGTTCTTTTCTCCAAGCTGCCTATTTCTGACTTTGTTGCTTTTATGGCATGGTTCCTGAAGCATGGGCTTTGGAGTTACATAGTCGTCAGCTCAAATCTGACAATCTCCACATACTGGCTTTGAGATCATGAACACATTCTCCCTGAATCCCAACCTCCTCATCTTCATCTGTAAAATGGAGATATAGGAAATTCTAAGGTTGTTATCAGTATTGAATGAGATCCTATGTCTGAAGCACCTAACACTGTGCCTGGCAGAGAAGGCTCCCACTCAGCAGTAGCCGTGATTCTGTTATGTTTGACATTGTGATTTCAGACCTTTTATTATCCTGGTTAGTGGCTCTGAGGCTGGTTCAAATTGAGGTTGGTTCAAATCCAATGGAACTTGGATCTGAATACAGGTCTGTAGTTGGTATCCAACTGATAGCAGTGCAGGGCATCATTGCTTCTTGTGATGTGGGTACCGTATTCACACTCCTTCTCACTGGCCAGCAGGCCCATCAAGTCAATGGTCATAGAGCTTGTTCTTAGCTGATCCTCAGAACACCAGGACAGTGGCACTGTATTAACATACTGAGATCCACTTAAGACATCACTCTTGGATGTGAGGGTGATCTGGCTGTGACATCTGTCACTCCACTGACTGAGCTGATCTGGCTGGCTAGGTGGGTATCCCCTTCCTCCCTCACCACTCCATGTGCCTCCCTCCTGAAGCTGCATGCTCGCTCAAAGAGGACAACCTTCCCTGATAGGGGAGGACCATTCTTTGGTCAGTGGTGTATGAGTGGCTGTGCTCCCTTGTTAGAGTCTCCAAACAAACTCTCAAGGTCCATTTGTAGGGGAACAGAATTTTATTTTATTATTAAAAAAAAAGACATACTCTTTGTCCTGGACTTTGACATCTTAGGGCAGCTGCCATGGCACTGCAGCTGGGAGGTGTTTTTGGGAGCCTGCCTGGCACCTTCTAAGGGATCTTTGAAAGGATTTTATAGAACAATATTCTTTACCTTTCTTGGCTCATGGGTCTTCTGGAGAATTTGATGAAATTTCTGGATTGTCTCTCTAAGCATATATCCACATGCACATAGATACTGTTTTGCATGCTACTTGGGAGGAGGTCTCCAAGGAGAGTCAGCCCTTGGCTGGCAAGCTTGGGTTGGGAACATGCCCACCATTTTGGTGGAGCTGTGGACTCCTCCTGGAGAGGGAGCTCCAGGCAGCCTCCCCAGCGTGACCTCAGCAAAGTGGGAACGATCCAAGCAAGCACTTTTTTCATCAAGCTCAAATCAGCTGTGTGAAACCTCAGAGGAGCCCTCTCTACCGTCCTCCCAGGCATCTCAGCCTGAACAATCCTACAGGTTCTGAACGTTAATCAGTGTCATCGGGAGTCTGTCGCTGTTACGTGGCACTTAATTGGTTCTTTGGAGGAAAGTGAGTCACCATCTAGGAGAGTAGACTGCAGGGCAGGAGTGCACGGAGGGAAAGGAAAATGAAACTGCACACGGAAAAGATCAAGTGTGCCCTTACCGCTTCTCCAAGACTGCAATCTGAGAGGAGCCTGCTTTTGCTGATGGGGCTTAAAGAGGTTTTCAGAAAGACGGAGACAATGGACACTGCCTCCTCCTCCCCGTCTTTGTTTCTCTCCCTCCTTTTCTGCATGTGGAACCATATCTAGTAGAGGGGGAAGGGGACAGGTTACCCACTTGACTGTCAGAGCTGATCACTGCTGACCTTATCAAAACAGAATCAATGCACTCTCCTCCCAGCAGCCCAGAAAAACTACAAGGAGTTTGAACCGAAGCAATTTGAAGTGCAGAATTGTCGGAAGCAGAAGACGGTAAACTGTTGGGTCTTGGGATCCTACCATGCCCCTCCTCAGAGTCAGGCGAGAGCAGCAGCCTCGCTAGAATTCTGGTGCAGGAGGGCACTTAATGAGGGGGAGAAATCCAGAGAGCCTTTGTGAACCAAAACCCTCACTGCTGGCTGGCTCTCTGCACCAGAGAGGGAGTACAGAGTACCTCTGGAGGGCTGAATATCTCCTGTGTTGGGAAGGAGTCCTGTGGGGCTGGAGGCTAGAACCCAGGGCAGTGACCTTAACCCCCACAGGACCTTTCAGCAGGCTCTTAGGAAGGCTCTCTCCCAGCCTGGCCCTGGATCAGATGTCTCTAGGATCCAGCTAGCTGTATGCTTGGAAAAGCCCTGCAGGGGCACTGATTTAATGCCAAGTGGCCTTCACAATGCCACCACCTCTCCCCTCTTGTTTCTTTGCTCCTCTTTTTTTTCTCCTGACTCACTTTCTATTCCTTTTCTCTTTCTACTTTGCCTCTATTTTTTTTTTTTTTTTTCAGGAGGAAGAAGACCAGAAAGAAAGAATGAGGGAGAGAACCATTGTGGGCGGAGGGGAAGGGGAGTCAGATGAGGTCACCTGGTGCCCAGCAGAAGTGTCTGCCTTCCGGCAGAAGATGCAGTCTCTCTCTGTGCCCAGCTTTGGATTGGGGGTGGGGTGGGGTGGGGTGGGGTGGGGTACAGACCCTTCACAACATCAGAGGCTATTCCCTGGTGGCAGTGGACCTGAGCTAGACAGACATCTTCTATTCCTTCTCTGGCCTTCTCAGCCCTTCTGAAAACAAACCAGTTTCTTGAGTATATTCCCTCAAGACATTAACTCCCTAAATGTGTCTCCATATTCTATTTTTGGCCATTCCCTCCATCTCAGAGCTCACAGCAGTTGGAGCCAGTGTGGCTCAGGTGCCCAGAATTGGCAGAACCATCAGGTATACTCATCATACTTTACTATAATTTCCCAACTAATCTTTCTCCCTCACTCAACAGAGAGCAACTTGAGTGCAGTGACTGGTCTGATTCATCATTGTGTCCCCAGAGCCTATTCCAGAAGACTGCACAGAGCAGACCTTAGGGCCTGGCATTTCTGTGCTCATCATGAAGGCAGGGCTACCTCAACCACGGTTTACACTGACCCCCATATAGAGACATCACGGTCAGTCTTGTGGTTTCATAGCTTCGTTGTTGAGAAAGAACATGGTTAGTAGTGCTGACCACTCCACTGGCCCCCTTCTACTTATGCGGTGTCATTCCTTTGAATGTCTGGTGCCCCCTGCCTGGAATGCATCCTTCCCTGGACAGAATTAATTGCTCTCTTTTCTGAGTTCCCAAAGGACTTTGTACTCAGTTTTTTTAATACCACAGATCACATTGTGCTTTATTGGTTGTATGCATGGCTGTCTCCTCCTATGCAGGTATTCATCTACCCCAAAATTACTTGTCAAGCATCTTTTCCAGGCAAGGGGTATGAGAGGGACAGTGCAGGCAGGGCTCTGGCCCTCGTGGAGCCAAAAGGGAGGATGAATGGCCTAGACAATGGCAGGCACAGAGCAGGTTCACATCAAATATTCATTGAATGGAATTGAAGATGTGGTGTCCAGAGAGGCTGGGCAGGGAAGGGGGCCAGAAACAGGAATTGGAGGCACAGTAAGGGAGTTGATGTCTATTGTTATCATTCAGAGAGTGGAGAACTGGGAGGGGAGAAGAGTGAGCATAAACAAAGAAATCTTGTGGGCTGAGGCTGGGTGGGTGGGTGGGTGGGGGCATCTGGGGGAGGGGGTACAGCAGATTAGGTTGCTGCAAGGACAGCATTAATGAGGAGACTGCCATCCGCAGGGCTTATCCCAAAGTGTGGCTACAAGTGTTCTGCCAGCTGTTTACATCTGCCATCACTGTGAGTGGACACGGGTCAGGAGATGCTGGGGGAGGAGTTGTATTATCAGGAGAGTGTGCAAGGAGCAGCAATGGCAGGTGGGCCCTGGTGCTGACAGTTTTAACTGAGAGGAGGGTAGTGCACCTGGTTTTTAAAAATCAGATGGGTAAATGGAGGGAAGCCATCCCTGAGCAAAGAATCAAACAGCAAGGATGAAACATCATAGGTTTGTACTCTCCCATCTAGGGAAGGAGAAAGCAAGGTGGGGAGCAGAAGGGAGTGGTACCCTCGGCCTCTGGGGATACCAATGTGCAGAGCCCATGCCTATGGCTTGTGCTAGAGTGAGGCTCCCAGTTCCCTGTGCGGCTTAACATGCCCCAGTGGCAGGCGAGGCCTCCAGCATGCCAGCTGTCAGGATTTCCCCACAGAGCAGCAGGAAGACAGCCCCTTTGGAGCAGAGGAGTACCAGGGCCTGGTCTTTCTTCCCAGTGAATCCTTTCCCACATAACTGGGCTTCCTAGGCCCGGGCATCGTGGGAAATTCCCCATGCCCAGAACCTCATCAACCCGCGGGCGGGGAGCAGAAACCAACAGGGCAGCACCAGCCACAGATGGCCACAGCTTCTAAATAAGCATTTCATTAGTTTGGAACCCAGGGAAAACTCGGTTCAAGTTATAGGGAAAAACAAATGAGTAAGAAGAGCCTGATTTTAAATCCTACTAGTTATGTTCAGCACGTCCATAAAAATAAGCAGAGCTCTCTTTTTAAAGGGGCCACTGTTAATTAGCTGCGGCGCCCATTCGAGCATTTTGTCTAGTTATAACGTGGTTATGCCGTGCTGGGGAAGAGGCTTACAGTTCCACATATCCTTTTTATGCCCACTCCTGTCATGCTGAAATTGGCTCCCTCACTCCGTAACTGTGCTTTATGTGGGAGCTGAACGGGAATAGCGTTACTTGTGTTTATACTCGCTGCCTGCCCCTGGAAGGCCAATTATTCCTCATTCCTCCTTCCTGAGGTTGGTGCTCAATTCCGATTGGCGTAGACACTTGATTCCATTTCCACAAGCTGTGTGTTCCATTTCTCTTTTTCTTCCCTCACTAACTAATGCTTGGGAGTGCTTTTTGTGTCCTCTGTCTAACCCCCGATGGCTCATACCCAGTTCTTCATCTTTCCATGGGAATAGCAGGAATCCTGCTGTCCACTCCTCTGAGACCAGGCATCCAGGGGCCCCTTATCTCCCCTGACAGGCTTGTCCTCCCCAAGGAGGGGTTTAGACTGTGATTCAGAAGGCCTCCTGAATGCCACTGTGGTTAAGATATTTTAGTAGGTAACAGGGAATATGTGGGTCACTTGAGACCTGGTCTTGAGACCCAGCTGCACCACCCATAACCTTGCTGAACCCCATCTGCAGGATAGGGATAAAGGCTTTGCTAAGGGGAGAAATGATGGCCACAGAGCTCCCAGGCATCTTCTGACCTGCTTCTCTAGGTGTTCATCAGCTTGGGCTTACATTAGGTGTGACACCAAGTGACCTTAAAAAACTTTTAAAAAGCTAAAGGGCCTCTTATTTCTAGCCTTATTCTGAGTGCAAAGATTCCTGGTTTCCGAGTAGGTCTTATTGGTTTAGATATCTGAGATGCTCTTGGAAGGACCCAGGGACCCTCATTAGTGCAATAGCTACTGCTGTTTGAGAACCTACTGAGTGTAAGTTCTGATCCAGCAGTTTGTGGTCTTTGCATCATTTAATCTCTGTCATGGCACTATATGGTAGACATTATTCCCATCTGCTGGATAAGGAAATTGAGACTTGGGGAGGTTAATAATGAGCCCAAGATCTCACGTTTGGTAAGTATGAGAGTGGATTTCTTTTCTTTTTAATTATTTTACTTTTTTTAAGTTTATTTTGAGAGAGAGAGAGAGAGAGAGAGAGAGAGAGAGAGAAACACATGCATGTGAGCAGGGGAAGGGCAGAGAGAGAGAGAGAGGGAGCGAGAGAATCCCAAACAGGCTCTGTTCTGTAAGTGCAGAGCCCAGTAGGGAGCTTGATCTCATGACCGTGAGATCATGACCTGAGTTGAAATCAAGAGCTGGACACTTAACTGAGCTACACAGGTGCTCCAAGAGTTGGGTGTCAGCTGATCTGTTCACTACCAATTCCACCTTTCCACCATTTGTCACTATTCCTGTAGAAATCTAAGAATCCAAGTTGAGCAATTCCCTAAAGCAGCACCGTCTGTTAGAAAGCTTTCCGTAATGATGGAAGAGTCCTATGCTGCTCTGTCCAACACGATAACCATTAGCCGCTTGAAATGTGGCCAGTGTGACAGAACTGAGTTTTGAATTTTGTTTAATTTATCTAAATTTAAATAGCTCACATGGGTAGTAGTGCTAGAGCCTGCATTTTGCTGATGCAAGTGTTCAAGGACACCCCAGGAACTCATAACCGTTGGCCCCCACTCAAGCTCCTCCAACCCTTCCCCACATATGGACACACACTTAGTACCTACCTTCCCATATAGTTCTGCAAACTGTATATGGGTGTCACCTTCTGCTCATTGTGATATGACCAGGGCCCTGGGGGCTTTGGTTGGACAAAGGACTGGATGGTTCTCCATCCTGTTTCCTTTCCCACCTTCGCTTTAACTTTTGGTTTCTGATCTTCAGTCTCAGGATCCCCAGTTTCCTATTCAGTTCTGCCCATAGCTAGGATTGGTGGTCCTGTTAGCCCTTTACAAGTAGCTGGTATTTAGATGCACAGGCTTTTTTTCACATTCTTGGCAATTTCCGCATCATGCTCTTTCTTTCTCCTTAAAATATCTTTTTCTTCTGATTACAAAAGTAATGTATGTTGGGGTGCCTGGTTGGCTCAGTCAGTTAAGTGTCTGACTTCTGCTCAGGTCATGATCTCACGGTTCATGGGTTCAAACCCTGTGTTGGGCTCTGTGCTGACGGCTCGGACCTGGAGCCTGCTTCGGATTCTCTGTCTCCATCACTCTCTGCTCCTCCCCAATTCTCTCTCTCTCTCAAAAATAAATAAACATTAAAAAAATAAAAGTAATGTATTTTGATTATAGTTAATGTAGAAAATACAGAAAAAAACCCAGAAGGTGAGATGAGTATTTAGACACTATCACTTTTATAATTTGAGATTTTTCCTTCTAGATATATGTAGTCTTTATATAAGGAAAATATCATTTGTAATCTCAAATTTTATTTCCCATTAGATGGTGAATATTTTGTCATGAAATAATACTTAAAAAAACTTGGTTTTAAACATGTATAAAGTACTTTCTTGTGTAAATATATTATAGTTTATTTAACCAATCTCTCAGGGGAGCATTTAGGTTATTCTGAGTGTTTTGCTATTATAGATAACACTAATGAGCATCCTTTCAGCTGATTCAGATAATTCTTTGTATATATCTATAATCAGTTCACTGGAACAGACTCCTAGAATTGCAACCTAGAGGTCAGAGAACAGGTGTTTTACAGTCCTTGCTGGGTGTTGCCAAAATTGCTTCTGAGAAGGTTTACCAACTTTTATTCCCGCTGATAGGCTATGAGAGTGCCTGCCTGTGATAGATGAAGTGATCTGAGCAAATTCCCACCTCTCATATTCACCACTGTATGTATGGAATTAGAAGATATTTCACTGACTCTTGTTGCGTAACAACTTACCTTAAAACTTAGCAACTTAAAACGACCACTTAATTTCATTCACAATTTTGTGGGGCAGCAACCTAGAAAGGGTTTGGCTGGGTGGTTCTTTCCTGGGGTGTCTGATGTGGTGACTTTCAGAAGTTGGCTGGGGCTGGAATCATCTGAAGGCTTGATAAGCCTGGAATTCTAAGATGGCTCACTCACATGGTTGCATTTGGTACTTACTGCTGCCTACCCCAGTTCTCCTGAGGCTGTCAACTGGAGTGCCCACATGTGATCTCTCTAGCATGATGATCTCAGGGTAGTTAAACTTCTTACATGGCATCTGGCTTCTGCCAGAATGTTCCAAGTGTTCCAATGTTCTGCCAGTGTTCCAAGAAATCCAAGAGGCAGCTGCATGGTCAAGCTTGGAAGTCATATAACATCACTTCTACCAAACTCTACTGGTTGAAGCAGTCATAAGTTTGTGCAGTTTCAAGTGGAGGAGATATAGACTCCTCCTCTTAGTTGGAGAAATATCGAAGACTTGAGGCCATCTTTTAATACTGCCATACAAGACTTCTTACATGTAAGCATGCCTGCATGGTATCACTGACATATTCATCATTAATGGTACTCAAGTTTTCAAAGGACCTGTGTCTAAGAAGGTATCTAAAGGCCATAGTGGATACGAATGATAGCTGTTAAGGGCCTTGTGTTGCATTAATGGATATGTAAATATGGGCACACATGAGTCGGCTAGGGGTTTAGTCAATGTGAACAACAGTCAAGGGTCCAGAGTCTGGGATTAAACTCTATCATTGAGCTGAAATTGGCTGGCAAAGATACTAGTGAGGTAGAAAGACTCAGGTTTTGATGTTTCTGCTGGGGAGTGGCCTGGGAGCCCAGCCACAAGCCTGGCATCTGTGACCAGCTGTGAAGTGGTTAATCCATTGCATTCACATGTCTGCATGGTGGAATCTCATCCCAGAACTGGGATAGAAGAACAAAAATTTAGTGCATCTGGCTTCCTGTTTTGACCTCTGAATTTCAGGGAACAGACTTTTGTTTTAGGAGTTTGAATGTCAAGATCTGACTGGATCAACTTTTGGCAAGGTAATAAAAGAGGGGAAATATCAGAAAGTGCTGGGAGTTACATGTTTTTGTTGGTAACTAAGTCTAGCTTGGAGCATCCATGCCGTCATCTCACAATATGTATCATCCTTGACTCAGTTGTCTTCATGTGCCCTAATCTAGCTTTGTTCCCAACTGGACAGAAGGCCTGGCCTCTTCCAAGGGCTCATGGGCAATGATCCTTTCCCTAAGATGGATGAGTATTTGAGATTTTTGAATCCATAAGTCTCTGAATATTTTCCTCCAGAGTCATCTAGACACTGGTTAGGAATGAAGCTCATATCCTATTAATCACCTCTCATATCCACAAAGCACACAATGGGGCAGTGTGGACCAGAATCTTCTAGGGGCCTTTTCAGAATATATATGGCCAGATACTACCCTGGATCTGAGAAATTAGATTTTTGGAGAGTGGGAAAGGGAATTTGACATATTTATTTTGAAACAATTCTTTGACAACTAAAATGCATTGTGGGAGGGAGCATGGGCTTTAGCATTAAGGAATCTACTCCTGAAATCATTGTTGCACTATATGCTAACTTGGATATAAATTTTAAAAATAAAAAAAAATTTTAAAATGCCACTCTTCCCAAAGAGCATTGGTTTACAAGGTGTTTTATTTTGCATCTGTCATCTCTGTTGATTCTTGCAAAAGGCAAGACAGGTGTTAGTACCCCTGTTTCACAGAAAAGGAAACTGAAGCACAGAGAGGTTAAGTGACAAGCTTGTAAATCTCAGAGGTACAATGAACCAAGAATTTCTGACTCTTCTAGAAATCATTCAGCAAGTTCTTTTCTCTGAAGACCTCACTGCCACTTCCTTAGCTGTTGCGTTCCTGAGGCTAACCAGTGGGGTGATTGGGAGATGTTGGATTGGTAGCTTTATGGGCCATAAGGTCTGGAACAGGAAGGCTCTGGAGCTTTGACTGAGCCACTTGCTCCATAACCAGGGACATTTTCCTATCTGATTAGCTTGGAAGTTTAGGCTGAATTTGGGTTGTGAAGGTGACACATTTCTAGTGGGAATGCTGAGGCCATTAAGGATGCAGAGCACATCACCAAAAGCAACAACTAGGCTCCCTTCTTCTGAATGTAGGTTGTTGCTGAAACAACAAAATAAACCTTTATTTTACATTTATTTTGAAGTGAAGGTAGGGGAGGAAGCCTGGCCTGCTGCTTAGAAGTGAATCTGGGCAGGAACCAGCTCTTAAAGACCAGGGTACATCTTTTGATAGAAATTACAAGGGCCTATCTGGAATAAAAGAATTCATCCTTTGCCAGCAGGAGTAGGGGTAGCCAAATAAGTATCCCCCAATCCTGCAACTATAATTTCTTCACTTGGG
The DNA here is from genome assembly GCF_028749965.1 of Puma concolor. NCBI lineage: Eukaryota > Metazoa > Chordata > Mammalia > Carnivora > Felidae > Puma > Puma concolor. Next base: position 31,769,022 of record NC_141675.1, on the reverse strand, counting down.
AGGAGGAAAGTGAGGGTGAGAACCACATATGTAAGAATTAAGGGACTTCAGAGACCCCCGGTCAGCTTCCATGGTTTACAACATAGAAGGCAGGCTCTAAGAGAAAATCCTGTGTAAGGTAACCCAGTGCATAAGTGGCAACAATAGAATCGAACCCCAGGACTCCTCCATCCCAATTTGGGCTTGTCTCATTATGTACCTTGCAGCAATCTAGAGCTCCAAATGACAGACTGGGAGAGAGGGTCACTATTTTTTTTTTAATATTCATTTATTTTTGAGAGGGGGGAGGGGCAAAAAGAGAGAGACATACAGAACCCGAAGCAGGCTCCAGGCTCTGAGCTGTCAGCACAGAGCCTGATGCGGGGCTTGAACCCATGAGCAGCAAGATCATGACCTGAGCTGAAGTCAGACACTTAACCACCTGAGCCACCCAGGTGCCCCAAGAGGGTTACTCTTAATTCAATCATGCCTTCTCCAGTACATGGGACCCAGAAATCAAAGCAGAGTCAGGAATTTTCTCACTTCTAATGTGGTAAGTTTTCAGTTTTGAGCTTCTTCTTAGTGCCACCCTATCTCTCTTCCTTTGGTGGGAGGATGAGCTGTAAGTTCAAACAGGATGTCTTACAATTGGCCTGGTGAGCTTTGAGTGCATGGAGAGGTACCCAAACCACTTTTCCTGTCACATACCCAAAATTACCTCAGTAAGATCCCAATGTTCTCACTTAAAATGTAAAGCAATAAGCTACTATTGGTCACACATATTTCCAATTTTGTTTTCTTGATGAGTTTGAATGACCAAACAGATCTTCTATAGGGACAGAGGACAAGTAAGTTTGATGGCTGCAGGTATATTGTGAAAGATGTGAGCAGTGATCATTGTGTGGAGAAGATACACTTATCTGGGAGTTTCATGAGCCTACGGTGAAAGGAAAAAGGGACAGAAAACCACTAAAGAATGGGAATGTCAGGGAGTAGTAGCATCAAAGACTTCCACTGCCTAGTTCAAAATTTGTTGGAATTCATCCCTGTTGCCATGGGGCTTCCCACCAGGCAGCATGGCCATTAGGCTTTCAGGTCAGTGTTCAGAGAATCTGGTTCTCCTTTGGTTGAAGAGTGCATCTGCTATGTCTGTGTCTTATGAACCCAATATCAAGTCAAGTGACTCTCTGGAAGGATCCTTTGAAGATGTTTAGTTAAGTCCCTTCATTGGATAGGATTGGATAGGTCCTGAGAGACAATGTGATCTGCCCCAGACAGGTATGGGGGCATTGAGCCCAAGACACTTTTGTCTTGACTTCTTTCTCTTTCACAACATACCCTAAAAGATGCCACAGACTGCTGTCTGTAGTTAGTGATTGAACTTTGTTGGCTTTGGCTTCTAATATCCGTGATTGAGAAGTTGGCTTTGGTTTCTAATATCCCTGAATTGGCAGATGTTGGGGCAAGGTAGAGACTTCTCACACCTTGCTTGGGTCCAATGATCGGGTGTGCTCAAAGGTATTTTCATTCTGAATGAATATTCTAGGACAGGTACATTAGCTGGTGAATTAAGGGAATGAGAAAAGGGAAGGAAAGTAAGGGAAAATGGCTGTATCTTACAAGTTACATGAGGATAGAATTTTTCTTTACAGCTCCATTTCCCAGAGAGAGTTCTTTGATGTGTGGGATATCCTTTGCAGGGGGAAAACCCAACCTGTCGACTCATCCTCATGCCTGATCATCTGACACCTTTGATAGAGGCCAACAATAATAATTTACATTTACTTAGCACACATTGCTAAGAAACTCAAAAACATATTATAAATGTCATGTGCTATGACAGGCGCTATTATCCTGAGAGAGATATTGCAACAAATCATTCAATAATTAATTTACAAATACCAGAAAACTGGAGGGTACTGGATGAAAACCAATGTGACTATGCAGGGAACCAATCACATCAGACCAATTTAATTTCCTCCAATGTCAGAATGACAGGTCTGGAAGATAAGGCAAAAGCAATAGACGTAAAATATCCTGACTTCAGGAAGCCCTTTAGCTCTGTTCCATATGATGTCCTCATAAACATGCTATGAAAATATGGCGTAGCCTCTGCTATTGTTATTTAGTCTTTGATTTATCATGGTTCTCCTTCCCTAAAGAGTTGAGTGGAGTGCTCTGCAGAAAAATAACTGTTGCCTGGGAGAGCACTGGGAGGGCCTTGCTCAGGACCCCAGTCTGGAACGAGTCTTGTCAGTAATATGATTACAGAGATAATTCATGGTGACATATGTACTTCAACATTTACAATGCTTAGAGTTGGATCTTAAGCCCAAGACTTTTGTTTCCAAACTCAGGTCATTTCCTGCTCTCCCGTTCTCTGCCTTGAAAGGAACTATTCCTTTCATTCAACTATCCCAGAGGAACAGTTTTCTTTCCAGGACAGTGATGAGGAGGTAGGACAGTAGTATTTACGCTGGAGATTGGGGGACAGCTAGTTTCCTGAGGATAGATAGCCCCAAGCCCTTTGGCCTCCAGGCGCTTTCCATGGCAATTCCATCTGTGGACTAAGAGATTGGTGGGTGTGTCTGCTGGTGAGCCCAAAGCATGTGTGATGCTGGGAGTTTGGTTCAGGTAAGGGCAGAATGACCAGGGTAGAGAAGGCTCTGCCTTCTCAGGGACTGGGGAGAAGATGGGATTCTACAACCCCCTGAGAGGCCCAGCTGTTAAGAGAGCCCAAAGGATCCTCAGAGAGCAAATGCCAGATACAAGTGGTCTCTGGAAGTGCTGGTTGACCTTGCTGACCAGTGGTGCAGGGTAGAAGAAGACTGCCCCTATGTCCTGTAAGGGGGGACAGTTGGGGAAGAGCTGCTTCCTTCCCCCACTAAAAAGAGGGGAGTGGTAATCACTTGACAGCTTATTTACTGCCAGCCTACTGGGAGGCAAAAATCCACCATCTTACTGGTGCCTTCTTGTTCAAGAGACCCTCCACCGCCCAAACTGTCTGAGTGCCTAGGGAATATATAATCATGAGTAGAAAAAGAAAACTCATCATCCACTTAAGGGAATTTAGTAAACAACTAGAACAGGTGGCTTTTACTTAGGTAGAACAAAATGATGAGGCAGAAGAGAACTTTAGTAGGATAGAAGGAAGACCTCTCAAAGAAAACTAGAGAAAACATTGATTTTCTAAAACAACAAAAAGCAATTTCTTTTTTTTTAAATTGTTTTTTAATCTTTATTTATTTTTGAGGGAGAGAGGGAGCCAAACTGCGAGTGGGGGAGAAACAGAGAGTGAGGGGAGACAGAGAATCCGAAGCAGGCTCCAGGCTCTGAACTGCCAGCACAGAGCCCAGCGCAGGGCTCAAACTCACGTTCGTGAGATCATGACCTGAGCCGAAGTCAGACGATTAACTGAGCCACCCGGTGCCCCCAAAAAGCAATTTATTAATTTAAAAAATTGATGGGCAAACTGTACAGGATACTGGTTGCTGCTGGGAACCAAATTAGCATTCTGGGTGAAAATATGGGATAAATAGCTCCCAAAGTAAAAACAAATATGTGGAGTTCATGGGCAAAAAGTTAAGAAATATAACTAAGAAATATAAAAGGGACACCCAAACAAACCAAGGGTTCTAGAAGTGTGTATGGAAAAATGATAATTAAGGAAATCCCAGAAGAAACGTTTCCTGACTAAAGAAAGATGTGGTCTTGAGTATGGATGGGCTTGCTGAGGTTGTCAGGATAGTTGCAAACAGACATCAGGTGGCATCACTGAGCTCCAAAGGAAAAGAGAAAATGTCACAGGGTGTTGATGGAAAAAGATGGGTCATTTCCAAAGGAAAGAACATTAGACTCATTTGCAATACAGGAAGCCAGAAGTCTATTGAACAATATTTACCAACATCTAAAGAAAAGGATTATGAGCTAAGAATCCTATTACCAGTCAAGGTAATTATCATCTCTTAGGGTATTCTAGACATATAAGGTACCAGTGAGCATTCTACCACATTCTACGTGCAAGGTCAAAATTGGAAGTGACCTTAAATATTATTGTAGCTTGCCCCCATCAATCATATTTATTTTTCCTTTGTGAGTGTGTGTGCTCCTAATGTGATAAAGGCAGGGACTCATAAGGGCAGGGAGTGGAGAGAGAATGTCAGGAAGGCTGTTAAAACCATGATGTGGGTTTTAATGCGTATTTGCATTTAGATGTGTTTACTGAAGAATTGAGTTGGCCATAATAAACATAATCCCAGGTCTGTATGAGACGGCCCCAGGGAAACCAATTTGGTTGCAGTGGAATTTCCCAATGGGAGAAATGAGACAGTGCTGTATGGCTGGAAGTCCCTCAGAAGTTCCCACCTATGATTACCAGACTTGGCAAATAAAAATATAGGTTGCCCTGTTAAATCTGAATTTCATACTAATGGTGATTTTTTTTTTTTCAGTATAAGTATGTCCCAAATATTGTATGAGCATCCTGTATTTTACCTTGTGACTTGATTCCCATCTTAACTTTCAACCTGGAGCCATGGAGAGCTACATTTTTCAGGGACTTTGGGATGTCATTTATAGATGGATGCTTAAAATTGGAGTTTCAATGGAAGGAAACAAGGAGACCTTAAAGCAAAAGATGGGGTTATTGTCAATATGGGAGCCAGAGGAGTGGTTTCTGAATGGTAGCACATCTCTCTCTGGGTGTGAGATATATTTGAATGGGTCTTGATGTTTGTGGCATTTAAAAATCTCATTACTTTTTTTAAGTTTATTTATTTATTTTGAGAAAGAGAGAGAGAGAGAAAGAGAGAGAGAGAGAGGGGGTGAGAATCCCAAGCAGACTCTGCACTGTCAGTGCAGAGCCCAACATGGGACTTGGCTCAAACTCATGAACTCTGAGATCATGACCTGAGCTGAAACCAAGAGTCAGATGTTCAACTGACTGAGTCACCCAGTCGCCCCTAAAAATCTTTTTATAAAGACTGTGTGTGTGCACATGCATGGGCATGTGGTAATAAAGGCTAATTTTCACCAAACACTTACCATGCCAGGAACAATGCTAAGCACTTTAGCTCATTTAAACTTTAAAACAACGATCCCCATTTTATAGACGTGGAAAAAAAAAAAAAAAAACAACGCTGACTTTAAGTGGCTTGCTTAAGGTCATACAGATAGCTGGTGATGGAGCCAGGACTTGAACCCAGCTTTGCCTATGCCTGGGAGCTGAGTTTGTGTCCTCTCTGCCATACTACCTCACAGTCAAGTGCAGCAAGCAAAAACAAAACCAAAAAAGCCCCAAAGGCATAGTGCTGACACTGTCTGAGGTTTTGTGACATTGGAGGTGGTCAGGATGAGAAAGGTCAGGGTGGGCCAGATTAGCCAGGGAAGGCTTCTTGGCAAAAGAAACTCAGAAACCCTGTTCTCACAGATGGGTTTGGATTTGGGATGGTAAAAGAAATGAGCAGCGAGGACATCAACCTGGGCCAGTGGAAGGAGGGAGCCTGGTGGAGTGGGTGGCAAGGGTAAGCATGAAGTGGGTGATGAGGGGGCTCCCCAAAAAGTCAGAGGAGAGAGCAGGAGCTGAGTTGGTCCAGTAGGGGGGAATGTTTGTGTTTGGTTTGGCACACAGAGTGACCACAGGACAGGTTCCCCATAAAGAGGAGGGCGGGGCTGTGTCACGGGTGAGGCGGGGAGGTGAATCGCCAGCGTGCAGTTGAAGTGGGGTGGGTGACACACAGGCTGGTGTAAGCTTAAGGTCAATGGGAAGTCAGTAAAGGTTGTAAGGTGTGGAGTGGTGGTGGTGGTGGTGGGGTTGGCATGGGTGATAGGACTTGGTGGTGAAGTAGGTGTGGCAGGAGGGTGATGGGAGCATGCCCAGCAAGGCCACCTGGCAGTGCCCCTGAGTGGAGGGCACCAGTAAGTGGACTAGAATGGGGGTGGAGGGAGGGAGCCTTGTTGGCTTCAGTGTGTGGGAGGCCATTGCCCCCAGGCAATGGAGAGGAGGTGACCGATGGTGCCTTCCCTTCTTGGCAGGTGCCAAGCTTAGAAACAGAGCTCCACACAAGCCTGGAAAGAATGCTCGTGGTAGTGGCAGGCAGTGACAGCACGGGTCTGTGTGCCTTGGGATCTCCTGGTCAGCTCTAGCAGCCCGTGAGCAGATCACCCCGAGAGGCTTCTCCACCCACTGGATGGAGCAGAGCCCATGCAGAGACCTGGATAAGGCAGGTTTAGGGCTGGATGCCTTTGAGAGAAGCTCATTTGACATTATGCCTCTCAGGCAGCATTTGCCCCACACCTTGGTTTTACATAAAACCCACATAGCCTTCCAGATCACCCACCGCCACGGGCCACGCACCGTCTCCTACCCCGACGGCGGGTAAGCAAAGTCATGGCCACAGAAGGCGGCTGAAATAAAATGTGTAATTGTGCTCCAAGACACCTTAATTGTTTATTAATTACTCCATAAATCATAGTGACACCTGTGTTTATGCTCCTGTTAATTCACTCTTGTGAGGGGAGGGTTGGAAGCACACGACCAAAGAATAACTGTCCCCATAACTGTGGGACAGAGGTACCTGAAATGGGACAGGGACATCAAGGCTCTCGGTGCTTCTCCCTCACTGTCAGCCTCAACTGCATTTGCATCCACTTTTGGCCAAGACTGTAGTCCTGAAAGGGCTGCTGATAAAGAGTGCTAATAATTCTCATTAAAGGAGCCTTGATGGGGCAAGGTGGGGGAGGGGCTAAGCGCTCCACCTCCTCCATCCAGGAGCCAGTGAAGAGACAGGTTATTGTACTCATTTGACAAATGAGAAACTGAAACTCTGAGATTTTATCTGAGCCTCAGGGTCACACTGCCAGTTTCGTGGCCATGATGGAGTTTGAATTCGGGTTTGTCTGACTCCCAAGTGAGGTGGCCCTTGTGGGAGGGTTAGAGAACAGCCTTGGGAGGAGAAGGGAGCTTTCCTGTTAATCATCCCTGATACTTCATTTGTGTCTTGTATGTTTATCCAAGGAAAGGCAAACTGTTTTCTAAATGATGATGGAAACAGCATTCATCCAGGTGTTTTGGCTGCAGTGTTCTGGTGCCCTGCCACTCAGACTGGCTATCGCTGGTGTCCCCCTCTAACTGACCTGACCTCCATCCCAGACAGTCACCAGCTCCTGTCCCTCGGAGCCCTTCTCTGCACACATCTGTCTGCAGCCATCAGCGACTGAGCGCCTGGCCCTGGAGAGTGCGCCAGTGTTCCAGATGGTTAATAGAACTTTATTGCCACAATCATTCTTAATGCGGCCATTCCAAAGACCCTGTCTGGAAGGAGGCTCCGCTCCTGTGATGGGGCAGCAATCCCGGCCTGCTGGAGGCTGAGCCGCTGCTGGCTAGCCCTCTCTCCCGGGCCTGATAGTGCACTTCCACAGATGCCATGAGATAGCTCTTTGGAAGACAAGTAATGCCATAAAACCTAGCTTGGGAGTAATCTTTTCCCCTGGGTTGAGATCAGGACTTTGAAGGGAGGAGGGAATGCTGTAGGCAGAAGCTGGGCTGGGGGAGGCCCTCTGCTCTGGGTCCTGAACATGGTGGAAGGTGGGGGAAGAAGGCAGGTAGGGAATGAGATGTCACCCCATCTTGTCCCCATCTGCCCTGACCATCCCTCAAGTCTCAGCTTTAAGAGACCTTCCCCAACCAGCCAATTCTGTATTCTCTCTCTTTCACAGCCTGTTATTTTCTTCTAAGTACTTTTCTCCATTTGTGATGATAAACTTACTCATGGGTCTATTTGTTTAATATCTCTCTCAGATACTGGTCTGCGCAGGGATGATGTCTATTTTGGTTAGCAGTATACCAGGTGTCAGCACAATGCCTGGCACATAACAAGTACCCAATAAGTACTCACTGAATGAAAAAACAAATGAATATTATTAGTGAGTCATGGCCACTCTGTCCTCAAGAACAATTCTCTTAGGCTCTACTGATAGGGTGTCTCATGATGCGCTTGCTAGCAGGCGATTTAAGATTGGAAAGGAGAAGGAAGATCAGCAAGATGCCTCCAGAGGCCATTAGAGTAGTTAGTTTCTGGGTGCTGAAGTCTGAGGGCATTGAATACATTGCACAACGAGGGAATGGATGAGAAAAGATTAGGACGACTAGAAGGAATGTCTTTGTGGGTGACAAAGCAAGTGAGTCTGTGGGAGAGAGAACTGCCAGTGCCTGCCACAAAAGGAGCAGGAATGTTTGAACACTACCCTATGTTCATGGGGTAGTTTCACCTCAGCAGAAAGTAGATCATTAAACTTCCCAACCCTCCTTCTCCTTCCTGTGCTCTGGACCAAGAGTCCCTGCTAATGGTTTGGTGTCTTTCAGCAGGGAGGCAGTTAGGGTACCACACCCACCTCTCTGGCCTCTAGGTGTGGTGGGACTGGAGGACATTATGGTCAGTGCCAAGGTATGGACAAAGGAAGCACTTAGCCTTGCAAGAGCCATCAGCCAAGCTACGCTTCCTCAAGAAAAGGAGCTTACAGGAAGTTTTGGGGGGGGGGGGGTGGGTAGAAAATGCCTTCATCCCCTGGACTATTCTTCTATTGGTGCCCGCTGGGCCCTTGGGCTGCCTGGCATTGGTGAGCAGGGCCTAGGACTGACAGGAGACCACTGGGAGTCCAGCAAACACAGCCAGGATGGCAGAGAAGCTACCCAGTATGCTGAGTGGCCTGCAGGGAAAGGCATGGTCAAGTTTGCTGGAATAGATCTATGGTATTCGGTCACCATGGAAGCAAGAAAGGCCTCATGAACAGGGATGGGGCTTGACCGGGACCTTGAGAGTAGCCTGGATGATCAGAAGGACAGGGAAGAAGGGGAGCAGAGTGAGGAGAGGATGGAGGAGGGGGGAGATAGGGGCTCAGGGAAGTGGAGGCACAGAGAAGATCCATCAAGAGGAGGCCTGTCTGTGCCCAGGTTAGGGCTGTGGGACGGACCGTGCATCCTGGAACCCAGACTCTGCAGTTCTCCCTGCAGGCTAGGAGCACAGGGCCACGGACATGAAGGCACAGAGATGATGTTGAGGACTGGGGGGTGTGAGCAAGTGGTGAGCCTTCAGCTGAGCAACCACACGCCCTGCTGAGAGAACTGGGAGTCATGAACCAAGGCCACAGACCGAGAATCCAGAACAATTCCTGTGGTGGAGTATTAGATACCCAGTTTGTTAACACACAGGAAAGATGTGATCATTTGAACACCACGGATTCTTTGAGCTTTGTCAAACCACCCTCATGTTTGGGTCAGAGCGAATAATGCAGTCTCCACATTGACAGGCCAGCCGAAGTGACCCCCCTGTGTGACCCTGTTATGAGCAAGGCAGAGACTTTGCAGTCTCATATATCTGTGGTCAAGATGGTAAAATGCGTGCTGCACATAACTCTCTTACTGGGGCGGGGGGGGGGGGCTCTACTGGTTGAAGTGGAGTGGGGGCAAAGTCAAGTGTGAGAACATAATCTATCATCTTAAATGGGTTCATTTTCTGAGAGTGAAAGGGGACTTGCGTCAGCTTGAGCTGGGTCCTCTGGGAAGCACGCACTGAGGAGGAGTCAGGAGGCAAATGTCTCACTGGGGGGTGGGGTAGGGTGAAACCTAAGAAATGAAGCAGAGGGGTTGGTGGGATTGGATGGGGGGCTGTGGGATTTATGACGCAGACCTGCCCAAATTTCTGTCATTCTGGTGGGGAGCTCGCAGGAAAATGCTGACCATCAGAAGAGTCCTGTGTTGAGTGGAAAGAGCTGGGTCCTCATCCTACCACCCTCCTCAGTCACTGGCCAGAGTGCGGTTGGCTCAGAAGCTGAAGTGGTCCCGCAGGACATAACCACTCCAGACCCTCAGGTAAGTGCTCCCTACAGGGGCCCGGCAAGTCCTCCCCTGAGTGGGCATCGTGAGTCTGCTACAGGGCACTGTTACCAATTATGCTGGGACAACAGGAGTGAACCAGGACCATGCCTCAAAAATCAGGACATCTGGCCACGGTATTTCCGGAGAACACTTATAGGATTCACTGTTTGATTCTATCTTATTCTATCATGGTCCCGTCCCACTAATTTTTTTTAACTAATTACTTGTCTGGAATGAAATAGCAAACCCTCACTGAGTGTTTATTTCTATGCCAGGCATGAGGTGAGCACCTTACATGAATTCATTATTTCTCCTATTAACCTCATGAGGTAGATACTATCATTATATACTTTATACTTAAATATTTATTGTAATAATAGGCCCATATATAATATGTAACATATAATATATATAATTATATAATTATAACATCACCCGTTTTTACAGGTGAGGAAACTGACGCACAGGGAGGTTATATGGCTGGTTCAAGGTCATACACCCTGTAAGTCACAGAGCTGGGCTTTAAACAAAGAGGTTTGTTTGCTTCCAGGACTAGGACTTTTAAATACTTCATAGTTGTAGAATTTTGAGCTAGCAGAGAGTATAGAAGTCATCTTATTGAGATCTAGAGAAGTTATAGAGCTTCCCTACGGTTATGTAGAAGGTTAAGACTAGTGTCTTGCTTGCTGACTCCCAAGTCCAAGTCCAGGGCTTCTTCCCTGCTGCATGCCTCAGGCATGCTTATTGAATTTGCAGATAATAGAATGTTGGAAAGAAAAATTCTACAATTGAAAATACAAGAGCGATTCTAAGTGATTTTGACAGTCTAGAATGCGGGTTGAAACCAATAAGATGAAAATTAATAGAGATATATGTAAGCTTTTATATTTAGGTTCAAAAGCACCAAGTGCACAAGTGTCTGGTGGGGAAGACTTTGCATGCAGTTTAACAGTAATGAGATCATCAGAGGTGACAGGAGGTGAGGATGAGGGGACACAATTTTAGGCTGCATTAATAACATGGCATTCAGATCACAGGAAATGAGGGTCCTCCCTGTGTACCCATTCACTCATATTTGGGAAGTGGAGTATTGAGCTTTCTTCTGGTCACCATGTTTTGATAGGGATGGACACAGTAGTGAGTTGAATTGTGTCCCCTCAGAAAATAGGCCCAAGTCCTAACCTCTAGTACTTATGACCTCACTTAGAAAAGAGTCTTTGCAGATGTAAGTAAGCTAAGAAACTTGGGATAAGATCATCCTGGATTTAAGGTGAGCTGTAAATCCAATGACTGGTGTCCTTTTAAGAGAGAGGAAAGGAAGATTTGAGAGGCAGAGAGACCAGGAAAGAAGGTTGTGTGAAGACAGGCAGAAATTGGGAGTTGTGCTGCCACGTCCAAGGAATACCAGGAGCCGCCGGAGGCTGGAAGAAGCAAGGAAGGATTCTTTCCTGGAGGAATCTGTTCCTTTGGAGGGAGTGTGGCCTGGCAGACCCCCTTATTTTGGACTTCTGGCTTTTGCAACACTGAGAGAATAAATTTCTGTTAAGTCTTTCAATTTGCGGTAATTTGTTACAGCAGCTGTAGGAAACGAATATAGACACAAAGTCAAGAACCCCTAGAAAAGGGTGCCCTGAGGACAGGTCCTGTAAACTGTGGTGCATGAAGAGTGGTTGGAGGCCCTGTGTGGGATTAGGGCCGAGTGGCCATGTAACTGACACTGCTGCACTCTCGTCATTGCCAGGGGTAGACTGGTGGGGCCACCTGCAGGCCGCTCTCAGAAACCCTACAGAGCCTGGGAGTCTGAGCTCAGGGCTGGCAGTACTACACCGGGAAGTATAATTAAGTCAGAGAAAGTTGTCATCGTCAACTTCCCCCAAAGTATCCTTTGATCCTTTCACTCTCCCATGCAAGGACCTTTAGTTTTGTCATCACCCCGACTAGTGACAGAGCCCCCAAAGACTTGGCAGAGCACACTCAAGGGCTCTCTTGGAAACCCCACAAACACAAGAGGGTCCTTTGCAGGGGGCTGGAATTCCCAGGAAAGTGGGTGGGGCAAGTGCCTGGGGCTCTGGGATCGCCCTTTTTGAGTAATACCTTCTTAAAACTTTGTCTTAATCTGGCTTTAGGACACCATCTTACCTGGTTTGGGTGATTGGATTGGGTGATTGGATTGACTCAATGAGATAGTGGACACACAGCGTAGGCAGAACTTTGGGGGAGGGTGGACAGGATGAGGTCAATTAGGGAAGTGTTGAGTTGGAGGCTGAAAACCTTTCTTACAGTTTGGAGCTCAAGACTAAGGGAGACTAGATGTGGTGAGTGTTACTAATATACAGGTGGTAGTTGAAGCTGATGGTCCAAGGACACTGGAAAGGGCCTTATGAACCTCAAAGCTGAGTTTTATAGAGGAGCAGCATTGGTATTTCCTCATTAGAGAAGCAGAATCTTGGGCCCCACCCCAGGCCTGTCTAATTGCAGATTACATTTTAACAAGGCCCCCAGGGGATCCATTTGCACATTAAAGTCCAAGTAGCACTGCTCTGGGCCAGTGGTTCTTTTCCTCCTCTCTGAAAGCTCATTAGCATCCCCAGTCCCTGGGTTCTGACCAATTGAGAGTATAGTAGAATTACCTGCAGAGCTAGTTAAAGCACAGGTTGTTGGGCCCCACCTCCAGAGGTTCTGATTCTGTAGACCTAGGGTAGGGCCTAAAATTCTGCATTTCTAACAACTTTCCAGCTGGTTCTGATGCTGCTGGTCCCCGGCCCACACTTTGAGACACACTCGCAGAGTGAGGTAAGGCTCGAAGAGGGTCCAGGATAGAATCCCAAGGGAAACCAATATTTAGAGGTCAGTAGAGGAAGAAAGAAAAGAGGAGGAGAGGTTTCCGATGCAGGAAGCAAGCCAGGAAAATGGGTTATCCCTAGTGGCTTTTCCACCACACTCTTTAGGCCTTGAGGATCGCCCTCATTCTGTTTCTGCCTTCCTGTTTGGTGAAGTCTAACAGCACTCCTTGGAACAACATGCACTACTTGGAAATTCTGTATGTGATCGTGTCATGTCCACCTTTCGGGCTGTCCCCTGCTTTAAGGAGAAAGCCCAAACTCCTTAGGTCAGCACACAAGGCCTTCTGAGCTCCTTCCCTCCTCTCTCCTGGGGCCCTTTGCTCCGGGCATCGCAACCTACTTGTCAATCTTCAGTTAATTTTGCCCTTTCATACTTCCCTGCATCTGTGATGTGTCTTCAGCCCTCCTCTGCCTCATCTCCCAGCTCCTACTCACAAGATTAGAATACCCTCTGAGAAGGAGTCTCTTTATTTATTTTATATCTCTTTCCACTCCACCCTTTGCCACCTCCAACTTCTGACTCAGTTCAAACATTACCTCCCTCCAAGCCTGCCCTGAATCCCGAGGCTAGGGTAAGCCCCTCCTGTGTTCTACTTTCTGTCATAATATTCATCACCTCACTTCACAGTAGTTGATTTAATTATCTGCCTCCCTCACTCTATGTGGGCTTTCTTTGAATAGAGAACTAGGTTTCATTTGATTTTTGCACCTCCAGCTCTGAGTACAATGCCTGGCACAGAGCACGCACCCGACTCTTGTTTGCTGAATGAAAAAATTCAGGAATCAGTGAGCGAATGGATATAAATGTAGACACATTTGAGAACCGAAGCCTCCTCCCTTGGGCCCACAGTGTCTTCCTTAGGTCATCTGCTCCTTCCCCAGGAGGGAGACCAAAGACTCTCCTCTAGTCACTGTCCCACTGGAGAGCACAAGCCAGTCACCTCAACAGTACTGGCAGTAGATTGTTGATGTCTTCATTTCCCTGGCCAGCCGTGTGTCCACCTCTCTCCAGTACAAAACCACACAAACACATTCTCTCTTCAGTTTGCTAATTCCTGTCTTAGTAATGGAGAGCCAGCAAGGTGAAGGCAGAGGGTAGAAGTATCTCTTTCAGCCCCTGTGTGTATTCCTGGCTCCAAGGGACCAACCCAGACTTTAAGAGGGAAGCTTGGCTTTTTAACACCACCAGGTGGCCAAGAGTCATTAATCCCTGGACCCACAAGGCTCACAGCATGTGGTGGCTTGAGTCAGCTATTAACTGGGGAGCCTGCTGATGGGCTCTTCTATACATCCAGCAGAGGAGAGCACCTGGAGAAGGGCGGGGGAAAGGGGTCAGAAGTGAGCCCTCAGGAGGTTACATTGCTGCCACACTGCCAAACATATGCCCATCTACACCACTGACACAGACACCTCTTTTCTGTTTAACGAGAGCTTTCATGCCTTCTCTTTCTCTTTCCTGGCAAGAAGCTCACAGGGAAGTAAGATGGGACCTGAGAGTCAAAGCATGGGTGGGACTTACCCAAAGTCCCGCAGTGTGTGAAGGTGCAGTTGGATTTGAACCCAGCCTGGTCTGCCTCCAGCCTCTTCACCCGCCTCAATATGCTGCATCTAAAATAATGTTAAAATATGTATAAACCATACAGGGTGAAGTGCAAATTATTCCTTCTGTGGAAGTGCAAAATAGCCAAGTGGTGACAGGAACTTGGCAGGGATGGAGTGGGATGAGTCAGGGACAGCTTTTTGAGGTAGGAGAGCTGTTCTGTGGGGCTGAGAGAGGGGGAGGCATGGCAGGCAGGGAGCAAGGGGGAGAGAATTCTAGTGGGAGAATCGCGGGCCTGAAGGGGGATAGCACACCATGTGGCCTTCCTGTAGCGGTGGGCTGTGGATGGAAGCATGAGACGGGGAGCAGAACAGAGCTGGAAAGGCCCTGTCCTCATGAAGGTGGTCCCCGAGCCCAGAGCCGTGTGCCTGTGTGCGTGTGCAAAAGCGGGGCATTGTTGTGTGTGAGGATGTGGTGTGTGTCCGTGTATGCATACGTGGGCTGTGGGTATATGTGGTGTTGGTGTGTAGGGGAGTATGCAGTGTGTTCAGGTGGGGTACAAGGTGCATCAGAAAATTGCCAGTTGTGGGTTTCTAATATCCTGTCTTTTCTTACCTGTGGACAAGCACTGTCTACTCCACCCCCGCCAACAGCACACACACACACTGCTCAGTATTAACCCTGTATTCCTTTTAGTCTTAGATATGTAGGATTATGGAATTTATTTAACCGAGTTCTGTAAAAGTGGACATTTTTAGCACACACGTAACTCACAGGCATGGCTACGTTTAAGTACTCAGTGCTGTTGGGATGTGCCCTTTTGGTCTCTCAGCTCTACCACCCTTGCTGTTGGATCACATGCAGGTTCTGTCTATGTGGTGGTGGGTGGTGGGTCCTAGGAGGGGATGCCCAAGTCTATACTCTACCAGCTTGGGCCCGGCAGAAAGAGAACTTTTTACCTATAATTTAGATATAAAACCCAAAGTGAATCTCATTGGTTGGATTTGGGTCACGTGTTCATCTCTGAGCCAATCACTGTATCTTTGGGATAAAAACCTTTAATTGGCTGCTCAGGTCACATGACCATCTCTGAGTCAGGGGTGGGGTCAAGCACCCCTGAGAATGGACCGGTTCCAAGGACCTGTGGAATGTTGGTGCCAGAGGGGCCAGTGGATGTTGAACAGATACAGAACCTGTCTCTTCCTGTTGACTGAAAGTTTCTAATTTGTGTGAACTTGGTCGTGCCTCAGAGAGGAAACTGAACTTGTGTGTGTGTCAGGACCTGGGCCAAGGGCTGTCTGATATTATGTCTTTAATCTTCACAATCTCCTTGTAAGTTGGGTGCCAGTGAGCACAGAACTTACAGAGGAGGGCATGGTATTCAGAGGACTAAAAGGACTTGGTTGGATCACGCATCTGGAAGGTGACAAGGCTGGGGTAGAACTGCATACCTCTCGGGTCACTGCTTCCTGCCAATCATGCCCCACTTGAGGATGAACCTTGGGGTGGGAAGGAATCTTAGTATTGTGGCAATATTGTGAGCATCAGATTCAGGCTTCATTTCTAGAACCAGTTCTCTAACTTATTAGTTGAGTCCCAGGTTCCTATTCTGCAAAATGAGAATGATGAAGTCTGTCCTGCTGAGATCTCAGAATTATCCCATCAATCAAATGGGATAGAGGGCTTTGGATATTGTCAGGAGCTGAATACATGTAAAATGTAACCAAGGCTGGTTGTTAAATAGTGACACATTTCTGTGTTGGGTAGTAAACAGCTTCTGCCTCTGACCACCTTACCAATACTCTGGCTCCTCCCAGGGTCCTTGGGCTTGGAACTCTTGTGGCCTCCCCATGATCCAGCAACCAAAGGGGCAATATCTGACTTCAGTCACAGAAGAGGAGGTCACCTAGAGAAATACTTGCAACTTCAGCTGCCCCCAACTCCCATCCCTTCTTATGGACCCAGAATGGCTATGTTAGCCCTCTTCTCCCCCTGGTGATCTGCCTTCTCCTTCCCGAACTCCCAATGTTCACCATGAAGCAGCCAGTCCTGGAGTGCGGGTGTGAAAGTAATGTCTCCTGCTGCTTTTATGGGTGCCCTGTGGGGTTCTGCACTTTCTCAACCTCCTCGAGGCTCCCTTGACAGGTTTTGGGTCACAGCTGAAGTGGGAAGGAGTGGGGAAGAATGGGCAAAAGGGTCTGAAAAATCTCCTGGGATGGAAAATAGTTCAATTTTGTCTAACCTGGTGTTTCTGAATTGTGACAAGTGGTATAATCTGATGGTTAGGAGTACAGGGTTGGGAGCCAGACTTCCCTGAATAAACTTGTGCTCCTTCATAGTGATCTTGGGCAAGTTACTAACATTACCTGCGCTTCAGTTTTCTCATCTGTGAAAGGGGAATGTTAATGGCACATGCTCTAGTTGTCTAGGATTAAATAAAAGGATATTTGTGGATCACTTAAAATAGTGTCTGGCTTGTAGTTAGTATTAATTTTTAAAATTGTATATGTAATTGTATGTATGTCTCACATGAGATATATATGTATCATTATGTATTATATAGTATATATGTAATACCTATATATATGTAATATCTATGTGTATATGTAGTAACTGTTTTCATTCTTTGGAAGGAGTATTATGCAAATGGTACTTTTGAAGTGCTGGGGTGGAGGAATCCTGAACAGGGAGGAAAGTATAGGATGTGTTCACTGTACACTTCCCTGGGTTTTTTTTTTGTAAAAATTTTTAAATGTTTATTCATTTTTTAAAGACAGAGAGAGACAAAGCACAAGCAGGGGTGGGGTGGAGAGAGGGGGACACAGAATCCAAGGCAGGCTCCAGGCTCTGAGTTGTTAGCACAGAGCCCGACGCAGGGCTCGATCATGACCTGAGACGAAGTCCGACACTGAACGGATCAAGTCACCCAGATGCCCCTTCCCTGGCTTTAAATATTCCTTTTTGTGATTAGATTATGTAGCCTGGGTTTCAGCTTGGACATTCTGATTATCATCCATTTAGGACATGAATAGCTCTGAAATAATCTTCCTTGCAGGTGATTCTTATCAAGCTATTCCCTCTCTTAGGAGCCTGCAATGGCTTTCTGTTCCCTTTACTATGGAGAGTGTAGCCCTCAGTCCTGCATTGAGCTGCCCTATCTGCCTCCTCCCAGGCCTATGTTACTAGGATCCTTTAGCATCCCTAACCAGAACAGACTCTCAGGTACAGCCCAGAATGGGGCCCAGGTCTTGTTCTTATCTCTCTCACTCCCATTTTCACCTGTGATGTCCTCCTGCCTATTCTCATCAAATCCAGGTTCACACCTTTATAACCCAACATGAAGCTCCTCTGTAGAGCAACACCTAGGTGTTCTAGGAAGGACGGAGGGGGCTTTGGCCTCAGCCTTGTGTGTGTAGCTTGGAATGGGTTCACATGCAGCCATGTGATTTTTGCAGTATTTTCTGTGGATGTTCTTTTCTCATTAGACAGTAAATCCCTGGCAACCCCTCCTCCCCACCAGATCAGGGTCTAGACATCTACTTCTTTTGCAGCTAGCTAGCTCTTGGCACCCAGTAGGTGCTGCTTAGGTGAAGAGTTGAGAATGCAAGCCCAGGATGAACCTCCCTCCCTCCCATTCTTCCTTCCTTCCTTCCTTCCTTCCTTCCTTCCTTCCTTCCTTCCTTCCTCCCTTCCAATGTTTATTTATTTTGAGAGAGAGAGAGAGAGGTGGGGGAGGGGCAGAGAGAGAGGAAAGAGAATACCAAGCAGGCTCCATGCTGTCAATGGAGAGCCCCACACGGGGCTCCATCTCACGAACCTCAAGATCATGACCTGAGCCAAAATCCAGTGTCCGAGTCTTAACTGACTGAGCCATCCAGGCACCCTAGATCAGATGAATTTTCTAAGGCAAGAGGTCAGGCCTGTAGTCATAAAGCCTCAAAGACAACCAAAAATTTTTCATAGGATTAGCAGGGACAGTGTTTAGAAAGTATCTCTTCCATTTCTTTGCTCTACAGGGGCAGCAATTAGAGCCCAGAGAAATGGGCCCTGGCATCACACAATGGGGGCTCTAGGACTAGACTGACCCTCCACCTGGTGTCCCCTCCCTGCCAGCCACATGCCTGGCCACAACCCATCTGCTGCCTAGACTCTCATCAGCAGGGACTAGGTCTGTCTTCAGTTCAGGGGCCGCCTCAGGGCACCCCATCTTTCCTTGGTCTATTTAGAAGCACCAGAGGATTAGGGTGACAGAGAGCAGTGTTTTCGGGTGAAGGCCACCTTCAAATCCCAGCTCTATCACCCAGCCATGTATCCTTCCTTGGGTAGGTACTGGTAATGGTACTCACCTCAAAAGGATGTTGCATGAATTCAGATGGATCATCTGTGCAAAGGGCTTGTACAATGCCTGGCAGTAAGGCTTATTTACATGGGCTACTATTTTATGTATGACTTGACTCCAGACCATGGGTTCTGTCAAGATCTTAGAACTCCCCCCTCTCTGAGGCCTCCCAGACTATGTGGAGAGTTTTCCAGATTCTCCTCAGGGCCTGCAGAGCACATTATACTCACATATGTGGATATTTATGACCATGTTCTGTAGTCACCTGTCCACGGGCCTGTTTCCTCTACCCTCATGTCAGGGATAAATGCTTGCAGAAATAAATATTGAAAATGGCCTCTCCTGCCCTACTCCTCCATTTTTAAATTTTAATTTAATTTATTCATTTTTAAAACCAGGCAGTTCCTTCCCATGGTTAAAAATCCACAGTAAATATACGGTAAAAATTTTCCTTTCTTTGCCTTTCTCTTCCCTAGTGGCAGGCAACGTTATAATTTTTAAATTATGTATCCTTCCAGAGCTATTATTCGTGTGTGTGTGTGTGTGTGTGCGTGTGTGTGTGCATCTGCAAGGATATATTAAATAGTCTGTCAATGTTCTTTTTGTTTCTCCATTTTTGATGACAATTCTGTGTTATTGATATGGTTGTATAGCCCAGGTTCTGGAGCCGGATGGCCTGGTGCAAGCCCTGGTTCCACCACTGGCTGTGTAATCTTGGGCAGGCTACTTAACTTCTCTGTGCCTTGTTACTTCATCTGTAAAATAAGATATGTAGCAGTAGCTATCTCACAGGATTGTTATGAGGAAATGTGAATAAAGCATTGAGAATGGTGCTTGCACAGAGCAGGGGCTCAGTGATGTCAGCTATTATTATGGGCTGCCTTTCATTCAGTGCTGACCACAAGCCAGGACTATGCTACCTCCTTTATACTCATTATCTCCTCAATCACCCAACAACTCTGTGAGACAAGGACTGTTATCTCTCTTACACAGACTCAGACTGAGATAGAGCTGGTATCGGGTATCTGGCCTGGCTGGGTTCCTTGGGCAGAGTAAATGTCACAGATGAGATCTGAGGCTGAACTGCCAGAACGTGTGCTGTCCTTTAAAGCTTCTTATTTATACCTTCTTCCTAGGGCCATATTCTGTACACTGTAGGTGCTCAGTAATAGCTTGGGTCTTTCCTTCCCAATGCCTTTGGTTTGTGTTTTGAGGCCATTGTTTCTAGGCAGGATCTTTGAAGCTCTAGATATGTCCTCATTTGACCCTCCATTCAGCCCAAGGCCTTATGTTTAGAATCTGCAGTTCCTGCCTGGCACATCTCTAAGGGAATCTGCCTTCCAATTATCTTTTTCTTTTTTTCTCATATTTATATCAGCAGAAATGAAGGAGAGAAAAACCAGCCTTTAACTAGGATTTTATTACCCATTGACCTCAGCCATCTCTATCTATCTCTCCCGAGCTCTGCCCATTAGTTGTCAGGGCAACGTGGTGTAACTCCAGGCCTGCTGCAGTTGGCTGGGTTTAATTCTCCCCTGCCGCCCTGTTGGCTGGGCATGGCTGCCCTGAGTACTTGCTCTGGAAGCATTGTCAGGCATGGCCCTGGAAAAGTAAATCAGGAGAATGAGACGTATTTGGAGGAAGAGAAGGATAACTGCCCAGCCCTTTATTCTCAGAGAGTAATTACAGCTTTAAGTATGGTTCATGGGTCATTGCTAGAAATCATGAGGTTGAACACAGTGCAGAACTGCACATGTGGGAATGGCTGAATTTGAAGTTGCTCAGCCTTATCTGGGCTAAAGCTTTGCTCTGGCCTGTCTTGAATCTTTACAGCACATCCAGACCCCATGTTTTGATCTGAGGCCCTGCCTCTGTCTCCCCATCCTGTCTCTGACCTCCTTGGAAGAAGGGGGAACAATTTTCTGCATTTATCTCCTCTTCATTTTGGCACATTTCTGTTGCCATGCCTGGATTGTCATCATTCCCTTCCAAATTGCCCATCCTGCCTCCTCCTACTAACCTCTCCTAACCTCTGAGGCACCTCCTTCCTTTTCCAGAGTTTTAAAATAGTTCCCAATATTTCCCTTTCCATTAGCAACCACTCTGCCTTCACATATGCAAAGGTTCCCCTCTGCCTTCACTTGGCTCCATAATCGCTAGAGCTACTTTCCTAGCTCACAAGTGTTTCCTGGCATCTTATCTAAGTCCAGCCTGGAGGAGACACGGTTCTTGTCATGGAGAAGCTTACAACTGAGACAAAAGTGTAACCAATACGCAGTGTCTGTACTAGGATAGCAGTAAGCACTGACTTGTAGAAGCACAGGTGGTGGAAAGACAGATCAGTTGAGAAAACAGAGCAAGGACAAGTGGCCTTGGTTGGACATTCAGGACAGGACATTCTCAGAGACTTTTGCACGTAGTGTGTACTGACAAGGTTAGGCAACTTCTTTTATTTTTTAAAGATTTTAAAAAATATTTATTTTAGAGAGAGAGAGAGAGGAGGAGGAGGGAGGGCCAGAGAAAATGGGGGACAGGAGATTTGTGCTGATAGCACAGACCCCGATGTGGGGCTCAAACTCACAAACCATCAGATTATGACCAGAGCTGAAGTCGGATGCTTAATCAACCAAGCCACCCAGGCACCAAGGGTTAGGTAACTTCTTATAGCTGCCACCCTATAGTTCTGCCATCAGGATCTGGAGATGTGATGGAGTTAACTCTGTTTCTGTTTATCTTTTCTCAACTCTGTTCAGTGACTTGAAATTGGCCATAGTGGGAGCATTCACATCATGGAAATCAGCAAACATTACAAAATGGAACTTTTTTTTGAGAGCTGGTTTATCAACACACCTCTGGGGCATCACAGAGAGAGTAACATTTTCCTGGGGACTTGAAAGATAGACAGCAGGTTTCTAAGTGAAGGAAGTAGGGGAGAGGAAAGGGGAGAGGACATTTGTTTGCTGGGGCTTTTTCAGTTGCAAGTAATAGAAATTTAATTCAAAATAACTCAAGGGAAAAAGGTATTGTGTTAGCTTATCTTATAAGGAAGAAGTGGTGATTTCAGGCATGGCTGGAACAAAGGGTTACATAATGTTAGGAAAATCTCTGCCTTTCCCCTAAAAGTACCTTTGGCTCTATCTTTATCTCTGTCATCTCTGTCTCTTCATTTCCATCACCCTCTCCTCTTTGTCTCATTTCTACTTCCAGTCTCACAAGGAGAGAGACACTGTGCTGTCCTCCAGCATTTAAATCCATCTGCCAATGGTCTCTTCATGTAGTCATGTGCCAGCCTCTGAACACCTGCTCTGTCCATGATGATGCATGCATGCTAATAAAAAAAAAAAGAGGTTCTGCACCCAGAATGGGAAAGGTTTACTAAACAGGGAAAGACATGGTTTCCTCACAAGATTCCAGGCAGTGGGAAGAGAATGAAAAGTGAAAGTGCCTCATGGGTTTAAAGAATGTTGAGATGCTTGGTGTATTTGGCAGCAGGCTTCTTCCAGGCATTGCCAAACTTCCAGGATGAATGACCTACACCTGTGGCCCATTTTCTCTGCCACTTGCCCTCTGCATTCTAGAGTTGTCACCACTTTATTGAAACTGAACTCCTGAAAGTACATTAATGAACTCTGGTCCCAGAGGCAACAGTTTCTCAACCCTCATTTTCTTGATCTGTGTTATTTGGTTACTGACCTGCTCATTGCTCATTGAAATTATTGCCTTTCTCCTTGGCTTTTGCCATAACACCATCTGCATATGTGGCCTACCTCCTTGCAACTGCTTCTCTGACCGGAGCTGTGGTTGGACACCTTTACCCTGGGCCCACTTCTCTTCTCTCGCTATTGTTTTCCCTCTGGAGTTTCCTCTATTTCTATAGCTTAAGCCACACTGATAACTTTCAAATTTAGAATTCTGGACCTCACGTCTGAGTTTCTAGCTGTGTACTTCTAGCTGACTGCTGCACTTCCTTTAGGCTTCATGCTCACTCAGACTCAGTCGACCCAAACCGAAGTTGTCTTTTTTCTCAAACTCCTCTCACAATTTTCATGCCCCTCAGGATGATGCCATACTTCTAATTTTCCAGTCACCACTCTAGTAGGATCTCTCGTGGGTACTTCCTTTTCACTACTCTCACTCCAGTCCTCCAGCCATTGACCTTAGACTACACTACTTTTCTGGGCAGGCATGTAGGAAATATTTACCTGATCTAATGATACAAAGATTTCTATTTTAATTCCATTTTGTTCAGACAATATACGTCATATGATTTTAATAGTTTAAAATGTTTTGAGGCTTGTCTATAGCCTATAATATCTTGGTAACTTTTTTGTATGCACTCAAAAAGTCTGTACTCCGCTATTGTTTGGAGAGTTCTATAAATGTTAGTGAGATCGAGTTTGTTGATAATATTGTTCAAGTATCTATATCCTTACTAATGTTTTGTCTACTTCTATCTGTTGTTAGGAGATAGCTATGAAAATCTCTGACTCTCATTGTGGATTTGTTTATTTTTTTTGCATTTCCAGTATTTTTTTTTTTTGCTTTATCTATTTTGAAGCTATGTTATCAGGTGTATAAATGTTTAGGCTTGTTATTTATTCCTGATGAATTGACTTCTTTATAATTATAAAACGACCATGTTCATCTCTGGTTATATAATTTGCTCAAAAATATGTTCTGTGAATATGTCACCCCAGCTTACTTTTTATTAGACTTAGTATGGTATATCCTTTTCCTTTTTTAATTTTTATTTTTTTTTAATTTTTATTTTTTTTAACGTTTATTTGTTTTTGAGACAGAGAGAGGCAGAGCATGAACGGGGGAGGGTCAGAGAGAGAGGGAGACACAGAATCAGAAGCAGGCTCCAGGCTCTGGGCCATCATCAGCCCAGAGCCCAACGCGGGGCTCGAACTCACGGACCGTGAGATCGTGACCTGAGCTGAAGTCGGACGCTTAACCGACTGAGCCACCCAGGCACCCCTTAATTTTTATTTTTAACTTCATTGTCTTTTTATTTTTAGAGTAGGTTTCTTGTAGACAGTTATAGTTGGTTCTTGATATTTTTATCTGATCTGTCTTTGCCTTTGTTTGGGGTTTTCAGCTTATCCATATTTAGTATAATTAGTGATATAAGTTGAGTTTTCTCTCTGGGTTTCATTTTGGATAGTTTCTATTCCTATATGTTCAAGTTTACTAGTATTTACTTCTGTTACATATAATTTGCCATTAATCCCGTATGGTATTATTATAAAACAAATCTCAGACATTGATGTTTTCATCTCAAGAAGTTTTATTTGGACCTTCAAAAGATATTCCCTCTTTAACCTTTTCCTTAGCTTTTTGAATATGAAATACAATTATAACAACTCTGAAATATAGTTATAACAACTCTTTTAATGTCCATCTAAGTTAATTCAGCTTTAGTTCTGGGTCATTTCAACTGATTGTTTTTCTCATTATTATATTTTTTTGCTTCCTTGCATGCTTGGTTATCTTTTATTGGATTTTATTTTTTTTTTAATTTTTTTTTAACATTTATTTATTTTTGAGACAGAGAGAGACAGAGCATGAATGGGGGAGGGGCAGAGAGAGAGGGAGACACAGAATCGGAAGCAGGCTCCAGGCTCTGAGCCATCAGCCCAGAGCCCGACGCGGGGCTCGAACTCATGGACCGTGAGGTCGTGACCTGAGCTGAAGTCGGAGGCTTAACCGACTGAGCCACCCAGGTGCCCCTTTTATTGGATTTTAGACATTGCAAAATTTACCTTGTTAGATGTTGATATTTTTATATTTCTATCCTTTACCTGAGATGTAGTTAAATTACTTGGAAACAGTTTGATTGTTCTTGTTTTTAAGATTTGTCAGACAAAACCAGAACAACATTTAACCTATGGCTAATTTTTTTCCCACTGCTAAGGTAAGATTTTTGAGTACTCTACTGCACATTTCATAAATGTGAGGTTTTCCAGTCTGTCTGGTCAGTTCAGACACTCTTCCTGGCCCTGTATGACCATCAAATCCTTCCTTTTCTAATCTTTTTGGAAAGCTCTTTCCCTGGCATCAGGTAGTTTTCTCACATGCATTTGCTGATCGGTACTCTGATGAACACTCATGGCAGAACTTCTGCATATCTCTAGCACTCTTTTTTTGCTGCTCTCTTCTGTCTCATACTGTAAGCTCTGACTGCCTTAGTCTTCAGGACTTTCAACTCTGTGCTCAACTCAAGGAGTCTGGTGGACATCACTTGTGTTCTTTGTGCTGTGGCCTAGAAACCCTCAAAACATAAGGTGGGTACTCATTGGCCTTCTCTTTCTTTATTGTCTCACAGGGATCACTGACTTTCATTGCCTGATGTCCAATGTCTTGAAAATTGTGATTTTATAGATTTTGTCCATTTTTAGTAGTTTCAAGCTGGGAGGGGGGTTGTAAATCTGGTTCATATTACTCCATTTTGGCTGGAAGCTTAACTTCTTCATTATATTTTTATTTTTATAGCTTTACTTTTTATTTTTTTAACGTTTATTTATTTTTGAGACAGAGAGAGACAGAGCATGAACAGGGGAGGGGCAGAGAGAGAGGGAGACACAGAATCTGAAACAGGCTCCAGGCTCTGAGCTGTCAGCACAGAGCCCGATGCGGGGCTCGAACTCACACACCGTGAGATCATGACCTGAGCCGAAGTCGGACGCTTAACCGACCAAGCCACCCAGGCGCCCCTTTATAGCTTTACTTTTATAATCACTAGTTCTTTCTTCATTTGTACCTGCTCTTATTCCATAACATCCTGGTTCATTTTTGTAAATGCTATTTAAAAAATCGCTTTAAGGACTTTAAACATAAGAGATGTTTTATTATATTTATTTCCTCAGGACTAATAGTTTAAATTCCTTGATTTTCCTCCTTATATTTCATTGTGTTGGTATTCCTCACATAGGTAGTAAATTTAGGTTGTAAGTTAGTCTCTGTGGGTGATTTTTCTTTCATATATTCAGGGTTGTGACAGGCCGGACCCAAAACTCAACGGCATTGGCGAAGCTTTATCGGGGCTCCAGCTTCAGCTGAAGGGAAACCCTAGCAGAGGAAACTAGCAAAGAGTAGTTACATTAGCCTCTGCGAACAGCCGGAAGCCCTGCTTATATACAGAAAGTCCCTGCTTAGGTTCCCACCTGGGTCCAATAGGCTAGTAAGGAAAAGGAGGGAAAAAGTGCTTCGCTTTGATTGGTTAGAGGGGCCTTATCCTGATCTATTGGCGGGCAACTCAGACAGCTCATTGGTGCTTTTTGGAGCGGGGTCGTCTGTTTTAAGTCTGGCTGGCATATGGGGCCACACTCTGGTTCTGCTCTGTAAGGGAAGCAGTTTGATGGCAGTATCCAACAGGAAACACCCCAGGTGCATAATGTTTTTCACTTGGAGCTTGTTCCCATAGTTCCTGACTATTTTGTTTCCTCCTTTCTGAAATCCATGGACAGAGGAGACAGCAGCAGTTCTCACAGCTTCACTTTCCATACAAGGTGGGTTAGAAGGATGTCTCCATAGAAGGTTGCTAATTCTTCCAGATCATGTATTTAAAAACATATAGAAGAGATAAAACACCATTAAAGCAAATTCATAGTAGGTTCCAGTCAGCGACTCCTTCCAGCTAGCTGAACATTATAGAATAGACCTCTGGTTTAGTTTGAAACTTGTCATTTATTTTCTCGCCCAAGGATTGTCTGCTCAGCTCCCAAGTAATGCTGAATCTCTCTTTGGTGTTTAAAATCACTCCTTTAGTGTTCTTTTTATTCATTGGAAAATGGATTCTTTTCCCTCCAGATTTTGAAGGTAAATGCCTGGGTGGGACAGTGATGTGGGGCCATCAGTTGAGAGGCTATAAGAATTCCAGAGAGGAGCATGAGTTGGATTCAATCATATATTGATTTTTAGCCCAGTAAATTGTGGCTGCTTCGTAGTAAGGTAACAAGTACGCTGTGCTTTTCAGAAAGAGATGTGATCAGCTTTTAAACAATAAAGAGGAGCACTGCTGGGCAGAGTGATTCGATTTAAATCCACATGAAAGCCAGCGGTGAGGTTAAAATAAACAAAGCAACATTAAAAGCCATCGCCACACCCAGAACCCAATGTCAGCTATAAAACAGAGAAGGGAATTTAAGCCATCCAAGGTGAATTTTCAAGAAATCGAATCCCTTTGAGGATAACAGACTAGATTTAGCTGAAATACCTCAGTGGCTATGCATTTAGTCATCCCTTTTCCAGGCATGCAGGAAGAATTCAGTATGAACAAGGGCCTCTGATGGGCAACCACTGAATACAGTGGACAGGAGGCATCATTTTCCTCTAGAAGGGGGGCTAGTCTTTGCAAGTGAGAGGGCGCAGATTTTCTGGCTGGGGCTCTTCCTTTGACTCTGTACCTTGCATCATGTGTCCTAGTTGCTTCTCATCTGACCCGTTTGGGGTTCCAAAGCTGTGTGTTTCAGCTAAAACCTCACCTTTCTGAGCAGAGGGACTGAGCTCATACTCCTGAGATCTCTGTATGGTGATTTCCACTGCTGGTGATGCTCCTTGGAGAATCTGACTTTGTGCTCCTAGCTCCAAGCTTATGGGGTTGTGTTGTGAGTTTTGTGTTCTATTTCTTGATGATGGAGAGCCCCGAGCCTCCTGTTATTTGTGGGTTTAAGACTCCCTGGAATCAGCATGCTGAAATGTGCCTTTGGCCACTGGTGGACTGGGCAGGTGTTGGGGCAGGCTTTCCTAAAGCCAAGCCTGTCATGTGGGGCAGTGCCTCTCTTTTCCTAGCCTGGGAGGGTGCTATTTGTGTGTCTGGATAAGATTTTGAGACTCTAATTCATGCTTTTCTTTTTCTTCTTGCATTTTCCCCTATTCCTTCTCCCTATTCATACTTGCTCTGTGTTCATTGCTTCAAGGAAGGCACAGGGCAGAGTGAAAGGCAATGTCAGCAAAACAATTTCTTCTAGGACTTTGTTCTAGAAGTCTAATTCTTAAAGGGAGAGGATAACTTAAAAGTTTTTTGAAAAACATGCAGGGAGAAATTCCCACCCCAAATACAATCTAGAGCTTAGTTCCTCAGGCTGGAGAATGTGATGGAAAGAGGTTGATGGAGCCCAGACAACAAAGAGCTGGACTCAATTTCCTGGGCATGCCCTGGGGAGACAGTGAGGGTCAGCAAAAGCAGCTCTGTGGTACAGATTGGGCCATTGGCCACATTTCTGAAAGAGGCTTATATACAACACTTGGAACAGAAACAGAGAGCTGTAGATGATTAAGGAGCCATGTGGACAGGGACAGTAGCCACGACACTAGTAACAAATGTATACAGATGACCAAGGGTCAGGTGGGACTCTCCCTCTTCAATATCTTGGCCATGGGATAAGAATTTAGAAGGAAATTTGTCACAACCTAGGGGAGTAGGAAATAGTCCCAGGAACTGTGGTTTACTTAGTGTTTGAGAAGCCAAATCCTATGTTTTTCCTCTTGAGCACATAGGAAGACTGTACCTCCAAGCCTCTTGTGTTTAAGGTTGGACAAATGACTAGTTCTGACCATTAAGCCATGAGTAGAAGTGACAGGAATCACTTCTATAGTGAAGTGTAGGAAAGCACCTCTCTGACCCTCCAGTTTCTTCTCCTGCCACATGTTGAGATTACATGTGTCCCATGACATATCTTCCACAGCCTGGGTCCCTGAGTGACTATGGAGAGCACACTGTCTAGCTGACCTGTGCTAGCATAAATGAGAGATAAGCCAATGTAGGATTAAGTCACTGAGATCTCAGGGTTAATTTGTTCCTGGCAGCAAAACCCAAACTAATCTGACTAACCTGGTGGAAAAGTTAGAAATTAAGTTAAATGGCAGAAAATAGAGTACGATTTTCTATACCCCTGAATTTATGGATTGAGATTCATGCCTGCCAGAAGGGCATTTG
Source organism: Puma concolor (assembly GCF_028749965.1). Classification (NCBI taxonomy): domain Eukaryota; kingdom Metazoa; phylum Chordata; class Mammalia; order Carnivora; family Felidae; genus Puma; species Puma concolor. The sequence goes on along the minus strand of NC_141675.1, from coordinate 31,740,507 downwards.
TTGTCCATATGCATCTAATCTGGTCACATTGCAGGTTTTGACCTTCTCTAGGTCTGGGACTATAATGATGTCATTGGCACCAGTCCCAGGACCCAGCACAGAGCAAGAGAAGACCTAGTAAGTACAGTGTCTCTCACCTACTGAAGGTGCATCACCAAAATGTTAGGTCTTCTTCCTCCTTTGTGGCCTGTGCCTTCCTCTGCCATGATAGGTGGAGAAGTAGGTGGGAAGCAGAGCAAGCATAAGAAAGAGTGTGTCCTTTACCGGCTGAGCACCATCCAGTGCCAGGCCCTGTGCTGGGAGGAACCAGGGGCTGCCCTTAACCTCAAGTCTAAGGGTGTGAGGAGACAGATGCTGTCACAGTAGTAGTACAGCACACAAAAAAAGAGGACCAAGAGAGCTGGAAAGAGCAGAGGAGGGACTTGGAGAAGTGTAGCATGAAATGAAGGAAGAAAGGAAATGATAAGATCATTCACAATGTGTGTGTGACATGATTTGCATGCAGTATCTCATTTAATCTTTGTGATGATTCTGTGAGGCAAGTACTGGTGACCCTGTGATATAGTTTAAGGTCCTTCCTGTTCAGATTTCAGGTTCCTAGGGGGATGGGACTGAGACTACCTGAGAGTTGTTCTGATCATTCAGTCCTTGGAGACATGAGAAATTCTACTTGTAGCTGCCATGCTGGGGGGGGTCCCACCAACCCCATCAGATCCCATATCCAAAGAAGGTTCTCAGCTCAGTTTCTGTGGCCAGTTTCTACCTGTCAACTCATAGCCGGTATTGAGCCCATAGACAGGTTGCAGGAACTGTCCAGTCTCCCAAAGTGAGAGGTCCCAGAAAGGGCCAGACAGGAGAGGGGCACCGGTGGTGGGGCAGGAATTGTAGAAGCAGTATCTTGTTCCAGTATCTTATAGCCTCAGAGACTCAGAGTGGGACAGCGACTTGCCTTGGTAATAGGTGGCAGGTAATAGGTGGCAGCAGCAGGGTTAGAACTCAAGTCTCCTGACATTTCCCCTCCAACCAGGCTTCCCTAATCATGAGGACCTTGTGGCATTCCTGATGGTGTGACCATTCCTGACCGTTCAGGGGCATCCTTACCGGGAGCAAGCAAATAAGGATGTGTGGATAAGACATGATGCACAAGTGGCTATTTCAGCTACCCATTCATTCATGAGGCATTCAAGTTCCCAGTAGATGCCAAGGCTCAAGGTCCAAAGCTGGACCCTGAGGCTCTTGCTCGTGAGGTGGCCATGGGCACACTGCAGGAGGGGCCCTGGAACTTGTTAAATGGCTTTTGATGAAATGCCAGCCTCAAGTCAGAGGATCTGTCCCGGGACCAAGCCAGAGGGAAGTGGAGTGGATACTGCTAGGAGCTCTGCCATGGGGTGGCCATTCTTAAACCCGTCCTCATTTCCAGGGCTGAGGATGCTGTTTACCTGGGATTCACCTCATGGAACACCCAGAGCTCAAGGTCTCTCTCCTTCCATCCCCCAGGAGGGCTGGTGGGCACTACTCCAGGCCTATTGCCTGCACTGCTCTCACTTGCTTGGCTCAAGGCTGCACTGCCAGAGGCTGACCTTCTTATCTGATCTGAATATCCCTATAGCATCAGTGTGCTTCTGGGCTGATTTTTTTTTTTAACTTTTTAGTGTGTATCATTTATTTGTTCCATTTTTTATTTCCATATTTAAATGCATTGTACATAGTTAAAAAACAACTTTATTGTGGAGAACTTTGGGCATATGTAAAAGCAGCCTGAATAGTATAACGACCTCCATTTCCCAGTTATTTTACTTCTATTATTATCAACCCATAGTCCATCTTGTTTTATCTAAATCCTCTCCCACGTTTCTCTCTCTTAAATCACTGTTGAAGCAAACCCAAGACATATCATTTTATCCATAGTTATTTTATTTTATTTTATTTTTTTAATTTATATCCAAATTAGTTAGCATATAGTGCAACAATGATTTCAGGAGTAGATTTCTTAATGCCCCTTACCCATTTAGCCCATCCCCCCTCCCACCATCCCTCCAGCAACCCTTTGTTTGTTCTCCATATTTTGAGTCTCTTCTGTTTTGTCCCCCTCCCTGTTTTTATTTTTGTTTCCCTTCCCTTATGTTCATCTGTTTTGTCTCTTAAAGTCCTCATATGAGTGAAGTCATATGATTTTTGTCTTTCTCTGACTAATTTCACTTAATGTAATACCCTCCACTTCCATCCACGTAGTTGCAAATGGCAAGATTTCATTCTTTTTGATTGCCGAGTAATACTCCATTGTATATATATACCACATCTTCTTTATCCATTCATCCATCGATGGACATTTGGGCTCTTTCCATACTTTGGCTATTGTTGATAGTGCTGCTATAAACATTGGGGTGCATGTGCCCCTTCGAAGCAGCATATCTGTATCTTCTGTGTTGATATTTTTGACCATAATGGATTCTGCTGCATAGGTGGCTTCATAAGACCATTGTGAGAGTCTGCAATGGATTTTCTAGAGCCTCAGAGCTCACCATTGAGGACAACTGTGTTTGGCGAACTCTGGAATTACTAAACCCCAATCCCTGGTTTGCCACTAACTTCCCAGAGGAGATGTGCAGACCCAGCAAAGTGGCTGGGTGAAGGTAAGTCCAAGCTGCAGGAGAAGTCTAGTCCAGAATGCAGGCATCTTCTCAGTTTCTTACAAATCCAGTTCAAACCTTGGGACAGATTTTTAAAGAGCCAGTTTAGATTCAACATTGACTTTCAAGGCTGCTGTACAGTCCAAGGCTGGTGCAAATTTGGACATTTACAATGTCACCGGAGGTTCTGGCCCTACCTGGTTTCAGGTTCTTGTCTGACTTCAGACACCAAAGGGAGCTGTTATAGATCCTGAACTATGAGAAAGCCTGTAAGGTGTGATCACCCAAGCTATGTCAACAGTCCAGGTGTCTGGGTCCTTTCTAGGTTCAGGTACTGACTGAACTGATGAGGTGGGGGCCAAACACAAGGCATATGGTGCTGGGGAGGTGTGTCTCCTGGCAGTGTGGCTAAGGAAGCCCATCAGGCTGAGCACAGGGCCCTGGGAAGAGGTTCCTCCGTCCAGAATTAGGAGAGAGGGTAGAGTTGCTGGGCTAAAGTCTGGAAGCTAGAGAAGGGACTCTGAATGAGACAAACAAGGATGAAGGTTGCATATAGTAGAGAGTCATGGCATCTGTGAGGTAGGCAAGAATTAGCAGGAAGCTAAGAGCCGGACAGTAGGAGAGGCTTCCTGGATGACAATCTGAGAACAGGGGTAATGGCCCTCACTGGCTTTTCTGTGCTGAGTGCAGTGTGGTGTGTGGGTCTCTCTGCCCTTATTACAGGAGGAAAGTTGGAGGGGTGGGGCAGACAAAGGATGAATCATGGCAGGTGCTGCCTCCATGGCTGGATCTAAAGGGCATAGCTAGTTGGGGCAGAGTCTTAGCGAGACAGTCATCCCTGGACCAGAAGATCCCCCTTCTTCCATGTTCCCTGTATTGCCCCCACCCCCACCACTGTGAGATAGCTGCATTTGAATATCATGTTTGGCCTGCCATGGTGGCGATGCTATGAAAAGATGACATGGGGGTGTTGGGTGGTCCCTGTAATGTGGGCACTGACTTCTTTTAGAACTTAATAAGAATTTATCTGAGCTACTCCTTAGAGGGTGGTACACACTCTCAGTTGCCCCTCTTTTCATTTCATTTTGGTGGGAGCTATGAAGGATTCTGTCCTGCTTGGTTTGGAGACTGCCTCCTTTCGAGGTTTTATGGCATAGGTCAGGAAGCCCTCCCCTTGCTTCCTGGTCCATGAGAGATCTAGGAGAGGGAGTGGGGAGGTATTGAGACAGAGCCAAGGTTCCTTGCTTTATGAAAGCCCCTTAGGGATTATGTAAGAGAAGAATGTTGGTCACGGTTCCTGGACCTGGGTTCTGGCTGGGCCATTGCCTAGCTGAGTGATGTTTTGGGATACTGATAAAACCCTTTGAGGGCTAGGCTATCATTCATTCCTTCTTTTAGTACTTAGAATGAAATTCAGACTCCATATCCTGCATGGTCTTTCATGATCTGGCCTCTACCCACTTCTATACCACGTCTGTCACTAGAACATCTCCTTCGTTACCTTCTTGTCACTGGTATTCCTTTTCTTCAAACAGTCAAGACTTTATTTTGGTCCCAGGGCCTTTGTTCTTACTGTTTTCTTTCTCAGAACGTACCATCTCCGGATTTGTGCACAGCCTGTTCCCTCTCCTCATGCAGGCATTGCTGGATACCACCCCCTCAGAAAGGCTTCTCTGATCTCCTTCCTGAAGAAGCTGCCCTCTGTTTGGTCATTTTTTACACTACTTTCCTATTTTATTTTCTTCATCGCACATAACTGCCATCTGAAACCTTCTTCATTCTTGTCTTTTTGCGTACTTGTTTACTTTCTGTTTGACTAACCTCTCTCCACATGGAATGATATTGAGGACCTTGCTTATTTCATTTATTGCCTGTCCCCAGTAGTGGCACATGCTCAGTAAATACCATTGACTGAATAAATGGAGATGGTTATTAACAACGACCCTGCTTGCTTCACAGGGTGCCTGAGAGAAGCTGATAAAGTGGTACACGATTTTAATGTTCTGTGGTGCTGGCCCATGTGTGGGGAGTTGTATCTCTCTGCATCAGGACTCCAGAGACACCAGGCCAAGGAGACCCAAGGAGAGGCAAGAGGGTGCAGCCCAGGGTAGAGAAGGAGACATGGAGGGCCATGGTACTTGCCTTGTGGGTACTAATGTTGGCATATGAAAAAAATCACCAAAGCTGCCCATATTCCAGATCCATCTAGCAATTGTCCAAAAATCTCAACTTTGAGATCTCTGCTTCAGTTACTGGGAAAGTTCCCTTCCTCCTGCAGGAGAAGTTCCCAGTGTTTCCAGGTTTCTAGAGAGGTAGGGGGGTTAGAGGAAAGGCCATTGACTGAGTGTCAGAGGACCCTGGCTCTGTGGCCTTGAGCAAAAGTTTCACTGGTCAGACTTCAGCTTCTCTTCTCCAAAATGTGGTGTGAAAATTAATAAAGCAAAACCTCACTAAGGTGGAATCCTGAGGCTAGAAAGGGGAGTCGGTAGCTCTTGATGTCAATTACAGGAAGAATTGTCAATTACAGACCCAACAGAAGAATCAGCAGGAAAGAATGATCAATGATCAAGGAAAAGATACACATTAAATCTTCTATAAGAAATCAACTACCCCTGCAGCTCAGCCAAGAAGAAACCTTTATCACCCCAAACTCTTGCTTGTTTCCAGTGGACTTTCATTTAAAACGCCTCCCAACTTCCTCCTTCTTCTCTGTAAAAAAATCTTCCTCCCTCCTTTGTTGGTCTTGCCTATGGTTTCATCATAGTCCTAAATTGCATGTCCTAAATTGCAACTCTGTGCTATTCCCAAATAAACCCATGTTTTTTGTTGGCAAAATGGATTTTATTTTTAATGTTAATAAGGGATTGACAGATGTATTAAGCTACTACTCTTTTTACTGAAACAATGTGGTATGACCTCTGGCAGCCTCTCTGTGCAAATGTGTGGGACAAAGTTCTGAGTCTTCATGTGTAAAATAAGGAAGTGAAACAAATAGGTTCTAAGCCTCCTTCCACTCTGACTTCCTGGGATTCCTAGTAGAACTGAAGCTTGAGACATTGTTACAGTTTCCATCCACAAAGGGCCACTCGGCCATTGGATGAAGTTACCAATCTGGGTGGCTGGACCGGCTGGGGAAATAAACATAGTATCAACACTTACATTTGCATACAATCATATCTGTTTGCATAGAGCAATTATATTCATTTTCTTGCAGTGCAAGGAGGCTTGTTTGAGAAGAACGCATCTTGAGACCTTGCCTCCCCCACCTGCCTTTTTGTAGGGATGGGTGTCTACTCTCAGTATGTCTGTGCCCTCCTTGAGTTCCCTTTGGCCCCTGCATTCATGGTGTCAATCGAGTCAGGGGCAGAAGTGAGGAGAGCATGTCCTGTGGCACTGGTGGGGCAGGGGTGGGGTGCAGAGGGCCCAGAAGGTGGGCTGCTCAGAGGCAAAGCCCCTCAGAACTGCGCTGGTAAAGCTCAGTATTGAAGTAGCAATCCCAAACCCCAAGGGACAGGGAGGCACTGTCTGCCAGGCAGGAGGAAGCTCCTTGTCTGATACTAAAGCTTTCCTTCCCTTGGTTATTTGTCATAGAGAGATCTCAGCAGGTCATGATCATGTTACTACTTAGCCATCAATTAACAAAAGTCTACCCCTTTGGGTCATTTCTCATAAATCAGTTTCCCCATTCCCTTCATTATTTGCTTGTTTTAACAGCCTCTCTTGCACTGTAATTTACGGAGCCCCATCATCCAAGGGCAGGCACCACTCTTGCTCTGAATCCAGGAAAAGCCTTTTGTGGAAATTTAAAGCACTGGTGAAGGAAAATTACACAAGTGAGGATTACTTAGATTAAACCTTTTGGGTTAGGGTTACATTCTTTTTCCTCCCCAGCCCCATCCCACAAATGCAAGGGGCAAAGAGCTCTCAGGGCCGGGGTGGGGGTGGGGGGAGTGGGCAAGTCATTGCATTGGGCATGGTTTGTGTTTTCCCACTTGAATTTCATTGTGTTGTTTCCTCTTCATATTTATTACCACTTAAGGTTCATTTACATTCTCTCTCTGTCCACAATGATCAGAGCAACACCTCCCAAATTAGCATCATTTGCAAGTTTCATTAACATGCTGTTTACTCTCCCTCTTTCAGATCATTAATAAAGATGACCCCTGTGCACCCTACTTCCCCCCCAACTCCATACATTCCCATTTGTCATCACCCTTTGTTTGCAGACTTTGAGCCAGTTTTAAATTTATGTGGCAGCGCTCCTTACTAAGCCAATTTGAATTAATTTTGAGCGTAACACTTTACACCACTATATCAAATGCTTTTCTTATAGCTGCATGCATTCCATCAATAGTATTCCCACCACCTTTCTATTTGGTATTCAGGTTGAAAGCTCCCAATTCTGCTTGGCATTTTAGTTCTTTAAAAGTCACTGTATCCTCTGTAGTGACTAGGGACTTTCTCCTAATTTTTCGGCTATTTTGAAATGATTGATGTTACGAAAGAAAGGATTTTGAGAGCTATTTATGGCAATCGATAGCTTTCATCTTTCTTCCCCACATCTGCTATTGTGGTTGAGTAAGTAATTTTGGTGAAATCCCTTCACATTCTGGGGTGCATGAGATCTGGACCTCCTATTTTGAAGGCTACAGATTTCCCAAGTATTCTTTCCCTTTGTTTAAAACCATCTGAGGATCTTTTATTTTTTTTAAAGCTGTACACAAATTTTGAAGATATTTTAAATGCCTGGCATATATATCATCAATTCTACAGAAATGTTTTTTTGAGTTAATGAAATGAATACAGTAACTAAATCTGTCAGTCATTCATGCTTCTCCCTAATCTGTACCATTATTCATTCTGTGAAATAGTGAGCAGTTAAAAAAAAGATCAAGGCTGCTAGTGGAAGATAGCACTATTGTCATTAGTAGTATGGTCATTCATTTATTTATTCCACATATATTTATTGAGGCTTTACCTTGACCAGACACTGTTCTATGCTGAGGATATTGCAATGAACAGAAAGAATCTTTTCTTCTTACACAGTTTGATAGACAGACAGTGAGCAAATATGTAATATATCATCAGATTATGATAAGTGTTATGAAGACAAGTAAAGAGGAATAAATAAAGATACAGAGAAGCATTTTGTAGCATCCAGAGGCTAAATTTTATATCTGGAAAGATGTTCAATTCCAGAAGCTGCACAGGTAGAAGTAATGACTAATGTAGAACTTAGAATTTCATTTTAACAGGTGGGGAGGCAGGTCCTGTTGGAAACCTGTCTTGTGTGCCCTGTGCAGATGTGTCCCATGCTGGACCAGGACCTTGGCTCTCCAAGCTCCGGGGACCCTCTCACTTCAGGTGCCTTTGACAAGACCTGAGGTGTGTTATCTTTCTGAACTTTACAAAGATGAGCTAAGACCTGGTAGAGAACACTGAGTTTGCCCTATAGGCTGTACCAGGCACAGGTTACAAGTGTTCAACTTAGTATGAAGGTACATTCAGGGGCCACAGATTGCATCAAGATCCAGCAAAGAAAAATCTAGGTAGGAGTCTGCAGTGGGTCTGCAGTGGCCACAAGCTGGGCTGAGGACAGAAATGCTGGGAGGACCTCAGTTTCTTCCCAAGTCCAGGCTTGCACCCCTACTGGCTGTGCTCTGAGCCACTATTAACTGGGATCACTGTCCTTAAGTAAGGTCACTTATGTAATAAATGTCATAATGACTTTGTTTTTTAAGCTCACGTATTTACCCCTACCCTTATTGTTTCACTTTTTTTCTTTGTAATATCTTTTTGTGGAAAAATGATCGTTCCAAAACGCCAAAAGGACTAAGTCACTTTCATAGTGGAAACTCTAAAACGATACTCCACTTTCCACAGGATAAAGTTCACATGCTTAGCCCAGATCTCCCAGCTTCCTGGCCTAGTGCCTTCCCAGCTATCAAGACTTATCACCTGCCACTTCCTGCAGCTCTGCCTTTGGGGTCTGAGAGGACCAAATAACCTATGATCCTCATTCGCTGCTCTAGATTATGTCCCACCCTCTGTCCTGCTCTTGATGTTTCTTCTGAGTGGAATGTTCTCCTTTTCTCTTCTTTGCCTGCCAACTCCTCTTTAGCCCTTAGACTCGTCTTGGGTACTTCCTCCAAGCCTTAGACTGGGTCCCTTACTTCAGCACCCTGGACATCTCCCTACCCTCATTCTTAAAAATTACTGGTGGGTTTCTAGCATAATAGGGACAGTGTCTTATTCATTTTTCATCTGCATGACCTACAAGCACAGAACTGGCATTCAGGAAATGTTTGTTAAACTGAACTGAAGATGGGGAGATGTGAGTGGTTATCAATTCCATTTTGCTGTTGAAAAGACTGAGGAGGGTAAGAGAAGAGCCTACCCTGGAGGGTGAGTGGCATGACCAAGGTCATCTAGGGCAAGCTGGATGGGGCTGATACCAGAGTGCAAGGCAGTGGATGACTAATCCACCTGTTCTGGACTGATTTCTCAGGTGATTTCAAAACACTGTGAATTTTCAGTGCTTGGCCAGTCTCTCAGCACACAGGCATTACCTTTGTTCAAAATATTTCTGATTTACAACTAATGATTTTTGGTGGCAATCACAGTTATCAGATGGCCTATTTTTGTTGCTGGAGTTTATTTTTTTTGTGAAAGTTCTTATTCATTTTCAAGTTAGATTAAATCTGACTTTTATCCCCAAAGGAACTTATATTTCAAACCCCTGATTTGAGCAGGATCTTGGTTTGAGTTTGGGTTTGACTCATCTCTTTGATTAAAGGCTTATCTTCTAAATAACTTGTCTTAATAGTTACTCTTTCCCTTTCCAGACCTTCTAAATTTAGATAAATGAGACCAATTATCGCTTCCAGAATGTTCAGTTTCTACTCCAGTCCTAGAATTTGTTCTCTAAGAGATGTTGATTTCCTTCCTGTGGGATCATTTAAATTCTGCGTTTTCCCAGTTAGTGTCCTCACCCTAGGGGAGGAGGGCTGTAGGTGGGGCCTGCTGGCTGCTGGTTCACCGGAAGCCACAAGGGTGCGCATTTTGCCTCCTGGGAGCGTGGACATGGCCCACAGGAACCTTGCTAGCTGTGGGCAGAGGGCTGTCCGGCTGCAAGGCAGCTGATGCATGAACAAGCCCACTAGAACATCGTGTCTGTGGATATCCAGGTAAGAGAGAGGGACCTCTGAAAATGTGCTGTGGAGACATGAAACCTTCAAGGGGAGGAGATTTTTTTCAATTCTTTTTCTTTTTTGTCACTTCCAGAGATGATTTTGAATCAGTGATGGGGAGGTATGGAATATCATTCATATATCACTTTGGTATATATTTAGTAGCCACCTGCTGTGGGCCAGGGACCAAGCCATACCGCGCATATGGGGTGAGCAAGAAGATGTGCCACTGCCCTGACCCTGCAGTCAAGGTGAGGAGGAGTTTCCTCCTAGCAGTGAGGGGTTGGGGGGAGTGGTTAGTGGTTACACTCAAAATTCTCTTCTGCTGCTGAGAGAATTGTGAGGTTTTGGAGCTTAGGAGGTCATCCCAGGAATTGCTTATGATATTGTAAGACCTAGAGGTGGGAGAAGGAACCGAGAGGCTTCCTTCCTCACATGCCTGCCTGCCTCTCTCACTGACCTCCAGCCCCCTCAACCGGATCGCTCACAGTCCCTTGCACCCAGAACTTCCCTCCAAAATTTGAGCCTGTGACTCTGGATCCCCAGGGTCCCAGCAGACAGAATTCATTTTGGATGGACATAGCATAAGATGTGACTCCAAGTCTTGTCAAGTCTGAGATTGTTCTGATATTGTGGGGCTGAAGGTTTACTCTGCTTGATCCGAGGACATGGAGCTCACTAGCAGTCAGGTAAATGGATTTAGAGGAAGAGTGACCGGTTACTTGCTTGAAGGTAGGATCATCAGAGTGGCCCAGAAGTCTGCATTTTTATGCAAACAATGTGGGGTGACTGCAGTGTAAGCTCAGACCAGCCCTGCTCAGAGAAGGAGCTCTTAGCTGGGATCCTTGGGCTGATCCCAGCTTTTTTAGAGGGTTTCTGAGTGCCATCCAACCGTATATGAATTTTTTTGTGTGAGTGCGAGCATATGTGCATTTTTTTCTGAGAAGAGGGTCTGTGGTTTTCATCAGATTTCTGACAGGGTGTGGAGTCTGGAGTGGAGGGGACTTGACTGCATTCCTTGGTTCCTTCCTCTTTCACCAGCTGGGTTGGGGGAGTCAGTTGGACTCTATCTTCATCTACAATAGGGTGAAATAACAGCACTTTGCAGGGCTGTTCCAAAGTCAAAAATGAGAAAACGGAGGTAAACTATGAGGTTTGCAAACCATATAATACTTAACTGTATAAATGCCTAGAATGACCATGTGGCTCCCCTCCTTTTCCCTCCCCCTCCTCTGTCTCCCTCCCCCCAACCTGGCTAACTTCTAACTATTCTTCAAGAACCAGCTCCAGCAGCCCTTCCAAAAAGCTTTTCCTGGCTGCCCAGCTTGGTCCCTCTGGGTAAGATGCTGCTTCTCTGTGCTCCCTTCATGCCCCACCTTAAGCTGACCTCTAATAACACATTTTACTCTGTTGTAGTCATTTACTGACCTGGATGCTGACCTTCTACCCAGACTGCACACTGCTTGAAGACAGGGATGGTGACTTGGTTATTTTCTCTGTGTGGCACAGTTTTAATGTGATTTTGTTCAATTGATAAAATGTTAGTTATTTTTAAATTGTGCTTTAATGAGCTAACTACTAATCATTTTTATCTATTCATCAAAGGCAGACTTAGTTCTTTTTACTATGTGTAAATGAAAGTGATAAAATGGAATCCTTTAAGAGCATCTTACTAGTGTCTATTAGGTTGGCCTTCCAGCAAATTAGTCTGAATTAATGAGGGCTCATCTTCCTCTGTTGAGGGAAGCAGGGAATGAGGCAGTTGCCTGCTGTGGTGTCAGGCTAGCATTGTGCCCGGCCACAGTGACGGTCCTTCTTGCTCGCGCAGCAGCACTTGCGTCTTCAGCCTGTTATATGTGGAGATGCTGCCCATAGATAGAGATGGGTAGGTCTGGGGAGCTACACAGCACTGAGAAAATGCCCTCGCTGGCCTTGCCCCAGCAGCACGTTACGGGGCAATGAGCAACGGGCTGCCCGCTTCCCCCGCCTGCCTTGTGGCCCCATTCTTAGGTACTGCCACCCTCCTAATTGCTCACCCTCTTCCCCTTTCCTTTGCTACCTGCTGGCAGGTTGCTCCCAGTAGCCATGAAGATCTGTCTTCTGAGGCTCTCCTTCCCAGCCTCTCCAGGGCTCTCCTGTATTATGTCTCCTGCTCCTGGTTTCGGAAATGCCCATGTTTTCCATCCTGCCTGCTTTTATTTCTGTTACTAGAGGGGAAAAGGAATTATGTGCTTCCCACTGGCTTCAGCTCAGCTGGTACTAGATGTTGTGTAGACTGATGTAACGTTACCAAGGAGGAAATTATTAAAAGGACAAGGCTAATTTTCTAATTCACACCTGGAAAGCAAATCTGATGGCGCTTGCACAGATCTTTAATGAAATAACACTGTTTAAGAAGTTTCCAGAGAAATTCATCACTAATTGATTTTTGAACTGTGGAAAAAGATAACACAGAGAGATGAGATATTAGTCTCTGTCGGGCCTGACTGCCCCCAAGCTTTTTCTTTGCCTAGTTCACTTTCCCATAGAAAATCGATATTCAGCTTCCTGAATTGGAGTTGTGGAGGGTAGGGCCCGCAGAAGGGCCCATGTTTGGATGTGATGTGTCTTCTTTCTGCTTTGGTTTTTGTTTGTGTCCTGCTGTGAGGTCTTGGTGAAAGCCATGGGTTTCCCATGGTAGAGCTGGGAGATTCATTTTGTGGCTCAAGTTAAAGGCAGTGAGTGGGAGAACAGCAGGTTGGGTATCCTTGAAACTGGCAGTTCTGTAGGGTGGACACGGGCACAGCCTCCCTTCATCCCCAGGGGCTTCCCAGACTGCCCTCATCCCCAAGATGCACTATATATACATGTTATATATATAAAATGTGATATATATCTATTATATACATATTTTATATATATAGATATATATAATATGTATTCTTTGATAGGGACACTGACATTTTCTCATTATAGTAAATATAAACAAAAGCAATTTTTAAATTTTGTTTTTAAAAAATTGACCTGGATGTTTATAGCAGCATTATCAATAATAGCCAAATTATGGAAAGAGCGCAAATGTCCACTGACTGATGAATGGATAAAGAAGATGTGGTGCTCTTTCACATAAATAAACATTAAAAAAAAAGTCCAAGACAGACAAATATCATATGATTTCACTCATGTGGAATTTAAGAAACAAACAGATGAACATAGGGGAAGGAGGAAAAAAAAGTCAGGGGCAAATCATAAGAGACTTAAACTTTTTTTGTTTATTTATTTTTGAGAGCAAGAGAGACAGAGCACAAGTGGGGGAGGGGCAGAGAGAGACAGAGACACAGAATCTGAAGCAGGCTCCAGTCTGAGCTGTCAGCACAGAGCCCGATGTGGGGCTTGAACTCATGGATCACAAGATCATGACCTGAGTAAAAGTCGGATGCCTAACCAACTGAGCCACCCAGGTGCCACCTTTTTAAAAAAAATTTTTTTTATGTTTATTTTTGAGAGCAAGAGAGACAGAGCATGAGTAGGGGAGGGGCAAAGAGAGAGAGGGAGAAAAGACTTTTTTTTTTTTTTTAACATTTATTTATTATTGAGAGACAGAGAGACAGTGAGCATAAGCAGGGAAAGGGCAGAGAGGGGGAGACACAGAATCTGAAGCAGGCTCCAGGATCTGAGCTGTCAGCACAAAACCGGATGCGGGGCTTGAACTCACAAAATATGAGATCATGACCTGAGCCGAAGTCGGACGCTTAACTGACTGAGCCACCCAGGCGCCCCAAGAAAAGATTTTTAAAGATAGAGAACAAACAGGATTGTTGGAGAGGAGATGGGGGGATGGGCTAAATGGGTGATACGTGTTAAGGAAGGCACTTGTGATGAGCACTAGGTGTTATATGTAAGTGATGAATCACTAAATTATACTCCTGAAACCAATATTACACTATATGCTAACTAAGTAGAATTTAAATAAAAACTTGAAACTAAAAAAAAAATAAAAAAAAAATTGACCTGAAATATGTAATCCCATTAAAAACTGAGTGCCAGCTGTGCAAAGCCAGCTCCATGATAAGGGAGCTCCTAGCCCCTCTTCACCCAGCTTGCCGTACTTATCTGTCCTTCCTCTGTAGAATGTTGGAAGCTGCTGCTCCTGAGTGCTGGCTCCCGGGCTAGCCAGAGAGGAAGGCTTCTCTTTTTGTTGCCTAGTTGATGCTCTCATGAGCTGTCTCTGAATTTGAAAGAATTAGAAACATCAGTAGGGTCCTAGATCTCAGAAGAAATAACCTTGGTTTAAGGGTCCCTTCCTCTAAGTCTGGCTTACAAATGCACTAAGGCAGGTTGACTCAACTGGAGGCACCATCCATAAATCCAACCAGGCCCTCTGCTGCATTTTTGGGATGCAGAACCTAATTTTGCTCTCAAAGAGCTCCCAGCTAGGGAAATGAAAGAATCATGATGGGGAGGCTCAGAATGCTATGAAATCCTTGAAGGCAGGTGCCTTGCTCAATCCTGGAGGGCCCAGGAAGACTCCCTAATGAGAGGATATCAGGGTTGAGCCTGGAAGGATGGACAGCTATGAGATGATACTCTTTAACACTTTCCCAGGGAGCCTTATAGCACTCCTGCTTTCTCCCAGTGGCCCCTGCATTGGCCTTTAATATGGAGAAATCCTATTTATCACATCAGAAATATTCTTTGTATGATTTTTCTGCCTTTCATGTCAACCTATATTTACTCTCTACGCACTCCCTGCACAAATTCCCATCTTTGCTCTTACTCAGGGATCTGCTGGACTAATTCTCAGCATAATAACAGTTCCAGAATTCACCTTGAATTGCTCTGTGCACTTAAAAATTTCCTAAAGAGGTTAATACAAGGGCATGGGACTTCAGACTCAAAGGCAGGTGAATTGGGGAGGCATTACTGGTGTGGACATTTTCTTGATTCTTCAAATTATGTTTAAGGGGACCATCTCTGGTTAGTGGAAGGTTAGCTTTGGTCTGGGTGGGCTGGATGTTGGGCGCTTCTTGGAAGCCTGGCTGCAGTGTCTGAATGGAGATGGGAAGCACTGCCTGACACATGAAGGTCAATGTGGAAGCCTTGTTTTGCCGAGCTGTTGTTGACTGAGCCAGGAACACTAGATTTAAGGATCATCTCTGCCACTGACCATTTTGGGCAATGTCTTGTGCCCTCAGTTCCTGCCTCTATACATCACAAGGGTAGCTCAACCATTCTGGGAATGTCTGTAATGGATATATATAATCACTGTATTAGTCATGGTTCTCCAGAGAAACAGAAATATTCTGTGGTATGTATATATCACAGAAATTGGCTAATATGGTTTTGGAGGATGAGAAGTCCACATTTTGCTGTCTACAGGATGGAGAACCAGGGAAGCCCATGGTATAATTCCCTCTATGTCCAAAAGCCTGAGAACCAGAAACTCTGATGGCTGAGGGCAGGAAAAGATGGACATCCTAGCTCGAGAAGAGAAGACAATTAGCTCTTTTGCCTTTTTGTTCCTCTCAGCAGACTGGATGATGCCCATCCACATTGGTGAGGACTGCCCACATTCTTTACACAGTCTACTGAATCAAATGCTAATATTTTCCAGAAACACCCTCACAGACACACCCAGAAGTAATGTTTTACCAGGTATCTGGGCATCCCTGAAGCCATTCAAGTTGACACATAAAATTAACCATCACACTTGTTCTTACTTCTCAGGGCAATTTATGGAAACCCACTAGTATCCTCCTAGAAAGTGCATTTTACTAAGGTTGTACCCACACTTTTTACTTAGTTTGTGAAATAATATTAGTAACTATGGTGTTAACAACAACCTGAAATTGTATGGGGTTTTTCTTACATGTTTTTTACACCCATGATTGCTCTGGGTCTCCAAGTCATCCTTCTAAGGTGGCATATATTGAGCATTTACTGTATATACTTTAGATGTATCATCTTTTTTTAACCTTCCAAACAATTCTGTGAAGCAAATATTATTATCTAAACATTTCAGATGAGGAATCTGAAGCTCAGAGAGGTAAGGTGCTTTGCCTGAGGTCACACAGCTGGTAGAGTCTTTGGGGAAGATTTCATTCCATAGCAGCGATGTGCCCACTTGCACCTTCTTTGAGCCCCTGTTAACACAGTGACCTCTGAGCTGGGAATGCACTGTAGCTACATAGTGACATGGGGGTGGAAGGGGTGTTGTGATTTTAGCTCTGAATACCCCATAAAACCAGGTCACTGCAAAATTCCTATGTGGTTTGCCACAGGACAGCACGATCTAGTAAAGTTGGATGAGCGCAGGCAACTTGGGATGCTCTTCAGTGAAGCAGGTAGCTAAGGGTCTAAACTGGAGAGACAGCACAAGAGAGAAAATGAAAACAGCTATGTTATCTGGTGGAGAAGAGTACAAGGAATGGAACTTTTAGAGCATCTGGAGACATGTCTGAATAGCTGAGAGAATGGCTTCAGGGGTGACTAAAGCTCCAAGGAGCCCTAAGGAAGAGAGAAGGAGAAAACAATGGTTACCTCTTTTTTTTTTTTTAAGAACTTTTATTTTTTTTATTTTTTATTTTTTTATTTAAATCCAAGATAGTTCATGTGTAGTGTAATAATGATTTCAAGAGTAGAATTTAGTGATTCATCACTTATGTATAACACACAGTGCTCATCCCAACAAGTGTCCTCTTTAATGCCCCTCACCGATTTAGCCCATGCCTTCACCCAACAACCCTCCAGCCACCCTCTGTTTGTTCTCTGTAGTTAAGAGTCTCTTATGGTTTGTCTTTCTTTCTGGTTTTATCTTATTTTTGCTTCCCTTCCCTTAAGTTCATCTTTTTTGTATCTTAAATTCCACATATGAGTGAAATTATATGATATTTGTCTTTCTCTAACTTTTTGCTTAGCATAATACACTCTAGTTCCATCCACATTGTTGCAAATGGCAAGATTTCATTCTTTTTGATCGCCGAATAATATTCCATTGTATATATACACCACTTCTTTATCTATTCATCAGTCAGTGGACATTTGGGCTCTTTCTATTGGCTATTGCTGATAGTGCTGCTAAAAACATTGGGGTGCTCATGCCCCTTCTAAGCAGCACTCTTATATCCTTTGGATAAATACCTTGCATTGCAATTGCTGGGTTGTAGGGTAGTTCTATTTTTAATTTTTTGAGGAACCTCCATACTGTTTTCCAGAATGGCTGCACCAGTTTGCTTTTGCACCAGCAGTGCAAAAGGATCCCCATTTCTCCACGTCCTCACCAACATCTTTTGTTGCCTGACTTGTTAATTTTAGCTATTCTGATAGGTGTGAGGTGGTATCTCATTGTAGTCCTAATTTGTATTTCCCTGATGATGAGTGATGTTGAGCATCTTTTCATGTGTCTGTTAGCTATCTGGATGTAATAATGGTTACTTGTTAACCAGCATAAAATGAAATCAAAAGGGGGTCTCAAGGTCAGTGCTCAAATATTTGGAAGGCAGTGGCAAGCTCTTGTAGAATTCCACTGAAGGCAGCATACAGAGAACTCTGGTTTAAATTAGTGCTTTTTGCAGCAGGTGGGAGTTTGGGTAGCCTCTAGGAAGGCTTTCTTGGATGCAAGGTGTTTCTAACACTGTAACAGATGTAGTCAAGCTACTGGTAGTTAAGAGGATATCTGTCAAGTCACTTGGGCACCCAATACTCTTGGACACTTTTCGTATGTTTGAAGAATTTCTTGCCTTCTGAGTCTGTGCCTTCCCAAGAGAGAAGCCAGAAATGGGCTTTCCCAGTTTCCCTTGAACAGACTGCAGGATTAAGATCCTCCCAACCAGATGCACTTGGGTCAGGCTACAGTTAGGAAGCCACTGAGGCTAGGAAGCACGTATCAGGAGGAATCCATTCTAGCCAAGGACTGGGCAGAGACATTGAGCATCCAGGGGCAGCTATGGCAGGCTTTCTGGTGGAAACACACTGGGTGCAGTGTTGTTGCTGGAACCTGTGGTTTCTGTGCCAGTGGGGGTACTGGCAAGGACCCCATGGGAGCATTCTGGAGGGTGGTATGATTTGTCTCTTGTTCCTGGCTTCAGGGCCTGTCAGAGATGCTGAGTATCCTTTAATACATTTATTTTCTCCCTAAAACAGGGACAGAGGATTCTTTTGTTTGCAGTTAAGAGCTTTGACTGGTACAACAAGTAACTAAGAAAGCTTGTAGAGTCTCTGAGACTTTTAGAAATAGGAAAAGTGTTCAGCTGTCATTCCAGCATGATCAGAGTTTGTATCAGTCAGGGTTCTTGGTTGCAGACAACAGAAACTAAGTGTGAGTTTTTTTAGTCAGAAAAGAAATCTATCAGAGGTTCAGAGATTCAATGGGTGGCCAGAGAACCCGCTTGGAATATAAGCAGGAACTCAGAGCTTGCGTCAGAACCCTCTTATAACCGGATGACTGGGCCAGGGTGCAGCATTTGCTGCACCAGGATACCGCTTGTCCTTCCATGAGACACCAGGAATTAGCCATCTCCATAGCTGCTAGGAATAAACCTGGCTGGCACATACCACTCACTCTAGCTTTTGGGTTGAGAGTCCAGCTGTCTGAAATTCCAGGGAGTTGAGACAGGCAGAATCTCCCTTCTTTGGGCTTCTTAGGTAGGGAGGCTGGTCATTGTACCCAACCAGAATTATACACAAAACAGCATTACCTCGAAGAGAAGGAGCATTAGACAGAATAATAGCAGATGTCTACACCAGGGCACATATCCTTAGCTCCTGGTGCTGTGAGGTACTGAGCAGCAAGAGATAAATGGAGGACAAACTCTCAACAGATGAAGATATCTTCATGCTGCAAAAATCAACAAAGTGGCAAACCCCATTTTTTCCACCCTGATTTTATTGTTTATGTACATTTTCTTTTCTTTTTTAAACATTCTATTCCTTTTTCTTCGTTCCAAAGCAACTGCTGGGACAATGGAATCTGGTGCTCTAAGATTGATTCAGCCAGCCAGCAAGCATTTACTAACCTCTGGGCATGCCCAGGACAGGTGCCGGTGATGCAGACATGAATGAATAAGGCAGTTTCTACTTTAAGGAGCTTAGTCAGTTGGGAAGCTGCTATGAATCAGAAGTTCCCCAAATTTAGTGACTTAAAGTTAGCTCACAGTTTTGTAGGTCAGAGGTCCAGCACAATATATCTGCTCTGTTTGAAATCCAGGTGTTGGCTGGACTAAATTCCTGTCTGGATAATCTGGAAAAATCCACTTCCAAGCTATCTTTGTTGTTGGCAGAATGCAGTTCTTTGAGCCTGTAGAGTCCCCATTCCCATGTTGGCTGTCAGCTGAGTATTCTCAGTTCCTAGAGGCTGCTTCTAGGTCCTTGCCTTAAACACTCCCTCTATCTCAGCAATGTAGAACCTCTTTGGGTTGAATCCTCTTGTGCTTTGAATCTCTGACTTCCTTCGTTTTGAGGAACCTGCTTTTAAAGGGCTCTTGTATTTAGGTCAGAACAACCTGGTTAATCCCTCTTATTTATTTTTTTACTTTTTAAAAAATTTTGGATATATAGAGAGAATGTGTGTGCAAGTAGGGGAGAGAGAGAATCCCAAGCAGGCTCTCTGCTCAGTGTGGAGTTCAATGTGGGGCTTGATCCCATGACCCTGGGATCATAACCTGAGCTGAAATCAAGAGTTGGGTGCTCAACTGAGTCACCTAGGCACCGCTTAATCCCTCTATTTTAAAGTCAACCACATAGCATATGCAATACAGCATTATGGGAGTGAGATCCATCATATTCACTGTCCCAGAGGTTATGCAGGGTGTGTATACTGGCAGGAGGGTGGGGTAGGATAGGATAGGAAACCTTAGGGGACTTTTTAGAATCCTGCCTGCTACACAAGGTGACATGTGCAAAGTGGAGGTATATACAAGGAATGCTGGGAATATAGGGAGAGATGCTGATCCTAGTTTTGGAGGTGGGGGAAGTTGGGAAGTCTTTTTGGAGGGATGTCATCTGCACTGAATTAAAATTTGAGAATGACTTAGCCCCAAGGATCATCCTAGCTAGAAGGAATGACTTCTGTGGGGCTAGGGGTGTGACATAGCATAGTGTATTTGGCAATAACAAGTTTGTGCTGCTAGACAGTAAATACTTTCTGAGGAAGGCAGTAATCAGACAAGGACCCGGAAAGGCCCAGAGGGGTCAGATCAAAGAGGGCTTTACTATTCTGACCTGGGTTTGTGGGGGCAGGGTGGGGGGCAAGCCTTTGGATCCCAGCCTGGAGTTTCTGATTTGGGATAGGATCTGAGAATTTGCATTTATAACAAGTTCCCAGGTGCTGCTGCTGCTGTTGGCCTGGGACTGGACCCTGAGAACTGCTGCTCTGGAGAATGGATGGTAGGGGAGCAAGACGGTGGGTCCAGTAGGGGGTCATGGTGCTAGTCCAGCAGGAGATGCGGAGGCTCTGGTCAGGCTCAGAGCTGGGGAGGTGAGGGTGGAGATAGTGTGGAGGTGATGGGATTTGGGAAGAGCCTTAGGAAGCCGTGTGAGGTGTGGGTGTGAGGGGCAGGGTCACATTAGGGTTGACCCCCACAACAGAGCTAGAAGGGATCTGAGCAGTTATGCGGTACAGTTGTCCCATTCTTCTGATGGCAGTGTGAGGCCTGGAGAGAGCTGCTTCTAGGGGCCTCTTCAAGAGCACATGATGGTGGTGTCGGCACCGGGACATGGGACCCAAATTCCCTGACTTCCATGACACAGCCTTTGTGAATTACTTTGGAAAGAAGGAAACAAAATACAAGGAAGGCAGCTCCCAGGCCTCCCAGAATCGCCTTGTCAGCCTCACTCCCACAGCTCCTGGCTTCCCTTGCCTGCTCCTTTGTCAAGCATGCTTCCTGTAAAGGTCACTGTAGCTCATGTACAAGAGGAACTGAGTCTCTCCCTTGGACACCGACCTGTAAGGGTTCCTGAAAGAGAGGTCAAACTTATCAAAGGTGTTTTAAGTCCCCTAACTGATTTCCTTTCAGCCCCGGGCTCTTGGTTTCGGGAGAATTTTCATGGCTGAGAGAACCTACTAGTGACAAATTTGCTGAAGCGTGGAGACAAGATTGGGAAATTACAGCACGCTCCTTGGATTTCCAAAGGGACAGATACTGAACGCGGACATTCCTTTTCACACACAAAACGTTGGTGTGCACACGCATGCGATGGAGATCAATCCTAACCCCCAGAGGCCCCTTTGTCTCACTGAAGCGCTTATTAAATGAATCTGTGTTTCCACCGGCAGCTCAGAGTCATCTAGAAAGGGAACACAATGCCATGTCAGTCAGTATTTGTTACTGTCAGAGGCTTCCTCGCAGTCGGCACCACGTTTATTGTCTTTTTGGGGCCCGTTTTATCCATTTTCTGTGGGCAAAGTCATTAATCTTCCTCCTGGCTCGGATGCTGTGCATCCCTGACAGCTGGGGTCCCGGCATCCTGGGCTGCCGGTTAGGGGCACCTCCCAGCTTCAGCGTCGTGGTACTGGAGCTTTGATTAGAGTGAGTAGTGAGCGGAGCCATAGAGAATACGGAAAGGAGGAGGGGTGCAGACGTTTGTGGCTCCAGAAGGCACTGGGCATCTGCGACAAAGGTCATTCTGTTTTTGAGTCATCTACAGTGCACCCTGACACCAAAATACACTTAGTCCTATGCAGAACCACTTGATAAAGAGGCTAATGAAGTGGAAAGATGTCAGCAGAGCTAAGCGGGCCAGGCTCTCAGGGATGCGCCATGATTCAACCTTCTGTTTCCATGGAAACCAGAGAGGCTTGGCTTCTTTCTTCCTCTCCTTCATTTTGGAAGGTCTCTCCTTGGTAACCTTGACCCTTTCACATTGGCAGGCAGAGATAAGGAATTCCATTTTCCCTTATCTGGTCATGGTTGGCTGGTAGACACTGATGGGTCTGCGATGGGGGAGGGGTGCTGGCCAGGGGCTCTGGAGTGCCTTAATTCAAATGCATGAAGTGAAGGGTGGGAGGCGATAGAAAAAGAACACAGTTAATTAAGGTTGATATTGCAGAGAAGGTTGTTTTCTGAATAATAAATTCTATGGGCTTCAAAAACAAGTACAATTAAAGGAGAGCAAAAAGGAGAGACTGTTGAAGGGCAGAGGAGGACAGGCTTGGTCAGAGGGTGTTTTTGGGGGGTGATGTGGGGGATATTGGCTGCAACTAAGGAGACCTTGATATGCTGGGATCTTGCTACTCAGAACAAATACTCTTTGATGATAGCTTGTGACATTGCTACCCATGCAAACACCCTTTGACTGGGGTCATTTGTGGCCTCAGCTGACGGAGAAGGGCTTTGAAGTTGATCCAGATGGGAGAATTGGCGTTAGGTTGTTATCAAGGAGAGGGATTTTCCTTCAATTTAGGCTCATAAATGTTGCTTCTGGGCAGAGAGGCCTTCCCTAGCCATGTTGTACATCATTTTTCTGTTCGAGTGGCCCCTACATTCTTAATCCTCTTCTGTCTTCTGGAATACGTTATTGATTGAGAAAAATTTATTTATTCCTGGCTAGTCAAAGCTTTATGCTCTTTGGGGGTGGTTATCCATTCTTGGATCAGACAGAGGAGGGTGTGGCCAAGGACATGTGGTGCTAATGTAGCAGCCTACTGACCCCACCATTTCCCTCAATGTCAACTATGGGATAAGTTGCTAGAGAAGGAGATAGTATCAGCCTCCCCAAAACATCTTTGCTGTAAGACTCCTAACTTAACCTTCAACTTACGACCTTAGGGAATAAATGCATGTTTTTAAAAATTATTATCGTAAAGGTAAAAATATTTTCATGTCTTCTTCCTGCATAATAAGCACCTTATTTTCAACTGGGAGTCAGGAAACATATCCACAGGTGAGTGCAGGAGCTGAGTGAGGTCAACTTTGGCTTGGTTTCCCAGGAGGAAGTGCTCCACCATTGGAGGTGGGGTCTCAACATTCTTCTAATCCACCTATTCTTACCGAATTTTAATTGGTGATCTCATTTGGGGCTCAGGCAAACTGACTAGGAGAAGAGCTGAAGGGAGTGACATTCCCTCATTCCACTAGTTGAAAAATGGCTTAGAGGAACATTGAAAGCAGAAGGGCTTTTTCCTAGCTTCACATAGATTGTGGGCAGAGACTTCCTGTGTATGATTCATCAGTAATGAACTGATCAAATAAATCATACTACATCTGTAATGGAATACAGTGCAGCTATACAAAAGCATGAGGAAATTGGAAGGATATGGAAAGCTTTCCAGGGTCTATTAAAGTGAAAAAAAGCCAGAGCAGAGCAGTGTATATTTTAGGTTTTGACTCACTGTTAGAAAAAGGAGAAAAACAAAAATATATGTTCATATATGCTTGCATTTACATAAACAAACTTGGCCAGTACACACAATGAATACAAAATAAAAATAAAATAAATGACCAGTGGAAGAATAGGGTGAGATATGCATGAATGGGTTAAAGGACTGGAAGGTAGACTATAGATATTAGTTTTCAATTTAATTTTTGATCCATGTTCATTAAACATTTTAACAAAATACAAAAAATATAAAGTTAAAATTACAACATGGGAAAATGAAAATTAAAAAAAAAAAAGAGCAGGACAAACCAGTGAAATCTCCTTTTAAATAATTTTGCCTAAATTCTTACTCTGGGAATTCTTTCTCTCTTTCCTTTCTTTCTTCCTCCTGTGTGTGTCCTTCCTTTTTGCCTTGTTGGAGAAGGGCTTTGAAATGACTTGGTGAAGAAAAAGTACATATAACACAAAACCGATTTTTGAAAGTTTTCCTGATTCACTTCTAGCAAACCTGTGTGAAAGAACCAATGAATTTCCCCCCCCTGCCCACCAAGTAACTATATAACTGGATAAACTATCAAAAAACAACCATTTGGTTTACTGGAAATAGACCAAAGCATTTATTCATGAAACCTACTGAATTTGGGTTAAGAATAGAAGTCTGTGGTATTCTTACCTGGGGTTCCTCCCATCCCCTCTCCACGTCTACTAGTAGTTCATTAAGAGTAGGTGGGAAGGCCATAAAAACCAGTCGTTTTACTGCCACTTCCAGAAGAGCTTACTTGATTTGGACTGTTATCAAGTCAAAGTGGTGATCTTGGCAGCAAGAAAACAGGGAAGGCTAGTGGCTTTGATAGTCTAAGACTGTGGGTCTCTTTGGGGCATGCAATGAACTAACAGACAGGTTAGAAATTTAACAGGAAGGTCTGGAAGTGAGACAACCGTAATAGGCTTGATATGTTCTCCACATACCGTGTGCATATAAACAGCAGACGCTGGAGTGAACCTAAGCCACATGCACATCCCTGGCCAATAGCGCCTGTGCTTATGTACTGAGGAGTATGTGAGGCAACCCAAGAGGGCCTAGCAGGAAGCAACTGCAGGAGAGACTTGAAAGTGGCCTGAATTTTGAATGAGCTCCCTAGTTCACATACTGATTTCATCAGCAGAGAATGGAAGCCTTCCTGGCTCAAGGCGTTTGAACACCAGCTGTAATTAATCTGTGGTTGAACAGACATTAGGGTGAACTTTAGGAAGCTAGGCTTAGAAATGAAAATAAACAAAATCAGAACAAAAGTGAGCAGAAACATCAGCAGCCAGACGCTATGGAGAAGATAGTCCTTACAAACTTAGTCTAGGCAAGTTACTCAACAGACAAACAGACAAATCAACAATAGCAACAGTAATCTTTGGGGGCAGGGTGGTAGGGAGAATTAGAATTCAGAGTTGCTAAAATATATGATCTAAGATGTCCAAGATTCAATAAAAAATTATGATACCTGCCAGTAAACAAGAAAGTCTGACTTATAGTATGGAAAAATAAAGCAGTCAATAGAAACTGTCTGAGTTTCCCCAGATGTTGGATTTAATAGATGAATGCTTCAAATTAGGTATTATGAATACTTTAAAGTAACTAAAAGAAATCACATTCAAAGAATTAAACAAAAGTAGAATAACAAGGATTCAATGAATAGTGAATCTCAAGAAAAATATGGCAATTAAAAAAATTCTTAGTTAAAAAGTGTAATGATTTAAATGAAAAATTCACTAGAGTGGCTAAATAGCAGAAGAATGAATCAGCAAATTGAAGTAAATCAACAGAAATTACCCAAACTGATTAACAGGGAGAAAAAAAGGTTGAGGATGAATGAATACAACCTCAGTGACCTGTGAGCCAACATCAAGAGTACCAACATCCATGTAATGGTCATCTCAGAAAGAGGAAATAATGGTCAAAAACAAACAAACAAACAACCCAAGCTCAATAAAACCCAAGCACAATAAACACAAAAAAACATACAAATAGACACATCATTACGATACTGTTGAAAGCTAAACAAAAGAGAAAATCTTGAAAGTAAAAACAGGAAAGCAATTCCTCCTGTACAGAGAAGCAATACGATCACTGACTTCGCATCAGAAACAATGGAGTCTGAAGGTAGTGGAATGACATTTTCAAAATGATGAAAGAAAGAAAACATTTCTAAATCTGACAAAAGTATTCTTCAAAATCAAGGTGAAATAAACACATTCCCAGGTACACAAGTATTGAGAGAATTTGTTGTTAGCAGACCTGCCTTACAAGAAATACTAAAAGAAAACCTTTGGGCTGAAAAGAAGTGACACCAGACAGTAACTGAATTCACAGAAAGAAAGGAAGACCTCTGGAAAATGGCAACGGTTTGAAAATTAAATGACATATTTCTAAATAACCTACAGGTCAAAAAAGTAATCTGAAAAGGACATTAGAAAGTATTTTGAACTGAATGAAAATAGAAAGACAATATATTCATGGTTTATGGGATGAAAATAAAGCAGTACTTACAGGGAAATATATGGCTCTGAATGCGTATATGAAAAGAAAAGAAAGGTCTTAAGTCAATTACCTTAGTTTCCCCATTAAGAAATTAGAAAAGGTGGAGTAAAACTAAACCCAAAGCAAACAGAAGGGAGTAAATAATAAAGAGCAAAGTGGAAGTCAATGGAATAGAAAATACAAAGTAAATGAAATAAAGACTTGTTTCTTTGAAAAGATTAAAGAAGTTGAGAAAAACCTGTATTTTCTGTTGCTCATGTCTGTGGCTTAAAATCCATAATTTCATTATCTTATAGTTCTGGAGATCAGAAGTCTGACATGGATCTCAAGCTGTTGGCAGGGTGGATTCCTTTCTGAAGATTCTAGGGAGAATCCATTTCCTTTCTTTTTTCAGCTCAAGAGGCTTTCCTTGGCTCATGACCCCCTTCCTACATCTTTATAGCCAACAACATCAGTCCAGATTCTTCTCACACTGCCATCTCTCTGACTCTTCTTTTTCTGCCACCTTCTACTACTTTTAAGGAGTCTTGTGATTACATTGGCTTCACTAGGATAATCCAGAATAATCTTCCTATCTTAAAGTCAGCTGATTGACATCTATAATTTCACCTGCAACCTTAATTCCTCTTTGCCACATAACATATATTAATAGGTTCTAGGGATTAAGATGTGGACTTACTTGGAGGACCATTATCCTGCCTACCACAAGCGCTTAGCTTGACTGATCAAGAAAATAAGGGAGGAAACACAAAATCATGAATAAAAGAGGTGAAATCACTACTGATCATACAGAAATTAAAAGGACTATAAGGGGAACAGTATGAATGACTTAATGCCAGAAAATTCAACAACTTAGATGAAATTAAGAAATCCCTAGAAAGACACAAATTATGAAAACTGATTTAGAAAGAAAATCTGAGTAGGCTGGCAATAAGCAAAGAAATAGAATTAGTAATTTAAATTATTTCCACGAAGAAAACCCTAAGCCCAGATGGTTTCATTGGTGAATTCAGTCCAATATTTAAAGAATTCAACCCTTTCAAAAAATAGAGAAGGTAGGAACAATTCCCAATTTAGTGTATGAGGCAAATATTACCATCATACCAAAACCAGAGAAAGATATAGAAAGAAAAGACCTAATATCCTTCATGAACATAAATCAAAACTTTAAAAGTATTAGCAAACTGAAATCCGAAGTATATAAAAAGTGTTATACACCATGATCGAATGGCATTTATCTAAGATATGCCAAGTTTAATATCTAAAAATCCATTAATGTATACTATCATAGTAATACAAGACAAAAACTAGATGATTATCTCAGTAGATACTGAAGAATAATTTGACAAAAATCAGCACATTTTCATGATCAAAATACTGAACTAAATAAGGGAACTTTCTCAACCTTATAATGGGTATTTATAAAAAAAACTTATAGCTAACTCCATATTAAATGCTGAAAGACCGAATGTTTTCCTATAAAATTTGGAATAAGATGTCCTCTCTTGCTATGTGTGTTCAATGTTGTACTTGAGGTTTTAACTAGTACAATAGGGCAAAAACTAATGAAGAATGAGTGAACAAATGAATGAGTGAATGAGTGAAAGAAGGCATTTAGATTGGAAAGGTAGAAGTAAAACTATCTTTAGTCACGGATGATATGATCTCATATGTAGAAAATCCTAAGGAATCCACACAGAATCTACTAAAACTGATAAACAGGTTTAGCGAGGTTATAGAAGATTAATATATAAAAGTTAATTGTATTTTTCTATATCATAGCAACAAACAATCCAAAAAATGAAAATTTTCTTAATACCATTCACAAAAGGACCAAAAAAGATAAAACACTTAGGAATAGATTTAGTAAAGAAGTATAATATTTGTTCAATGAAAACTAGAAAGCATTTCTTAGGGAAATTAAAGCATATCAAAATAAATGGAGAATAATTCCATGTTTAGGAACTGAAAAACTCAATATTGTTAACATCTTAATTCTCCCCAAATTGATCTATGGATTTAATGCAATCTGAATAACCCCAGAATTTTGGGGAAATTGACAAGCTAATCCTAAAGCTCATATGGAAATACAATTTTGAAAAAAAAAGATTGGAGGACTTAGTTGATTTGTAAACTTAATACATAGGTACAGTGATCAATATAGTGTTGTATTGGTATAAGAACAGACATATAGATCAATGGAACAGAATTGAGGCTCTTTACATTTATAATCAATCTATTTTCAAAAAAGGTGCCAAGATAATTTAATGGGATGAGAAATAGTCTTTTACCAAATGGTGCTGGGACAACTGAATATCTATCTGGAAAAATAAAAATTAACTTAGACGCTTATCTTTTATCAAACACAAAAATTACCTGAAATTATCAAAACCTGAATGTAAGAGATAAGCTGGAAAACTTCTGGAAGAAACATAGAACATTTTAGTGATGTTAGGTTAGGCAAAGAGTCCTTAGATAGGATATCAAAAGCTTAAGGCAAAAAAGAACAAAAATGAAAAATTGATTTCATTAAAATTAAAATCTTTTGCATTTCAAAAGATACCATTAAGAAAATTCAAGGACAAGCTATAGACTTGGAGAAAGTATTTGCATATCATATATTTGATAAAGGATTTCCATCCAGAATATGTAAAGAACTCTTAAAACTCAGTAATGAGAAGACAAGCCAATTAAAAAAGGGACAAAAGGCTTAGAAACTTCACTAAATAGTACATACACATGGCTCTGAAATACAAGAAAAAATTATCAACAGTAGTCATTAGTGAAGTGCAAATTAGCAATACGATGTGAGAACCTGTATACCATCACTAGAACAGCTAAAATCAAGAAAGCAGATGACATGAAGTGTTAGCCAGGATGTGGAGAAACTAGAACCCTCATACACTGCTCGTGGAAATTTAAAGTGGTACAGCTGCTTTGGCCTTTTTAAAAAGTTAAAAAAAAAAACAAAACAACTTATCCTATGGACCATCATTTCTATTTCTAGGAGTCTACCCAAGAGAAATTAAAACATGTGTCCACACAAAGACTTACATGAGAACGTTCATTATCAATATTACTCATAATAGCCTCAAACTGGAAAGAACCCAAATGTCCATCAACTGATTAGCAAGGAATAGTTAGACAAAATGGGTATATTCATTTAACAATATACTATTCATCAATGAAAAGGAATGATGTGCAATATGGATGGTATCTTGTATGCTACAACATGTTAAGTGAAAACATTAAGTGAAAGAAGGCAGTTGCCAAGGACTTCATGTTCTATGATTTCATTTATATGAAATATTCAGTTAGGCAAATTTATGTAGGCAGAAGGCTGATCAGTGGTTATCTGGAGCTGAGGGTGGTAATGGGGATTGACTACAAATAAGTTTTGAGGAATTTGTTTTGGGTAGTAAAAATGTTCTAAAGCAAGATGGTGGTGATGGTTGCACAACTGTATAAAGTTACTGAATAGTATTGAATTGTATGCTTATAATGGGTCAATTATATGGTATGCAAATTATGCCTATAAAGCTATTTTTCTTAAAGAATTCCCATCAAAGAAAAAATAAGGGCAGAGGAAATCGGATAGTGATATACAAAATGTGTTTTGTGAAAGTCTATCTCAGCTGACCAAATGTATTATAGTTTCCTCCAGTCAGAGCATGATCAAAGGTCTATAATAGCAAAGCCATTGAGAAACACAATTATTCTGGTTATTGAATCATGAGATAAATTTCTTTTGCTGAATTAATTTTATTCACTTATTCATAAATATTCATTGTGCATCTGTTATGTGCCAAGCACTATGTTAGCTTCCGGTTATAGAGGAGTGAACAGAACAGTCACGGTCATGGCTCTTACCTTCCTGGGGTTTTGAGTCTAGTGGTTCTTCTTAGGTATGATTCTTACGCATTTTGAAAAAACATAAGTTGGATTTTACTGTATGCATTTTGTTTTTTTTACTTATTATATCAAAAGCATCTAATCTTTAAAAGCTCTTCATAAACATTTTTATCTGCTGCAACCTTTACTTCAATGTGCCTTGACATTGAACATTTAAATTGTTTCCAGTTTACTGATATTATATATAATGCTCCAAATAATTTCTTTGCAAATGAATCTTTGTTTTCCTTTTTTTTTTTTCTCAGTAGAGATATTGGATCAATGTTATAAATAAAGTTCTTGATACTACTGCCGAATTGTTTTCTGGAAAGCTGGTATCAGTTTGCAATTCCACTGCAGGGTGGAGGACTTATTATCTTCTAAGACATTGGGCTAGATTGGAGGATGAACTGCAGTCCACAGAAGTGAGCCATGCCCTCAACTATGAGGAGTGGGCCCTGGTCATAGGTGTTTAGTGCTCTCCGAAGAAACCTCGGAGCACAGATTCTTCATCGAAGGCTGAACTAATTGCTGGCTGAGCTCTGTCCTCATTCAGGCTGCAGAAAATAGCTACCCCAACGAGACCCAGGCCTCAAAATGAAACTCAGAGTTGGGGGGGTGGGGCGGCTGGCAGACAAACTGACCCCATACAAGGAGGGAAGAGTGTTATGGACAAAGTTGCTCACATTAAGCACAAGCAAGATGTAAAGGAAAATCAGACCAACACGGCAAACATATCACAGGAAAATCAGTCAAAAGTCAGGTGAAATCTGGAAGAAACATAAATCAGGAGATAGAAGTAGCTTCCCTGTGAATGTTTTCCTTTAGAAAATAAATTAGTAGGAATATAAATGTGATAAAACAAGAACTGAAAGATGAGATGATAAAACTACAGAATGAGTTATAAAAGGAGATCGCAGACCTAGGAAATGAATTGAAATAAAGTAACATAAAATACCAAGGAATAGAATAGACACAGCTAAAAACTGAATTAATGGCACGAAGGGAAAGCTGGAGATGATCACAGTGCAGAGAGAAGTGAAAAAAGAGATTAATTAGAAAGAAGAAGAAGTGAGGCAAAGATGATTCAAAATAAGGTAACGGGTATCCCTGCCATAGACAATCCTTCCAAGAAGAATTCAGAGAAAATGCAAACCTGCAGATCTGCAGGTGGCCAGGTATAGCACATGTGTAGGAAGACAGATTGAGAATGGCTGCCATCAAGAAGTTTTGTAGGTTAAACTATTGAACTTAACAAAACAAAGAAGGAATTCTTCAGGCATCTAAGCAGAGAGTAGTCCCTGACACTGGGAGAGATTTGGCTGTTCTCCAATACACCATGGTAAATTTCAAAGAAAATGGAGCGATGTTTAGAAAGTTCTGAGGTTTAGAAAGTGAAGCCTGAGAAAAGTCTATGCAGCCAGAGAGTTACAGTCTTAAACATGAAATCACAGCCAGACTTGAGCACTTACTATACCTGCTTGTGTGAAACCAGAGCTCTTTGGTGATGGGATCAAGTTTGGTCAGGTGATAGGATAGGATAGGATAGGATGGAATGGAATGGAATGCTACTTTAAAAAACTTTGGCAATGGAATGGAATAGAATGCTACTCTAAAAAATTTGGCAAAGAAATAAATTAATAAATAAAAAACTTTGGCAAAATGAAGCCAACCCAAACGGGCAGCCCAGGCATTGCAGGGTGGGGCAAGGGAGGGAAAGCTGGAGGAAATGTGAGCATATTATTACTCCCATGCTGTTGGGAGCAGCGAGTTAGTCAATAGTACTTAAAATTCTAGTTAAAAAATATCACTGTAACCTCTTAATATTTTTTGTAATATTTAAAGTTTTTCTTTAATCTTAATTTTTAAAAATTTTTTAAAATTTATTTTTTACATTTATTTATTTTTGAGAGACAGAGACAGAGCACGAGCAGGGGAGGGGCAGAGAGAAAGGGAGACACAGAATCGGAAGCAGGCTCCAGGCTCCAAGCTGTCAGTACAGAGCCTGATGTGGGGCTTGAACCCATGAACCATGAGATCATGACCTGGGCTAAAGTTAGACGCTTAACCGACTGAGCCTCCCAGGTGCTATTAATCTTAGAGTAATTTTTAAGAAGTTAATCTCAGGGGTAAAGAAGCACTTGATGTACTATAGATCTTTTAAATTTCCTTCAGTTTCTTTCTCTTCTGTTAAGTTCAAGAAAATAATTAAATTTACAAATTAAATTACAATTTTTAATTTACATACAGTTATCTCATTTTGGTCTCTATCTCATGTTTCCTTTCCTCTCTTTTCTAACATCTGTATAAATATAAATAAAAATGTAAAGAAGATCACAAAATATTAACACTACTCATTTCTGATTGGTGAGATTCCCAGTGATTTGTTGACATATTTTTGTACTTTTCTATATGTCTTGCCTTTTAAAGTAATGAGTATGAATCATTATATAATATTAACTATTGTTCCAAAATGTTATACATGTTCTTTGCAGAAAATTTGAAACATACAGATAAGAAAGGGAAAAAGAAAAACCTGCCATCCAGATATATCTGGAGGTTGTGACCTGTTCTGTTGGTGGTTGCCAATGAACATTGCTTCTGGGTATTCATCCCTTTTTGTAGCCCCCTCCCACATTAACTCTGGGCTTGGTCATGTGTGATGGTTAATTTTATTTGTCAACTTGGCTAGGCTTTGTCAATTTTATTTGTCAATTTGTGGTGCCTAGTTGTTTGGTCAGTGTTGCTGTGACTTTGATTTTTTTTTTTAGATGTGATTAATATTTAAATCAGACTAGACTTTGAGGAAGCAGATTACTCTTTATATTGTGGGTGAGCCGCATCTAATCAGTTGCAGGCCTTAAGAACAAAGACCAAGGTTTTCCAAGAAGGACTTCTCCACAAGATTGCAACATGAAACCCTACCTGAGTTTTCAGCCTGCTGCTTTGTGGAATTCAGACTCAAGACTGCAGCATCAACTCTTATTTTAATTTCCAATCTGTCAGCCTGCCCTACAATTTCAGACTTGTCAGTGTGTGTGTGTGTGTGTGTGTGTGTGTGTGTGTGTGTATACTTCTCTCAGCCTTGAACTACCATGTGAAGAGATCTGGCTGCTTTGCTGGAGAGACAGAGAGATGAAGTTTCAGGCAACCCCTAACTCTTCCAGGCCTCCCAACTGGAGGAGCCAAACAGGTGACTGAAGCCCTCCTAGAGGTCAGTCTTAGTCATGCCACCAGGTGATTGCAGCTGCATAAGTGACCTCAGGAGAGACCAGCAGAAAAACTATCCAGACTAGAATCATGAGCAAGTAAATCGTTATTGCTTTAAGTCATTGATTTTTGGGGTGGTCTGTTACTTACTAATGGATAACTTAATATAACTACAATTACTATTTTGGCACATGAAATTCTAGTCTTTTTATATAATTTGAACATTTTAAGAAAATTGGAATCATACTCTATAATTTTACATCATGCTTTTTTGGGGACATTAAGAGCAGTTTCTTTAACTCCAGCTTTAGCAGATGCATAGTTTTTTTTACTGTTTCCTATTGTTGTACATTTTGACCATTTTTATTAATATTTAAATTTAATAAAAATACAACATTTTGCTCTTATAAACAACACTATGATAAATGTTCTTGTATATATTATCAGAATCACCCATCTAAGTGGCTCCTATGTTCCAGGCTTGTGGAAATTGTGTGAGATGATAATAAATGTTTATTATTTTAAGCCACTAAGTAATGGTATAATTTCTTATGCAGCAATTAGTACTAGCTAGTACAGGCCCGATTAGGACTTTTGGGTTTTTCACCTTTGAAATAGGAAAACCTACCACATATTTGGTTCCTTGTAACCCAACTGTTAATAGTGACTAACTCTACCTGTATTTATGGAGGGAGAATTTGGACAATTTACACCACACATTCACTTCTTGGGCCTTTTCCTTCACAATAGTGTCTTCATTGACCTCCCATACCCTGACAACTCATTAATATATATTTGAGCCCCAGCCCTAGTTTTTTCCCTGCACAGATATCAGGCTCATATCTCCAATTGCCCACTTCCAATCATCTCCTCCTGGATGTTCCTCATGGCATTTAAAATGAAGTTCATCATCTCCTGTTACAATCTCTTCCTCCTTTCTTATCTGCCTTGAATGAGAGGTGGAGATAGGTTGGATGTGGAATGAGCACATGACGGTGTATTAGTTATCTATTGCTGTGTAACAACTTATCCCAAAACTTAGTGGCTTACAACAGTAAATACTATCTTGCACAGCTTCTGAGACTCAGGAGTCTGGGAGTGGATTATCTGTGTGTTTCTAGCTCAGAGTCTCTCTTGAGGTTGCAGTCAAGATGTTGTCTGGGACTGTAGTAGTCCAAAGACTTGCTTGGGGCTGAAGGGGCTCTTTTGTCTCTTTCTCTCTTTCTCTTTCTTTCTTTCATATGATTTATTATCAAATTGGTTTCCATACAACACCCAGTGCTCATCCCAACAGGTACCCTCCTCAATGCCCACCACCCACTTTCCCCTCTCCCCCACCCCCCATCAACCCTCAGTTTGTTCACAGTATTTAAGAATCTCTTATGGTTTGACTCACTTCCTCTCTGTAACTTTTTCCCCCTTCTCCTCCCCCATGGTCTTCTGTTAAGTTTCTCAGGATCCACATATGAGTGAAAATATATGGTATCGGTCTTTCTCTGCCTGACTTATTTCACGTAGCATGATACCCTCCAGTTCATTCATGTTGTTGCAAATGGCCAGATTTCATTCTTTCTTATTGCCAAGTAGTATTCCATTGTATACATAAACCACATCTTCTTTATCCACTCATCAGTTGATGGACATTTAGGCTCTTTCCGTAATTTGGCTATTGTTGAAAGTGCTGCTATAAACATTGGGGTACATGTCTGAAGGGCCTATTTCTAAGATATCTCACTCCCATGGTTGTTGGCTAGAGACTTCAGGTTTTTGGTACTTGTAGGAAGGAGACCTCCATTCCTCACCACCTGGATTTCACCAAAGAGCTGCTTTTTTAAGAGTCTTCCCAGTATGGTAACCAGCTTCCCATGGAGCAAGTGATCCAGGAGCAAGGCAGAAACCACAAGGTCACTGATGACCTAGCCTTGAAAGTCACATGCTATCACTTCTCCCGTATTTTCCTGGCCATAACACACCAATCCTGAAACAAAGTGGTTGGGATCACATAAAGATGTAAATATGGGGGTGGAATAGGGGTCATTCAGAGCCATCGTGAAGATTGGCAATCACAGACACTATTCCTGTGCCAGTAGTTCTGGTATTGAGACAACTGGGGCTCCTGCAGGGCTTGGAGATCATTTGTGCCAGGATAAAGTGTTTAAGGCCAGACCACTTAATTGAGAAAGGATAAAATCAGAAGGGGAGCCAAGATGAGACCCAGAGTGGCATACGGGGCAAAGTCAGTAACTTTGTATATTTAACCTACGTGTGTGTATGAGAGTTCCTTGTGGAAGGGCACAAATTGAAAAAGACCTTAAGAGGGGGGTGTGTGATCTTGGCCATCACTACTGCAGGGACTAGCTTCTCTCTCACCTCTTGCTTCAGTCTTACCCAGCTAAATATTTGCAGTTCATAACTATGTCCTGCCTCTGTCTGGACTCTTCCTATGGTTTTCCTGCATGGGAGCACAGTCTTAATTTGTGATGGCCTAGATGCACACCTCAAGGCAAGGAATTTTAGTGCAAGTAGATCATTTAGATGACACTGTGAGATGCTGGTAAGAGATGAGCGAAGTGCATTGGTAAGACATAGGGAAATAAAGGCAGTCAAGCAAGTTATCTCTATGGGAAACTGGCTTAGTCCCCCTGGAGAACTCTGGGAAATAGTGTAGAACAGTGAGGAACTGGCCTTTGAGTTA
This sequence comes from Puma concolor, assembly GCF_028749965.1. NCBI lineage: Eukaryota > Metazoa > Chordata > Mammalia > Carnivora > Felidae > Puma > Puma concolor. The sequence continues at coordinate 31,705,065 of NC_141675.1, read as the reverse complement.
TCCTACCTGAGTGGCAAGATTCCACCAACTTCCAGCTGTCATTGGCTGAGGCTGCTCTCAGGAGTTAATTCTCAGGCACTCTGGCCTGCCACTTGAGCAGGCAGAGTTTATACCACAGCTGGAGGAAGCCCTTGGCCTCAGAGTTGCAGTTGCTGGCATTTGGCAGTAGGAACTTGGAGGCTGGGCCTGCAGGGACATGTTAGGGAGATATGGGAGGGGAACTGATGGCACGTTCTGTGAGTACCTTTAGAGTTCAAGTCAGGTATCACCTACTTTGGGAAGCACTCCATGGCCCCTCATTTGTTTCTCCCCTCGTGAGTTGAGTGTCTCTCAGCTTTGCTCCCACCCACCCACATGTCACTGTATTTAACTGTCTGCATCTCTCCTGCTAAACTCTGAGCCCACTGGAGACATGGACCCGGTCTTCCATCACCGTAGCTCTGTGGTACCTAGAAGAAGAAATGACCCAGAGAGAATCTGGCACATGGTAGGTGCTCAAGAAGTCTTGAATTAATGAATGAATGAATAAGGAATTCTCTTCATCATGTGGAATAGCATTGGTTATGTTCTGTGTATTTCTGTGTCTAAAAGCTTTAACATAAATTATCACTATTTCTACTGTAGTGGGCTTATTTAATGGGAATAATTTCCTACGGAGGGGTCTTTCAGGTACAAGAAAAGCACAAAGATGTTTATGGTGTACCAGGTGGCGCACTAGGGCCTGGCTGATTCACTGCTCAGCACCCCCCAGATTCCTGGGGAAAAGCTGGGGAAAGGGCATGAGTGGCTGTCATGCAGCAGTTTTCTGCCTAGAAAACCCTTCCGTGGGGTGAGGATGAGGGAGGAGGAATGGCAGGGTTTCTGCACAGACCGAGAGTGCCCCAGAGATCCCATCTACTCTCATTTTAGGTAGTCATGATTTACTCATTGTCACAGTCACTTAGCACTCTGGGAAGGATGCATTGTCTCTGAGTAGAGCACAGTAGTGATGATTTGGCTGTTATTATGGATAATAATTGTGTTTGCTGTCTGTGCTGCCTAGGCTTATTCGGGAGCATAGTTACCACTGCTATCATTTTAAATATTTTAATTAATGATACTATGCTGTGCTCCTTGCCTTGAGGCTCCTTAAGCAAAATGAGCAATTAAAAAAACCACAAAAAGCCAATGAATGAAAATAAAAGAAAGGGCATTTAAAAAATCATTCTGTTCCTATGATGTTTCAGGCTTGAAAAATGTATTCCGCTGTCTGCTGCAGGCAAGAGAAAATTCTCACTACTCCCGCCTGTTATCTTTTGCTCCCATAGTCATCCATCTCCCGTAGCTGCTGAGTGACATGGAATATACATAAAGCATCATCAAAAAGAACAGGAGAAGAGGAAAAGGGAAAAACAGCACCCAGAAAACTTGGAGCCTCATGCTTTTAAAAGTACGTCATTATCCTCGATCATCACCGTCAATCATTGTTATCAATTATTTTATACTTTGCCGGCCTTGTGGATATCACCGGGGAGATGGCGAAGAGGTAGTATCTCTATCTCTGAGCTCTTTCAGTCCAATTTTAGTGTCTGTCCCGCTGGAGTGAGCACTATGGGTGTCTTTCAGGGTAGTGACTGGAAATGGTTCTGGCTGAGCAACTGAAAGCCTTGGGATGTTCTGTGAGGCTGATGGGTGAATGCAGGAGAGAGGCTAGCAGGGTAGGGCAATCTGAAATGTTAATGCTCTGTTTTCATGATGTAGGAGATATGAAGGAGTCTAAGAGGTGAAATTTCCCTCTGCATCTCATCACCACCTGAGCTCTCTGGCCAGGTCAGGATTCCAAACTCAGGACTCTTGCTTGGCCTGCTGAAGTTTGACTTCCAGAGTGTTGTTAAAAGGTTTGAATTAGTAGCCAATACTTAGAAATGGAGGCATAAAACTTGAAAATTTATTTAGCCTCCAGTCTCATCTGCCAACCCCAACCATGTGGCATTACTGGGTGGGTGCCCTTTCTTTGGTGTGCCGGAACTGGCTTCTGCCAGCCTGTGAGAGAGAGCATGTGCACATCTTCAACTCTGTGTTCAGTGACTTCACATTGGTTGCTCGATATCATTAAGATCAGCCATAGTGGGAATACTTATACCATGAATACTAGCAAATGCTACAAATTAGGTTTTTTTTTTCTTTCAGAGAGCCCATTGTTAAACATTTACCAGCATACCTATAGCTCCCCATCGTCAGCTTACAATGAGGCTGTATTGCCTGCCTTGTCCCCTGGGTTTAGATCCCAAATTTAAGATCTTACTTCTTTGTGTACCATGGTCCTGTGAAGAAACTTCCTACCCCAGGCCTTTGTTTGGAAGGATAGGCTCATCAAAACAAGGGTCTGAAGGGGAGAAGATGATGGTCAGCTTCAAGCTGGAGGAGGCAGTGACCTGATCTGTGAGGGTGAAAGACTTCTGTGAGCCTGGAAAGGGAAGAGTTCATTCTGGGAAGGGGTGGACAAATTCCTTGTGTGGCAGACACCCAGCCCCTATTTACACAGTATCCCATTTATATGCAGCCTGGGAGTGGCAGGAAAGTTAGTCAAGGATGCGGGGAAGTCACAGGCTATGAAACAGACCACTTGTGCTCTGGGGCTGGGGGCATGGGAGAGGTATCCACTGGCAGGACTGACTTCATGGGCATGTGGCCTGTGCAGTTACACTTGGTTTAATGCTCTGCTGTCACTGTCTTGAAATTCATAATAATTGTTGAACCACGGGATCTGCATTTTTATTTTGCACTGACTGGGCTCTACAAATTAGGTATCTGGTTCTGTGTACTGTGAATGGACAGGTAACCCACTTGCTCTGGGATGCCTAACCTTTCACAGGGCTTCCTGTGCAACTCCAAGAAGCTAGAGAGAGGTCCTTCAGAATTTCCCATCAACCCCTGTGCATGGGGCTTAATCAGATTTATGTGGTCAGAAACACTAAGAGACATGTTTTTTTGGGTGGGTGCCGAGCTGTCTTACTGTACTAGGTTGAAATTTGTTTTGCCTTGGATGAACTGGAAGTACAGTGCCAAACTTAGGTAAATGGGACAAGGTCTCTTCCCAAAGGAAGAGCCTAGTGGGAGACATGCAGAGTGACCCACAACTCTGACCCCACGTAGCACATTAGGATTGAAATCTGTCAAATGGGCCATGGGGGTGCAGAAACAGGAGCAGTTGGTTCTGCATAATTAGGATCAGGGGAATTTGTGGCAAGGCCCTGAAGGTGAGTAGGAACTCTCTGGGAGGAGAGGGTGAGAAGATGTAAGCCAGATGCTTCACTAGAACCCTCTTGCTTAGGGGTATTTTTTTAAATGTTTATTTAGAGAGAGAGAGCGAGCGAGCATGAGCATGCACACCCGCATGAGTGGGGGAAGGGGCAGAGAGAGAGGGAGAGAGAGAATCCCAAGCAGGCTCCGTGATGTCAGTGCAGAACCTTGAGATCATGACCTGAGCCGAAATCAAGAGTCAGATGCTTTACCAACTGAGCCACCCAGTTGCCACGGGTCTGCTGTGTTTTGATGGTGCTGCAACTGTTAGCAATAGTGAGATCCACCACCTCTCCTGTCTTGTGCTGTGGCTGTGATGAGGTCACAAAACCAGTCTGGAGGCTGGTTCAAATGACTACTTTGTAAGGAGATCTTTCTTCATTATGTGGTGGGAGAACGTTTAGAAATCATAGCAGATGTGCTCTCCCTAGTCCATTCCTTACCTGGTGACCCTTCCTCTATCTGGGTAGCATCCTTGTGTCAGAGAAGGGAGGTAACAGCAGAAGCCTTGGCCAGATTTTGGCTGTAAAAAACAGACTCTAAGGGGCATTGGGAAATAGTGAAGTCAGAGGGAGTCACAGGTTTTCTGAACCCTCAGAGTGGATAGGGTTTCTTATAGGGGGAAAGGGGAGTCAGAAGGGAGGGAGGAGTGAAGGGATGGTAAGGGTCCCAAGAACATGGGACTCTGTGGCCACCCTTCTTCAACTTATCCTGGGAAGAGGAAGGAAAGGCAGTTAGTTAAAGGCAGGGATCCTCAGTCCTATTAAAACTTAATGACTCCTTTATGTAGTAAATATTTTGTTAAGTCCTATTTACTATCTTGAAGTAAATGAAATTCATGGGTAATTTAACTCCCATCATTATGACAACCAATTAATACATCCACAGATTTCCAAAATATCCTACGGGGAATGGGATAGTCCTGGCTGAGAACCACTGGTTTAGGGATTCTGTTTCCTGGATAGGAACCAGGGAAAAGCAAGACCCTCAGACCAGCTGTGGGGTGTGTTGGGAAGGGCCAACGGCAGCCACAGAAAGTATCCTTTCACTAGGGTCCTCAGAGCTGCAAGAGGCAAAGGTGGGATGAGATGGAGCCACACAGTGTCCTGGGCATCACTGTGGGTTTGGCAGAGAGGTGCTAGGAGATAGAAGAGAGAGGCCAGCTCCAGAGGAGACTTGTGTCAGGAGTGAAGAATGGCCCAGCAATGACCTGCATGGCCTGATCATCTGTACCTGAAGGGGTGCAGATGTCTCCAGAGATCCCAGCATAGGTATACAGCTGCACTCCAGCCCCATCCTGCTTAAAGCTCATTGATAGAAATAGAGTCATAATTTTCCACACATGGAGTTTGTGGATGGACATTCTTATTTGCTACAGTTCTGTTCTGAAGAATCCCTCACTTGACTGGGTTCAGCTTCCTCCCACCTTCCCTACTGTGGAGGGGTAACCATAGCTTATGATCCGTTGCCTTAGCACAAATCTCTGCTGCTTAAAATCCAACTATGCCTGTCTCTTGGAAGATGAAGAATCTGGTGCAGAATAAAGATAGTTCTGTGGGTTTTATGACACATAAAAAAGCAAAAAGAGATCTCAAGTGTAGATGCTTAGAAGGTAAAAACTGCCCCTTTGGGGGACCATAGTCACATAATCTTGCTTTCTGTCTTTGCTAGAAAACGAGGCTGGTGGTGGTGAATGTATTTGCTCCAATGACAATAGAATGGGATTTAGAGGGAGAGAACCCTTGATTTGAATCTTGGTTTAGTTTTGCAGGCCATTCACTTAACTTCTTTGGAACTCAGTTCCTTTATCTATAAGAATGGTTGTGAAAATCAGATGTGGCAACAGAGAGAGAGCTTCTTGTCATCTGTAAGGTCATGGTTGTTAATTATTGCCATGAAAATTGCATCAAGAACAGCTAAGTTTTGCCATCCAGTGACCAGACAGGGGTAAGTAGATTTCTTCTGGTCTCAATGGTTTCTGCTTCAGAGAATTAGTACTTAAGAGTTCTTTGATTGGCACTTGAAGCTGGAAAAATTTCTTTGAAATCAATTTAATCACTGTGAGATAGATTTCATTATACAGTTGAGTGAAATGTAAACTACTATTTGCATATAGACTGTATCTGTAGGTGTTTAATTCTGATCATTCATTCCTTCTCATTGGCTCCTGGTTAGTTTTCAAGTTGGCTGTGTATTTGTTACAGGCTTATTTGAAACCCATTCATCCTTCTAGCCAGCCATCCATCCAACCAATAAAAGCACACTTGTTGAAGTATTTAATTTGTCCAAGTACCTAGGAGAGGTCCTGTGGGGATGCAGCCATGAATCTGATAAAACACTATTGTGGAGGCTGAGTATCAACTTCCTGGGCTCTTGACTATTTGCTTTACCTATTTTTGAGGGCACTTCTCGCATCTTCACTGAAGATTGTATACTTTATTTAGTTCAATTGTTTTATTTGTAATCTGTTTTTTTTGTTTGTTTGTTTGTTTTTTGAGGGATGGAAAGATCATGTGTTTGGGCTGAAAAGGACCAGATTATAATAGAGTGATATCAAGAAGACCGGGTCTTCAAAAGTAGCTGATCCTGTCAAGGTATATCCTGTTTCTCTATTTTATAGATTTACCAAAGTAAAGTTAAGAATTAAGAAAAACTGAAGTGTTAGAACAATATATACTCTAGGGGTGGAGAAGGCCTTCTAAAATAGGCCAGGAAACCCATAATCCAAAGAAGGAAAAATTAACATATTTGATGAGATAAATATTTAAAACTTTCATATGTCAAATGGTACCATAAACAAAACCTAGAGACAAAACACTAGGGGAAAAATACCCACAACTCATATGATAGACACAAGGTTAGTATCTCAGAAGCTGTACAGAATGCTAAGAAAAGGGCATATAGCCATTAAAAGGAAGTACAGGGCCACCTGGGTGGCTCAGGTGGTTAAGTCTCCGACTCTTGGTTTCAGCTCAGGTCATGATCTCATGGTACATGGGTTCAAGTCCCACATTGGGCTCCATGCTGATAGTGTTGAGCCTGCTTGGGATTCTCTCTCCCCCTCTCTCTGCCCCTCCTCTGCTCATGCTCACTCTCAAAAATAAACTTAAAAAAAAAAAAAAAAAAGGAAGTGCAAAGGCAGGTTATACCTGAGGAGGCAAACATGGTGAGTAAACATTTGAAAAGATGGACAGCCTCACTGGAAATCAGGCAAATGCAAATTGAAGGAATGATACACCATCTTTACTCAATTGATCAGCAAAACAAAATAATTGAGAAGAATTGCCAAAGCTTGGGGTGGTGTGGGGAAATGGGTTCTTTCATCGTTTGTAGGAATGTGAATAGTGATAACATTTTTGGAAAGTAATTTCAACCCAGTTTAAAAATTAAAAAGTACATATCCTTTGATCAAATAATCCCACTATTTCAGAGAAATAAAAGTGCTAGTACATAGGGAGAAATACACAAAAGTAACTATTGCAGCAGTGATTGTATAAAATAGGAACAGGGAGTTGGGTAATGTGGATGTTCATTGGTTCAGAGATGATTGAATAACTTACAATACATCTACGCTATGGACTATTATAACACTGCTAAAAAGCATGGCTTGGACTTATATTTTCTGCTGGAAAGGATCCGCCTTATAGGGAAAAATTAGGTCAAACAGTAAATCTGCATATATTGTTAAGCCCTAACAAGGAATTATGGAAACAAATACCTCAAACTACTGACATTGATTACTTCAAGGGGGTGAATTTGAGGGCAAGAGAAGACTAAGAATTGACATTCTTGTATGTTGCTGTTTTGTTTGGATTGTTATACCATTTTTCCATTGAGGTAGAAGTGAAGTAAAAAAAAGAAAGGAAGAGAGATGGGAGGGGGGCAGGGAGAAAGATAAAGAGAGGGTGAGAAAACAGGCTAGAGCATTAACATTTTAGACTTTAGCCTCATGGGGGAGAAAACAATGATTTCCTCAACCACGGGCAAAAGTGGTCATAAGTCAAAGACAGTAAGAGCAAAGAGAAATGCTGTTCTGTAGAGTCTGGCTCTTTAACCTGACGTCGTTATTCTTATAAATTAGAGATGCGGGCTGTTTTGGGGTTAATGCTGAGTATTTTAGTAGTGAGGTTCTTTTAGACTCTCTTTTACAATGAAGAATTTGTGCCCTGATTTTTTTTGTTGTTGTTAGCATCTTAGCAGGTTTATTTGTTGAAGGCTTATTTGAGATCCTGGTTGTTTAAATAGAAAATAAAATAAGAAAAGATAAATAAGCCCGAGAATAGGGGGGAAATATTATTTGTGTCCCTCAGTAGTTTGAAGGTTGCTGTAGTTCATCTTCAGATACCGAGCGTCATGAAAGATTTATTTAACCACATTTCTCTTAAGGTCGAAGGAGTTGAGATCACTCTTTCATCCAGGCTTCCTTTCTTCACCCAGGTCCTCTTATTTATTTCTCTCTTTTCCTGAGCCAAAATTTGAGCTGCTGTGAGAGATTCTTAGTCAGTTCCCAATATTTGAAACCACTTTCAACAATGCCATCCATCTCCTCCCCCTGCAAGTGGCATTATCTCCACATCCTTGGAGATGAGCTGCCTCCTCCCTCTTTTATCACTCTGAGCTGTACACGTTTGGTTACAAATGCCCCGATAATGTTCTCGTTGGTCTCTCACAAGTGAAATAACAGATAACCATTCTCCCGGTGATGGCGATGCTGTCATCCTGCACCCAGATAACCAGGAAAGGAGGTATCCACTCCCATTGCGTGCTGTGATTAAGATCTCGCTGGCGAAGATACAAGTGAGATTGCCTTTATAAAATAATATCTGTGCTCAGATCATTTTACTCAGCTCAGATAGCAGCTAACATCATTTCTTGGGGCCCTCCCCCTGTAATAATCTGCATTGGCTTTCAAACATGTGTGCTACCACCTGCCCTACTGGTGAGATAAGAACAAAAGTATTAGACGGCATATTAAATTGTGCTGCATTTTTCATATTACTCATACAAATGAGATACCAGCTGCAGGATAGTAGGTTTCGTTGTTGGCAGAACTCCCAATCATCGTGCTGTGGAAACAAGGGTAGCCTTCCATCTCAGCAGTGTGGGCTGTGGTCCGTGGGTGCTGTCCTCCCCAGGTCCACCTTCCTGGATTGCTTGATGTGAATTAACAGGGGACAAATCCTTTCATCCTAAACCACATTTAGGCTTAATGTACCGTTACCTAAAGGAGGTAATCCATAGGGTGTTTCCCAAATTTCAGTTATCAAGTCCCACTTTTTAATGATATTTGTTGTTCTGGAGTATCACCAATAATGTTATTTAATACTTTCCTTTAAATTATTATAATTTTAACTACTAAGCTTAATAATAAGAGTGATGAAATCACAAGTTTGTTATGCTTTTATTTTATCTACCTGATAGTAAGATAAACATGTAAACCATTAATGTTTTCTGTGCACCATCTAAACTAGTTCTGAGTGATACCCATGGATGTTCAAGAAACATCCCGTTTGAAAAACACCGCTAAAATAGTTCTCACTAAAGTGTATACTGCTAGCACAGATAATTTGTTGGTAGCTGCTTTTAGTGAATGATCTCAGAGCTGGAAAGGTAGGGAGGAAAAGCTACAGATACAAGAAGGGTTCAGAAAGGAAACGTTGGAAGGAAGTGAATAGCAGAACTGTCTAAGGTGCCATCTCATCCTGGTCAGACTTAGGTAAGTAAGATGGAGCCAGGGACACCTTGACCATCACCTCTCTGGGTTCCTGGTTCTCTCTCTGAGCCATAACACGTTTTCAGGAACCAGGACTCTGGGACGAGGCTTTTTCTGCCTCTTGCCTCTTCTTTGCCTCACACCATGGAAGCCCTCAGAGAGAACCAACCTTCCTGGGAGATGTCCCAGGTGACAGCATGCACAGGATTGTGCTCAACCCACTAGTGTCTGGACTGTGGTCAGAAGCACTGCTCAACCAGCGTCATGAAGAGGAGGCAAGGATGATACAGACGGCAGGTGCCAAGTGTTCGGGAGTGTTGCCAAGTGTTCTGTTAAGATTATTGTATTTATCCAAGACAAATGGCTCCATTATAAAGCCACATTGTATATATGTATATATGTTTTTTATATGTTGTTTTAAAAGCAAAAACAAAAAATATGAGAGATTACGGCTGGAAAGCATTAATTTAGAGGTAGCAAAGGCCCCAGACAGCTGTCAGAGGAATTTCTGTTCCAAGCTTTGCTAAGTACCTATAATCCTTGGCTCTGAGAGCGCTGCTATAGTAACCCCTTCCATGACGGTCTTCAGCTCTACACTTCCAAGTTATTACCCTGAAAAAAGGACTGCCAGACCTCATGGTAATGATCTAACCTGCTCTGGCCATTTTGTTAGAGTTCTACCATCTTACGACCAGGTGACGACCTCTGGCTGACTGTCCCAAACACGGCCCTAAATGTCATGGTAAGGCTACTTTAGACATGCGGTCTTTTCTCTTTGCAGAAAGGCTGCGTGGAATGGAGCTGTATAGAACATACAGGTGGTTGATAGGCAGATGAGCAGGAAAGAGTTAATCTCCAAACCAACCAGGGTTTAGTTGTGGGCCTGCCAAGCATCCAGGCTGAGTTCGTGGGAGCACCACGAGGGAGCGGTTAATCAGACATCAGTTTCCAGGTGTGTGCATGACCTGACTGATGACCAAAGATTGAACTAAATGTCTGGGAACAGTTCATGTGTACAAGCATGAGGCTCAGACAAGACAACAATCAATCCCTGCTTCATCCTTTAATCTATATTCATTGCTAACAACAATCTAGCAAAATTCAGAGGGGCCTTTTTTTTTGGTACTCTGGTTAAATAAAGCAGGACGGCATCTGTAGTGTTTTGTAAATAGCATTTTGCCCAGTCGTTCAACGCTGATTAGCCCATGTTTGCCCTTCACTTTCCCAAATTAACTTTTGCCATCATCTTGCATAGCCGTTGAAGTTGGTTCCCCCAGGCTGCTGATTGCTGCTTTTCCCTAAAACTCATTTGATTGTACCTGTGCCCACTGGCCATCTCCCTGAACAGTTTTGCCTTTGGTTCTTTCAGTGCCTATTTATCCCTAGCTTCCCTCTCCATCTTTGTTAATAGGAAAAGGAAAAAGAATTATATCAAGAATTTACACTTTTAGTAAAATAGAATATTCTTCTAATTTCTTAAACTCAAATTGTTCCTTATTGCCTCATTAAAGAAAGAGAAAAGGAAGGAAAGAAGGAAGTATATAAAGGAGTGAGTGAGGATAGAGGAACACTTAACTAGGATTGAATCTTTTCCCAATTAAAAAAATTGAACATTTACATATGATGTAGATTATTACAAAGGTAATAGAACCACATTACAAAAATGTTGGTGTGAAGGAAAATAAGAAAACTCCATAATACTAGTAACAGAATTCCTATTTGCACGTTGGTTTATTTCCTGCTAGTCGCTCTGCTAAGCACCTACTTTCAAAATGTAGTTGTAATCCTACTGAATATCCAAGAATTTTTTTTTCACTTAACGTTCAACCATGAGCATTTTTCATGGTGCTATGTGTCCTTTATAACCACAGTTTTTAATGACTACATGGTTTCCTTCAGTGAAAAGAAAATTACATAACCACTCCTTGATTGTTTTGATACTTAGATTGTTTGCAGTTGAAAAACTTTCATGATATCATTGAAATGATACTGTTTAAGGTTATTTTTCCACCCACCTCTACTTTTGCATTATTTTATTAGGTTTTCTTTCCAGAAATCAGATAATCAGACAAAACCCATGGACATTTTAGGGGGCCTGATTCATCATTTGAAGTTGGGTTCTAAAAGCACTTGTACCCACTAAGTCTTCATCTTCATCAGTCATCTTTAAAAAAAAATTTTTTTTTAAACGTTTATTTATTATTGAAAGACAGAGTCAGAGCGTGAGCAGGGGAGGGGCAGAGGGAGAGGGAGACACAGAATCTGAAGCAGGCTCCAGGCTGTGAACTGTCGGCACAGAGCCCGACGCGGGGCTTGAACTCACAAACTGCGAGATCATGACTTGAGCCGAAGTCGGAGGCTTAACTGACTGAGCCACCCAGGCACCCCAAGTCTTCACCACTCATCTTAGAGCACCCTTCATACACCCTCACTGGATTCTCCCACTTGTTTTTGCTTCTCCCAAAAAGGTGGGCTTGTCTCTCTTATATTGGGGAAGAGTCTCCCATCATAGATTTCTTACCATTTGCCCCCAGTTTGAAGCCAAAGAAGCTTCATTAATTTTGTGAATGGTGCCTATGCTGTAGCAGATGCCTTTAAAAGAGCCCTTTACCCTTGCTGAAGTTTGGCAGCTGTTGAAGACAGCTGGGTAATGAGAAGGGTAGTGGGGCACCCAGGGTCTTAGGAGGGGGATTGAGAAAGTGGATCCCCACAACTGATGGTATCTGAATGACTATAATACACCCAAGAAGAATTTGTGTACACAGTGTCCCCAACTTATGATGATTGTTGATTTAGGATTTTTTAACTTTACTATGGTGTGAAAGTGATCTGTTCATTTAGTTGAAACTGTACTTTGCATTTTGAATTGTGATCTTTTCCTGGACTAGTGATACGTGGTAGGATACTCTTTTGTAATGTTGGGCAACAGCAGTAAGCTGCTGCTCCCATGCAATCATGAGGGTGAACAACCAATACACTTACAACCATCTGCACCCATACAACCATTCTGTTTCTCACTTCCAGTACAGTAGTCAATAAACTACGTGAGCTATTCAACACTTTATTATAAAATAGGCTTTGTGTTAAATGATTTTGCCCAACTGTAGACTAATGAAAGTGTCTTGAGTACACATCAGATCTGTGCTTTTATGGGTATTAGCTACTGTGGTAGGTGTTGGATATACAGATATAAATGCTACTGTGAAAGGGCTTACAGCTTGTTGGGGAAATGACAGGCCTGTGAATAACTGTTACAAAGACAGAATGAAGGACAAGAAGGATTCAGGATAAGTTAGCAGTCAAAACACTCACTGAACAGGGGCACCTGGGTGGCTCAATCAGTTAAGCATCCAACTCTTGATTTCAGCTCAGGTCATGATCCTCAGGGTCATGATCTCACAGTACTGAGATGGAGCCCATGTCTAGCTCTGTGCTGGGCATGGAGCCTACTTAAGATTCTCTCTCCTCTCCCCCTCTCCCTCTGTCCCTCCCCTACACGCAGTCTCTCTTCGTCTCTCTCAAATCAAACGAACAAAAATACTCACTGAAGAATCTTTGCACGTTAGGCCCCATGTTTCTAAGCTTTGTTTTGATCTGATCAGGGCGGCAGGGGAGGACAAGAGCAGGAAGTCAGTTATGGCAGCTTCACTGAACTAAGATGAATTCTGGTTGCAGGAGAAGAGAAGACCTTGCGTGGAGTCATTTGAATAAAGCATTTCCCTACTCACTGACCATTCCTGGCAGGGTGTGCATATGTGTTCAGGTGGAGCAGATACAAGCTATTAGCTTTCACTCTGGAGTTCCAAAGACTAAACAGTCATGTCCCACCCTGGGAACACTTCTGACCTCAGAGTGGGCTTATAATGAATGGCTGACTCTCAGAGTCAGATTAAGTGACAGATGACAGGAGTGGAATATTAAGGAAAACTCGGCACTATCTACACCCAGGTGTATATGGTTCTTTAGCTCTTCCTACATGAGTCTCTTCTTTTTCTTGTCTCTTATAGAGTACTTAATTAAAATTGTAGAGTTTTAAAATAGGAAGGGACTTTAATTACCTCAGAGGACTGTCAGTAACAAGACAGACTAAGGTAATGATGTGACCCTTCCCCCTTTAACTTCAAATACATAGAAATTCCAGATAAAAGGAAAACACAATGGCATTTTGGTGAAATTGCATTGCTTAACTTGAAAGAAAGAAAAGATAATCTCTAGATGTAGGGGAAGGAAAAGGAAGTGAATGCTGTTATAGTGGACAGGTAAGGGAGAGCTGATACAGGGGACTCTTGGGGCTTTGGGTTCCACATGACAATTGAGCTGGGCCTATAGTGTCCCTATGAGGAGCAGTTATGTGACCTCCAGATCATAGGAAATGGAGGCAGGAGGAATCCTGTATACAGCCTGTAAAGTCAAAGAGCTGCCCACTCTTAAAATGTGGACTAGAAAATTGCACCCATTGGCGTGGGAAGCAAATGGAAGCTTGTCATTTGCCTAGAGATTTAGGCAGAAAGAAAAAAATCATTTAAGGAATCTAATCCCCAGGCCTGAACTATGTAGAGGTATGCGATCCAAATTTACACTTCCTGTCTGGTGTAGGACACCCAAGCTGAGAATTTATCGTAACCTGGTCAGGGACCATTGAAACCCTATAGGCTCAGTAAAAGCAAAAATAAAACTTCTCAGCAGGAATCCTTTCACAATCCAGGGCACACAGAATTCTGTAGACCTAATACCCTTGATGAAGAGAAGCTCACAATAAAAAACAGATAAACCTCATGAATCAAACCATCACACATCAGGGTCAGGAGACACCACAAACAGGAATCTGTATCCACTACTGGCAGGAGTGTCAAATGGTAGAACTACGCCAGGGAGCAATTTAGCAAGAGCTAGTACATCTGAAGATGAGCAAACACTACACCCAGCAAGCTCATGTACAGGTTATATGCTCTAGAAAATTCTCTCACATGCATAAAAGATGTGCCCAGAGATCTTCACTGCCCCATTGTTTATAAAAACAAATTATAATGATGACTAAAAAAACCCCCAAATAGTGGATCAGAATGGAAATGGATAAGTGAAGGATGATTTATTCATATATTAGAATACTATCAACTCATTAAAATGAATGAACATATTCAAATGTACAAATCTTAAAAACATGATGTTGAGTGAGAGAGCCAAGTTTCTCAAGGATAAGTATAGCATACCATTTATGTAAATTTTAAAAATATAAATAAATATTATATATTATTTATGAACATGAACCAAGGTAGTAAAAGTATAAAAACAGAAAAAACATGTCAATCTAAGAAAAGTGGTTTCCTTTTGTGTGGGAGGGAAAGCAAAGGACTTGATTTAAATTAGGTCTGACTCTTAAACCAGCAAAATACTAAAAGTATTCCATATGGACTCCCTGTAAACCAACACATTTAATTTTTTTACTATGAAAAAAGAAATCCTCCTCCCCCCAATTTTTTTTCCTACAGACTCTTTAAGAAATAATGCATTACAGATCTGTTGTAGCCCCATTTATATATCAGTCCTATCTCATCTCCTCCCGTTGTTGTGTCTGTAAGATATACTGCCTCTTCAAATGCAATCCAAGGCCAAATCACACATTTAATCACTCCCAACATGCCAGGAAGGAAATGGTGGAGGCAAAAGAATATAGCCACAAGAATATAGCCACAATAGCTCTTTTTGGAAAAACAAACAAACAAACAAACATGGAAAGTAATGCTGGCACTGTTGGCACTAGTGGAGGTCATGTTTCATACCATACTCTCCTGGGTGAGCATTCAGAGGACCCCATGATGTGGTAGTGGTGGGAGTTCCCCGTTGGGCAAACATGGTTATCCTTGTTCTGCTCTGAAAGCATTCCTCTTATCTACTGTTCTCCACTACCACAGAGGAGATGGGCAGTGGGTGTTTTTTTTTCTTCAGGAGCTCTACTTATTGTCATAGCTTACTTCCTGTTCTAGGGAGTCCCGGGCACTGAAGATGACCTTAGGGATTGAACAGTCACAGGCCTTTTTATTTTTTCTTCCAGGACTTCAAGTTGGTCCAATTAGCCAGTCAGTTAGCTTTCCAGAAACTTCAAGGGATATTAACCAAAGCCAAAGATCTTATGGAGTCATGGTCCATGAATTTTGACCCTATTTTTATAGTATCTGTCTCTTAGCAACAGGCTCAAGAGCTCTGTGCAAGCTCCTAGCCCTGGGTTAACTGCTTCTATCTTGTCCTCTCAAACAGTGGGTTGAGGCAAGGCTAATGTGCCTTCACTGTGGAGCTCTTTACGAGGGGGTAATTGTATTTTTTGAGCAGCAAGCGAACCGTAGGAGGTGTTGGAAGGGGCCTGGGCCATTAGGCTCACTCTACTTTCCTGGTTTCTTCTGGGTCTCAGTCTTAACCGTCTCTGTGTTTTCTATCTAACCACCTTTTCTTATACTACCTTTAGCTTTGGGAAGATAACATGTGACTCTTAGCCCTCTTCAATTGCTGGCCACTGTCCCTTAGCAAGGCTCTATTGCCTTCCCTTTCTGCTCTACTGAAATAGCAACTCACTCTAACATCGTGATATTTTTTCTTCCCAGCTGAATCCAAAAATATAACATGTGACAGTTTGACTGGCTCTTTTGCAATCCCATAAAAAGGATTACCAACTTGAATGTGGGGCAGGGGAATCCTTATTGTACCGCAGTCTGTCTAAATCCAGCCACTTCCATGTAGGTCTGTCACTCATTACATCCCACTCCTAGTACTGACTTACACGTCGGTTAGGACCCTTTTGGTTGTAAATGAAAGAAAAACAGTTCAAAATGGCTTTTTAAAAAAGCCCAGGGAAGGTATTGGCCCATGTTTAGTAAGTACAAGGGGTATACGTGGCCTTTGGTGAGTCTGGATCCAGAAATTCAAATAGCATCATCAGGACTCTGTTTATTTTTCTCTACCTCTTGGCTCATTTTGTCCTCAGTGTTGGTCTCATTCTTAAGCAGACTCTCCATGTGGTGGAAATATAATCACCTTTTGTTCTTGGTTTATGTTGTTCTCATAGCTGGTATCGCAGCGAATAGAGAACGTCTCTTTCTAACAGTTCTATCCAAAGTCCTGCGAAAGGCTCTGACTGGCGTGGCACAGGTTTGTCCTGTGCCCACGACCGTGACCAGAGTCTGGGATTCCCTTGTTGACCCCGTGGGGGCTATAGGCTGGTAGTATCAACACCACTTGAAACACAAGGAGTAAAATGAGTACAGGGATGGATCCTCAAAGAGATCCCAGGCAGACAAAAATAAGGGTCTTCTAATAGGAGTGTTCTGAATCATTTGCGTGGTCTCTTTGTTAGAGACCTTTAGAAGATATTTGTGATGGGTAATTTTTTTAGTGCATTTTTAAGTGGAAAGACATTGGTACTCATGCTTAAAATGCGCCAAGTAATCCCCTTATGTGAAAGTTTTTAACTTTTAGAGTGGCTCTCAAAGTAGATTTTTGGAGTATCCATTGACTTTGGGAATACATATACTCTTTTTAAAACATTTTACTGGGGATTAAATCATATATTATTTGCATTTGCAGTCAAATGCTCTGCCACTATATATTATTCACATTTGGAAAATACTTCATACTCTCTTAATGTTGTATGGTATAATGCCATATGGAAATATATGGTTCCCAATGTTTCTAAATAAGAGCTCTTTCTGACAACACCACATTTTATGGACCTCCCACAACCTGGAATTGTACTTACAATACCTTAAGAAAAATACATGTGAGGGGTGCCTGGGTGGCTCAGTCAGTTGAGCGTCTGACTTCGGCTCAGATCATGATCTCACAGTTTGTGAGTTCGAGCCCCGCATTGGGCTCTGTGCTGACAGCTCAGAGCCTGGAGCCTGCTTCAGATTCTGTGTCTCCCTCTCTCTCTGCCTTTCCCCCCGCTCGTGCTCGGTCTCTCTCTCTCTCTCTCTCTCTCTCTCTCTCTCAAAAATTAGAAAAAAGAAAAACACATGTGATAATTACTATGTAGTATTTTATTAAGCCCAATAGCATGAGTAACACTTGAAAAATAACTGTATGCACAGGAGTTGGCCCTATAATCAGGCTACAGAAAATGCTTGGGCATGTGTGAAGCTTTTTGGACTCCACAAGGGATGGTACTTAATAGAACTGGGCCTGTAGGTTAGGGACTGCTAGAGTAGTGAGTGCTTAAGAATATGGTTCAGTCCCAGCTTTACCACTTGTGAGCTGTTTGACTTTGGGTGAGTTACTTAACCTCCTTAAGATTTCAGTTTCTTCGGGGCACCTGGGTGACTCAGTCGACTGAATGTCTGAATTGGGCTCAGGTCGTGGTCTCGAAGGTCGTGAGTTTGAGCTGTGCATTGAGCTCACTGCCGTCAGTGCGGAGCCTGCTTTGGATCCTCTGTTCCCCTTTCTCTCTGCCCCTCCCCCACTTGCTTGTTCTCTCTCGAAAATAAATAAACCTTAAAAAAAAAAAAAAAAAGATTTCAGTTTCCGGGGCGCCTGGGTGGCTCAGTCAGTTAAGCGTCTGCCTTCAGCTCAGGTCATGGTCTCGCGGTCTGTGGGTTCGAGCCCCGCGTCCGGCTCTGTGCTGACAGCTCGGAGCCTGGAGCCTGTTTCGGATTCTGTGCCTCCCTCTCTCTCTGACCCTCCCCTGTTCATGCTCTGTCTCTGTCTCAAAAATAAATAAAGGTTAAAAAAAAAGATTAAAAAAAAAAATTTCAGTTTCCTCAAATGGGAACTAGCTGTGACACCACCTGTTCCCCTGAGGTTGCTGTTGAGGATTAGAGGTAATATGGGTGGAGCACCTGGCAGAGTCCTTGACGCATGGTTAGCGCTCAATATATGGTAGCAGTTATTGTGGCCACTTTATATATATAATTATCTATTTACTGTAAGTCTCCTTGAAGGTAGGCACTGTGTTTTATGCATCTTTATATTCTTAGCACCTAGCAGGGTCTTGACTGAGGCAGGATATATTTATTGACTGAATAGAAAATTAAATACAATCATGTATCTAAAGAGTCTAGTCCAGTGGCCACAGCATGGTTGGTACTCCTTAAATGTGCCTTCTCTCCATGGTCTAGGCTTGGACATGTAATTCTCAAACTTTAGTGTGCTCGAGAATCTCCTGCAGGGCTTGGCTTGTTAAAACAGACTGATAGCTCCATACCAGGTTTCTGATTCAGTAGGTCTGAGTGGGACCTGGGCAATAGTATTGAGTGTTACTTTAAAGCCCTCCTCTAGGAAGGTTCTCAACATGAGGTGTAAATCATGGGCCTTACCACTGGGCTTACATGTCCTAACTCAGGGTACCATTGTCATGTGCCTGTTGTCCACTGGTAGCACTGTATGAACCATTTCCAATAGTAAAAAACCAACATCAGTAAGTCTGGTCTTATATTTCTAAATTGATTATGTAGCTCTCACACACCTTTCAAATAAGTCAGTCGAAGTTTTTCACAGGTACAGTGTTATTTCCTCTAGGCCAGTGAGTGCTTGCAAGTCTCTTGGACAGCCCTTTTGTTTTATTGTGTGTATGTATGTGTATGTGTGCACGTGAGTGTCCCAGATGTAGTCAACTTACCTTGAGTTGTTTCTTATAATCCATCTGTAATCAAGGTATTAACTCACTGGTGTCATAAGGGTAGGGAGGGGAGAGTTTCTGCTTTTCATTTTTAGAAATGATTTTTAGAAATCAACCACCTCTTCTCAGTTATAAAATCCTTCCAAGACCCTAAATCTGTAGTCATGGGCTCATTAGAAGCAAGTTGCAACTACAAGCATGTTTGTCTGTTTCCCTCCCTCTTGGTGCCTGTGTCTGATGTTCGTTTCTTCCTTGTGAACTTTAATACGTGTTTAATATGAATCTTAATGATTTGATTACAATGGCATAATTACATAATTGGAATGTATTGTGCATGCTGGTGGGAAGGAGTCTGGAAGGTGCTCAGTGACTGATGTTACATAAACAGAATAATAATGACGGTGAGAGGGAGACTAAGGAGAAAATGATTGGAAAACTTGGAAGGGATGGACATTTGCCGAATTGAGAGGGTAGCATTTCTTTTGCTTGAATGGTTGGTGTTTATTTTACCTCTGAGACTGAGGCTTCTGTGAATCAGTGCAATTAGAAAGAAGTGGGTTCTGATGGTGGGCTTTTTGGAGGCCACTTTGGAGATGGGTTATGGGCCCAAGGCCTACCTGTCTGGGCATAAAGCAAGCCAGACTCATCAGCAAGCTCTAACACACTGCTTCTTAAGATGACTCAGGCAGAAGCAAGCTCAAGTCTCTTTCTTACACTGTCCTAGCTTTGGAATGCTTTATGTGACACATTTGTATATCATCAGAACATTGAAAGCGCCATTAATGTGGAATGGAACCATCTTCCCTCCCTAGTGCAATTCTACCCTCTCTCGCTGGTAACATATTGCTGCTGAAGAGGAATGGCACTTAGCCAATCGTTTTGTGCTCCCAGTTAATGACCACCATTACTGTGTCATTTGGGCTAGAGAAACATGTCCACTGCCTAGAGCTCTTCCCATAATAATCGGTCCGTGCACTGGCATCCTTATTTGATGTTTACTGTGTGTTGCCATAATCACGATGATTATTTCCCCAACTTATTTTTACTATTAACACAAAACATATCTGCTCATTGATTCGATAAATACCTGTATTTATTAAATACCTATGTAAGTGCTAGCTGTGTGTGATACAGAAAAATAGAAGACACAGCATTTATGGTTTAACAGTTGAAGCCTAGACAAGGCATTCATGGAAAGTTAAATATTGCAAACCCTTACATGGTGGGTAGGAGAAACGATTTGGAATATTTTCGCTGAAGAATACTGAAATGAACTTGACCTGCCTTCAAGGGAATTTTGGAAGACAACCTGGCAATATCTAGTAAAGAAAAAAAAATGGACACCTTCTGATCCAGCTTTTTCATTTCTTGGTTTGTACCCCAGATGGACATTCATGTGCACAGAAAGGGCATGTACAATTATGGTAACTGTAGATATTGCAATTTGTAACCTCATAATACTGTAAACAACCTAAACGTACAATAGGGGAGTATATACATAAGCTGAGGTTAAAGCTGTACAATGAAAATCATACAGAGGTTAAGAAGAATGAGGTAGATTATCAACAGATCTTTAAGGATACACCTTTAAGGGTCTCTTTTCATTTATTCATGAATTAGTGTTGATTTTTTTCAAATGCTTTTCTTTATCTGTGCAGATGATCATATTGGTTTCTTTTATTCTGTTAGTGTGCTGATAATAAATATTTCACTCTTTTCTGTATTTTCCATTTATATTTTCTCTGTGCTTCTGTCTGAATATTTTCAATGGATCCATCTTTGAGATTACGGATTCTTTTTTTTTTTTTTTTTTTGCCAAGGTGGAAGACTTAAACCAAGTCCCCACACAGCTTAATCCCTGACTGGACTGAACCCTTGGACTCAGCCCTTTATGCATCTCAACTGAAAGGAGCTTCCTCTGTGCAGAGATCCTGATATATGATCTCCCTTCCCCTCTAAGCCTGATGAACTTTCCCAATGCTCTGCTTATCTTCTTAGCCTCTTCAGTGCTCCTTTCTGCCTAATTTCCCTTCTTCAGGAATCAGCAAAGTCAGTAGTGGAAAAGTTGAGCCTGATATGTTGGCTTCACTCTGCATTTCTTTTTTCTCTGGGTTTCTGGAATCAGATGTCCTGGCCGTCTTGGTATTCCTGAACTCCAATTTTTATCACCCATATTCATGACACCACATAAAGAAAGGTCCGTTCAGGTTCTCTGGTATTTGTCACCTTCTTTCTGCTTGACTTGCAGCATCACTTAAGAAATGGCAAGTACCTTGAGGGGAAAAGTGGGATAGAATATTAGGACTCAACTCGACTTCCCCTTCATGTTGGGATCTTGGGGCCTTAACTTTAGGTCCTAGGGCATGATGGGTCTCTGGTGCCTTAAAACAGATTTTTATTTCCTATTTTCTTTTTCATTTGTTCTTGGCAAGAGGGTTTCTGTGCTACAACAGGAGCAGAGGTCTCTTTAAGTATCAGTCTAATGTGGGTTTAAGATAAAGCCTGAAATTCTGGGTGAGGCTCAGCTCAGCTACACACTCCTAATATAGGACCCAGCTATAGTCTGTGGTAGCCACACCTGTGTTGTTAGCCAGTCATGTTCCCTTCAAAGTAAGTGTTTCTAGGCCCTTTTTTGGGAGCAGGCCTTGGCTTAAGCCTCCGAAGGAACTGCTTCTCTGAGAAGAGAATGTGGCTCATGTGAACTTGTACCTGAGGTTTGTGCTAGAGTCCTAGGGTCTATTCTGAGTCCTCTCTCTGTTCAGCCTTCAGGGCATAAAAGGTGCATCTTAGCAAAATGTCTACATATTGTACTGGGGGAATTCTCCTGTGTTTCAAGGTGTATCTCTCTAGGAGTAACAATCTAGAGTTTATTTATCAAGATTTTAAATTCATCAGGATTTCATTCTCTTCTGTTCTTAAATGTCAGATTTTAGCTGACATAATTTCCTGATTTATAGTCCTATAATTTAGTCCTTGAACTGCAAGATCTTTTCTCTTAATTCAGAATCACCGTGTGGGACCCTCAGAGAATCACAACTAAGTAGAGGAGTGGGTGAATGTGAGCATGGCCAGAGGAGGGCCAGTACAGGTCATGGGCCTACAAACCAGCTGGCTGAGAAGGTGATGCTTGGTCTACCCAGTAACAGAAGAGTGAAATCCCTCCTAGTATGTGGTGGTAGGACGAAGGGTGGGGGATGAACGGGGTAGATCTGCACATTCTGTACAAGATGGGGAAATTCAGAGATAAGGTGAGGTCACTTCACAGCGTAGGACCTCAGTTTTGAGTATGGTTTCTTTTAGAGTTGGGAGAGCAACCCTGGGCCTGGATTGTCTGGGGTGGGAGCTGCTGCAGGGCTAAACCAACTTCCGTCCTTAGCTCCTGCACTCTATCATCATCTTAAAAACCATCTATGGATAAACTGTAGCCTGTTTTCTGAGAAGAGTTACTTTTCTCCTAGCTGACATGCAGGATAGATGGGAGTCTGGATGTGAGGGATGATTGGAGAGCTCTAGTGTGGAGCATCACAATGTATTGAAGGCTCACAGACATGGAGGGTCTCCTCCAGAAAAACACTTTTCCCTGGAGTGGATGTGGTGATGATGAACCTGGAGTATCCCTAGTTGTGCTTGAAGGGGTCTACATTGAGAGAGGACTGACAAACATTGTCTCTAGGGAAGAGTTTCTATTTCCTATGTAAGCCTTACTTGTAATACTTATTTTGGAGCTCAACTACATACAACCAGTGCCCTGTCTTCTCTGTCAGCCAGATGAACACTGTAATATGAATAAAATCTATGATTCTAGAAGCCAGACATGCTTTTCCTTTTGAAAATTTATTCCAGGACCCCAAAGACTATGACTGCTGAAAAGGGAGTGTTGGGATTAATAACAACTTAGGAAGGCAAGGCACGGACTTTCATTTAATGCTGCCTATGTGCCAGGTATGTATTGGGTACTTTGTGTGAGTTGCCTTGTTAAACAAGCCCAGGTCTTTGACTTGGATGCTTTGTGTCTGTACCATCTTGCTTCATGCTTGTCTTAAATATTGCCTTAAAAGAGCTCTGTGTTCTGCTCTTTTCAAAACTCTGTGTTTCAGATACATGTGTCTGCAAAATTGTAAGCTGGCTTCAGCTGTCTCCCTGTCCCCCACTGAGCCTGTCATGGACTGGGTACTCTGGAAGCGTTAAATGAGTGCTTGATGAATGAATAGATCTCCATGAAAATGGAGCTGACAGTGACAGAAAACTCCATCCCTCTGCCTCTCAGCTCCCTGGCCCTTCTGATCCCAATTAGGTTGTGTCTGCAAAGATAAGCATACCGGGGAGGATCTCAGCCAAGTTTTTCCCAGGCACATTCTACCTGTGTTAGTGTTTGGAGCCACCATGGAAAAGTTATCCTATTCATGTGAAAATTATACATGCTTAAACGAGAAAGAAAGTTAAATGACAAGATTTGGACCTTGTCATTTAACACTAATGTGGCTTCCATTGCCTAAAGGATTCTCAAACTTGCTCATCAGATTCAAGGACAGAATGAGGCTTTTTAATAAAACAAACTTCTGGCTTAACCTGATTGATTGGGTCTGGGAGGGGACAAAAGAATCTGTGTTTCCAAAAATGGTGGCTAAGAGATTCTAGATGATTCTGATGATCAATCTGATTTGGGCCATGGTGTAAGGTAAAGCTCCTCAGCACTGCAGGCAAAGACTCTGTAAGCTGGTTCTACTTGCCACCCCCTGTAGACTCATCTTCTGTATCCCTCTGCTCTTTTGGTACACACACACACACACACACACACACACACACACACACACACATGCACTCCCCCCTCCCCCCTTACAGTTCTGCTGCTTCCCTTGTGTCTTTATACACACTATTCCTTTGCTTAGGATAAACTTCCTTTCCTCCAACCCAGCATCCCTTCCTCAAACCCAATGGTTCCTTTTGAGTGTCAGTTTGGCTAGGCTGTAGTACACTTAGTTATTTGATAAAATTAATCTAGGTTTTGTTGTGAAGGTGTTTTGAGGATATGGTTAACATCTACAATCAGTTGACTTTAAGTAAAGGAGATTATCTTTAATGATCTGAGTGGGCCTCTTCCAATCAGTTGAAAGTCTAATCAGTTGAAAGAGCAAAACAAGTTTCCTTGATGAAGAAGAAATGCTGCTTGTTGACTTGAGTTTGTAGATCAGGTTGCCATCAAATTTTAAAAATTAAGTTGCCAGGCACCTGGGTGGCCCAGTCAGTTAAGCATCTGACTCTTGATTTTGGCTCAGGTCTGATCTCACGGTCGTGAGACTGAGCCCCACATTGGCTCCACACTGAGTGTGAAGCCTGCTTGGGATTCTCTCTCTCCCTCCCTCTGCCCCTCTCCCTGGCTTGAGCACACGGTCTCTAAAAAAAAAAAAAAAAAAGAAAAGAAAATATTAAGTTGCCAATTTTATGAAATATTTTGGGGTTAAAAATTAAATATATATAAATATATTTATGAAAATTGTTTATGAAATTTGCTCTAAAATTTTGACTAATCCTGTACTTAGAAGTTTACTCTTATTTTGCCCTGTTTCTATCTTCATAATTTATTGGAAAAAGCTTGCTATATTTATTTATTTTGCTCTATATGTTTTATAGTAGTATTTGGCTGAAAGTAGTACAATTCTGGTCTGACCATATTAATTCATATTCTGTGCCCCCAAGTGGGAGGGTCTCCAGTGGAACTCTACCAGCCTACAGACCAACATGGCACCCAGCCCAGTCATTAATCCCCAAAGACCACATGTGAGGTCCATATCCCAAAGTGACTTGGAACCTAAAGGCTCACAGGAAACAATGGACACTCCAGATGTCTGTATACCCAACTTTGCCTGTAGGCTTGGAAGCCAGTCGCACACATGAGCTCAGTGCCCAGGAAGTGGGACTTGCATGCAGGCAGTCCGTTCTCTCTCCCCACTCGGGGTTCAACAGTGCCCTGAGGGGCTCCCTGCATCAGTCCCTCAGCATGGCTTTGTTCTAGCCACTATGACCTGTGCACTGGGCATTTGTAAGTTTGCCATGCCAACTTCAGGTTTGGGGCATCATCCCAATTGTGCCCCACATTTAGGAGGTGGGTGTTACAAAAGGTGGCTGGCACACACACCAGGTTTGACTCCCAGCAGTGTTGGGTAGTTTTCTCAGTCTTGCTGAGTCTTAGTTTCCACATCTGTGAAAACAGAGCTAACGTTCAGTTGTCTGAATATTAGGTTTAAATTAGATTTGTGCTATGGTAGATCACGGGCAGCAGCCACTGAGCAGCAGAGAGAAGCACAAAGGGTGGGTGTCTCACTCAGCCTGCAGAAGGGTATCAGGTCTTCCTGGTGGAAATGACACCTAAACAGAGTCTTAATATAACCAGTCTAAGCCCAAATGGGTGTGTGGAAAGGGAGGGTAGGTGTGTGGTCAGAAAGGGGATGGTGCACCCTGAAACAGGGGAGGACTTGGAGGTAAGAAACACAAGGATGCTTACACAAGAAAGCTATGCCTCGGTTTGTGGGGTGGTTGGCAGAAGCGTGAGGCAAAGAATAACGAGGGTGGGATTGGAGAAGTACTCAGAGCCCTGAAAGACAAGGGGAGAGGGCCTGGCAACACTCATAAATTTTTAGTTATGATGGAGGTGAATTATTATTTAGACTCTTCGAATATCAGTGTTAGAGGGACCTGAGCAATGACTTTATCTTACAACTAGAACAAGTGAAGCCCCCAGAGGTCCCCTTGTGAAGGTGATGCCGTTATTAGTGGCGGATCACAAACCACGGCTTCTTGACTCCTCACAGACTGGTCTTGCCTCGTCCATATTCTCCCTCCCTTCCCTACTTGCACACGGCCTCTACCACTCGGGATGTTCCCAGTGTCTGGTGTGTCTGTATAGTCTGTTGACAGCTTTGACAGCTCATATTTCATATTCTTGTTGTTTCTCTTTTGTTTCATCAAAGTAATACTTGGTTTTAAGAGTCAAATAGTGTCATGATGTTTGTAATGAAACAGCAATGGAAGTCCCCTAAGGGCGGTCTTTCTGAGACATAAATTGGCTCTTAGTTTAGTGATATGCCTTCCTTCCAGAAAGAGGGTGCTAGGAGGGAGCTGGAGAGTGACACCTCAGATCTGAGTGGAAGATGGCCTAAGGGGCCGGCCTCTGTGTTCAGACTTTCTGGGTTCAAATCTTGACCTGCCACTTTGTAGTATGTGACCTTGGGCAAGTTGCTATTGACCTGCACTCCTGGTGCTGTCTGCACAGGGCAGGTGCTGCAGGGAACACAAAGAGGGCCCGCAAGGAGCTTTCAGGCTCCCGGGACAGGGAACTAGGAGGCATATACAGAAAAGGTCCTTGACAGGTGGAAAGAATACTTGTACCACCCCCAGGAGTTTGATGAATCAGGGTCCCAGTGCTGGCATAACCACGTTCTAGCTGTGATGCCTTGGAAAAGTCAGCCTGTCTGAACTCAAGTTTTACTTCTGAAAAATAAGGGAATAATAAATCCCTCTGTCATTGAATCGTCGTGAGGGTTAATAAGATACATGGATGAAAGGAGCAGGAGGAGGAGGAGGAGGTAAAGGAATCCACCACAGCACTGTGAAATAAGAAAGGGATCTATCCCTGGACAGATTTTGTAAAATTCCTGGGTGATAGAAAGCAGATGGGATCAGCCTGCAGAAACATAAGGGCAGGAAAAAACCACAGCCCGCAGCATAGACAACAGAACTACTGTGAAAGTAATAGAAATTCCAGAAATATTTAAAGTTCAGAGTCAACAAATGGATCAGAAGGGGCTTTGGGGAAACCATCAGGGTAATTAATAAAACTTCGCATTTGGAACCGCTGAGCCAACCAGGCTCCTTTCCTTCCCCACACATTATGAGCAGAGAGCATGGGTGATGCTTAGATGTAGGGGGAAAGTTGCAGAAAGGGAGAGACAACCAGAGAGGCAGAACGGAGCTGGAAGTGACCCCCCAGGAAACTCAGATGGGCAGGTGAGCCAGTTAAGGGCAGAAATGATTCCAGAGGACTTACATTCCTGGGATGGGAGGGCCCCATCTTCTCAGAAGGTGAGCAAGCTACTAGCTTGCAATTCCTGCCCCTCCCTCCCTCCTCCACTCCCCCAAGTCACCCAAGGCAGCTGAAATCAGTATTTAACATGCTCAGGCAAACAGGAGTTTCAAATTTGAGTGCAAACAGTAGTTAAGAATGCCCAAACATTTAAGGAAAACAAGCATCATTAAAAAGAACTGAAGTCAACAAATAAAATAATGTCTATGGGAAGGGAAAAATAACTTTAAAATAAATGTAATTACAGATACAAGGGGCTGGTACACCATCAATTAAGAACTGGTGGTATGAAAAAATTCATCAGGATTCCATGATCACCACCTATTTTTGAAAATTTGATAGATGTGAAGAGAATGGGCACTGATAATGAATTCATGAATTAGAGAGTGAAAAAAAAAAAGAAAAAAGAAACAAGGAGGAGAGACCAAGGAGCATGGAATAAAAAGACAGTGTGACCACTGAAAAAACCCACAAGTTTTGAGATTGAAAGGACTCACAGAGAAGCAAAATGAACCAAAAATGCACAACTTGATAAATACTGGTGAAATTGTAGGATCTCAAGAATAAAAGAAAATATTAGAGGGGGAGCCTGAGTAGCTCAGTAGGTTAAGCATCCAACTTTGGCTCGGGTCATGATCTCACGATTCACGAGCTTGAACCCTACATCTAGCTCTGTGCTGACAGCTCAGAGCCTGGAGCCTGCTTCAGATTCTGTGTCTCCCTCTCTCTCTGCCCCTCCCCCACTTGTTCTTTCACACAAAAAAATAAACCCTAAAAAATTTTTTTTAAAAAATACTAAAAGTTTCTGGAGAGAAAAAGAATAGTTTCCCTATAAAGGAACAGGATTCAGGTGGGTGTTACATTTCTTTGCTATGTTGGAAGCTCAAAGTCAATGGTATCATCTAGCTTTTAAGGGGAAATATTTTGAAGTTACAGCTCTATGCTGTGCAGACAGCTGTGGCCACGTTGTCTCCTGGCCCACCTCTAATTTTCCCCTATCCCTGGGAGGCCACAGTGAACATTTCTCTGTGAGCTCACTGACCTGCTAACAGCCTCCCCCTTAAGCTCAAGTCGTGAATTTTTCTTCTTTTTGCCCCAGGATCTTCTCTGATAGCCACCCTGATGCGCTCCCTCAACAGTGAGGTGAGTTAATGCTATCGGAGGCAACCCCCCACCTCCCCATCAATCGGTGACAGGAGCTGGTAGAAAACCACCCAGCCCAGTGTTCTTCAGGGGGACCATTCTAGAAGGTAATTCTACACAGCTATCAAAAGATCCTGGCAGAAGGGAGCTTCTGACTTCAGGACCTGCCTGAATAACACACCCTCATATAGACTTTCCTCCCTTCCCTGAGGTGGCTCCACCCTCATTTCTGCTGGTGAGGATCACCTGGCAAATAAACTTACCTACACTCAAATCCTTATCCCAGGGCTGGCTTCGGGAGGAACACAGGTGCAACGTAGCTACATTCAAGTGTAAGGGCAACGTGAAAACATGTTCACATGTGCAAGTCCTGTGAGTTTTTTCACGCATATTCAGGTAGATCATCTCCTCTCCCCTACACCTACAGGTTGAGTCAGCCCTGCCTTCCTCATACTGGCACCATTTTGGAGGTGAAAAGGGGAAGGGAAGGAAGTGATAATGTGGAACATGTACTCCCCAAATGTGGTCAGCAACCAGCAGAATAGATGGTGGAAAAACCTGTCAATTGGCTAATTTTGAGTTTCTCATCCCCCCACAACAATCCTGCTGCCCTGCCATGAGGAGAACTTTGTGGGAGGTCAGAGGGTACTTCTCCAAGAGAGTGTCGTCAGCTTTTCAGGCAAAGTAGCTCTTCCTTGTGCAGGACTGTCCCAGGCATTGTAGGACATTTAGTAACCCAGTCCTACACGAAATGCTGGGAGTGCCTCCCAGTCATTGTGACAACCAGAATGTTCCCCACCCCCATTTTCAAAGTGCCTCTTGGGATTTAGAACCTATCTTCTGGGAAAAATAAATAATTTAAATAATCACTCAAATTATTAAGATAATACTAATTTGAGTAACAATTCAAAAACAACAGCTGGAGTACCTGAGAACTGCACCCTCTCCTGAAAGAGGACTGGGAGTCAGAAGCTCCCACTGTGTTGTGTCTGGGTTGTGCACACAGTCACAGAAGAGGCTCGGGCCCTGACAGGGCAGGGGTGTGTCAGGATGATGCCAGATATGACCGTCATTCCTTCACTCAAGGGACCAGGAGAAGGGGACTAGGGGTTTCTTGTCATGAAAGGGGTAGGCATCAGTGTCTCCAGCTAGTTCATTTCTTGTCTTCCAGATTGTAATAAACATTTATCCATGCTTTCATTGAACAGATTACTTTTTTATCTTACTGTGTGCAATTATAGGTATTGTAAATTATTGTGATATACTGTTTTCCTGGCAGTGTTGGCAATTGGGGTGTTCTGAGTGAGAAATTATTGTAGTTAACTGACATTTTAGCCTGGTAACGGGTCACAAATTTTTTGACCCTCTTCTCCTTGAAAGGTGGGTTCCATGTTCCCTCCCTCTTTAGTCTAGGTGCTTTGACCTATAGAGTACAGTCGTAGACATGCTCTGTGACTTCTGAGTCTAGCTCAGAAAAGGCCATGTAGCTTCTGCCGTGTTCACTGGAGTCCTGAGCCACCACCTAAAAGTCTTACTATTCTGGAGCACCCTGCAGGACTGGCCATGTGTAGCCCCTCAGGGCAGTAGTCCTAGTGAAACCCAGCTTTCCGTCCATCCACACCAAGGCATGTGAGGTAAACTGTCTTGGACCCTCCAGAACCTTCCCCAGCTGACACCACCCAGCGACCTATCACTGCCCTTGTGCAACAGAAGGATCACCCAGCAAACGTTGCCCAGATCTCTAACCTTCAAAATCATTAGATATAATACTGCTTGTTTCAAGCCACTAAGTTTTGGGATAATTTGTCATGCAAATGCCAGAGATAATTGGAAAAACTGTGGAAATAGATTTTAGGTGTTTTTTTCCTAGAAACTACTCTAAATCCCTATTTGGCCCTTCCTTGTCAGCAGTGGTCATGGAGGTGTGACACTTGGATCTTCTTCAAGAGAACTTGCTGCAGGGAGCATAGATGAGTGATGAGCTCTGCCCCTATAAATGCAGTTAGCAGACTGGATCATGGGGATGCCCTCCTTCAGGATGCAGCATATATATTAAATCAGAGACCTCTATATGGTGCTGTGTCCTCAATAGGAAAGATACAGGAGTCCAGGAACCAAGGCATGAAAGCAGGAGTGGCTCCACTCACTCACTCTCAATGACCCCTTGGGGATTTTGTACTTCTGGTGCCTGGAACTATGGGCACTGCAGAAGTGGAGTCTTTATTGCCAGTGGAGATATGCTTTTGTCAAGGGACGGAGTAAGGGTCTAATTAAACTACAGGTTATACTGTGGCCAAATCACCCTGGACTCTTTGCACTGCAGGACCGGCAGGCAAGAAGAGGACTCTGTTGGCTGGGGTAATTGGTTCTGATCATCAGGGGGGCTGCTTTTATATGATGGGTTGGAAGGCACTGCTTATGGAATCCAGGTGATCTGATTAGGTGCTTTCTGGTACTTCTCAGTGAATGAAACAACTCCAGCTTAAAAAGGGTATGACCACTACTGGCTTGTCCAGGCCTCTTCAGAATGGAGGTTTGGGTCATGTATGAGCCACTATGGTTTGCCAAGACAATAGTGAGGATGAGGAGATTTTGGAAAGCATAGCGTAGAAGGGAGAAGATGAGTACCAGTTGTGGCCCTGAGATCAACTGCAATGTTGGGGGCTATGGTTCATCCAATTAACCTCTCTCTTCTAAGTTTTTTCTTACAGAGAACAGGGGGACCATGGAGTGGTGCCAGTCATGAACTATGGTGGCCATGGGACATGCCATTCAGTTTTCCTTCTTGTGAACCTCCTACAGGGAATACAATTGATTGACAGCTTCCAGCTGCTGCCCCATAATACTGCTGGGTCCATGCCTTGATCCTATCGGGTGAATGAGCATGGCAGACTCATTCCTGTCCAATATGGAATCGTGGAACAGGAGTTATGGAATGGTGCCAGTCCTTTCTTGTCCAACATGGGATTCCTCTGATGGGCAGCTTGGCATCATTTAAGCTTTTCTTGATGACTTAATGATATTGCTGTGAACATCTGACAAAGTTGCAGTCTGTGGAGAAATAGGTTCTACTTACATAAATGGGTTAGAAAAAAGCTTAGGGCGGAAAGCTGCCACCACGGGGCGAAAGCACCCGAGGTTAGCTAGCGAGATACTGTAATGGGATCACGAGTAACTTGTTAGATCACCTGCAGGAAATTGTTTTCCATCTGGCACCAATGTACCCTGATCACAAACTCCACCTCACCCCACCCCCGACCCTTTGCTTCTTCCACACACAAGTTAATGATTACTATCTGATTGTTTTCTTCATGTTCACCACGTGGTAAGATCTTGTTTTCTTCACGTTCACCACATGGATAAGATCTTGTGAGCTCAATAAATATGGAGACAAAACTCCCGTTCCGGGCTCTTGTCTCCTCCTGGACATTAGCTTCTCTCATATTCGATTTTGCATCTGCTCATTTGTTGGACAAGGGAGAACTACAGACTCATTGTCTGTGACAGCAGACTTCTTCAGTTCATCAGAGGCTTCTCATATTTCTAATGGTTTAAACCTTCCTCCATTGCAACCAATAATTTTTTTTTTTTTAAAGATTGGGTATTTGTTGGTGGTTGTTTCTGGAATTGAAAGCTCATAGTCTAAAAGAGGCAAGGGAGGCCATTTGAGGGCATGCTGTGATGGGTAAAAAGAACTGCTTTGAATTAAACAATAAAACGGGGTGGTAGGTAGTGGGGGGTGGTGAGGAGACAGTAGGGGGAATCTCTGAGATTTATGGTTATACAGAGAAATCAGCTTCCTTTTGTTAGTATGATATTTGCTCCTTTCTATCGTTTTAAAAAATTTCAAACTTCTTGTCCTTATGTTTTGTGTGCCACTTGAAAAAGCACAGAGCTCATTAAAAAAAATCTACTTGGGTATTTTTTGCCCTTTAACCAGTAAATTTAATCTGATTACATCTATAGCCATCACTGATATTTTTGGATTTATTTTTACATACCATGTATCCCATTTTTTCTTGGCATCATTGTTTCCACCTTTATTTCTCTAGTATTTCTTTTCATTCCTTCTTCCACCAAATTCAAACAGTCTATTTCTGTGTTTTTAATGGTTAATCTTAAATTTTAACATGCATTCTTGTCTTAACAAAGCCTCATAGTTCATCAGAATTGCCACCTTCTTCCTTAATACAAGGATCATAGAATGCCTGGCCTGATATTCCCCCTTACTTTACATATGGTTCAGTATTGTGGTTAAACCTTATTTATAACCTCTCCCATCACTTGTTATTATTGCTTCATACTGTTAATGTGAGTTTTGATTTATAGCCATGCTTACCAATTCCTTTGCTTGCTATTCTCTTGTATCCCATTCCTTCTGGGTTCAATTTCCTACCTGCCGAAGTTATACCCTTTAGAATTACCTTCAGTGAGGGACTGTGAATGTCCAACTCTCTAATTCATCCTTATTTATTTCACCCTCATTTGTGAATGGAAGTTGAGGAAGAAAAAAAAAAAAAAAGCAGCTCCTGACATCTGGGTCTGATCTAACTTCACAGTTGGGCCTCCATATTATTACAGACAGATCTGATGCTTCTAGCCAAGCCATGTTGTTCTCTTGTTGGACATAAACAGTCCCTACAGAACCTCCATTCAGACAAGGTTACTATGTAACTCACAGAACACCAAACATCCCACTCTCTTGCTGAGATAATTATTGAGATCCACAATTATAGATTTGCTTTCACTTTCTGAAAACCCCTCATCCAGAATGAGTCCTCTGGTTCCTTAGGCCCTCCCCAAGATTACCCAACCAAAGCCTAAATCCTGTAAGAGATTATTTCCAGCACCCTCTTATTGAAACACTATGGTTCCCTCTCACTGCAATAAGTAATAAACCCAGTGTGTTCAACTGCAAATATGTTCCCAGAGGTCTATGGCTAAAGGACATTGACAGAGTTTAACACAGTCCAAAATGTTAGACTGATAGTTATTTTTCCTCTAGCACTTTGAACATACTAGTGTATTATTTCCGGCTTTGCTTATTGCTGTTGGGAACTGTCAGCATACTTTTGCTTGCTTCTGTAAAATAACCTGTCTTTTCTCTCTGGTGGTCTTAAGATCTTTATTTCTTTTGTTCTACAATTTCCCTTTGATGTATCTGCCTGTAGGTTCATTTTTTAAAATTTTCTTGAGATAAATTATGTTTCCTAAATCTGAGGTTTAATATGTTTATCAGTTCTAGAACTTTCAAAGTCTTGATCTCTTTGAGTATTGCCTTTCTCTATTCTCTCTTTTCAGGTATGCTATTCTACTTAGAGCTTTATTAGGAATTCTCATTTTATCTCCATTTCTCTTAACGTCTGATATTTCCACTTTTCAGCTCCTGTGTACTGTTCTGGGTGATTTCTTTAGATTTATCTTCCAGTTAACTAATTCTTCTATGTCTCATTTGTTGTTTAACCCATTTTAAAACTGTTAAATGGTATTTTTCATTTCCAAACTTTCCTTTTAATTCTTTTTTTAATTTTTTTATTAAAAAAAATTTTTTTTTAACGTTTATTTATTTTTGAGACAGAGAGAGACAAAGAATGAACGGGGGAGGGTCAGAGAGAGGGAGACACAGAATCTGAAACAGGCTCCAGGCTCTGAGCTATCAGCACAGAGCCTGACGCGGGGCTCAAACTCACAGACCGCGAGATCATGACCTGGGCTGAAGTCGGCCTCTTAACCAACTGAGCCACCCAGGCGCCCCTTAATTCTTATAAAAATTTAGTATTTTTAGTGTCTTGTTTTTTCTTAAAAGTTCCATTTTTTATTGTTTTATTTTTGACATACTTATTCTATAAGTCTATCGCCACAGCTCTCTTATGTGTGTTATTAGCTTATCTAATTCTACTGGGTTTCTTTTTTAAGTTTATTTACTTGAGAGAGTGGGAGGGGGATGAGTGTGGTGGAGGGGAAGAGAGAGAGGGAGAGAGAGAGAATCCCAAGCAGGTGCCACACCATCAGCACAGAACCTGATGTGGGGCTCAAACCCATGAACTGTGAGATCATGACCTGAGCTGAGATCAAGAGTTGACGCTTAACTGCCTAAGCCTGGAAATAGCCACAATACTTTAAGAAAACACACACTTGGTACTTTAATATGAGTGGCAAAATACTTTCTACTTTCCTGATAACTGACAGTACCTAATGATATATGATGACACAGGTTGAGAACTACTGCCTCAAAGAAGAGACAAAAAAAGTTTTGTGGGGGAGTGGAGTATGGGGAGAGTGATTATATCCTGTGGAACTGGAGTGGAAGGCTGTATATACATTGTCCAAGCAGAGCACCAAGTCTTGCCACATGCCAGCTTGGCTTTGTGTTCAGGCCCATGCTTTTGCCCTGCCCTGCTGGTTACAGCTCTACAAGGGGCCCCGTTTCCAGGAGGTGTAAGAGTCCCACTTGTTTGCCCAGCACACAGAACACCTTTCCCTCTGCATGTAGCTTCCATTCCTTAGATGGTTTCTAAATTGCTCTTTCACCTCTGATCCTACCTTATGCAGGAAAGAAGACATGACTGAGAGAAAGATTATGCTGTATCTCTTCCACACAGTGCAAACTTGTCTCTGATCTGATGATGATATCCTCTAATAAGGATAGTTTTCTTATAGGGGCATGCATATGGGAGCATGAGATACCTTTGAGTCCACCAGTAACTAAGAATTGCTTGCATGAACCACTCAGGATGGCTAATGAAGTTAGCCATGGAAACAGCTTCCTGTTTGAGTAGGCTTCCTCAAAGCCAGCGTCTTTTGCAGTGTTTTTGTTCTAATCTTGGTAAAAACATTTTCAGTGCCTATAGTCAGCCTTTAAACCTGACAGTATGGCCGTTGGTGTCCAGCTTTCAGCGTGGCCCTGGGCCACTTGGCTTGGCTTCCCTTATTAAAACCCCCAACCTACTGTGCTCTTCCGGTTGTGGTTTCTTTCTCCATCTTTTGTAGCATGTTTCTCCAATTGCCGTTTCCACTGTTGCTGTGATCCATGTTGTATCTACCTATTTCTCCTCAATTTTGTCCATTTTGTTTTTTATTTTTCATTTCTAAAACTTTTTCTGGGTCCCCATGTCTTCAGTTTAGAAACTAACCTCTCTGGCCTTGGAAAGATTTCATTGGCCAAGGGCTAAAGGCCTATGGAAAAGGTGCAGAGAAGTGAATCTCCTCTTACCTGGAGGTTTCTCCAGACTTTCAGACTCCCCCAGGCTCTGAACTGTGAAAACAAATCACGTCTTGGCACAGGCTCCCAGTTCCACACAGATGTGAGTGGTGAGGGTGGCACTGGGAACACAGCAACTTGCTATGCCCAGATTCTAAGAGCTAAAGGCTCCAATATATGGGCACCGAGTGGGACTGAGCTCATTCACCTGGGAACTCAAGGGGTGGGGCTGGAGATTTGGTTAGTTCTCTTTATTTCTTTGTTTAAAAATTGTTTTTATTTGAGAGTGAGGGTGGGGGAGGGGGATAGAGGTAGAGGGGGAGAAAGAGAAGAGAGGGAAAGAGAGAGACAGAGAATCCCAAGCATGCTCCACACTAGTGTGAAGTCCGATGTGGGGCTTGATTGGATGCCACTGGAATCCTGACCCAAGCCAAAATCAAGTGTCGGAAGCCCAACCCACTGAGCCACCCAGGTGCCCTGGATTAGTTCTCTTTGAAGACCTCTGAAAAGAGACCTCGGGACAGGCAGGAAAAGGCAGCAGGGCTGTGGCAGTGAGGAGCACTCAGAAGGGAGGAGGCTTGTTGGAGGCTGTCAGCCATAGGAGTGGACTAAGGATGAGGAAGCAGAAGGAAGGGATCAGTCCATGGTGGGGAGAGAGGAGTCTGGGTCTAGAGCAGGAATTGGCTGAGGGCTGCTCAGTGGCTTTTCACTGGGAGTCAAGAGGATAGCTGTCTGGAATTTCTCCTGCTCATAGAATTGCCCCTTCTTTCTCAGTGAGGGCCCACACTGTACACAGGACATTCTCCCCACTCCTAGCATAAGGCAAGGAGATAATCAGGGTGAAGGAGATAGCCGAGCTCAAGCTGATATGTCAAGGCATCTGGGATCATCACAAGCCTCTAGAAAGGAGGGAGGATGCCGAGAGTTCTCTAGCTCACAGGAGAGGAAGCAGAGGGCCACGCAAGAGAGCAGGTGTGCCCTGTTTAAATTGTGGAAATAAGTTAGTGAATGTCCCCTAAATCTTTGATTCAGCTTTGATTAAAATTAAGTTTCTGCTAGTGGACAGAATTTTTTAATAGGAACTTTGAGAAGGTGAGAAGCTGTTGGTAGAAGTGTTTTTGAAAATGCAAATCAATGGATAAACTACAGCTCTTCATTCAGAAAGAAAGATAAGATGATTAGTGACTATTTATGTGCCAGTTACCAAAAATTTTAAGCTATCTGTACTTACTCTGAATCTTGTCATAAAGTTGAGTTTCTCATAAGTATTTACTGAAAGAGGCAAAGACGAGCTTTCCTATCATATTAAAAGGTTTGTTCAATACGCTTAAGGCCTGCTGACTTGTAACTGGTAACCTTGAAAAAAAATATTCATTTAGAATGTCAGAGCATTTACTGTAAAACACTGAATTTATTTCTTTAAAGTTGTAATTTATGATTGCTATAGGAAGTGGATTTTATTCACCACCCTTGTGATAATTAACTTGTGACCATGACCTTATTGATTGAATTATAATGAACTCAACCAGTATAAAAGGTTTTCTTAGAATCAGGAATGTGCCTAAGGGCTTTTCTCTTTGAAAACATCTTACAAGTTAAAAAATAAGAATGTCTGTTAGGTTAATTTTCAAACACATGTAGAATGTTGATTTTTCTTAGGCCCCACCTCTGGGTCTTGGTGTTTGGTTTGCTACCCTTCCTCTGGTTCATTGTTACAGGCGTTCAGGCTCATCCAGGGTTCCATTCCTCCAGGAAGTCCTCCCTGACCTCCACTGAGGGGGCCCAGCCTCTGCATTCCCCCAGCACTCTGAGCTCACCTCTATCATTTAGTTTTTGAGATAAGATTGAGATGGGAGATTTACTTGAATATGTTTCCCACCTCACTGTGGGATCCCAGCAGATGGTGACAGTGTCCTGATCTGTCATCTTTGTATCCTGTGCACGATATCCTATGGCCAAAATACTTATTGAACTGCAGTGGGAGCAACACTGGGACTTCCCAGGACAGCTCTTCCCATCCCTGCCTCAGGCTATCTGCTGAGTTTACTGTCCCTGGGGCAGAAATGTGTGTGGCAGGGGAGCGTGTGGGGGGATCAGAGGTGTGTGTGTGTGACTCAGCTCTGAATACTCTCATAAGGCAGCTGAACTGAACTGGGCCTCAAGTGACCCTCAGTACTGGGGGCAATGGACTCTTCCAATATTGGTACTTCCTTAACTGCAGACAGGTTTCAACACCACTGCTGCTCACCATTTACTGAATACCCACTATGTTCTGGGCCACACACTAGGCAGTTTACACATAGGTACGTTACCTCCAAGGCTCTAGCCCCTGCTAATTAGAGAACTGGGATGATAGGTGGAGTCTTAATAAATGAAATCTACCAGCGGACTCAAACTTCATTCAACTCATTCATTTCCACCTCCTCTCCAATCCAGCTTACTCCAAGTGACTAATATGCCCTTCTTCTCCTTGCCATAATTTGTCTCTTTGTGGAGCTACTAATGAGCGGGGAGAGGCCATAGGAGGCTCTTAAGGAGGCCTGGAAGAGGAAGAGGAGGAAATGGAGGAGGGGGAGGGGCAGGCAGCCAGGGGCATGGGTACTCTACAAACCAGGTCATTTATCTTGCATGTCCCTGAGTGGGTGTCCCAATTACTTAAGGTATTTTAGGTTCAAAGATCTGTCAAGACACCTTTTTCTAAAGGACCCGCCATATGCCCTATATCTGTCTTGTTTCTCAGCAGGAGATAATGATATATGGTGCATAAATCTTTGCAGAGTGCCAATTAATGCCTGGTCTGCTTCTTTGAAGCGGTGTGAGGACTGATTCCTCAGGCTGGGTTCTGCTTGGAAGCTGGGGAGGGCCTGCTCCTTTGACTAGGCGAGCTCTAGTCAGTTGAGAAGAGATGGAGCTGGAAAAAAGCTGCTTTTTCAGGGTGACTGGTCTGCAGAATGAACATGTGCTGTCAATAGCAGGGAAAGCCAGCCTGGGTTTTAGTTATAGTCATGGGGAAGGACTCTATTAATCAAGAGCCTAATCAGCTGGTTCTGTGATATGATGGTGAGGGTGACCATATAATTTATTGTCCGATCTAGCACACTTTTGAGACCAAAAAGAGAGTGCTATTAATAATTATGTTGAGAGAACAGGTGTAAATCGAGTCTGTCCCAGGCAAACCAGGACGTATGGTTACCCTAAGGTAATATATTAACTTTATCAATTAATTCTTAGAAGTCCGTGGAATAGGCTCACTCCTCCCATCATGTTCTTCAGAGGAAAGCAGGTCTCATGTTAGTGTCACTCTCTTACATGTTTCTACTCTGTGTGTTGAACACATATACGGTGTTTTGCAGGCTGAGGCTTTGAAAGAACGAAGGTTTGGCTGCTGAATAGGCATGTGTTTGCATGCCAGCTCTGCCATTTGCTGTCTGACCTCACAAGGTAACCAACCATCCTGATTTGCCCGGGACTGTCCCTGTTTGAGCACTGGAAAGCTCATGACCCAGGAAGCCGTTTAGGCTCAGGCAAACCAGGGCCGTTGGTCACCTTCTTTGGCAACCTCACTGAACATAGAGTGTAGGCATGGAGAGCTCAGAGCAGTCGCAGCTGAGTTCCAGCCAGTATGGGCCACCTGAATAGAATAGTGACATTAGACTGGTACTGGAGGTGTTAGGGTGGTGGAGATCGAGGGGTGGATGGAGAGGACCTCTGGGAGGCTGCAAAGAGAGATGGCCTGGGGCTTTATTGGTCAAGTGGAGCATTGACAGTGCAGTGGGCAAATGTAGGCAGAATCAAAACAAAAAGGAGAGTGACCCCAATGACAGCCAAGAAGGAGCGATAACAGATGGAGCAGAAGGCAGGGAGATGCAGACAGCAGTGTAAATAACATATGAGAATTCTCCATCCCCACTTTGAGGTCACCCATGAGATGCACAAGAGAACTGAGTTTCTGTCATTTGGCAGAATAAGCAAGTAGTCCAATAAGCAAGTGGATCAGGGACCAACCACTGTAATGACCACCAAACCGTGAGGTTTGGGACCTACTTCAGGATTCAGGAGCTTCCTTACAGAAGGTATAGCTTCTGCTCAGACCCTGATTTGGATATACTCTCTTGTTGCATCCCTTTTTGACACCAAAGGTAAGAATAAAAAGGGAAGGGCAAGATAGCTGGAGAATTCTGGTGAATCACAAGTTTTGCAACTTGTTTTGGGGTCTTAGCTTTTGCATCTGCAAAATGAGGAGGGAGGTCTTATTAAATTGCTCACTCTTAGCACTTTTATTTTCCTTTTTGGTATTAACTTCTCTGAAAACCTATTGAAAACTATGGACCATTGCTCCAAAACAGTACACAATTGTGTGTATGTGTATGTTTAGGTAGTTTTTTCCATATGATTTTAGGAGACTCATGAACTCTTGGAAATCCATCCATGGATTTTATGTTTACAACCTCAGAATTAGGTAGTTTGGAAATTCCTTCCAAATTTCAGTTTCTCTGCCTCATCTATAGAGAAGGGGTGGGAAAGATGGAGGAAGGGAGGGCTGGTAGCTGGTAACTGGTTGGGGTAGATCCACTTGATGATGGAAGCCAGGGTCTGCAGCCAGAACCCCAAGTGCTTGGCCCTGGCAGCAACATCACCTTGAAACGAGCTACTGGAATGCAAGAATGCAGATTGATGAGAGCTGTAAACCATTTTCAGATTCTCTGGGCATGGGGACGGCAGGTGTGAGAGCAGGCAGTGTTTTCTGCCAGTTTTGAAGGAAGAACACCTTGGAGACTGGGCATGCACCAGTGTTGGCTGCAGCTAAGCCAGCGGTGGGTGGGAGATATCAAAAATATCTGCTGCCAGCATCTGGGGGCCCATGAGTTTCCTGCATGGTATGCTCCTAGCAGCTGACACCCTGGGACTCCATGTGACCTTGCTTGGATAGAACTGCTAGGATGGGAGTAGGGAAGATACCAAGGACACTTACAGGGCCATCATTTTCAGGGTCAAGTTCATATAGGGAACAGAGGGATTGGTGGCTGAGCATGGGTGGCAGCAGTGAGGTTAACCCCTGGGAAGCAGAATATTTCCCAGAGGTGCTTTCTCAGTGGTGGAATTTGTCATGTCTCTGGGATGTCCATCTTCTCCAAAAAGTCAAAGAAGAATGGATCAAGTTATAATGGAGCATACTGTTGTCAGCTGGGCTGGGAAAACCTCACAAGGCTGTGCCCCCAGATGGCTAATCCAGGGTGATACTCCAGCTCCTCCTTTTCCTTCTCCCAGAAATGTACACAAAAGGCATGTTCCCATACCTTCCCATTCGATGACAGTCTCTGTCAGGGCAGTGGTGTGGTGCCATGCTGAGCAGCTCTGTTTGGCTGACCCAGAGGTACCCATCTCTCTAAGGATCCAGAGCAGGAGTGACAATATTGTGGAGTAGGAGATATGTGTAGGGTAAAGCTGATGCTGGGCCACAGACAGGGGTGTGTGTGATGGGGGAAGCAAGGGTCAATGTCAGGCCATCGAAGGCAGACATGACATGGGGACCCAGAGACAGGGACTTGAGCCAGACTCCCATCAGAAAGCCCTGCCATGGTTGCCATGGAAGGATAAGGCCTCGGGCAAGCTATGTAACTTCTCTGAACTTCAGTTTCCTCATTTGCAATGGGACTAGTATCTTCTACCTGGCCAAAGTAGTTATCAGAATGGAAAGTGAATATAAATCACTCAACACATCCATGGCACAGAGAAGCAACTCTAATTGACAGTAGCTCATTATCGCCACGTGCTGGCTACCAGGCAAGGCCTCAGATATACTCTCCATTCTCAATTTGCTCACAACTTCATGATTATCATAGAAGTCAGACTGTGAAGAGTGCTATAATAAATGGAACCACTGTTGCTAAATTTCTCCCGTGACCCTATAATTGCTCACTTGTGAAAAACCTCTCAAGTGACTGAAACCCTCCCAGACAAAGACATTACAGAATCATGCCTCCAATTAATGTCTCCTAACCTGGATTACAAATGTGGGCTAGAATATCTCAGGGTCACTGTGGACTGTTTCTCAGGTAACTGGGACTAGGGACTATGCACAATGACATTCTTTAAGGATGGTTTTAAAGCTATAGGGATATGTGTGTAGGAGGAACCTTTCTACAGTGGGATATTGAACCACAAAGGGAAAACACTGAGGACCACAGAGCTAAGGAGCAATTAGATTTTCTTTCTTTCTTTTCTTTTTTTCTTTTCCTAGAGAAACACAAAGCTCCTACTCATTCACTTTCATAATTAGAGCAGGTCCCTCAGTAAGTTCAACAAATGAGAAAATAACACCCCTTTGTTTATACATAATCAGTTATTAATGGAAACAGCTAAAGCAGGAGAGGTTGAGAAAAACCAACCCAGGGAGGGCCAGAGATAGAAAAGTAAGGACTGATAGGGACACACAGGGGTTGGGAGATACACAGAGAGACCCAGACTAAAACCAAAGTTAAGTCATGGTACAAAGATGGGAGGACAGGTGTGTGTGTGTGTGTGTGTGTGTGTGTGTGTGTGTGTGGGGGGGGGGGGGGTTGGCGGGGGGAACAAGGGCAAGGGAAATATTCTAAGCCATGTCCTTTAAGCCCAAGGTCAATAAACTTTTTCTGTATGCAGCCAGATGGTAAATATTTTGGGCTTTATGGACCATATGGTTCCTGTAGCAACTATTCAACACTGCTATTATAGGGCAAAAGCAGCCATAGACAATATGTAAATCTGGGGCATACTGTGTTCCAATAAAACTTTATTTACAAGAACAAATGGCAAGCCAGATTTGGCCCAGTGGCCATAGTTTGTGACTCTTGCTCTAAGTAGTCAATAAACAGTGATGTCTCTTCTGAATCTTCACCGTGTGTTTCTCTTAGGTACCTCTAAATATAGCTCTGTAAGTCCTACAAGGATCGGGGTAGGTCATCATGGGTAGATGGCTGCTGGGAAGTCTCTACCCTTAGGTCCTTTTGTCCAGACAACAAAAGCCAGCACCACTTCTACCAGAAGGAGGAGCCGGGAAGGACTGTTTTATCTTGGATAGGTGGTGGGTAAGGTGGGTGGTGAATGCACACAGGCCACCCAGACCCAGGTAGCCAGCAAAGTGCAGGGCTGAAGCCCATGTCCAGAACTCACCGGGACTTCTAGTGCAAGTCTTCTTTAGCCTCTGGCCCTGTCTTTTGTTGCAACATGTAACGATTCTGACCTCTGGCATTTCAAGAGTTGCTGTTTAAAAATGTGGTGCTCCAATCCATCCATTGTTGAAATGCTAGAAAGAGAAATAAATAATTTGAGGCACATGGTGTATTCATCAAGTAAAGCCCTGAGAGAGAAGAGG
Source organism: Puma concolor (assembly GCF_028749965.1). Classification (NCBI taxonomy): domain Eukaryota; kingdom Metazoa; phylum Chordata; class Mammalia; order Carnivora; family Felidae; genus Puma; species Puma concolor. The sequence continues at coordinate 31,662,691 of NC_141675.1, read as the reverse complement.
CAGAAAGACAACAGAAGTGGAGAAGGGAAGAATGCTCTCAAGGAGTTATTTATCTCTTTGCCCTTCTTCCTGAGAGGGCCGGGGTGGGGGTGGGATCCATGGGTAGCCTGCTCCTGGAGGCTCTGAGACAGACCAGATGTGGGCTGACCTCATGGTTGTTTCTAGCTCCAGCTGTCTAAGATGTTTAACATTCCCGACATTTAGATTTATATAATGCTCTTCCCCTGCTGAGTTTAAGGCATTCAGTGTGATACATTGGAAAACACTGCGTTAATTGTTGGGGGATCTGGGATGTTACTGTGGTTCTGCTGGGCATTAGAGGCTGGGCTAGATCAGTGTTTCTGAATGTGCTCCGAGAATCTTGTAAGGAGAATACTGTGTCCAGTGAGCTTGGACAAAGGGTGCTAAACCAATCAAACAAGTTTCTTTACTGCAGAACCTACCAGTCTTTAGGATGCCAATGTACTTGTGAATGACTGGTCATAACCACAGCAGTGTGCCTGTGATGCTGTCTCCCATCTCATCCTTTCCTGTACTTGTCATCTTTCCAGTGCCAGTGGCATCCCATTTCCTCTCCTCTTAGGCCATATTTTGCATCTTCTTTTTCCCTACTCGCCCTCTATTTATGGGAGTGACTAAGGTCCTGTGCGCTTCTCTGTATGCACTCAGTGCGTTTATCATTCTTGAGGTTTAAACCATGACTTCCACACAGTTTAGTTTACATTGCTAGCCTTGACTTCTTACCAGGTCCTAGAATTCCAGGGGACATGTCCCTGTGTACATCCTTTTATCTTTCAATGATGAAATACCCAAACCCATCAACAATGAGATGCCAAAACCTGACTCAGCCTGTGCTCCTCTTCCTCTCCCTCCTCTCTGAGGACTCAATCCCAAGCTCTGACTGCGTCATACCACACGTCCGCCCTTCCCCAGATGAGCCCCTTAGTTTAAGGCTTCCTAGTACATGGCTCCTACACTTACCCTTATTGAAATTTCCTTCCTAATGTTTCTTTAAAATATACCATGTCTTCCTTTTCCCTATGGAACCAAGGGTAAATTTCATGCTTGGCTTCTCCTAGTCTAGGACTCACATCATCTAAATCTCCATGTGGCCTCCAGACTGAGATAAGATCCCTCATTTTAGGACTTCAAAGCCCATTGTAAATCCCTCTTCCTTGAGGGATTTACATACGGGGTTACCCCTTCCCTGACCTTCCTGAGCGGGTTAGCACCACTACACAGTTGGACATGTCCATTGTCATCCGTGATGCTCCCAGCCCCTAACTACCTAATCAGTGTATAAGTATTTTGGTGGGGGATAAGGGCATCATAACTTCCACAGAGCCTTCATGTCCTTTATGGGGTCTAGCAAAGACAGAAACATCTTGGGCATCCAGTACATATTTTGAGGTTGACTGATATGTTATTATGTCTAAGCGGCAGCAAGAGCTGCAGAATTAACAGACATCACCAATAGCATTCTGAGCATAAAAAATATCCTGGCAAAGTTACTGCTGTGTCCCCTTAGGAAGGGCACTGTATTAGGATAGATAGATAGATAAATAGATATAGATATATTTTAAGGAATTGGCTTAGGCGATTGTGGGGGCTGGCAAGTCTGAAATCCATGGGATAGGCCTGCAGACTAGAAATTCAGGGAAGAGCTGATGTACACTTGAGTTCAAGTTCCATAGAGCAGTAGGCTGGAAATTCAAGTAGAGTTCCTATGTTGCAGGTTTTTTTTTTTTTTTTCCCCCAGGAAACCTCAGTCTTTGCTCTTATGGCCTTCAATGATTACATGAGACCCATGCACATTATGGAGGGTAATCTGCTTTATTCACAGCCTACTGATTTAAATGTTAATAACATTAAAAAAAAAAAACCTTCACAGCAACACTTAGGCTGGTATTTGACCAAACAATTAGAACAAGAGCCTAGCCAAGATGAAGCATACAATTAACTATTGCAGGTACTTTTGGGAGTCCATTTGCTAATTGAAGCCATGTTATATGGCTTCCTTTTGGCTCAGACTGAACTGAGGAACACTTGATCAGAGGGAGCAGACTGGGAATCTAGGCCTGCTGCTTGTCACCCTGAGGAGTAAAGCACTGGCCTGGACTGTACCCCTGATGAATGGTGTGCCCCAATTTCTTTGTCCATAAAGGATGATAACTAAGATTCCTTTAGCTCTAACATTCCACACTGAGAATCAAGTAGTCCCTATGTCTGTAAAACGGGAGTCATAATACTAACACATAGCAAAATTTGACTGTGTACCAGGCACTGTTGAACCTGAATTTTTTTTGTTTAGCGAGAGCGAGAGAGAGAGAGAGAGAGAGAATGAGAGAGGTGGGGGGTGGGTAGGGGCAGAGGGAGAGGCAGAGAGAGAATCTCAAGCAGACTCCATGCCCAACGTGGAGCCCAATGTGGGGCTTGATCCCATGACCATGAGATCATGACTTGAGCCTAAATCAAGAGTTGGACGCTTAACCTACTGAGCCACCCAGGTGCCCTGAACGTGTTTTATTATCCCAATAATCCTATTAGATAGCAATTGTTTCTCTTCCCATTTTACAGATGAGGAAACTGAGGCTTAGAGAGATTAACTTTGCCTAAGGTCACACTGCTAGTCAGTGGTAGAGCCAGGCTTTGACTCTGTACAGTGTGGATCTACCACATGATGCTATCTCTTCAGACCACTTCACAGGGCTTTGGTGCTGAATGAATGAGGTACTGGATTTGCAAACACTCTGTGTACACTAAGGACCTAAGGGATCAAAACTATTAATGGTTTGTCCCTTGGGTACTTCCATGAACAACCCCTTTAGGATGGAGTCTCATAACTGAATTCCATCTGGCAGCCCTTAGCCTATTGTCAAGTACACAGCAAACCCAGTTGATGTGCAATGAACACTGGGACAGTGTTGAATGAATCTAGGCTGTGCAAACAAACCACTCGGTGATGAGATCTCGGTTTTGAGTCCATTTCCTGGTGAGTGTGGATGGAAGAAGTCAACCCTGTGCCCCTCTTACCTCTGTGAAAAGAATCAGAAGAACATCTCCCTGAAGTTCATATTTACCTGTTACGCTTCTCTGTCAATTTCTTGAAAAATAAAGCACTACTCGTGTTTTCTTTTCCCAGTGCACAAATACTTAAGGTGGTTCAGGAGGCAAGTCTCCCTAGTGACAGGAAGCCCAAATGCTGTTTGAGCCACTGGGCATGAGAATAGTAGGCTGTACAGTTGCTCCCACAACAAGAGAGAAGATGAGAGATGTAGGCTCCTTGAGAAGACCTCCCACAGTGGCCCTTCCAGCCCCAATATTGCCATGAGGAGCCCATTCCTGCACTTGCAGGCCTTTGCTTCAGACCTTATCCCAGCCACATAAGTGCTTTTGGTGCAAGGGTCTGAGGAGGCTAAGGGGAGGTTGAGGGGAATTTGAAGATCTGTTTAATGATCCTTTCACTTTGGTTTCTCTTTTTACTGTCATTCATGTCTTCCAAGGTGATGCCCTTCCAGACCTGAAGCCCAACCCCGAGGACTTTCTCTAGGGAAAGAGGAAGTCCTATTGCCATGATATGCCAGCTCAGTCAGAATCTTCACCAGCTCTGCTTTCTTTCACTGGGACAAAAAAGGCCTCTATATGCTGATACAGCTGGGTTGGGGATACAACGTCCAGGACACAGTCTATGTTGCTTGCGGCCAGGGAAGATCTGTATGCTAAGATGTATAGATCTAAGCTTCTGGAATGCAGGGTTTGTATCACAGCCTTGGTTGCTTCATTGCTCATTCCTTGCTGCTCATAGGCAACTGCACTAGATGCCTACCTATGCCTTGGCTGACATATTCTATTGGTTTTCTTATTTCTCATTTCTCTTGGCACTCTTGACTGCCACTCAGTGGCAGACACTGCTAGTTATCTGCTCAACGTCCATCCTCTTCTTTTTCCTTACTGACGGGATCCCCATTTAGTGCAAGGCAGCAATGTGTCTAATTAGATATATCCCTTGTAGTTAGAGGTGGCCACGGACCCAGTTCTGGTAGATGAGATGTAAGCAGAGCCTATAGGTTGGGACTTTCAGGAAAGCTATTTTATTCCCAATCAATGGAGAAAAGAATTCACCTTTCCCCTTTGCCCTTTCCCTTCTTTCTGTCTGGAACACAGAGGTTGGGCTATTTCTTGTGACTATGAGGATGAAAATCACAAGCTGAAAGTAGAAGAGTAGAGAGCTGGAAGGAGCCTGAGTCCTTGAAAGCATCCTCAAGCTGTCACAGTAGCATTGGATCGCCTACTTTTGGACTCCTTGTTGCGTGAGAGGAGGGTTTCCATTGCATGCAGCCAAATGTAATCCAGACTGATACAATTTCTTAAGAAAGACAGTCTAAGAAAATCTCTCATCTTTCTTGTTCATAATGATGAATTCCTACCTGTCTGTCCTTGGCTAGCTCCTTTTCCTCCCGCTGCACTGTCTTCCCACTAGATTGAGTGGGCCAAGTTAAGGCATCCCTGTTGCCCCAGCAGGCAGGCTGTCCCTTATTACCACAGTCACTTTTCCAGGCTTATGTGTCTTGCCCTAATCTAGGAGGTGGCTTGTGGTGGCTCAAATGTGTAGGAGACGACTGCATTCTATGAAGAGAAATAGCATCTCAGTCACGTGGATACCAGGAACCTCTGCACAGTTTGGCTACCTTGCTTTACCCAGAAAAGCAATCTTTTTTGAATTAGCTAAACTTCGAATTTTGAAGACACCTGTTCCGTGTCACTCTTCAGTGGTTTCACATACTAGATTTGGTCACAATCTCTGGCTGTCCTAGGGCAAAAATGGCAAATACATGATTCTTTTGACACCATTCTTCCTTCTACTCCCTTGGTGGAAATTGTGACTCGATCACATTATTCTTTTATTTGCACATGTGTTTTGAGCCCAAAGCATTTCAGAATCTTGCTAGAAACCTTGCTTAAGAAAGCCATTCCTCTATCTCTGAGTCAACATGGAAAAAAAGACACTTGAATGCAGATTTCTGTTCCTCTTCAAAAGGATCTTAGGATTTCCTTAGGTCTGGAATGCCAGGATGCTAAGCCTTTGGGATGCTTCTTTTGGGATAAGACCCAAAAGTTGCTAGGCAGACCAAAGGAAATGAAGGGATAATGATATTCTCTTTTCCAACCATCCCTTTTAATCTTTATATCTAATCCTCCTAACCCCCCAGATTAAAGCATCTGTGTCCACTGTCCTGAGCAGAGGTAGGGAGACGAGCAGGACTGGAGCAGAGGGGGAGCTCGTCGGAGACAGCACATTCTGAAGATTGGCAAAAAAGAAGTGTGACAGCCAACTTCTTGGAAGGGGACTGAAGAACTGTAATTAAATTTTCTGATCTTGTTAGCCAATTTCTTCACTCACTGCCCCTGAACCAGAGAACGGGGAGGGAGGAAGGACACTGTTGCATCAGTGGCGGCGGGGAGGGAAATGAGCTTTTCACGGATTATTGGGTTAGTTCCACTTCTCCCACTTTTTAATTTATTTGTCTGCATGTTCTCTAGAGCTGAAAAGGCTCCAAGTCCTTTTCCATTTTCTTTTAATTAGATCTGATTTTGGAGTCTGAAAACTTGGGAGGGGTTCAGGTCACAATAGCAGGATGACAACAGTTGGAAGGCCCTCTTCTTCCCGTTAGATCTTTCTGAACTCTTTCTTCAGAATTTACGATGCCTAGTGATGAGTTCCTTTTTTCTTTGCATTTCGTTCTTTCTTTTCTTCTTCTTTTTTTTTTAAATTTTTTTTAATGTTTATTTATTTTTGAGACAGAGAGAGACAGAGCATGAACGGGGGAGGGGCAGAGAGAGAGGGAGACACAGAATCGGAAGCAGGCTCCAGGCTCTGAGCCATCAGCCCAGAGCCCGACGTGGGGCTCGAACTCACGGACAGCGAGATCGTGACCTGAGCTGAAGTCGGACGCTTAACCGACTGAGCCACCCAGGCGCCCCCTTTCTTTTCTTCTTTAACAGGTATGGTACTGTTTGCATTGTTTATCACCTTATCCCATTTTGCCATCCTATGGTTAAAAATCATGAACATTTCTTACAAATTTGAAAAAAAGAGTATGCATGTATTTTTACAGGTCATTCCTTCACACCCCTTTTCCGTGCAATGGAACACAGGTGAGGGAGGCTTGTTCTGGTCCCTGTGGGTTTCCAAGAGGAGTAATACCAGCCCTACATTCTTTCTTCTTTGAAGCACAAAGAAAGAAAGGAAAAAGAAAAAAAAAAAAAAAAACCTGACCAGAAAAAAGAGCCAAATGAGGCCATGGTGGGTAACTTGGTTTGCCACTTAAAATCACTAGTGACAACGTCCTGGGATTATGAGCACCTCAGGCCCCGAGAGGGAAACTGAAATGGAATACTTGGTGGCCTGTGAAGTAACAAGAACCCATTTATTGGCTGCAGCCTGAATATGCTGTATGGCAGCAGGTTTTCTTTCAGGTGGTTTGATGCCAAGATAGTACGTATGCCTGCGATCCACGGAGGCCTTCTGTGGGCCCTCTGCACCGGGAGCTCATTCACAATTCACCCAGGGCAAGAGGCATGCTCTCAAGTTCTGCATGGCGGCTTGGAATTTATGTTGCTACAGGGCATGTTTGGGATGGTTTAACCTAACATGTAGGCTACAGAATATATGCAGAGAGCACTTTGTGAAGCCAGATTTGGGCTCTTCGAATCGATGGGTAGCCGTCCTCCAGAGAAGCTGACATTGAGGTTCCAAAGAGGCCCCCACCACTGTCGACCAGGAGAGACAAGACCTATGTATTCAGCAATCGTGCACCAAGAGAAAGGATCCAAATAGGGGGCCAAATTGAAAGCCACAAAGGCCAAAACTGAATTATAGGTTTTATTTTGAAGTCAAGCTGCTTTGTAAATGGACGACACAAAGGGCCCTGCTATAAGACTAGTGGAGCAGGGGTTTAAAAAATTTTTATTTTACAGATATTTCACGGGCTCCTGAGAACCCAGCTGGTATTCTTTGTAGCCTGTCATGCAAATGCCTACATGTCACATGTGAGGACAGCATGCAATTTAGCTCTGAGTCCACCAACCCAGCATCGGGCCTGACATGTATTGAAAGCAGAGCTTTCCCCAGGGAGTCTGGCAGAATCACAGGTGGTCTATGGAAGACAAAGCATTGACTTGGACCTTGACGGATGAACAAAGTTGGGACTTGAGGATATGGGGCAGGAAGAAGGGCATTTTCAGCAGAAGGCACTCTGTAAGTAATGGCATGGAAGAACAAAAATATGATAGGTACCTGAAAAATCATAGGGAGAAAGAAAGTTAGCCAGAGAAACAGAAGGGTGCATGATGGGATGTAGTCGGGGGGATGTATTCGGGGGAGGGGCTGGAAAGGTAGGTCAGAGCTGAGTCACAGGGAACCCCAAATGTGTGACTTGCATTTGTCCTTTACTGCATTTGTAGGAAATGTGGATGTGGAAGGCTGGTTAGCAGGGAAGGATGGGAACAGTGCTTAAGGAAGAATAAACTCTCTGAACCTCAGTGTCTTTGTGAAATGAGGGTGCTGCTCCTATTTTTCTCTCTGATTCTTTTCTCTAAGCTTTACCTTAGCTGCTACAGAGAGAATGAATTCTGGCTACCCCTGTTCTAGACAACTCTCTGTCTTTCTCATTTTCCTTGGAATGGTGAGGTGTTGGGGAGAGGGGAGGCAGAGAGAGAGAACAAAGCAAAGGGGTTCTAGAATTCATAGTTTCATAGGTAAAGGACAAAAAGGTCAAACCTTAAAAAATTCTGTGGAAAACAAATCCTTAATTATTGTTGTTATTACTTTTGTTCATAAAACTCTTGCTGCTTCAGTGCTCTTGCTGAAAGAAAGCTAAATGAATCCTGATAGTTTGAAGGGAACTTTTGGAGAGCTGTATCTCCTGAAGCCCTGATCCAGAGGAACATCTGATGTGGTTGGGTTAAGATGCACACGGAGGAACACAGTAAAGTGCCCACTGACGTAGAGCTCCTCCCTTCTCTTCTCACTAGAGCCACCCCTGCAGGCTCTCCAGGGGGGGCTGCCTCCGCCCCAGCCTGCCCTCTCTTTCCTGAGAGGGAGAAGCGACAGAGAAACCTCTTCATCTCCCCTCGAATCACCGAGGCACAGCATTTTAAGGCTAAGAGGAAACTTAGAGAAAGCCTTCAGCTATTTTACAGATAACAAAATAGTCCCATGAATTCAAACTACGCTAGGAAAACTGGAACAGTGAGACCCATATAAGTGGGCCATATAACCATTGTGTGAGGCAGGAGGAATGCCTGGATGCTAATAAAAATGGATAAACCTTCCCCAAAGTGTTTTTCCATGGGATGCTGACCCTAACCCCCCTGCTCCCCCCACCACCAACCTCATGGGTACAAATGGGCTTTGGGACTTGGAAACTGAGTGGATCTGAGACTCCCGCATGAAATACTGAAGGGAGATGTCACGTGGTCTCTCAAATCTGTCCAGTCCCTCCCTTAGACATGGACTACTGTGAGGGCAGTGAACTTGAAGGAGGGCATCCCTCCTCCTTTCTCAGAGCCTTCTCTCAGAGTGCCATGCTCCTCCAGGCAGGTGGCCTCATTGGCTTTGACCCACTTTGCTCTACCTGCCCCTAGACCTTGGCTGCCACTAATAGACAAAAGATCAAGGAGGCAAGGGCTAGAATCTCCTGACAGATCAGACCTGGCAATGGAGAGATGGCTCAACAAAGTTCCATGGCCTCCTGCCTGTGGCTACAACCCTTCACAACACCAGCCGAAGAACAGTAGAGAAAAACTTACTGAAACAAATGTGTGATATTGCCTATTGTCGGTATCAATCATTTATTATGCACATTAAACTGAATGAAAGCACAAGTGAAGGCAACAATGATTTTTGAACAAATATTAAATATGTAGTTTCTGATTTCAGATTGATATATTACAAAAGCAGTGCTCAGACCCTTCCGAGTTAATAAAGACATATCAGGCTTTCATTAGATCAGATATTAGAATAGAAGGAGAGCTCCACCACATTTTTATACAGTGAAATATAGTATGAGCAGTTCTTTCATTAGGGATGGGGAAATCAAATTTTAAAGCCAATGTCTACTTAGAAGTTTTTCTACTGATCATCAATTCAGCACTCATTTCCAATATTAATAACTCAGCTAAGCACCTGGCAGGAGGCTTTTCTCTGTGGAGTTAATAAATTTTTCTGTGAGTCTTCATTTGATTGATTACATCATAGTAAGTGTGACCACCTAAGAAATTGCCCTGGAAATATGATTCTCTGAAGCAACAGTTAAAGAACAAAGAATTACTGAAGATGAACAAATTTTATTTTAGAATTGTGTATGACAGTTCTAAGAAGAAATCAAAATAGATTCAGGAAAAGTGGGGTTGGTGGTCATGTTTAACAAAAAATGGAAATTTTGAGGGTGAATATTACATATGTATTTTGGGGAGAATATTTTGACCTTAAAAATTCCAATAGGATATTATTATTTAGAAGGGAAAATAATTATAATAAGTTTAAGCAGCAAAGTTGAAGGTTAGGTAGATCAACTTCTTAGTTCTCCTTTCAGACCGATGGGTTTAGGAGTCAGATGCTGAAAATGACTCTGGGGTTCAAGCCTGAGGGAGGCAGGTGGTACCTAGCTGAAGATGTCCCCTGGAGGACGCCTGTATTTGTTCTTAGGAAATCAGTGAGGGCAACAGAGTTTTGGAATGTCCTTGTTGGGAGGAACCTTAGCATTTATTACTCCTCATTTTTCACTTCCCTGTATTATAATATAAACAGACTAGAGCCATATAATTTATAAGACTTCCAGAATGAAAATGCAGGGCAGGACTCCATATTCAAAAATTATTATGAGTTCAAGAAGGCAACATCGAGCATGAAACCAAGTGTGGGAGCCTTCTGACCATGGGGCCCTGCCAACTGCTCTGGTCACAAGCCCAAGAAACCAGCCCTGACTATAAATGGGGAAGCAGCGACCACAGTGGCTCGAAGCCGTCCTCCCATAGACTTCTTTACTCTTCCTACTGGTTATTATCAGCTCTTGGCGACAGGGGAAAGGAGGAGGAAGCGCATACAGAAATCACATCATGCCTGGTGGTCAGTCATGTCCTTCTTCCCTCTGGTTCTCCCTTAACTACTCATGCAGGAATCTCCTGTGACCCTAGGATCCTTTATTTATTTACATAATCTCCAACATCAAATGTATACAGTGCCAGGCATTGTGCCAAGGACTGAAGACCCGGAAATGAATAAGATGAGGTTATTTGTCCTTGGGAAGCTCCATTCGGTGATGAGATAACTTGACTTTTATCTGAGAAATGGCAGAGCTGCCTCTCATGAGAGGAAGTTGGGGAATGTGAGCTGTCATTTCCAGATCGAAGAAAATATCAGCTTGGTTGGCATCAGCTTATCAACTTTTCAGAGAGCAAGATCACATGGAAAGGCAAAATTCTTTAACAAATGAGCTGTATTTATTTGCCAGTGGTTTGGGCTGGAAAGGGAAAAGTGAATTGATTTTAACAGGTCAAGACTATAGGTGGAATCTGCTGAGGAATGGGCTCGGTGACTTCCAGAACTTACTAGGTTAACTACCTTGACTGCTAACATTTTTACATGATGCTACTTGTGATATGAGTGATGCAAAGTGGACTGTTTAGTGTGACCTGTCCCTCAGGGCAGTTGTCCTGGCACTGTGGGAAGGGATGTGAGGAAGGTGTTTGTATGTACACAGGTCTGCACGGAGAAATGGCCCAGTAAACTTGATCTCACTGTGTATGTCTGATAAGACATCTCAGAAGAGAACATCAGTCCATTTAATACCTTTAATCATAGGGCGCATGGGTGATTCAGTTGGTTAAGTGTCTGACTTCGGTTCAGGTCATGATCTCACAGCTCGTGAGTTCAAGCCCCTCATCGGGCTTCCTGCTGTCAGCACAGAACCTGCTGTGGATCCTCTGTCTCCCTCTCTCTGCCCCTCCCCTTCTCTCTCTCTCCCTCTCTCTCTCTCTCTCTCTCTCTCTCAAAAATAAACATTAAGAAAATACCTTTAATCATGCCTTCAGTTCCTTTTATCCTAGGAAAGCTTTCCCGAGGAGGGGATGTTTCCTCAAGTCCATGAGGAATGAACTCAGGCTTGCTGGCTTCCGAACAGTATGTTTTTTGCTTTGTATTTAATTGTGACAGACTTTCTTTCCCCTTCTGTGAATCTTAACTAGAGCACGACAGATTTCTTTTGGGTACAGTTGAAACATTCTGATTTTCATCTTTTCTGTAAATATTTTGAAGGTGGGTAAAGACAATCTTTAAATGCTTCTCTTGGAAATACTAGTTTTCAAACTGTATTTACAACATATTAAGCAAAATAAACATTCTAAAGGCAAAGGTGTTGGTTTTTTCTATCTGAATAATGTCAAATAAATGGGCAAGTTGTAGGTTGGCAAAAAGCATATAGAGTTGGTTTGCTGCCTGAGCTGGACTCAGTGGGGGTTCTAGAAGTAGACTCATCCTTCTACTTACAGGGCATCTCAATGCAGCATGCAGATGTGTTCTTCCTGGTCTTAGATGGAATTTGGGGTAAATTCATACATTTTTTTTAAGTTTATTTATTTTTGTGTGTGAGAGAGAAAGCATAAGCCGGGGAGGGGCAGGGAGGGAAAGAGAGATAATCCCAAGTAGGCTCCACACCACCAGCACGGTGCCCAATGTGGGGCTCAAACTCACAAAGTGAGATCGTGACCTGAGCCAAAATCAAGAGTTGGATGCTTAACCGACTGAGCCACCCAGGTGCCCCAATTCATAACCCTTTTTAGGTCACTCTTAGGCAACAAAATGTCTCCTGACCAGTTCTAGTTTCAAGAAAGTTCTCATTTTGACAAAATGTCCCATCCAGTGCTATAACTGTATCACTCCACGCTCTTACCAAGTTTAAAGCATTTCCTCTCTGTGAGTATTCCCAGGCTGTTTTGGGCTGGGAAGCCTGGCGTGGCAGAGGGGATATCAACTGCTTCTTTTCTCTTTGAATTATTGGATTGTTACTGTGATTTTTTGGATTGGTTATTGACCATAATTCTTTACTACCTCCCTGTGTCATGTGCTATTTCAATGCATTAGAATCGGTGAGGTGCACTTTGCTACCCCATTGATTTTGGACTTGGCCAATAAAAGATAGTATTTATGACACAAACAGAGCTTGATGAGTGCCTGCGTGGTTTGGTCTGGTCTCTTGTACTCATGTGATTGCAGGGAGAAGGTCATGCCTCAGGTAGCCACTGTCCCTTCAGCCAGAATGCAGGTAGGCCCCACTTAATGATACCTTACTACATCCTGTAAAAGCACTGGATGCCATCCTTTGGAGTGTGGGAATAACTGGCATTAAATGCTTTTATTTTTCATCTTTGGGACCTCAGAAGGAATTGAGACAAAAATAGTTCCATTTTTATATCCTGATACATGATATATATTTTCTATTGTGAAACTGAAAAAAAACCCACAGAGCCACACTGCATTGCAATTTATGTGAACCACTTTACATGCAAGCATTTTGCTTGGCATATGGTAGGCACTCAATGAATAGAAACTTATTGGTTATTAGTATTATTATTCAACATTTTTTTTCTGCAGGAACTGATTCAACTTTTTTTTTTCCTTTTCCTGTCGGAATCTAAGTACCCAAGGACTTCAAAATTACTGTTTGTGAGTAAAGAGGATGCCTAGGAGTTTCCTAGCTTTAGAAATTATTCTGGGCAACTCAAATGCTGCTGATTGCATTGCTCACTGGATATTAATTCAAGGCTTAGGACTGGAGAGATGGAAGGTATACAACCTACCTGTGGTCGATGCTACTACTCTAAGGGTTTATGTGTTATATCTGCGGGCTCTTCATTTATTCCCAAAACATTCATTAAGTGCTTGAGCTGGATATCTTCCATTTGCTTCTTCAAATTCACTCTCAATCCTTTTTAGCCTTTCTCTGGGCCCAGGGAGCCTGACTGGCATGGGCTGCATCAACTAGGCTCCCTCATCATTTGGCTATCAGTTGGGCTCAGCCAATGTGGATCACTAACGGGGGATCAAAGGCAGGAGGAGGGAGACATCTGAATGTTGAGTTTACTTCATCCTTCTACAAGAGACCACTGTCCTTGCCAGGCAGTTCTCTTTTCAGAGCTACTCTCACTATCTTCCTATAATCACCTGCTGTTGGTAGTCACAGGCTACTGCATTATGTCTTATGATTTCTCTGAACCAGTGATTCTCAATTTTGGTTGCACATTAGAACCATCTGGGGAGTTGTTAAAAAAAATCCAATCTGATGCCAGGCTGTGCTCTGGACCAGTGCTGTCTGTCAGAAATATAATTTAGCCATATATGTAATCTCAAATTTTCTAGTAGTCACATTATATTAAAAGTAAAAAAAACAGATGAAGTTAATTTCTATATTTTGTCTATCCCAGTATTAAAATATTACCATTTAAATAAGAAATCACTCTGAAATATGATGAGTAAGATATTTCACATTCTTGTTTTTGGTACTAAGCCTTCAAAATCTGCTTGTCTTACATTTAAAACATCTCAATTTGGGCCATCCACATTGCAAATGCTCAGTAACCACATGTGGTTACCTTATGGGACAATACAACTCTAGACTAATTGCATCATATTCTCTGGGGAGGAGACCCAGGAAGCAGTGATTTCTAAGACTCTCTAGGACACTTAATGTGTAACAAGGTAGAGAGTCATCATCCTAAACCTTGCCGGTATCTTTGTGAATAGCCCTTTATCAGACACTCTTCAATTGCCTACTTTGAGAATGCCATCTGTTTGGTGCTTGTGCTCAACCCTGGCTGGGAGTATGGAGATGCTTTGGGCAAAATGTCTGCCCTCTGGGAGCTTCCAGATCAGCAGGGAATAGCCATGTGAGGAGCCGGATGACCCCATAGTCAGATCAGGTGCACCGTTAGAATAGCAGCAGAGGAGGTCATCAACAAAGTGAGAAAGCAGGATGCGAATTATATTGGAATTCCCTACATTTTATTTTTTGGAATTATATATTGTGTATATGTGTGCAGTGGGGGGCAGAGGGGTGGATATCGTAATCATTTTAGTGCCTAAATCGTCTGACAGCTGTCAGAGCTCTGAAGGAGAGAAACTTATGGGAACTTAAAGGAGCAAAGGAAGACACTTTATCTCCATTTTCTCATTCACACCAGTCATCAGCTAGTTTTGGTTTATGGATTTCTTTCAGCCCCACCTGACCTCTGTGCTTCAAATGTATTCAATACAGAAAGAACCCCTCTGTCCCTCCCTGCAATCTTGCTCTGTACTTTCTGGGCCTATCAGTTTCTTTTTTTATTTTTCTTTTTTTTAATGTTTATTTATTTTTGAGAGAGAGCACAAGCAGGGGAGGGGCAGAGAGAGAAAGGGAGACACAGAATCTGAAGCAGGCTCCAGGCTCTAAGCTGTCAGCACAGAGCCCGACACGGGGCTCAAATCCATGAACGGTGAGATCATGACCTGAGCTAAAGTTGGATGCTCAACCAACTGAGCCACCCAGGTGGCCCTGGGCTTATCAGTTTCTTAATTTTTTTTTTTAATGTTTATTTATTTTTGAGAGACCGAGAGAGAGACAGAGCGTGAGCGGGTGAGGGGCAGAGAGAGAGGGAGACACAGAATCCGAAGCAGCTCCAGGCTCTGAGCTGTCAGCACAGAGCCCAAGGCGGGGCTCGAACCCACAAGTCGTGAAATCGTGACCTGAGCTGGAGTCGAATGCTTAACCGACTAAGTCAACCAGGTGCCCCTCAGTTTTTTAAAGATCAGTCTTGTTAGGATGTCCCTGGAAGGGGACGGCCCTCTCACCAGTGCGCCGGAACAAACTGAAGGTCAGCCAATGACCGAGCAACAGCACAACATGGCACAAGAGAAAGACCCACGTGAGCCTAAACCCGGAACTGCTACAGCTTAAGAACCCTACCCCACCATACCCCGGCGCGACTTCCCTGACTCCCTCCTTGAGTAACGGAACCTCGCCCGGAACCTTAGTTCCCAATAAAGCCTTAAACTGCAAAATTCTTTTTGACTCTAACTCCTATCTTTACCCCGCACAACGCCTGACACTAACAAGTCTGAGTCCTCCCAATCTCTTAGGTCAGTTATTTTCAACCTGACTTTTTGGATCACTTCTGGGTATAGTCCTTGGTTATTGAGTACCAGGTATGTCTAAGCTATAGTGGCTCGTTAGGGTAGTCAACTCATCTTTGTTTGTCTGACACTTTCCCATTTTAGCTCCGAAAGTCCTGTGTCCAGGGCATCTCATCAGTCCTAGGTGAGCTAGGACAGTTGGTTACCCTACGTGGAACCCACCTTCTGGCTGCACTTTCCTGCTTCATCTGCTGCAGTCAGAGGGGCCTGAGGTCTTGAGGTACGGTGAGAAGTGAGCAGAGAACAGAGGGCCTCTTGTGCAGTAGGTCAGACTTGAATGAGGAAGCATCCCAGGCTAAGAGCCATCGGCCAGAGCTGCTGTAGACTCTGCTCGGTGTTGACTCTGCCCTCCCTGGATGGTTCCGATACTACCCCCACCCCAACCCCCACTCCCTTCTCCATGCTCCCTCACCTCATGCATGGCCACAGTGGGCAATGCTGCCATAGCTTGTTTCCCTCTGAGGCCCACACTGAGCAGCGAGTCCTGTGGAAAGACTGTGTGGTATCTCTTTCTCCTAGTTTTAAAAGACCCAGGATGAGGGAAGCTCCAGAGAATGTTCTCAGCCCTGGCTGCACATCTGACTTAGCTGGAAATTGTTAACAAAAATAAAAAATAAAAAATAAAAACAACTGTCAAAACTAGGGGGTGAAATTTTGATAGGATATTAACATAATCTTTAAGTATCTCCACAAGATACTTAGGATGATAAATGGAAAAATAGAAATGTTACAGTGGAGATGCCTGGCAAACATCGTCTTAATGAGGTGATCAAAGTTAACATCTTGGAATGGGACACATTGACATCATGGGCCTCTTGATATGACACACTGAGCAGGACACAGAATCACTTCTGTAGTGTCTCTGCCCAAAATGTGTGATTTGGACTTAACATTGGAGAACATCGAACCGGCCTTATTTTGAGGTATGTTCTGCAAGATAACTGGCCCATGGGTCTTAAAAATGTCAATGTCATGACAGACAGAAACAAGAAAATTGGGATTAAAGCATCTCTGGCTTAATCTATATGAGAAAGAGTGAAACTGGATGACTGATCCACAGTCCCCTGTGCAGGAGGGTGTCTCTGAATGTACAGGAGCAAAGAGTCCATGAGACTACCCTACTCCTGCCTCAGGGACTTTGCACTGGCTCTTCCTTCTGGTTGAAATGCACTTCTCTAGGCATCTGCACAGTCCTGTGTTTGATCCGTACTTCTCAGTGATGTCTTCTTTGGCCACCTCAGTGATATTTGAGCCCCTACTCTGACATTTCCTGTTCTCCTTTTGTGCTGTATTTTTTCCCCATGATACTAATCACCATCTGACATACTTCAGTTCTTGTTTATTTTATTTATTGTCAGTCTATCCTCATGAGGATAGGGAATATCACTTTCTCCACCCACAGTGATAGGTTTAGAGATGGCCAAGTGACCCACACAGAGTCAGTAAGAAGAAACAAGATTTTGCTGGAATATTGGGAGAATCCACATTCTCTTTTTCAATTGGTCTTGAGCCTGTGAGGATGTCAGCCTGGGTTTGCTGAGTATTCTAATGCAGCTGTGTAGCAGAAGGCAGAGCCAAAAGGTGGAGAGGACCAGTCTGAAGGTATTATTTAAGCTCCTGGATCAAGATGGGCCTATAGCCAGACTTACACAAATGTGTGAACTTGCTCTCTTTGCTTTAGTCAGTTGAGTTGATTTTTATCAGTGACAACTGAAAACATCCTACCTGATACATAGAGCAAACTTCTGGTTCTGATTTATCTTCTCATGTCCCTGCTTATAGAAAAAGAATGCTGACCCAAATGTCTGGGCAGTTGGTTCTATGCCAATGAATCAATTGACTTTTGGTTAGTAAGAACTGAGGCTTTTGTAAATTGGGTGGGGTCAGCCAGGCCCAAGATTACCTTTGCAGTGCTGACAAGATTGAGGTTGTGGTCCCACTAAGAAAGCACAGACTCTGGGATGTGAGAATTATTTAAGCCCCATGGATGAATGTCACAATGGGAGGCCTTGAGTGGCCTTCTCTGTAAGCATCTTGAGATGACACCATTTATCCCTGGAATACACAGATGGTCTGTAGATGGATGCCAGGCTGCCTGTATTAGGCTCACCAGGGGACATATGTGGCAGATTGATTGCAAAAATGTTCTCAATTTTCATTTCTCCCAGTACCCATGCTTCTTGCTGTGGGACTTTGCAGCTTCTCCCATGAAGAGGTAGAGTCTGTTCCCTTTCCCCCCATGAATCTGGACTGGCCTTATGACTTGGTTTGGTCAGTGGAATGAGGTAAAAGTAACAATGTACCTATTCCAAGCTTAGGCAAGAAGTCTTGCTTGCTTTAGCTCTCTCTCAGAACTCCTATGAACAAGCCAGGCTAGCCTCCCGGAGGAGGAAAGACCATGTGGTTGGGGGCCCAGCAATCCCAGCCAAGCTCATCACAAACTAGCCTTCAGCCAGCTGACCCCCATACCCACTGGCAAAAGGGAGGGAGCCCAGCCTGGGTCAGTAGAATGGCCTACCCACACTACAGGTGACCACAGATGCATGAATGAACCCAGCTGAGACCAGGAGAACTGCTCAGATGACCCATGGATTCATGGGAAATAATAAATGCTTACTGCTTTAAGCCACGGGTTTTGGGGTGGTTTGTTATGTAGTAATAGCTGACTAATATTACTTGGTTAAAAACCTCACATTTCCAGACCCTATTATCTGAGATTCTAATTCCATTAGCCCAGGGTGGGACTTTCGAATCTGTGTTTTTAAAAAGTTTTAGTTTTGTGGCCCACGCAGGCCCTAGAAGCAATTATTAATACTGCTCCTGCCCAGAAGTTCTGTAGCTGTGTTATCTACGCAGGCCCCCAGATTTTCAGCCAGCCCTTCAGTAACTCATCTTGGGCACTGCTTTAGAACAACTGGGAAGCTGCAGTAGCAGCAGACTTCACGGGTGAGGAGGTCCTGAGATGTGGGCGGGATGGGGGCCCAGGGAATCCCTTCAGCTGCTGCAGAAGGCATTGAAGAAATAAAAAAGCATCAAGGTTTCTGGACAGTCAATTTGAACTCTATTAAATGAAACACAGGCCCTTTGAGAGAAGTGTTTGTTCTGGATTCAGCTGTGCTCTGCTCAGAGAATGGCCTGTGGGGACAGATCTGTCACAGGCACACAGGTGTCTGGTTTGAGACGGAGGACTCCCTCCAGCCTGTTTGTGAGCCAGCCAATTCTGTAATTGAAGCTGAGCCCGACCTGAGCACTCCGGGAAGCTGCTCTGCCTGGCCTCTGTGTGAGCTCACCAGTGACAGTCTATCCCCTCTCCTGCATTCAGGCAGTGCTCCTTCCACTTTGGCCTCTTCCACTTGGCCCCATGGAGGGCCATGGGGTGATGTCAGGGTCCCCACATTCTGTGCAGTGACAAACAACCAACGGAGCGAAACACTAGTTTACAGAGGTTCACTGCTTGTCTCTCTGCGTGGCCTGGCATCCTGAAACAGTTCTGATCATGCAAAAGCTCTTTGTCCATTTGGTGGAAAAACACTGCAGAAGGTGATCCACGAAAGGTGTGAGGAAAAAAGATTCTCTGTGTTATTTTAGCATTGATCTAGAAGCAACAGCCAATGCAATTATAAGAAAAAAGAAATAAGTTCAATATTGGAGAGAATAAAACAAAATTAGCAGTATATGCAGTTGATACTTTCACATACAAACCAAGAGAATTGATGGAAAAAATATTAGAAACAATGAAAGAATAAGGTGGCTAGTTCTAAAATCAATATATAAAAATCAATATCTTTTTTATCTTTAACTTCTTATTGTGAAATGCGTCATACATGCAAAAGTATATTTGTGTGTGTACATGTAATTAAAATGTATATATACAATTTAAAATTAAGGGAGTAACCAATGCTCTCTGATCACATCCCCTTATTCCCTCCAGAAATAGTAATTAATAGTTAATAATATCCTTGCCCTATTTGCTTCACAGTGTTGCCACAATTGCAAGTATCCCTGATTAATATATTGCTAGTTTTGCTATTTTTGATTTGTTCCTTTCACTTATCATTATGTTCCTGAATCATCCATGCTGATGATGTTACTGTAGTTTATTCATTTTCTTTGCCCTGTAGTGTTTCATCAGGTGAATGTGTGTCGTCCTTTCTCTGAAATTCTGAAAGTAAAAAAATCTTGACTTGAACTGATGTTTACAGTATTTATTGATCCAGTTTAGTGTAACAACTTGTGCTTTTACTTCTGAAAATGTTACATGTTTGAATTTGGGGTGTTACATCATAGATATGTGTATGTATATACATGTAAACATACGTATATATGTGTGTGTTTATTCTTTGTATTTCTAAAATTAAAAAAAGAAAACCTGTCCTGAGTGTTTTGGATAAAAGGTGAATGGGTGATGGGCATTGAGGAGGGTGCTTTTTGGGATGAGCACTGGGTGTCATGTGTGAGCAATGAATCACTGGGTTGTACTCCTGAAGTCAAGACTACACGGCATGTTGACTAACTTGAATTCAAATTAAAAAAAATATTATTGATCTGTACTGTAGTTTATTCAGCCATTCCCAAACTAGTGCACATTTGCATGGTATACCAGCTGCGATGAATGTTCTTGCACATGGCTTCTGGTGCACATGTGCAAGAGTTTCTCTGGGGTACAGGTGTAGGAGGGGCACTGCTGGGTCATGAGATATGTACGTGTTCAGTTTTACAAAAAAAATCCAGTTGTCAAACATGGCTAAACAATTTTTATGTCTACTGAAAATATATGAGTGTTCCCTTTGTGTCATATCCTCACCAGCATTTAGTGCTGTTAGACTTTGAAATTTTGTCAGTATGTCGAATGGATATTTGGGTTCCCTTTTGGCTTAAAATTTTATTTCTCTTGTCACTAATGAGGTTGGGAATTTTCCACATGTTCATGGACTGTTCAGATTTCATTCTTCGTGAAGTGAAAGATGCATCTATTGCTCATTTTTCCATTAGGGTTTTTATTTTTTCTTAGTGATTTATAAGAGTATTTTATACATTGAATATACAAATCCTTTATTGGTGTATATATATTGCAAATATCTTTTATTGTTTGTGGCTTATCATTTTCTCAATGCTGTATTTTGATTAACAGAATTTTGTATTTTAATTTAGTTGCATTTATTTCACTTTTTGTCTTTTCTTTCTTTTAATAAATCCATGCCTACCCTGAGGTCATAAAGACATTTTTCTAATAAAGTTTTATAGTTGAAACTTTTACATTTGAGATTTTAATTTACCTAGAAAATAAGTTTTGTATATGGTGTGAACTAGGTGTTACATTTCTTTCCTTTTTTTTCTGTAAGGATAACCCATTGATCCAGCTCTATTTATCGAAAAATCTTTACTTTCTCTGTCGATTTACAGTACCACCTCTGTCACAAAGTAAACATATATGAATGGGTCTATTTCCAGGTTTCTGTATTGTTTCATTAATCTGTCTTTTCCTGCATCAGTACCATATTGTTATAATCATAGTTCCATAATAAATCTTGACGTTTGATTCTTCTTTATGTCTGTCGTGGGTGTTCTTGGTTATTTGTACTTTTGTATACACTTTAGAGTCATTTGTTGATTTGCATACACACACAATGTGGAGAACTGACTTCTCTGCAGTGAGTCATCCAACCTATGACAAAGTATCTGTCTTTGTTTATTTAAATCTTACTTACTATCTTTCAGTAAAGTTTTGTAATTTTTAACACAGGTCCTACAATATTTTGTGATGTACCTGACTTTTTTATTGTTATTATAAGTGGTTGGTATTATTTAAAAATTTTGGTTTCTGTTTTCTGTTATTGCTGATGTACAGAAATGCAGTTGAGTTTGTAAATTATTTTTAAAACAAGTTTTATACTTGTTATACGTATTATAGATGTAGTTAGAATATACTTTTATACTTAGTATAGATGTAGTTAGAAACCTTTACCAATGAATGACAGACTGCATACTTTTCTCAAGCACACAGCATTTACAAATATTAACCATATTTTAGGTTGCAAAAAAAACTCTGAAATACCAAATAATCTATGTCATACACTCTACATTATGTGTCCACAGTTTAAGGACAATTACAACCCCTCCACACATACCTACACACAAAACTTGGGATACAAACTCAAGTCTTTGGAAAACCTAAGGTATTTCTAAATTGATCAGAGGAAATACCATAAAGGGCAAGAAAATCAATACTCAGAATTAAATAGTAGTGAAAACTGTATACCAAAATTGTGAGATAGCTCAGATGGTACTTAAAGAGGAATTACGTAAGTATTCTTAAAAACTTAGAGGGGTTACTGGGTGGCTCAGTTGGTTAAGCATCTTGATTTTGGCTCAGGTCATGATCTCACTGTTCATGAGATTGAGATCTGTGTTAGGCTCTGCACTGCCAGCATGGAGCCTGCTTTGGATTCTCTCTCCCTCTCTCTCTGCCCCTCCCCCACTCACATGCACACGCTCTGGCGCTCTCTCTCTCTCTCTCTCAAAATAAATAAACATTAAAAAGAAACCAATATTAGAAAAAAGGGCTGACATTTAATGGTCTAAGTGTTAAAGTTAAGGACTTAGAAAAAGAACAAAAGAAGAAATACAAAAAAAGAAGTAATGAGTTAATAAAAATAAGAGCAGAAAC
This sequence comes from Puma concolor, assembly GCF_028749965.1. Taxonomy (NCBI): domain Eukaryota; kingdom Metazoa; phylum Chordata; class Mammalia; order Carnivora; family Felidae; genus Puma; species Puma concolor. The sequence continues at coordinate 31,640,798 of NC_141675.1, read as the reverse complement.
TAAAGAAACAAAAAAGAAGTAAGTGATAAAGAAGATAAACATAACCAAGAATTGGTTCTTTGAAATGGACCCAAAAAATGATAAAGCTCAAGACACACACAAAGCATAGTTTTATAATATTATAATATTTTATGAAAATTATATTAATATTAATTAATAATATAATAATTATATTAATATTACATGTCATAATATTAAAACCTTTCTAAAAACATCTAGAAATATAAAAAAAACTAGATCAATGAAAACAGAAATAATCTTTCCACAAAATGTACAAACACATGTAGTTTTATAACCTTTAAAGTAACAGATGAGATTAATTTTATACAAAGCCTTCTAGATAATTGAAAACAATAGAATACTCCCCATTCAATTTATGATACTGAAATAACCATAGTTCCAAAGTTAGAGTGAGTAAAAGAATAGTAAATTACAGGCAATTGCCTCATGAACCCAAAGTGCAAAAAATAAAACAAACTCCTCAACCAAAATATTGGCCACCTGAATCTAGACAATGTAAAATATCATAAAATAGATGATAACCAAATGTTATCTTCCAGGCATTCAAGGTTGGTTTAATGTTATAAATTCTATTGATGAATTCCCTACATTAATGATTCAGGGGGTAAAAACAAGAAGTGCTTCCTTCTTCACGGTTTCTCTTTCCACACTTGCAGTTACCTGTGGTCATCTGCAGTCTACAAGCAGATGATCCTCCTTTTGAGGTATGGTTAGGTCAGTAGTAATGCTCCAACACAACGCCTATGTCACTCATGTCACTCCATCTCATCACGTGGGCATTTTATCATCTCACATCATCACAAGAAGAAGGATAAGTCCGTACAATAAAATATTTTGAGAGAGGGAGAGAGACCACATTCACTTAACTTTTATTAGATTATATTGTCATAGACATTCTATTTTATTATTAGTTATTGTTGGTGAACTCTTACTGTGCCCAATTTATAAATTAAACTTTATCTTAGGGATGTATGTATAGGAAAAAACAGCATATATAGGGTTTGGAACTATCCATGGATTCAGGCCTCCACTGGGGGTCTTGGAATGTATCCCCTGCAGACAAGGGGGGGACTATTGTAGTCTCAAAAGATGCAGAAAAATCATTTGATAGAATTCAAAATCCATTTATCATAAAAACTAAGTTAGTTAGGAATAGAGGGATAGTTCTAGATACTGCAACTTCCATCTTTAAGACTTTTTAAATGTTTGTTTTTGAAAGGGGGGGGAGAGGCAGAGAGAGGGGAGACTGACAACAGAAAGCCCAACATGGGGCTCGAACTCACGAACCCGTGAGACCATGACTTGAGCTAAAATCAGACACTCAGCCAACTGAGCCATCCAGGCGGCCTGCAACTTGCATCTTTAATTTACAAAAACCTAATATTAATTGGCACCCTTTTTGGAAAATAGTGAAAGGAACTTAGGATACTTTAATTTTCATTTACCCTCTCTGACTTATAAATATGTTTTAATTTAAATGTACTTAAAGCCTCTTTGGACTTTAGTATCTGGTTTTATACTCAACATTCATATAGATTTATCCCCATTTTTGTTGATACTCATTCTCTGCTACATTTTTAACCTTCCACTAGAGATCATTCTTCTGCCTCTAGGGCACTCATAATATTTTCATTTTTGAGAGTCTGCTGGTGATGAATTCTCCCAGATTTTTTTTTCTGTAAATATTTTATTATTTATTTTTATTTTTATTTTTGAAGGGTATTTTCACTGAAATTCTAGGTTGACAGTTTTTTCCTTACAGCACTTTTAAGAAAACATTCAGCTGAAGTTTGGCTTACACTGTTTCTGTTGAGAAATTAACTTCCAGTTTTATTATTGCTCTTTAGAAGCTTATCTAACATTTTTCTCCAGCTGCTTTTAAGACTTCTTATTGTTTTTGCTTTGAGGTAGTTTTATGATGATGTGTCTAGTGTTTTCTTTTTGCTTCCTTTAGTTTGTGGTTCATAGGGCTTCTGGAACTTACTGATTGATGCCTTTCATATGTTTCACAAAGTTCTCAGCCACTTTTGCTTCAAATATTATGGTCTTTTGGAGTCTGGCCTCCTTCTGAGAATCCATTTTAACATAAATTAGGATTTACACAATCTTCAATATCTTTCATCTTCTCTTCTGTTTTTTCCCCCCCATCCTTGGAGAGAATGGAGAGACATCTCCATTCTTTATTCTGAATATTTTCTTCTAACTTATTACTTCCAAGTCACAAATTCACTCTTTAGCTGTTTACAGTCTTCACTTAAATCCATTGGGTAATTCATTATTTTTTAGTGTTAGGATTTCCATCTGGTTACTTCTTATGGTTTCTAGTCCTCTTCTGAAATTCTCAATTTTGCCTTTTATTTCCTTGAGCATAAGTACAATTATTTCAAAGTCACTGTCCAATAACCCCCATGTTTGGAATCCTTATTATTCTGTCAGGAAAAAATCAGTGCCCAGGACTGGGCTAGCCTCCCTGGGCTTCTGTTCTCCAACCCCCATCCTAACTTGGTAATTATTCACTATTTTGTTAGTTTTCTAGTTGTAAGCAGGAGTTTTTTCATTAAAAAAATTGGTTCAATTCTTTATTTTTTAAAAATTTTTATTTATTTATTTTATTGATTTGTTTTGAGAAAGAGTGTGCATGTGTGCACATGAGCAGGGGAGGGGTAGAAGGAAAGGGATAGAGAGAGAATCTTAAGCAGGCTCCACTATGTGGAGCCTGAGGTGGCACTTGGTCTCATGGCCATGTGATCATGACCTGAGCAGAAATCAAGATTTGGATGCTTAACCTACTGAGCCATCCAGGCAATCAGGTCCCAATTCTTATAGTATCTTAAGGGATGATTGATCTGAGTTACCTAGTCTACCATTTTAGAAAGTGAAAGTAAGCTGATTTTGACTTTTTTTTTAACCATGTGCACATATTACTTTTATAATTTCAAAATGTTACATTTTGAAAATGAGGTAGTTCTATATGCTCTGACATGGAAAGCTTTCTAAGACAAGAAGTGCAAAATAGGCCACAGAACAGTATGCATACAATATTAATAACAGTAACTAACATTTATTGAGTACTTATTATGTACCAGGAACTGTTCTAAGGACTTAACATGTGTTGGTTAATTCTTCTCAGTAGATCCCTAAAGGGTATTAGCGCTGTTTTACGGATGAGGAAACTGAGAGGTTAATGAGCTTGCTTAAGATCACATATCTAGTATGCTTCAGACTCAGGGTTTGAATTCAGGCTATCTGATTCTACAGCCCATGCTGTAAGCCACTGATGCATTTATACATGATATATAGTGTACCTCCCCCAAATTATGCAAAGAATATTCCAAACTATTAACAATAGTTTCTTATAGGCTTTGAAGATGAATGTGATATTACTTTTTTATTCTGTATCTGTGCTATCCAATATGTTGCCACTAGCCACATGTGAGTGTTTAGACTCAAGTTAATTGAAATTAAATAAAAATGAAAATCAGTTCCTCAGTTTCAGTAGCTGCCTTTCTGGTACGCTCAATAGCCACAGGTGGCTAATGGCTACTTTATTGAACAGTGTAGATATAGAACATTTCCATCATCACAGAAAGTTCTATTGGACAGTGTGCTCTGTAGAGTTCAATAGTGTTTGAATTTTTTATAATACGTATGTATTCATGATTTACTTTTTTAATTAAATAAGTAGGATCAATGATAGAAAAAGAAAACTGTTTATTCAAAGTGGAAGTATCTCCCCCACCCCTGCCCTTTATTTGACCATACTGTTTTTTCTTCTACCCTCTGGAGTTCCTCATAATTTACTTCTCCTAATGATTGTCTCTTTGGGTATTTAAAAGCAACACAGTGCATAAATCAGTGAAAAGCTCATTAGAATAGAACCATGATGGGTTTCCTGGAAATGCAGTGGCATCTACAAAGGACTTCATTCCTCTTGACTATTTGGAAGCATTTAAAATATTCATTGTTTTCAAGATATGTTAACCAAATCATGTGCATTTTAAGAAGTCTTTCTTGGAAGCATGTTGGCAAAATATTGCTAATTTATTTTACTAAGGGTCAAGCTCATTGATTGTGTGTTTCTGTGAATTTTAAAGCTGTAAAATGGGAAAACTTGTTTAAGAAGTGCCATTTCCATTTGCAGAATATATGAAGAGTCATGGTATTTTTGGACTATAAAGAGTATCTTCATTTGTTGTAAAGAGTCAGAATAGCTTCAGTGTCAACTTCTAAGAATTCCCACAATGTAAGAACTGGTAGTGTTTAGTGTGGACATGACTAAACTTCTAATAACTCAAGTTTAGTCCTGTGGAATCCAGAGTGCATTGATCTGGGTGGCTACAGGTGGCAGGAGTAGAACCAGTGGGGGAGAACCAACTGAAAAATATTTTAACAATTTGAATTCCAGCAATGAAGGGCACCTGGGTGGCTCAGTTGATTGAGCGTCCGACTTTGGCTCAGGTCATGATCTTGTTGTTTGTGAGTTTGAGCCCTGTGTTGGGCTCTGTGCTGACAGCTCAGATCCTGGAGCCTGCTTTGGATTCTGTGTCTCCCTCTCTCTCTGCCCCTTCCCTACTTTCTCTCTCTCTCTCAGAAATAAATAAACATTAAAAAATTGTTGAATTCCAGCAATGAAATAAACTCACACACAATCTGATGAGCTTCCTACCCTGGCACTAAGGAAGTGCAGACAAAATTTCAAAGGCCCAGGGTGCTGCTCAGAGGATTTCTCTGTGGAGAGGAGACTAATAGGATGATGTTCTAACTGATGTTGCCCAAATCCTATGGCTTTTCTCGCATTGTATACCCATGGGACCATCCCCAGTCATATCTGTATGTCATTCAGCTTAGGCTAAATTACTGCCCAATAATAAGCAACCCTTGACTGGTGGTTTACAATAACAAGGTTTATTTCTCCATACATGGAGGTCAGTTCAATTGCAAGCTAACTCTAGCTCTGCTCCATGTTGCCTTCTTTTTCAGGAAGAAGAATCACCTTCTATCCGGGACATCACTGATCCTGTGGCAAAAAAAAAAAAAAAAAAAAAGTGGAAATATGGCTGAACCACACAACAGCTTTGAGGCTTCAGCTCTAAAGTGTCATATGTCCCTTCCACTCACATTTAAGTGGACAAGGGAAGTCACACGGCCAAATCTGATGTCAGTGGCATGGGAACTATAAACCTCCTATAATGACGGGCAGCATATACTTGAGAGCTGTTATAAAATCTACCACACAAGTTAAAGGAAAGAAGTCAAATGGTAGCAGAAATGATCTGTGATGTAGGCTCAGAACAAATGAAACTGAATGCCAGGATCATTCCCTCCCATTCTTCCTACCTTCCTCCTTCTCTTTCTCTTTCTTTCTTCCCTTCTTTCATGCTTCCTCTCTCATTCTTTACTCCCCCAAAGAGTATCTAGACACTGAGGTTGGTCTTCAGGATACAGAGATAAATAATATGAATACTTATCCTAGATGAATTCATAGTCTAGTGCAGAAAAAATAAGTAAACATATATTTAAAACAAACTGTGTCAAGTGCTATAAAAGGCTAAATTCATAGTTCTCTAAGTATGCAGAAGAAAGGAATCTAATCCAGAATTTTGGAGAGGGATGAGTGGTTTATAGAAGGCTTCCCAGAAAAGACCTTAAGCTCAAACTGAGAGCAAAGAAGATCACATTCCATATGGAAGGAAGAGCAATGTAAAAGTACAGATGTGGGAGAGTGCGGGACTTTATCTGGAGATGTATCACCGGACACATGTAGCTAGTGACTATCGTAGTGGGCAGCATGGTACAAACTCAGTGTGGATAGAGCCTGGACAGAAGGAAGGAAGATTGAAGAAAGATGAGAACAGATGAAGCTTTAAATTATGACAGTGTGAGGAGACATCAGCCATTGCACAAATGTTCCTAAATGTTCATTTGGGGTCAACCTGCTATTTACTAAGTAGCTGCTATGAGCACTGTGTGCAGTAAGGTCTGTTGGAAACACCAGTGATATAGACAATGAGGTGGTATTCATAAATGTTATATTGAGAAACTTCTTTGAAAGATGGCAGATTAAACATAAACACTGAGTTTTTATCTATACTGAAGTATCAGTTAAAAGACACTAAAGGGATCCTCAAAAGAAGAAAATATCCTTATAAGAACAAAGAGAACAGGAAAACTGCCTACAACAATAAGACAGTTGGGAAGACTATGTTAGTGATAACTGATTTAGCAGCCAGGTCACAATATAGCTAAATCCTAAATCAGCAGTAGGGAAAGTCAAGAAATAACTCAATTTTTGTCCCAAAACTCTCCAAGTCTTTATAGTTGGTGGTACCATGTACCCTTGGAAGTGTGGCTGCCGGTAGAGTTAAAATAGAACTGGTTGAAAGTCTACTGTAATATGAGATTAGAAGCTGTACCCCTTGCCCTCTTCAATCCTCTCCACTATGGTGCACAGCCAGACAGCAGATTAGAGGGTTATGGATTTTCTCTTTGGACAGATGAAAAGCACAAAGTCTCTGACCTGGGATAACACCAGGCACAGTTGAATGTGGAGGTACCACTGTGAATGCAGGGTGATTAAGTGAATATTTGCATGTTGAATTTAGATATATCCCGGTCTTCCCTCCCCCTGGAAGCCAGATTTATCCCTGCCCTCTCTGTTGATTCTCCTCATTCCAAGAGGAATGACCACAGACATAAACATAAGAGGTACCCCAAAGAGTGGTCCGGCCAAGCTGTCATGGCTGGCTGGGCCCTCCCAGAACTTCCATTTGGTTTCTGAGTGTTCCACTTCTGCTGAAATTTTAATTTTGCTATCATTATGCTGTTACTGTGTTTTCCGAATGTCACTTTTTCACAGCTACCTATTCTTCTTCTTGTCTCTGTGAGCATATTAGTAATAATTTTCCCCAAGTTTTCATTTTCACAAATATTCTGTTCCCTCCTAGTAGTTTTAGGTTTATGTACTTTGGTCCTAGTCTGTCATGTTAGCTGCTTCCTCAGTTAACTGATATTTCTAAGCTGTCTGTTCATATTCATATCCCAGAACATAGAGCAAAAACACAACAGGATAGAAAATAAGAAAGAAAAAATAGTAAGGTTAGAGGATAGTTCATAAGATACACCACCCAGACAACTAGAATTTCAGAAAGGAAGAATAGAGAATTGGCTGGAAAGAAATCATCAGAGGAATAATTTGAAAGTTTCCCAGAATGGATGGAGGTGAGTTTCCAGATTGAAAGGGCCTGCCTAGTGCCCTACCTATAGGATAGAAATTGATCCAAGTCAAGACACATGGTGAAATTTGAAAACACTAAGGAAAACGAAGATCATTTATCCTCCTGGGAGAAAAACATACAAACTCCCAAAATGATCAGGAATTAAAGTGGTGTCAGACTTTTCAACAGTAAGACTGACTAAAGAATGATAAAAGAAAATGACCTCAGACTTCCGAAGTAAAATAGTTTCCATCTATTAGTTCTATTCCTAGCCTAACAATAAATTATTGTCAGGATAGAATAAAGATATTTTCTGACATCCAGAGTCTCAAAAAATGTACCACTTCTGTATTTTTTTTCCTTGGGATGATAGTGGACTACATGACCCTTAAAATTAAGAGTAAATAAGGAAACTGAATGACCTAGATCCTGGAAGTAGGGGATTGAGCATAGGATAGAGGCAAAGGACCGCTCTTACAGCAGCATGATGGCTGTGCAGCAGGCCTCGAGAGTGACCAGTTCAGATTGGAGCAGGTCAGCAGGTTCTTAAAGCAGTATCTCCAAGTGGATAAACTTGATACTTTAACATGTTCAAGCAGATTTACACATCTGGTGAAGAATTTGTTAAGTTACACTAAGTACAAAGACATCGAAACAAACAAAAAAGGCAGTTGTAAATGCAAGTGAGGGCAAAAGGTACGGGAAAGAAAAAGTACTCATAGTATACTATGTGGCTCAGTTGAGCATTGTGTTTAGATAGTGATAATAACGGACACCCTGGGGTTTGATCTGTCACCAAAATTCAGTGGAGCTGTGCGGATAGGACGTGAAGTCTGACACAGGTTGGCAAGATTTTTTGAAAAGAGCCAGATAGCGAATATTTTAGGCTTTGTGGGCCATATGGTCTCTGTCCCAAGTATTCACCTCTGCTGTTATAGCACTAAAGCAGCCATGGTCAACACATAAACAAGTGGCTGTGACTGTATTCCAATAACACTTTATTTACAAAAGCAGGTGGCAGCCAAGGGCCATTGTTGCTCCATTTGGACTGTAAGCATATGTGGGTAGAGGAGGAGGTGAGGTGAAACAGAATGAAGCCTTCATATTTTATACAGGGAAGCCAAGAGTTAATGCCTGAAATTGAAAATAAAAAACCCCAAAGTCATAATCTGAACATACTTTTTCAAGACAGGGAGATACATACCAAAGGAAAATGGGAATGGTGAGGGGGGACTGTTTATTCTATGAATACAAGCTTTGTGGAACTGTTTGTCTCTTTCACCCATGTGTTTGTGTAATGGGTAAAAATAGCTAAATTAAAAAATAAAAATAATTAAAATTCATGCGGGCAGCAAACTGAAATCCATGTTTGCTTAGATAATAAAGATGAGGTCACTGAGTACATTGGGAGGAGGGGACTTGGGGAGAGTTTTTATTGTCTGCAGCTGCCCCCAGCACCCCAGCCGAGCACCCTAATGCATGTGGACAGAGTACACGTCTGCTCAGCTAGAAAACATCTATGCCTGTTAGCTTCCTAGAATTGGACTGTGTCAGCAGCTTCCAGGTTTGTGACCTGTCTTGGTGCTGTGGCACCTTGCATAAACCTCAGGATGGCCATCACTTGTGGGTGGGGTGGGCATCTGTGGTCCCTCGGAGCCCTCACAGTGCCCGGCCTTGGGATACTCTTCTGTTGTTGTATACAGGTAGGCCAGTTGCACAGCAGGTTGGGGAGGTTCCTACAGAGCAGAGCTGGGCGACCCAGAGGCAGGAAGTGGGGTGACCACAAGGCATGGCTAGGTGGGAAGGCAGGGATGCAAGCTGGTCCTGCTGGAGCTTCACGTTGGCTAGGCTCAGGCAGGAGCAACAGTGATGCTGAGATTTGTGGGTCTGGGTACTCCTGAGGCTCTAAATCAAGCAGAGGGCTCACAGCAAATTAATGAAGCTAATTTCTGACTGAAACCAGCTTTGTGAATCATCATGTCTGCACTCATTAAATAAATTATCAGTGTCTTCCCAGGCATTATGGATGCATTGTAAATGAGGGCTCTTCATAAATAATTTGTTTCTGCTTATGTTTAAAGGGATCTGGGATAGAGATGAAAGGGTGACCAATGACGAGAAGGGCCTGGAGGCCAGAGCTGAGGTGGGAGGGAGCAGGAGTGAGGGGTCAGGACTGAGGAGAAGGTGGTCTGCCTCTGGCCTGGCCTCCAGGTGAGCAGCTTCCCCTCCCCATACCCCAGAGACCCTGCCACTGAATTCAGTATGTGGAGTACATTAGGTCTTCTAGATCTGCCACCTGCCACCAAGCAGGCAAAGACCCCCCTCAAGACTGGGCATAAGACCCCACACCCACCTCTTCCTGATCCCTCTATCCCAGGCCTTTTCTTCAAGCCCACTGGCAGCTAGGACCTATGAAGTAAGGATACCCTGGCTGACCTGCCGACCCCAGGGGTCTTAGAGGGGCTGCAAAAAACACCAGAGGAGGGCTGAGGGAGAATGAGTAGGAGGCATAAAAAGTAAGTCAAAGCAAGGAGGGGCAGAGGATGAGGAAGCAAAGTCTCCTAGATTGGTTCTGGTCACGTGAAGAAAACCCCTTCGAATGGGGTCATTACTACTGGATATGTAGTGACAGGTGGCCCTCAAGACAGGCAAGATCCCTAGCGATGGAGAGACGGGCACTGGAGGCCACAGGTGCAGGATGACGTTCCTCACTTTGTTTTGCAGTCTCCTCTCATGCGGCCTCCTCCTCTTCCTCTTGTTACTCCAGGGGCCATTCCAGTAAATAGAAGATAATCATGAAAAGAGGGGGAAGAGTCAGGGGCTATGCAGACACTCCCCAAACTATTATGCTTCATAAGACAGAGCCTGAAAGGCAGAAAGGTCTGTAGGAAGGAAAAGTGGATTGTCCACACTCTTTATGACAAAGGTAAAATATGAAAATAGAGGACGTGAAGGATACTCAATGGGAAAGAAGGAAGGAGCCCCACAGCACTTCCTCCTCTGAGATGCATTATTAACAGTTATGGTGAGAAGACAGCAGCCCCTCAGTTGTCCTGTCACAGATTTTTGTGAGCCCAGAGTACTTGTTCCCATAAAAACAAAGTGGAGGATGGGTTCTAATGGCATCCTGCAAAAGACCAGTGGTCCCACCGTGGCCCAGGTAGCTGGTCTTTGGGAGCCACAGAAGATGTCTCCAGGCACCTAGAAAAGGGGCCACTGAGGCTATCTTGGAGAGATGTCTGAGGTCCACAGGGGAGACCTGTGTAGGAAACAGAGTTGGCAAAGAAACCCCTGGTCTTGATTGAACGTGTGGAACCCATGTCTAGAAATTGACCCAGCACTTAGGCTGGTTCCTGGTTAACAGTGCAGATGAAGAGGAGTGACAGACACCCACCCACCAGGGCCTATCCTGCTGCTGCCCTGCCTCCCTGTCAGTCATCCCATCTGCCTCGTGTGTAGGGGTGCATGTATTGGGGCCAGGCACTGCATCCATAAAGCCTTCTTACTTAGACTTCCCACTTATCAAGCCAGCTTTTAGTAATGTGGCCTTCCACAGAAGGCTCTGCCCTGACCAGGGGTTCATGAGTATCTAGAGTTTAACAAGTTGACATCTGGCAACTTTATGAGTTTCTGGAGGTGTGGTTGGCATTCCCCAGGTCAGACCCAGGACCTGCCATTGTTGGGGTTTCCAAGCCCTCAGACAAGCTTGACTTCATGGGCCCTCTGTAAACTTCTTCACACTTGAACACCCACAGTACCAATGGCAAGGCTGTGTCCTGGAAGGGAGAGGGGGACAGGCCACAGAGTGTAGGGAGCAGAATAAGGGAGATGGACCAGTTTCTTCTCCTTCTCAGGGTACAGGGCTGGTCTTGGTGGTGGCGGTGGATGGTGGAGCACCTTGCCCTGCAGTCACCTTCATTCACACCTGCATCTGCCCCACAATGTTTATTGAGCACTTACTGTGTGCTGGTAGCATTCTAGGTGGGGACATCATCCTTGTTCTCATGGAGTTTGCATCTAGTGCAGGTCTGTGAATGAGTGTGTGTGTGTGTGTGTGTGTGTGTGTGTGTGTGTGTTGGGTATACAGAAAATAAATAAGCAAATGAGAAAGTCTGACGAGTTTACATAGTGAAGAAAAGAAAGCAGGCAATGTGAAAGGCTGACAGCTGGGGTTTGGTTAGCAATGGCCCCTCAGAAAGGAGGCATTTAAGCAGAGACTGAGTGAGCCTGTCAAGGAAGATCAAGAGGCAGAGGTTTCCAGGCAGAAGGAACAGCAAATAAGGCAGGCAGAGAAAGCGCTCAGAGACAGGAGGCAGGTCAGCAGAGCTGGGGCTTGTGAGAACAGGAGTGGGATTTGGCGAGGCTGGGGGAGATTTTCCTGGGTCTTTTGGTCCAGATCAGGAATCCAGATTTTATTCTAAATGCACTGGGAAGGGAATTCTGTGACTTGATCTGCATTTGTGAGGGCTCCTCTAGCAGCTAAGTGGAGACTAGACCACAGGGGGTGAGGGAGGAAGTGAGAAGCAAAAGTTAGAAGGTTATTGCAGTGATCCTCGGGAGTCACCAAAGTATTTATTCCCCCTTTTGCTCTCCTCTAACTTTTCCAAATAAAACCTCCGTTCTGTAAGCACTGTGCATCTCAGGTAAAGGTTCCAAGAGAAGAAAGCAATCTCCTTGAACACATTCTCCTCAGGGCTGGGCCATTAACCCGCTCAGAGGTATTTGCCTTTTTAAAGCCTTGTTAACCACGATGGATTTCTGATTGGGAGAATCTCAGGCGGGGAAGGAAGGGAAAGCATTCTGCCTAAGTGGGGAGTATTTTGGCCAGGGCTGACATTCATAGCAATGCTTCTCAAACTTTACTGTGTTAAAATGCACATTCCTAGTCAGTAGGCCTGTGAAGGGGCCTGAGATTTTGCTTTCCTAACACATTCCCAGGTGACACCAATGCTGCTGGATCAGGGACCACTCTTTGAGTCCTAAGGTTCAAGATTTTGTTTCATATGCTAAAGAAAGCTCTGAGTGTTAAGTACAGCTTTCTGGATATACATTCGTTTGTTCTAAAGGATATCAGAATGTCACCCCAAAATATGTCCCTTTGGCATAAAGATTTTTTTTAAACGGAGGGAACTGAAAAAAAGATATGGGAAGATTTCTCTGCCCTCCCCTGTCTGCCTAAAAGCAGGGCATACATTTCTCTTTGTGAAGGTGGTGAGTTCTGCCCCCCACTTCCTTCACCCGGATGAGGACAGTGACCCTTTACACTGGAGACAGAGGGTAGCACTGGGAAGAGTCTACATAAACAAACCCTCATCTACCTCTGCCTCCCCCCACCCACCCCGTGTATTTACTCCCACAGCTTATGTCCTTTACAAGCCCAAGCCGCCTTTCCTTTGTCTTGTCACTCCTCCACAGTTTATCACGCTTTGTTCAAATGGTACAAAAGCCCCTGAGTCTGTTCTTTTGGGGTTTTCTTTTCTTTTTTTCCTATGAAGCCCTTGTGCTTGTAAAAATATTAACATCACATAAAATGTATGTTCTTCTGTTAATTTGTCTCTTGTCAATTTAATTTGCATTCACCAGTTATAGAAATGAAAAGGGTTCGAGAAAAAGTGTTTTGTCATTCACAGTTTGTTCATTCACGTGCTTGTTGATAACTAGGGAACTTCCTATTCACGGAGGTGAAAGAGTTTTCTGAGGAGGGTGCCAAAACATGTTTTTATTGAGCCTTCGGAAAGCCAGATTTCTGGACTCTGGTATTCCTGATCTCCAGCCAGTGGTATGCTAGTGAAAGTTGTTTAAATACCATCTTTCTGAGAACAAAGAGGTCTTGATTTATAGCATTTATTGATTTCTGTGATGTAAATCTTTCACAAAGGCTGACTTTTGGCTGCCAGCTTGACAACACTACACGTAAATAAAGATAATAACAGACACAATAGATAACCTCAAGAACATAGATTATAGTCAAATATAGTCAAATAACTAGGAAGTATTGAGCTTTCAGTATTTTGTACTTTTGTTTTTAATATGATTTACTGCACTATAAGTTTTAGAATTTCATTTTTAATAATTAAAAATTAATTATTATGTATTTGATAACTGGCTCCGAAATTCCTGACAATTTAACAATTTCTCCCTCAGCCCATTCTTGTCCTCAAACTCCAAATAAAACCCTGTGCTGTAAACACTGCATCTCAGGTGGCGGTTTCCACAGGAAAGAAGCTGTCTTGAACACATTCTCTGCCTCTGCCTCAGGCCCCACCCACACCAGCCCTTCCTCGCATTCTTGCCATCAGGTGAGTCTTTGCTCTCAGAATTCTGACCCCTTTCAAATTCTTTTGGTGGGTGCCGCTAAGTGATAGCAGACCGGCCAGGGATGACAGAGGGTAGGGAAAATGAGGATGATCATGAAGGTAAATAGGGTGGGGAAAGGAACTATCTGAACTGCTTCAAGCCTTGTGCTTCTTGCTATCTTAAGTCTGTTGTCCTCTGGAAAGATGAGCAATCCAGAGAGGAGATGGCATTTGGTTAAGGTCACACAGCTAGAAAGTTCTAGGACTCAGATACAAATGTAGGTATCTCTGATGCCAAACTGGCCTGCTAAACAAAAATTTTATAGATAAAGGTATATATCTATATACATATATAAATAAATATGTAGACATAGATGTGTGTGGGGGTGGGTGGGTGTAAGAAAATGAACACTAAAGACATATAATGAAAAGGAGCAGTGTAGCACCCCATCCCCTCCCACCCCATTGCCGAGTATGGGAAGGGGGACTTGGGCTCTGATTGAGCATGCCAACTGTCACTTAATTCCTCTGTTTTTACTGTAGCGCCCCCGCCCTCAGCCCTTCTAGTCCCCCAGTCCAGAAGCTGTCAGGTTACCCTCCACAGAGAATACACATTTCGTTTTCCACTATGGCAGAGGTAGGGAGGAGTGCCAGAATGCTTCTTATAAAGTTATTTAGCCCATCTTACTTTTTTCAACAGAAAAAGCTCTACCCACACCGCCATTTTCAGAGGGAGCTGAAATTCTTGAGCCTTTCTGTGTGTGAGTCTGCAGTGAAATCAGCTTCTCCTCCACTTTCTTTGCCACTGGATATATTCCAGCCTTCTCGATCACCACTCCCCTACCTCTTCTCCACATTTCCAGCTCTGAAAGAGCAGGTCCTCAAGAAGTACCTCTCTCCAGTTTGGGATCATTCTCAATCTCTGGGCTCCTGACGCTTTATTATTCTGGAAGTTCCCCAGAATCATCCATAAATTCACCTTTTTTTTTTTTTTTTTTTACTTAAGCTGGTTTAGAGTTAGGTTTCAATCACTACTTGAAGAGCCCTAACACAGGGCTAGTGGGACTGACCACTTGATTAAACAGACAATCTAATACCACATTGATCTTTTCCTTTAGAGTGAGTATCACAAGGATACATTAGAAGCTGTCTCTAAAACTGTGCATGGAGGGCTCTGAGTCGACCTCTGGCTTGGAGGACATCAGAACTTCCCTGACTGGTCCAGATGAAACCCCTGTGGGCTCAGTTCTCAGTCAGTCCTTCCTCTTCTCACTTTCTTGGCATTGAGGTGGCTCTACAGAGCCGTGCTGTTGCCACAGCGTGTAACTCTTGATATGAGAGCATCTCATCTCCTCGGTTAATTCCTCTTTAGTCCGGCATATTCCTGTAAATTTATATAGCTTGTTCAGGATAAAAGAATGAATGAAGCCATTTATTTTGTTTGTGGTTTTCTATCCTGGATATGGAAGAGTTTCTCTGAATTCTTGCTCTTACTATATGTTTCTAGCATCTAAACCTTTTTGATAGTAAATAAGAATGATACTACTTAATGAGTTACTATGGCAGATCCCTTGATGTTTTACCTAATCTCTCCAAGAAACCTCTGAGGTAGGCAATATTATTATTCCCATTTTATAGATGAGGATAGGGAAGCTCAGAGAGGTTATCATGTATCCAGGTCATACTCTCCGTGAGTGGCAGAGTCAGGATTTGAACTCAGGCTGGTCAGACTCTAAAGCCTGAACTTTGCACCCCTACTTTATACTGTTTCTCAGATTTCCAGTTTACCTTCTGCCTGCTGCGGCTTTAACCCTTTGATTGCTGATTGCTTTCGCCCCAAAGCAAAGCTTTCTGAGACTGTCTATATTTCATTTCAATCAAGCATTTAGCAAATTTCAAACCTATCAATTAGCCCCTCCAAAATGAGAAAGGATTACCAACTACATGCAGACAAGGCTGCTACAGCCAAGTGCCTCACTGAGAGAACACAGCAAGAGCTAGTGGAGTCATTTTGGATGGTACAAGGAGCAGCTTATGAAATGGAGAAATTAGGATGGATCTTGGGTACACTTCCAAAGAATGAGATCCATTAGGATGGTTTCTCCCGGGGAGTTCTGTGATGGAAAGCTCATTGCTGGAGTTATTTAAAAATGAACCATCAAAACTCTTCAGGGACCAATCCTGTGCTGATAGGGGGTGGACAAGACACCTTAATAGGTCGTTTTAGTCTCTGATTTTTGTAAAAACTACTGTTCTTATGGTACATTGAGATTTTTGATGAATTTCAATTTCTGTCTAAGTACCCAAGAAGTTTCCCAGGCTGAGCTGCAAGTGAATGATGTGCCAGGCTCTGGATAACTGGGGAGGCTTTTCCTTGTGATTATGTTTCCGTGTGCTCTTCACCAGTCGTTGGCCCCAAGGAGCCTGGGTCCTGACCATGGTAGCTTCTGGGTGTGCAGCGCCATGAAAGCAGCCCCAGTCCCACCTGACTTTGCATGCTATCACTTGAGTACAGAAGCCTGTGGTCCCCAGCCAAGGCCCCAAGGCGGCTGGGAACAGTGACATATGCTAAATTGTCGGATTCCCAAAGAGCTGGAGTAGGCCTGCTGAGAGGCCCATAAAATCCCTGCCTGCAATTCCCTGTCTCCATATGCTCCAAGAGGTGTTTGTTCGGCTTAGGGCTTGTGGTTGCAGAGGGAGCTCTGCTAATGGTATTGTTTGCTGAGTTAATTGTTCTGTTTGATCTGAGGCTCTTCTAGGATGCAGAGGGAAAGGAGGTGTTTGGTCAGGGTTTTCCTCAAGCAAAGTTTACCTCACAAGTTGGACAGGGAAAGAAGGGGAAAGGAGCTGGTAGAAGGGAAGTGGCAACTTTGCTAGGCTATGTGCAGAGCTTACGGCTCACTTGTTATGAACAAATTAGCTGAGGCAGTAGGAAGGGTATGGAAACAAGTTAAAGCAGAGGTCTTCTCTGGCCGGAGAATATAGGAAAAGTAAAGTACCACATACCTCTATTCATTTATAATGTTTACGTCGTTTATTTCCAAAGAAGATTTTTATAGGTTATAACGAAGAGTGTATTTAAAATAAGACTACTGAAACAATAGATCAGACACTGCACTGAGGATGGGGAAAAAGAATCATGCCAAAACCCTAACCTAATTTGGCTATGAAAAACTAAGTGCTAAATTAGTCCTGGAGGTTTGGAAGCTAAGCTAAGGCATAAATGGAAATACCTAGGAGATCTGATTTTCACTGTCTAATAAAGGATGCATATCAGATCAGGAGGAGAGAGAAATGATTTCCCAGTCCTTAATTCTGAGAGGACATATTGAGGGGATAATTTTCCTATTATCCCCACCTCATGGTGTTGCTGCAAAATATATAAAATTTCTTGTAAAAAATATTTTCTAGAATATAGCAAGCACAATGGTTACATGTATGGTGATCTTGTTATTGTTGGTAGTAGTTCCTTGAACAGCGATTTGGTTTCAGACTGGCTTCCCTAGGTAAATGAGGCAGGGTGAGGAATGCTTGGAATATCCATACCACCCTCTGAATTCCATCAGGAATCTAGGTTTTTTGTTGGGGAGCTGAAGCTTTTTGTATAGATTTTAAGATCAAAAAACATGTTTCTGGAAGAATGTAACAGAGGGGATTCCATGAGGGGAAGAGGAAGTGAGGATTCAGACAGGTAGCCCCGAACTCTAACTGGGAATGACTGTTCCAACCAAATGCTGTGCCTTCGTTCATAACTATCAAACTCTCATCACTTTTCTTTGCCTCTCATCCTTTGTCCAGAATAAATGGAAGCCAATGAGTCATTTACCAACTTTGCAAATAACATTTGTGCCCTGTGCTCCTATCAGTTTTGCCTCTGTGTGTGTAAGCCCACCAGTGGTTCTGATGCACAGACAGCTTGAGGACTGCTACCCTGTGTGCAATTTTAGACCTGAGGGACAGGGATGCTAAACAGGATGTTAGAGACTGGAGATAAATGTAGGTATAGTTATAGTCTGTGTCTCATATGCCACTACATCCGTATTCTTTTGGGGGACCATAGAAGAACCAAAGCCAGTGTAACTTGCTCCTTGACTACTGTAAATCGTGACCTGCTACCTATTGCCATGGCCACGTGTTTGTATGAATTGTGTTCGTAAAGTCAAGCATGTTGAAGAAGATAGCAGGGGAAGATTCTTCTCCTGGATCTTATTGTTTTTGCTACCTAGTATCTGACTTCCTCCTGAGGATCCACTGTCAACTCCACTGTCCATCCATATGCAGTAGGGGAAGGTGAGTCATCTCTCTGTTCCAGGAGTGAACTTTTGACTCATCTTGGGCACTCAAAGTATCATATTCATTGGTTCAGGGATGAGCATGTGATTCCATCAGAGCCAATAATGTACAATAATTGGGACTGCTGGGGTACAGTTATGTTTCTTGCTAGTTACTCCAGGCAGAAAGGATAACATGAGCCTGTATCCTATGGGCAATTCCATGAACCCCCAGGATGAAGGTTCTGAAGCCACAATGGAAGGAAGAAGTGAGTCATGGAAAGAAACCAGGGCCTCATGATGTTGATTCCAGGGATCAAGCCATTCCTGAAGTTACACCTTCATCTGGATTTTTCTGTTTTGGGAATGTGAACCTTTCTGATCCCTGATTTCTTTGTGTGTAAACCAGTAAGGCACATAGTCACTTCATCAGGTTACTGAGAGGGTTGAATGAGAAAATAAATCTAGTACATGGTACATAGTGGATGCTCAATAACTGATAGTCTCCCCTCAATCTCCTCCTACCTTGCCAATTGATGAGAGCTTTAACACTTCATGATTTCATAGGTGTAGACAGACCAGTGACATTCAACTCAATTTAATCAAGTAGGTGTGCTCTGCACTGAGCCATGAGGTGCTTCTTCCCCTCCTACCTGCTCCCCTGGCACCCTTATCACATCTCTATTAGTGCTCCTATCATATGTCCCATTTCTTTGCAGCTGATTGTCTCTCCCCCTGTGGGTATGTGCCCCAGGGCAGGGGTGGTATCTTCTTTAGCTCTACTCACTCACAGGCTCAGGACAGCGTCAAGCACCTACCAGTCACCAGAGACTGTGCTGGACACACACATAGGTCATTGTATTCTACTCTCACAGTGATGCAGAGTGCCTTAGTTTGAGTTGAGAAATGCTTGAGCTTTAAGCCCAAGACTGTGCTCTTCCTTGGTGTATAGATCAGAATGCTTTTTGTGCAAGTGTCAGAAATGCTATCAACTTGCCTTAACCAAAGGGGAAATTTACTGGCTCATGTAACTAAAAGGTTAGTGGTAGAGTTGGTGCTAAGCATGGTTCAATGCTAGTTCTCCCCCAGATCAGAAATTTGCATCTTTAACTCTTTTCACTCTGCTTTCCTCTTGGTTGGGTTCCTGGCATGCGGAGGCATGAGCCACCAGCCGCTCCAGGCTCTTACCCTGTCCCATAATGCCAGTAGAAAGAGAGCTTCCCCCCAATTCCTCCTTCGATGCTCAAAGTCAGGCTTTGATGCTCATTGGTCTAGGATGGACCATATGCTCATCTCTGTGCCAGTCACTGTAGCCAGGGGTGTGAAACCCTTGACCTGGTTAGTCTTGGGTCAGGAGCCAGCTTCTGACTGAAGGGCAGCACCACCCAAACCCCAATGATAGAGGTGAGAGAGTGCTAGAACAGGAGAGAGGGAAGGACACTCAAGTGCACACAAGACAGACTCTCTCTTCTCTGGCCTGGCCTCCTCACCCCTCCCCTCTGCCAGCTTGAAGTCTTCCCTTGGATTCGCTGCAGGCTGGTGGGCTCTACAGACGTTCACCTGCTACTTCAGAAGCTACAGCAGCTCCTGGGACTGCCATTTAGCTTTTCATGGAAGTGCTTTACCTTCTCAACCTTGCAGGGGCTCTTAGGGAAGGGATTTGCACAATGACATCTTAGAAGACACACAGTGCAGCATAAAACTTCTGAGTGTCCATAGAAATACTAAGGCTGGGTTAGCCACTTACCTTTCTGGACTCACTTCCCTCATTCGTACATGAAGCAGTCAGGGTAGCAAACAGAACTTCTGGCCTACTCCTCTTTCCTATACTCCTTCTCAGGTGGAATAGCTCAGAATCCTTCTTCCCCAAAGGATCCAGGTAGCTGCATTACCAGCATAAGACTCTTGCCACCATTCCTGAACCATTTCATAAGAATGTTCTATGTCTCAACATGATTTCTTTTTAAAAAATATTTTTTAATGTTTATTTGTCTTTGAGAGAGAGAGAGAGAGAGAGAGAGAGAGAGAGAGAGAGAGAGAAGACAGATAGAGCATGAGTGGGGGAGGGCCTTAGGGAGGGAGACAGAATCCAAAGCAGGCTCCAGGCTCTGAGCTGTCAGCACAGAGCCCAACATGGGGCTCGAACTCAGGAACCACGAGATCATGACCTGAGCTGAAGTCGGAGGCTTAACCAACTGAGTTACCCAGGTGCCCCAACAATGTGATTTCTTTAGTAAAGAATCTGCTGTCCAGACACCATGTATAAGATGTTCCAGAAATCTTCAGTTTGCATGAAAACCAGTTATGCCTTCATTCACAGTGCCCCAGCATCAAGAATGCAGTTGGGAAACTCCAATGAGACAATTTACAGAGCTTTTAATGCCCAGCAAATGAATCGGAATGCAACACTTGTTAGAACCCACCCCTGTGTCAGCCCCAGGGAAGGAGCCAGGGATCCCTACTTGCTCAGCAATTCAAAGTAATGTTATCTGATGGGTCAATCCCAGCCCTTCCCCCAGGATTGCAAGCTGAAAGGCTTGGAAATGGAAACTGCAGCCTGCATGGGAAGCTTAGTCAAGTTTAGCCTGTGCCCGTGGTTATCTGAAAGCTTTGACACAGGACAATTCTGCAAAGGGGAGATGATTGTCTGTGCTTTCTGCAAATCTTATCTTTATTTCTTTCCTAATAAGCGAAACTGGAACATATGGGTTATTATGGAGGACTGTGAGGCCAACCTGAGGAGAACAAAGCTTCTGATGGAGCAGTATCTCACCCACTGAGTGGAAGCAGGGCTTGACATTATCCAGGCAAAGTCTCCACTTGTGTTTCAGGGTTAAAGGGATGGAGAATTCTGCGGCTGTCTCTCAGCTGTCCTTGCAGTTTCAATTAATCTTGATGGTCCGTGGTTGTTCAGAAAGCCTCTGGTGTTATTTGTGCAATGCGCTGGCCCTCATCAAAGCCTACCTCCCATGCCACCGTGCCCACCACTGCTGGCTGGCCTGCAGCTCCTGCCCCAGCCAGTTCCAGGGCCTGAGTGAGCTGAGGATGTGGGAGACAATGTGGTCCCTCAAGCATTCTTTTGATATGTGCCCCCATCTATCTCCAATCACAGAGGCACACTGGAGACCTGTGATCACAGGCAAGTGTCCCACCACATGCCATCTGCTTCCCACTGTTCTGTCCCCTAGCTGGGCCTTTATAGAAAATGTGCTCCTTAGGGCACAGGCATTTGGTGAGATGAGCAGATGCCAGTGTCTGAGCTTAGTGATGACAGGAAACATTAATGCCAGGCCCAGGGGTCTCGCTCTCAGCACATTTGGTGTCCCTTGCGGGTGAAGGGCAGGCTGCTAGGGAGTGAGAACAAGGCTCCTGCTGGCCCTGCTGTTTGTTTGGAAGCTAACTGGGAAGTCAGGGGCCCCACCATCACTCTCTGCAGGGCTGTGTGCTGTCCCCTCTGTCAGGACACGCAGGCTCTGACACTGGAGCCGGTTCTTTCTCCCTGACAGTGTCCTTTCACTAGGTTGCTTTTGTTTTTGTTTTGAATATTTTTTCAGTTCTTACTGCAACACCCTGTAGCATTTTATACTGTTGACCACCTTGTTCCCCTTAACCTTCTTTTCCTGTGGTTTTTGGCTTTTATTCTGCTCCCTTCCTCCTAGGTGTCTGGGCTGAGTGACCCCAGGATCTGTCCTTGGACTCAATCTCTGCATTCTCACCACTGCTTTTGTGATCCTTTCCTTGAGCAAGTGTCTTTAATTCTCAGACTAAACTCTTGAAACCAACAGCCCGTGGACTGTCGCTGTCCCCGGGTGCAGAAGTCCAAAGTCAGACTGTCACCTCTTACCCTGGACCTGCCCCTGACTCGCAGTGCTCATGTCTCAGGCTTGAGACCTGGGAGTCATGGCAGCTCTTCTCTGGTCCCTCCCTTCCCAGCTCATGTCTTCTGAAGCTGACGTCAGCTATGTTGCTAGCAGTCACCTGCTGGACCTGCGTCAGGCTGCACTTCCCCATCGAGGCTACCGGCTGTTAAAACCTTCAAACTGGTTTCTCGGTCTTCAGTTTCCTCCCTCCGAATCCCTCCTTCATCTTGCTACCAGGTTTATTTTACTAATACATAGCTTTGCCCATTTTTCACCCCAACATCCCAATCCCAACAGAATAAGGTTGAAAATTCTGTGGAGTGGCCTTGCAGATTCCCATGAACCTACTGAATGACTTTGTCTCAAGCCGGTCTTCATGCATCCTATGCACTTGCCTATAGGTCTCTAAGTGTGGCCCCTAACCAGCAGCATCAGCATCATCTGGGAACTTGTTGGAAATGTAAATTCTTAGGCCCCACTCAGACCTACTGAATCAGGAATCCTTGGGATGGGGCCCAGTGATATGTGGTTTAACAAGCTTTCCAGGTGATTCTCAAGCATTTAAATTTGAGGCCCCCTGTGGTAGCCTGGAGGTTGTTAAATCTAGCTTCACATTAATTTCACCTGGGAACTGTTACTATTATTAATGCCCAGGTTTCACCCAAGACCAGTGATTCAGAATCTCTCAAAGCAGGACCTGGGTAGCAGCATTTTGATATTCTGTTACACAACAGAGGTGGAGAAACTCTACTGCCCCAGCCTGATGGGGGAGGCCCCCAGCACCCACCTGTGGGCAGGACCCCTCTCTGCCTTCCACCCATCAGTCAAAATCTTACTCCTTCTTCAAGGGGCAGGGTAAGTGCCACCTTCTCCATTAACTTCCCTGGATGCTTTGAGGTCCCTTGGCACTTTCCAAAAATAAGCATGTAAATGCTCTCACTGTAAACTCTCAAATATTAGTTACTATAATCATATGTAGCATGGTATAAGGAATACTGAAGAATGTAATTATTATGGACTGAATGTTTGTGTTCCCTCCAAATTTGTATGCTTAAATCCTAACCCCCAAGATGATAGTATTTGGAGACGGGGCCACTGGAAGGTGATTAGGTCACGAGGGTGGAGCCTGCATGAGTGGGACTAGTAGTCTTATAAAAGGGACCCCAGAGAGCTCTCTGCTCTCTGCCACGTGAAAATGGCTATCTGCCATGAGTGAGACAGCCATGAGTGAGACAGCTCTCACCATAACCCAACCATGCTGACACCCTGACCTTAGACTTCCAGCATCCAGAACTGAGAGAGAGAACTTTCTATTTATAAGCCACATAATCTATGAAACTCAGTTATAGCAGCCTGAACTAAGACAATGATACACTCCCCTTTTTACAAGAAAAAAAAATTGTTTGTTATTTTGACAGAGAGTGCAAGCGGGGGAGGGGCAGAGAGAGAGGGAGACACAGAATCCAAAGCAGGCTCCAGATTCTGAGCTGTCAGCACACAGTCTGACCCGGGGCTTGAACCCACAGACTGTGGATTGTGAGATCATGACCTGAGCTGAAGTCAGAGGCTTAACCAACTGAGCCACCCAGATGCCCTGATACACTCCTCTTTTGAATCCCATAGTAGTCATAGCTGGCATTTATGGAATGCAGACTGTGCCTGGCACTATATGTTTTAAGTACATTAACTTACTTACTTTCCCCAAAACACTATGGGTGAAGAAACTAAGGCACAGAAAAGTTCTTTAATTTGGCCAACGTTGCACAGCTAGAAAGTGGCAAAGCTAGGATTTGAACCCTGGCCCACTAGGCTCTAGAATGCATGTCTTAACCTTTGAGCACTAACATCTCAATATACAATATTACAGGTAATAATAATAGCTGTGGAATATCTCAAGTGCATACACAATGGCTCTTTCTAGTTTACAAAGTGCTTTTTCCTTGTGGGCAGTATCTCAGTTTTCCTCAACAACTTTATGAAGTGGGAGCTATTATTGCTGCCCGCATGTTCTGGATGATGAGGCCCAGGCTTAGAGAGTTCTGTAACTCATCCTGAGTGTACGTACCAGTAGGGGTTGGAACTGGGGTTTGAGCTCAAGGAGCTGGTTCCAAGTCCAAGTATGCTTGGCAGGGCACCTCTCTAGGACTCTGTGCACCCTCACTCTGGACCTTTCTTACTTGGGCTATCCTTTTTCCCAGCTGCACTGAGCAGCAAAGGAGGATGGTGGGGAGAACAGGGTCTCAGTCTGTAACTGAACGAGGCTGCAGACAGCTTGGATTGGGCAGGGTGCACAGCGGGTGGATCTCTGTTCAGAGCTATCTGGGCCATCTGGGCAGTTAGCGAGATGCCAGAAAGGGTTGCCGAGTGGTTCAGGTGGCAGAGGGGCCCCCAGGAGTGGGTGAGTACACAGGTGGGGAGGAACGAATGGACAGTGGCCACAGCCTGCCATAGTGTTTAGGGCTATGTCCATGGCAGGCTGAGTGAACCCATGGGTGGCCCTTTAGGCCCTCATAGTCCCAAGGGTCTGTCAAGTCCAGAACACAGTTCTCCATACTCAGAGTGCCTTGGTGATAGTGTTGTCTAGTTGGAGAATATTGTATACAGTTCTGTTTCTTGGACCCATGTGTCATAGCATGGTGGAGTGCCCTTATACCTTGCTTAGCATAGGCACTGCTTGAAAAGTATTCTCTGTTCTTATGAAAATGGGGGAAGAAAGATGGAGAGAGGAAGGAATAGAAGAGAGGAAAGGAGGAAGGAAGGAAAAAAGGAGTCTGCCTGGGGATGAAGTAGACAGTCAAAGAAGTTGACATTTGAGTGGGGTTTTGCAGCATGGAAAGGAGTTTGCTGCTGGATAAGGAGGGGGAGGAATAGACTGGTATTCTAGGTACGTTACACATAAATGCTCTGTAAACTCTCAAATATTCCGTACTGTGATCATTAGGTAAGAGCATGGATGCCACCCCTTTCTACTTAATCATGATGATTTGCCTACATGCCACGTTCCCTGCATTAGACCGTAAGCCCCTCAAATGACATCCTGTCTTTTTCATCCCCACAAGTTTGTCTAGTACCTTGCACGTAGTAAATACTCAATAAATATTTGTTGAAGTAATAAATTACTTTCTTTGAAAGGTAACATCCTTGACTGTGGGACGTGCTGCACATAAAATAGGTTGAGTAAATGACTTCTCATCATAAATACTGAGTGGGGGCTCATCTTTCTCCTGGAAAGATACAAGACTGCCCCATTCATGTGACGCTGCTGCTTTACTGTTTTCTTTAACCCACTAAATGCCTCTGTGCTATTCTGAGTCACAAATGGGACTATGAGAAGTGTTACCAAGGAAGAGGCGGGCTGTCCGCTCCAGGACATGGACCCTGGGTAATTTTTTTCTTGGTAATGAGGATGGGTTGTAGCATTAAGGTCAGAGAAGACTGGGTTTGCATGCAGGCTTTACGTATCACCGGCTGCTTTGCTCAGTCTCTCTAGTCCCCCATGTCTCCATCTATAAATTGAGGGAGTTGTCTTTTCCTACTTCCTGAGAGCTATGACTCCATGGTCCTGTCTTCTGCTTGCTGGTATCCGTGTGTGTGGTCAGTTCCTTTTACCTCACGTTATTGTCCCCTTTTTAAGTTTAGCTCTTGATAGTGAGGCAGCTAACTAACTGTAGAGATTTGGCATTCCGACACTGGGATCAGACAAACTACCTGGATTTGAATCTTGGTCCTGAGGCTGTATAACCTCAGACAAGTTACTTGACCTCTCTGTGCTTTAGTCTCTGCATCTGTAAAATGTAGATAATGGTAGTATTTGTCTCATGGGTTTGCTATGGGGCTTAAATGAGTCATAACAGTGCTTAGAACAGTGCCTGTGGTAAGCCCTGTATCATCCTTAGCTGTTTCTCTTTTATTGATCACCTGAAGATGGGGCCAGTGCTGGGAAGATAGAAGCTCCTGGAAGAACACCACACCACCACATGGAGTGGGAGAGAGCTTCATCTGTATGTCAGTTTGCCTCATCATCTGGGGAGATCCTGGGAGCCATATTACTCTACAGGCGGGACACGGTTTGCCTGAGGCAGTTGCCGAAATGGAGAGAGAGTTCCTTCCTTCTTGGAGGGGAGGGAAGTGATAAGTAAATGTCTGTAGTGGGTGTTCAGAGATGCATTAAGAGGAGACATGTGCCGGGATGACATTTCAAAACTTAACCGGGGGTGTTCCCTGGCCTTCCCATGTGTCCCTTGTCCCCATGGCCTCTTCCCAGTCAAGCTAGGCTATGCCAGGTTTATTTGCTAAGGAGAAAGCTTTCGTAATGTCAAAAGAGAAAACAAGATCCACTTCTGGTTTTTAGGTTTTAGAAGTGAGTCCTCAGTAGGGCCCAGAAAGAACTCTAGGAGGCTGGAGGTGTTCTGGAAGCTTCTGCCTGACTCAGGGCAGACAGAAATCCCCCCTCCTGGGCAAGGTAGGAGCTGAGGGAGACTGTGCCGGTGTGGGGGGGCGCCCCTGTGGAGGCACAAAGCCATGGAGGTGTGCCTTTGGGCTTTCCCTTTTGCAAAGAGCCTGCCCTCCAGCTGGGAGGAGCATTGTCACCTGAGAGCCCAGCTGCAGCACCTTCAGGATTCACCACGGCATTTGTGCTGAGCCCACACTCTCCCTGGGCAGCTTTAGCAAATCATGACTGAGTTGGGGAACCAGGGCCTGGTCTTTCATGCCCATTGTGAGATCCCTCTGCTGGGCAGTCTTTGCTCTGGAGCCCCATGGGTGGGTGGGGACTATAGATCTTCATGGCAGTGGAAGTTCTCCTGTCCTATTCTGGTTGCTCCCCCTTCATCTTTCATAGGTGTTCATACCCCACCTGCAACAACCCTCTCAAACTCCTAACTTCACCTCAGGGTCTGCTTCCAGGGCACCAACTGACACAGCCCCTGAGAAAGGTGTGGCCCAAGGAGGGAATGATAACCCCCCAGAGAGGTTTGGGGAATCCAAAGCAGAGGGAACTTGTCCCCCATGCCTTGTCAGAACCCCCCTGAGTCCTCCAGGTCCCAGAGGAGAAATGGCTTCCTGACATTGCCTGGCACCCGGGGACTCAGCTTCATGGAGCTTCTCTCAGTCCTGTGTGGTCTGGGATAGAAGGGGCATGGCGGTAGTGGAGACAGAGCTGGATCTGAGGAGGCCTCAGGGTCAGGAATGAGGGGTGACCTGAAGCAACCTGCATGAACAAATGACCAAAGGCCAGATGGCATGAGGATAGCTTAGCAGGTGCCAGCAAGGAGACAGGAGGATTTCTTCCACCATTACCTCGGCACTACATAAGGAAACCCCACAACCCTGCTCAGGAGGGGCCCCGTTATAACTAAGATGGTTTCTATCCCCCAGGGAGTTGGGAGCTTGAAATAGTAATGAAATTTTGTTTTAGAAAAATAAAGGAGATTAAGAGATTACATTCATATCTTGACCACTTGAACATTTGGCCTGAGGCTCTCAGTCTAAATAAGATCATCCGAGGGATAGAAGACAGCACCTGAAGAACCAGGAGGATTTTCAAGACCAAGGGCACTCCTCTTCCCTCCCTTTTCCATTTAGGACACATGGCACCTCACCGGTCCTTCCCAAGAGGCTCCACCCACCTGTTAGCTGGCCCTGGAGAGGTCCTCCCCTCTGCTGAGCCTTGGGGCCCACAGTGGGAATGGCTGCTGCCTGGAGGCTGGTTTATGCCGTGGCAGATTGTGAGCGGGCAAGCCAAAACCCAGGTTGGTGGGAAGCTCAAGGACGCAGCCGCAGGACCTGGAGCAATTGACTTTATTTAGGAATCAGAGGGAGTGGCAGGCGGCCAGGAGCAGAGATAGGAGGGCAGAATGTGGGCAGGGTGGGAAGCGGCTTCAGCAGGTCTTGTCTGTTGGCCAGACCACGGCCAAACCAGCCCCACCAGCCACCAATGAGAAGGATGCACAGCCCTGGCCAGCTCCAGGCTCTCGTTGTCCTACGGTAGGCAGAAAACATCTGGATACAGAAGGGATGTCCCTCTCCTAACCCTGGATGACAACAGCTTTGGAGTCCTCAACTTCTCTGTTGAAGGAGGTGGGGTAAAAATATGACAGGTGCATATATGAACAGTTTCCCTTTCAGTTTATCCTTCTGGTTATTTCGTGGGTAGTTTACCTAAATCTCTCCTTCCATTGTGTCACACCCCTGTTTGAACAATTCCAATGCTGCTTTTTACTTCAAAGTTACAAGTCCAGGCTTCATCAGCCTGGCACCCAAGGACCCTCAGGGTCTGGCCCCTGCCTCCTTCCCCACCATTACTGTTCAATTCCTGTCAAAATGATCTATGAGTCAGTCCTCAGACAGGTATGGCCCATTCCCAATCCCGTGTTCTTGGTCAAGGTGTTCAACGGCTGACCTCCTCCATCTCGGCCAGACAAGTTGTGATAAGCCAGGGTTTTATCTCCACCCTGAAGCTCCATGCCTCCAGCTGAACTTCCCATCCTTCCTCACTCCCCCTCCTTCCCTACCTCCAGACATAAGTGAACAAGCGGTTCCTCCTCCCTGACCCTGAAGGGACATGAATGTAATCATCCTCCATACCTCAATGCACCTCCTTGGTTTTTGCCCCCAATTAATAACAGTGTAATAACCACTAAATAGTAAACTTTGATCACCACTGAAAACATTTCAAATTTTGAATTTTAAGATTTTTTGAAATAGAAGTTCTAACCACAGGGATAGAGAAAAGTCACCTTCATCAGGAATTAGTGTGCATTTGGTCATTTTTCCTCGTCTCATTTGCAAACACTCCCATGGGGATAGAGGAGATGTTCTTTGCATTTATACTGTACTGGATGGCCATTTGTAACATCTGCAAAGACATCTGGATAATTTCATTTTCATAAGCATTGAGATGTTTGTGGCTCTTTGGACACATTCAAGATGAGGGAGGAAAGTGCATCACCATGAGTTCACATAAAAACAGTTTGTATAAGTAGCAGGGTTATTGGTTTTCATGATGTTCTTTTGGAGCCCCAGGCCAGGGCTGGGCAGGGATGACAAGGCTGAGTGGTGGGCAGGGTGCAGAGACTAGGGATTGGGGGTGTTCCAATTCGAGGGAGGAGGCATTTGTTCTGGACCCATTGTGCTGGATGTAAGAAGCCTTAGCCCTTATGTTATAGGTGTGATACCAAGTTAGAATGGCAGGGATCTGCAGGAGACCTCTTCTCTTCACAGGGAGGTGACCTCATGGTGGGGTTTGCTCACATAGAGACCCTATAGCTTCTGGACAGGATGATGCTCGGTGGAGTGGAAAATGTGTGGGATTTGGAGCTGGACAGATCTGAGTTCAAAATAGATTCTGCTCCACCAGCCATATGGTTCGGGGCATATCACTTCACCTTTTGGAGTACCAGCACGGTTTCCTGGACTCTAAAATGAGAATCACGATGTTCCCCACTATGCCTCACACAGTTCCTGACCCTTACTGGAAACTCAATGAAAGACCCACCTTTGGCAGCAGAACTGGACAACACAGGCTGTGGGATCCAGCTCAGCACATGGCACATAGACTGTTGGTGAAGGAGAGGCCGACTTGATGAGAGGAGCTGGGAGGCCATGAGAGTCCATCTAGGCAGGGGGATGTCGGGCCTCTGGCTCTGACAAAACTTTGTTATTTGGAAACCAGAACCTTCCTGCCATTTTGCCAAGAGCCATGCTGGGTTCCTAGATAGAGTTGTCTAGTTCCTTGCCTATTAGTGTGTTGTTTGTCAGCATGGGGCCGAGGTAGCAGAATCCAGCGACAGCTTTCACCTCCTGCCTGCCAGGAAAGGCAGCCACTTCACCTGCGTGTGCTCTGCAGCCGGATCTGAGGCAACCTGCTTACCTTCGCCACAAGAGACATTGGAATCTTTACCAAGAATCCACAGGCCAAGACATTTCCCAGTGTTGGTCAGTAAAAGCTAGTTATATTTCATCCAGGTGAGAAGAAAAAAATTGCCACGTAACACATTTATAGACGAGTGGTCAAATTTTTATGGTATAACTTTGATCCAGAAAAGTGAAATCTGAAAAATCTGTATTTTAAATTCAAAATGTTGATTCCTTTTTTAATTATAAAACTGGAATGGTTCCGCTCGGGGAAATGACCCCAAGGCATAATAAAAATACATTAAAAATGTAGTAAACCTAGAGAAATTAATCTAATTAAAATCAAAGGTTTTAGTCTCCAATAAAATTATTGGAGTGTTGCTGGAATAAGCATTGCTAAATATGGATTCTAGTGTATCAGATTGTTCAGCGTGTGGTGTGAATGTGCCTTCTCTGTCCCTGAGCACAGCACGACCCACTCAACTCACTCTCACGCAGGCCTGGAAACAACCTATGGACTCACTCTGGTATTATAGTCACCCCTTCCCTCTCCTCTCACCCCCCAAGACCCTCCTCCCTGGGACCCCATACATTCTAAATTTAGGTAAAATCTCTTCTCAGTTGTGAACTTTGAGCTCCGTGACTGATCTCTGCCCCAATTTTCTAGGGCCTTTGTTCCTTCAGATTTGGAGTTTGGCCTTCATGTTTCCAGCGAGGCTTGGCTCATTGCTGGGTTTCTTGCTTACTTGGGCAGTCTCCAGAGAAGCTCCATCTACTGCCCTCTGAAACTCAGTGCTCATCCTGATGAAGCTCCTAAATATTACTGCATTGAGACAAAACCACACTGAATAAATCAGGGCTTCTTGGCCACTCTGTCTGGTATCAGTGCCTGGTATCAGTGGATGGCAGGGGTCAAGGGTTAGGAAAAGGCCAGCAGGTGCTAAGGGCCCAGGGAGGGACAGTGACTGGCAGGGATGGATGGCTTCAATATGAGAAGCGAGTACCATAACTGGGCAGACAAGCAGACCTGAATGCCAGCAGGCCTGTGAGTCTGGCAGACCTGGGCCCAGTCTAAGGGGAGTGGCCAGAGCTGGGCAGCCAGTATACCTGGAAGTGATAGGGCACAGCAGGGACCAAGGAGATGACAGCAGACCCCTGAGGTAGCCTTGAGCTCCTGCTTTTGGGCCTTCTCGGACTTCTCTGGGCAGAGAATAGTTCTGGAAGCCTAGTTTGGAAATAGCCTGTGTGATCTGGGAAGGGGAGCCTGGGCTATGGGTCAATAGTTGCTTTTGGCGACCCCTAAGACACCCTAGGAACAAAAGCAAATAGACAAGCTTTGAATGCTAATTAAATATGCATTACCATTGTGGGCAAAAGATGGGAAAATATGGTTTTTCTAACACTTTCGGGTCTAAAATACAATCCAAAAAGCCCATACTATGCCAAGCCCCTCAGAATCCTGTATGAAAATATAATTTTATTTTAAAAACAAACTTTATGAATTTATGCTAATACACAGGGAATTTCTTATAGTCTGAGATAAATTACTAAAGAAGAGGGGAAAGAACATGGGTCTGGGTGTTAAGAAATTATCTCATTGTCTTAGGGCCTCATCTCATTCATTTCTGACTTGTAAAATTCCAATATTTATTATTCCTTGAAATTCTCTGAAGGCAAATGCAAGTCAGATAAGCAAACTCATGTGGCAGGGTTTAGAGCAATATTTTTGTAGGTAAGCATGGGCTTGACTTTCAGACACTGGTAGAGTTTCTTGAAAATCATTTTATTTTTATGAAAAGAAATAAAATTATTCTCAAATACTCCCCGGGTAACCTATAAAAATCACCCTTGCTGTTCTGGTTTGGGGTCAAAACCACAAGGGGGAAACATTTTAAATCTATCCCTGCTCTGGAACCTACATCATGATGTCATAAAAGTGCCTTGCAGAGTTCCCTAATTCTTTCTGTTCTCACATGGGGCCAGCCCTGCGGGAGGGCGGGGGGGCGGGGCAGTTGGGGGGGGGGATGGCTGTGCAGCATGAACCTTCCCCACAAATGGGATGTTATCAGGGGAATGGGGAGGTCGCTCTGCTGCTGGTGCCTCAACATTGTTAGGAAGGAAGTGAGAAGCCATTAGCTTCAAATGTGTCCAGTTCCATTTTACTGCACATCGAGTGTTTGGCAGAGAAAAAGGCCCAGTCCGTTTAGGAATTAGCTGCAACTAATAAATCCTAGTATATAAAGTAACTGAAAGTAGAGAACATAGCAAAATAGAACTGATGCGCTTTAGCTATTTTGTCAATGTGGTTTCCAAAAGGACAAGATTAAGTCTGAGAAATGGCTCTGATGGGCACAAATACACCGACTGGCAAGAAACCACTGTGGGGGATTCCTATGCTGGAGGCACACTAAGTGTGCTTTTATTTCCTCCTGCCAGCAGAAATGGAGTAAATGGATCATGTAAGAAAGTAAATATAAAACCCTTCCCACAAAGAAGGCAGCTCTAATGGGAGGCGTGGGCTTCAACTGACCTTGTCTTTGGCTCAGTCGAGCCAGTTTGCTGAGGTGGTTGCCTGCTTCTGAACAGACAGCAGAATGTGGTCTGGAGGCAAAATACAGAGGTCTGGGTAGACTTAAATCCCCAAAGGGAAGCAAGGGAGCTACCTGTGCAACAGAAGCCGTCAGTCCTGCAAACCACCCCTGCTGGCCACTGTATGTGGCATGTGACTTCTACAGGTGGGTGGGTTATTTGGATTTGGAATAGTTTTCTCTCTCTTCCCTTCATACTTCCTGCTTTTATCTCCAACTTAAACCAGGAATGATGCTGCACTTAGTGGTAAGGCCTCACCCCCAGCTACCAGTGCAAACCCAGAGGAAGAATTTGACAATTATGTTTCCACTTCTTTCTTTGAGTTCATATTTAAGACCACTGAGATATTTTTGAATCTTAATTCTATAATCTAATTATCATAAAGCCCTCTTAGCTTTGTGTCATCCACAAATGTAATAACTATGCCTACTCTTGCGTCATTGGAGTTATCTGGTAACCATACCAAACACGCTGGAGACCTTTATGGCGGCATCTGTGGAGGCCTTCCTCCACGTGAAAAGGGGTGATCTTTGGGGTGATTTCACCCAGCTGCTATTGTTCAAGCTTCATTTTTCCATATTTACAAGAGTCTTTTTCAGAGCTCTTGAAGGAAACCATGTACCTTGAGTATGTTGTTTGTTGAACTTTGCCCAATTTTGGTGTTCCTGGTGAGCCACTAGTGACCTCTGCCTTGATCATTCTCACTAGGGATAAATAGGCTCCGTTTCTTTGTCCTTAGAGAAGGGGACACGGGCATTTCCATAGGTTCTGGATATTGCTTTCTGTCTGTTGTTTATTGAGCACCAGCTGCATTCTAGGCGATTTGTGTTATTTTATCTCTAATCCCCTCATTGATTCCGGAGAAAAAATATGAAGTCCCTCTCTTCCCCTATTCCACCCTTACATCTAACCTTTAATTCTTGGAAATGAGACTCAAATTGCTCAAATGACTTTCCTCAAACCACACAGTTGACCAGTGGCTGTACCATGATCTGAACCTAGAACCATCAGGTTCCAAACCTAATCATAGTGCCTTCATTTTCCAAGTCCATAGAAAACTGGAGGACAGCTTCATGATCACTGGTTTGCACATTTTTTCAGGGCCTTTGGGTGTGGTTCATCTGCTCCTGGTTATCTGAACTCACATGATAGAGTGGGCTGCTACCTGAGAAGTTCTTTTTCTCTCTGTGATTTTAAGCCCCTGTTGCCCAGTAAGCACACGTTCTGGTGCTCAGGGCAGACCAGGACTGCCAAATGCATGCTGCTCTGGGCGGGGGGGGGGGGATGCCTAGGAGGCCAGTGTCCTCACAGCCTGGGGCTAGGACTGCAGCAGAGGCAGCAGGAGAGCTATGGCCCCCCCCAGGAGCCTGCCCTGCCCTACCCTACCTGGTTAGTGTGGTAGGCTGCAGGGGGTTCCCATACTTCCTTCTCCCTGGCACACTCCTCTTTCTCCTTCCATGGGTAAGACTCATGTCAAGAGCCACTGCATCTTGGTCGTAGCCTCATGAAGACTTTTCTTCTGAGTCAGTGGTTGAAATTATCGTACCTCTCCTCCAAGTGGGTGAAACCCAGTTTCAAATTTCTTAGCTGTTTCCAGAATCCTAGCATATTTTACTGCTGGGAGGACAGATGCCTGCTCAAGTGTCTGATGAAAACACTTAAGTTTTATTGTTATTTGACATTCATTAGGGAACCATCTTCCGTAGGCAAAATACAAGACATTTCTTTAGACAGGAGGCATAAAAGGACTAATGGTGGGTCATAGGCCAGATGGTATGGAAGCAAGATGAACTGAGCCCTCGAGCCATGCCAGCTCTGTCCTGCACTGCCTTTGAGAACTGAGAGTGGTGTAGAGAAGAAAGAAACTGACGATTCCAGGGCAGCAGTGAAGGTGCCATTGCACAAAGAACCCCATGCATTGTAGGGACAGTGACAGTATCATCCAGTGTCCTTTCCTGGCTGAGATTCTAAAGAAGCACTTATTGAATTAATGTTTACCAGAGACCAATTACATGTTGGATTCTCCCAGTAACCCTGAAGATGAAGGCTGCTGGTTCTGGCTTGCAGGGCAGGAAGGGGAGGCTGAGAGAAATGAACCTTACCCAGGACATGTGCTTGTCCATGGTGTTGTCACGATCTGAATCCAGGTCTATCAGACTATCAAGTCCACACTTCCCTTCACTTACAGAATCCTGAGTCCAGATACTTGTTTTCCCTCCAAACAAGGAGAGAATGTGGACAGAACATGGAGGGAAAAGGAATCAAGCACCCATGACTACAGGGTAGGGAAAAAGGACATGAAGTCACACTCCCTTTGCTATAGGAATCCCAAGATTCTCTTCCTGTCTTCTAACTGACTTTTGAGGTGTTGGTGGGGAACAATCAAGAAGGTGAGAAGACAGAGAGGGACAAGATATCTTCAAGCACTGGTTCAGAATCCAGGGGAACAGTCTCTCCTCCACAGCTTCTGCTGAGATGAAGGCAAGAGGAGACGAGATTGACTTGCCATGGGGTGTTTTTACATTAGATATATGGACGGAAGACTTACAGTGAGGGTTCCTTCCCAATTAAATGTCCTGATTAAATGTCGCTGGTTCCTTTAATCACATCTCCTTGGAAAGTTTCTCTTGCTTCTCCAAATGAGATTGTAGAATTTTGCAATAGGAAAATGCCTATTAATCAGTCTCATATAACTTTGGGGCAGTTTGGCTTAAAGGTGGAGCTTTCTTGGCAAGATTTCTCCAAATGTTCCCCTGCCAGCATTTTTTTGCATTGACCCAAGTATTTTCTAACCTTTTCTGCCTACTTGCTACTGCCTACTTACTCTTTTTTTTTTTTTGAATGTTTATTTTTTTGAGAGAAAGAGACAGAGCATGAACATGGGAGGGCAGAGAGAGAGAGAATCCAAAGTAGGCTCCAGGCTCTGAGCTGTCAGCACAGAGCCTGACATGGGGCTCAAACTCACAAACCCTGAGATCATAACCTGAGCTGAAGTCACACGCATAATTGACTGAGTCACCCAGGTGCTCCAGCCTACTTATTCCTTATACCTGAAACTTCTTTTCTTCTCCCCAATCCCAGGACCCCCTGTCCCTTCACCCCTCTTATGGTATGCCTGCTCTTATGTGAAAGGAAGCTCCCTCATGTTCAGAAATTTATTTCAAGTTTCTGGGGCCATTCTACTTCCTTCACTGGGAAGAAGTGAAGGAAAACGCCCTCTCTGGTACCCTTCCAGAGAGGAGGCTGCTGTATTCTAAGACTCATTAAACTCCATCTGGTGGGTATGTCTTGATGAGTTTTTCCTACAGGAGAGTTTTACCTTGGTGCCTGTTGAGGGTTTGCCGTGTTTTGGGGGCATAAGCCTCACATTATAAAATGTGGGGATCACCTGCTGCTCTCTGTCCATAAAGCCATGCTGTCAAATTAAGGAAATAAGCCAAGCAGATGTGAGTGAACCCACAACCTCAGCATGGTTTCATTTTAATGCTAACTGTCCTATTTGGAGCAAGAGTAATTAGAAAATCAGCAGCAAGTTAGGGGAAAAAAATTGCTGAGCTTTATAATTACTTGGGGTGGAAAGAAAATCTGGGATCCATTTACTGAAGGTCTCATTAACTTCCCCATTATGAGAGTCAAGCTGCAGCAGCCAGAGCTGCACAAGAAGGGAAGGAGGCAGCTGTGGAGGAAGGAAGCCAGGGATGGGGCCCATGGTCACCTTCACTTTGCCATAGAAGTCTGAGGCTCTTTGTGCTTTTCTTGTGTTCTGCTAACACGGTCACTTCTGTGCTGTGCTTGGCCAGAGACTGAAGAGGAGTTTCCAGGTAGGTGTTCCCATCTACCCTGTTCACTTCTGCCCCCCACCCTTCCTTTCCTCATTGGTTCTCTTTCCACAGTCCCCACTAATGCACTCTGCCTCATTCCACCCCTCCCTTCTCCCGGCTATACGTTTCCTGGATTTGGACATCTGTATCATGGAGTCCTCAGGGACACAATGCCCTTCCCACATGCAGGTTGACTTGTGTCCCCCGGAAAGGTATGCTGAAGTCCTAACCTTCAGTACCTCTGAATGGGACCTTTTGGGAAATAGACTCATTTAAGATATAGTGTGAAGGAGAGATTATCCCCCATTTAGGTGACTCATATGATTATAAGCAGAGATAGGCACCAACATGTGAGAGGAGAAGGCCATGTGATGACAGAAACAGAGAGTGAGGTGCTGCAGCTGAAGCAGCAAGCCAAGAAACACTGAGACTGGTGGCCACCACCAGAAGGCCAAGGCCACAGGTCTCAGAGGGAGCACACAGCTCCACTGACACCTTGACTTTCAACTTCTAGCCTCCAGAACTGTGGGATGATAGTTTTCTTTGTTTTGGACCACCTGTTTGTGGTACTTTGTTACAGCAGCCCTAGGACACTGATACACAAATATACACGCCTTTAACAAACATCCAATAGAGGACTTCTATGGGAAAGGCTCTGGATTAGACTAGCCACAGAGAGGGTGCAGGGATGAGCCAGGTAAGGCTCCTGACCTTTTAGCAACTCCTAGTTTCATGGGGGAGACTGACGATCATAATTCACACTCATCCATGGAAGATATAAACATACATTGTAACAGAGGGACAGATAGACCAAGAGGGGAGGTTTTGGGGAGGAGTGAGGATTTGAGTTGGGTTTTGAGGATACATGGGCTTTATTAGGAAAATCAGGATAGAAGGATAATGTTAGGAAGTAGAATAGCTTGTGCGAAGACTGGAGTCTGGAAGGAACAGAGCACATACCAAAAATGGCAAGTGGGCTGCTGTGGTGGATGGGTGTGTAACCTGGTGAGGACCCTGGACATACATTTCAGCAGGAGAATGCAAAAGGCAAGGGTAGTAAAGGCCTGGAATGCCCATCCCCTTTCATGGTAAGGGATCTGGGGCAGATCTTAGGATCTCCATGGTCATCTTTCCAGAGAGAAAGAAGCACAGAACATCTGGGAGCTGTCCAGATCCCTGGCAGCAAGTTGAGCAGAATGTACCAGAAGGTGAGTTCAGGATCTGGGCCACTGTATCTCCACTGTACCATCACTTGACCCACTCCCAGGAAGGAAGACCTTTATCATAATCTCTCCACCCAGTTTCTCTCCCAAGGCTTGATATCACGCTGGGCATCAGTGTAGGGCAGTAGTCTCACTGTTCTGCCATTGTTCTCCACCCAGACACCACCCAATCCCTGCAGAGAGAGGCCTGGGTTCTTGCCTTTCTAATGAGTCTCTCCTACCCTTCTAGCCCTCTCATGTACCCACTTTCTGGCTGACAACCAAGCTGTGCTCCTGACTGCCCCACATCTTCCCTTCACTTTGGAATTCCTTGTTGAGTAATCTTGTCTCTCGTTGCTCTGTAGCTGTCTTGTCTAGCTCATTTGTTCAGAGGGCCACCCCATTCATCCTTAGCCCTAGATCCTGTGTTTACCTTCAAGGACCAGTATAACAACTGTTTATTGATTTTTTCATTCAATTTGAACACCTACTATGATATACTTACTATGACAAATATACCATGCATATTTACCATTATACAATGGTAAACACAGCAGTAGTCCTGGTCCAGTGTGGATACAGAAGAGTCAATTGTCACTTGCATAATTAAGAATTGTCATAAATGCTGAGAAGGGAAAGAACAGGCAACTGTGAGAGGGGATAATGAGGAAGGTGACTTAGACTGGAGCCTTGGAGCAGAAAGGAAAGCATGGGAAGATGCTCTTGGTAAGATGTGGAGGAAGGATATTCCAAAAAGAGTGAGTGAGAGCATGTGCAAAAGCTTTAAGAAGGGAAAGACTTTTGTTGATATCAAGGAACTGAAGCCTAGTGAGTGGGGGGGAGTTATGTGAAGAAGTAGATGGATGTAGGTAATGCAGACCGATGGGCCTATTAAAAAAAGAAGAAAAATGTGCTCTCATAACAATAGGAAGTCATTTAAAAGTTTTACATAACTGTATGTACCATTGCCTGATGAGGTCAGAGGGGAATGTTTGTGATAGGGATGATGTTGTTGGAAGGTAGGTCAGTAGTCCAGGCCACAGGCAGGAGGTGGCTGTAGAGATGGAGATAAGTGAGTGGGATGGAGGTATGTTTTGGAATCAGAGTCACAGGACTTGTGTATGAGTTTGTGGGGCAAGGTGCTGATGGTGAAGGAGGAACACAGGATTATAGCTTGAACAACAACTTAGAGACTGCTGTGGGAGGAATGTGTTTGGGGATGGAAGTTTGGAGTGCAGTGATGAGCATGGGGATTTTGAAATTCTTGAGAGATTTCTGAATATAGAAGTCAAGCATGCGGTTGAATTTATGAGCCTAGACCTCTAAGGAGAGATCCGGATCGGTTACAGATGGTGTGGAAAGTCAGGGGACTGGACAAGGTTCTCAGATACAAGAGGGCAGGGCAAGGAGAAGGCAGGGAGTAGAGCCAGTCTCTGGGTAGAAGAGGAGGAGTTGGCAGAGGATATTGAGAAGCAGCAGCCAGAGAGGTAGAAGGTTACCCAGAAGTGTGTGGTGCTGTGGAGTTACAGGGAAGAGTCTGCTTCAAGAGGGAGGGAGCATCAAGAATATCAAATATTGCTGAAAAGTCAAGTAAGGTGAGGACTCCAAATGTCCATGGGGTCTGGCAATATGACAAGCTGGATAGACTTTCACAAGAGAAGTTTCTTTGGCTTTTGCTTCATCATTCTATTTTCCATCTTTAGTAATGTTTGTTGAGGCTTACTGTGTACCCAACATGTATTCATCATTAGTCCATTGAGTCCTCACAACAGCCTGCCAGGTTGATATTGGTGGTATTGTTATCACTTCTCTGTTTGTATACAGAAGGAAATAGGCACACAGAGGTTAAACATCTTGCTGTAGGTCTTATGTCCCCATTTCACAAGTCTTTCCCATAATCCTCTGTTATGCAATCAAGGAAGTTTATATCTGGAACTTGTAAATGTTCTAGTCTCCTCTCATTTTTTAATGAAGCAACAGACCCCAGAGATGGGGAGAGCTCATGTTTATTGACTACCTCTTATCCCTATGCTAGGGATCATGTGCCTATTTCTCACGTAGTCTTGCCAGAACCTTATGGGAATTTTCCAATGAGAAAAGCAGTGCTCTGAAAAATGAGATCCGTGTTCAAGTTATAGTGCTAATAAGCAGTGGAGTCAGGATTTGAACCCATGACTTGCTGATTCCAAAACTTCTCTCAGCCTTCTATGCCACATGACCTCCCAAGGTCACAGAAGAACAAGAGCAAGAACCAGGCTCCTTGTTCCTGACCTCTCCAAGTCAATAGATTGTCAAAGCCCCCATTCCATCTGCATTTTAACACAGGCATCTTAGGGCCTCATCTACGTCATTCTTCAACATGTGCAACCCCTTTGCATGTGGGAACATCTCACAGATGGACAGACCTTTAATTTTGTCTGGTTTGGACCTGAATTTCCTGTTCCACCTTAGCTGACTGAAGCCTCAGATGCCCCATCCCACTGTTTTGGGTCTCATCTGTAAGTTGTAATCACTATCCCAGCTGGCCTGCCTCCCACCTCCCTCATTTTCTGGCTTAGACTGTTCCTCATTATAGCTCATGTTTGCTTAAGATCATCCTTAAATTCTTTTTATCTCTGCTATGAACTCCTTAAAAAAATCTTCCTAGAACTTTGATTGGTTGTTATTTGATGCTTTTTTTCAAAGGCAGCTTTACTAAGTCTTGTCTAAGCTTTTTTGGTCCTGTTCAATTAGAGAGAAGGATTCAGCCAGCCATCTCGTTTCTGATTTGAGGTCACTCAATGTGTACATTTATACCCCTAACTCATATATTTCTTTACTCTTGGCTTATTGAGTCTACTTGCCTCAGAAATATAGCATTCACTTTTTTCAGCAAAAAATATATCTTTAATATCATTATGGGTGAGCATTGGAGACTCACAATGATAAACCCTAGGCAGCCCAGGTGCCTATGATATCTTGACTGGCTAGGAGGTCACTTGGGCCTCCTGGGGAGGTGGGGGTGGGGTCAGGGTCCTGTGTGTGGATAGCCTTTGTGACCTCACCCTATTCCCCTCTTTTCCTTGATTTCTTCTCTTTCACTTACTCTTCTCCATTTGGGTTTTCACTCCCTTCCTGTTTGCCCCAAAGTTCAATGACACTCCTCAACTGCCTTCTGCCCCTACACAACTAATCTTTTCTGTAGTCACCCATATGAGGTGATGCAGTGGGGGTAGAGTGGGCTCAGTGTTAGTGTGGCTGTTTCTCTGGTAGGGAAAACAGGGAGCATGGGGTGGAGTAAGGAATGGAACTTGGGCCTGGAACTAGTCTCTTCTTGTACTTTCCACTTCTGTAACTAAGACAAAATGGATGCTTCCAGTTCCAGTGTGAGGATTCATTTCTTTCTGAAACCTCTCCCTGACCTTCTTGGGTCTATAAAAGAAATTCATATTCTACATATTAGCCCAAATTTGATTCTACTTCTTGCCAACTAATACCGTGGCCTTCTTATGCTAATAATGTCCACCCCTTCCTTATATGGATTATCACAAAGAATTCTGCATTAACTTGACAAGAAACAGCTTAGGGTTCAAACTTGCTTCTCTCTAATTCTTGGATGGGCGTGTGGGGAGTGAATAATAAAGTTTTATTTTATCATGCCACATAATAAAATGAAGTTGGCATAAATATGATGAAATCAATTCAAATAACATATTGTGTGGGTGCCAGGCCTATGCTAGATAGTGAGGATTTAGAGAGAAAAGAGATTCAGTCCTCGTGTCAAGAAGCTCAGAGTTTACTGAAAACAAAACAAAACAAAACAAAACAAAAGAATTGGAGTCCCAGCAGGATCAGTACTGAGGTTCAGGTATGCCAGCCCATGGGGTTAGGGGAACCTTCTATAATCAAGCCATCTCTTCTGATTTACAGGTGACCCAGAAGCACAGAACTTGAATATTGTTCACATTATGGTTCAGACACCTGCACACAAGTTTGTTTGGGCCCCAGTGTATGCCAAGTATGGACAACAAGCCTCTGAGCAAAGGAGTGGCCAGCACAGGTGTTGGGCCCGGCAGCAGAGACTGAGTATGGCAGGGGGCAAACTGTTTAGGTATATGTGAGGCTGTATCTGAACCCATTCCAATCTACCTCCTGGGTGGGAGGGGAGGAATGGGCATCAAAACTGAAAATCGTGTTGTGCTCACATCACAGAATTAAATATTAAACTAAAAATTGGACATATACATAATATATATAAGGGGCTTGGTGATTAGTAATTTTAGGAAGGCAAGGGAGGTGAAATAGATCAGTATAAATAAAAAAAGGTGATCTAGTGCCTAATGTGAGTGTCAGCTATATCTTGTTTCCAAGACACCTATGGATGTTTAGTTAGCACGTGAAGCTAATATAAAAAGGGCCACCAAAAAAGGAAATAGTTTGATCTGCATGGACATTTAACTGGAGTATGTATATTTGTACCTCCTAAATCCAGCACTACAGTTGACCAACTTGGGTTCATAAGAAAAAAAAATTGGCATCAGAGAACTGCAGTCAGCTTTTATTCAGCATGAGCGAAAAAGAGAGAGAGAAAAAGAAATATTTGTTCCGACACCACGGAACTATTGAAGAGATATGTATATTTAAAAATGGGCAAATGGACTGCATACTTTGTAGGTTTCGTGTTCTCTATTGTGCAAACATATTAAATTAATAAGAAAAGTCTCTTTTGAGAGGGAAACAAATAAAATAAAATAAAACCAAACTTGGGGGCCCAGAGCAAGTATTCCTCTTGCCATGGTGCCCTCTGCCTTCAAAAGTAGTGCTCGGAATTCAAGAAGAATACAGGTTTTCTCTAGTGGAAAAGTGCGAGGCCAGTAAATCATGGGATCAGTAATGGACTTTAATAGGTAGAACTATTTATGCCTCAGAGATCAAGGAGGGGTATTCAACCAGATGTGACAGAGAACTTGGCCAGAGCATCAGGAAGCTAAGAAAGGGTGACCCAGATGAGGAGGCAGCAGCCTGAACCATGCATGTGACCCCTCCTTCCCCACCCACCAGGGCCTTCCCCAGAGATATAGGAGAGAGGGAGGACTGAGAAAACCTAACATTTGATGAGTGGGGGCCATTGATTTGACAGATCAGGGCCACAGTGTTAAAGTGACCTTACCTTGGCCAGGATCTATAAGTGGTCAGCCCAGGGGACACTCAGCTTATATGTGAGAAAAATAATAGTATCATCATATTAGCTTAATAATAATTAATCACTTAAGACATGGAAAAAGGTCTATGTCAGCTCATGAGTAAACGTCCAATGAATATATCTTAAAATAAGGGTTGAGAGGAGGGAGAAGTCCTGTGGGCTGGCCTGATACGTTTGAAAGAGAGGAAGGATGGAGTAGGGCTTGCAGGTTGGGAGATGGGTGAGGTGAGCAGGCGAGGAAAGGCAATCTCTCAATGACAAGAGAGAGCATTTCCAGTTTCAGTCCTGACATTTAAAGGGCTCGAAAGTCATCAGTCCCATCCTCATGGAACAAGAAACAGCTAGACAAACTGAAAATCAACTTTTCT
Organism: Puma concolor; assembly: GCF_028749965.1. Lineage (NCBI taxonomy): Eukaryota > Metazoa > Chordata > Mammalia > Carnivora > Felidae > Puma > Puma concolor. Next base: position 31,598,120 of record NC_141675.1, on the reverse strand, counting down.
TGGACTCATTAAGAACTGTCTGTGGTTGCAAGGCAAACCAGCACTCTAAAATCTACAGAGACAGGAGCATCCAGAGATGCTCATCAGAGAAGAAGCCACTGGAGCCACACACTTGTAGGAACATTTTTTTTTCTTAAATGTTTATTTATTTTTGAGGGGGGGGGAGCACAAGCGGGGAGGGGCAGAGAGAGAGAGAGAGAGAGAGGGAGAGAGGGAGGGAGAGTCCAAAGCAGGCTCCAGGCTCCGAGCTGTCAGCACAGAGCCCGATGTAGGGCTTGAACTCACAAGCTGTGAGATCATGACCTGAGCTGAAGTCGGACATTCAACCAACTGAGCCACCCAGGTGCCCCTTGTAGGAACATTTTAATGGTAATTTTGGTCATTTGCTGGAGGCTGAGTGTCTACTAGTGTGACAGTGACAGACCCTTATGGGCCACTGTCTTAGGTGATCCCCCACAGTTTTATAGACTTTCACACCAGTAATCCCAACATATTTTCACAGTGAGGATGGTAGAGAGATCTCTCATGGCTCTGGCAGGGGAAAGGAGCAATCGTGAAACCTGCCCAGAACCTTCCTGTAGCAAAAGCTACTCTGTATGAGAAAGGGCTTTGCTGGAGCACAATACCAGAAACTTATCCAGCTGAGGGAAAGGAATTTCTCTCCAGCCTTCCCATCTTACCTGAGGGAGAGAAAGCCACAAAGTCAACGGAAGACAGAGCGTTAAGGAAATAGATTTGCAGTGCTACCAGGGAAGGGTGTAGGGGAAAAGATGCTAACCTCAGTAACTTTGGAAATGACTTTAGTCACTGTTTAAGACTAAAGTCAAAGGATTCAAGACTAAAAACAAAAGGAACTATGCACACAGTACTGTAGCTGGCAAAGGTGTTTCCCACGTGAGTATAGGTTAGCAATTCTGAAACCACCATACACTCTCTGATGGCATGGTAGGTCATAGACAAGGGGAGGCTAGAATGACCCATGTGGTACCAGGTTAGAATAGGAGACATTGATCTATGATCTTGAGTTTACTATAGGTACAAATGAATATATAGAGAAATATTTTTAGATACATATATGTAAATGGGTTATGTATGCACATATATTTTCTTGTTCTGTCAGGTGAAGAGGGCCAAGACACAAGGACACTGAAGGAGCAATGAGTGTACCCAGAGTCTAATCTTGCTTTCTAATGCCATTCTCTGATAAAAGAAACCAGGCTTTGGAGAAATAGTTTATTATAAGGCTGGAGCAGGGAATACACAGGATGAGCCTGGAGAATCATGTAGTGCCAGAAAATAAGAAAGTGTTCAAAAACACAATAATGGAGTATGTCACAGGGACACAGGAGCTGGCTAAAAGAGCTCCCAGTGGCCAAAGCACAGCTTGCATTGCTTGACAATGCAGGATGGAGGGAGCAGGTTTAACAGAGAAGGGGTATATCAAGAGAGGCCAAAACTTAAGGCCCATGAGAATGATGTCCAAGATCTTCTGTGTCCACATACATTAGTAGGCTTCAGAAGACAGGTAGGGGTTGCACTCCAGATAGAGGGCCCAGGGAAGATGTCTCTGGAAACACCATCATCTTCACCGTGGCTAGAGCATCAGGGAGCAGTTAACTCTGCCAATGGGCAGCCAGAAGGCTTTCCACTGACTTTATTCAAAGAGTCAATAGGCTACCTTCAGGATTGTGATTAGCAAAGAGTCATCCTGTGTCATGACCCTGCAGTGTGGTGATAACGATGTGATTTTAGGTTTCAACAGATGCAGATACCCTGGAGACATTATTGCTCTTCCTTGAGAAATAATACTGCATAAGAGTTTTGTGGATTAAATTATGAGCTGTGGCAGTAACCACATTTAATATGGATATTTGCTCGTACTTTTGCCATTTTGTGGGACAGAACTGGTGAAGTAGTATTCTTTCTTATATATCCCTGGTAATTTCCTAGATTTTTTTCAAATTTTTATTTAAATTCCAATTAGATAACATAGAGTACAATATTAATTTCAGGTGTAGACTTTAGTGATTCAACACTTACATACAACACCTGGTGCTCATCACAACAAGTGCCCTCCTTAATCCTCATCACCTATTCAACCTATCCCCCCACCAGACATATGAAAAGATGTTCAACATCAATCTCCTAGATTTTTGAGGAAATGGAACACATGGGAAACTGAGTGGGAAGGTGGAGAAGGAAGTGTATCCTCATTCCCAGAGAAAAGTGCAGCTGCTGAAGAAAGAACTCAGAGATAGTTCTGCCTTGAGTGTTACCACTCTGGCTTGGATGAGCCAAACGGAAAGCAAGTGGTCAAAGAAAGGTTTCTGCATATATTTAAAAATTTTACCAATGGCAACAGGGGATAGGAAATTGATTTCTTTACATTTTGGATTTTTCTGCATCAACAAGGGATGGACTTGGAAAAAAGAGAAGGAAAACAATGTTAAATTTTATGGGCCAGTTTGGGGCATTTTATTTTGCAAGCACTGTATTCTTTGGACTATGTAGTTATCATCTGCTGCATATTGTTTAACACTGTCTGGCAGGCTTGGTTGGATGACATGGCTGGACATTATTTAAGATGGGAAACAGGATAGCAGTGACTCCTTGGACTACTGCCTGATGATGTAGTTGAGTTTCCTTGGCATGATTGGCAAATTGGAGGGGTTTTCCTGCCAGATAGCTGTGTGTAATGGAGACTGATGAGCCTCCTGTGTGAACTCACCCTGATGGGAGAAGGAGCCAGGCATAGTTCATGTATCCAGAACAAAAGCCTTAGTTGTTGGCAGAGTACTCATATTTTCTCCTAGCCCAGTTACCATTGGACTCATACATTCATCCAAAACACTTTTATTGAGGCATTAATATGTACTTGTCACTGTGTTATGTGTGGAATTGCAGCAGTGAACAGTACAGAGACAATGAGTGTGCATATCCTAAGGACATTAGGGTGGCTGAGAGTAAATTTTGAAGGAGTTGGTGCTCTAAACCGTCTGGCAGACATTGGAGCGTACTCAGTTCACTTTATAACCAGGTGTCAAATGGAGAATGGCCTCCCCATAATTTGGACCTTACTACTATGGCACTTTGGCACCATGAGGGCTTGGGGGGTATTGGTGGTACTTTCCAGGTGGGGGCATGAGGGGGAGGTTATATCCAACAAAGCAGAAATCTCTGGGCCCAGAAGAGCAGAAATGAGACCACAGTGCCTGTTGGGGTGGTGACAGAGATCGTGATGTTCAACAGAGATGCAGATGAAAATATGGGCCCAGCAGAGCAGTGATGGGGAAGATGCAGGGTTTGCAATGCTCTGAGGGGTAGTGAGAAGAACCAAGATGAATAGTCAGGAAGAACAGTGTTAATGGAAGAATGCTTCTTTGTGAGTACATTCCTGAATTTCTCTGGAGCCACCCAGAGATACTGGTTTTGCAGAAGAGGTTTTGCAGGACAGAAATCTGTTTTTTGCTACTAATATCACCTCATACATACTCATACGCTGTTGAGTTCTGGGGAAACTTTATTACAATAATCATAATGAGGACATCAACAATAATACCATCCTCCACCACCACCATCACAACCATCATTACTGCCATTATTGAATGCTTACAAGAGGCCGGAAACTGGGCTATAAACCTCAAATATATTGCTACTAGTTTTTAGAAGGATTACAAAGGACTTTTACTTTGGGCCAAGATGGAATAAAAGGGACCCGATTTACCCAGCTACCTGAAATAACAACAACAAAAAATTGACAAAATGTAAAAAAGAATGGTTTTTAAGATACAGATATCAGGCAACAGAGGGCAATGATCCTTGAAAGGTAAGTGAACAAGGTGAGTCTATAATTGCCTCAGCTTACCAACCATGGTATAGGGAAGCGGTACCCAGGCAGAGCCCAGCAGACACCCCAAGTTAAGGAGACTGAGATTCTGGAGAGACCAAGACAACTAGAATTTATAGGACGTAGTACCAACAAGGAGAGACATGCACAGGGAAAGAAGTCTCAAGATCTGCAGAGTCTCTCTCAACTACTGATCAGTGCATGAATGTAAGGAAAATAACCAGGCCTAGGAAAAGAATCACTCAAAAAGATTAGCATTAACAGTGCCCAGTGCTCATACAGAATGGGGAATATGCCTGTTCCCAATGGTCAGAATGGAAAATATCATGGTGTGCAGGGTATTAGATATAGATTTCAGAAGGATCTTTCCTCAGTAGTAAGAATAATCAGTCCTAGATACCTATGTCCCACTTAACACATCTTTAAAATAAGATGTGAAGGGATCAAACAATTTCTAAGCAACTTAATTGATCTTAAGGCAAATCTCAAGAATATTTATAAGAATACAAAAATATTCAGTACCCAGCAAGGTAATTGCAATGTCCAGCATCAAATAAAAAAATTGCCTGACATACAAAGAAGCTGGAAACTACGAACCATAATGAGAAGAAAAATTTATCAACTGAAACCAATTCAGAACTAACACTGACAAGGACAAAAAGTGTAGTAGAGACATGGAAAATATTAGAAAGATTGAAATTGAACTAAAAACTATAATGTGTGAGATGAAAAATTCACTGATGGGATTAAAGACAGATTGGACATTGCAGAAGAAAAGATCAGTGAACGTGAACACTAGAAATGATCTAAAATGAAACATAGAGACTACTGAAGCAAGGCATTATTGATACACACTACAACATGATGAATCTCAAAATAATTACACCGAGCAAAAGAAATCATACACAAACACGAATACATACTGCATGACTCCATTTATATAAAATCCTGGAAATGCATAATAATCTTTGGAAAGCAGATCACCAGTTGCTTGGGGATGGGGAGGGCAGGAAAGGGTAGGAGGAAGAGGGGAAGAATAAACCTTTGGGAGTGAGGTATATGTTTATTACCTTGATTTTGGTGGTAGCTTTATGAGTATACACACGTCAAAACTCATCAAATTGTATACTTTAAATATTGGAAGTCTGTTGTATGATAATTATACCTCAATAAAGCTGTCAAAAAAATTAGAGGGTATTGCCACACCTATTTTAAAGCTGAGAGAACTGATAACCAGGGAAGTTAAGTGACTTGCCTAAGACTGAGCATTTCATAAGAGAGTGACCCCAAAAAGAGTCTGTGCCTTTTAGTGGCAACAGATGGTAACATCAAAGCTAATATTCCTTGAACATGCTTTTTGAAGGGATTGTATTTTTAAAAAATATCTATAGTAAATAGTGAGCATTTGTTAATGGACCCTCTCTAATATATACAGTACTGACCACCATCTTACACATTATAAATATATTAATTAAGTTGTGACATTTCACACCTTCTTGCCAGTATAAAGTAAGCTCTTGAGAGCAGGCATTTTGTCTTATACACTATTTGTATCGAGTATTTCTTACATGGCTTCTTTGTCTCTTGTGCTAGTTGTCACTTTGGTGACTAAACATGCATGGGCTCCACTGGATTTTACAGAGAAGTAACCTGTCAGTGTCCTGTCTCATGCCTGCATCTGGTCCTTCATGTCCTAGGGTTTTTACTTTTAGTGCTGCTGCAAGATCCCCATCAACCAGCATATGCTAAGTGGAAGTGCAGGTTTTCCTTATGAGATGAACCTTTTCTAATGGGAGGTGGGATCCAGTGGGTCAATTCTGCCTCTTTTTGCTTCCTGGTATGTGGCTCTTGTGCTGCTTCGCAGGGATGGGGGTGCAGGATCAAGCAGCTAGACTCACTAGTGCTGGCAAGTCTGATACTCCTAAATATGTGTCTCCTCCTGCCCAGTTTTATTTCCTTTGACCCTCACTCCCACCTCCTCAGATCAAATTCCCTAATCAAGTAAGATGCAAAAGCCCCTTGCCTCAGGCTCTCTTTTCTGCTTTAATCTTTGGTACCAGCAGTAGTCCTAGAAAGCAGACCCCTGACTGGCATTTTGGAGCTATGCTGTTTACCAGTTGGATGGGAATAAGAACCTCTATGCCAGCAATAAGTGGGATAGAAGTAACGTGGGGAGACAGCGGCTTTATAATGATGAACGTTTTCTCCTAGGTTTACTTGGGGTAAAGCATAGGTAGAAAGTGAGGTGTTGTACTATGTGGTAACCACGGCTATTGCATAGTATAGGGACAATAATAATTATAGGCATTGTAACAGAGGGCTGGCTTTTTAAAATTTCATGAAAGCCTTAAAAAATATCTGTGCTTGGTGCACCAAGGTGGCTCAGTCGGTTAAACTTCTGAGTCTTGGTTTCGGCTCAGGTCATAATCTCAAGTTTAGCTCTGTGCTGACAGCGGGGAACCTGCTTGGGATTCTCTCTCTCTCTCTCTCTCTCCACTCTCTCTCTCTCAGTCTCTCTCTGCCCCTCCCTCCCCTGCTCTCTGTCTCTCTCTCTCAAAATAAATAAATAAATAAATAAATAAATAGTTTAAAAATATATATTGTGCTTGAAGTTGTTCCTAATGGTTTTCTGGGAAGGCTATTTGAAGGTTATGCATGACAGTGGATTACAGTTCATTGTTTTTCAAAGGTGATTCCCCAGAATAACAGAATTAGCATCACATGGAGAAATGCAAATTCTCTACTGAATCAAAAACTCTGGGGCAGACTCTAGTAGTGTGTGTGTGTGTGTGTGTGTGTGTGTGTGTGTGTGTGTTTTAAAGTATGTTTTAACGTTTATTTATTTTTGAGACAGAGAGAGACAGAGCATGAACGGGGGAGGGCCAGAGAGAGGGAGACACAGAATCTGAAACAGGCTCCAGGCTCTGAGCTGTCAGCACAGAGCCCGATGCGGGGCTCGAACCCACAGACCTCAAGATCATGACCTGAGCCGAAGTCGGCCGCTTAACCGACTGAGCCACCCAGGCGCCCCAATTTGTGTTTTAATAGGTCTGCCCAGTGATTCTGATGTCCACTAAAGTTTGAGAACCACTGGCCTATAGTAATGGGGTGTAATGAGACCAATACACCATCATAGTCTTTGAACCTAGAAAATGTTTGCCACACCAGCACCTGTTCTAATAAGTTTTGACTTCCTTGCAGTTAGATCTTCCCCCATTTCCTGGCTCATATTCTCAAGACCATTACAAAAAAAGGAATGCGTGATTTCTATTGGCTTGTTTCTTCCTTCTACCTAGTCAGAAGAGGGCCTAAAATGATAATTGAGTAACCTGCTTTCTCTTACTTGGAGAGACAGAATTCAGTAAGGTTACAAATCAAAGTCTCCCTTTGACAAGTTTGGGCTGACCACCAGCACAAAGTTATCTTACTCTCAGTGTTTAACTTAAGTGTGACCTCAGATTCTCTTTTTTTCCAAATGTAGGAAATCATACCTGCCTGCTCTCTGTTTTCCTTTCTTTCTGGGCAGGTTGCAGAGATTAGGACAAGGAGACTTATCCAAGCAACAGGCTGCCTGGGTGGTCTGGTCCCATTCCCACAGTCCTGGGCATTAAGAGAGGGAACTCTCACTTTTGCCAGCCCCTGGTTTCTTGCATGCAGCAATGAGGCCTGGTTGGCAGAAAGCCAAGGTGGTATGGTTATGCCCATGATTACTATCTACACTGAGCTCAACAGAATTAGCAGATGAAGTGGCAGGTCTGGTAAACCCCAGGGGTATGCAACTGTGCAACACAAAACCGAAATCCTCCCTTTCAGGTCTCCCTCCTGGCCCTGCTCAGCTGTTCTGTCATCACTTGGGGGTGGGTGCTTGCTTCCCTCAGCCTCCTGAAATGTATATCCCTTTTGTGGTGATGAGCTGGGGTGGCTTTCTTGGAGTTGTACGCAGACCATGATGGGCTTCTGTGATTAGAAAGTCCTTTCTCATTCAGTTGATGTTAATCCAACCTGAGTTGTTTTCCACTATCTTTATACTTTTCATTTTGTGACAGAAGTCTGTTTCTTGGTTTATGTCTGCTTACAGCCACAGTTCTTTTAGACATACTTTTATATTTCCTTTTATTCTCCTTCGATAAAGGGATTATGAAGGAAAAACACTAGACACAGACAGACGCCGCTGTACATTTCTTCATCTTCCAAGTTTGGATGACCACAAGTAGAATGCTAAGAGAGCTCCTATTTGCAGATGAAATGGAGGGTTCACAAGCCACACAAAGGAACAGTCCAGACAACTGACAGCCAGACTTCTTTGACCAGTTTTCCTGGTTGAGTGCAGAAGTACAAGCGTTGACGGAACATATCCTGGGTATTGTGGGCAGCAGGGCAAAGGGTGTGAATCTAGCCCTCAAGTATCCCATAGTCTAGTTATGGAAGGATTGAGGGATATACAAAAATAGAAAAACAATAGAACTTTGTAGAAGGCACCTGATGGGAGACAAATGAAGACCTTACTGAAGACCTCACTGAGGCGGTGATGCTGAAGCAAAGTTCTGAAGACAGATAAAGTGGAAAGTAAATTGCTAGCGAGATGAATGGGATATGACAGCCACAGGAAACAGCATTATGTCTGCTGGAAAAAACAAGTAGATGTTTCTGCTGGAGTTTAAACTATCAGTGGAAGGAGTGAAAGGGTCTGAAACTGGAGAAATGGGCAGGACTGGGCAGACTGTCCTGTATTCCTAGAAGTACAGACTCGATTCCCAAGGCCAGTGCTTGCCTAAGTGTGCTCCTTGGACCAGCAACATCTGCATAGCCTGAGAACTGGCTGGAAATGTAGATTCTCAAGTCCCACCCTGGCCCCCAAATGAGGAACTCAGGGTGTATGGCTGGCAACCTTAATTTTAACAAGCTCTGATTCTGATGTGCACAGAAATTAGAATCTCTGCTTTCAGGGCTGGGGAGCCAAAGCGGGTTTCTGGGCATTGAAAAGTTGGGACTTTAAAAAGACCCTCTTACGGCAGTGTGGAAGGAGTCTTGGAAAGGATGAACCTCGTGGCAGTCACCAGATGGGAGACCATTCAAACTATCCAGATGGGAAATGAGGGTGAGAGCAAGGACCTAAGTGGTACAGAAATGGAGGAACTGCAGAAAAGAGGACCCAGGAGAGAGGTGAAAAAGGTGGTCTTGGAGACCAGCTGGGGATGTGAGAGGTGAAGGAAGGTGTCTGAACCTGGGGACTTCTGCTGCTGTGACTAAGGTTGATGGGGATGGCCTAGGATTGTCATGCCAGCTAAACAAGGGGGACATGTTCTCCAGTGCACCCCAGCATCCATAGAGATGCTTATTAGGACCTTCATGCTTCTTTCTGGACCTTCATGGGGAAGAATCAAGAACTCTTTCTGAGCCATCAGAGCTATTGGCACAAGGATAGCTAATTATTGTATATAGACAAAAATTATTCTATATAGAAAAACCAGGCTTGCTAATGAAAAAAGAATGCGTGCACACACACACACACACACACACGCCCCACACATTTTAGGGAATTCTATGGTGCAATATCTCTCTTTTAACTTCTGGTGATTTTGTATCTTCTGGGTGCCTGTATTTGTATGCAGAAGACAGTATGAGGTGAATTTCATAGCTATTAACACTTCACTACATCCATGTTGATATTGTCTCAGCTTCTGTACATTTGGACTCCAGCAAACAATTCACATAGGAATGTCTGAGGATTTTTTTTGGAGGGGTGGAGGAGTGTCACTTCCAGACTTAAGTAGCTCTTGTAAGAATGTTCTAAAATTCAGGCTGCAAGCCACAGAGTGTGATTGTGCTGCTTTATTGTCCCAGAACAGGGCACCCAAGAGTCACATTATCAGATTGTTTTATTTCCACCAAATGCCCTATTATGGGTTGAATTGTATCTCCCTAAAAGATATGTTCAAGTCCTTGCCCCAGTACCTGTGAATGTGACCTTACTTGGAAACAGAGTCTTTGCAGATGTAATCAAGTTAAAATGAGGTTGTACTAAATATAGGGTCAGCCCTAATCCAATGACTGTTGTCTTTAACAGGAGGGAGATTTGAACACAGACAGAATGTCATGTGACTATGGAGGCAGAAGTTGGAGTGGTGCATCTATATAAGTCAAGCAACACCAAGGATTAAAACCACCGGGAGCTAGGAAAAGGTAAGGAAGGAACCCCACCTTAGAGACTTCAGAGAGAGCACCTTTATTTCCAGCTTCTGGACTCCAGAACTAGAGACAATAAATTTCTGTTCTTTTAAGCCATCTGAGCCAATGGTAATTTATTATGGCAATTCAAGAAACTAATCCATGCTCCAGACCTTTAACAAGTGTAAGATCCACAATTGCAATGCAAAATGGAAAATTAAAATAATAATAAAAAAAAGCAACAAGGAAACAGCCAAAACCAACAAACAACAAATAACCAGAGAAAATTTGAAACTTAGGCAAGATAAGACTTTGTAATCAGGGGAGTTTGGGAGATGGAAGAGGAACCTCTGTGTCAAGAAAATAGATAGTGCACTTTTTATCAAACTGCCTGAAAGGGCAATAGACTGCCTTCTAAGATGGAAGGAAAAATTCTCCATAACTTTCAGGGAAAATAAGGACAGCCAGATAACCTCCCCACTCTGTGACAGCCTATCACCAAATGAGAAATGGAGAATAATAGGAAACACAGAGATGACATAAAATGGGCCCCGACATGGAGCATTGCTGGATTAACTCCAGCAGCATTTGTATACGTTGTCATGTCAATAAAATTACTGAAATTGAAACTTGAAATTGAACAGAGTGTGAAAGAAAGAAGATATTACTCAAGGGACACAGGCAGTAAATATTCACATTAAGGGGAGGTTATATCATGGAAAGTTTCTATGGTTTGTGATGCCACCAAAATCCAAACAAAGGGAGCATAATTTCATTGTTTCCCTCTATGGCATTTCTGCAGAATTGAGCACGTGGTTATAATGAAATTTGGCTCCTGAGAAGTGAAATCAAAGTTCAGAGATGCGTCAGTATGTTGGAGTACACATTCATTTATTGGCATGCCTTGTGGGGCTGCTTTCTCTCAATTAGGAGCTGTGAGCTTGCTTTATTCACCAGCAGGAATTTGATATGAGGAATAAGCTGGAGGTTTCCTATTCCTAGGCAAGGGAGAGAGCTGAGACTCAATATGACTGAGGTCAGCGTGGCAGTGTAGCTGGAAATTCACCTCTTCCCTTCCCTCCTTACTTAATTGTGGAAGAATTCCTTTTTATCCCCTTCACAATCCCTGAAACCCTCACTACATGCTTCCTACACAATTTTTCTGTCATCTCATGAAAAGGTCAGGGTGCACTATTCTCTTGGCTGCATCTGAGAACTGCTATAGGTCAGTTCGTTTCCCTTCTGTAGCCAAGAAAGCCCTTCTGCCAGCTGTTTTCATCTCTAGCAGTCTGAGTACCGAATGTGAGGTCTGATGTCCCCACACCCCATGTGGCAGGGTGTTGGGAATTCTGCTGATGATCTATACAGAGAGTAAGCTCTTGACTCCAAATAGGCAGACAGGTTTTTTCCTGACACCCAAACAATTGCCACTATTTCCCCTGGAAGATTACTTTCTACTGGATGTGTTTGTAGCCTGCTTTAAGTTCTCATGCTTTTATAAAAAAAAAGTCAAAATGCAATAAGACACAGCATCTAACTCATCCTTGGATACAAGTAAAAAAGGTCCAAAGTTGTCAGACTGGTGAGGAAGACCTGTTTTTATCTTTTCTGGAGATGTTATTAATATACTGAGCTCAATATAGTTAACTGAATTTTTATAAAGCAGTAGAATGTAGGTACTATTATGAGCCTTATTCTATAAATGAAAACTGAGGCTTAGAGATGTTAAAAACCTTGGCCAAGTTTGCAGAGTTAGGATTGGGACCCAGGTGTACATCTCTCCCTAACCATGCTCTTGATTACTGTGCCACACTGCCTCTCATGAGCTGCAATTTTTGGGGAAGCACAGAAGGTCACAGCTGGGTGACCTTATCAGTCGTACAACAACTCTCCAGACTATACATAAATCCCTTCAATAGCACTGCTGAAAACGGGTGTTTAGATGCTACCTGCACACCTTAAGTATTGGTGAACTTACCAACTCTCCAGATAGCCTATACTATATGGGTCAGATTTAAGCATTAGAAAACATTTTAAAATTCCTATTGTGATTTGAGGTTTTTCCATGTGTTACCTTTACCCAAGTATCCTAGCTGTTTCATCTGGGACCACTCAAAATAGTCTGAATACTTTGCCAACCTGAGGAACATTTAAGGATAGACTTTGCTTGTCTCTAAATCTTTGCTTTTCATTCAGTCATCTAAGAGGACCTCATCCATGATGGATTTCAGAAATTTTGCTTTCCTTAGAACATGCTACTGTTTGTTAAATTCCCTTTGTAATTGTGGGAAATAAAATTTGGACACAATACTCTAGGTGTGGTTTGGCCAGAAAATAGCAAGGTGAGACTTTTTCATTTATTCTTTTGCCATTTTTGGGTCCAGGAAGCAGCCTGGTACTGACTAAGTTTCACACAAGATTAACTTGGACTCTGCTATGAGTTACAATTTGAGATGACACAGGTACCTTTACACTATCAATGAATAGGGCAATTTTAGGAACACAGGCCATAGTGAAAATGGTCAGTCCTTTGTATATTACATTGACCAACTTCTGTAAAGATATAAACATAGTTCTTGGTCCAAACTGAACTCATTAAATCCAACATCTCAATTGATGTTATAAATGTTGCCACCTAGATACCTCTTCCATGGCTATTCACCAAAGACCTTCATATAAATCTATAGATGAGACATAATTATCGGTTCCAATATACTGGTTAGGGCAAACATTCTAGGTATAGTATATACATTTTGGACACAGCCTGTAGTTTTCTATAAATCATCCAATTTAGGGAGGAGCCAAGATGGCAGAACAGCATGGAAGTTTTTGTGTGTCTTGCATCCATGAAATACAGCCAGACCAACACTAAACCATCCTGCACACCTAGAAAACTGATCTGAGGATTAACACAACAATCTGCACAACCTGAACCACAGAATTCACAGGGTCCTCAGCACAGAGAGGTGAACTGGAGGAGGGAGAAACCACGGAGGGGAGGGAGCCACTTTTGCATGTGGGGAGAGGATGGAGATGGAGGGGAGAATACAGGAAAAGCACTCCCCTCCCCAAAAGCAGCTGGAGAGAAAGTGGAAAAGTGGAAACAGCCACAGGGACTGAACTAAAAAGGGGGAAAGGAGAAAGGAGAGGATTTAAACTCCATTAAGACTATAAGCAGGGGGAGTGCAGAATCTGAAATTCCTCAGCTCGATACCTGGTGGTGCTCTGGTGGGAAGGGCAAATCCCCAGGAGCAGAGTGGAGTCCAGGGTTCTTCAGGCCACATGGGGAGAGGCAGTTCCCCTGCTGGGAGAACACCTGGTAGAGGCTGTGTTGGTCCCCCAAAGTCAAGGCCCCAGTGGACCCAGGAGAACAACCACATTCACTGGTGCTAGAACAAGGTCATTAAGGATGAAGCTGGTGCCAGATGTGTGTTGTGATTTTCCATAATCCCTGAAATGCTGCTGCTACACTATCTCGTGAACTTTTCTGGAGCAGCCTGGCACCTGGCCACAGTCTCTGGGCATCAGCAACAGCATGGTCCCGCAAACGTTCCTAGGTGAGGCCAGCACCCGGCCATTTCTCGGTGAGACCCTCCCACAGAGGGGCAGAATGGGTCAAAGCCGCAGTCCTTCAGAAGTAAGGGGTTGGGGAAAAAGAGCCACATCTAAGACAAAACCCAGAAGGGAGGTGCTGCCTGGGGCTTGGCAATGGACTGTGTAAAAGCGGGGAGTGAACAGAAGCCAAAGATGAAGGACAGGTGTGCAATTGCTGATCAGGGAGAACAGAGTTCTGATACTATAGACTGGGTAGCTGGGTGACAACATTTGTACCGCTCCCGCGCATGCGCATACGCATACGCACCTACAAGCTCCACAACAATCTACCCCAGTAGGCTAGTAGGGCCATCTAGTGGAGACAGAGCCATTACACTAAGCCCCACCCAACTGGGCCAACCTCACTCTTCAGGATCACAAGTCTCTCTGCCTGCTTTGTAAATGGACTATAAAGTGTTTCATAGTTTGACTTCTAAGGGAAAACAATGTAATTTCACTCGTATTTCAGTCTGTTTGCTGGTCCATCTATTCAGTTTTCTTTCTTTTCTTTTTTCTTTTTACTCTTTTTCATTCCTTTTCTTTTTCTTGAATACAGAAAGAGGAAAAATTCATTTTTCTTTTCTTTTTTTTTTTAATTTTCTTTTAACGTTTTATTTATTTTTGAGACAGGGAGAGACAGAGCATGAACAGGGGAGGGTCAGAGAGAGGGAGACACAGAATCTGAAACAGGCTCCAGGCTCCGAGCTGTCAGCACAGAGCCCGACGCGGGGCTCGAACTCATGGACTGTGAGATCATGACCTGAGCCGAAGTCGGCCGCTTAACCGACTGAGCCACCCAGGCGCCCGTCATTTTTATTTTCAATTTTGATTAAATATATTTTTCTTTAATTTTGTTTCTATATTTTTTACTTTTGTGTAAATTTTTTGAAATTCTATTTTACTTCTATCAGTTCATTTTAGTCTACTTCAGTGTATTCATTTTTTTCAAATTCTCAAACGATTTCCTTTTCTTCCCCCCCCATTTTTTTTCTCCAATCTGTCAAACCACTTTCAACACCCAGAACAAAACACACCTAGGATCTAGCATCATCTATTCGATTTGTGTGTGTGTGTGTGTTTAATTTTTAATTTTAATATTTTTCTAATTTTAATTTTTTTATTTCAATTTTTCTATCTCATTAATTCATTTTCTCCCTTCAAAACGACAAATGGGAGGAATTCACCCCCCAAAAAAGAGCACAAAAAAACGACAGCCAGGGATTTAACCAACACAGATACAAGCAAGATGTCTGAACCAGAATTTAGAATCACGATAATAAGATTACTAGCTGGAGTCGAAAATAGATTAGAATCCCTTTCTGCAGAGATAAAAGAAGTAAAAAATATCCAGAATAAAATAAAAAATGCTATAACTGAGCTGCAATCAAGATGGATGCAGAGGCAGGAAGGATGGACGAGGCAGAACAAAGAATCAGCAATACAGAGGACAAACTTATAGAGAATAATGAAACAGAAAAAAAGAGGAAGACTAAGGCAAAAGAGCATGATTTAATAATTAGAGAAATCAGGGACTCATTAAAAAAGGATCAACATCAGAATCATAGGGGTCCCAGAAGAGGAAGAGACAGAGAAAAAGGGGTAGAAGGGTTATGTGAGCAAATCATAGTGGAAAACTTTCTTAACCTGGGGAAAGACACAGACATCAAAATCCAAGAGGTACAGAGGATTCCCATTAGATTCAACAAAAACTGACCATCAACAAGGCATATCATAGTCAAATTCACAAAATACTCAGGCAAGGAAAGCAGCAAGGGAAAATAAGTCCTTAACCTACAAGGGAAGACAGATCAGGTTTGCAACAGACCTATCCACAGATACCTGGCAGGCCAGAAAGGAGTAGCAGGATATATCCAGTGTGCTGAATCAGAAAAATATGCAGCCAAGAATTCTTTATCCAGCAAGGCTGTCATTCAAAGTAGAAGGAGAGATAAAAAATTTCCCAGACAAACAAAAATTAAAGGAGTTTGTGACCACTAAACCAGCCCTGCAAGAAACTTTAAGTGGGACTCTCTGAGGGGAGAAAAGATGAAAAAAAAAAAAAAAGAAACAAATAAATAAAGACCAAAAGCAACAAAGATTAGAAAGGATCAGAAAACACCACCAGAAACTCCAACTCTACAAGCAACATAATGGCAATAAATTCATATCTTTCAGTACTTACTCTAAATGTCAATGAACTAAATGCTACAACCAAAGGACACAGGGTAACAGAATGGATAAGAAAACAAGATCCATCTAGATGCTGTTTACAAGAGACCCACTTGAGACCTAAAGACACTTTCAGATTGAAAGTAAGAGGATGGAGAACCATCTATCATGCTAATGGTCAACAAAAGAAAGTCAGAGTAGCCATACTTATATCAGACAATCTGGACTTTAAAATAAAGACTGTAACAACAGATGAAAAAGGGAATTATATCATAATTAAGGGGTCTATTCACCAAGAAGACCTAACAATTGTACACATTTATGTGCCAAATGTGGTGGCACCCATATATATAAATAAATTAATCACAAACATAAAGAAACTCATGGATAGTAATACCATAATAGTAGGGGACTTCAACACCCCACTCACAGCAATGGAGAGATCATCTAATCAAAAAATCAACAAGGAAACAAGGCTTTGTATGACACACTGGACCAGATGGACTTAACAGATATATTCAGAACATTTCATCCTAAAGCAGCAGAATATACATTTTTCTCCAGTGCACATGGAACATTCTCCAGAATAGACCACATACTGGGACACAAATAAGCCCTCAACAAGTACAAAAAGATCAAGATCATACCATGCATATTTTCAGACCACAACGCCATGAAACTTGAAATCAACCACAAGAAAAAAATTTGGAAAGGTAACAAATACTTGGAGACTGAAGAACATCATACTAAAGCATGAATAGGCTAACCAAGAAGTTAAAGAGGAAATTAAAAAGTATGTGGAAGCCAATTAAAATGATAACACCACAACCCAAAATCTCTGGGAGGCAGCAAAGGCAGTAATAAGGGGAAAGTATATAGCAATCCAGGCCTTTCTAAAGAAGGAAGAAAGACCTCAGATACACAATCTAATCTTACACCTTAAAAAGCTGGAAAAAGAACAGCAAATAAAACCCCAAACCAGCAGAAGATAGGAAATAATAAAGATTAGAGAAGAAATTAATGCTGTTGAAATAAAAAAACATTATAACAGATCAATGACCAGAAGCTGGTTCTTTGAAAGAATTAACAAAATTGATAAACCACTAGCCAGTTTGATGAAAAAGAAAAAGGAAAGGACCCAAATAAATAAAATCAAGAATGAAAGAGGAGAGATCACAACTAACACAGCAGAAATACAAACAATAATAAGAGAATATTATGAGCAATTATACACCAATAAAATGGGCATCTGGAAGGAATGGACAAATTCCTAGAAACATATACACTACCAAAAGTGAAACAGGAAGAAATAGAAAATTTGAACAGACCCATAACCAGAAAAGAAACTGAATTAGTAATCAAAAATCTCCCCAAAACAAGAGTCCAGGGCCAAATGGCTTCCCAGGGGAATTCTACCAAACACTTAAGGAAGAGTTAACACCTATTCTCTTGAAGCTGTTCCAAAAAAATAGAAATGGAAGGAAAACTTCCAAACTCTTTCTATGAATCCAGAATTACCTTGATTCCAAAACCAGAGACCCCACTGAAAAAGAGAACTATAGACCAATTTCCCTGATGAACATGGATGCAAAAAGCCTCAACACGATATTAGCCAACCGGATCCAACAACACATTAAAAAAATTATTCACCACGACCAAGTGGGATTTATACCTGGGATGCAGGGCTGGTTCAATATCCGCAAAACAATTCACGTGATTCATCACATCAATAAAAGAAAGAACAAGAACTCGATGATCCTCTCAGTAGATGCAGAGAAAGCATTTGACAAAATACAGCATGATTTCTTGATAAAAGCCCTCAAGAAAGTAGGGATAGAAGGAGCATACCTCGAGATCATACAAGCCATATATGAACGACCCAACGCTAGTATCATGCTCAATGGGGAGAAACTGAGAGCTTTCCCCCTAAGGTCAGGAAAAAGACAGGGATGTCCACTGTCACCACTGTTATTGAACATAGTATTGGAAGCCTTAGCCTCTGCGATCAGACAACACAAAGAAATAAAAGGCATCCAAATCAGCCAGGAGGAGGTCAAACTTTCACTCTTCGCAGATGACATGATACTCTATATGCAAAACCCTAAACGTCCACCAAAAAACTGCTAGAAGTGATTCATGAATTCAGCAAAGTTGCAGGATATAAAATCAATGCACAGAAATCATTTGCATTCCTATACACCAACAATGAACAGAAAGAGAAATCAAGGAGTCGATCCCATTTACAATTGCACCAAAAACCATAAAATGCCTTTGAATAAATCTAACCAAAGAAGTAAAAAATCTATACACTAAAAACTATGGAAAGCTTATGAATTAAATTGAAGAAGACGCACACAAAAATGGAAAAAGATTCCATGCTCCTGGATAGGAACAACAAATATTGTTCAAATGTCAATACTACCCAAAGCATTCTACATATTCAATGCAATCCCTATCAAAGTAACACCAGCATTCTTCACAGAGCTAGAACAAAGAATCCTAAAATTTGTATGGAACCAGAAAAGACCCTGAATAGTCAAACCAATCTTGAAAAAAAAAAAACCAAACTTGGAGGCATCACAATCCCAGACTTCAAGCTGTATTACAAAGCTGTAATGATCAAGACAGTATTGTACTGGCACAAAAACAGACAGATCAATGGAACAGAATAGAGAATCTGGTTCTGGACCCACAAACGTATGGCCAACTCATCTTCAACAAAGCAGGAAAGAATATCCAATGGAATAAAGACAGTCTCTTCAGCAAGTGGTGCTGGGAAAACTGGACAGCAACATGCAGAAGAATGAACCTGGACCACTTTCTTACACCAGACACAAAAATAAACTCAAAGTGGATGAAAGACCTAAACATAAGACAGGAAGCCATCAAAATCCTCGAGGAGAAAGCAGGCAAAAACCTCTTTGACCTTGGCCACAGCAACTTCTTACTCAACACGTCTCCGGAGGCAAGGGAAACAAAAGCAAAAATGAACTACTGGGACCTCATCAGAATAAAAACCTTCTGCACAGTGAAAGAAACAATCAGCAAAACTAAAAGGCAACCGACAGAATGAGAGAAGATATTTGCAAGCAACGTATCATATAAAGGGTTAGTATCCAAAATCTATAAAGAACTTAAACTCAACACCCAAAAAAACAAATAATCCAGTGAAGAAATGGGCAAAAGACATGAATAGACACTTCTCCAAAGAAGACATCCAGATGGCCAACCGACACATGAAAAATGCTCAACGTCACTCATCATTAGGGAATTACAAATCAAAACCACAATGAGATACCACCTTATACCTGTCAGAATGGCTAACATTAACAACTCAGACAACAACAGATGTTGGCAAGGATGTGGAAAAAGGATCTCTTTTGCATTGCTGGTGGTAATGCAAGCTGGTGCAGCCACTCTGGAAAACAGTATGGAGGTTCCTGCAAAAACTAAAAATAGAACCACCTTATGACCCAGGAATTGCACTACTAAGCATCTATCCAAGAGCCATGGGTATGCTGTTTTGAAGGGGCACATGCACCCCCTTGTTTATAGCAGCACTATCGACAATAAAGTATGGAAAGAACCCAAATGTCCATCGATGCATGAATGGATAAAGAAGATGTGTTATGTATATACAATGGAGTATTACTTGGCAATCAAAAAGAATGAAATCTTGCTGTTTGCAACAACTGGATGGAACTAGAAGGTATTTTGCTAAGCGAAATTAGTCAGTCAGAGAAAGACCAGTATCACATGACTTCACTCATATGAGGACTTTAAGACACAGAACAGATACACATAAGGGAAGGGAAACAAAAATAATATAAAAACAGGGAGGAGGACAAAACAAAAGAGACTCTTAAATATGGAGAACAAACAGGTGGTTACTGGAGGGGTTGTGGGAGGGAGGATTGGCTAAATGGGTAAGGGGCATTAAGGAATCTACTCCTGAAATCATTGTTGCACTACATGCTAACTCATTTGGATGTAAATTAAAAAAATAAAATAAAATAAATTATCCTATTTAGGAGCAAGAACAATAAAGAAGCCCTAAAACTTCTAATAAATGTGTTAAGTCTCTGTCTTAGTCTACTTGGGCTGCTACAACAGAATACCACTTCCTAGAGAAAGCTGAGAAGCCAAAGCTCAGCAAGGTGAAATGACTTGACCAAGGCAAGAAACTGGCAGTAAGTCTTCAAACTCTTGTAAGTTCATTCTAGGGCTAGCTCATCTGCTACCCCCAGATTGCCTTACTGTTCTGAATTGTAGTCCTCCCAGGCAATTTGGAAGCATGTCAATCATTTTCTCCTCAAAGACAGGATTTCCCCAAAGAATGATCCTATTTTGATATCAGTGAACTAATTCTAGATTCATCTTAATCAAATAGGACAAACACTAAGTTACTCATCCTACTGCAATCATTTTATCAAAATGAGAGAAGCTACTTTGACTCAACTTTTCTTACCAGATCAAATCAAATCAATGATTTTAGGAACCCAAATGTATTTTTGCTTAGGAAACAAGAAAAGGTAAAGCAAAGGCTTTATTGAATTACAGAAAGAAATTTTCATCAGTCACTTCATATTACTGCAAATCTTTTGGATTTAAGATTTTAAAGGTAGAGAGAGGATGGGTGAAAGGGTGGTACTGAATTTGATCAAACTGCAAATGAGTAGCATCCAAAGGCTTTGTGGTGGATGATATTTTCAAATGCTACAGAATAAGGAAAATCTCTAAATCTTTGAGCCAGAATTCTCTTAGTACTGAGGGTATGGATCATGGGTTACCAGGCTGCCAGGGCCAGGCATGAAATGCCAGCATATAGGTTTATAGAGGCTCATGGTGCACACTTTGACCAAAGCCATTGAAAAAAAATTAAACACTACACTGGCCAGACAAACAAGGCTCCAGGCCAGAGTTGGCTCCTGGGATTCTAATTAATGACCCCTTGGCCATTAATGACCCACTCTTTTTGCTACTTAGTGGCTTACTCTTTACATGGTACACAATTCAACTCCTGTTGTTGGTACTGGTTTCAGATTCTTTGGTCATTTCTGGAGGGCTGAGAGGACTGCCCTGTGCATGGAAACACACTTCAGGAGGGAATAAATGAACTTAGGAAAGGAGAAGAGATCTGGTCACAATAAAACCCATTGGGGAAGATGGCAAAAATGAGGTGCCTAGAACTCTCAAGTCCTATAGCTTTTTGGGGAAACCCCACTGATGACTTTTTAATGACTCAAGTATTTCTCTTATGTCCAAAGGAACCAGCATCCTCTTTTCTTTCCTCTTTCTTTATTTTCTTAAAAATTTTTATTAGGGGAAAATTTCAAAAATACAAAAAGAGAGAAGATAGTTTAATGAACCCCTAGGTATCCATCACCCAGGCTTAACAATTGTAAGCTCACAGCTAATTTTGTTTCCTCTGTATTCCCACTTACTGACCTTGCCCTCTCCAACCTCCCTTCCCCATTTTTGAAGCAAATTCCAACCATCGTGTCAATTTATATAAAAATATTTCAGTGTATCTCTGAAACTTATTCCTTTTTAGAATCCCTAACCATAACCACAATACCATTCATTATTACTGAAAAAATACCTTAACATCATGAATATTCAATCAGTGTTCACATTTCCTTGATTGTCTCATTATTTTTATTTTTTATAGTTTGGTTTAATCCAGATTCAAATAAGGTACACACATTGCAATTGTTGATACCTATTTCAAGTCTCTTTTAACCTAAATGTTCCCCTTCCATCTCATTTTCTCTTTTTCTTTGTAATTTAGTTATTGAAGAAACTGAATCGTCTGTCTTAAAGGGTTTTCCACTGTCTGGATTTTGCTAATTGGATCCCATGGTGTCATGTAATGAGTTTGTCTGTTCGTCTAAATTGCTAGTTAGATCTAGGGGATTGATTAGACTTAAGTTTTATTTTACTTATTTTTTTTTCGCAAGACCACTTAGTCAGTGGAGTTCTGTACTTTCATCAGGGGATCCATGATGTCCAGGGGTCTCTTGTTGTGACATGAGCAGCATTGATGATCATTATGTAGGTCTATCAATTCCTTGTAGTTACCAAATATTTATTTCCTAATTCCAACATTTCTTCTTCACTTGGTATGTGGAACACCCCTAAAAAGAAAAACTTTCCCTTATCATCAGTTAGGTTACTCTGAGGCACAGATCTTTATAGGAAAGGAAAGATAATTGATTGATACTTTACTTGTATCAGTTTTCAGAATAATGGTTTCCTAATTTTCCCTCAGTTACTGTTGAGTTTTCTTTTTGCTGTTGTATCTTTTAGAACATTTGGGCTGATGGACTCAAAGTATTTGATATTATATTAAAACATTGAAATTTATTCTTATTAATGGCCAAGTCATCCCAATTTTAGAGAGTGGGAGACTTTTCAATTTGGATCTTGAGTCCTTTTGACAAAACCCTAGTCTCCCTTACTTACCTCCTTGCTTTTTAGTATAATAAGATATTTCAGGCTCACCTTGTCCATTTCTTAACCAGAACCAGCCATTTCTCTAAGCAGAGACCTTTTGTGGGAAATATTTAGAAACCATAGTCTGGATACTAGGAGTGCTCACTGCTGTTGGGTTTCTAGACATTTCAGCAGATAAAACTGGGAAATACATTTTCAAAAGATAAAATTCATCATGGCATTATTATGGTACTTCTAATTCAAATTCAGGATTATGGAGTTTTTATTTAGCCTCATTGTTCTTACACCTTTAATCCTTTCTCCTATATCGAAAATCCCAGTACTCAAAAATGTCAACATAACAATTCATTAATTGTATCCCATAATACACATAAAACAATCTAAGAATAATAAACAATGAAAATAATAATAGGATAACTGGATACACACAACTTATAATATTTTTGCAATTATTTTGTTTTGGGGTTTATCCTAATTAGGATGTTAAATCAACTGATGTGTTTTAAAATTTCTTGGAAATTTTTGGTGTGGTGATTATGCCAACAACTTAGGTTCATTTGCTTCATTTTGCTTTAGAATTTCAGGGAATTCTCTTTCTAAAATTTAATTTTGATTTATACCAGTACCTCCTCTTTCTGTTAATGTTTATCGGGAAGCTGGTGTTTCTCCTACTTAAACTTTGATTTAATATTTTGCTTTCCTGAATTATGGAATT